>NC_135575.1:140619860-141819860 GCF_965152235.1 Eretmochelys imbricata
GGCACTGTCTGGATGGCATCGGGGCAGCCCCCCCATTGTAGACAAGGAGGCCTAAAGCTCCTGTGTCTGTCCAGGCCCCTGGCAGGTCAGGGAGACAGACAGATGCTAAAGCTCTACATAAATCAACTCGGGGGTGAGTTTGCAGCGTGCCGTCTATCCAGGAGGATTTTAGAGTCGTTTTTCTCTGGCTTTGTTCATCAATGGCCCCTTCCCTCCAAGGATCTCGAGCCGTGAACGAGATCTGCCTGACAGTCACGGAGAATTGGCACAGACACGGCATCCCAGGCACAGAGGGCTCGGTGCCCTAGCAAGGCCATGCACTGAATGCCCCTGGCGGCCAGGCAAATGGGGGCGCTCAGCACCCACAGCTGAAGTGAAGCTGAGGCAATTTCCGTACCACTGTGCATGCCCCCAGATCCCAGTACCAGCCAGCAGCTCTCACCCACAAAGCAGAGTCCCACGTTCTTCTATTCCCTGCTAGAGACAAGGCCTGGGAGGCATTATCTTTTACTGGACCAACTTCTGCTGGGGCAGGAGACAGGTTTCAGAGGGGTCGCCGTGTTAGTCCGTATCAGCAAAAACAACGAGGAGTCCTTGTGGCACCTTAGAGAAGTGGGTTCTACCCCACGAAAGCTCATGCCCAAATAACTTTGTCAGTCTCTAAGGTGCCTCAAGGACGCCTCGTTGTTTTGGGGGCAAAAGAGAAGCTCCCAGGCTCTCCTTTTGAAGGTGCTCCTTTGAGGCCAAGGACAGAGAGGTCAGACGTGGAGGGACCACTTTGTGAAAAGTGTTCCCCCAGGGGGAACAGGGGGATTTTGTCTATTGTCGTTTTTCTGGGCGCGTAAATTCAGATCTGGGTTAGACACTAAAAATCACGGAGTCAGTAAAGACACTGGATTTAGGGGGTATTACAACCATTGGCAACCCACTAGCCCCCCTGTGTGCTATGACTGCAGAGGTATTGACTGCCCACTCCACCGTGAATGGTCTCGTGCAACATGTGTCAACTCCTTGTGCTAAAGAATCTGTTTCACCTTGTATTTAGCTGTACCATGCTGGTTACCTTTCCCAGAGCGGGGCTCGAAATCTTGTCTCTCTCACCAACAGAAGTTGGTCCAATAAAAGATATTCCCTCATCCACCTGGTCTCTCTAATACCCTGGGACTGACATGGCTTAGAGGCTTATACCACTCAAAGGCTTTTGCAGAGAGAGCTCGAATCTGGGACTGAAGCGTGGACCTGGAACCTCTTCAAGTGAAGCGGGGGGACAAGTTCAGGCTTTGTGGCCAGAGCATCAGCTCTGCAGAAAGGCCACTGAGGAGACAGAGGGGGCGTCGTCCATGCTACACTGCAAAGCTTAATTCCATGCTGTTCATTTGACTGGCACATCCACTGATTGCAACCTCTCCCTCCTTCTCCCTGGGAGCACCCACAACCCTCCTCTACATCTGGGCCCCTGACATCCACACACAGCGGAGTTTCTCTTCATCTGGATCTCCCCTTTTCCTGCACTGGGGGAGAGTCAGCCACCTCCCCACACCCTGGCCCTTGGATACATAGAAAACCCTCTGTGAGCCCAGGGATCCCTGTACAGGGAGAGGGTGAGGCCGGGGCAGGAGGATATCATGCATGGGTGGGGAAGGGGAGGCTGGAAGGGGGTACATGCATGGGATGGGGTAGAGCCTTGTTTCTCGGTGCTGGGCGGCCAGAAAGCCGTAAGGTTGGAATGAAATCAATGAGAACGAACCAGTGTCTGGGGAAGGGGGCTGCGGGGCAGGGGCAGCGAGAGCATATGCATTAGCTACGGACAAGGGATGGAAGGAGAGGGCACTTGGGTGCAGGAGGGCAGGTGCTGAGGCCAAGCCAAGGGGTATAACGAGGAAGAGTGGGGTGGATCTGAGGGAAGGGGAAATGAAGGCTCCCAACAGCAACTGCAGCCCGTTGTAGGGCCGGATCCCCGGGCCAGCCTCCCTCAGACATTCCCCCCACTCAGGTGAGCTGCACTGAAGGCAACATGGGGTGGAAGGCAGGGAAGGAAGCTAACCCCAGTTCTGTTCATCAGGAGAGGAGAAAACAGATGGGCTGGGGGGCAGGACAGGAAAGGAAGGAGGGAGCAGAATTGGAGGTGGAAGGATCCCACAATGGCCACATCTCCATGGAAACCTCAGACACTTAGGAAACGACACATGCACCTCAAAGGGCCCTGGCTGGAATGAGTCCATGGGCCCTGACATGTCTCATTAGCGGGTTATGGCCTTTCAGCCGCTATAGACCTTGGGAGCTGTGGAGAAAGGCTGAATTAGTGAGCCAAAGTGCTTGTCACATTACAGCACAGGGCAGGGTCAGGGGACCACACAGATGGCAGGATATTGAGTCAAGCTGGGGACATTTTCTGACAGGTTCCTGTTATCCTTGGTACGGACTTCACTTTCCAAGGGCGTTGCAGAATGAAGGCCTAGGTTGGTGCAGCCTTTGCTTTCATTTTTCTCCCAGTCATGTATTCAGTGATACTACAATCTCTTTTTATTACTGGGGAAACTGAGGCACAGAGCAGCGACACTACTCACCCGAGGTCACCGAATGAGCCAGCAGCAGAATAGGGGGTAGAACCCAGGAGTCCTGGCTTGCATGCCCCAGCACTAGCCTGCCAATGTACCCTCCCTCGAATGAGGCACTGTAGAAAGTTTTTTCAGACCATCCAAACTTCTTGAACCTGCAACACTGGGTTGGCACAGAGTCCTCTGGGAGCCTGGCAGCTTATGGAAAAACCCTTCTAGAATGTAATAGAAAATGATACATTTTCTGTAGTGGATTTTTTGTACCACTGTATACAATGGAATATAAAATTATATTCCTCCTATAGAATTATAACAGATATTTAAAAATAAAAACTATAAAAACCTATAGAAAATCTGTTATCTCTTAAATGCTGTTTTGCTTAAAAAAGGAACTAGATAAGTTCATGGAGGACAGGTCCATCAATGGCTATTAGCCAGGATGGACAGGGATGGTGTCCCTAGCCTCTGTTTGCCAGAAGCTGGGAATGGGCCACAGGGGATGGATCACTTGATGATTACCTGTTCTCTTCATTCCCTCTGGGGCACCTGGCATTGGCCACTGTCGGAAGACAGGATACTGGGCTCGCTGGACCTTTGGTCTGACCCAGTCTGGCCGTTCTTATGTTCACAGCTCTTCTGTTCCTCATCCTGGCCAGATCCCAGCAGGCCAGAGGCAGTGCACAGAAATAAGAGTTGGTTTCAATGGGAGTTCCAGGAACCAAGGCCCAGATGCTCAGAGGTATTTAGGTGCCACAGTCCCACTGATTTTAATGGGAGATAGGTGGCTAATTACCTTTGAACATCTGGGCCCAAGTTAGGGTTGCCAACTTTCTAGTTGCATAAAACTGAACACCCTAGCCCTGTCCCTTCCCCGTGGCCCCACCCCTGCCCTGTCCCTGCCTGGGGTCCCGTCCCCTGCTCACTACATTCCCTGTCCCTCGGTGGCTCTCTCTCCCCCACCCTCACTCACTTTCACTGGGCTGGGGCAGCGGGTTGGGGTGCGAGAGGGCGGGAGGGCTCCGGCTAGGGATGAGGGGTTTGGGGTGAAGGAGGGGGCTCCAGGCTGGGGGGTGGGGCCAAGGGATTCGGAGTGTGGGAGGGGGCTGTAGGTTGAGGCAGGGAGTTAGAGTGTGGGAGGGGGTGAGGTCTCTGGGCTGGGGGTGCTGGCTGTGGGGTGGGGCCGGGGATGAGCAGTTCAAGGTGTAGGAGGGAGCTCTGGGCTAGGGCAAGGGGTTGGGGTGCAGGAGGGGTGAGGGCTCTGGGCTGGGGGTGCGGGCTCTGGGGTAGGGCCAGGGATGAGGGGTTCGGGGTGCAGGAGGCTGCTCCAGGTTATGGGGGGGCTCAGGGCTGGGGCAGGGGGTTGGGGCTTGGGGTTGGGGCCCGGGCTTACCTTGGGCGGCTCCTGGTCAGCAGCGTAGCAGGGAGACTAAGGCAGGCTGCCTGCCTGTCCTGGCACCGCACTGCACGTGCCCCGGAAACAGCCAGTAGGTCCGGGTCCTAGGCGGGGGGGCCAGGAGGCTCCATGCGCCACTCTCACCCGCAGGCACCTTCTCTCCCCCTGACCCCCCCACGCTGCCAGCTTCCATTGGCTGGTTCCTGACCAATGGGAGTGCGGAGCCGGTGCTCAGGGCGGGGGCAGCATGCGGAGCCCTGTGGCTCCCCACCTAGGAGCCGGACCTGCTGGCCGCTTCCGGGGTGCCGTGCAGTGCCAGGACAGGTAGGGACTAGCCTGCCTTAGCACCCCAGCACCACCGACCGGACTTTTAACGGCCCGGTCAGCAGGGCTGACTGGAGCCGTCAAGGTCCCTTTTCGGCCGGGCGTTCCAGTGAAAAACCGGACACCTGGTCACCCGAGCCCAAGGAGCTGTGGAATCAGGCCCAGGTTCGCAACCTTCAGTCGGGCCCAGCAGAAGGGTCGGGTCTATCATTTCACCACCAGAGGGCACTGCTTAATCACTAATGTGTCCCTGGAACTGGCTGGGGGAGACTCCCCTCTGTGCGGCTGGTACAATGCTATGGCAGTTTTGCCCCAGTTGCTGGACCGAGCCCTGTAGGTGTGTACCTTGGGTGCTTCCCCAGGGCCGGATTTCCAGTTCGTCACAGTAGGCCCATGCGTAGGGGTGCCGGTGTTCCAGGGATCCCTAAAAGTCAATAATGGGTTGCAAGTTTAAAAGTTAAATCAGTAGAACCTTGGAGTTACAGACACCTCGGGAATGAAGGTTGTCCGTGACTCTGATATGTTCCGTAACTCTGAAGAAGAGGTTATGGACCTCAGCCACGTGCGGGGTTGGGGCTGCAGCTGCAGGGCGGGGGTGTCAGGGCTCCGGCCGGGGGCAGCGGGATTTGCGGCTTCTAACTCTTGGAGTGCCAGGGCTCCGGGCGGGGAGCTGAGGGCTTCTACTCCATGGGAGCACCAGGACTCAGTGCTTTAGACCTGGATGGGAGAGCTGGGGTCAGGGCTTCAGCCCCATGGCTCCGATCCTGGCTTCAGCCCCGCAGGGGGCGGCCTGGGCTTGGAGTTCCCCAGGGCTCTGCTCCCTGCTTCAGCGTGGATTGGGGTGGGGGCGGATCCAGGGCTCAGGACTTCAGCTATGAGGGGAGTGCTGGGGCTGAAACCGATGCTCCCCTGGTAGCTAAAACCCCAAGTCCTAGTTCCCCCCACCAAGCTGAAACTGGGACTGGAGCCATGGGGCTGAAAGCCCCCTGAGTCCCAGTGCTCCCCCCTGCCCAAAGCCCTGAGCCCCAGTGCTCCTGAGGATCAGAAGCCCGGAGCCCTGCACCCCCTGCACCCCCTGGCCCCCCGGCTGCAGCCCTGAGCCTTGGGGCTAAAGCCCAGAGGCAGTACAGTATTTGCTTATTGTTGTTTTTTCTGTCTGCACTGCTGCCTGATTAGGACTTCTGGTTCCACAGGGTGTCTGGTTGACCGGTCAGTCCATAACTCTGGTGTTCGTATCTTTGAGGTTGTACTGCATGTAAATGACTGATTTCAGAGTAGCAGCCGTGTTAGTCTATATTTGCAAAAAGAAAAGGAGGACTTGTGGCACCTTAGAGACTAACCAATTTATTTGAGCATAAGCTTTCGTGAGCCACAGCTCACTTCATCGGATGCATTCAGTGGGAAATACAGTGGGGAGATTTATATACATTTGTATTTCTTTTCATTTCATTTTTTACAGAAAACACGAAGGTCAGTTGTAGCCGGGGGGTGGGGCTGAAGAAGCTGTACCTAGGGGCGCGTAAGGTGTAAATCCGGCCCTGTGGTCCTCCCATCTAATTGCTCTGGTACGGGGCAGAAGTCTTGGCAGATCCGTACGTTTGTGGTCAGAGACAGCGGTGAGAACTTGAATAAATGCAAGGGAGGCTGGAGGCTGGTTTCGAATATGCTTGTCTCCTCAGACAAATGGGGTACGGCTGCAATGTTAGGGACTAGCCCATTGGAACAGATTAGCCTGGTGGTTAAAACTCAGGCCTGGGACTACTGCTCTTCCCAGCTCTGCTACTGCCGTGCTGTACGATTTCAAGCAAGTCACTTGAATGCCCTGTGCCTCAGTTTTCCCCCATGGGGGGTTGCGAACACTTCCCTACCTGTATCGGAGGTGATGATGGTCACTGTGTTAAGTCTGGAAGGTGCTTTGAGGCCCTCTAAAGGACGGGGCCTACAAATGCACCACATTGTTTTCTAAGCCAAGCCAGAGTCCTGCTAGCAGCTCCTGCTTGTCCTGCTCCTCCCAAGACACCCCCGGCATCCTTTATACCAGCTCAGAAGAACCCCACCAAGGAACCAGCACGCTGGTTCATGGGGCACTTCTGGCATTTTGCTAGTAGCCTCCTTAGCAGGAGCTGGGGGAGAGGGCTTGGGATCAGGACTGCAGCCCCCATACAACCGCAGTGACCCCTGAAAGTGAAGGTGGAACGACACCGTGGAACGACACCGTCTCCTCGTGCCGACGGCAGCGTGGTGAGCAGCCTTGTGAAGCAGCGTCATTGCACCAGCTTTGCGGGCTGTACCGGTCGGGCAGGGCACGGGATAGACCCCGCAAACTGGGGCGGTGGCGACGTGATAAAAGTGCCGTGTGACCCAGGTGCTGAGCGTTGCCTGGCCACCCCCCTTCTCCAGCTGGTAGGCAGGGCCACTGGAGACTGACGGTGGGTGAGGCGCTGTCAGCACCGTACAGCTGCCAGGCTCCTCGATCCATGGCCAAGGTGGGATATTGGTCTCTCCTCAGCCATCTATGGCTGCCAGCTACCCTCTGGCCACGGGCCAGGTTGGAATGCAGGCAGCCTGCCAAACAGGGCATGTGCCTCTTCTAATTGACCCTGGTCTAACGCCATTGCTTTCCAGGTACTCCAGCCTGAGTGAGAGGTGAATTAGGCCCAAGGTGCACAGGCCCTGGGGTAGCCACTCTGGAATAACCCCTACCTGGGTTGTCATGAAGGCTTAAGCCTGGGACCTTTGGCACCCCCGGCAAGCAGCCTCTGTCCCAGGTGCTGAGCAGCTCGAGGAGCCCAGGCTGCCGTCACCTGGAAGTAGAGTGGCACTCTCCTGCCTGGGAGCCATTTTCCATCTCCTTAGGGGGTGGGACTGTTCCCACTGGGGGGGTCTGGATTCCATGGCAGCAGATCCGCAAGGGCACCAATGGAGGAGGGGGCATGTGCTGCCTCTCCCTCCCCCTGGGGACAGCAATGCCATCCCAGGCCCCAGTATTTGGCCAGGCTGCCTTGGGCAGCAGCTCTCTTCCCCCTCCTTCAGCTGCTTTGTTGATGGCTTAGTAGATAGGAGGCACGTGCCATTGTGGTCTCAGGCCTGAAGGATCCCTGCTGGGTGGTCAGGAGCCTGTGGCTGGCTCCGCTCAGCTTCCTCCTTGTGCTCCTGCCCTGCCCGCTCGGAGGATCTGTGGAGCCAGCGGGGCCTGACCCAGGAGGGGGTTTTCCTTCTCCTTTCCCTGGGGGCGGCACCTGCTTCCCCTTCCCTTGGCGATGATGCCAAGGTATGGACGTGAAGGCACCGCTGTTGCCAAGGGACCCCCAGCGGTAAGGTGATGGGGGCCATCTGAAAAGCTGGCTGGACTGACAGACAGAATGGCCTACCAAGCTGGAGGCCCCCTGACTCACAACTGGCCCTGCCCTGGTAGCCGCTTGTCCTGTGCTCTTACAAAATATCTGTCCTAGAGGCTCCCTCATCTCCCTTCCAGAGACAGCACCTGACTGGGCTTCCCCGCCTGCCCTCCATCTGGCAGCATCCTCACAGCTAGGTACCGGAGTGGCTTAGTGGCTCTGTACGATCTGCCCCCCGCTGGAAGCAAAAGTTCTAATCCCCCTTCAGTTGACTTATGCTTGCAAGGAGGGACATGTAACCTCGCCAGCTCCCTCCCCTTCTGAGCTGGCCAAGTGGGACACGCAGGGTTCCTAAAACACTTTGCACCGTGTTCCTGTGGGGCTGGAGAGTAAACTAGGGACAAACCAGAACAAATAGCCCCCACTCTACATTGCATTAGACACTAAGCTCTGAGGGGGAGAGCCTGCCTCTTACAGTGTGTTTGTACAGCACCTAGCACAACGAGGCTCTGATGTCAGTGGGGTCTCCTAGCAAGAGCTCCGCAGTTACTCTGTCACACGCACGCACACCGGAGGTGGGCAGGGTTGTTCAGGCATCAGCAGACAAAACAAAACACTTGATTTAATATGGAGTTAAATGTTTTTAATCACATGGTTTTGGGAGCCAATCTTATGATTCGGGGCAGGGGTCTGACTCATGGTTTTTGAGTTTCTGTAGTTTGGCAATGCTGACTAGATCTGCTGATGCTGCAGCTGTGTGAACGGGTCATTTTCCAGTTCAGCGAATGAACCAACCAAGCTGGAAAAAAAATTCGTTTTTGGGCAGTGAACAAAATGCTTCATTTGACCTAAAACATTTCATTGTATTTTGAAGGGCTTATTGCTTTTTAAAAAAAATACAGTTGTATTAAAATTCAAAACCAAAAGTCAGCATGAATGGACAAAAGTGGTCATGTTTCGACTGGCGGGAGGGAGAGGAAGTATTTTTTCCCTGACTGAACTGGCTTAATGAGTTCAACAAGAATTTGCAAAATGTTTCAGTCAACTCCAATCTGCATTTTTTCCACAAAGGAGTTTCATCTGCAAACTTTCCCCCAGCTCTCACTGATCCCTGCACAAATGCAAGGATTGTGAACATGGGGGGGAATGGGTACTCGACCCCTGCCTCAGCAAACAGTGCAGCTCATGAGAAATGGCAAAGGGATGCGCTATGCTTGTGCAGATTGTATCTGGAGGGAGGACCCTAGAGCAAAACTGCATAAAGCTCGTGGCTGTTCATGTGGATGCTGATTTGGGGTGTCTGTTATCCTGTTGTACCATGGCAATAATGTGCCATCAACCCCCTGCCATTGCAGGGCCTTGGAGGCACCTCAGTCCCCCATTACCTGCCTGTGGCACTCTGCAGTGTAGTCAGTTTGGGGCTGTAATACCTTGGCCTAATTCTGGTTGTTGGGGTTGGTGTGTCGGTGGCTGTGATGTACCGGGGATCAGCTCAGATGATCTGTGGTCCCTTCTGGCTTCGAACTGCCTGACTCTATGCATGTCTCTAACACCAAGCCTAGAGGGGTTCAGGGGAGCCCTAGCCCGGGGGACACATGCTGGTGGAACTCCCCTGGCACCTGCCCCACCTTTGTGTGCCATCCAAAGGCAAACCTGCCCTCCTGTCTAGGCGCCGGCTTCCTCCTTGGGTCATCATCTGTGCCAGTGTACCGTGGCTCCCAAAGGCTGCCTTTGCGCTGCAGCAGCATTAAAAGATGTTTGGATCTGGTGCAATGGGCTGCGCTGCGCCAGATTCAGGGCCGGTGCTTTCACAGGGTTTCTAAAGGACCCAGCGTTTCCATTCTCTGCTTTAGTACTTAGGAGGCTCGCGTGCCCCCTTTCTTGCTGAGCAAACACGATGCCATCTGGGCCGGCCGGCCGCACCACTGTGGGGACTGTGTGAAACCTCGGAGGCCAGCCGCGAAGGGTCCATCTGTCCAGCCCGGAATGTCAAAAGCAGAGTCAATGCCAAATGCAGAGGCTCCTGCAGAATTGATGGCAGGGGATTTCCGAGTTTATTTGTCAACAAGAACCCGCTCTCTCCCGCCCTCCTCCCTGCAAGCCCGTCTAATCTCAGATACAATTGCAGTTTGCTGTGCAAACAGATTTCGGAGCAGTGTGGGGCCTGCATCCGAAATGTGTCATTTAAAGCGAGCCGGCGGAATGCTGGGTAATCTAGCGAGTGAATCACGGCATCACTAAAGCCGGATTGAAGCGATTTTGAAGCAATTGCCCTTCTATAACCCTAATCCTTGGCAGTGAATGGGGTTTTTAACTCTGGCCGTTATTCCGGCATTATTATCTATTGATTGACTTTTAGAAAGGGTAATAATGTAAATAGAATTATGTTCTGAAGGCTTGCGCCGCGTGATTGCCTCTCTCCAAAGCGCCGCATCCCCTCGCCATGTCCCCCAAGCCAGCTGCACGGAAAGAAAAGACCCTTAAGCCAAACAGTGTGGGGTCAGGAGGTTTGACACGTCTTAGGCTGATTGGGAGACGCAGCCCCGAGCTCTCCGAACACCAAACTGGCGAGAGAGGCAGGCGGCATGGAGAGGTGCAGTGAGACATTTTGGCCCGCTGAGAAATCGAGTTGCTCGTCCTTACCGGCGTTGGGGTGGAGAAGTCAGCTCTTGCTGTGAGGGTCCGAGAGCTGACCTGCTCCACGGCGAGGGTGCCGTGTGCTTCGGGGGCCATGAGCTCTGCCTGACACTCTGCAGGCTGGTCTCTTCTGTCCCCCCGTGAGCCAGGGCCAGGCTGGTTAATAACAACAGCTCCTCTTCCGTGCACTTTACAAACCAGCTCATTGTTATTAACAAATTACTTATTAATCATCCTTAACAACTAAGCCACCCTGCACCCTTGCAAGCTTGTCCGTGCTGTGAAATACCTTAGGTCACGCTGTCACTGACTCACTGCAGACAAGGGCTGGTATGTTTAAGTGGCAGGATGGTCCGGTGGTCCAGTCACTAGCCGACAATTTGAAAGACCCTGCTCTGCCACAGACATCCTGTGAGACCTTGGGCAAGTCACTTAGGCCCAGATCCCCTTGAGGCGCCGAAGTCCTATTGGTCTCATTTGACCTGTACCATGGGCAGAACTGCACTACCCTGCCTCGCAGGGATGTTGGGAGGAGACATACATTACAGACTGGGTGCTGCTCAGGTACTAGTCGAATGGGGGGCAGATAAGTAGCATAGGTAGCACGTTGCCTCACCTGGCTGCAAGCCGTAGGGTTACCCACGACTGGCTGGCAGCGCGTCCCAGCACTGAGGTGTGTTCCAGCTCACGTTGGTTACTACCCAGTGATTTGCCCAGCCCCGCCAGAGGGGTAAAGTTTCCTTCGCCCCGTGTGACACATGTGTGTAGTTGGAAGCATGAGAGCTGAAGCACAGTGAGGCAAGGGATTTCTCCCTACCCAAACCGGAGATCTTGGTGACCTCACAAAAGACGCAGCATCGGGGCACGGGCTGAGGGAGAGACATCACAGGATACCCTGCTCTGTCAGTAATGTCCGACCCCTGATGATCACCCCAGCTTCCAACCTCCCTCCCAAATTTGCTACTGTCCGATATCGGTTTTATCCCGCACTCGTCCCTGCGGTACCTGAGCACCTGCCAGCCATGGAGGACGTGCTGTGACTGACCTGTCATGTGCTATGTTCTCATCTTCCCTCTGCGGGGGAGGGTGGTGTGTTATGTAGGGCGTGAGTGCTTTGGGGCAGGGGCTGTCTTTCTGTTCTAGGGCTCCTAGGGGCCATGAGACAACCACGGATGATCATGAGTGGCTTGCTCTGGATTTTGGTGGCTCAGTCTGTTTCCTAGGGGAGGGGTGCCCCCTCCCCCACAAAAAGGAGGAGTGTCACTATGGGGAGCCCTTGCTGGGACTTTCAGTGGCAAGTCCACAGGATGGAGGAGCCTGCAGGAAAAGCTCCTCTTGCATCCCCAGCAATAGCGTGGCCCAGCAGAGAGGGTACCAGCCTGGGGGTCAAGACAGCAGGGTGCTCATCTCAGCCCTGCCACTGTCTCGCTGTGTGTCCTTGGGCGAGTCACTCAAGCTCAGGTTTTCAGAAGCCTCTGCTGATTTTGGGTGCCACTTGTTTGGTTGCCCACCAGGGTCTGGGTTCCTGGTGCTGGCTGAAGCCTATGGGAGACATGGGTACTCGGGACCTCAGGAAACCCAGCCTCTGTTGTCCCAAAAAGTGAAACAGCCGCAATGCAAATGTTAGCATCAACTGCTTTGTGCCTCAGTTTCCTCCTCTATAACCTGAGGGAGATGATGGCTGCTGCCCTTTGAGATGAAGGGTAGTAGGAGAGTGCTAGGGATTATTGCTAGTAGAGGGGATCAATGCTGGGGTACTTGACACCCCCGTCTTCCCCCCCAATAAAAACATCACCACCCCTTTCTATCAACCCCCAGTCTGTCCACTAAAAACATCAACCCCCCGTTTTATCCCAAATTACCCCCCCAGTAAAACAGTCGATTAGTAAAATCTAAAAAAGTCAAAGCCACAAACTCAACCCCAAACTTTTTTACCTCCAGCTGGGAGGAGAGCCAGTGACTCCAGGACCTGGCTATTGATTTTACACGGAAGGTGCTCGACATGTGATGGGCAGCCGTATAAAACAACCCGCTAGCTAAATCCCATGGCACCCAATTCCCCCCCCGCCATTGCATTTGTATGACGTGTAAAATACGACCTCAATCGGTGCTAATCTGTGGGTTTGAGTCAAAGCACCAGTCGTATCTCCATAGAGGTCAAAAGTAGCCAGCGTAGGGCAAGGAGGGGAGTTTAAGGAGAGAGAGAGAGATTTTTCCCCCCCTCGGTAAAATAATAATAATAAAAAATTATTTCTCCTATTTCCTTTCCCGAGATTAATGATAAACTGTCCATCCCCTAAAAGAAACTGATAACGCCTCTAATTTTACTCGAAGGCCCTACCAAGGCCATTTCTACGCAAAGCAGAGGCCCAAGAGATGAATAAAGGCTCTTTTCCCAGGCGCCCCTTTGATAGAATTTTTTTTTTTCCCTTTTTGGTTTTAAACAGGAAATGCCCCCTGGAGCTACAAACAATGCACAATAAAGCAAAATAATATTTTAGTCAAAATAGGCAGCCGGCGCTCGCAGCCAACTTTCAAATTAGCATTTTGAGGGCAAATATGCAGAGAATTTGAGATAATGAGGCCTGATTATTCAATCCAATGAATGTTAAATAGGGAGCGAGGGCTCTGGAGCCTTATCTCGCCCGCTTTCGATTTATTTTATTTTATTTTTAATCGTTTCACATTTGAACTCTTTATTTGTTTTAGCACCCGCTCCCCCCACCTCTTCCCCACCCCAGCCCCCTTCGCGCCTGGATTTCTCCCGCACGTCAACGACAAAGCTGATCGTTAGAAGGGGGCCGGGGAGAATGGGGGGTTGTGAAGTGTCAGCATTTTGCACAGGGAAATTGCCACGGACAGAGCTCTCTGGCCAATGGCTCGCCCCCCGCCCCCCCCCCTCCTTGCCACCTCCAACCTGGCTGCTGATACTGCTTTGCACATAGTCTCCATGGCAAGCAAGTCCAGCTACTCTGCAAGCTGGCTTCCGGCCTCACTGGGCCGTGGGGATTTCAGAAAAACGCCCCTGCCCACCCTCATCAGTTTTAGAAAAAAGAAACTTTATGACAACGGCAGCACCACGGGGCTCTTGCTCCACACGCGGGCTGTCTCCCCAGGCCTGGCTTTCTTCTAGTGGCACCAAGGACCAGCCCCAAAAATGCAGCATTTGAAAGATCTCTGCATGGCAGGACAGTGGCGATGGGGCAGGTAGATCCTTAGTGCTCCCTGGGAGACACCCAGCCCAGCTGGGCCCTATGCCAAGGGGGAAGAATTGCCCAGCCAGGCACTGGGCAGGGGTTGAATGTGAGGAAGTATTTGAAGTCAGCGCGGGGAGGTGCCAAGGTGCAGATGAGCCTCAGAATCCAGAGAGGGGCTGGGTCACCCCCAGAGGGGGGCGGTCACTGATCACGTAAGCGCTGACCTGTTTGTGAGGGGCTCTGTGTCTGACTGGGGTTCACAGACTCAGAGAAGCAGGAGCGAGGACGTGGCTAGGGAGCCTGGGCTGGTAAAGCAAGAACCTCAGAAATAAACCAGACACCCAGAGAGGGCTTTTCTAGGCTTAACCTGAGCCTCCTGGGAAATGGCTCTCGGGCTGCTCAGACAATGGTCCTGCCATACAGTCCTGCCCTCCCAGTTCTGGGATTCCCCCCACAGCTCTGCTGGCACCCCTCAGTCCCACCCTGCAGCCCCCCAGCAATCTTCCCTCCACAGCTCAGCTGATGCCCCTCAGTCCCACCGTGTAGCCCCCCAGCTCTCTCTCCCCACATCTTGAATACTGCATGGAGATGTGGTTGCCCCATCTCAAAAAGATATATTGGAATTGGAAAAGATTCAGAAAAGGGCCACAAAAATGATTAGGGGTATGGAACAGCTTCCGTGAGAGGAGAGATTAAGAAGACTGGGACTTTTCAGCTTGGAAAAGAGATGATTTGTGGGTGGGGGGGGGATATGATAGAGGTCTATAAAATCATGACTGATGTGGAGAAAGTAAATAAGTAAGTGTTATTAACTCCTTCTCATAACACAAGAACTAGGGGCCACCAAATGAAATCAATAGGCAGCAGGTTTAAAAGAAACAAAAGGAAGTATTTCTTCACACAACGCACAGTCAACCTGTGGAACTCCTTGCCATAGGATGTTGGGAAGGCCAAGACTACAACAGTGTTCAAAAAAGAACTAGATAAATTCATGGAGGAAAGGCCCAGCAATGGCTATTAGCCAGGATGGGCAGGGATGTTGTCCTTAGCCTCTGTTTGCCAGAAGCTGGGAATGGGCGACAGGGGATGGATCATCTGATGATTACCTGTTCTGTTCATTCCCTCTGAGGCACCTGGCACTGGCCACTGTCGGAAGACAGGATACTGGGCTAGATGGACCTTTGGTCTGACCCAGTCTGGCCATTCTTATCGTCACAGCTCTGCCAGCGCCCCTCAACCCTGACCCACAGCCCCCTGCGATTCCAGCCCTGGATTCCCCGCAGCTCTGCTGGGGCCCCTCAGTTCCAACCTGCAGCCAGCTTCCAGTCCTGGGCTCCTTTAACAGCCTGAGCTGGCCTTTTAAGGGAAGGCCTGGGCTCAGCACATCCAGCTCTTGATTTCAGCCCAGAAGGGGCTTTAGAAAAGGCAGGGCTAAATGAGGGGAGGGTCTCTCTGGGCCTGCAGAGAGCAGGGTTGATGCAGGAGCTGATGTGGGCTCTGGGGAAGCAGCCTGGGGAGGGCTCAGTTATTTAAGGCGTAGCCCCAGCACTGGATTAAGGCAATCAGGGACTCTCAGTGCACTGGCATGGGGCCCCCTGTGTCTCCCCACCTGAAGTGGCCGTGATGAACATGCTTTGTGAGGAGTGTAGTAAGATGAGGCCCTGAAACATAAACCTTTTGGTATCAGGGGCCAGGTATGATAACCTAAGGCCTGAGCTAAAGTAATGGTCAAGACTTTGCTAACATAAAGCAAAATTAAGCTCTGAGCCAGAGGCAGGCCTTGCTCACAGAAGCTGGCAAGGAAAGGGCTGATGTTGCATGACCATATACTGTTGCATAAATATATATCTAAAATATATTGGATACCAGAGCTATACACAAGTGGTACGAGAACATTCTTACACTGTCCACAGAGATAACAAGGACGGGGGCAAAAGGCTAGGATGATGGATAGAGTTGTTTTGTTCCAACCAACATGTACAAGGTGAGAGGCGGCACCTTACTGCCTAGAAGGGTGGTGCATTGTTACGTAGAGAGGTTTCACCTCAGTACGTCAGGAGTGTTATGTAACTTGTTTGTACCTGTGTATAAGATACATCCCTGGGGCGGTGTCTCTGTCCGGCCTAGGGGGCAGTGGAAAGTCCCGCCACTGACTGAGCTCAGTCCATTGCCAGGGAGCACATAGGGACTAGCAGCAAACCGTATATAAGTTATATAAGTTATATGAATCGGGGGGCGAGAGATTGTGTTTCTCTTCGACAATAAACCTGGCCAACGTGCCTTCTGTTAGCAGAGCACCACGCCCTAAGCTACTGACAACAAGAAGCAGCAGCTTCCCTCTCGCACCAGAGTTATAAGACAGAGTCCCCTTCTCCCATGCTTCTCCAGGCAAGGGGGTCCCCCCACAGACAGGATTTACCAGCTCTGCTCGCTGCCCTCAGAGCCCTCTGCTGGAGAGATGTCAGTGGGGTCCCCCCAGGGTAGTGGGTCTTGGTATTCACGTGCCATTGGGTTCCATGGAGCAGCCCCTTCCTTGCCGGGCGGGTGGCTCAGGCTCTCGGCAGACACAGGCAGCTGCCACTGCGTGATGCTGCAGAATGGCTCTTCCCACCCACAGGGGCTAGGCGCTCTTTTTTCTTTTCAATGAAAGTTGAGATCCTGATGCAGGAGCCAGCCCCTGGCCTAGGCACAGGTCCATAGCACTTAGGCATCAGCCGGGCTCCCCCTGGCCCCGGAGGCAGGCAGAAGGGTAAGGGACCATTGGAGCAAAGGCAGATGCTGTGGGCAAAGGGAGCACACAGGGCACGGGATGGGAAGCAAATGCCAGTGTTCCCTGTGGGGGACCCAGTCTAGAGTTTCTCAGGAAGAGAGGGAGTTTCCCAGGGAGAGATCCATCTCTGTGGGCAGGGGAAAAGCAGGGCAGAGCTTGGGGGAAAAGATGGCTGACCTGTTCCTCCTGAGGATGAGGGGGAAGTATCTCCTGAGATCAGCCGTGCAGCAGCAGGCCTGGAGATGGCCAAGGCAGAGTGTTGATTTTGGCCTCTCTTTTGCTCCCAGAAGGGGAAGCCTCCTGCTTTCGCCAAAGGGCACTGAGAGGGAGCCCGCCTGTCTGGAGATCCTGGGAAACTGAGGCATGGATGTGACCTGCCAGGCAGAGGTAAGCCTTCACTTTCAGCTCCCTACAGGCACTCAGCTCTGCTGATGGCAGTTCCCTTTCCTCCGCTGTCCCTGAGCGGAGCACCCCAGGCTTCCACAAGCCCTTGCCCCCTTAACGCACACAGGCTGGCATAGGAGCCCATGCAGCCCAGGCCGGGCTGTTTTCCTGCAGCTTCTTGCCTGGGCAGGAGAAAACCGAGCTGCCTGGTAAACCGGCTCACCTCCCAGGGCCTGCTCCCCAGCAAAGGGGGAGGAGCTATGGGGTGAGCTGCTGGTGGGCCGGGGGCCCCATGTCACAGGGCCCCCTCTGGTCTCAGGGCCCGCATTCTGTGGCCCACTGCTAGTGCTAGACCTAAGAGGCGGCAGTCCCATCCAGGCCTGAGCTTCCCCAGGGTCCAGGTGTGTCTGGATCCGGCTCTATAGAGAGAGGCCGCCGGCCTGGAGTGTGCCTGGTTCCGTGGACCTCTGTCCCTCCCAGCTCCGGCCTGTCTGGATCTGGGCCCATCTCCAGTTCTAACCCTAAAGCTCACTTGGCTTCTGGGCTTCCCCCACCCCTGGGCTCAGTCCCTCTAGATAAGGGACAGTAAGATGTGGAATGAATGACATCTTCTCTCCCACCTTGGCCCCGGTCCCTGCCCCGCAGTCCAAGGGAGACCGGCTGAGCCCCCTGGTCTGCGGTGCTAACACAGCATCCAACCCTATCTGTTTAGGCGTCTGTAGACACAGGTGTGCTGTTGTTGCCTGGTCGGCCACCCGCTGGCAGCCTGATCCCTCCCTGTGGTGGCCTGTGGGTCCCTGAGGGGCCTGTGGCTATCAACTCAATCCTGGGCTGCTTCACCCCCATTCGCCCTTTCTCCCTGCTCCTCTTGTCTGGCAATTAGCCGTCCCAGGGAGGTGGGTGAGATGGGGTCTCTGAGCAAACAGCACCACCGAGCAGGTGCCTTCTCCTCGACATGTTTACTTGCAAGCTGTCAGGAAAGCGCGAATCCTCTTCAAAGTACGTTTCACCCAATTAAATAATTAACCCAGGGTGTTGCGTTGCATTTTCTACCTCCGGCTCCATTCTCTGCTCCCTGCCAGCACCTTCCGCACCCGCACCGTTCCCAAGCTGCTTCCCCAAGGCCCCTCGTGTTGTGTCCTGGCTCTGCTGTTAGAGCCTTGCTGGGGGATCAGGGCTACAGTGACGGCGAGATTTGGCCTTTCACCCAGGTGTCTTGGAGCACTGTACAAACAGCTCGGGCAAAACTCTCTGCCAGAGGAGTCCCTGACTCTCAGGTGGAGGAACTCCGGCTCCTTGGTGGCACGCTGTTGGAACACAGGAATTGTCTGGCTGGATCAGACCACGGTCCATCTAGTCCAGTGGCCTGTCTCTGACGGTGGTCAGCACCAGATGTTTGAGAGGATGGTGCAAGAATTCTGCAGCAGGGAGTTCTGGGAATAGCCTGCTCCCAAGGAAAGCTCCAAACACTGATAGAGATGGGCTCGTGGCCCAAAACAGGAGGGTTTCTGTCCCTTCCAAAGTCTTTCATATCCCTTTTAGAGACAGAGTTTCAAAGGCAAAGAGGCCAGGTAGGCACTCGACTCCCATCTGGGCTTTTGAAAATTTCCCCTTTTGTATTTGCTGCTATAAGGACTAGTCTATACATAGTGCTTGTTCTATTTTAACAGCATGATATAGTGGATAGAGCACAGCATGGGGACTCGGGAGACCTGGCTTCTATTCCCAGCTCTGCCACTGACCTGCTGGGTGATCTTGGGCACACTCTGTGCCTCAGTTTCCCCATCTATAAAATGGCGATAATGATACTGACCGCCTTTGATCTACTGATGAAACGTACTATAGAGAGCCAGGTGGTGGTGACAGTAATGTTATTATTTTGAAACCAGCATAGTGAAAATTGACTATTCAGTGTGGATGCGGGTTATACCTGTATAGAGACTGTCTTCACACCAGTGTAGCTTATTCCTGTGCCTTTATGCTGGTATGTGTATGTGAACACAAAGTGGTTGTAGCATGTTAACTGTACTGGTAAAAATTTGCACGCTGCCTAAGGGAAAGTGTTAATTGGGTATGAAAACTGCATAGACATGTGATGGGGGGCCCTCCCCACACAAGAACTGAAGGGGTCAATTAGGGAAATTAATTAACCATAGGCTGCACCTGGAGGAAAGCCAGGGAGTGCTAGGGCCTAATTGCTGATGAAGGCCTGCTGGTGGGGAGTTGGGCAGGAGTTAGGAAGTTGGCAGGCTGCATGGAGGAAATATGCAGTCCTGCTCCTGGGTACAAGTGGGAAGAACAGGAAGCTGTAAGGACAGGGTAGGAAGCAATCTAGGGAAGGAGCAGGATGGGCTGGGAGAGGAAAAGCCCAGAGCTGCTGGGTTGAGGGACCCTGGACTGGAACCCAGTGAGGAGGGTGGGCCTGGTTCCCCTACAAGTCGCTGCTGGGGTGACACACTAGGGCGAGCTCGTTTGGGGCTGGCAGAAAGCAGACGTTGATGGTACCAGAAGAGGGGAGAACTTTGATGTGATGTAGCCAGAGGGCTATGCCCTGAAGAGGAAAGAGCTGCAGCTCCTGGTGCATGAGAGGCCATGGAGTAAGTGAGGCTGAGGAACTGCAGGAAGGCGTCAGATCCGGTGGCACAGTTAATTCCACAGATGAGCCACAAGGAGGCGCCACCGAGCGGTGAGTAGAGCTGACCTTGGCGCAACACAATCCCTAACTCAGGATAGCCTTGTTATCCATATAAATGTCTAATCCTTTTATGATCCGCTGCTTGGGTCTTGGCCTGACTGACAACCTGTGGCAATGAGCCCCACCGTCTAATGATGTGGGGGAGGAGCATGTGGGAATGGGAGTGTTTCATAGCTACTGAGGTCAGAAGGGACCATTATGATCCTCTAGTCTGACCTCCTGCACAATGCAGGCCACAGAATCTCACCCACCCATTCCTGTGAAAAACCTCACCTATGTCTGAGCTATTGAAGTCCTCAAATCATGGTTTAAAGACTTCAAGGAGCAGAGAATCCTCCAGCAAGTGACCCCATGCTACAGAGGAAGGCGAAAAACCTCCAGGGCCTCTTCCAATCTGCCCTGGAGGAAAATTCCTTCCCGACCCCAAATATGGCGATCAGCTAAACCCTGAGCATGTGGGCAAGATTCACCAGCCAGATACTACAGAAAATTCTTTCCTGGGTAACTCAGATCCCACCCCTTCTATCAGTTTTGATGGGCCACCTTTGCATTCTATTGACTAGCCCCTCCTCCTTGTGTTATGAGACAGGAGTAATAGAAATTCCCGGTCTGCCTTCTCTCTAGCACTCGTTATTTGATATAATTTATAAAGGGCACCTAGAATTCCCAGCTCTCATTCTTACCACAAGACTGTACTTCCTCAAACAAGTGCCTGTGACACTGTGTGAAACGGCACAAGTCACGCAAGCTCTGTACCGCACGGGTGGCCATCCAGGGGGTGGGGCGTCAGCTGTGTGGATGGAGGCCCCTGCAATCCAGCCCTGCTGAGCAGGAGAAGACCAGGCACAAATAGGTTTCCTACTAGGGGGGAAACCCAAGCTTTCAGCATTGCATAATAGCTCCCCTGGTCAAGCCACCTCTAGGAAACATGGTGTGGGCTGGCAAAGGCCGGGCTCTCTCATTCATAATGGTCAGTACAGAGCAGGTTACAGCCCCAGCAGCCTGGTTCTGAGTGAGGCCCCCCCCTCTGCATGCATAACTGAGACCGGGCTGGAAGACGCTGGGAAGGCCTCTGCTTGCCACGTGTCTCCAGGTGGGTGTTCAGTTCAGCAGCACAGATTTCAAGGCCAGAAGGGACTGGTGTGGTCACCCAGTCTGACCACCTGCATAGCAAAGGGCAGAGAATTTCTCCCCCACCCCCAAGTTCCCTGTAAGTAAGTCTTTTGCTTTGGTTGGGTCATTGGTTTGAGGCCCTTGCTTTCAGGCGTGGACATCACGGGAGTGTTGGCACTCCCTGAAAACGAGGCCTTCTGAGAACTTGACTAAACAATGACAAGGGATGGGGAAATTTGCTGACGTTTGAGCACTTTTCTCCAAGGAATTCTCTGAATCAGCTGGTTGGGGGGAAGCCTCCATGGGATTTGCATACATCAAGGGGAATTTAAGGGTACTTCTAGTTGTGCTTAATTACCAAGGCCTTAAAATTGATATCTGGTTTTTTTACCCCCCAGGCTGTTAATATTTTTAGCTCTCTCTTGGTGTCTTCAAAGCACTTTGGATGAACGTGAATTAATTCAGTCTCACAGCATCCAAAGGTGGTAGCAGCTATTCCCATTTTGCAAGTGGCATAGAGAAGTGAGATGATGTGCCCAAGGGTACTCACTAAATTAGTGGCAAAGTCATGACTAGAACTTTCAAATCCCTGATTCCCAGCACCTGCTCATCATGGTGCCCATGTACTCCATCCAAAAAATTACCCTATCCATTGAGCCTTAATGTTCTCGTAAGCAGTCCATCAGGAAATGAGAAAAGTAAAGCTGGATGCTACCTCCCCTGGCTGTTGTGGGGTCTCGCCATTGTGTTTATGCAGTACAATAGTCCTTCATTACGTGACCTGATGTACTGTTTCCCAAATAATGCAAAGTAGCATTGCTTTGCAATCTGAGATGCACGTGGGTAGCATTTCATGGTACCAGGTTCAGCTCTGTGAATGTCAGACTTCTGAGGGACTAGCTAGAGACGCAGTGTGCCCTAGTGAATAGAACACTGGGCCTTGACAGAGCTGGGGATAGAACCCAGGTCCCTCACTGCCCTGCTGGATGACCTTGGGCAAGTCACTCCACTGCCCCATGCCTTAGTTTCCCCATCTGGAGAATGGGGGTGATGATACTTGCCTCCTTTATAAAGCACTTTTACACAGGTGAAAAGAGCTAGATCGGACCTCGCTATTATTGCTGTTCAGTATTAACTAGGCAAACTCAACATTCTCTTATTGGAGTTTTTAATGGAATTTCTTATGTTTGTTTTTGTTTTTTTGTTTTTTTTTTTTAAACAGAAGGAACTCTATAACATGAGGCTACTTAGCGAGCTGCCCTCTAAACACTTTAGCCAACACTCTTCAGCCAGGTCCCGAGCAGGTGGGAGCCCCGCTCCTGAGCTGCGTAGCTTGTACCTGGAAAAGGAATAGTGTAACTGAGGCCAGGGCTCCACAGCCCTGCCTCGTTCACTGCACAGGGGTTCATTTGAATTGCTTGGTAAATGGGGCTCATTCAAACATCTGCTTTTTTTAATCACGCTAAAAGCAAGGTGAGACCTCTAGGAACAAAGAATGCAGGTCCCACTTACGGGATAGGGGAGTATCCCAGGGTGCGGTGACTCTGAAAAGGCTTTAGGGGTCAGAGTGGACGAGCAACTCAACAGGAGCTCTCCATGGAATGCTGTGGCTGAAGGGACTAACGTGATCCTGGGGTGTATAGTTGAAGGAATATTGAATAGGCGTAAAGAAGAGGTGTTATCTCTGGAGACAACTTTGGTGAGCCCATTACTGACATAGTGTGTCCAATTCTGGTATCAGCATGTTGAAAAGGTGCTGGAAAAGAGCTACATGAATGCCCTGAAATCTGGAAAACAGGCCTTATGGTGAGAGACTTAAGAAGCTCAATCAGTTTAGCTTAGCCTTCTCTTTGGCCTAGAGAGGAGAAGACTTCTGATAGTAGACGACTCTTTAATCTAGCAGACAAAGGTATAACAAGATGCAACGGCTGGAAGATCGACTCTGTGCCCCTTATTTCTAGTCTGAATGTGTCTATTTTAACAGTGAAGGTAATTTAAGTTTTGGGACAGTTAAACAAAGGATTGGATGGATTCTCCATTTCTTGAAGTCGTTAAGTCTGGATATCTTTCTAGAAGACAGGCCCACCGACAGAAATTCCAGGTGCCAGGGCCGTCCCTAGCGGGGGCGGGGGCCAGGGTGGAAGTGATGAATCCATTACTTCCGGGACCTCCCACTCCAACCTGTGGGGCCCCCCAAAGCACTGGGCCCGGAGCGGTCTCTCGTGCCTAGTTGCCCTGCAGCTTGCCAGGGCGATACTGCAGTGGCAGCCAGGGGCCCCCAGGCCCTTTTAAATTGCTCAGGCCCCATGGCAATTGCCCCCTTTATCGCCTCCTCCGCCCACCCCGGTCAGCGGGCCTGCTAGAAGATATGCTTCAGCTCATCCAGAAGTTATGGCCTTGATTAGGAATCATGGGCTGAGGTTCTCTGGTCTGCGTTATGCAGGTCAGGCTAGATAATCAGTGGTCCCTCAAATGGTCCTTAACATCTGTGAATCTCACTGACTCTATGGCATCCCTAAACTTTCCACTGCTCATTTAAAGTTGGCCGGGTATGTACTCAGCACAGCCATCCTGACCAGCGCATGAGCTCAGCGAGAAACCTGAGTGTGCAAAATACACTGAGCTTGTGCCATGTGCAATCGCCGGTGTGCCCAAAGAGGGTCAAATCTAAACCCGTTTTTGCCCCAGCAGTCCAAGCAACTCTCCTCAAAGGGGGCGATTTCCCTCAGCATTACCTGGCACTTCCATAGCAAATATTACAGGAGGGAGCATTGTCCAGCCGTTAGATTCGGGTGAGTGGGAGTAACTCAGGAACAACACCCAGGCTGCCTACGACACTGACTCTCTATTTGACAATGAGCAAGTTACTGAACAGTCCTGTGTCTTGGTTTCCCCACCTCTACAAAGGAGATAGTACTTACCTCCCGAGAGGTCGAGGGCACTAACACTTCCCTCCTAGGGTACTCGCATCAAAGGGGTGTACGGAGGTGTAATTAATATTTGACAGTGATCCTCAATAAGAAGATTGCCAAAGTCTATAGACCTAAAGCTCCCCAACTGACACTGTGTTGTGTTCCGTGGCCATTCAGAATGTCACAGAAGCGTCAGGGATAGAAGTCTGATACCCCCTGCTCCAGAAGCCCAGGCCCCCATCCCTTGCCCTAAAGGAGAACCTCCATTAGCAGTATAAGGCCAATGAGACACAGCCGAGCAGTTCTGATTCCACCCAGCAGAGGGCAGTGGACCCTCTCACTCACACCAGTTTGCTAATTGCTGCATGGCTGGGATGGGAAGGTTACAAAAACCAAAAAGGGAGGAAGCGTGTAGGACGATGCCCAGTTTAGATGATCTTGGAGGTATCTCCGGTGGCAGGGTCACCAACTAAGTGATGGCAGCAGTCACAAAGAGGGGAGAGTGGGAGACCCATGCCTGTTAAGGATGCCCCTTTCCACATTGCCCAGAGCACAATGGGTAATATAAGTAATGCTCCCCGCATCCACCCAAGCGTTTGCCTGGGAGGTCTGCTCTGTTATGTGGCCCTTGTTACCCTTCAGAGTTCTAGCATCTCTTTGATGTGTTAATTGGGTGGGCGGGGGAAGGAGGGGGGATGAGTTTGACTTGTGTAACCTGAGCTGTCCCTCCACCAAGCTCTTTACAATTCAGCTACATCTGGAAGGAAATAGCCTCCATTGAGGGCAGTTTCTTTTGTGTCGATTGGTCCCAGAATCAAAGCAAGGAGTCCCTTCCCATTTCCACTGCCCCTCCAGCCTGCGCAGAGGCCAGCTTAATGTTTAACTGCCAAAGTAAATGCAATCATTTGGAGCTTGCCCCCCAGCCAAAAATAAATAAAGAGGAGGGGAATAATCAGATCCTGCTGCTTTCCCATAGCTTCTCTCCTTTTAAAAGTGTAATTTAATCAGCATGAGAAAATTAAGAAAATATAATTGACTCGTTATGGTTAACTTTCACCACAAGTCTTTATCGTTAGAGATTCGTTGACCGGCTGGTCAAGCATCATTCAGCCCAGTGGGGTGTTGGTGTGGTGACAAGCGCCACCTGCAGCTGGTTGTGTTTTGGTGGCAGGCCTCCATCGCATGGGCTGACGCCCACATGTAACATTTGAGATCTCAGAGGGAGTATTTTTGTCTGGCCGAGGGAAGAATGGAAAGTCCCACCATTCACTGCGCTGGTCCATTGTTACGGGCATACGTGTTTTAGTGGTTTGGTAAAGTCTGCCATATACTAGTACCGTGCTTCGTCGACAATAAACCTGGTTGGATGCCTTTGTCCCTTAACAGTTCCTGTCGTCATTGGGCAGTTTGCTCGAGGTCTACCATGCCAGCTGTCTCTGCAGGGCTGGGGTGACACACAGAGGAAACACATACAAGCAGCCAAACATCTATCAACATCTAACCACAGCTGGTTCCCCAGTTTTGTGGCTGCATGCAATGGGAGGACGGAGAGGATCTCTGGTGGCTTGCTGACTTGGTTTGTACTGGATGGCCTTGCCTACGGTGGAAAGAAGAGAACCTGTAATTCACCACCAGTGCAGTCCCTCTGGTGGAAGCAGTGGTATAGACAGGGCTCGGGCATTAGCCGGTTGAATCTTTGGTCGCTCTGATGCGACTGCCCACAAGGGGTCCAGTGGCACGGTTGGATTTGGTGATATGTACATTGGCTCACTGGGGACTTGGGGCCGGAGGTCCAAAACAACTAAGCTCATATTTAGGAACCAAACTATATCGCTGACCCCTCCTGAAAACTGGGCCACTTATTTAGGTGCCTGTATGGGAACTGAGCTCTTGAAATCTGGCCTTGATCTGAGACCCCACCCCAGTCCTCTCACCTATGGCACCAACCAGACATCAGATGGTAATGGCTTTCAGTAAGTGTCCACCTGGGTTTGATTAGAACAGGTGACTTCTCTACCTGGGAGACAAGGTGGGTGAGGGAATATCTTTTATTGGACCAACTTCTGTTGGTGAGAGAGAAGCTTTTGAGCTCTTTTTCAGGGCTGGGAAACTAGCTCAGAGTGTCAGAGCTAAATACAAGGTGGAACAGATTGTTTAGCTAGGCACCAAGAGGTAAAAAGCTCTATTTTCAATTGCCACTTTCTTAAGTCACTGAGATCCTCCCTGTCCTAGCGCTGGAGAGGAAAGGAAGAGAGACAGCACCTGAGCATCTTTGATTTTCCTGAGTCGAATTCTGATTAGCTCACACTCCATGGACAGAAATCATGCAAGGCGGGGCGTGCAATCAGGCTGGTGTATGAAAACAGCAAGTAAGATTGTCTGGCTAAGAACTCCGTGCAAGGTTCCTATGATGCCACATGCCCTAGATCTATTCCTGGAGTGTCATGTTAAACATGCAAAAAGAAAAGGAGTACTTGTGGCACCTTAGAGACTAACAAATTTATTTGAGCATAAGCTTTCGTGAGCTACAGCTCACTTCATCGGATGCATGCAGTGGAAAATACAATGGGGAGATTTATATACACAGAGAACATGAAACAAGGGGTGTTGGGGATAGCTCAGTGGTTTAAGCATTGGCCTGCTAAACCCAGGGTTGAGAGTTCAACCCTTGAGGAGGCCATTTAGGGATCTGGGGCAAAAATTGGGGATTGGTCCTGCTTTGAGCAGGGGATTGGACTAGATGACCTCCTGAGGTCCCTTCCAACCCTGAGATTCTATGAAAAGTGTCTGGTAACACCCATTGTTTCATGTTCTCTATGTATATAAATCTCCCCATTGCATTCAGTGGAAAATGCATCTGATGAAGTGAGCTATAGCTCACGAAAGCTTATGCTCAAATAAATTGGTTCGTCTCTAAGGTGCCACAAGTACTCCTTTTCTTTTTGCAGATACAGACTAACACGGCTGTTACTCTGAAACGTGTTAAACATGGCGTTTAAGGACACGTGAGGTGGTGTGAGGGAACAGGGAAAGACAATCCCTTTCCCTGCAGGAAGCACTCTGGCCAGTGTTATACAAGAGGTCAGACTGGCTGATCACAATGGGCCCTTCTGGCCTTACTTAGGGAGTCTCAGATTACACCTTGAATATGAAATACCTGCTTCCACCTTGCTGCAGGCACAACTCCCTGGTGTTTCAGCCGTCCGGTGTTTGTGTTTAGTTAGTGTACACAAGTATCTACAAGGGGCACAAATCTTTAACCACGGGCTCTTAGGTCTATCAGAGAAAGGTCTAACGTGATCCCATTGCTGGAAGTTGAAGCTAGACAAATTCAGACTGGAGATAAGGAGTAAAGACCCACAGAAGAGCTCTGTGTGGCTCAAAAGCTTCTCTTTCACCAACAGAAGTTGGTCCAATAAACGGGGTCTTACCCCACCCATCTGGTGTATCTCACATACTTTTTTTGAAGTGAGGGTAATTAAGTGTGGGAGCAACTTGCCAAGGATTGTGGATTTTCCATCACTGAAAATTTTAAAATCCAAATAAGAGGTTTTGTTTTTCTAAAAGCTCTGCTCTAGGAATTATTGTGGGGGCTTTGGGATCTGTGAATCTAGAGGCCCCAACTGAGTGGGACCCCCCTGGGGCTAGGTGCTCTATAGTGAGAGACAGGCCTTGCCCCACAGACCCTACAGTCTAAATAGGTAAACCAGTCACAGGGGAAACTGAGGCACAGAGGGAGGAAGTGACATGCCCATGGTGACACCGCAGGCCCCTGGCAAAGCCTGGAATGGAACCCACATCTTCTGGCTCTCTGCCCTGTGCTCTGTCTGCGGGACCATGCTGTCTCCTGTCCACCTGGCACAACCTATAGAAATGCCCAGTGGAACCAAAGAGTCCCACCCCCAGGCTGACCGCTGGCCTGGCAGCACCACTGCTCAGTGTGCACAGCCCCCCTGTCTGCTGGGGTTCTCTGTGGTGGTGGGAGCCTCTAGGAAGTGGCCCAGGATCATCACGTCACATGGGCTGCCAAAGAGCCGTCGGCTGGAGACAACTGTGTCATTCCGCTTAGCGTATGTGCAACATGCCTCACGTTGGATTCATCACCGAACTGGGGCCGCTGGTTGGATCGTTAGCTTGCCCGGGCTGGGTGCTGACAGGGAGCGTGACATGGACGCCAACATTAAGGATCTGGAGGTAGAAGGCTCTGTAGCCCGTACCTGACACCTGAGCCAGCCAGTGACCATTTTAACAGCACGCGTGCTTCTGTGTCTCTCCCACTGAGTCCCAAAGAGAACATTCTTCCCCTGGGGTGCCAGATCCCACAGCACCTCTGTGTCTGTAACAGGGGACCATGCGGGGCTTAGATTATGATGCTGCTGGTAGGCCCCTACCATATGCCAAGAGAAGTCAGACTCCCCTTGGGCTGGCTTTGGCTCTTATTGGTATAACCCAGACATGGGTGACCGTCATGTCACACTGACACCACCAAGAGCACCATCAGGCCCTTAGATCTGCGTGACCAGGCATTTCCAATTGATTCAGAACCTAGGAGGGTCCAGGGCCCGAACCACAGAGACCTGGAGTAAATGGTGCAAGCTCATTGGAATCAGTGGAGCTGCACCTTTGTACACCAGGGCTGGAGTTGCTACGTAGCTCATAGACCCTTTTCCTGTTTCCATGCGCCTTGGGAGATATTCCTCCTCCATGAGAAGTCTCCCAGCGACAGAGCCATTTAATTGCAGGCGCTGGGCTGCTTGCTGAATCAATGCAACAGCTGCCACGTCTGCGGCATGGCAAGGCAGAAATGAGCATTCGGGGCTCTGAACCTTCCCCACCCCTCCTCAAAAATTAAATTTACACATCTAATCCTAGCGACCACTGGCTTTGACAAATGGCTTATCTCCCCCCACACCAATCCAGCCAGCACGCCAGAGCAGGCAGAACGGGATCAAGCCATTTAAAAGAGCAGACAACAGAACAACAGCTGATCAGAGGGCTCGGGACCTCTAACTTGACGCTGACCCTATGTTGACCCTGACACTGAGCTGGCGGCCCAAGGAACCCGCATTAATAGACTGCTACAAAGCACTCTCTAGGGTAACCAAGGAAACAAACACTAGCTTTACATGTAGCTTTTCTCTCTCCCCTTTTGCAAATATAATGAGATCAATCTGCAACTTGAAAAAAAAACAACAAACCCCAAGGAGAAAATCATCGAATTCATTTAGGAGCTATAGAACTTCACTGCCTCTTGGAGCTTCAAAGGATCAATTTTTTTTCCCCCCGGCAGGCAGTAGCCAGGCAATCATGTTGCAAGGTGCGACCAGTTTGAAGTCATTAAAGAGTGTTCTAAAGAACTTTTTACTTTTCCCATTGTTTCACTCGGGTTCCAATAACTTCTGAGGTGGATGAGCGCTGGGCAGTGTTTCACAATGCACTTGATTTGCAGGTGATTTGTTTGCTTTCTTGTAATTGGTTTAGGCCCTGTATATATGGGTTGGTTGTCATGTTCACCCCGCCCCCCCCATTGTACTGACACTAATGTAGTCGCCCCAAAGCAAGCCCTGAATGTTGATGGTGTAAAATGGGGCCTGCACCAGTGCTGGATGTCTGCATTAGTGGTTTTTACTGATGTAACTATGCTGCGGCAAATGGCCCTACTCTAGCAAAGCCCATAAATTCCCAGGAGGGGCCTGGAGAAGGAGCTCCAACTTTCACAGTATTCTTTTTACAAACATATTCCGTGTGATAAAGGAAAAAAATATCAGAAGGCAAAGACTGAAACAGAGAGATTCTTCATTTTGTGTGTCTAATGCCTCAACACTGGGGCCTGATCCTTCGCTGCAATAGTGATAATATTGGGTTTCGAGGAGAGAGTGAAGTGTGCGTGTCTACTTTAGCAGGCTGTGTCTGAACACAGAGTGACAGTTACCTCTGCAGCAGAAGCGGAAGAAGAGATGGGGGAGGAGGGTAGAACCTCATAAGACCGGCCATGCTGGATCAGACGAAGGGTCCGTCTAGCCCAGTCTCCTGTCTTCCAACAGTGGCCAGTGCCAGGTGTTTCAGGGGGAATGAGCAGAACAGGGAATCACCAAGTGATTGTCCTCTTTCCACTTAAATGTGCAACACTTAGAAAAATAAGTCATAATGGAGACAAGCCGCACAGGTGTAAATTGCAGAAAACTTTGCAAAACGTGATCTGAGGGAGAAAAAAGGTTGGTGTTATATATATATATATATAATGTGTGTGTTTTTAACTTGCGGCCTTAAAGTTGCATGTAGGTATTGTAAGCGAATGCTGATCAGTAACTGCCCTCTGCCCTAATGTTGCAGAGACACTTGTCCATTTCACCTCAGGGCTGCCTTCCCTGAAACTGATGAGGCATATGACAAACGCCGATCAGTGAACAGGCAGCAGGAGATTGAGCCCGCGTGAGACGAGCGTCTGATCTCCTTTGGCTGCCCTGGACTCCTGTGCTGAGACCCAGATGACATCTCATAAAAGGGGCTCTTTTCCCAGCTCACTGCATTTCTTTCCGTGTGGCTCTGGATAGGCGCCTGTTGGTGCCAATAACCTCTTGGACAGGGAGCGAGGGGAGAGACGTTTCCCTTGGCAGAACCCTTTTCACCAGTCGAGGAAACCCCAGCTTTCTGCGCAGCTTCCTTGCGGCCTAGCAGGCTGGGTGGGTACGTGGAGGGGAAAGGCAGCTGTGGCTGGTGCATCCAATAGGCTCGCTTTGGAAGGAGGCACGCTGTGCCTCCCAGCTTCAGGCCCATAACGAAGAGTTTACGTTCCATTGGCGAATGTGTGCCCCATGAGACACAGCAACAGGCCCCGAGACGCAGCCCAAACCCAAAGTCCCCACTTAGATCACCTTTGCGCTGTACCGCCACCTAGTGATCGCAGTAAACTCCAGCGGGAATGTTGCCAAGAAAGCGTCATCGAGGGAGCTGGTTGGCGCTTGGTAATGGCATCCGTCCCCCCCACTGGCTAAAACGAGCATGGCTTGAATGGTAAACGCAGATGTTCATATTGGGAACGCAAGAAGTGACAATCCGGAAACCAGCCCAACAGCCTCCTCCCGCTTCCCCTCACCCCCAAACTTCCCCCCAACAACCTGATTTGCACAGCCACCCACCATATGGTGTAAACAAAGAGAAGAGAAGAAAATGATCCAATTAGCACATGCAATTGCCAACTTTCAGACTACTAATCAGCTCAGCAACTGCCCTAGGTGAGAACCTATAATCAAGGAAGTAGCAAGATCACAACAATATATAGACACACGTGCATAGACGAGGGCTAATTGTATAAACAGAGGCCGTGATTCTTTCCCAGATGCTGTTGAAACCTCCTAGTGCCTTTATCCAGCAAAGCGATTCCACCTCTCTTGCAATAAAGGCTTCTCTTTGTTTCTAAGGAGAGAGGCGCTTAGTAGAACAAGTGCGACCGTGCCATGCTGGAGGGTGGAAGATGAGTGGGGGGTGTTTCGCATAGGCAGAAGACTCTCGTTGTGGGCAGGCAGGGCTTCTAGGAAAACCAGCGGTGCAGGCTGAATGATTAACGTGGCTTGGGGAATGGACTAGAACTTGGGTTGGAGAGGGAACTTGTTGGGCAGTGGGGCTGGAATAATTTTTATAGCGGGGGTGCTGAAGGTAGAAACCATGTAGTTGAGTTGTTACTACTGCAAGCCACGGGGGTGCGTCAGCACTCCCTGTTCCAGCACCTGTGTTGTGTTTTGCTGCTGAAAGGTACCTGATTTCAGAGCTGCCTGCCATCTCCCCAGAACTGGTATGGCCCATGCAATGCTGTTGTCATATCGTGCATAGATTGATATGGAGACAGCGCAATGGGGTCTTGAGGCATGCCTAGTAATACAAATAATGACCTGTAGAAAGCCAGCCATACTGACGGGCTGGAGGAGGCTGGGGGGCAGTGACTCGGAAAAAGATTTGGGGGTTGTGGTGGATAATCAGCTGAACAGGAGCTCCCACTGTGACGCAGTGGCCAAAACGGCCAATGTGATCCACGGAGCAGAGAGGCTGTTTGAACTCTGTATTTGGCACTGGTGCGACCGCTGCTGGAATCCAGCGTCCGGTTCTGATGTTCACAGTTCAAGAAGGATGTTGATAAATTGGAGAGGGGTCAGCGGCACACACACAATGTGCTAGACCACACACCCCCCTGCCTCTTCCTGACCCCTCCCCAGAGTGGGCCGTGTCCTCGCTCCTCCTCTCCCCCCACTCCCCCACCCCCAGCCTCCTGCCTGCAGGCCACGAAACAGCTAATTGCGGCAGGAGGGGCAGGGAGGGAGGGGGAAGCGCTGATGGTAGGCAGGAGGTGGAGGGGGAGGTGCTGATAGGAGGACTGCCAGTGGGTGGTCAGCACCCACCATGTTTTCCCCCGTGGGTGCACCAGCCCCAGAGCACCCACACAGTCGGCGCCTATGTTCAGAGCAGCGCCCCGAGAATGATTAGAAAACCTACCTCATAGCGATAGATTCAAGGAGCTCAATTTATTTAGTGTAAAAAAGATGGTTAAGGGGTGACTGGATCACAGCCTGTAAGTATTTACATGGGGAACAAATATTTGATCATGGGCTCTTTAGTCTAACAGAGGAAGGTCTAACACGATCCAAAGGCTGGAAGTTGAAGCTAGACAAATTCAGACTAGAAATAAGGCATAAATTTTTACTGGTAGGGCTTGTGGTGGATTCTCTTCCATTCCACGCAATTTTAAAATCAAAACTAGATTTCTGCTAAAAGATCTGCTCAAGGGATTATCGTGGGGCAGTTCTCTGGCCTGTGTTAGACAGGAGGTCAGACTAGAAGATCCCAGTGGTTCCCTTTGGCCATGGACTCTATGACAGGAGATCGGATGTAATTGACTAACTTATTGTAGGTATCAAGGGAGAGGTGAGTTTTCAGGAGGTGTGTACCCCTCTCTCTCTCACACACACACCCCTCTCCTGATTTGCAGTCCCTTGCGCTAACTCCAGACAGTGCTTTCTAACATGGCCTCATCAACATGCCTGAAGCCTGCCTTGGAAAGACCTCTAGAGTGAGTGATTTGGGTCTCCATGGCTCATTGAGTCCACAGCATCTCAGCTGAGGATGCTAACAGGAGGGTTCGGGGGTGTGTGTGTGTATGTTGTGATGTGGACACCAGTAGGAACTGGATTGAGACCGCTGAGTTTGTATTTGCCATAGGAGTCTTCCATCCTCTTAGCGCACCCGAATGCTTCACAAAGCAATGAGAACTACAGAACTGGTGCCGCTTCTGCGGCTGGATTTACTGCATCGGGCCAGTATCCTTGAAAGCTTTCCGGTTCTGATCTCCATGATTCTTGCAGCAAGTGCCTGGCACACCATGGCTATTTTACCTGGCAGGGCTGAGCAATAGTGAATGTGAGGGGCACTTTTTGTGGGGTGCTCTGGTGAACCCCAACTGATATTCCGTCTACAACCGTTTCCCATCCATGCTGTCCCCATGTGCCAGGACATTTGAAGAGAGGGAGGAAAATTGTCCTGTATATCTTCAGGACAATTTCCTATAGAAAGTATTCGTTGCTATGTTATCCTTCTCGGGTAATTTCCAGTGCGGCTGGACATACACGGGTTCGTTCTGCTCAGACAGACACACTAGAAGTTGCAGTTTTGGCTGTGGTGACATGCAGTCCCACCTGGCTCCCTGGGCACATACTTGGGCAGCTAGCCTGAGTTGCCGCTGTGGCCACACTCATTTTAGGTGCTCGGTTGAGCAGAGCTATTGCCTGTCTGCCTACCCATGCTGGGAATTACTTCTCCCAGCTGCTGTGCAGATGTATCCATCCCTCAGTGCAGCAATGGTTCGGCATCTAGTGGGCCAGGACTGCTGCTTTTTATGCTTAAGAACATAAACTTGCGCACACACAAAAATGGTCAAAAAGAACAGGAGGACTTGTGGCACCTTAGAGACTAACCAATTTATTTGCGCATAAGCATCTGATGAAGTGAGCTGTAGCTCACGAAAGCTTATGCTCAAATAAATTGGTTAGTCTCTAAGGTGCCACAAGTCCTCCTGTTCTTTTTGCGAATACAGACTAACCCGGCTGCTACTCTGAAACAAAAATGATCGATGTTCATCAAGCAGCGCTGCAGTTAGTCGGGGAGTCTCTCCGCCTCCCCCATTCGCCCACTGGTGACTTCCATTGCCTCTCCAGTTAGAATCTACTCCCCACATTTCCCCATGTTCTTTGGAATCCCGTTGTGTGCTGAAATGGTGCTAGAGGGCATGGAAAGGTCATAAGGGTCGGCAGTGTCCCCATCTCCAGAGACGAGTGTCACCTTTGCTATCAGGTGTTACTTCAATTCTTTTCTAGCAGATTTTCTTCCGAGCTGCTTTTTTTTTAATGACAGAAACAAAAGATCACAACTTGCAGGAATAACTAAAAACGACTTCTTCCTTACCCCCAGACTGCAAACGTGGGAATAAAGTAAAGAGCTGAACAAAGGAAAGTCAGAAAGCACAGGTGGGGAGGAAATAAAAAGCGACTTGGGGGGAGGAGGAGAGGGGAAAAGAAAAGGAAAGAAATACAATTACCGAGCCAATAACAGAAGGCGACAAAGCTGCAGAGATAGGGAATGAGGAAAGATAATCAAAAGAGGAGGAGAGAAAAAAACAATCAGAGGAAGGAGAAATAAAAGGAAGATCATGAATAAAGATAGAAGGGGGCAGGTGGAGCTGGGCTGAGAACCGGAACTGAATGTATAATTGGATTTCGGACCATGTGTGTTGTGATAAGAAATTCCGTGTGCTGATTCTTTCAAAAAAAACATATTTCACTGTGAGATTTGAATATGTCCAGGCACAACTCCATTCGGACTGAAAATACACATTACAGACTATGGGAAGGGAAAGCCCTTGACACCAGTGGGGCAGGACTGGGTCCCACCAAGAGTTTTGGCCCAGGGCCTCACAGGTATTTAGGCTCCTTACTTCACCCACCTTGTCTCTCTGATTGATTTCAGTGGAAGTTAAGTTTTTTTATTGGACTAACTTCTGTTGGTGAAAGAGACGAGATTTCAAGCTACATAGAGCTCTTCGGAGCCATGTAAGCTTGAAAGCTTGTCTCTTTTTTGCGAACAAAGTTGGTCCAGTAAAACATATTATCTCCCTTACCTTGTCTCTCTACTATCCTGAGCCCATTATGTCTCCAACAACACTGCAGTTTGAAATCTAGGGAACTAAGGAGCCTAAATATCTCTGAGGATCTGGACCTTTGTCTCCATCTCCAGACCATCAGTGGTTCCAGTCCACTGCGGGGCTGGTAGTGACTGAAGGTTATTACTCTCTGATGGCTGTTTGGGGGCCTGAATTGTGGGTGGTCTCAGCAAAGCCCTTGGCATCACAAACACCCAGGACGAAACGGGACATAGAGACAATGAATTAGTGTGATGTCTCTAGAAGCGCACTGGTAGCTCAGTGGATGGGAAGCCTGCCCTGTGGTTACTGGCTGTCCATGCCCTGTGCTGTCTGGCTGGCACCATTCACCATGCACTCACTCCTCTCCACATGCATGCAACAAAGAGTTTGCAACTGGGCCCACTCAGAGGCCTGAGCTGGTTCCTCAGTAACCTGCAGTACCACAGAGGAGATGCCAGCTCAGCATCAGACTCACTGGCTCCCAAGGACAGAGGAAGCCAGTAAGAGGTTCTGATGAATGCTGGCAGCTTGCGTGGGGACGTGACAGCCTACCTGCCTTTGAGGCATGGGACATGGACAGAGGGATTTCCCCAAACTCAGCTCCTGCTGGGAGGTTACCTACTGGGTTTTATTGGGGAGTTCTGGTTCAGGTTCCTTATTATTAAGGAACTCCAACCCTGGGCCAGGACCCCATTGTGCTAGGCGCTGTACAAAGAGCTTACAATCTAAGTAAAAGATGAGCCAACTGGCAGACACATCAAACAAGGATAAGCATAGCATAGCACTCATGGTCCTGGCATATCCGCTGCTGAGCGAATGTTCCCTTGGGGGAAGGATAAAGAATTATTTGTATTTTTTCACCTGGGCTGGGCTTGATTGTTTAAGCCAAGCCAGCTACTCTTGAACATGAGTGTGAATGAACACACACGCACACACTGAAGCACAGCCCCTGCCAGAGCACATGATCACTAGACAAGGCCATTGTGGTTGGGAAAGGGACTGGGAGCCAGGAGATCCAGATTCCTAGATCTGCTATGGGCTTCCTTGGGTGACCGTGGGCAAGTGATTTCCTGTTGCTATGAGCCAGTTTCCTCATTTGTAGGGCGGGGATAAGAACACTTCCCCGTCTCACAGGGGGGTGGCAAGACTTGAATTTGTTAGCATTCAAGGAGTGCTTTGAAATCGTTGATGGGAAGATGCAACAGAAGTGCCCGTGTTTGCTAGTGTTTGATTGACATTAAATATTGCAATGATTCGTTATGCCCGACATGTTAACAGCAGGGGCGATATGAGCAGTAGACTCTCTAGGACGGCAGTTCAGGGATCAGAATCGAATCTAGTCAGCCAGCCTTCCTCCCAGCTCTATTCAGAGCCAGCCTTGCTGGAGAGGGCATTCTGGGGAGTAATTCAGGAGAGGCAGCCCAGCGCCTGCCGGGAGATCTGAATTCCAGCGGGGCAGGTTCTGGCGGCATTATGGAAGGGATTATGGATTATGAATGCAAACCCCAGAAGACCTAGGCCAACCTTCCTGAATAAAACATAACTCGTCCGTCTCCTCGCGTGCTTCAGTCACCTTAGCAGAGCCTGCCTTGTGCTAATCCAGTTGCAGCTGTTTAACTTTCCTGGGTGGTTTCACCCTTGAATGCGTGTCACTTTTATCTTCTGCAGGGCACAGCAGAGAACTCGCTGCTGCAGCCCCGGGGCGCTTTTGGCTCTGAGCACCTGGGCCTAAATCCTCACAGGTATCTAGGTGCCTAAATCCTGTTTTAATGCGTAGAGCAATAGGGGACTCAGCTTCGTGTTCCCCATGTTGCAAATGGGGGAGCTGAGGTTCGGTTATTCACCCAAGGTCACCGAATGACAGAACCCAATTCTGCTTCCTCCTCCTCCTCTGGATTAGGGAGCGTCTAGAATCCGAGAGGATTGCTAATCCCAGGGTGAAACGTCCCGGTGCACCCCGGGTCCTTGTCACAAGCGGTCTCTGGAGTCCTCGATACTCAGTTTGTGCCCTTGTGCCAGTCTGTCAGCCCTGTCCCCGCAGGATTCCAAAGATGACGACTGACTGATTTGATTCATTCGTTGATTTATTGATTATTTTTAGCACAGGCGCCTACTTGCATTTTCCTGGGTGGGTGCTCCGCCCCTTCCCCCAAGGCCCTGCCCTCGCTCCGCCTCTTCCCGCCTCCCGCTCCGTTCCGGGGGGCGGGGGCGGGGGGTGACTGCAGCAGGGGTAGGCGTTCCCAGTCTAGCTAGTGCGGCTAACAATAGCAGGGGCCGTACAAACCCAGGGTTCCAGGTGGGCATGTTCTTGCTGCCCTAACTTGCACGGAGGTCCACGTCACCTTGATCTCGCTGCTCTTTTTAACTGCTCTGTGCTAGATTAAAGCTAGCACATGGGTGTATCAACCCAGGCTGCAATCTCCCCACTGACTGCAGTGTAGCCGTATCCGTAGCCTTGCCTGTTCTGTATCGGTTCTCATTCTGCACTCATCACCGTAGTATCTGAGCATAGGCGTGGGAAGAAGGGGTGCTGGGGGTGCTGCAGCACCCCCAGGGTTTAGGCGGGGCCACTGGCCCTGGACTCCACTCCCCAGCTCAGGTCCCGGGGGCTAGCCCTGTGCCCCGCTCCCCAAACCTGCACCTGGGACTCTGGGGCCCCGACCGCTGGCCCCGCTCCTGGCCCCCCCCAACTCCCAGGACCCCACGCCCAGCCCCATGGCCAGGGCTCTGCTCCTGGCCCCGCATGTGGGGTCCCAGCTGCCGGCCCCTGCCTGGGGCTCCACTCCTGGCCCTTACACACACCCCCAGCTGTGGCCACAGCCTCTGCCCCCTTACTGCTGTCTGGGTCCCGCAATCCCTGAGACACAGCCCTGCTCCCTGCCTCAGCCTGGGGGGCGGGGGGTCAGGGGGCTGGCTTTCAGCACCCCCACGACTAAGAATATGCCAGCACCACTGTATCTGAGCTCTGTCCAGTCCCGAATTAAGCGAGTTGGCTAACGTCTGTCAAATGTTCATTCTCTCATCCTCTTCCCAGGGGCAGAAGTGTGTGCAGGGATTTTGATTTTTAAAATATCGATCATATATATATACACACACATGTTGCTATATGTTTGGTCGAGAAATCAGCCCAAAGAAAAGGACCTTGATTGGGAGCAGAAGGTGAGGAGGTTTGGGATTCCCTCATTTCCTGGGGGAATTTGTTCCCCAGCTTCGGACTGGCCCCCAAGACAGTTCTGTCTCCTGCACAGCTGAGCTTTTCCCTTTACGGTAGAAAGTTCCATGGCACCTGAGGAGCAGAATTGTCAACCACGGTCTTCATCCTGGAACTTTAGGCTCTTTTAGATATGCTGGGCCCACGCCAGAGAGCGCCTTGAAGTAAGGACCAAGACCTTCCACCTGATTCAGTGTTCTCTGGAAAAGCCAGTGCAGGGAGCGGAGGACGGATCTGATGAGCTCATAGTGGTCTGGGTTGCTGAGGGAGATGCACTTCAGCATTGTGTACCAGATGGAGTTTCCACCATGCTGAAGGCTTCATGCCCATGTCCTTCACGCCAAGGGACATCGCCGTAGTCCAGCTGAGCGGTGACAAAGGCATGAATAACTGAAGCCAAGTCACCATGCACCAGGTTGGGACAGTCTTCTCGCCAGCTGGAGATGGTAGCAAGTGTCGCTCATCAATGCTGCTGTGTGAGAGCACTCCTAGGCCACGGACCGAATTGGCCATCAATGGGTGTGAACCTGCCACCAAAGGAGACTGCATCACGGCTCCAAGTGCTTCTGGCCGCCCACCGGCATCACTTCTATCTCTCACACGGGTTCAGCTTCAGCCAGCTCTTCTACATCCACGAGCTGATCTCGTCCGAGCACTTGGTGATGTGACGAAGGGTGAGTGGAGTTACCACCTGCTAGCTGCATGAGTATGTACCCAAGGGGTCAGGCGAGATCGTACTCAGCTAGCCCAAGCCACAAAGCCAGACTGCTGTGTATGTCTCCCTGTGATGGGAATTACATCCTCAGTGGCTTGCCCCAGGTCACACACGGACTCTGTAGCCAGCATAGGAACCAAACCCTATCTCCTGAGTCCTAGAGCACTGGCTTAACCACAGGATCTTCCTGCAAAGATACACTGATGCCCGCCAGAAATGGCCTGGATGAATCTAAAAAATTCAGCGGAGAGTTCCTCACTCTTCAGAAGCTTGTGATTCTCACTCTGAATCCGAGCGCTTTGTTCCTTTGTCTCCCCGATTTTACCAAAGAGGAAACTGAGGCACAGAGAGGTGACATGGCAGGTCCCAGGCAACGCAATCACAACAGAGTTTGTGTCACCTGCTTCCCTACTGAGCACCTAAACCAGGCTGCCTGATGTAATGGATGAGGGAGCTTTGTGTCCATGTCACCATCCTCTCAGCTAGTTTGTGGTGGAAATCTCATGAGGAAAAGATTGATGCAAAGGAGAAAGGTTGGTCCTGTGGGTTAGGCCCAGGATAGGTACTGAATCATAGAAATGTCAGGCTGGAAGGGACCTCCAGAGGCCATCTAGCTCAGCCTCCCGTGCTGAGGCAGGAAGGAGTAAACCCAGACCATCCCTGATGGGTTTGTCCAACCTGTTCTTCAAAAGCCTCCAGTGATGGGGATTCCACAACCTCCCTTGGAAACCTGTTCCAGAGCTTAACTACCCTGAGAGTTAGAAAGTTTTTCCTCATATCCAACCTAAATCTCCCTTGCTGCAGATTAAGCCGATTACTACGTTGTCCTTCCTTTACACTGAGAACAATTGATCGTATTTATAACCGCCCTTAACATGTTTGTGGCTGTTATCCAGTCCCCCCTCAGTTTTCTTTTCTCAGGATTAAACATATTCCGTTTTTGTAAATGTTGCTAATAGGTCCAATTTTCTAAACCTTTTCTCATTTTAGCTGCCCTCCTCTGGACTCCCTCCAGTTTGTCCACCTCTTTCTTAGCGTGTGGCCCCCAGAATTGGACACAATGCTTCAGCTGAGACATCACAACTGCCGCTTAAAGTGCAACAATTATCTCCCGTGTCTTAGACATGAAATTCCTGTTATGACACCCCCAGATATTCGCCTTTTTTGTCGCTGCATCACAATGTTGGCTCTCATTCAATTTGTGATCCACTATCACCCCCAGATCCTTCTCAGCCTCCCCAGTTAGCCCCGTTTTGTAGTTGTGCGTTTGATTTTTTCCTTCCTAAGTGAAGTACTTTGCACTTGTCTTTGTTGAATTTCATCTCGTTGATTTCAGACAAATTCTCCAATTTTTCAAGATCATTTTGAATTTTAATCCTGTCACCACCCAAAGTTCTTGCAAGCCCTCCCAGCTTGGTGTCATCTGCAAATTATATAAGCATACTCTCCTCTCCATTATCCAAGTCATTAATGAAGCTAGAGTCATGAATAAGCTAGATTCTTTCCCTGCCTCTGCCATTGACTCACTCTAAGACCTTGGTCAAGCCACGTCATGTCCCTGTGCCTTAGTTTCATCATCTGTAAAATGGGGTTAATGATACAAACAAAGCCTCACGATACCCTTGGTTAACGAGTCATTTCACGGCTATGTGCTTCAGTTTCCCATCTTTAAAATGGGGATAATGATACTGACTGTGAGATCTACTGAGGAAAAGTGCTACTTGTGAGTAAGGCATTATTATTATTGCTGTTCAGAAAGTGCTGTGAGATCCTTGGATGGAAGAGGGTGCAGACCGGAGAAGTATTGTTATGGTGGACATCACCAGGTGCTTTGTTACCCATAGTCTTCCAGGTTCTTTTTCAGTGTGTGACCAAGTTTTGACTTCTTTGGAAGACATGCTGGGTTGTGGAGAGTTTTGGATTAGACAGTTTTTGTGTGTATAGGTAGCTTCAGGTGCGAAGGGAGCTATAGGAGCAGCAGGACACTTTGCTGTCTGCCTTGGCCTGTGGTGACAGTCAATTCGTAAAGCCAAGCTGCTCCCTGGGAATCAAGCCTTGGTGTTGGGCTGAGATTATTCTAGGAGAAGGGATTGCCCTGCATGCCATTTGACCATCTCTGTTCCAGCACTGGGGTTTTGTGTGTAAATCAAACACGTTACATTCAGAATAGCCCCAGACCCTGGGTCACTGATTTCCACTCCACCGGGAAGCCAAGCCCCGAGTTCTGCCACCACGTGGCAAAGAGGCGACTCAGCTGGGAGAATGGGACACTGCGAGCAAGAAGAAAAGGAGTACTTGTGGCACCTTAGAGACTAACCAATTTATTTGAGCATAAGCTTTCGTGAGCTACAGCTCACTTCATCGGATGTATACCATGGAAAGTGTAGAAGATCTTTTTATATAAACACAAAGCATGAAAAAATACCTCCTCCCACCCCACTCTCCTGCTGGTAATAGCTTATCTAAAGTGATCACTCTCCTTACAATGTGTATGATAATCAAGGTGGGCCATTTCCAGCACAAATCCAGGGTTTAACAAGAACGTCTGAGGAGGGGAGGTGGGGCGCGTAGGAAAAAACAAGGGGAAACAGGTTACCTTGCATAATGACTTAGCCACTCCCAGTCTCTATACAAGCCTAAGTTAATTGTATCCAATTTGCAAATGAATTCCAATTCAACAGTTTCTCGCTGGAGTCTGGATTTGAAGTTTTTTTGTTGTAATATAGCAACTTTCATGTCTGTAATCGCGGGACCAGAGAGATTGAAGTGTTCTCCGACTGGTTTATGAATCTTATAATTCTTGACATTTATTTTTTTACGTAGAGACTGTCCAGTTTGACCAATGTACATGGCAGAGGGGCATTGCTGTCACATGATGGCATATATCACATTGGTGGATGTGCAGGTGAACGAGCCTTGATTATCATACACATTGTAAGGAGAGTGATCACTTTAGATAAGCTATTACCAGCAGGAGAGTGGGGTGGGAGGAGGTATTTTTTCATGCTTTGTGTGTATATAAAAAGATCTTCTACACTTTCCACAGTATGCATCCGATGAAGTGAGCTGTAACTCACGAAAGCTTATGCTCAAATAAATTGGTTAGTCTCTAAGGTGCCACAAGTACTCCTTTTCTTTTTGCGAATACAGACTAACACGGCTGTTACTCTGAAACCTGCGAGCAAGAAGGACCATCAATATTCTTCTGTCCTCTTCTGCTCCTGGGAGAAGCCTGGGAGTGCGGAGTCAGCATCCCGAAGTCTGCAGAGGGATGGACCCCAGGCCTGGCTCCATTTTGGGGTTTGGATCAGGCGATTTCTTATTGCATCCTTCCCCCGATAGTCTCTTGTAAGAGCCTCTTCTGGGAGTCATGGCATGGCCTAGCCCTGCCTTGTTTAAACATCCTGCATGCCCAAATTGCAGGGAGCTGTTAGCCCTGGGTTTCCTCCCACTCATTAGACTCCCAGCCTCATCTCATTTGTAGCTCCCTCGTTAACTCCACAGAGGCCTGAAGCCACCCAGCAAGACAAGCCATCAAAGCAGCAGGTGGCTCTGCACGGGGCTCTTTGAACTGGAGGTGTCAGGCCATTATCGCCCGGCACGGGGCCTAGAAATCAGAGCCCCGCTTGCTGGGTGTCCTAAATTACCAGGGAGGCTGCAGCCGCCTTAGATGAAAAGGCAGAGCCACATCTGAGACCGTTCGGTCCCCCTCCTGGTTATGTTGCTCAGTCCAAGGCTGAATTGCCCTGCAGATTGGCTTTTACTGTCCTGCTGCTTCCAGCCTTGCTTTGCTCAAATCCCTGCCGTTCTCGGGATTGAGTGTCCCTGGGTCCAGCCTGGCTCCCACTGATGTCAGTTGCAAAGCTGCCCCATTAGAGGTTTGGTGGGCTCAGGAAAGGGGTTAGATCTTGTGTGAAGGTCTGCGGCGCCCCCATACACCACGCTGGCACCCTTCTGACTCGGTGGGAAGAGTGCCACCTGACCTACTGGGTCATGGGTGCCATTTCCCGCCACGCCTGAGAATTCCTGGGGCCTCCACCGACTTGCCAAGCAAACCCAAACCTGCTTAGCTGGTCGTTTCTCACAAGCCCCCCAGCACAAGATGCTGCCACTGGCTGCAATGACTCCTGGAGCTACGCATCCTGACCCAGGACTAGGAAGGGCCCTACAGGGAGAAAGCAAGACGTGTGGCAGGTCTGCCCAGTTTTGGATGAGCCCCCTCCCGTAAGATCTATCCTTTATCAGCCTCTGCGATCAGATCCCAAAATCTCCCCTTGACCCAGCAGTGCTCATCTGTAGTGTATAGGAAATAGGGCGGTGTCCCTGTGATCGCGTGTGAGCCCTCTGACCGTGCTCACTGGCTTTCTGGCCACGTCTGCCAGACAGCACAGAGCCGCGGTAGGTATATTAGCCAGTCCTTGCATTGGGGTGACCAGAGAGCAAGTGTGAAAAATCGGCACTGGGGGTGTGTATAATAGGTTGCCTATGTAAGACAAAGCTCCTAATATCGAGACGTCTCTGGTCACCCTACCTTGAATGTCTGTCTAGATAGAAGGAAAAGGAGTACTTGTGGCACCTTAGAGACTAACACATTTATTTGAGCATAAGCTTTTGGGAGCTACAGCTCTGTGTCTAGATAGTGAACACGGTTACTTGAGACCCAGCTGTGTCCCTTCTGCGTGTTGTTTGTGTTGTGTAAAAAAGCAAAAGACACAACGACTGGCAAAGAAGGTGGGCTCCCACCCTGGGCAGACAGTGAAATAGCCAGTGAGCGCCGAGGCCTAGTGGAAGTGAAACTTAATGGGGGCTGTGAGTCACCTGCTCCGTTCTGGGGGTAGCCTCAGCTCCTACCTTCACCTGCCCCTGGGCCCCTCTCCCAGCCCTGGGCCCAGATCCAAGGATCTACCCTTGCTCCTGCCCTGCTCAGGCCCTCAGCAGAGGGAAGCTCTGCAGATTCTCACGTCATCCCTCCCGCCAGCTGCTCTGACTGCGGCTGAGTTCAGTGGTGTGTCACCCAGAATAACATTAATGCTTTCTCTCCCTGCCCCAGCCCGCCTGCCTGGAGAGCCCAGGGCATGTAAGTTATTACACTGTGCAACGTGAAGCAGATCAGGCTTATAATTTATAGGAACAAAACCAGGTACCCGGCTTTCTCAGGCACTCCTTCCGCCCCCCACCCTTTTTCCGTGCCAGCAGCCTGCACTCCTTCCTGGTGCCAGAGCGGTGGAGTTGCCCTACCAGGGATCATCACTATAGCTCTAGTCCCGTGTCTTGTCTCCAGCACTGGCCAATGCCAGATGCTTCAGCAGAAGGAATGAAATCTCTATCAGCCGCACTGGCCTGACCCTTAAGTGAGGAAACGTCTCTCTGAGCAACGCCGGCCGCTCTGTACGGTTGGCCCTTTAATTATTGCGTGCGTCTCTCTGTCTGCCCCTCTCTCTCTCTCTCGCACACGTGCGCGCTCCACCGTGCACCCACAGCTGAGCCTCGGACATCCCCGAGGCCAAGAAGCACCATGGGAGAATCATGCACCGGCCTCTTGGCTCTGTGTCCGATCTCGCTGTCCTCGAAGGGGGCGTCGGCGCTGCAAACAGCAATGGGACCGCAGCACGTGCCGCTGTTAGGTGAGCTCGGTGGCTCAAAGCTAGCCCAGGCAGGTCTCGGCGTGCTGCGGTCCCCCTCGGATTGCCGGGTAGACGCACCCTCAGTCGTCATGCTTTGATATGGCAGCTGCCTCAAGCTAAGGTGTATGGAAGGTGCAATGGAAGATGCGAGGCTCTTTAAACAATAGTGACTACAGAACAAGATCTCTGGCTAAGGGGATGGAAGAGCTGGAAGGAAACCAGGAGAGGATCTCTTGGGCCTCATTCAGTCCATCTTGCAGCTTTCTTGTATGCCCAGCGCTGAGGGCTTGTCTACACTACAGAGCATTGGCTGGGATAGCTACACTGGCAAACCCCCCTAGTGAAGAGGCAGTGTAAGCCACCAGAAGGAGTTCTGCCAACTCAGCTAAACCAGCTCCCTGAACAACATTAGCTAAGCCGCCAGAAGCAGCCTGTCAGTATAGTTCGTCTACACTGGGTTTTTGCTGGCATAGTGACGGTGGCCAGGGGGATGTGGGTTTGTTTTTTTTCCCCATTCTTAGCTGACATAGCTATGGCACAGAACTTCATCGGGTAGACCAGGCCTGAATCTCCAACCACTTGCGGTCATTTGGGACGCCACGGGGTTTTTCACGAGAGCAGGGGTGTGAACCCGTCTCGTGCCAAATTTCATCTCCAGTCTTCATAGTTGGTTGAAACTGAATCATCCTCCTTGCTGTTTCGGCCAGTGGTCGTGTTATTCTTCACTTCCCGAGCCAAACGGTTTTGGAAGGTGGCTGTTAAGGTGCCACGTTCCACCCCAGAGGTGGCTGCATTTCATCGGTGGCCTGCTCCTGTTCTTTGGGATGAAAGGCGCTCTGGACGTAGCGGATATTGTCACCTTCCTTCTCCTTGACACATAATCTCTTCTCATTAACGCACCCTCCTTGGGATCGCAGAGTGGAAAGTCCATCAATGATGGTAGAGGCACAAAGCCGGCAGGGCTTACTTCGGTATTAATCTCTCCTGACAATATTTACCCCTGGTGTTAAAAAGTCCAATGCAAAAATAAGGCTCCTTACTCCGCTCCTTTCCCTTCTCCATCCTTTCCCCACTGCCACACTGCTTAGATTGGGGGGGTGATTTTCTTTTTGTTTGGTGTTAATTTGTATTAAAGAGTCTTTAGACCCTTGAGAGATTTGGAAGGTGGGGGGGGGCTTTGACACAGTCGTGAGAGGTAAAGGAAAAAGGGCTGGTGGGCAGGGTGGGAAAATGTGGTGTCCGGCCCCCCGAGTCCTATTCCTTGCCCAGCAATACACAGACAGGTAACCCTTCCCTTCTCCTTCTCGCTGCCTGTAGAACAAACACCGTCGTGGTGGGAGATGTGAGGGTCATTGCATGCAACAGCCTCCTGGAGGGAATGGCTAAGAGGTCAGCTTGGAAATACTGAAGTCTTCCTAGAAGCACAGGTCAGGTCAGCTCTGTGTATGTCAACACTGCCATCCAGAGGTGTGGCTGGGGCCTGCGTAGATGCGTCCGAGCTAGCTTTGATCTAGATCACACCTCGCTCGAGGAACAACAGCAGCAAAGCCGGGGCAGCACGGGTGGGGGCTGCTCGAGTGCATGCCTAGGGTCCTGGCCGGGCTGGACTTCGCTAGCTGGATCAGGTATGTCTACGGGTGCTGCAGCCACCCCTCCCGATTGCAGTGTGGGCACGCGCTCTGAAGGGTCAACTCTGCATGTCATCTCTTCGGGGTCGGTCAGCGGAGTGCTATGCCATTTACTGGGGGAGGTTAACGGTCCCTTGGCACTTTTCATTCGAGATGGGTCTTCCCACCAGCATTCTTGGCCAAACTGTCCTCCCTAGTGCAGCGTGCCGGGCACCAGCTGGTGGCTGCCATCCCACCCCAGAGGGGGCTGCATTGCAATGGCGCTGTCTGGGGACAGCAAAGTGCTTGGTGCTCTTTGGGGATGGGAGCTGCTATGGGAAAGTAAGACATCCTGGTTGCTTGGGGTCTCCTCCAGAGCGGAGAGTTACACAGACCAAATCGAGGTGAAATGAAATAACTGATCCAAGCCAAATGGCTGTCCCAATAACCTACCAAATCCTGCATCATGGTGGGGGTTTGACCCTTGCAGTCCCTTCCGACCCTTGCAGTCCCTTCCAACCCTATGGTTCTATGAAAGGGGGTAGAGACCTCAATCCCCCACTCCCCCTGCAGGGACCGGTCAGCTGCTGTCAGAACAAAATAGGACTCTTCCCCCGCCATCCCATCACCTCCCGTTCCATGTGAGCTTCTGCCCTACCCAGTGTCACCAAAGGATCAAACGCTGCACAGTTCCAAAGGGGGGTGAGAGCCAGGCTTTTTGTTTGACCCATTATAATAGTTAAGGGGTGACTTGATCACAGTCTTAAGCATCTACATGGGGAACAAATATTTAATAGGGCTGTCAAGCGATTAAAAAATTAATTGTGATTGATCACGCTGTTAATAATAGAATACCATTTATTTAAATTTTTCTACATTTTCAAATATATTTTCAATTACAGCACAGAATACAAAGTGTACAGTGCTCCCTTTATATTTATTATTTTTGATTATAAATAATTGCACAATAAAAAAGATAAACGAAAGAAATCGTATTTTTAATTCACTTCATACAAGTACTATAGTGCTATCTTTTTATTGTGAAAGTGCAATTTACAAATGTAGAATTATTGTTTACATAATTGCACTCAAAAATAAAACAAGGGAAACCTTTAAAGCCTATAAGTCCACTCAGTCCTACTTTTTGTTCAGCCAATCGCTCAAACAAACAAGCTTGTTTGCATTTGCGGGAGATAATGCTGCCTGCTTCTTGTTTACAATGTCACCAGAAAGTGTTTGCAGGGCACTGTTGTAGCTGACGTCGGAAGGTATTTACCTGCCAGATGCCCTAAAGATTCATATGCCCCTTCATGCTTTGACCACCATTTTAGAGGACATGCATCCATGCTGATGATGGGTTCTGCTCGATAACAATCCAAAGCAGTGCAGACCAATGCATGTTTATTTTCATCATCTGAGTCAGATGCCACCGGCAGAAGGATGATTTTCTTTTTTGGTGGTTCGGGTTCTGTAGTTTCCACATCGGAGTGTCGTTCTTTTTAGGACTTCTGAAAGCATGCTCCACACCTCGTCCCTCTCAGATTTTGGATGGCACTTCAGACTCTTAAACCTTGGGTCGAGTGCTGTAGCTATCTTTCAGAAATCTCCCATTGGTACCTTCTTTGGGTTTTATAAAATCTGTCATGAAAGCGTTCTTAAATCGAACAACATAAGCTGGGTCATCATCCGAGACTGCCATAACATGGAATATATAGCAGAATGCAGATAAAACCACGGAGCAGGAGACATACAATTCTCCCGCAAGGAGTTCAGTCACAAACCTGCAGGGCTCGGGTAGTGTTTCTAGCTTTTTCAAAATCCTTCTCTGTCGATGCTTTTGAAGAGCTAATGCGGCTGTGACAGTGGCTTTATTGCAAAGCAGGCACTGAATCAGCCAATGTGGAGTTCCATCTGGTCGAAATATCTTGTACAAGAGGTTCTTGTTTCTGTCCTAGCTCTGGAATGTGCTTGAAGTGGCTCACAAGTTTTCCACATTTTGCCAGCATGTTTTCAAAACCCCCATCACTGAGCACTACTGAGATGGATCACTGCAGACAGTGATGCACGTCATTGGTTCAAAAGGCAAGCTGCTACCATATTACGTCCACTGTCAATGCTAATTGTTGTTACCTTTTCTGGAATAGTCCATTCTTTCGCAACCTCCAAGAAATGCTCTACACATGCTCCGGCATAATGTCTCTCTTCAGTATGCGTTACTGTTACAGCAAACGACTGCAGAGTCCAGGCAGCATCAGGCAGGTGTGCCGAGACGCCAAGATAGCTGTGATTGCTCAAGGATGTCCAGTGATCGCCAGCCAAAGCAACAGCTAGTGCATTTTTCAGAGGCTCCAACTTTGTAGTCTTCTCATTGCTGTATTGGTCATGTATTCATGACGCAGCGGTTCCTCGGGAAGGCAAGGTGTATGACTGATTGGAAGATGCAATTTGAATAGCATCTCTTAGCCCTCTGTCATTCACAATGTTGTATGGTCTGCAGTCCATAGCTATTCACTTTGCAGTAGCATTGGTTAAGCTGTTGTACTTTGTTTAATCCCTGGGTTTGTAGCGATCCTGAAACTCCGTAATTGTACACTGTCGTGGCGGGCTGGATTCATTTTGCTGGCAGCTGGTGACCCGGCCATCAGGGGAGGCTAGCCCCCTCCCCTTCTGCCTCCCCCTCCTCTGCAGGAGCCCAGAGCACCCCCACCGCGGCCCCAGCACCGGGTGGCCGCAGCCACCCCCAGCCCCAGTGCTTTGGGCAGCCAGCCCAACCCCAGTTCACGGGGCGGCCGCCCCCACTCCCAGTGCGGCGGGCAGCCAGGTGGAGCAGCCGCAGCACCAGCCGCCCTGAGTCCCAGCGGGAGGCAGGCCGGCCTAGGCCAGGGCAGAGCGCCGGGAGGGGCCGTGGGGGTGGAGTATGGGTGGGGTCACGCCAGGCTGTTTGAGGAGGTCCAGGCTCCGATACCAGCCACCCATGGGCGGCGTGTTATCTGTAGCACAAGATCTGGAGGCAAAAGCATGCTTGGCATGTAGGCGGTATTGCAGACTTGAAGTACTTCTACGGTGTTGGACCTCAGCCTGGCAATAGCTACAGATAACAGGCTTTTTAGCCAGAGAACCAGCTGGAAGTATTTTAAAAATAAACTTCCCATATTCAAAAGATCTGAACTGTTGCTGCTTTGCTCCATTAACTTTTTCTGATATTTTAATCACTCCAGATCATGAAAACACAGTAGAACGGTGCCAACGTCTGGAATAATTCAATACATTCTTCTATATAATCAATACATTTGTGTCCTGTTCAAAAGAGTCCTTGCAGTGGATATGGAAAGATTTTACCTCAGGATTTTAACGTTCAGTAGGGGAGTGATTTGTGCAGGAGGCTTTTTTTGTTTTCTGCTGCTGCTGGGTTAGTCTTTCGTATGCAGTTTTGTATGTCGCCTTGAGAGGAGTCTTGGCTTATTGAAGGGGTAAGATTCCTCCGAAAGTCAGCGTTCTGGAGATGGGAGGGGTGGGAGTTGTGCAGGAGAAGGGTGAATTCTTGATGCTGCTCCGGTTGGGTTGGGTTTCTGAGCTCACCACCAGGCTTGCCTCCTGCCCGAAAAAGAGTTTCATCTTAGAAAACTGCATTCGGTGTCGGGGGAGGAGGGACGCAAGCGATGACTTGAGCAGGAGGAGGGTGAGGGAGGAATCTTGCTGCTGCTGCTTCTGGAAGGGTGGTTTCTGGTCCAAGACTCGCCAGGCTCGCCTCCTTTTACTGACCTAGGTGGGCTTCTTTCAGCTGGGTGAGCCCTTATTCTCCCTTGCAAACGCATTTTACCTCAGGACTCTGCATGTGGCAGGGGAGGAGAGACTGGTGCAGAGAGGCTGAGCTCGCCAGACCCCTGTTCTCTATGGGGTACTGCTAGGGGCCAGCTGGGAGCAATGGGACACGGCACGGGGTGGGGGAAGGGTTCGGTCCTGGTGGCTGGTGAAAGGTGCATTATTTCCATCACCAGAAAATGAAGTCTTCAAGTTTATCTCCTTGAGAGGTACAGCATGGGCAGTAGCAGGTAAACTGAGTAACCAGGCAACAGGCCGAGTCAGTCGTCATGATACTGGTGTGTTCAGCTCACTCTGAGTTCCTTGGTTGGCAAATGGTCTAGCAGGGCACTGTAAGGACCTGGCTAGCAAGCAAGTGCACTGCTACCCCCATTGCTGGATAGAATCAGAACTGTTCAGCCATGTGTCATAGGCCATCTACTGCTAGCAGCTCATGGAGATTCACCTGTAGCTCAGGGGCTGTGCTTTCAGAGCAGGCAGATCTGGGTTCTGTCTCTACTGTTGCTGTGGAGATCTGCAATGCTATTGCTAACAGAGCAGATGCAGGCTCCCCGCCTGCTTCCGCCCCAGTCAGCCAGGAAGGTGTGATCTGAAGAATGGCTGTGTTTATAAAAGGAACAGTGTCACACCTAAACTGAGGCCCAGTGCCATTCTTGTCTCTCTCTGCCCATGCCCAGCTCCACAGTGCTGGCAGCTGAGGAGGTTCTGCTCGCTGGCAGGGAGAGAAGAGAAAGGACAGAGCGTGGAAGAAAAGAATGGAGGGAGAGAAAGAAAAGATGCAAAGAGAATGGACTGTTGACTAATATATGCTGGCTAACATATAAATAGACATCATATTAAGAATATGTCTTATCTGCACCATATATATTTATATATATTAGTATGCATTAAGCACCAAAAACATTAAGCCCAAATATTGTAACGGTGATGTAGCCTAAACTGGCCTATACCATAATCCTGTTCACTTACGGTAAGTATCGCATAACTCCTTGCATTTGCTGAGGTAAGCATTTGGCACAAGCAGATAGGAAACGTAGCAAAAACAAGATACATTGGTTCTATGTCTTAGTACAAGCTAAGGAAGTGCCTTCACGGACCAGTACCTGGAATGCTTGTATCCAGAACACAGATAAGGAAGGAACTGAACACCATGTTAGGGAACTGGGACAACCCGATGGGTTGGATTAGAGACGTATAAAGAGATGTGTAACTTGTAAAAATCATATAATACTATCAGCCGAAATGTCAGCTGGGGAACACACCTTCTGCGTAAGGCAAATGCAATGGAGATTGGTCCTGCTTTGAGCAGGGGGTTGGACTAGATGACCTCCTGAGGTCCCTTCCAACCCTGATATTCTATGATTCATTGTCGCTGTGCAGGCTCTTCGGAGACTGGTGTCGTATAGAATTCTTTTCCTGTGCCATATTAAACCGGACTGATACTGGCTGTTTGGTCTCTTGAGTAAATTTTGTAATGAATCAAAGTGTCATCAAGCAACTGACTATAGGGTCACTTCTTAGCAGGATGACAGTGAGTGACGGGGAGAAAGGAGCGGGAGGGCATGGTCACATGAGCAAAGGCAGAGGGATCATTTCAGCCCAACTTGTTATTTCAGGCAGGGAGGAGATCCGCTTGCTGCTTACGTCATCGGCACTGAGGGCTTTTCCATCCCAGCTGTTTGCCCCTTGGGCTCAGGCAGAGAGGTGCCGGGGAGGAGGGGTGGGATTTGCAGCCCCCAGCAAGCAGCCACCAAGGAATGAGTGAATTATGTCACCTAATTGTTTGGCCTCGAAAAAGGGGAGAAGAGATCAAGTCAGGACAATATTGTCCTTCTAGGACAAATCTGCTCCAAGGAAATACATGTCGCCCTGCTAAAATGGGTCAGGGCTTTAGTCTCCTGCGGGCTTGGTCCTGGTACCTCTCTCTCTGCGGTGTCCTTTTGTCCTGTGTACATGCTAGACACAGCAAATGTTCCCATTGCAATTAGGCACCCTCTAAGGTGTGGGGCCCTGCTGCCATAAGGCTGGTGGTGGTCTCTCTTCCTGGGTGAAATTCACACCTGTGCGGAGGGCTAGCAGAAAGCCGAAGCAATACTAACCGGTCTCCGCCTGGGATCTGAGCTCTCATTGTGAATGTACTGGTGAAACGGGTGCAGATCTCTGTACCCTCAGGGCTTCCGTGGCACGTAGGCCACATGCTGGTTCTCTGCCCAGGGCATGAATTCCAGCCACTGTGCAATCTGCAGCCAGCTCTGCCTGCACAGGGATAGCTGCAGAGCCGTAGTCACACCCACTGGCTTTGTCTAGACTAGGGGCCACAAGCGCGCATGGCTGGAGCGTGTTAGCAAACACCCATCATCCAGAAGCGCCGTGTAGATGAGGCAGGGTGGAGTTTAACACCAGCTCGTTCTTGGCTCCCTCCCCCTCATCCGACACTTTTAGAACCTGTTCGCTAACGTGTCCTACCAACAAATCCCGACCTAGACCAAGCCAGCAATAGGACATGCACAATGACGCGCCCTCTCTGACAAACACACTCGCATATAAACACCTCCCCAGTAATAAAATACAGGAGTACAAAGGATGTGTCTGTTTGAACATGGCTGGGAGAGGCCAAGGGGTAAATGTCTATCTGATCAGTGGCCGATTTCCTTGAGATTGCCATGTCCCCGGGACATGGGGGAGGTCTGGCCAGGATGGGGCGAAGAGGGCACGGGGCTATTGCCAAAGGGTTTCAGTTCAGTGACCTGCACCTTTGTACTGGTTCGCACCCCATGAGGTTGGCCTCGTGGCTGAGACATCCAGCACACAGACACCAAGAGGCCAGGGGTCATAAAGATTTCGGACTGATTTCAGCCTGCAGGGAGTTCTCATGTCCTTGGTGTTGCAATACCAGTAACCCCAAAAGATGCTTCCCTTCACTGGTGCTGGTGAGCGACTCATTAGGTGACATGGGCTGGTGGAATACATTTCCCAGGGGAGTGCCGGAAGCCTCACGCTGGCGCACTTAAAACTAGACGGGACCAAACATATATATATATATATATATATATATATATATGATAGGGGATGCTTCGAGAGGGAGGCAGGATGATCTAGGGATTAGGTTACTTGTCTCTGATCCCAGCTCTCCACAGACTTCCTGGGGGAGTTTGGGTGAGGCCCCTCATCTCTGCCTCAGTTCCCCATCTCCACTGTGGGGATAACCACACCTCCTGGGGTGTCATGAGGTTAAATCCAGCAAGCATTGTGAAGTGCGCAGATCCTTTGCCGAGGGAGTGGGGGTTTATAGGTATTGAGGGCGGAGAGCAGTGTCTGAATTAGAGCATGACCCCATGCGTGTGGCTTTAGATATTATTCTAGGTGTGGCTTAATATGAGATGTGGGGGGGAGCGGGGGGTTATTCCAAACTTCAGGCAATAACAGTAAGAGTCTAAAAGCTCTTTGCAAGCCTCAGTGCACCCCAGTAAGGTGTAACCAGCCCTACTTTACACAGAACCTTTCAGGTTAAGGCCACCCAAGGCTGGTAGAGCTGGGACGTGAACCCAGGAGTCTGGCACTTTAGTCACTAGACATTTCCGGGGCCAATGAATAAAACTTCAGAAATGCCATAAAACGAACGAGATGACTGGAGCGGAAGAGGCTAGCTCTGGGAGACCACTAGGGGGCAGTATGTGCATGCAGAATATTCTCCCAGCCTCTGGGACATGGGCTGCGAGGGGACAATACTTTGTTAAAGCAAAAGAGCCCAACACACCACACTGTAGTGTGTCTAAAACTAGAAACAAGCGGGGCTTCCCTACGGAAGTGGAACTGGATGGCCAGAGGGATGGTAGGATGCCCTGAAGATATTATTGAGGTCTCCATTTGCTGACGTGCATGCTCGCACATGCGTGTGTATATGTATGCATGTCCAGATCCATGAGCTTTGTTCATCCCATTGCCTCGAGCATCTCCCCCACGCACATATGTGGGCGAGGGCATTTATTATTGTTGTTAATTCTTTGTACTATGGTGGTGGCTCAGGCTCCAGGCCGCATTGTGCTAGGCGCTGTACAAAATCATAAAGAGATGGCTTCAAAGAGCTCAGAGCCTAAAGAGTGTCCTCATGCTTCCGTGTCGTTCGCCCCCCACCTCTGAAATCTTCCCCATACGCGTTTGCGGGCGGGTGTAAGTAGCCGTCTCTTGCCTCCACCATATCTAAGCACATCCCACGTTTGTGCGTTTGTGTATGTACGTACGTACGTACGTACACATGCCTGTGATCTGCTCACACCATCCCCTGTGCACCTTCACTCTTGAGAAAGCCACAGGTAATACAAGCTGTACGGGCCAGAGGTTGACTCCAGGGTGGGGGAAGGGACTGCCTTTCAAGTTTATAATCAGAGCAAAGCAGGCACAAAATTTCAATCTAAAAATGGAAGGTGGCTTCCGGCCCACAGTCTCCAGCTCCTTATCTTGGGGCTCCCAAGTGGAACAAATGGGCCGAGAGCTGGGGAGTGAAGGAAAGAACAGGAGGAGGCATTAGACAGAAAATGAGCCTGTTTTTATTCAGGTGGCTAAGCCAAGCCAGATGGAACAGATAAAGCATGATGTTCCGGGCCAGTCCTATTAGTCAGAGCCAGGAAAACAGCCCCTAAACACCCCTCTATCTCCTTCGAATCAGGCAGGGTTTTCAAGCACCAGGTGCCTTTTTTCCAGGGGGCAGAGATCGAAGCAAGATAGCTCGGGGAGAGGGAGAGCGACCAGCCATGCAATCGCTAAACATTAGCGAGCAAAATGCCCTGTAATGAACACAGCCAAGGAGAGCCCGGTTCTGCTTCCTCCAGGAGCCAGCAGCCAGATGCGCGGGGACATCAGGCCCCCAGTTGGGGCGCGAGCCATTCAGCAGAGACTCCTGCCCGCTGGGAATTTTCCTCTGCTGGGAAAGCTGCAGGAGAGGCTTCAGCATGACCTTGCTTGGGGGGCCGAAGGGAATGTGATTCCGACGTGCTAACACCGCACCGTCAGGGATTTCATTATTTTCATTATTAGCCTCATTGGCGGCTTTTTACATTTCTTAATAAGAACTTCCCCAGCCACGCTCGGCCGGCCGCCTTATCGGAGACGTTTCGCTTCCCTGCCCCGTCCTGTTTGATTTGGGGCTGCTGAATGGGAAATGCCTCCCGCCCTGTAATTGAAAGTGTGGCTGTTACAAGGGAATTAGAGCTGGGTTTTATTATTCTGGTGGGTTCGGTTGGTTTTGTTTTTTCCCTTCCCCGTCAGCCCCTTTGGGCTGTCTGTAAATGAAAACGTCACCGACGTACAAGCTGGGGACAAGACAGCGGCAGGGAGCTGTGCTGCAGATCCCGGCTTCCCAGGCAAGGGGGGTTGCTGGAACTGGGGAGCCAGCAGCTGCAATGGTGTGTCTTCCCCCAAGGGGGGGGGGCAACTGGGGAGGGCGGGCGGCATGGCCAAAAATGGCACCGTGCTGCCTGGCGGGGGAAGGATCCATCCAGAGCAATTGTTGGAAGTGCTGCCTTTCCTCAGGAGCTTTCACTAGCAGCCCCCCCCACCTCCTCCCCAAGGATTTAAAGCTGCCCCCAAGGCAAGGCCGAGCTAGAGCAAAGCAGCAGAGGGAGATGCGGGGAGGGGCAGGGTTGAGCTAGAGGGCAGGAGACGGTGGGGGAGGAAGGGGGTGGATATGACCAGTCAGAACATAAGAACGGCCATACTGGGTCAGACCAAAGGTCCATCCAGCCCAGTCTCCTGTCTGCCGACAGTGGCCAATGCCAGATGTCCCAGAGGAAGTGAACCTAAGAGGTTATGATCAAGTGATCTCTCTCCTGCCATCCATCTCCACCCTGTGACAAACAGAGGCTAGGGATACCATTCCTTACCCATCCTGGCTAATAGTCATTAATGGACTTAACCTCCATGAATTTATCTAGTTCTCTTTTAAACCCTGTTACAGTCTTGGCCAACCTCCTCAGGCAAGGAGTTCCACAGTTTGACTGTGCGCTGTGTGAAGGAGAACTTCCTTTTATTTGTTTCAGGTGGGATTCTTTCCCCCCATTGGGCCCTGCACTCCCGAAAGAGGGCACTTTGGCCACTAAGTAAGGGGGGGTTAAGTTACCCCACCTCCTGCACTCGGACAAGCGATGCTCTGCCTTAGTCACGTAGCCCATGCTTTGCGGGGCACTGAATCCTGCTAGTCAACACCTGGGCAAACTGAAATGGGAGGGAGCTGGAGAGGAAAGGGTTTCCTTGCTCCCTCAGCCTCGGGACTTCCACCTTGGAGCACATGGTACGGAGTCCGCTCTAGTGACGCCCCAAGGGGGCAAAGCTGGTGACTCCAATGAGCTCTCTCGTCTCTCCAGTCCTGGCCCAGGTCGCTATTGGCAAATGCCGCCCTGGTTTTCCACGATGTGCTGCATGTCACGGGCGTCCCCTAGGCCGGCAGCACTCGCACCCCGTGGCCCTCCATGAGGATCGTTCCCCACTGGGCTGGGCCCTGCATGAATACATGGGGCGACCCCCGGAGCTAGCAGGCTCAGAGTTTGCCAGGCTGATTAGTCTGACCTGAACTACCTCTGTAACAGGCGTGTCTAATGCGCCTGCCACCGTGGGGTCTGGTTTTGCCCTTAGGCCTGGTCCACACGAGAAAACTAGGTCAGTCTCACTACATCTTTCACGGGTGAGAAAAGTCCACATCTTGAGCTGTGTTGTTAAGCCAACTTTAGTCCCCCTGTGGCCAGCGCTAGGGCAATGGAAGATTTCCTCCAGCTACCGCCGCTCGGGCAGGTGGGTTACCTACGCCCCCCCTGCGATTAGCCCCTGGGATTACCTGCAACGGGAGAACCGCTCCCAGCGGCAGAGGCAGTGTCTACACTGGGAAGCCCGACCGCGGTGCAGCCGTGCCCCCGAAACGTTTGAAGTGTAGCCCAGCCCTGGTGTGGAGCTCTGCCCAAGGCGAATGAGCTCCAGACTGTGGGCGCTGCGCTCTTTCCAGGCCTGGCCTGCAGCCGGCTCCTCCGCCTCTCATGAATGAGCCGAGCTGCTCGGTGGTGCCACCAGGGGCCCCTCGTGCAGCAGTTTTCTGCTGACGGGGAGAAGAATAAAACAGGAGCCGCAGCTGGCCTGTCCGCCAGGGGCAGGACGGACCTGAGTGGGAGCCCTGGGCCTCAGAGGGCTCCTGACCCGGCACCGCCCCAGGAGGAGCTTCCCAGCACGCCCGGGTGACATCCCTTAGGAGTATTCTGGTAGTGGCCAGGAGATCAACAAGGACAGGTGCAGAGTCCTGCACTTAGCATGGAAGAATCCCAGGCACCGCTACAGACTAGGGACCGACTGGCTCAGCAGCAGTTCTGCAGAAAAGGACCTAGGGGTTACAGTGGAGGAGAAGCTGGATATGAGTCAACAGCGTGCCCTTGTTGCCAAGAAGGCTCACTGCATTTTGGGCTGTATAAGTAGGAGCATTGCCAACAGATCCAGGGAAATGATTGTTCCCCTCTATTCGGCATTGGTGAGGCCACATGTGGAGTATTGCATCCAGTTTTGCCCCCCCCCACTACAGAAGGGATGTGGACAAATTGGAGAGAGTCCTGCGGAGGGCAACGAAAATGATTAGGGGGCTGGGACGCCTGACTTTTGAGGAGAGGCTGGGGGAACTGGGGTTATTTAGTCTGCAGAAGGGAAGAGTGAGGGGGGATTTGATAGCAGCCTTCAACTACCTGAAGGGGGGTTCCACAGAGGATGGAGCTCAGCTGTTCTCAATGGTAGCAGATGACAGAACAAGGAGCAATGGTCTCAAGTTGCAGTGGGGGAGGTTTAGGTTGGATATTAGGAAACACTATTTCACGAGGAGGGTGGTGAAGCACTGGAATGGGTTACCTAGGGAGATGGTGGAATCTCCTTCCTTAGAGGTTTTTAATGCCCAGCTTGACAAAGCCCTGGCTGGGATGATTTAGTTGGTGTTGCTACTGCTTTGAGCAGGGGGTTGGACTAGATGACCTCCTGAGGTCTCTTCCAACCCTAATCTTCTATGATTCTATGATCTTGTCACAGCCCAGGACCCTGCTGTGCTAGGTGCTGTACAAACAGAACAAAAAGCTGCTCCCTGCCCCCAAGCTTACAAATAAAGCACTGGAGACTCGGCAGTAGGGGATGATCCGGCACAGTTTATCAGCTAGGCAAGGAGACTATACACAGAGAGTAAAAACTGAGTTACATCCCCTCTCCAGGTTGCCATTTCAAAAGGGGGAAGGGCAACTTTCAGTGGGATTTGTTTTTCAGAATATGGAAAATCTTTTCCCAACTTCTCCCCACCTCCAAAAAATAACCCCCCAACCCTGCATAGGCTGAGAGGGGTGGGGTAACAGATCAGATGGCTGCCCTACTAGGTCTGTGATTTAAGGCACAAATAAATACCAAGAAATCCCCCTCTCAGCAGACAGTTTAACAAGAGATCCAGGTGGCCCCCAGCACAGCAGGGAAAGGCTCCATGCGATGTGCCTGGCTCCATTGGGTGTGGGCTCCTCGCACCTGTGATGCCCGCAGTAAAGGTGAGGTGGTATGCAGGGCTGCTCTCCATTACGCTGATTACAGGGGGCTTATCTCGCCAGGGAGGAAGCCTTCTCTCCCCCCCCCACTCCCAGCCTGGCCATGCCAACAATGCCGAGCTGTCTCTGAAGATGGACGGGCAGGTGTTCCCCGCCTACTTCAAAGCAGGAGAGGTCAGAGGCTGGGAGCGAAGGGAGGCTGACAACAGCTGGTGATTTGTTTTATGAGTCAATTTGGCAATAGCAGGCAGTGAGGAAGGCCCTGCAGCTAGGTTTTCCCTTGGAGCCGAGCAAGAAGAATGCCCTGTACTCTGAGGGTATTGTCTGAACCCATTTGGGGGCCATAAGGCAAGTGTCCTCACAAGAGAGCAGAGACTGGGCTCTAACAGTCTGATTGGGGCTGCTAAACACATGCAGACCCTGTGGGTGTTGCTGGCTCTCTAACTCCCAGACTGCCCAATAGGGATGTTAGTAGGTGGAGACTGTGTGGCGTAGTGGGTAGTGCCCTCGACTTGGACTCAGGAGATCTGGGTTCTAGATCCCAGCTCTGCCACTAGACCTTGAGTAAGTGGTGACACTGCTCTGTGCCTCAGTTTCCCTGTCTGTTAAATGGGGAGAGTGACTGCTTTGAGATCTACCAATAAACAGTGCTGTGCAAGAGCTAGGTGGTGTTAGTAATAGAGCCTGTGCTCGCTACACACACAGGACGGCCCAAGACCTGGCCTGGACTCACTTTGCCATCTACCACCCGAGCTTTAGCTGGGAGTGCGGTGGCAGAAAACCATTACCTACCCAGGCCTTGACTAGTTCCAGCCACGTGGTGAGTCACGGTCCCTTCTGTGTTTGCAGTGCACGCAATCCGATGGGTGCGGATCTCGAGTGTGGCCTTTGGGGGCTGCCAGAATTTACAATGATGATGTTGGGCTGCTTATCCAACTCTGGGCAAAACCAACCTAACCTAAACCAAAATCTGCAGGCAGTGTGGAGCATTGGTGTCCGTGAGGGTTCACATAGGATATGCTGTACAGGTGTGTCTGACGGGGCTTGTCTGAAACACTGCCCTGTTGCCAGGTGTCACTCCTCCTGGGAAAGGATTCAGTGGGGTCTGCTAACTCATCCAGGTTGGTGGTTCGTTCCCCTGCCCAGATATAAAGGAAGAGGGTGTGTCTTTCTGTGGAAAGGGGATCTAAAGTGTGGGCTGGGTAGTCCTGAGGGAGGAGCCCTAGAACCAGCAACACTTGGGGACAACGGCTGGAGCTGATCCTTGTGTTAATTTCTTTGATTACAAAGCCAAACACCAGGAACAGGGGTGTTTTGACTCTACCCAGTGTGTGGACGTTGTTTTAGAGCAGGCTTGGGAAGGCGCATGCTGCATCTGACCGGGGGCTATCTAATACAATATCCTGTAAGCAAGAGTCGCCAGTTCCATCTGCTTCAGAGGAAGGTGTGAGAAACCCCGCATGACAGATATTAGTCCTGACATTTAATACCCGACCAGAAAACACTTAGATATTACAGTGATAGAGGGGAGATTCGAACAGAGCCATGCAAACAATGGATTTTTCGGATCCCTGGCAATTCAAAAAGAAAAAAATTGGGGGATCAACCCAAAATGGAAATTTTTCAAAATGTTCCACCAAGAGAAGAGTTTTAAAAATCAGTTGTTTTTCAGGTGAAACGAAATTTTTCAGTTAGATCCTGCGCAATTTTAAAATATTTTTAATAGGGCTGTCAATTCATCACAGTTAACGCCTGCAATTAACTGAAAGCAAAATGAATGTCTCAATTTTTTTAATGTGTTAATCGCAGACATGTGAGCGGGGCAGGAGGCTTTGGCAGCAGGGGGGCTAAAGAAGTCCCAGCCCACAGCTCCAGAGGCAGCAGGGGGGCTGGAAAATCCGCAGCCCGTAGCTTCTTGGGAAGTGGGGGGCCTGGAGCTCCATGCACCGAGAGCAGCTGAAGCCCCATGCCCCAAGAGGGGCTGAAGCCCCGAACCCCAGGCTCTGAGGAGAGCTGAAGCCCAGAGCCACCAGCCCTGACCCTATAGTTGAAAATATAGAAACCCCCCCAAAATATTGAAATAAATGGTATTCTAATATTAACAGTGTGATTAAAACTGCAATTAATTGCAATTAATTTTTTAATCACTTGACAGCCCTCATTTTTAATTGCTTAAAATAAAATCAAGGGGAATTTTGAGATGAAGTCCCTTCAAATTGAAAAATCAAAATGTTTTTGATTTTTTTCACTCATTTTTTTTTCAACCGAAACAATTCAGTGAAACTGATGCTATTTGTCAACTGAACCATTTCACCTGACTGCATTTTTCACCAAAAAAAAAGTTTGAGGTGAATTTTTCACCCACCTGTAGATAAGAACTTTGATAAATAGACTAGAAACCCTGAGTGCGAGTTAACGGGCAAATGTTCTGCTTCGAAAGCCAATATAAAAGTTGGCAGCCTTTCCTCCTCCCATCTCCTCAACTCTGTCTCCATTAGACAAAAGAAGAAACTTCTCCTTTGAGTACAACCAATGCCAAGGGTTCAAAGATCATGAATCCAGCCCCCCAACATCATAAAATTGGCTTAAATGTCATGAGATTTTCAAAAATAATAAATGTTGGTGTGGTGCTGGTTGTGGTTACCTTCCGGTTCTGAGTCTGTAGCATGCACTGGAGTCTCATTTTCAAGCTTTTCTCTAGAACCAGGAGGGTAGGAATTTATTTCTTTTTAAAATGAAAGCGGACAGTCTCCTATAATCATATGAATCCATTAGCTCATAGAATCATAGACGATTAGGGTTGGAAGAGACCTCCCGGGTCTCTCCAGTCTGACCTGGGGGGAAATTCCCTTCCTGACCCCCAATATGATGATCAGTTGGACCCTCAATTGCAGCTCTATTCTCCTTGGGCGTGGAGACCAAGAACCCTTAGATCTGGAGGCAGATTCTAGCCCCCTGCACCAGCAGATTCCCTTCAAGATGCGGTTGGGCGGCAGGTGTCATCGGACCATCCCGCAGCACAGTGCTTTCTTTCATCAGGCAAGACTTCCATGATCCCTTTGACTGACAAGTCAACTGCCTGATGTCTTGATAACCAGCCACTTACCTCCCAGCTAATTAAAACAAATTCCTACACGCCGCAGGTCCTGCGGCTTTGGCCTCCTGAGCAATCACTTCCTTGGCGACTTCACCTCTATTAACTTTTCTCCTGCAAATTAATTGGCTGATGTAATTGAAGCAAGGCGGCGGATAGCAAGGAGAGGCTCAGTTACATTCCTCCCCCTACCCTTACCATTGTCAGCTGCGGAGGAGAGGGACAAGTTCACTGCTGTGAAAGGGGAGTGTGTGTGTTAGGGGAGAATCAAGTCCCTTCTAATCTCTCTTGAATCCTGCCTGGATTTCCAGCCCCTCTGGTTAATTAACTCTCCACTTCAGGCTCTAAGCAGGGATACGTGGGTTAGGAGGATGGTTATGAAAGTGAGGAATTCCCTCCTTGTTGCAGCCTCATCTGGTGACAATGAGTTCAGGCCAGCTGGTTTATTAGTCAGCTGCAGTTTAGCAGTCTGCGCTGTTGACAGAGCACGGGTCCGAGACACCATGGGTGTACCTGTATCCCGAGCCCTGGAGGCGAGGCAGAAGGAATTACAGACACTGGGGATTTATTGGACCTTTGTTTCACCCAGCCTCCGTGTTGGAAGGAGCCTGTTTGTGCCTGTACATGAGAGAAAAAGAGAAGGTGCTTTGTGGGTGGGAACAGGGAAGCAGGGGTGGGGCTGGGGCCAGGAATTGGCCCCTGGTGGGTAAGGGGCAATGGGGAAAAGCATTCCATTCCAGGATTGCTTCGTTCCCAGTCAATCCTTGGAAACCCCAACTGAGGTCAGAGTCCCGTTTCACTAGGCACTGTTCAAACACATAGTAAGAAATGGTTCCTGCCCCAAAGAGCATAGGAAGTATATCATATCCCTGCTTTACAGATGGGGGCCTGATGCACAGGGGGATTAAATGTCTTGGCCAAGGTCCTGCAGACAATCTGTGGCAGAGGCAGGAATTGAACTCAGCGTCTTAGCTACAAGACACCCTTCCGTCAACCTGTGAAAACAATTCCTCTCTTTCCTTGGCATGCACACCTTTCAGGGACTTGTGGGTGATAACCCCAATGCAAGCTATTCAATCCTCACTCTCCAGGCTGCAAGATTCTTTATTCCACCTATCCCCAGACCCTGATCTTCACCAGTTATTGCTCAGGAGCCTAGCAGCTCACTTTTCTGTTGCACTCAAAGGCCAGCGCATCCTATGCTTTAAGGGGCTGCCAATGACTCTGCTGTTACGATTTGGTTCAGTTGCAATTTGCCTGTCGCACACGGTTTTTAGCCTGAGAGGAAATTTGCAGATGAAATTCAACACTGATAAATGCAAAGGAATGCACAGTGGAAAAAATAATCCCAACTATCCATATAAAATGATGGGGTCTAAATTAGCTGTTACCACTCAAGGAAGAGATCTTGGAGTCCCTGTGGATAGTTCTCTGAAAACATCCACTCCATGCGCACCAGCAGTCAAAAGAGCTAACAGAATGTTGGGAATCATGAAGAAAGGGATCGATAATAAGACAGAAAATATCATATTGCCTCCATATAAATCCATGGTACGCCCACATCTTGAACACTGCCTGCAGATGTGGTCGCCCCATCTCAAAAAAGATCTATTGGACTTGGAAAAGGTAAAGAGAAGAGCAACAAAAATGATCAGGGGTATGGAACGGCTTCCGTGTGAGGAGAGACTCAAAAGACTGGGACTTTTCAGCTTGGAAAAGAGATGACGAAGGGGGGATATGATAGAAATCTATATAAAAATAAATCATGACTGGTGTGGTGAAAGTGAATAAGGAAGCGTTATTAACCCCTTCACCTAACACAAGAACATGGTTCACCCAATGAAATTAATAGACAGCCAGTTTAAAACAAACAAAAGGAAGTGTTTCTTCACACCACGCACAGTCAAGCTGTGAAACGCGTTGCCAGGGGATTTTGTGAAGTCCAAAAGTATAACTGGTTCAAAAAAGAACTAGAGAAGTTCATGGAGAATAGGTCCCTTAATGGCTATTAGCCAATATGACCAGGGATGCAACCGCATGCCCCTAGTCTCTGACTGCCAGAAGCTGGGCCTGGACAACAGGGGATGGATCACTTGCTAATTGCCCTGTTGTGTTCATTCCCTCTGAAGCAGCTGACACTGGCCAGCGTCAGAAGACAGGACACTGGGATAGACGGACCGTTGGTGTGACCCAGTATGGCTGTTCTTATGTGAGGCAGGAAATGTATTGTAACCATACGACGTTTCATGGAGCTATTGCTGGCTAAGGGGTCAAGTGGGAGCAGCTGTCTCCGAAAGGTCTGGACGCAAAGCACCAAATATCGCGTGCCAGGGAAAGGTGCCAGCCTCTGCTGGGGAGGGACTGTCTCTTCACCCAGCAGAACAAGAGGCAGCAAAAACACAAGGTGGGAGGCAGCACTGCCTAGTGGTTAGTGTGCTGGACTGGGATGCAGGAGAGCTGGCTTCTATTCCCACCTCTGCCCTGGGTCTGCTGGAGGACCTTGGGTAAGTCACTTTACCTCTGTGTAAACAAAGGAACCTGCTCCTGATCTCCTTTGTAAACTGCTTTGAGATCTTTGGTTTGTAATAACCAGGTGTTATTACATCCGAAGCAGGTATTTTTATTGATTTATCATTGTGTTTCCCCTACATCACCCCACCAACCTGCTTCAACCCTGATCCGGCGGGCCAAGCTCTGGGGAGGAGAAGAAAATTCTGTCTCTGGGCACCTCTCAACCATCAGCCTTTCTGGGGAGATGCCCTATGGGTCCCAGTGCATGCCGTGGCTCTGGGGAGTTTCCTGCTGTCCCTGAACTAGAAGATAGTTACTTCCAAAGCCAGAAATACTGATCTCCATGAATGCCAGTGGGTACCTAAGCCCAGTGTGCCAGTTGTGGGGTGCAGTGGTCGTGTTATCAGTGTTCCTCGCTGGGCTGCCTCAAGAAGTTAATATACCAAGGAACGTGCCACCCGACAGCACCGAATTAGCAAGAGAGCAGCAGTGCAGTCTAGTGGGTAGGGACTTGGCTGGCTATCATACACCTGGATTCTGTTTCTCTCTCTGCTGCGGTCCTGGCCTTCACTTCTTTTCTCTGTGCCTTAATAATGAGAGAGAGGCCTGGAGGGAGTTGCCACAGTTTACCAAACACAGGCAGGTTTTTAACACCTTATCCCACTGGGTACCACGCTGCTGGACCATCACATGGCCTCCAAAGGGACACTAGCACTCACAACCACACAGATATTACAGCTACCCATCATGGTACGGTTGGCAGCTAACGGATTAAACATTGTCTGGGTGACAGGCAGCTAGGCCGGAGAGTGGGAGCAGGTCACCCCCATTCTACCGCAGTCCCCACTTGCTTTCCAGAATCCAGGATCAATCTCCTTTGTGTCTGTGGGGTGGGGAGCGGGGGAAATAGAGCAAAAGTCACAGGAAGACTTTGCCCTTCTACCTCTTGTCTGAGGCTCTCAGAGTTTTACAAACGTTATTGGACGTATAACAACCCCGGCCAGGTGTGGGGAGTAGATATGATTGTTATCCACTTGGATGGCCGGTGATGCTGTTAACTCTGTTTGATAGTTGAGGAAACTGAGGCACAGATATGAGACCAAAATGTGGCCAGTGATCTTTGGGTGCCTCCACTTCTGTCTGCCCCAAGTTGAGACAACTTAAAGGGGTCTGACTGCCAGAAAATGCTGAGCACCCATGCTCTGAACTTTGGCCCTTGACCTGTCTAAGGTCACACAGGGAATCTGTGTCAGGAACAGGTCAGATGGCCCAACTCCTGTGCCTTACGGGATTTATACAGCCCTCCTTTTAGGACCTTAACCTCACCCAAATGTCATTTATTTTGCTTTATTAATTTAAACTGGCCTTTTGTTACTGATACCATGAGTTGATATTGATACCATGGGTCTGCACAGCCCTACTGCAAGACAAATAATAAAGGGCAGGTTTAAAGATCCCCAAGGTGTAATTGGAATACAGGGAGGCAAGACTCTCCTCTTCCATCATCCGATGTGAATTTGTACATATGTGACTATTAACACCTCTGGAGCGATGACCTGCATTTCCTTGGGCGATGCAACACTCAGAGAGCTTTATGCTGCCCAGGTACAGGATTAGATACAGGACTTCCTGATGTCTCCAGCTGCAGTGGCAGGAAGAAGATCAACTCCAGCTGCCAACAGCCAAGTCTCAGCAGAGCCAGGCTAGAGAACGTCGGTAGGTAACCTGCTGTACAGGGGGAGTCAAGGAGATGGTTTGATCATCCCATTACCACCAGGGGAAGCTGTTGGCTTCCACATGTGAATGCAGCCAAGGGCGAGTTAATAGAAAACACTAACTAAATGGAAAGCAAAAATCCCAGCTGGTGCAGAAATAGATTCTCCAGCGCAAACTGGTCAGTAAACCACAGAAAATCTCCTTAAACACAGGACACTGGTTACCGGCGATCATGTTCTTCAGGGACAGGCAGTTCACCTGAGTTACAAATACAGTAAATGTCTTAGCCCCTGCAATATTTTATATTGTATGTAGAACATCACTAGTGGTGGATAACATCAGGATGTTCTTGGGGCCAAGGTGCTGAGCTGGGGCTCAGGACAACTGGGTTCTGTTCCCAGCTCCGCTGACAGACGGGCTGGGTGATCTTGGGCAAGTCTCTTTGGCTCAGTCTCTCAAAAACACCATCACATTTTTGGGCATCCCTGTTTCACGCAACTAGGGATTGTTTTTTGTCAGAGTCGCTGTCGTCCCTTTGTTCCCATTGGAACTGTGGGTGCTCTATCACTGGGCACCCTAAAATCAAGCCCTCCAGTGTCTGAGCCTGTGGGCCTGACTGGCTTTGTGCTTTAGTTCCCCGCTATGGGGAGAACAATACTTGCGTACCTAATGCATTACCAGTTGCAGACTGTTGGGAAATACTTGGCTGGAAGGCATAGAGAAGTCCATGATTCTGTATTGCAAATGTTTCATCTCAAAGGATCCCAAAGTGCTTTACAAGCTCTGGATATATTGTGCCACCAGTATGCAGCCACTTCTGAGTGGGAGGGAGGGAGGTAGCCAGCCAGCCAGCCCACATGGGGAAGGTCAAGGGCAGCCAGGCAGTCCCTTACTCTTAGCAGAACGTAGAGGAGAGAGAACATTCCTTTCCAAAGTCACATGCAACAGGCCTGCAGAGAGGGGTCAGAATCACTGACGCCGACTTTTATTTTTCCCCGGGGGTGCTCCACCCCTGCTCTGCTCCGAGGCCCTGCCCCCCCCCGCCCCTTCCCCCAAGGCCGCGCCCTTTCTCTGCCTCTTCCCACCCCCTCCCCTACGCCCTGCCCTCACTCCACCTTTTCCTGCCCCCTTCCCAAGGTCCCCACCCACTGGTTCCTCGCTGCTCTCCACCACCTCCCAGTCTCTCCCCAAGCTACCAATCAGCGGTTCGGCAGTGCCTCCTGATCACCAGGCCCGGAGCACCCATAGGGTCGGCTCCTATCGTCAGACCTTTATGGGAGCAGATTATCACACAGCACCGTCCTCTGAAGCACCTGGTCCTGGCTGCTGTCAGAGACAGGGTCCTTCTTGAGCTAGCTGGATCTTGAGTCTGATCCAGTCTGGCAATTCCTCTGTTCCAATTCTCTCTGCAGAAACCTATTTCAGCACTTGACTCACAATGATGAGCACTTTGCTGTGGTGGTGCATCCGATGAAGTGAGCTGTAGCTCACGAAAGCTTATGCTCAGATAAATTTGTTAGTCTCTAAGGTGCCACAAGTCCTCCTTTTCTTTTTTGCGGATACAGACTAACACGGCTGCTACTCTGAAACCTTGCCGTGGTGAGGCACCAATCACATTTTGTTAAAAATCACTTCTTTGTGTTTATTGGATTGTCGTGGGAGTGTTTGCTATTGGCTACATTGGCAGACTAGAAATCAGGACTCCTGGGTTCAATTCCTGGCTCTGCCACTGACTGGCTCCATGACCTTGGTCAAAGCACTTAAAATCTCTGTGCCTCAGTTGTGAGCTGTAAATGGGGCAGTGATAATATTTACCTGCCATGGGTGGGAGTACTGGGATGATGCGGCTACTCTCCCTAACATTTGTGAAATGCTTTGAGATCCTCAAGTGAAAGGCACTGCTGCATAAGACTACAAAGTATCAGAGCCTGGTCTACGCAAATACTTACTGGAGGTGTAGTTCCTAATATCCCCAGTCGTCCCATTTACCTTGAACTGGACTTCTAATGGCAGTGCGTTTGTAGGATCAGGCCCTTCATTGTCACCACTTCTAAGCCGAAACACCAAATTTTGTAAACTTTTGCCTTCAGGGAACATGGAAAACGCCATGGAATTTACTGAGAAATATCTGTAAAATTGCTCCACCGAGGAATCTGTATTACTAGAAAAAGAGCCGGATATGGTTCACGTGCAATGACACTAGACCTGGGTGAGAAACAGGTTTCCCGTCCTGTGAACATTTTTGCAATTTTTGCAATGTTCCATGCTGGGATCAAATGGCGACCTTTTGGAATTTGCAGTGAAAAACCAGAGTGAAAGCGACAGACCGACAGCCAGCTAGTTCGGGCACTCCCCTGAGGCGTGGGGGACCCAAGCCCCACTCTGCCTGATTCAGAGCAGGAACTTGCATCCAGCTTTCTTATGTCCTAGGCAAGTGCCCTAGCCATCAGACCACTGGCGATTCCAGATGGAACACCATCTTGGGCCTCACAAACCATCCCAATGAAAGCTGAGTTGAATCAGACCCTGCGGCTGAAAGAAAAATCAGTAATTCCCCCGTCTCCGTTAATACCCCTGTGTTTTGCCGACACGCTCCCAGTCAGGGTGGTGGCTTTGTGTCATAAAGCCCTTTGCAATATCTTGGGCCTGACTTGCCTCTCGCTTACACCAGTTTAAAACCAGAGTGACTGCACTGGCTTCAGCGACAACACTCCAGATCTGCCTCAGTGTGAGAGGGGCAGCTGGGCCCTGCACGTCCCTATCCTACAGGGAAATGCCTGTTGCATCCTCTCTCGGAGGAACTTTGTCCTGTGCTCGCAGGGGGGCAGAGTCTATCAGCTTCTCAGTCTCTGCCTCCTCTGCCTCTGGTCCCTCCACAGACCTCACATTGATGGCAAGGTGAATTCTGGGCAGGGATCTAGGGCCTGGATTTAATGCCCGTTAAAATCGATGGATAGACTCCCATTGGTATCAGTGAGCCTTGGATCAGGCCCCAAGTGCAGACGATGTAATAGAGGATTACAGACCCCAGAGCACTATTCTGCCCCAAGGTCCCAAACCCCTGGGGGATTCACTCCCTGGGGGATTTCACAACAGTATAGATCTGGGCAGTGCATACCAGAGACTTCATTCGGGCATTTAATCCCTTGAAGGGCCATGTAGGCCAAGAGGTGCCTTGTAAGGCAAATTCAGCACAAAGGGATGTATTTTCCACAGTCACAGAGGTGTAAATCAGGAGTAATTTTCCACCTAATTCACTGGGCCAGCTTCACAGCTGGTGTAACTCCCCCGACAGCAAAGGCGTCCCTTCAGATTTCCACCTGCGTGACTGAGAACAGAATCTGGCCAGTGGATGTAACAGGGTGATGTAGAATAAGCTCACTAATGAAATCCCTTCCTGCCCTTGATTTAATTCTGTGCTGACTAACCTGTGACTAACACGATGAGGCAGCATGAGGAGGTCCATAGAGATCAGATTTAGATGGAGGCTTTTTCCTGTTCAGGGCCAGCTGTAATAATCAGCCTGAAGTTAAATTGAGATGTCAGGTGACCGTCTGCGCTGCAGGTACATCTATCAGCTGGCTGCTGTACCAATCGCGGGCCGCAGTTATCAGCAAGAATTTAAGGTGGGATAATTCAGAGCAGAACCTGCTCTCTTGCGTTCACTGGCTGAGCTCTGTTTAACAAAATACCCAATTAATCTCCGCTAATGAAGATTTTGTCATTATGCTGCGTGCTGGATTCTGATGAATAGGCTTTTAAAGCCTGAGGTCAGATTATTTATAGCAAGGATTTTTTTTTTTTAAATACACACTCCTACTGCAAGCGTTGCTGGATTGGCTTTCCCTGCTCTTCCTTCGGAGCTGTCGTCTCAGCTGTACTGCGGCTCTAGCTTTTCCTAGCAACAATTGGGTTCGTTTTAACGGACCTGTCTCTGGCTAGAGTGCCAGTGGATTATATCTCAGGGCTGCAATAATATGCCAGGGTTGTCCCCAGTAGCAGGGCTCTGGACTTGATGACCCAGGAGGTCCCTTCCAATCCTGAGTTCCTATGTCTGCAGACAGTTCCTAGACTCCAGTAAAAGTCCCTTCAAGCATGTTTGAAGGGGAATGGGCAATAGGCTAGAGAGTTTACCAAGCCGAGGTCACGGGTTCAAATCCAGCCTGCGCTGGAATGAAGGTTGGTTGTGGCACCATTTCTCGTGGACAGGTGACCAAATCGCAGCTGGTTGTTGACAGCCTCACCAGCCAGTCTGAGGGTTTGCAGAGGAGCTATGTCAGATCAGCCCAGAGTGGCCAACAGTCCGGGTTTGGTAGGTGCTGTCTGACGCCCCAGAATACTCCAGCCTCAGGCAATGATTAAGTACTACAAGCACCAGGACAAGTTTCAGAGTAGCAGCTGTGAAGTGAGCTGTAGCTCACGAAAGCTCATGCTCAAATAAACTGGTTAGTTTCTAAGGTGCCACAAGTCCTCCTTTTCTTTTCACAAGCACCAGGAAGCTGCTATGCAGGCAATAGAAGTCCTGTAGCTTCCACTCCCGGCAGGTGCGTAGAAGGCCTTGCGGGGAGGAGCCTCCTGCAGGAGGTATAGCAGGGGCCAGGAGCCAGAGAGAAGGAATGGAAATGTGCGGATATCTACTCATGCTCTGCCCACAATCCCAGAACAGCTGAATGTTTCAGCTAAAATAATCAGCATGGATATAGCTGAGGGGTTGCAAAGGATGAGTGGAGTTCCTCCTCGCTGATCTGATCTGAGTGGGAGTGGGGACTCAACCAGGTCACAAATCCAGTGTCCCACTCCGATCCCCTCATGGTGCAACCCGAGTACCCTTAGTGGATAGTGAATAGGAGGGGGCTGCTTAGACTTGAGGTGGTTGGCAGTCTAGGCACGTACTCAAGCCAAGCAACCAACTTCAGCCCTGCCGAGCCTTGGCGTTGGAAGGAGGAGGGGAGGATGCTAGAATTAATGTTGTCATTTAAATGATCATCATTAGACTCCAGAGTCGTCAACACAGTTTCAACAACATATGAAACAGTGTTCCCTCCACATGTTGTTAATTAAATCAGAGCTGCCAACTCTCAAAATATGGCAAGTCCCACAATACTTTATGTGGGGTTTTTTTTTGTTGTTGTTAAAGCCTCAGCTCCTGGAGTCTTATGATTATGTGAGAATCTCGTTTTTTTTTTTTAAAGGAAGTTCCCAGCCCTCTCGTTTGCAAAGAAAAGCTCCGAACCATGACCCGAGTGGCCACTAAAGGCTCAGAAACAAGAAGGCAAAAAAAAAGAACCCAATTTTTTTTTTTTAAATCTCATGAGTTTTTAAGCCAGCCTCTTGGGGTTTTTTGTTTCTTTTGTTTGAGTTTGTTTGTGTCTCTGTGGTATATTTGGGGCCCGACTCCTGACTGTTGAGCACTCGAGGCTGGCAGTACGTACCAAATGACACAAAGGCAGACTCGAGGCTGTGTTGAAACTGTTGGAATCTATGTTCCCCCAAAAAGAAAAAACATGGTCTTGCCAAGTCTCTGACAGTCCCCTGCTATCTAATGCCCAGGAGACCAGGGGTCTCCGCTCTAGTCTCCAAACCTCTGTGTTGTCCCAGTCCCTTCCTTGTCCCCCATGTATCTCATGCTGGAGACTAAGGAAGTGACTGGGATAATGCAGGATTTGGGGCAGCCCAATGGAAAGGGAAATGGGCACTAGTGGCTGGATACTTGGATTGGAAACCCCTTGGGGCAGGGGCTGTCTCTTTGTTCCGTGTTTGTACAGCGCCTAGCACCATGGGGTCCTGGTCTGTGGCTGCCTAGCGGTACAAGTAATTATGGCGTTCCTGTCAGAGGAGGAAAGGAGAGCATTGTGTAACCCACGCCAGCTTGATGTGGTGCTCTGTCCCCTCCCGTGGCACCTAGACCAGCTAGAGATTAATGGGTCTGCTACAGCTTTAGTTAAGAGCCATGGAGTTTTTAGCTCATGAAGTAGAGGCTCATGTGTTTAGTGTCAGAGGTCCCAGGTTCGATCCCACCCACCGACAAGTTGTCGACATTACAGTTGCAATAAGAACCATTAGCTGAGGGGGGAGGTCGGCCAGCCAGCCAGGTATCAACAGCAAAAGCTTCATACCAGTAAACTGGCCCTAAGTTTAGTGCCTAAACTGTGTGCTGGATTATGTGCTCCTCAGTCCTGGTAAATACACTCCCCGGTTTAGCCTCTGTTTGTGTGGGCAGGGGTCTCATCGTGGGTTGGAAATGGGCAGGAGCCTTTTAGTTCTGCAACCGGGAGGCCGTTTGCCTGCAGGTCACAGCACCTTCCCATCAGAGGATCTCGGGGCTCGCCATGGAGCCGACACACTTAAGCCACCTGTGTGGCAAGTGAGTTGGAGTTCAAAGGCAAATCAAAAGCAAACCCAGAGAAATGGAGGGCACTTCCTCCAGCCCCAGACAAAGGGGGAAAGCGGGGCTCAGGTCTGGCTGGAGGGGATGGTTGAGCTCAGTTCTCACTGTCTCAGAAAGATTTCGTTCCCCTTTGAGATCTGCATGGCCCCTCCCAGCACCTGAACGTCTGCTGGGATGTGTTTGTGTGCACACATGTCAAGGTCCTGGCGTGCATATCACACAGATCTCAGGCGTCCTGCCTGTGCCCTCCTCCCGACACGACACCAGGTCTAGGGCCGTGCTCAGCCCTCCCAGCAGAGAGGGCCCCTGGCGCTGACAGGGAGGCCCTGCCCACAATGGCTGTGAGCTGGGGAATTTCTCACCCAGATTGCTTTGCTGCCATTTCAGCACTGCGGATCTCACCCCAAGGCTGCGTCCACCCTAGCTAAGCAAGTACCAATGTGCAGTGTGTCTGCACCAGCCACGCTCTTTGGATTGCAGCTCTGTCTGCACTTGTGCTCTGTACGGTCTTCGCCTTGCATTGCCCTCGGTGCACCGTTGCGATCGCTGGACCTAAAAGTACGTGCAGTGTGGCTCTAGCCTTTTGCCTGCCTGGGAATGAACAGAGGGAAACAGGTCGAGTGGTTTTCAATAATGCAATGTTATAAAGAGGTGGAAGAAAGCCAGACTAAGGAACTGCATTGGCCGAAACAAAAAGGGCCTGCTGATATGATTCAAGGACTGTTTAAATAATGGCTGCTAAAAACAAATGATGTGGAACCAGAAGTCAGTGGACCAAAATTGGGGTGATGGATATTAGGCATAATGAGTGGAGCAAATTACGAGGAGGATGCCACCCATTTTTGAATTTCTTAAAAAGAGACTTTGAAAAGACCTCTCATCCCCCAACCACCTTGTCTCCCAGCTCGTCTCATCTCATCTTCTCTGACCCCACGCCAGAAGAAGCAGACCAGACTGGAAGACTTTCTGCCTAAGAAGGCCAGTGAGCCTTACTCTTGTTCAAAGAACTTTGTTTTGCATTTGTGAGTCCTGAAAATCCTATCGTCATGACATCCAGTCCTCAGCCCATCAGTGAGGATACTGAACTGCCAGCCCTGCAGAGTTATGTAAAATCCCGTTCTGTTCTCTTCCTTTTGTGTTGCTTCCCCCTCCTGTCTAGCCTATCTCTTGGCTGTTCATCAAACCCTGAAATCAACTGCATTGCATCAGTGCAGTGAGGTGAGATGACCACAGCCCTGTCCTGTCTAAGGAGAAAAGACCCAACCAGATGACCTCCCTGATGGGATTGTGAACCCGGGTTTAAGCAACAGAGGCTGTGTTCGACCTGCCAGCCAAAGTGTCCATTCGTGACTGACCCGCCATCCAGTGGTCTAAAGACATCAGCAAAAATGGTATTTCCCCCACCTGTTCTAGCCTCTCTCTCCTCCACCTGGTGTCTGTCTGTCTGTTACAAATAGAAGTGAATACCCTTTCCACATTAGGACTGAGAGTAAAATCAACCTTTTCCTTTTCATCAAAGAAAGGTGGTTCTGAAAATCAGAGACCGACATGCCTCCAGAAGGAGAGAGACATTAAAGGTTTTGATTGTTTGTTTTGCCCTATCACTCAATTTCAGTTTCAGTATAAATGCCTGTTTTTTAATTTCTTGTTCTTTCTTGTGTCTGATCAATAAACTTTTGACCTTAGAATTAGTGCGTTTGGGTGTTGGCCAAGAAATCGAGTAAACCAAGGATTCTGTAACCCCCCACCCCCAATCCTTTATAACACTGTTTAGTGCTGAAGAGTGAAAGAGTTTATAACACCGTTAACCCTTTTGAGTTTTGAGAGCAATACAACAGTTCCCTATCCCATTGTAATTCCCTGGAGGCAGTGGATTGTGGGAGATTTTGATGGCGACTGTGGGAGAAGACCGGAAACTCCCATAATTCTCAGGGACACTCCCATAAATCCCTAGCATTGGCGCTGGTTCCTAAGTCCTCTTCTCTGAGTGGAGGCCGGGGCCCGGGATGAATGCTTGGCAAGAAAGGTTCTGCTGGAAGTCCTGCCGTAAATACAGGTGAGAGCCTTGCTTAAGGTCATAAAGCGAGAGCTGTGGCATAGCCAGGACTAGAACCCAGGCGGCCTGACGCTTCTGCTTTAACCACCAGCCAACACCCCGTAGAGGTTTTGCCCAGGGTGCCTGGGCATCGACTGGCGCAGAGGAGGAGGTGGTATCCGGAAGTATAGTTTAAGAATCCGGAAGTATAGTTTAAAATAAGAATCCGGAAGTATAGTTTAAAATAAGGGTCGGGTAAAGCCATGGTGGAAGTGGCTGTAGGATTGATTTCAATTGATTTCTACCAGGGCAGGATCTGGGCTCAGGCAAACATTAAGGCTAATGCCCTGGCCAAATCACAGCTCAGAGGGCTGCCCTCTCCCTGCAGCTTTCTCCCGCTTGACTCTCCTCAAGGCGACTGAGTGCCTCTGCTTCCCTCCATACAGCTCTGGGAAAGGGATGGCTTGACCGTCACCCCCGTGCCCCTTCCCCCAGCCATTTGCCTGTATAACCACTCTCAGCTGGGGCATCAGTGCTTGAGCTCCACACCCAAAGCACAAGCTCTGCTAGAGCAAAACCAGTAATAGCTGGCAGCTATAGTAGACTCTTACTCCCTTACGGGGACTAGCCACTAGAGGGGGCCAAAGACCCACACTCAGCCAGGCTAAGCTCAGCTTGAGATAGGGTGATCAGATGTCCCGATTGTATAGGGACAGTCCCGATATTTGGGGCTTTTTCTTATATAGGGTTCTATTACCCCCCCTACACCCTGTCCCGATTTTTCACACTTGCTGTCTGGTCACCCTATCTTGAAATCTACCCCCAGACTGATGCAGCACATCGCTAACCAGCCCATTGCTTGCAGTCAGTGGTGGGGCTAAAAGCCAAGAGCTCCTTTCCCCTAGTTCAAACAGTAGCAGGGCCTGCTTTGCTCGCTGATGGTGTCAGGTTCAAGCCGAGGTGGTGACCGAGCAGTGCTTTACTTTATCGTGTGACTTTCACAGATCAGGCTGTAGAGGTCTGTGTCGCAGCTGCTAAGTGACTTTGTTCATTATTAAATCCTGCTTGGCCACAGCAAATCCATCATCTCACCAATGAACAGACCCCGGTGTCCCTTGCTTTGAGTCAGATACATCAAGGTCTTTACCAGCTGCTGTAAACTGGACTGGAGGTACCGTTATGGGTCATTTCCACCTCCTCAATGTCACTGTCCTCCGCTCCACTTAACCTGACTGTGCCCTTTGTACCAGAGGAGAGTCAGAATATGGAGAGAGGATTTTGGAATCAGCCAGTCAGTCAGAGCTAGGTGACGCCTCCTGAGATCAGCACTTGAGCTGAAAGCCTCTTGACTGGGCTGATGCAGAAGGATCCTAGGCTCAGGTCCTCAAAGGGGTTTAGGTGCCTAAATCCCAATGATGTCAATGGGAGTTAGACACCTGAACACCTTTGTGGATTTGGGCTTTAGTGTCTGGGGCTCATTTCCTGCCTTGCTCTGCCTGAGCTGGGAATTGTTAAGAACATAAGAGTGGCCATAATGGGCCAGACTAATGGTCCATCTAGCCCAGTATGCTCATAGACTTTAAGGTCAGAAGAGACCATCATGATCACCTAGTCTGTTGTTGCTGTTTTCCAACAGTGGCTCGTGCCAGATGCTTCAGAGGGAATGAACAGAACAGAGCAATTTATTGAGTGATCCATACCCTGTCATCCAGTCCCTGCTTCTAGAAGTCAAAGGCTCAGGGACACCCAGAGCTTGTGGTTGTATCCCTGACCATCTTGGCTATTAGCCTTTGAGGGACTTATTTTTGTTTAAACCCAGTTATATTTTTGGCCTTCACAACATCCCCTGGCAATGAGTTCCACAGGTTTAATGTGTGTTCTATGAAGAAGTACTTCCTTATGTTTGTTTTTTCACCTACTGCCTATTAATAGCCTTGGGTGATCCCTGATTCTTGTGTTATGCGAAGGGGTAAAGAACACTTTCTCTACACCATTCATGATTTTCACAGACTTCTATCATATCCCCCCTCAGTCGTCTCTTTCCTATGCTGAAAGGTCCCATCTTTTTAATCTGTCCTCATATGGAAGTTGTTCCATACCCTTAACCATTTTGTTGCCCTTCTCTGTACTTTTTCCAATGCTAATATATCCTTCCCGAGATGGAACCACCAGAATTGCTCGCAGTATTCAAGGTGTGGGGTACCATGGATTTATATAGTGGCATTATGATATTTACTGTTTTATAATCTATCCCTTTCCTAATGGTTCCTAACATTCTTTTAGCTTTTTGACTGCTGGTGCACACTGAGAGGATGTTTTCAGAGAACTGTCCACAATGTATATTTGGGATTATGACAGGTTTCAGAGTAGCAGCTGTGTTAGTCTGTATCCACAAAAAGAAAAGGAGGACTTGTGGCACCTTAGAGACTAACAAATTTATTTGAGCATAAGCTTTTGTGAGCTACAGCTCACTTCTTCAGATGCATTCAGTGGAAAATACAGTGGGGAGATTTATTTACATAGAGAACATGAAACATGATTATGTTTTCCAACGTGCATTACTTTGCATTTATCAACATTGAATTTCATCCGCCATTTTGTTGCCCAGTCACCCAGTTTTATGAGATCCGTTTGTAACTCTTTGCAGTCAGTTTTGGACTTAAGTATCTTGAATAATTTATATCATCTGCAAAGTTTGTCACCTCACTGTTTACCCCTTTTTTAGATCATTTATGAATATGTCGAACAACGCTGGTCTTAGTACAAATCCTTGAGGTACACTGCTATTTACCTCTCTCCATTGTGAAAACTGACCATTTATTCCTATCCTTTGTTTCCTATCTTTTAACCAGATCCATTGGAGGACTGGATTGCTTACTTTGCTTAAGAGTCTTTGGTAAGGGACTTTGTCAAAGGCTTTCTGAAAGCCCAAGTACACTACCTCCACCAGATCATCCTTGTCCACAAGCTTGTTGATATCCTCCACAAATTCTAAGATTGGTGAGGCATGATTTCCCTTTACCAAAGCGGTCTTGATTTTTCCCCAACATATTGTGTTCATCTATGTGTCTGGTAATTCTGTTCTTTACTGTAGTTTCAATCAACGTGTCTGGTACTGAAGCTACCCTTACCGGCCTGTAAATGCCATCATCACCTCTGGAGCCTTTTTAAAAAATCAGCTTTACACTAGCTATCCTCCAGTCATCTGGTACAGAGCCTTCTTTAAGCAATAGGTTACACAGAACAGTTAGTAGTTCGGCAATTTCGTATTTGAGTTCCTTCAGAACTCCTGGGTGAATACCAGCTGATCCTGGTGATGTATTGCTGTTTAATTTAATCTCCTTTATTGACACCTCAGTGTGGGACAGTTCCTCAGATCTGTCACCTAAAAAGAAGGCTCAGGTGAGGGAATCTCCCTCACGTCCTCTGCAGTGAAGACTGACGAAAGAATTCATTTAGCTTCTCTGCAAGGGCCTTGTCTTCCTTGAGTGCTCCTTTCGCATCTCGATTGTCCAGGGGCCCCACTCAGTGCTTAATTTGTGCCAGGGCTTGCCAGGGCTGAGCCCTGGCACCTTTAGACTTGACAGCACTTCTGGGCTTGCCTCGTCAGTTTTGAAAATTAAAAGATTGCTTGAGTCCCAGGACCCTCTTTCATTACAAATTAAGCCCCTCCCCCTGAGTGCTTGGCAGGCTTCCTGCTTCTGATGTACTTAAAACATTTTTTTTGCCTGTCACTTGTTGTGTCTTTTGCTAGTTGCTCTTCAAATTCCATTTTGGCCTGCCTAATTGTACTTTAACTTGTACTTGACTTGCCAGGGTTTATGCTCCTTTCTATTTTCCTCAGTAGGATTTCACTCCCAATTTTTAAAGGATGCCTTTTTGCCTCTAACCATCTCTTTTACTCTGTTGTTTAGCCAGGGTGGCATTTTTTCCTCCTCTTAAACAGTCTTGTTTTTCAGGTGGGGTGGGGTGTGTGTATATATTTAGTTTGAACCTCTATCATGGTGCTTTTAAAAAGTTTCCATGGAGCTTGCAGGCTTTTCACTCTTGTGACTGTTCCTTTTAATTTCTCTTTAACTAGCTTCCTCATTTTTGTGTAGTTCCCCCTTTTTGAAGTTAAATGCTACTGTGGTGAGTTTCTTTGATATTTCTCACCCCCTCCCTTTCACCTGCACACAAAGATGTTAAATGTAAGTACATTATGATTGCTATTATCAGCTGGTTCAGGTATATTCACCTCCTGTGCTCCACTTAGGACTACATCAAGAATTGCTCTCCCCTTGTGGGTTCCAGAACTAGCTGCTCCAAGAAGCAGTCTTTAATGGTGTCTAGAAATGTTATCTCTGCATCCCGTCCTGAGGTGACATGCACTCAGTCAATATGGGGATGGCTGAAATCCCCCATTACTATTAGGTTTTCTGTTTTTATAGCCTCTCTAATCTCCCTGAGCATTTCACAGTCACCATCACCATCCTAGTCAGGTGGTCAGTAGTTTATTCCTGCTGCGATACTCTTATTGATCAAGCATGGAATTTCTATCCATAGAGATTCTATAGTACAGTTTGATTCACTGAAGATTTTTACTGTATTTGACTCTACTTTCCTTCACATATAGTGCTACTCCCCCACCAGCACAACCTACTCTGTCACTCCGATATATTTTATACCATAGTATTACTGTGTCCCATGGATTACCATCATTCCCCCCAGTTTCTATGATTCCTGTTATATTCATAGCCTCATTTAATACCAGGCACTCAAGATCACTCATGGTAGTATTTAGATTTCTAGCATTTGTATACAAGCACTTATCAAATTTGTCAATATTTGTTTGTCCGCCTTCATGTGATGTAACTGAATGGGACTCTTTTTGACTGTTTCTCTTCAAGTCCAACCTACACTTTATCAACATCTATCCTCTGCTCTTTATTAGGATATAATCCCTGTTAATAGATCCTCCCCCTACGAATGTCTTTGTCCAAACTGTGTGCTCCTCCAAACCTGTCGACTTTCCCCCAGCCCTTAGTTTAAAAATTCTTCTACAATTTTTTATATTATACATGACCTCAGTCAGGTTCCATTTTGGTTTAGGTGGAGCCCATCCTTCCTGTGTAGGCTCCTCCTTTCCCAAAAGGTTCCCCAGTTCCTAATAAACCTAAATCCCTCCTCCCTACACCATTGTCTCATCCACACATTGAGACCCTGCAGTTCTGCCAGCATAACAGGCCCTGGGCGTGGAACTGAAAGCATTTCAGAGGCTGCGACCATGGAGGTCCTGGACTTTAATCTCCTACCTACCAGTCTAAACCAGGACCTCTCTCCTACCTTTCCCCATTGGTACCTACAAATATTGCAACCATTGGCTCCTTCCCAGCATTGCACATCAGGCTGTCTAGATCAGTGTCGCTCAACTTTTCCAGACTGTCCCCCTTTCAGGAGTTTGATTTGTCTTGTGTACCCCCCTCCCCCCCAAGTTTTACCTCACTTAAAAGCGACTTGCTTGCAAAATCAGACTTAAAAATACAAAAGTGTCACAGCCACACTCGTACTGAAAAATTGCCGACTTTCTCATTTTTACCATATAGTTGTAAAATAAATCGACCGGAATATAAATACTGCACTTACATTTCAGTGTATAGAGCAGTATAAACAAGTCGGCCGAATGAAATTTTAGTTTGTACTGACTTCGCTAGTGCTTTTTCTGTAGCCTGTTGTAAAACTAGGCAAATATCTAGATGAGTTGATGTGCCCCCTGGAAGAGCTCTGTGCACCCCCAGACGTAGGCGTACCCCTGGTTGAGAACCACTGGTCTAGATGTCTCAAGAGATGTCTCAAGACCATCACACCCAGCAGGCAATTCACTGAGCGGTTCTCCTGATCTCCACAAACCCAAAAGTCTATATTTCTAATAGTTGAATCCCCCATTGCTATTACCTGTCTCTTCCTAAGAATAGGGGTCTCCTCCCCAAGACAGTTATCCTCAGTGCGAGAGGGTACCATGCCACCATGGTCACATGCAGGACCCATGGCAAAGCTGCACCATTTCCCCAGACTTTGGCAGTAGGGCCCTGGGGCCATTAGTGATTGTGTGTGTGTAGGGGGGTATTTTTGTTTTGTGTGAGTTGTTCGAGTTCTGGTTGGACCTTTGGTTTGTTGTTTGGATTTTGCAGAGCTGAGGCATCATAAAAGTCCTTCCAACCCACCTAAGTCATCTGCGGGGAGTGGTGGGGACACATGTCTGCAGCCTCTGCGGGTTCATTTTACACCGCATTATTTCGGGCCGAGCACCCGGGCACTATCTGAGCTGATACTTCCCCAGCCCACTCCCCCCCACACGCCCTCTTTTCCACTTCCACCTCTAAGCCGGGAGGAGGAAACAAAGGAGGTCCTGTTGCCTGAGCCTGGCTCAGTGTGGCTCTTGCTAAGCAGACGTGCGGTCACGTATGTGCCACCTGGTAACAGGAGTGCTTTGGGATGTACAAATTTGCTCTGTCGGGCATAAAAACGAGCGCCTATCACTGAACCGCCAGGCTTCCTGTTTTTGTGCTTCCCCCACCCCCTCCGACACCAGATCTGGGTGGGACCCAAACCACAATGTCAGTGGCACAGCCCATGGGAGGGGAAATACCCTTCCCGCTGCAGGCTTGAGGAAGGGCCATGCAGATCATTCCCTCGCCCAGACACACAGCAACACTTTGCTCTTAGTTAGAACCTGTTGTTGGAGGATTTCTCGTTGCTTTCCAACCACCCAAGAACCCTCACATCTCCCCCTGTGAAGTGGTAAAATGTTAACCAGACACCAAGTAAAGGGTCTGTCTCAAGTCACAGAGCAAGGGAATGTCAGAGAAACCCAGGGGTCCTAGCTCCCAGGCACTAATTACTAGGCAATAGTACATCCCTGCTAAGGGGCTGGTGCTGTTTAAGTGCTAGCCATACGCTTCGTGCTGCACGTGGCATGGAAGACGACGCGGGCCCTGCTCTCAACATTTTTGTGAGCCCAGATCCTCCCCTGGTGTAAGCTGGTATAAATCAATGCTGCACCCCCTTATGGCAATAGCAGAAGTGGGACTAGAACACAGGTCCCAAGGTCCAGTACAGGAGCTAGTCACTGGATCACGCTGCCCTCTCGTAGCACTTCTTGTGCTCTAGCAGTCATTGGAAACCTTTTCTCCTAAGTGGTCTGCTCAGGAACTCCCCATGGGTGTGTTGTGATTCAGTGGGCAGTAGCGAGGGGGCTGTGTTAGCCCTGGCCTCCTTCATTCGTGATCAGAAAAGGGGGAATAAACAGCCTCCGAGCGAAATTCACCGCCGAAAGTGGGCAGGGGAGGACAGAGAAATAACAGCCTGGAAGATCATACTCTGCACCTGGGATGAGGAACTCCTTAGCTCTGACCCACTGGCTTGCTCAGTCATGTTATGTATTCTTTCCATTCATGCTTTGGGTTTTCCCCCGCAATAAAACAAACACCGATTAGAGACCAAATTTCTGTTAACGACAATCTCCCTTGTTGTGCCTGCAGTCCTTTGTGAGCTCCTTGCAGGTAGCAAGGAGACAGATCAAACATCCACCTCGCTGTGCCCACAAATCAAACAGACATCGAGATGCCAGCACCCATCCCTGCAAATGAGTTCAGGGGCCAGCTCAGGCGAGGAGCTAAATCTCCTTTGAAAAATGTGTCCCCTAAATCAGTGCTTCTCAAGCTCTCTGATGTGGGGGACCGGCAAATTTTTTCCCCAATGTGCACACAGACCGGCAGCCGATGGCTCGCGGACCGGCACCAGTCCACGGACCACCACTTTGAATAGCACTGCCCTAAATGACTAACATCATACAAAATTACCTGCATGAGTGCTTATCTCTCTCTGCCTTGCTCTTTATGCTGAGCGCTGTGTAAATGTATGGAGCTATATAAATGATTAATGAAGATAATCTAGATCTGCCTAGAGATAACAAGAATCGAGATGATGGGTGGAGCAGCGGGTTTGCTACAGCCATCTCTCTGCTTCCAGAAGCTATCTAGGAGGAGGCTGTGTCAGTAGTGAGGGAGATTGAATAGACAGGGGAAGTTTAATTTAGGGAGGAGAAGAATAAGAAGAGATGTGATAGAGGTACACAAACTAATGAATGGGACAGAGAAGGGAATTTGGGCACTTCTGCCTAACCTAAATGAGGGGAAGAGATTTCTGACTGGAGACAGCTTTTCAGTCGGATTAGATACCTGAGGGAGGAAAGAGAAAGCAAGGAAGGCCAAGGAAGAACAAGCAGAAGACAGTGACAGAGAAGATTGAATGCACTGGAGTCCCCTGGGAAGAACACTACAACTGGCGATCCCCAGTAATCAATGGCGAACCCGGACTGCCCCTTGTGTCAGCGACACAGGAGGAAATAAGGGCTGAGGGAAAGGCCTCACATGAGCCAGTGGATGGAAGCCGAAGCTAGACGAAGTCAGACTCGAAATCAGGTGCACATTATTAACACTGAGGGTAATTAACCATTGGAAGAACTTGTCTAAGGACTTAGTGGATTCTCCTCCATTTGGAGTCTATGTCTCTCTGAAAGATGATGTTCTAGTTCAAGTTATCGGTTTGATGCAGAAATTACTGAGTACGTTTTTATGGCCTGTGTTATGCAGGAAGACAGAGCAGATGATCAAAATGGTCCCCTCTGGTCTTAAAGCCTACAAAACCTATAAAACCTGTGGCACTCATTGCCACTAGACACTAAGGCCAAAAGCTTAAGGTAATTCAGAAAGGGATCAAACGTATCTGCATTTGGTAGGGGGTTGGGCTCTGTCGGCTGTGGGATGGGGGTGAACTGTATCAGGGCGCCCCAGACTTTGGCTAGATGCTGCTTTTTGTTATTGCAGAAACCCAAAGAAACACTAACATCAGTAATGAGACAGTCCACCACTGCACTGCTAGGACCAGAGGCTTTTGGGAGGGATATATGCATTCCTGCTTCAGGGTATAAGACAATCACTGTCTGACAGACCTAGGATGACTCTTCCCCTATAACTGTTCACTAGGGAGTTCCATGTGCCATTGTCTAAGTAGTAACTGGTCCTGGCCTCTGTCAAAGACAGGGACCCTGGTCTGACCCAGTCTGGTGGTTCCAGTCTGGGATTATGTGAGTGGGTCGGTTGTGAGAGCAGGGGGCTGGACATGATCACCCAGCAGGTCCCTTCCAATCTTATGTCCTATGTTCCTAGTTCCCATGGTGCGGGGGGGCGGGGGGAAGCAGGTCATTGCTGTTGTTGTGTTGAGGATGGGTCTTCCTCACTAATCACCTCTTCACACTGTAGATGCTTGTTCACAAAGCAGAAAAACATAGCCTTCAAGGGTCTGCTATTGACCACTGTCTTCCTGCTTTCAGGGCACAGTGAATTGTGGGCATAAACCCTGGTCATCCAAGCTTGCCGTGGGAATTGGGTCCCTAGACATTCAATGTAATGGCCATCTAATTGCACCAATGAGATGGGAACCTGGGTTTCAAACCCAGAGCCTAAGAAAACATTTCTGTACGCCATTGTCACCAAATGGAATTAAACCCATGCGGAGACGCCACGGTGGTGGGTGAGATTAAAGCCATCAACATTCTTAGCCCTGTGTGTATTACAAAAGCACCTAGAGGCTTCAACTGAGATCAGGGGCTCCATTGTGCCAGGCACTGTGAGAGACAGCTCCCACTCCAAAGAGTTTACAATCTGAATAGATAACTAAGGCAAACAAAGTCAGGAGAGAAATGAAGTGCGTGATCTCCACATTACAGGTAGGAAACTCAGTGACTTGCCCAAGGTCACAAGGGAGTCAGTGGTGGAGCCAGGACGTGAATTCTGATCTCCTGAGTCCCAACCCACTGCCTAAAACGCAAGACCATCCACCCTCTTTAATGGAGCAATGGACAAAGAGACACCTGCCAAAGAAGAGGGGGGGGATTAGGGCGAGGCTGTGACCTTAGCACCTCCCTGTGCAGCTGATACATCAATGGCCTCGCTGTAAATGAAATAGGTAAGGGGCCCGTTATCTACAGAGGATCTGGTCATAATGCAGGATAACTTCCCAAGGAATCCAGCGCAGGCTCAAGACGTACTGCAGCACATGGATTCTCTCTGTCTCTCTCTCTCACACACACACACACACACCCCTGCCTTCCTGCTCTTCCAGTATAAGCCCCAGTCAAACTCCAATTCTACTTTGCAGGCCAACATTTGGCCTGTAGGTTGGACTGGCCGTGGCCTGGCCTCCCACGGGATGCATCAGGAAGCTACTAAGTGGCTGTACAAACATGGTGTATATGTTGTGATCAATCTCTTGTTCTCTCACTTCATCTCTCTCGGCTCCTTCTCATGCCAGCTGCCTGGGAGACGGTGAGTCACGTTATCTGGGGCCTATTCGAAGGAAAACTCCCGTTGACACCAGTGAATCAAAGGAACAGAGCAGGGGTTGGGAGGGCAGGGAGTTCACATGATCAGATTCCACACTGGGCCCAACTACAAGGGGGTGGAGGCAAAGGTGGTTTTAAGCCCCCTGTGCACCATCCCGATTCAGCGGTGCTTTGAATGCCAAAATAACCCCGGCATACGCTAGGCAACCAGGCAGGAGAGGAGAGGGGTCCCAAGCTGGCTGTGTGTAGCAGTGCTGCTCAGAATCCCCGTACCACCAGATGCTATGGGGCTGTGGCATGCCCCTGGACCCCCAGCTATCCTATGCAATACCTGCAGTGGCGGGGGTGGGGCTGGAGAAGGGATTCCCCTCTGTTTGGCTAAAGGGGCTGTAATTATTGTGGTCGCTCAGTAGTTCGCCAGGATACCGTGACTTGGAGGCAAGCCCTGTGGGTGCTTCAGCAGCTAGGCCTTGTAGGCAGCGCTAGCCCTGATGGGTCCCAATAATTGCTCAGACACCTGGCCAGGTAAAGGGAAGTGCAGTGGGGAGGGGGGCTGATAGGCGTTGTAGTCTCCTGCTTTGCAGATCCATCACAGGACTTTTCTGGCCCCACAGTGGCTTATAGGGGCTCCAGTGAGAGTGAAAATCTCATCTAAGACCGGAAGGGACTATTTTGATGATCTAGGCTGACTTCCTGTGTAACACGGGCCATAGATTGCACCCAGCTAACTCCGCAGTGGAGGGGATTTTTCTTTTGCCATCATGCATGAGTAGTAGAGGCATAAGAAAGGTTTTAGCTCAAATTTGAGCTAAATTTTCATTTGCAACACTTGATTTTCAGGGTCCCACAAGCACTTCAGCTAAGGTCATTTATGTACAAACATTTAAACATTTCTCATGTCTTTGCAACCTGCACACACAAAAAACCTCCTCCTTGATTCATAATAAACCAAGGCGCGCAGTGCAAAAGAGTGAGGAGAATCCAGGAATCATAGAAATGTAGGGCTTGAAGGGACGTCATAGATCATCTAGTCCGGTCCCCTGCGCGGAGGCAGGACAAAGGATTATCTAGACCATCCCTGACAAGTGTTTATCTTCTCCAGTCCTAAAAACCTCTGATGATAGCGATCCCACAACCTCCCTCGACAATTTATTCCAGTGCTTAACCACCCTGACAGTTAGGAAGTTTTTCCTAATGTCCAACCTACACCGCCCTTGCTGCAATTTAAGCTCATTGCTTCTTGTCCTGTCCTCAGTGAATAAGAAGAACATTTTTTCTCCTTCCTCCTTATAACAACCTTTTATGTACTTGAAAACTGTTATCATGTCCCCCCTCAGTCTTCTCTACACTAAACAAACCCTGTTTTTTCCCAATTTTTCATCACCGGTCATGTTTTCTAGACCTTTAATCATTTTTGTTGCTTTCTTCTGGACTTTCTACAGTTTGTCCACATCTTTCCCGAAGTGTGGAGCCCAGAATGGACACAATACTCCAGTTGAGGCCTTGTCAGCATGGTGTAGAGCGGAAGAATTCCTTCTTGTCTCTGGCTTACCACACTCCTGCTAATACATCCCAGAATGATGTTTGCTTTTTTTTTTTTTTTTTTTTTTTTTGCAACAGTGTTAGACTGTTGACTCATATTTTGGTTGTGATCCACTACGACCCGCAGATCTTTTTCTGCAGTCCTTCTTCCTAGGCAATCATTTCCCGTTTTGTATTTGCTCATCTGATTATTCCTTCCTAAGTGGAGTACTTTGCATTTGTACTTACTGGTTTTCAAGATCATTTTGAATTCTAATCCTGTCCTCCACAGCACTTGCAACCCCTCCCAGCTTGGTATCGTCCGCAAACTTTGTAAATGTACACTCTATGCCGTTATCCAAGTCATTTATGAAGCTATCGAATAGAACCAGACCTCGGACAGATCCCTGCGGGGCCCTTTTTGCTTGGCTGTGAACCACTGATAACTACTCTCTGAGTATGCTTTCCAACCAGTTGTGCACCTGCCTTATAGTAGCTCCACCTAGGCTATATTTCTCTAGTTTGTTTATGAGAAAGTCATGTGAGACAGTATCAAGAGCCCTGCTAAAGTTGAGATTGGTCACATCTACTGCTTCTCCCATAACAGGGTGCACCAGGCCTTTCATGGCCCTGGGCTAGAGACCCTATGGTCTTACCACAGCCTGCCCCAGGAAGGTGCAGCAGAGGTGGGTCCTCCAGGCCTGCCTAGACAGGCCTCATGGGAACAGCCAATCAGAGCCTAGCTGACACAGATAAAAGGAGCTGCAGGGCATGAGCAGGTCAGTTCCTGGCTGAGATTTGAGGGGTAAAGATAAGGGGGCTATGTGAGGAAAGACCCAGAGAACAGCAACAGGGAACAGGAGGCAGCAGTACATGGCTGCTGCTTATAGGGTCCCTGGGTTGGGACCCAGAGTTGTGGGTGGGCCTGGGTCTCCCTCCAGCCAGTGCTGAAGTGGGCTAAGCCCCAGAAAGGGGACACAGCTAGTTTAAAAGCCCAGCAAAAGGGGCTAGGTTTAAAGGGCCCAGAAACAGGGCTGAAGACCGTGGTGAAGGCAGATAGTTTTGCTGGACTTTTGCTAACCTGGCCAGGGTTTGTCCATTTTTGATTGAGGGCTGGGCTGCTGAAGACCTGCCTAGCGAAGTTGGCAACCTACAAGGGGCACCAGGACCAGTACAAGTGTGCAGTACCATACCCCAGCCACTAGGAGGCACTCAGGAGATGAGTGCACCCTATCGCACACCCCACAACCCCAAAGCTTGTTCCTCTGTCAAAGGACATTAGCTTGGTTTGATATGGCATCACCACCCCGAGACCCCACCGCCCATTCGCTCCTCTTGGCCCCTCCCTGCCGTCGCTCGCGTGTACAGCCAGTAAAAAGTGATGGGGCCGTGGCCCTCTGCCTCCCCCTGTTCCGGGGCCCGTGTCTGACCTCCTGTGTATCAAAGTCTTACAGCCCACTGGAGACTAGATTGTTACGTGCCACAGGCAGAGAATAGGAGGCACTGGGGGGCATCGATGCCCGAGACCTCCACAATGGCAGGAAAATGATTAAGTGGGATATACCCAGATAATCCTGGCAAGTGACCCATGCCCCATGCTGCAGAGGAAGGTGAAAACCCCCAAGGGTCACTGCCAATCGGATGTGGGGAAAATTTCTTCCCGCTTCCTGGTGACCAGTTAGTCCCTGAGCATGTGAGCAAGAACCAGCCAGGCAAGCACCTGAGAGACTAAACGCTCTGTGCCACCTCAGAGCGCTGGCCCTCCCCGCCCAATGTCCCATCTCCAGCCATGGCCAAACTGATGCTTCAAGGAGATTAATACATTGGGTGGAAAATATCCCTTCCTGACCCCTGCAGGTGGCAGCTGAAACCCTGAAGCATGAACTTTTAGGAACATAAGACAAAAACCAGAAATGAGTCCCAGGGTTGCTGAGCCCTGCCTCCTACCATCACAAGCAACGCTGTTGTACAGTCCGTGTTTAGACATTGTCGTTCCGCCATGGCAAACCTCCTTTAATCTTTATAATAATGCCTAGCTCTTATATAGCACTTTACAGAGGAGGTCAGTGTCTTTTATCCCCATTTTACAGATGGGGAAACTGAGGCACACGGCAGCAAAGTGACTTGCCCAAGGCCACCCAGCAGTACAGTGGGACAACCAGAGATACAACCCAGGTCGCCTGAGTCCCAGGCCAGTGCTCTATCCATTAGGCCACACAGCTATCATCCTACCTGCCAACATCCGTTGACAAAAACCCATACAGAAAATGTGCATGCATCTTCTTATAGTTGCGTAAATTCAAGCAAAACCGTCAAAAGCGTGTGCCTTTCCGTTTTAAAGTTCTTCTGCAGCAAACTGAGAAAACTGCATTCATCAGTAGGGAGCGTAGAATGTCTGCCAGGTTTCCTATGCTGTATATAAACTAATCAAAACTGTGCATGCCGTATTTCCAATATTGTTCCTACTCTTTTACGGTGATGTTGCAGGAATACGGTAAAGGATGGTTCCTACTCCTAATTTAATTAGCCTTAAATTCCCTCTCCCTCCATACCCCCCACATGGGGGAAAGCAATGCAGAAAATCAAGCCATTGAAAACAATTCTGTAGCGGTGAACTTAGAAGGGCTGTACATCTGAAGGTCTCCGTCCTGCAAACACTTATGCATGTGCTTTGTTTTAAGGGTGTACACAAAACGCATTTCCACTTTTCCCCCCTGCCAAAATATTTGCTCTGTGACCTCAGGGAACAGCTACAGAAAACAGCAAGAAGTTCTCATCACCAGTTCGAAAGCTGAGTAGGGTGAAAGGAGAAAGCTGAGAGGTGTGAATATTAAAAAGAAATCAAAAAGTTTGCTTAGCATCATATCCTGCAAGACAGTCCAGGGAATGTGAATATGGGAGAATCTAAGTGATGGGAGGTATTAGGCAGACAGGAGATGACTTTGACACACTGTAGTATCGAGGCTATTTCTTAACACACACAGATTGCTCTCTGCAAAAAGAAAAGGAGGACTTGTGGCACCTTAGAGACTAACAAATTTATTTGAGCATGAGCTTTCGTGAGCTACAGCTCAGCTTATGCTCAAATAAATTTGTTAGTCTCTAAGGTGCCACAAGTCCTCTTTTTCTTTTTGCGGATACAGCCTAACATGGCTGCTACTCTGAAACCTGTCAGAGTGCTCTCTGATATCAATCCCATACACATACACTGGGGCTTGAGCCCAACTTCAGGAAAATCAGGAGATAGCTCGAGTTTCCAAGTGGATCTGTTAAAATGGCCAAAACTCTGTAGTTTTCAGAGAAAAGTAATCCTGGCACATCTGCCTCCTACGCAACATGCTCATCTAAGTTTCTGATACATGCCTGGAGTAACTGCCCCGCACTTTGCCTTTGGGGCATACTAACAGCTGCAGGGTCGCTTCAAAGGAGCATTCTGAGCCTGGGTAAGTGTACACAGCCTCCTGGGTGCAGCCCTTTGAGAATGCATTGCTACTTATCTCTGATATCTAGTTGTCTTTCTTCAAAGGGGTTGGATCAAATATTTCTTTAGGAGGACGTCCTACTGGGGTTTTAAGAACCTCCCTGCCCTAGGGAGATACAGGCACTTGGAGACTATAATTGGGGTCATCAAAGTACCCCAGAGGGAGATGGAGGGTAGAATTCATGAGCCAGCAGGAATCAAAGGGTATGTCTACGCCGGGGCTGGAGGCTGATTTCCAGCTCAAGTAGTCTTGCCCATACTAGCTTTGATTGAGCCAGCAGGCTAACAGACTGATGGGTAGCCGTGGCAGCGTGAGTGGTGAGACAGGCTAGCCATCCCGAGTCATACCTCGGGGGGTCCAGACAGGATTGTATTTAGGGCAGCCAGCCCATCCCCAACCTGGGCAGCCACAGCTACCCTGCTCTTTTTCGCGCACTAGCTCAAGCAAAGCTCACACAGGTATGGCTACCTGAGCTGGGAATTACACCTCCAGCTCCAGCCTCGAGTTACCCAAAGGGAGGTGCCGAGATGGCAACACACTGACCAGATGTAGTTAGTCTGACTATGTGCTGCTGGTGGGTGGGGTAAGATGATTGTATTGCATTTTGCTTTTGTAATCTGAAATGTTCCACCATGCCCCTGGCTGGGTCAGCGGCTCCAGGGTTGGATTTTGGATCTTCTGACCCAGAAATGTAGACCTCACTGCCTCAGCAAGACACAGCTCTGTTGGCTCAAAGCCAGTTGCAGACTCGTAAACCTGTCTGTGGTCCAACCATGGAAAGGACAGAGCCAGGCTCTGCAATTGGGGGTCACATAAATAATCGGCAGGGCATCAGCACTTGGGCAATTTCTATTATAGGTGGAGCTGGGAGTGAGCCCTCTGGTTAGGGTTGCCTAACACTTCCCATTCTAAGACCCTGTTTTCAGTTGCTTATAACTTTTCCAAATTTTAAATGTTTGGCCTGAAATTTTTCATGCTGGATGTCTGGATCAGACTGATTTATGCATTTATTTATTTTGTTTTATTTTATTACAGTTTCAGCTAAAACACTTGAACAATTCCAGAACAAGCTTAGGGGAAAATACACTGTTTTGTCTATGTTAAAAAAAAGCGGTCTAACTGTTTAGTTGTACAACCTAGGATGTATCAAGCAAGATATTTCTAGTAGAGATAGGGAAGTAGGAATGCCAAGGCACTGGTAAGACCCCATCTGGAATACTGTACAATTCTGATGAGCCATGTTCAAGAAAGGCAAAATGGAAGTGGAACTGGTGCAGAGAAGGACTACTAGGATGATCAGGAGAATGATCTTATGAGAGCAGACTAAAAGAGCTTGGCTTGTTTAGCCTAACAAAAAAATAAAATATAATAAAAGGCTCTTTTCAACTCCATCAGTGGGATAAACACCAGGGAGGGAGAAGAGCTATTAAAGTTAAGGACAGTGTGGGCATAGGAATAAATGGGAATAAACTAGCCAGGAGTAAATTGAGGCTGGAAATTAGAAGATGGTTTCTCACCATTGGAAGAGGGAGACTCCACAACAGCATCCCAATGGGAGTAGTGGGGGCAAACAACCCAACTAGTTTTAAGAGGGAGCTTGATAAATTTCTGAACGGGGTGATATGATGGGCTTGTCTGCGATAGCAGGGGACTGGAGGCAATGACTCTGGAGACCCCTTCCAGGCCGCTCCCTATGTTTCATGGAGAAGCTCTAGCATTTCCATGCTTTGGAGTAGGGAGTTTAAATTTGGCAGAGGAGCTGCCTTGGTGTCAGGGGTGAGTCTTTTGCTGGTCTTGTGAGAATCCACCCAAATTTGGTCAAGTTATAAGTGTCTGAAAAAATCTCATTTCACACATGCTCAGTATAGGTTTGTTAGAATTTGACAGCTAAATCCTCTGAAATTTTCATCTGCACTGAGCACGCTCCAGTCCCTCACAGCTCCTACCTGCCGAGTGGACCACGCATGTGCCATCCCCACAGTGGACTGCAGGGGCTGAGCAGGGTTTTCTCATCAATTGCTCCTTCTGACATCCGGGGCTTGCTTTATCACCAGACACAGGAACCGAGAGCAATCAGATAGTTTCTCCTGTGCTGTCCCGAGAACAAGGACACTGGCAGGCTGGAATGTGGAGGTGTGGGAGGTGGGGGCTGGGGAATAGGAGCATAGGTGCCGACTTTCGAATGTGCTGGGGGGTGCTCCTCCCCAGGCCCTGCCCCTACACCATCCCTTCCCCCAAGGCCTCACCCCCATCCCGCCTCTTCCCACCCCTGCCCTGCCTTTTCCCGTCCCCTTGCCCTTGTGCATCCTGCCCTCGCTCTTCCCCCTCCCTCCCAGCGCCTCCTGCACACTGAGGAACAGTTGATCTGCGGCAGGCGGGAGGCACTGGGAGGTGCAGATAGGCGGGCTGCCGGTGGGTGCTCCAGCCCTGGAGTCGGTGCCTATGATTAGGACTGAAGATAAGCTGGGAAGCAGAAGCATGCTGTGGGGAGAGGGATAAGGGCAGATATCAGCTCGGAGGAGCGGGGAAGGGGTTTGTGACAGATTCAGTGGACACATGGAATATTCAAAGACTATGGTATCAACGTTAGCATTGTTACATGTATCTGTCTCCTTGTTTAATGCATGACTGGGAGGTGCTCAGATATTACAGTGAGTGTAGTATGAGAACCTGTACAGAACAGAACTGAATCTGCATGGCTAGGGATTGTTTTCTTGCTCCGGGGGGCTGTAACAGGTGTTTCCTGCTGGAACTGAAATCACTAGGGCGTAATTCACGCAAATCCCTAGGCAGGTAACCGGTCTGGAGAATGGGGAAATTGTGCAGATTGGTCTGACCTGATTCAAGAGGCCTAGCAAAGAAAGAACTGAAAGCTGTATAAAGTGACCAGCCTGTTATACGGAGAGAGAACGCTCACTCCCAATCCAAAAACTGCCATAAGACTGACCAGGGCAGGCCCTGCAAGAGGATCCGAAGTGATCCTTTGAAACCCATGAGTGTCTGCATGTGGAAGGTGGGTGCCACCTGGGGAGCTGGACATGCAGATAAGCTGTGTATTGTTTTTCAGATCTGTTTTCTCTGTCATGCTTTTATTCTGTATAAACAACACTTTGTGGAAGCTGTCTGGCCATTGGTTAACCCTGTCCTTGCCCCTGAGGGAAGAGGCTGCCTGTGCTGAACTATTGTGCGATCTGCTGAGGGGATCACAGCCTAGATCCTTGGTTTTGAGGAAGAGAATTGTGGGACTCCACCCTGGAAAACGTAACGTCTAGAGACCTGCACATAAGTGGCGTTTCCTCAGGAAAGTCATAATGGGATCAGAGGTGCAGTTACCTCAGGAACTGTGACAGTGGCAGGGGCTGAAAGGGGAGGCTGGAGGTGTGTGGTGAAAGAAGGGTCTATCATCACTAGGACACACTCCCTTCCACAACCGGGAATAGAACCCACGATTCCCACGTTTCAGTGTTTCTCTGCTGGCTAGCTGTGAAACCCATGGGGGAAAGTGAACGCTCCAGCCACCTGTAGTGGCTGGCCCACAAGAGGGTATTGGTCTGCTATCAGGTACTCTGTTAGCTGCAGAGGTCAGTGCTATGGATCTAAAGGCGCCAATCCTGCTGATGACTTGTTTGGGGTCGAGATGATTCCACATGCTGGAATAGCTGGTTTTTTCAGTTTTAAAAAGATCTAGGAAAAGACAAAATAAGTAGTGGAAAAAAAGAGTAATTACATGATCACATACAGAATGTATCATAGTTAAGGTCACGATTTTGTCACGGTTATTTTTAGTAAAAGTCACGGACAGGTTGCGGGCAATAAACAAAAAATCACAGGAGCCTGTGACCTCTCTAGAGACTAACCAATTTATTTGAGCATAAGCTTTCGTGAGCTACAGCTCACTTCTTTTTGCGAATACAGACTAACACGGCTATTACTCTGAAACCTGTGACCTCTCTGTGACTTTTACTAAAAATAACCGGGGGGAGAGGGTGGGGAAGGAGGGAGGAATGTAACTGCTATGGATGGGGGAACAGCTCCGCCTCCTGCCCTGGCCACAGCCACTGACAGCAAAAGCCAAAGAAGTCACGGTCACAAAGGTCTGGTAAAGTTACAGAATCTGTGACTTCTCTGACTAAATCGTATCCTTAATCACAGTGCTTAGGCAGCAGGAGCCTGAACGAAGACTGCATGGAAACCTTTATTCTGGCATTTCTAAACATTTGAGTACATGGCTTTGCAACCTCAACGTTCCAGTCTTATTAATCTGTTCTCATATGAAAGCTGTTGTCCTTTTCTATACCTTTTACAATTCCAGTATATCTCTTTTTGAGATGGGGCAACCAGATCTGTAGGCAGCATTCAAGATGTGGGCCTACCATGGATTTATATAGAGGCAATAGGCTATTTTGCCTATCCCTTTCCTAATGATTCCCAACATCGTTTTTTTTGATGGCCGCTGCACATTGAGCGGATGTTTCCAGAGAACTATCCACAATGACTCCAAGGTCTCTTTCTTGAGTGGCAACAGCTAATTTAGACCCCATCATTTTATATGTATAGTTGGGTTAATGTTTTCCAATGTGCATTACTTTGCATTTATCAACACTGAATTTCATCTGCCATTTTGTTCCCCAGTCACCCAGTTTTGTGAGATCCCTTTGTAGCTCTTCGCAGTCTGCTTTGAACTTAACTGTCTTGGGTGGTTTTGTATCATCTGCAAATTTTGCCACCTCACTGTTCACCCTCTTTTCCAGATAATTTATGAATATCTTGAATAGGACTGGGCCCAGTACAGACCCCTGGGGGACACCACTATTTTCCTGTCTCCATTCTGAAAACTGACCATTTATTCCTACCCTTTGTTTCCTATAGTTTAACCAGTTACTGATCCATGAGAGGAAGTTCCCTCTTATCCCATCACAGCTTACTTTGCTTAAGAGCCTTTGGTGAGGGACCTTGTCAAAGTCTTTCTGAAAATCTAAATATACTCTATCCACTAGATCACCCTTGTCCACATGCTGGTTGACCCCCACAAAGAATTTTAGCAGATTGATGAGGCATGATTTCCCTTTACAAAAACCATGTTGACTCTTCCCCAAAATACCGTATTCATCTATGTGTCTGATAATTCTGTTTACTATAGTTTCAACCAATTTGCCTGGTACTGAAGTTAGGCTTACAGGCCTGTAATTGCCAGGGTTGCTCCTGGAGCCTTTTTTAAAAACTGGTGTCACAATAGCTATCCTCCAGTCATTTGGTACGGAAGCTGATTTAAATGATAGATTACATACCACAGTTAAAAGAAAAGGAGTACTTGTGGCACCTTAGAGACTAACCAATTTATTTGAGCATGAGCTTTCGTGAGCTACAGCTCACGAAAGCTCATGCTCAAATAAATTGGTTAGTCTCTAAGATGCCACAAGTACGCCTTTTCTTTTTGCGAATACAGACTAACACGGCTGTTACTCTGAAACATACCACAGTTAGTAGTTCTGCAATTTCACATTTGAGTTCCTTCAGAACTCTTGGGTCCATCTGGTCCTGGTGACTTATTACTGTTTAATTTATCAATTTGTTCCAAAACCTCCTCTAATGACACCTCAGTCTGGGACAGTTCCTCAGATTTGTCACCAGAAATGAATGGCTTAGATGTTGGAATCTCCCTCACATTCTCTGCAGTGAAGACTGATACAAAGAACTCATTTAGCTTCTCTGCAATGGCCTTATCTTCCCTGAGTGCTCCTTTAGCATTGCCATCATCTGGGGGTCCCACTGATTGTTTGGAAGGCTTCCTGCTTCTGATGTACTTAAATTTTTTTCCCTGTTAATTGTTGTGTCTTTTGCTAGTTGCTCTTTATGTTCTTTTTTATCCGCCTAATTATACTTTCACACTTCACTTGCCAGAATTTATGCCCCTTTCTATTTTCCTCAGTAGGATTTCACTTCCAATTTTTAAAGGATGCCTTTTTGCCTCTAACCACCTCTTTTATTCTGTTGTTTAGCTAGGGTGGCATTTTTTTTCTGGTTCTGTAACTATGACTTTTAATTTGGGGTATACATTTAAATTGAACCTCTAATATGATGTCTTTAAAAACTTTCCATGCATCTTACAGGGATTTCAGTTTTGGCACTGTACCTTTTAATGTCTGTTTAATTAACTTCCTCATTTTTGTGTTGTTCTCCTTTCTGAAATTAAATGCTACCACGGTGGGCTGCTTCGGTGCCCTCCCTTCCAGCCCCCGGGGCGTTAGATTTTATTTTGGTATGGTCACTATTACCAAATGGTTCAGCTATATTCACTTCTTGGACCAGATCCTGTGCTCCACTTGGGACTAAATCAAGAATTGCCTCTCCCCTTGTTGGTTCCAGGACTAGCTGCTCCAAGAAGCAGCCATTAACAAACTAGGGAAATACAACCTAGATGGAGCTACTACAAGGTGGGTGCATAACTAGTTGGAAAATCATTCCCAGAGGGTAGTTATCATTGGTTCACAGTCATGCTGGAAGGGCATAATGAGTGGGGACCCACAGGGATCAGTTCTGGGTTTGGTTCTGGGTCTGTTCAATGTCTTCATCAATGATTTAAATAATGGCATAGAGAGTACACTTATAAAGTTTGCAGACGATACCAAGCTGGGAGGGGTTGCAAAAGCTTTGAAGGATAGGATTAAAATTCAAAATGATCTGGACAAACTGGAGAAATGGTCTGAAGTAAACAGGATGAAATTCAATAAGGACAAATGCAAAGTACTCCACTTAGGAAGGAACAATCAGTTGCACACATACAAAATGGGAAATGACTGCCTAGGAAGGAGTACTGTGGAAAGGGATCTGGGGGTCATAGTGTATCACAAGCTAAATACGAGTCAACAGTGTAACGCCATTGCAAAAAAAGCAAACATCATTCTGGGATGTATTAGCAGGAGTGTTGTAAGCAAGACACGAGAAGGAATTCTTCCGCTCTACTCAGTGCTGATTAGGCCTCAACAGGAGTATTGTGTTCAGTTCTGGGCACCACATTTCAGGAAAGATGTGGACAAATTGGAGAAAGTCCAGAGAAGAGCAACAAAAATGATTAAAGGTCTAGAAAACATGACCTATGAGGGAAGATTGAAAAAATTGGGTTTGTTTAATCTGGAGAAGAGAAGACAGAGAGGGGACACAATAACAGTTTTCAAGTACATAAAAGGTTGTTACAAGGAGGAGGGAAAAAATGGTTCTTGTTAACCTCTGAGGATAGGACAAGAAGCAATGGGCTTAAATTGCAGCAAGGGCAGTTTAGGTTGGACATTAGGAAAAACTTCCTAACCGTCAGGGTGGTTAAGCACTGGAATAAATTGCCTAGGGAGCTCGTGGAATCACCATCATTAGGGATTTTTAAGAGCAGGTTGAACAAACACCTGTCAGGGCTGGTCTAGAGATAATACTTAGTCCTGCCTTGAGTGCAGGGGACTGGACTACATGACCTCTAGAGGTCCCTTCCAGTTCTATGATTCTTTGATTTAAGGTGTCAAGAAATTTTATCTCTGCATCCTATGCTGAGGTGACATGTACCCAGTCAATATGGGGAAAGTTGAAATCCCTCATTAGTAATGAGTTTTTTATTTTTATAGCCTCATCTCCCTGAGCATTTCATAGTCACTAGCACCATCCTGGTCAGGTGATCTGCAGTATTGCTATATTCTTATTATTCAAGCATTGAATTACTATCCTTAGTGATTCTATGGTACAGTTTGGTTCATTTAAGATTACTTCACTTGACTCTATGCTTTCTTTCACATATAGGGTATGTCTACACTGCACTCTAAACCCAGTTCTGTGGGTCCTGCGTTTGTTGAGTCAGTGTTTCCAAACCCCCGTGCTTGAGTGTATTGCAAATCTGGGTTTACAATTGCTGGACCTGAGTCTCACAGCCGTGCTAGCGTGTCCACACTGTGCCACACAGATCTTCTGATCTGGTCTTGGGTTGACCTGCATTCACACTAGGGTTGCCAACCCTCCCGGTTTCACCATGAGTCTCCTGGAATCACACTCTCCTGGAGGCTACTGCAGCCAAACTGGGAGATTTTAAGCACTAACAGTCCACTGGTGCAGCAGGGCTAAGGCAGGCTCCCTTACCTGCCCTGGCTCTGTGCCGCTCGCAAAAGCAGTCAGCATGTCCCTCTGGGTCCTGGGGAGGGGCAGGGGGTCTCTGTGCCCTGCCCTCGCCCCAAGCACTGACTCCAAAGCTCCCATTGGCCGGGAACTGCGGCCAATGGAAGCTGCGGGGGCAGTGCCTGCAGGCAGTGGCGTGGGGAGACCCTCTGGCCCCTCTGCCTAGGAGCCGCTGCCAGAGGGATGTGCTGGTCACTTTCATGAGCTGTCGGAGGTAAGCGCCGCCCCCTCACCCCCTCCTGTACCCCAACCCCATCCCATCCTGCACACCCAAACTCCCTCCCAGAGCCCACACTCAAACTCCCTACCCCAGCCCAGAGCCCGCATCCTGCCCCCCCCTCCTGCACCCAAACTCCCTCCAGAGCTTGCACCCCACACCGCCTTCTGCACCCTAACCCCCTGCCCCAGCCCGGGGAAAATGAGAGCAAGGGAGCCACAGAGAGAGGGGGATGGAGTGGGGGTGGGGCCTCAGGGAAGGGGCAGGGGAAGGGTCTTTGGGTTTGTGCTATTATTAGACAGTTGGCAACCCCAGTTCACACTGCAAAATGACTGGGCTTTGACCCGAGGGACAGTCAGACTTGGACTCTGACCCAGTCTCCTAGCGGGGTCTTAGGATCTGGGTCTTGAGCGCTTGCTGACCCCAACCAGGCTGATTTGTGTGTGGACGGCAGTGGGGCTTGGGCTCCCACCTGGCAGCGTCGCCAGACCCAGCCAGAGAGAGTTCCAGCTCCCTGTTCTCGCCACCCTGTGACTTGTGCTGTGTCCACACAGCCGGAGCGACTGGCCCTGCCTGATTGCCGTGCAGCCTGACTCAGGATTTGGGAACGCTTGGGCTGGGCCAGGCTGGCGTCCAGCCCTCCCCCCAGGCTGGGCCACGGGGCTCCCCGTTGCTCTTCCATTGCACTTCTCGGGAGCCGGAGCAAAGAGCACGCCCGGGCCTGGGGAAGGAGCGGCCAGGAGCGCAGCAGCTGGAGGGTTTGCTTTGCCCCTGGCCAATGCATGCACCGCCCCGGCAGGAGGAGCCTGAGCAGGGGGAGGGGATCTGGACCTGGCGGGGGCGGGTCCGGTCCAAGGCCCGGTTGCTGCAGCTGTGCGAGCCGCTGAGCGAGTCGGAGGCGCAGGGCGGCCCGGGGATTTGCTTTGCTGCTGCCTCCGTTCCCACCCCCACCCCCCCACCCCTTTTTCCCGGGGAGGAAAGTTACTTCGCCGCCGCGGGCAGGGCGTCTGCAGCCGCAGGGAGCCTCCCTCTTTCCCCGGCGAGGAGGTCGCACCGCATCGTCCTCGCAGCGGGGAGCTTCTCCCCTCTGGGCACTGCAGCGTCCCCGCCAGGAGCCTCCCGGGTCCCCCGGGGCTCCGGCCGCCTCGCCCGGGGAGCCGGGCTGTGCCTTGCAGCGGGCCCTGAGCCGGCGCCGCAGAGACCCGTCCTTCCGCAGGGGCGCCCCGGGGAGCGGGGGACGCGTCTCCCCGCCCCGCCCGGAGCCATGTCCCTGCTGCGGGTGGCGGAGCCGGAGCCGCCGGCGCAGCGCTGGCTGCCCACCCACGTCCAGGTGACCGTGCTGCAGGCCCGGGGCTTGCGGACCAAGGGAGGGGGCGGCGGGGGGAAGCCGGGCACCAGCGACGCCTACACCATCATCCAGCTGGGCCGGGAGAAGTACAGCACCTCGGTGGTGGAGAAGAGCACGGGCAGCCCGGAGTGGAAGGAGGAATGCTCCTTCGAGCTGCCCCCGGGGGCGCTGGAGCTGGGGGAGCCGGCGGACTGGGGCGGGGGCTCCCCCCGCGGCCAGGGGGGCTGCGACCTGGTGCTCACCGTCATGCACCGGGCGCTCATCGGCCTGGACAAGTTCCTGGGCCAAGCCACCGTGGCCCTGCAGCCGGTCTTCAGGGAGAGCCGCTCCATGAGGAGCCAGTGAGTATCCGGCAGGATCGGTCCCCTTCCCCTGGGGCTGGGCGTGGTGCGTGGCTGGGTGTCGGGGTGAGGATTGCATTTACCCCCATGTTGCAACGGCATCGGCCCCCCCAGTGCAAATCGGTCCAGGCTGCACCGCTGGGAGGGGCTGGCAGCCAGCACGGGGCGCACGCCCCACTTTCCGCATTGCAATCTGCTAGCGCTGGGTTGTAAAGTTAAGACACCCCCCCCCATCCCTTTGAGCCGGGCAAAGCCTATGGGAGTTGAGTCACCCCTACGGAAATGGGTCTTTTCCCCCCATCTCCGGGCGGGGTGGGCGAAAAGTTCAAGCAATCGCGTGCAAGAAACGTCCCCCATGAACTTCCTCGGCCCCCGGGTCTGCGTGGCACGGAGCTGCCTGGCGGCGCCCCAGATGTTGTGAGCCCAGTTACTGGAGCTGGTTGGCCATGGCGCAGCCCGCGCCACAGGAAGCTGGGTGCGGTTCAGCCTTTTACAGGGCTCCCTCCCGCACCGGGAAGACTTGGATCAGCTCCTGCTGAAATTGCTGCAGCGGGGTCTCCCCATCCCGTCTGGGCCAAGGGGGTTTCGAAAAAGCTTTGAGGTGCTTGGCTGGCAGCTGAGTGTTTTTTTTTTTTTAAGCGTCGGGTTGAATGCAAACTCGTCTTTCCGAGAGTTGGGCGTGTTTCACAGCTTGCCTGCACCAAATCCTAAACATCAGGGCGTCTAGCCCCTTCTGATCACTTAGGCTTGGCTGGCCTGCCTGAGTCACTGCAGAGGGGCTGGGCATAAGCTCCACTCTCCATCCATTGGGTAGCGTCCCTCTCCCGGGCATGCCAGGAGACCGAGTGGTGATCTTGTGGAGAGCAGGATTAACAGTGTTAAAGGGGTCAGAACATTGCTTTCCCCAAAAACCCAAACAAATCTGGTTTGTTTTTGCTCCACAGCACAACAAGGCTCTTGGGGCTCTGGCTTGCCTAATACGGGCAGTTTCTGGTGAAGAGGGGGGTGGGTTGGTAATGATGAAAAAAGGGAATAACTCTCCTCTGTGTAGTTCAGCAAATGCTCCCAGAAAAATAAATTGATCGCTTGACTCTTTACATGGGTGCCGAGGTGAAGAGATTGGAAGAGCGGATGGTTCGAAAGAGAAGTCCTATTTAAGTCACAAGGCAACAGTTTATCTGCAGGCTTGGAGACTTGATTGCTAGATCACAACCATTTGGAGGCAGTCCCACTTTAGTGTGTGTGTGTGAGAGAGTTTAACTTTTTTAACTTTAACTTTACCTTTAAATTTAACTTTCAGTGCTCCTTGCAGCTTGCTCTGGGCATTGATGGATCATACTCTGGACAAGGTTGGAATGCACAAACTCTCCATAAGGAAACCAATGCCCCTTTGTCAGAGTATTTAAAGAAAGTGATAGTGCAAAGGGAGAGGCCTTGTGTCCCCGCCATGCTAAATATTTAATTAGGGAAACCCAACAGTGTTAAATAAACAGAGTGGGCTGGCTTTACTTTGGCTCAGATCCTGAAGCTGTGTAAGCATGTGCTTAACTTCGTGCACAGGAGTAGTCCCACTGAATGTGGGAATGGAGCCTAAGGCTGAAAGCTCTTTTGCGGCAGGAGCGATCTTTTCGTTGTGTGGCTGGACAGTGCCTAGCACACTTGGCCCCTGATTTTGAGGTCCCTGGGTGCTATTTTAGCAACAGTAACAAATGTACCATACTGCTGTTCTCCTGTGAGCCTTTTCCAGTGTTTACATTTTGTAGGCTTTTCCTCTAGCTATTTTGCCTGCCATTTCTTGTGACTTGCTCAGGAGCTGGCAGTGATGGTGTCTCATGTGATAACTTGCATCACAGCAGTAAGATTACTTTGGTGTGCAGCCCAAGTAGTGGGCTCCTGCCCAGTAACTCTGCTCTGCTCATCTTAACCCTTTTCTTCGCTTAGGTTTGTTTCTCTGAAGGTGTCATATGGAGCTGTGTCTCTAACCCAGCTTAAGTTGTGGCACTGGCTGAATATACATACAGCTTTATAATGTTGATGTAGAAACACCCTAAACGTAGGTTAAACCAAACCTTGCATCTCAGGACAACATGGAATAACCAAACACTGGCTGCTTTTATTGATTGATGGCAAAAGCAACTCTTTAAGCACTAAATTGTACAAGGGAAGAGCTATTAAGCTATTTTGGGGGGGGGGGGGGGAGGCAGGGATAGCTCAGTGGTTTGAGCATTGGCCTGATAAACCCAGGGTTGTGAGTTCAATCCTTGAGGGGGCCATTTGGGATCTGGGGCAAAAATTGGGGATTGGTCCTGCTTTGAGCAGGGGGTTGGACTAGATGACCTCCTGAGGTCCCTTCCAACCCTGAGATTCTATGATCTGTGCCATCACACACCTGAGATTGTCTGGGGCTAGACATGTGACAACTGGGAGCTTTATGGGATAGTGGGAGGAAAATTCAGGTGCTCCAGTACTAAAAGCATAGGAGATTCTCCATTCATTGTCAGCAGAGTAAGGGCTAAGACACATAGCTGAGCAGTTCTGATTCTGTTTAATGAGGAGGGTTGTTGCATAAATGCTAGCTAGTTCAGAGCAGCGCATTGTAATTGGGAGGTCTGCCGTGCTGGATAACAGCGGAGCCATTTGTAGATTTTCATCACAAGCATCAGAGTGCAGCAAGTCCTGTACAGTGGATAACTGCGCCAAGTGACTCCTGGCCTCAGGTGCTTGCATTCTTTAGGCAAGTTGGTGCAGCACAGAACAAGCTGTAAACTGTCACAGAGTGAATACTTCACGGGGCCCTTATGGACCTTGGGGAGTCTCTTTGGAGGAGACAGAGGTTGCCTAGCAAACCCTCGCGGGAGACTGCAAGCCTGCGGGTTGGTATGAAATGGCGCAAAACCCTACAAGTCTGAGGAGTTAGTTTAACAAGCTGTGTTATACAGTAACTTATAATTGCCTAACTTGGAAGTAAACTTTCAAAGTCTGGTTGAGTCCATTGCAGACAATTTTGTTTGGGAGAATGTCTGCTAGTTTCAGGTAAAAATCAGCTCAGTGCTCTGAGGCCACATCGCTGACTGCACAGCAGTGTCTCCCCAAGGCCGTATGCCTCAAGACAGACATGGAGCCTTCAGGAATTCATTGAGAACTGAACTACCATATCATTATATGGTGATGTAAATGCAACTGGAGCTTTGCAGTGGCTGCTCACCCTGAAGAGCTTACAACCAGTGTTATGACAGGATGGGAGATGATAAACTGGGGGTGGGTGGGGAGAGAAGGCAAGGGTTACAGCAGTAAGATCAAAGCCTGGTTGCATAGGTTAATAAAATGTGCTTTTTCTAAGCAACTCTTTTTTGAGAAAAGACACAGTCTGTGTGTTAAAGGTCTCAAAGAAGCATCTTGAGGAGGAATAGCAGGTAGGGTCAAGGAGAAGGTCCAGGGAGTGGGGGTGGCCTATATGGCAGGAAGCCATGGAGACAAAGACAAGAGTGTAATAAGGAATCATGCGTGGAGCAGAAACAGTGACAGTTCCTAAGTGCTCAGCCATTGCAAAGATGAGGGCCATGTACGTGTCTGGATAGGTGGGGAGCAGAATGGTAAACTAGGGTTATTCCTGGTATCTCTTTGTACAGGCTGCAAGCAGTAGACTAGCTGGTAGTTCCTCATTGCTGCTGTAGGCCAGTTGTTGGTTTAGGAAGTGTTTCATTTGAGTGGGCGGGCACACAGCTTGTGAATTGATCACTTCCATCTCTGCTGAGCTCAGGCTCTTCATCTTGGCTAAAGAGGGCACATTTGTGCCAGTGGCTGGTTATGGTTTGGTCTTTTTTTTGTAAATTCATAGAGTTTAAGGCCAGAAGGGTCTGACATACCCCTGGGATACAACCTGGAACTGTGGGACCGCTGTGCCGCCTTAACACTCCTCCATGGGCTGTTTCTTACAGTGCTATGCAAGTGACAAGCTGCAAACACCTCCAGGAGCTGCGATCACTCAGCCAACAGCATACAGAGGCACGCCCAGCTAAGTTGCTTGAATGCTCTCTAAGCCACTCATGAGCTATACACAGGGAGAGACACCAGTAAATATCCCCAACCACCAGCCTTGCACTTCAGAAATGTACCATTTTACACTGCTCAAGACCTTCTCTTGAACAATGCAAGCTCATTAATTAATTCACCACTTTGGCAAAGGATAGCAGAGCAGCACCAGCCTTTGTAATCTGAGCAGATTCCCCAAACACGTTAGAAAAACTCACTGGTAAGGCTAAGGCATTAAAATAAGTTTATTAACTACAGAAAGATAGATTTTAAGTGGTAGGCATATAGGTCAAAGTTGGTTACATAAGAAATAAAAATAAAATCTCAGTCTAAATTCAAACTTTATCAGATGAAGCAAGATTTGAATCCAGCAATTTTTGTCACCCCACTAGGCGTTATAAGCAGGTTACAGTTCTTAATACACAACCTGAATTCTTTGCTAAGGCTGGGACCAATCTCTCCAGTTCAGTCATTTCTTCCAAACATTCTTGTTGCCTTCAGATTAGGTGGGGAAGGAGAGAAGCATGGGGCTGATGTCACGGACTCCAATTTATACCCCCCCCCCCAATCCATGGGCATGGAATGATACTGTCTCAGACATGTTTCAGAGTAGCAGCCGTGTTAGTCTGTATCCGCAAAAAGAAAAGGAGGACTTGTGGCACCTTAGAAACTAACAAATTTATTTGAGCATAAGTTTTCGTGAGCTACAGCTCACTTCATCGGATGCATTCAGTGGAAAATACAGTGGGGAGATTTATATACACAGAGAACATGAAACAATGGGTGTTACCGTATACACTGTAAGGAGAGTGATCAGGTAAGGTGAGCTATTATTATTAAAGGGGTGGGGGGGGAGAAGAACCTTTTGTAGTGATAATCAAGGTGGGCCATTTCCAGCAGTTGACAAGAACGTCTGAGGAACAGTGTGGGGTGGGATAAACATAGGGAAATAGTTTTACTTTGTGTAATGACCCATCCATTCCCAGTCTCTATTCAAGCATAAGTTAATTGTATCCAGTTTGCAAATTAATTCCAGTTCAGCAGTCTCTCTTTGGAGTCTGTTTTTGAAGTTTTTTTGTTGAAGAATTGCCACGTTTAGGTCTGTAATCGCGTGACCAGAGAGATTGAAGTGTTCTCCGACTGGTTGTTGAATGTTCTAATTCTTGACGTCTGATTTGTGTCCATTTATTCTTTTACATAGAGACTGTACAGTTTGGCCAATGTTCGTGGCAGAGGGGCATTGCTGGCACATGTCGCAGACATGGAGTCAGGGATCACATGTTCTATGTCCCCTGCTCAGTCACGGGGTTAAGCGGTCCCCATTGTCTGCATGTTTGGGGGAGGGCGGGGGTGCTCACTGGGAGAGCGAATTCCCCTTAATGGGCCATCAACACGTGGCGACTGGTCGTAATGTAAATCTGTCTTGTGGGTGTTAGTTGCTCCTTTATTGTTACCAAAAGGCCAGCTGTGGGCATCTCCCAAACGTAACGTATTTCAGTGACACACATGCAGCATAACTTCAGATACAACGGTAACACACAATTCAACAGGATAGTAATGTTCAACCGATCATGACTTCTCAAATGATACCGCACAAGACATACTTTGACATGATTATATGTTTTGTGCGCAGTGGTGAATGTAGGGGCTCCAGGGTGCTATTCTGAGGTACAGAATGTCACAAAGGGACAATTGGATCGTTTAGTCTAAACTTCTGTATATCAATGGCTGTTAAATTTCACCTAATTATGCCTTTGTTGCGCCCAATCACCTGCGTTTGGCTAAATCATATCTCCCAGAAGGGCACCCAGAGATGGAGAATCCACCACTTCCCTTAGTAGTGTGCTCCCATAGCTAAACCACTGTTAAAAGAAATCTGTGCCTTATTTCCAATTTGAATTTGTCTGGCTTCAGCTTTCAGCCAGGGGCTCTTGTTCCACCTTTCACCACTGGATCACAGAGCCCTTTGGTACCCAGTGTTTGCTTATACACTGTAATAAAGTTGCCTCTCAATCTTTTAGGTAAACTAAACAGGTTGAGCTCTTTAAGTCTCTCCCTGTAAGGCAATGGCTGCAGCCCTTGCATCACTTCTGTGGCTCTTTACTGCAGCTTTCAACATCCCTTTAAAAATGTGGACACCAGAACTGTTTGCAGTGTTCTAGTAGAGAGGCTTTTTCCGTTGGACCGTATGAACTGGAACCATAAACTCACTGAACGTTAAATCCCACCAAATGAGGGTAGATCCATCCCCATCATCGTATCCACTCATAGCCATTATATGGACAACATATCTCAGTGTCTGTACTTTGACTGGTTAAACTTTTACCCCCAATCGGGGAGTTTGCAGATTGTTTTCCTTACGCCACCCGTTCCTAAACCTAATTTCGCACTCATTGATAATCTGTACTTTATTCCCTGATAACCAGAAACTTCTGTGCTTAAACTCTGTACTGTTTTCTTTTTACTTCAACATTATCTTAATAAAATTATTAAATCTGTCTTGCCAATGCTATGTACAGAGGTAAAATCACCTCCCTACCCACTGCTCCCCTGTTTATACATCCAAGGATCAGGTTAGCCCTTTTTGTCACAGCATCACAGCCAGAGCTCATGATGAGTTGTTTGTCCGGATGACCCTTAAGTCCTTTTCAGATTTCCAAACTGGATACGATTAACTTAGGCTTGAATAAAGGCTGGGAGTGGATGTGTCATTACACAAAGTAAAACTATTCCCCCATGTTTATTCCCCCCCCCCCACTGTTCCTCACACCTTCTTGTCAACTGGTGGAAATGGCTCACCTTGATTATCACTTCAAAAGCTGCTTCCTTCAGAGCGGAGTGCCCGGCCAGCAGCTGCCCTCCAGCTGCCCAGCTCTGAAGGCACAGAAGTAAGGGTGGCAATACTGTGACCACCCCCCCACCACACACACTAGCCTTGCGAACCTCCCGCCCCCCCCATGACCTGTTTTGGGTTGGGATCCCCACGATTACAAGACTGTGAAATTTCAGATTTGAATATCTGAAACTGTGAAATTTATTATTTTAAATATCCTATGACTGTGAAATTGACCAAAATGGACCGTGAATTTGGTAGGGCCCTAGATACGAGTACATCAGACTGCTTCTTTCCAAATACAGAACAGAAAAATGTATCGAATACGCGTGCCTCTTCTACATTATTAACAACAATTTTACTATTTTGGTGAATGGGCCTAGGATTACTTTTGTTCCTAATATACATTAAAAAAAACTCTGTTATCCTTAGCCCTGTCAGCCATGGATTTTTCATTGATGCCTATAGCTTCCCTTATCAATTTTCTACAATTAATAACTTATATTGATTGGTATCTATTTCCCTTATTTCCTTTTGTTATACATTGCTTTTTTATTTCTAATTGGTGCTTTCACTTTGCCACTGAACCATGATGGGCTTTTAGCCAGAGTTGTCCTTTTTATTGGTTGTGGCTTTTTGGCACTCTAACAAGCCCTTCTTGAAGGACTTTCAGTTTTCATTCACACTCTTCTGTCTAGCTCTTCCTTCCAATCAGTTTTGCGTATGATTTTCCTCAGCTATGGCAAATTAGCCCATTTGAAGCACCAAGTATGTAGGTGACTGGTTAGGATGGACCTCTGTTGCCCATATTGAATGCAGTCAGGTCATGATTGCTGGTCCCTAGGCAACCACCAACTTCCAGGCCATTGACGAATTCAATTTTATCTATCATAATTAGGTCCAAATAGTTATCTTGCACTGGATGCAATACCTGGTGTTAGAAAACTATAATCCAGGGGTGACTAAACTTACTGATCCTCCGAGCTGCATATGACAATCTTCAGAAGTTTGAGAGCCCAACGGGAGATGTCTGCCGGGGCTAAGGGCTTCAGCCCTGTGAGGAGAGGGGTCTTAGAGCTTCAGCACTGTGGGAGCCACCTGACCGGGTTTGGGGTTTCAGCTCTGCTCCTGTTGAAGTTCTGAGCCCGGGCAGGCCTCTCTCGTGGGGCTGAAGCCCTGAGACCACCCTCCCTACTGCGCAGCAGCCAGAGGCAATGTGTGAGGGGGACATGTGGGGTCCAGTGCCCCCCGCCCCCAATTTTTGCCAGGGTTGGCTGGCCCCGCTCGGTCACATGGCCCCGCAGGGCAGCTGCTGAAGCCGGCAAGCTGGGGGCTGTGCCTTGGGTAGAGACAGCGGCAGGGGAAGCTGCTGCTTTTGCTTCTCCCTCCCCACAAGGAGCTAAAGCAGAGGCCCCTCCCTGCAGCTCCCAGCTGTTTGCTGCTGCATCTCCCTGCAGAGCTAACACTCAGGACCTGAAAGGAGCGGTCGCTGAGGGTGGGGAGGGGGGTGTGTGTGCCAGGGTGGGAGTGTGACTCAAGCTGTTGGGAGGGCTGAACCTTTAGATTGTGCCCCCCACTCTCAGCAGGTAACAGTCATCTCTGGGAGACTCCCCTAACCCCACCCCCTGCCGCAGGGCAGAAGCCCGGAGATCCCCCTCTTCCCTTCACCCCACCCCAGTCTGGTAGGCGGCGAATGGGGAAGGCGGGGGGCTCTGGGAGCCACACTTCAACTGTAAAAGATCTGCTCGCAGCTCATGAGCCGCGGTTTGTCCACCCCTGCTATAATCTGTCATTTTTTAGAAATGTTAATTAAACATAACTGGTGGTGGTTGTAGCCGTGTTGGTCCCAGGATATTAGAGAGACATAACATCTTTTACTGGATCAACATCTGTTGGCGAGAGAAACAAGCTTTCGAGCTTACACAGAGCTCTTCTTCAGATCCCTGACCTGACCTGGAGAAGAGCTCTGCGTAGCTTGACAGCTTGTCTCTCTCTGCAACAGATCTTGATCCAGTAAAAGATATTACCTCACCTGCTTTGTCTTCCAAGTGTTTGTGGTGGTCTCAGGCCTCAGTTTCCACTTCCTATCTGTTTCCCTGTGCTGTACCCTCTCGACACATCTTTGAAGCAGGGAACCATAGCTCTGCCCTGGAGAGTGGGTACCGCATGTCTCTGGAGACGAAGCTGCTTCCTTTCCTTTTAGGACCCCTCCTAAACTCTGAGGCTGATTCCAAGCTTGCCGAATGGTCCCATCTGCTTTCCATTATCCAGGTGGTGGTGTGGTGGGCGAGGTAAAATGAACTGCCTCAGTCCACTTCCAAAAGAACAAGTCTCCGTCATGACTGCCTCCGAGACTGGTGGGCCCCTCTGGCCTCTGCTGAAGCTGCCAAGGATGAATGGGCCATGGGAGACAAACTGGTCTCCCAGTAGAGGTGATGCCTCCAGGTCAGGGATGAGGCACATGGGGGCCCGGGAAGCACAGCGTGACCTAGCACCTCCAGTGCTGTGTGTATTTTTCTGTGGGTAACTGACAACTCTCAGGACTTGAAGTCTGGTACCGGCGTGAGAACTGAATTTAAGGGTTTGTCAAATGGCATATCCATAATGCTGCCATCCCTGTAGTTTCAGAGTAGCAGCCGTGTTAGTCTGTAGCCACAAAAAGAAAAGGAGGCCTTGTGGCACCTTGGAGACTAACAAATCTATACATCCCCTTAGTGTATAGGAAACAACAGTGTCTCACTGCTCTGGTGACTGCATTGAGCTAGCTTGCTGGGTTCCTGCTTCAGCTTACCTGCAGCATGGCAATAAATCACGAAATGTGCACTACCCTAAAACTGGCCCCTCCCTCTCCCATGCACATCTGACCATCTGTCCCGCCCTGCCACCCACTATCCAGCTGTCCTGCAGCTCTGGTTGCGCCATCTGTCCTTATGCTATTTGGACGGAACGATGCACTGAAAGGTCAAACTAACAGAGTTCTAATAGAAGCCATCAGCATTCATTCTGGTGCATACATAGTGTTTGAGACTATGGGCTCAGCGGGCTTCCGACAAATCCCGGGGCTGTGTGCCACGAGGGGTAGATCTCACAGGAGCAGAGCTGTTCTGTGTCTGTGCAAGGCTGTTCTTGTATAGCATCTTTTTCATGCAAACTATCTGCAGACGCTTCAGGGAGTTACAGTAGTTCAATTACTGAATGAAACGTCTTCCTTTGCACAATATGGGATGAAACAAAAGGAGGAAAATGTCGTCTTCTGCCCCTGAAATGTGTCAGTGGAGAGGTTGCTCCAGATAATGAGAGCCGCCCAGGCGAAGGGTGTCATACCACCAGGGATTAGTGTGTGAAAGGCCCTAGGTTAGGGAGAGGAGCAGAAGTGGGCCAGCGCAAGTCGCTAGAGGGCTTTAAGCATGAAAGTCCAGTTCAGTTGTACCCTGAAAGAGATGGGGGCCTCTGGGCGTGTTTGCAGATGATGTGGTTTTGCAGGGCTCAAAAAACCTACTTCCCAGTGGCAAGCGGAAACTCCTCCTGGCAAATGTGGCTTGCGGGCTGCCTAAGCTGGTTTTGTTTAGTTCAGAACTGAAGTTTTTCACTTCATTAACTTCTGTTTCTAGTCCATGTCATTGCAAAGATGCCTCCCCCTCCCCCCTGTGAGCTGTTGGGTCTTGTGTTGGAGTTTGCACACCTGCTACCTCTGCTTCTCCAGAATCCTACTTTCCCAAGCATTAGGAGAGTACAACATCCTCCCCGTGGCTGCTGTTCAGAGGGGAGGGGGTTATCTTTTTGGCGTCTGGCTGGTAGGCGTCCAGTACATTTTTCAAGCCCTGCAGGTGTGAGTCTCTGTGAGTGAAGTGCATGTTGAATTCTGGCTTCTGATCCAGAACACAGACAGTGGACACGGCACTCCAGAAGTTCTGTATCCTGGACTGACTCTCCAGGCTTGCCAAATCAAAGACCTTTTGACTTGTATTAATCTGTTGTTATAACCTTGCTGGCAGTCCCGAGGCTGGCAGCTGGAGTTTCTGGATTGATTCTCGAATGGGCTGTAGAAGACATGAGCAATAGTGGTTAAACTCTCCCTGTGTTATGCCGAGTGCTGCAGCATGAAACCAGGTACCAACAGCAGCGCCTGTTATAATTCAGGAGAGCTGAGCGGAAGAACTCTTCTACTGTAATACGGAGCAATCGGGCTGGGACGCCCCCCTCTCCAGTTCCAGTGGGGTTGGTGCTAAGAAAAGCCCCGCAGTGCAAAAATGGAGAAGCATAGTCATGGCAGGGTTTGCACTCTGGGGATTTGCAGCCTCTGTCTTGCTCCAAACCTGCTGCAGAAATGCTGAGGGCTGCGGTTTATTGCTGGAAAGAGTCACTGTGCAGTGAGTGTGCATCCCAGCGTGGCCGAAGAGGTCAAGAGGATGGGCGGGGAGGCAGAGATTGCTCCCTGAGGTGCCTCCGCCCCAGTGGAGTGCAGAGCTTGCCTTGCCGTCAGCACAGCAGTAGGAACTGGGACTAGAGCACCTTTGGGAGCTTCTAGGGAGAGGTTAGTGGCCTGCGTGTATTTGGAACCCCTGAACTCCCTGGGGTTCCAAGGTCACATTTCTACAGTATCAACTCAGCCCTTCATTCTGCTCAATGGTGCCCCTGATTTGAAACAAATAAGCAAGAACGGCTTCCTGCACGGTGGCTGTATGGCCGAGCAGCCTTGAAATGTTGGTGCAGTTTAACAGCCTTGGTTAAATAGCCTTGCAAAATTGTCATCAGAGCACACCAGCCCACCCCTTCTCTCCCCACACACCCACTGCCCCCAAGTTGCTCCATGCAATAGTTTCCTTTCCCTTTGTCCCTCTACTCTTCTCTCCCTCCCCCTGACCATTACTGGGAAGTAGAGAAGGACCCCTTGCTGCTTCAGGGATGGGTTGGTAGCTGGAGGAATACCGTATTAGTCAGCTCTCTAATCTAGCAGAACAAGGTGCAATTAGGTCCAATGGTTGAAAGCTGAAGCTAAACGAATCCAGGCTAGAATAAAGTGCAGTTTTTTGACAGTGAGGGTAACTGACCACTGGAACACCTTACCAAGGGTCGTGGTGAATTCCCTGTCACCTGGAGTCTTTAAATCAAGACTGCATATCTTTCTAAAAGAGATTCTGTAGCTCAACCAGAAGTCGGCTGGGTGTGAGAATTACCAGGTGAGGGTCTCTAGCTTGTGTGAGGCAGAAGGTCAGACTAGATCTGTGGTTCTCCAACTGTGGGTTGGGACCCCAAAGTGGGTTGCAGCCCTATTTTAATGGGGTCACTAGGGCTGCCTTAGATGTGCTGGGGCCAGGACCGAAGCCTGAGCTGCACCACCTGAGGCCGAAGCCTGAGGGTTTCAGCCCTGCAAGTTGGGACTCAGGTTACAGGACTCCTGCCTGGGGCTGAAGCCCTTGGGCTTCAGCTTTGTCCCGCTCTCCCCATCCCCCCCCACCGTCCCCCGGGTCAGAGGGGCTTGGGCGGGCTCAGGCTTCGGTCCACCCTCTTGGGGACATATGGTAATTTTTAGTGTCAGAAGGGGGTCGCGGTGCAATGAAGTTAGAGAGGCCCTGGGCGAGATGATCACAGATGGCCATGGTACGATGATACAGTGGGATAAGGGCCTGCATCATCACGTAAACTGGCTCCCCCTCTGTTGTGGAAGGACTTGGTACATCTGACTAAATGCCTTTCAAAGCTGGGCCTGTTCATGCCTTTCACTTTTAAAGGACAAGGCAGTTTGCTGGGGTAAACAGGTGCCATTTCAGTGGAGTTGATCCTGTTTATATCGGGGCTGTTTGGCCCATAGTCCAACTCTGTTTTCTGTGAACGTGCCCCCCCCCTCCCCCCTTTCCTTCCTCCCAGACCAGAAAAAAGCTGTTCTAGCTAACCTGTAGCTTAAAGTGTGCTGGGTTCCTGTACTAATCTTTCACCCCTGGAAGCATCAGTGCCCAGCAAATCCACCTCTGCATGCAGCAATGAGTTGCTTTATCAGCCGGGATGAAAAGTACTCAGGCTTGTTCTCTCTTTCACCCTTGAAATATAGGGGCTACGAACTGGACTGGCGGGAACTTGTCCATTAGGCTGGTTCCATCTGTTGTCTCTGCCTTCACCTCTTTCCAAGATGCAGGATCTACTCTTACATTGCAGCATGTATCCACCCCAAACTTCTTTCCATAATGGTGGCTCTTCCACTTGGCTTGGTTGCTGCTTAATCTGATAAAAGCATTGGGAATCCAAGCACTGATCTTTAAAACCAATCCTCCCCTGCCCTCCGATTTATCTTCTGATTGCGTTAAGCAATCTCTGTGGAATAACTCGGTCACTCGCTGTGGGGTTTCTGTTCTGTTACTAAAAGGTGCTGCTGTTCTGATTAGGAGAGAAGGAAAAACCATGTGATGACAGTTGCTCTCGAAGCAGACCGATGATGTTACTCCATTATTGGTGCTATAAGCAGGTCCTGGTGGCCATGTGCAGAGAAACTGCGTGTTTCAGTTGGCGATAGGAACAGGCTGCTCCAGAACATAGGTTCATTTGGTGCCAGGATATCAAAATGCTTTATGCATCTGTGGCACGCTCCTGGTGTCCCTATACATAAGTAGTAAGTGTCTTTTCCTGTCTTACCCTCCAGACCTCACTTTATTCTTCTGTAAGTGACTGTTCCAAGGTTGTGCCACAAGGCAGAACAGGGTAAAGATTCCAGGAGCCCCAGCTTCCCATTCCCCCCCCTCCTCTACCCACTGGATGTTCCTTGTCTTAAGCTGCTTTGGCAAAACTTCCCATGCTTGCAACATCAGTTCCTTGTCTCCTTTCCATGCGCCGCTGGAGTGGAATGAGACCTCTCAGAGAAACTCGACTGAATGCAGTGCCCCACCTCTGCTGGGACATGGTGGAAACTCTGTGCTGCTCTGGGTTCAAGTCCCAGAAGCCATGCTTCATTCCAGGATGGGTTTCTTTTCTCCTCTTTAAAAGCTGTTGTCTGGCAAGGAGGGAGTGATACCTCAGGACTTCCCAGGGCAAGCTGTTCCTGTTCCCAAGATTTTGATGATTGTGCTTTTGACTGACTCCCGCAGCAGGCTTGCTTTTGAGTGGGCGTTGATGTGTGAGAAGAGCTAGTCTGGGGGAGAAGGGAGGTAAATATTTAATCCTGCTTGCTCTTAAATGGTTTACAGAGACTCTGATCTCAAGGGTGGCACTTTGAATCCAGCACAGGTCAGTTGTGACCAAAACGTGGCCTGTACAGAATGTCTTGGCTCTCAGACACGGCTGATTTCAGTCTGTAGTCATACCCCTTCCAGTTCTCAGTCGTGCTGCAGAAATATCTTCCTGTCTCTCTGGGTAGCTCTTCCAGTCCCGGGTTACGGCACTGTAGTGGCGTCTGCATGGGATCCTCTAGGTAAACAGAGGCTGCCTGTCTAGCCCACGCCAAACACAGCCACCAGGATTATATTCCCTGCCTGTTGCTCTGCAACCTGTGTCACCATCCCAGAATCCTTCCAAAGGCTCTCCCTCTGCGTCAAGACCCTTCTCGACTTTGCCTGAACCCCCTCCCCCGGCCATTTATTCCAGTCTTCATCTTCCCTCCTCACCCCATTCATCTGCTTTGTCCACAGCCGTCGCTGCACGCCCTTCCTCGCACCCCCTGGCGTGTGGGAACCCTCCCTGAACTGGCTCCTGACACTGCTGTGCCCTCGCCTTTCAGATCCCTCCGAAGACCCACTTCTACGGCGAGGCCTGAAAAGAACTGCCTAGCTACTAATGGGTTGGGAGAAGGGCGCTTTGGGGCGAGTCCGGATGTAGTAAAACCCCTCTCTTGTATCCCTCTGCCTGTCATGTTAACTCGTGAGCTCTCTCTGTGGCTAGCCCAAAGCCCTGGTGCGCTGCGGGGAGTAGGGTCATATCAGCAAAGCCACAGCATGATTAGACCCTCCTGAATGGCTTAGCAAATACAACTCCATGTGTGTCCTGTATTTTTAGATAAGACTGGTTCCTATATTTGTCTTGCTCCTTTGTGTCTGGCTGAGCAGTGCAGGTTCATTCAGTGTAGTGCTGGCCTCCCTATCTGTGGGTGACAGGCAGATCGGCCGTAGTGCTTTGTGGTTAAGGCACATGCTGGGGAGATCTGGGATCTGTTTCCACTTTGTTTCTGGACGAGTCGGTTTAAACTCTCCGTGCCTGTTTCTCCACATCTAAAATGGGGAGTGGGAGGAAATGAAATATGACAACTCATGAACTTCCCGTTTGGCCCAGCTGGGTTTTGAAAAACAAAGGTGTTGAAATTCCCTTCCCTGTGCGAGGGTGGATGTCTGACTGCTGCATTGCCCAGCGTGAGCTGTGATGAAATCTTTGTTTTTTGGGACTGGAAAGGCAGCTGAAAGGGGATATTTTCGCAGTAACTTGACCACGCCAGGAAATGCCTGGCTGTGCTGAAACCCATACTTAGTAAGCCGATCCTTCGGAGTGGGGGACGTAGAGGGTATGATTATGCTGAATGCTTTGAGTGGTGGTGTATCAATTCAGATGGAATAAAAGGGGTCAAAGAGTCAGAGGTATTACCGTGACCCTGAAACTGTGCAGCCTTAAACAGCTTTAAACAAGGTTCGGGGTTTGGTATACAGAGACCAGAGTTTGTTAGTTTCATGGGAAACACACTAAGAAGCTTATGCCAAAGTTTAGAAATTGTGTGAACTAAGATACATAAAAGAGAAGATGCTAAAACACATTAAAATGCAGTTTAAAATTGAAATGAAATGAGCGTGCAAAACAAACTTCACCAAAACCTGTCTCAGGCCCTTTTTCAGAGAGGATATCAGAGGTCCCTTATTGGATTGGACAACCCGTGACCGGGAGCGAAAGGGCTGGTTAGTTGTGTTGCTCAGTTCTGAGGTATGAAGGGTGGTCTCTGTTCTTGCTTTTAACAGACATGAGGGGAGAAGGGACGGGCTAGTAAAGGGGGAGGAAATGCGACTTTTGGTGGTGATCTGGGTATTGTGGGGTCAGGTCAGCCACAGACGAATGCGCTGGGTTGGCAGGTCAGCCACGACAGCAGTGCTGTGGGCTCTAGTCATCTTTTGGTTTGGGACATCATCTGGTTGGTCTGGTCTCTCTCCTACTGGGCCGAGCTGGATGGGCTGTTTTTTCTCACTGTGCCGGTGCTTGTGGCAAAGTTGATCTCAGGATCAGCGAAGCTAGAAAGCCGAGAGAGGATAGGAGGAGAAATAGTCGGATAGAAAGGAACACACACAGAGACGTTGGGAGACAAACAGGATCTCCTGTGTTCCCCGCGGGGGTCTCCACTGGAGTGGTGGTGATGACCAGGTGTCCCTGCTGGCATGCCAAGGGCTGGACTTCCTGATGATGCAGTAACCTTCAGAATCCCCAGGTGAAGGACAAAGTCGCTGGAGCAGGATGGAGGCCTAACAGCCATCCCCCTCCTCCAGGAATTCCCCAGTTGGTTCACATGTCCCATCTCTCTTTAAGAGCCCTGAAAGGGGGATGATGGGTGGAATAGTCCATCCTCCTATTTGTTCACCAATCTACCAGACCCACTGTCCGTAATCTGTTAACTTCCAGTCCCCCACTTTCCTTGCTTGCCAGGTACAGTCTCAATACAGTCTTTCAGTTGTATCAGGAAAGCTGTTTGGTTCAGACTAACTCAGTCTTTGTTTTTCACATTCACTAACTTTTATAAACAATCCTAGGCACCCCTCTAAGCCGGACTTTTCTTACCCTTTCCCATCACTGTTTTTTGATATGGCAGGTGATTGGACCATTTTATGAAGGTTCACTCCCTTCTTCCAGGGGAACTGAAAACCAGGGTATGTTTGTCGGCCCAGTTATCACAAGAGTGGGTCTCTGTCATACTTGGCACCTCAGCTGGAAACTTTTTACCAGCGCTGCATTCGCTAGAACGATGGGCAAAGGGAGGCACTGGAGATGTGGCAAGGCCGCTTCCCTTGTCCTGGAAAGAGCATTGCTCTCTGCAGAGACTCGATGACGGGGAGGGGGCGGGTTTGCCCACTGGGAACTGGACTGAGCCGCCAAATGATGTCTCACTGGTGACCACACAGGTTCCTGGCTACACAGAGCTATTTCTCCACCCACAATCCCCATTGTCCACCCACCACCCTTGTCTCCCCCCCTCTCCCAGGCAGGATCTCACGGGCTCTTTGAAAGAGGCACGACTGGCCGATTCCCTGCTGTTCCCCTCTGACAAGTGCCTTCCATCTGGAATCCCTCCACCTGCCCCCGTGACACTGTTTCCTCCTGTGTGCTGGGTGGGGTTGAGCGGGGCTGAATCTAGCCCTGGTGTTTCATGCACTATGCGCTGCCTGCAGTGACCTTGCTTTATTCCTTTCCGGGCAGGCTCTTGTTTTTCGCAGTCCCGTTTTCCTTTCCCATTGCACTTTTGGAATGTGACTTGTGTGCAAAGAGCTCTCTGCTCAGCAGCCAGGTGCTGTCCTTGCCCGGTGACCTCGCTACTTCAGTAAAAGCTGCAGTTGCTGTATATGTTTGGGAAGAACATTGCTTTGGTGTGCTCCTTGTACCATGTGACTGCTTCACTTTATTACCGATCACCTGGGTTAACTGGAGGCCCAGGAATGAGATCTCCTTAGCATGGGAGCTAGTGGTCAGAGCACAGGGCTGGGGGTCAGGAACTCTCCTGTATTCTAATCCTATCAGCCTCCCACTAAGGTCTAGGGCAAGTTGCTTAGCCCCAGTCTGGGCTTCCCCATCCTGCAATAGGGATGGGATGGCACTTGCCTGTATCCAAAAGGCCGCTGAGGGGTTGGTTAGTGCTTTGGGCATACTGTGAAGTCCGTCCTTGTTAGATCTGAGACTGTGTCATAGTCACTGCGGGGCTGTGCGCATCCCCTGGCAGTGATTGTCGGCTTGGCTGTTACACCTGTGGGAGCTAGGACAAGCAGGTGGTGCCCTGGTGGCTGCAGACTGTGTGCGGCTGTGTTTTTATGTCTGCAGTGCCCCTAATTGATATGCGGAAGGGTGGGGCGTGGCCTGGCTTCCTCCGCTCCCCCCCCCCACCTCTGGCCTAACTTCTGCTTCTCTGCCCTCCTTCTCTCAACATCCTTGCTGTGCCACTCGCCCTCCTCTGAGGTGCTCCTCCCACAAAGCCTTTAAATGTTAATCCCTCCAGGAAAGTGTTAACTGAGCTGAAGACCTTGCAGCTTCTGTGTTGTTCTCTTCTGACTCACCCGGTGTGTCTGGTTTGAGTGCAAGGACCTTGGAGCAGGGTCTTGTGCAGCACGGAGCGTGCTGTCTCCTAGACATTAAGGCCAGAAGGGGAGTGATCATCTACTCTGAGCTCGCGCACCTTGCAAGCCCTAGAACCTCGCCCACCCACTCCTGTAAGAGACCCATAACCTCTGGCTGAGTTACTGACATCCTCAAATCATAGTTTATAGACTTGTCCTCTAATTTAAACCTGCAAGTGCTCCATGCCTCATGCTGCAGAGGGAGATGAAAACCCCCCAGGGTCTCTGCCAATCTGACCCAGGGGAAAATGCCTTCCAAATATGGCAATCAGTTAGTCCCTGAGCATTTCAGCAAGACCCACCAGCCAGACACCTGGGAAAGAATTCTCTGTAGTAACTCAGAGCCCCCCCCATCGAGTGTCCCATCACCGGCCATTGGGGGTATTTGCTACTAGCAGATGCAGATCAGCTGCATGCCATTGTAGGCAGTCTCATCTTACCATCTCCTATGGCCCGGGCTGTGGAGGGATTGAAGGGCCTTTTGTACCTGTGGCGCTCTTATAGGCTGCTGTTTTCTGATATACAAGTGAGGGTTGTGCTCCCATGTTGCTCATTATTGCGGGCTTCTGAGAAAACAGCCTTGCTGGAAGGGCTTTGTGTGTGCTGGGTCAACTGCTTGGTTTAGGAAGGAGCTAACAAATGCACGTTGGTTTCAAAGCCAGTCTTCATTAAAACAGGTTCCGCTATTTCTTTTAATCAGCCTTTTCTCCCCCGTGTTCCTGCGAGCTCTCACCCACTGGAGAGTGCAAGACGCAGACACCTGCTGCAGAGCTGTCTCCAGTTCAGCAGAGCACTTGATCCATCTGGCTCTCACAATCCGTGTTAGTCACACAAATAGCCTTCCTGTTCTCTTCAGTCACCCTGGCAGGGCTTAAAAGGCAGATCGGGTTCTGAGCAGCTGGTGCTTTCTGTTCGGTTACTGGCAGCGTTGGGGTCTGACTTACGTTCCTTGAGAGGCGGTTCACGCCAGACCGTGCGGCTGCTGAGCTGACATGGGCTAGGATGAGTCAGCTGTCTTAAAACCAAGCACCCCACGACATGAATCCGAGATGGCCCTGCAGGTTTGAATCACCAACTAGGCTAAATTTTGGAAAGCTCGCGCCTTCTATCTGAGCGACTTTTCTTCTTCCCTCCCCAGACACAGCACGCCACTAACCTGTGGGTAGGTGGGGAGGATAACTACATGAAAACGATCCTCTGCAAGTGCTGTTCGCAGGGTTCGTCGGCTTGGTTTGATTTCCACTGCCGCCTCCGGGGAAGGAGGAACCCACTTTTGGGGGCTGTGGGGGGGACAAGCCGACAAAGTCCTGTGACGTGACTGGCTTCAAAAGCAGATTTATTCCTCAAATATAAGCTCACGCCGTCCACAGGGAAAAACCTGCAATTGTATAAATAGGGCAAAATGGGGGCCCCCCCAGACTACCAGCTGGCTAGGTCCACCACTGGCCTTGGCTCATTCCACTTGCAGCTAAGTACTGGGTTGCTGATGACGCATGGCTGCCTGCAGGGCTATCAGCACTGTCTTCTCCGCCACCTGGGATAGGATTTTCCTTGGATTTCTGCGTACTGACCGCCCGCTAAGCTTGTGAGATCTGGCCAGGTCACGGCACAGGGAGATCTGGCTCCAGCAGGAAGTTGTGGTAGGGATGCCTTGAATGGAGGTCGAACGGAGTGTGTCTGCTAGGAAGAAGCCTATATTCTGATCAGAGTAGCTTGGTGTATTGGCTGCAGTCTTGCTTCATATTCAGACTAGAGTATGGTTTTTAAAACTGGAAATACAGAGCTTCTGTAAACAGTGCTTCGCTGTCGTGTGAAGAGCTCTGGAGAAACTGCCGCAAGCTGCATTTTCCCTTAACAGCCACAGACAAACACTAACCATGTCTAGGACCTGTTTGTACAAAGCCTCGGACAGTGGGTGTGCCTCATACTATGTTAACTTCATGTGCAGGGCTACGAGTGGCTCCTAGGGCTGGGAGTCTCCTGGTGTGTGTGTCATTAAAGTAATTCCCTTCATATTCCCTTGGGATTTGCAGTGAAGTCGCCAATGGGCATGTCCTTGAAAGCGCAGCTTGAGCAGAAAAATAGGATGAGCATCCTGGCTAATGCACTGACTCGGTGTTTGGAAATCTGGATTCTATCCCGGATCTGTTTCTGATTTGCTCTGTCACTTGCAACAAGACACTTGATCATCCAGTGCCTCAGTTTCCCCACCTGTAAAATGAGAGTATCTCTTGGTCTTGTCTGCCTTGATATATCCCCTTTCTAGGACTTTGATTGTCTGTTTTAATAACAGCTTGATGCTGTGAGGTGCAGCATCCTGGCCACTGATGACTAGTCTGACAGTGCTAGCAGTTGCCTGTCTGAAGGGGATGTCTGTAACTTGGGATTGGGTAGAAAATACAAGCAAGTTAATGACAGTCATTTATCACAGCGCTGGAAGGGAAACCACGTATTACTTTCCCCATGGTTCTTTCTTTTCATCTTCTAGCAAAGGGCTGACAGTTAATCCCCTGTCTCTTTGAAAAAAACGTTACTTTCTTGTTGCTGTATGATGACCCACTTCAACAGGGAAGACTGACTGACTGTGAAACTGGCTGTACAGTTTTCACTCACAGTCAAAATACTTTACGTGTCCAGGGAAAGCAAACCGGGGCAGGGGAGGAAATCTCTCTGATCTCTCCCTTAATTATTCTAGATTCTGCTTGAAACAGAAATTTTCAGACTGAGCAATTTCAGACAGAAGCGAAAAGAGAGAGCACATATTGTACTCATTAGAGAGGCGAGGAATCCCTCCAACCAGCCTCAAACCATTTGAGGCTGTGCTCTGCTAGAGAGAGGGACCAGTGAGGATACCTGATCTGCTAGAGAAGAGCAGTTGTTATTACCCAGACCTGGTCCAGAGGTGCAGTGTGAAATCCTGTGTAAAGTTCCTGCTGTATATTTGTGAACTGGACTCTGATTTCTGGCCACCTTGTCTCCCTTCCTTGTATTATATGTGGGGTGGGTTGGGCCTGTTAAGGTTGCCTGACATTTCCCATTGTAAGACCCTGTTTTCAGTTGTTTATAACTTTGCAACTCTTTAGCTGTTTGGGCTAAAAATTCCTATAGAATTTAAGCCAAAAGGGACCATTAAATTATCTAGTCCAACCTCCTGTATGTGACAAGCCACCAGCACCCACACACTAAACCCAGTGAAGTATTACAATCCTTGGGGAGACTAAGCTATTGTGAGCCAGAAGCTGAGAATGAGGAACTGAAGTACGTGAATCCCCAATGCTCCTTCATGCAAACTAGCAGGGGACTGATTAAGTGAGAGAGACCCATATGATCCTGGTAAGTGACCTGTGCCCCACACTGCCAAGGAAAGTTGAATAAAACCCCAAGGTCATGCCAGGTGTCTGCCTCTGGCTGATGGTTTTTAGAATGTTTCTGCGGAATGATCGATCAGTTTCTGAGAACAAAACTAGAAGCAGGGATCTGAAATTGGGTTTTTTGGGGGTGGGGGGAAGTTTTCTGTTAGGGATGTGCCTTTTGCCATCTCTGTGACAATCCACCCACATTTGGGCAAGTTATAAACCCTTGAAAAAGTGCCGTTTGCTTATGGTCCACACAGATTCCTTTGATTTTTAGCAGCTAAAATGTCTGACAGTTCGGCCCCTGATGAGCATGCTCTAATGCAGCCTCTCACAGCTTTTAATGTTGACGACGTGGCGCATGAGCTGTACGTACCCACAGAGCAACTCTGCCTGGTCCATCCAGCCCAAGGCTACAGGTGCAGCCAGATTTCTCCCTGCAATGGCAGCTGTGCGCTGGGGTGGGGCAGGGCCCTGGAACTGGGGGCAGGGAGCCTGTGTCTCCTTTGCTCTTAATGCTGTTCCGCCTGGCACCGAGGCAGCATGGAGGAGTGCTGGTCCACGTCGAGGATGACAACCTACTACCACCATTCTGCTAGCCCAAGTGGCTCAGGTTGGTTTGGTGGATCTAAAAATGGTTCAGGTGGCACAGTAGGTGCTCGGGTTAGGAAATGCCAGAATGACGATAGCCTGTGCAACCGTAACTTGGTCCCCATGTTGTGTAAGCATCATGGTACAGTCTGTAATTACACGATCACGTGATTCCCCCCCCACCCCCCCGGACTCCCTGCCTCATTCAGTGCACAGGCTGGATGGTTCTCTGTGGATGAATCAGTATTGTGTTGTAAAGGAGCCTGTTGTAGACCCTCTACCTTCATAGAACCACAGGGTTAGAAGGGACCTCAAGGGTCATCTAGTCGAACCCCTTGCCAAGATGCGGGGTTGGTTGGGTCTAAAAACCATCCAAGACAGGTGGCTCCAGCCTCTTTTTGAAAACCTCCAATGAAGGAGCTTCCGCAACCTCTCTAGGCATCTGTTCCATTCTCCTACTGTTTTGACAGTCAGGAAGTTTTTACTTAGATTTAATCTAAATCTGCTATGCTGTAGTTTGACCCCATTGCCTCTTGTCCTGCCCTCAGTGGCAGTTTTTCTCCAGCTTGTTTATGGCAGCCTTTCGAGTATTTGAAGACCATTATCCTGTCCCCCGGCAATCTCCTCTTTTCCAAACTAAACATACCCAGTTCATAGAATATCAGGGTTGCAAGGGACCTCAGGAGGTCATCTAGTCCAACCCCCTGCTCAAAGCAGAACCAGTCCCCATTTTTTGCCCCAGATTCCTACATGGCCCCCTCAAAGATTGAACTCGCAACCCTGGGTTTGACAGGCCAAATGCTCAAACCACTGAGCTATCCCTCCCCCCTTCAGCCTTTGCTTGTGTGCCTTGCAATCCATCCCTTTGATCATCTTTGTTGCTCGCCTCCGATCCTTTCCAGTTTCTCTACATTCTTTCTATGCTGCAGTGACCAAAACTGGACACAGTTCTCCAGCTGAGGCCTAAGCAGGGCTAAGCAGAGCGTTACTATCACCTCCCGTGACTTGCATGCTATACCTCGCTTAATGCAACCCAAAATTGCATTTACTTATTTTGCAACAGCATCACATTGTTAACTCATGCTGAGGATGTGATCCACCACAACTCCCGGATCCTTCTCAGCAGTGCTGCTGCCAAGCCAGTTAACCCCCATTCTGTATTTGTGTGTTTGGTTTTTCTTCCCGAAGTGTAGCCCTGTACATTACATTTGTCTTTGTTGAATTTCATTTTGTTGTCTATATAGCCCAGTTCTCCAATTTATCATGAGCCCTATGAATTTTAGCTCTGTCCAAAGCGTTGGCAACATCCCCAGCTTTGTGTCATCCGTAAATTTGATCAGTGTGCTCTCTATGCCTCCATCCAGGTCATTAACAAAAATGTTAAATAACGCTGCATCTGGGACAAACTTTGTTTGTTGCAGAAGTTAGGAGGTGTCCAGTGTTGAGGAAGGGGATAGCAGGAAGAAAAAGGAAGGTCTCATAGCTAAGGAAGCTGAATGCTGCCTTAGAGAACTGGTTTCCATCCCTGTTTGTACTGGAGTTCCCGTGGGGTGCGGGGCAAGTCACTTGCACCAGACTTTCTACAGATGGTCACTAACTGTGTGTTCTTCATTTTCTGGGTACCCAACTTGAGAACCTGCAGTCTGATTTGCAGAAGTACTGAGCATTCACAGCTGCAGCTGAAGTCAGTGGGAGCTGTGCTTTGGCTGTATAATGCTAAGTACTCTGAAAAATCAGGTCCTATGCATCTAAAATTGTGCACCGCAAATTCATGGACACTTCTGACCTTAGTCTCTCTGGGCCTGAGCTCCCTATCTGTAAAATGGGGAGAATAGCACCCCCTTACCTCCCAGGCTGTTATGAAGATACATTAGTTTTTGTGAAGCTCTCCGATGTTATAGTGATGAGGGCCATAGAAAAGCCCCTGTGGACATTAACCGTTCTGTTTTCAGAACAAGGTCTGAATGGTGTGCAGCAAATAAGGCCTGGGGCCACACGTTGACCAAGGAGGAGAAAACAAAATACTGAATAGCTGCTCATTCAGTGATCGCTGCCCTGTGCTCTGAATGAAGCAGGGGGCCTGTGGAAACGATAATAAAAGATTGTGTAGTTAAAGACTGTATCATAAATCCTGTACAGAAGGAGGCCAAATGAAAGGTGCATAGGCTCTCTCCATTCTGGCATTTCTTACCTTTTGAGTGCTAGACTTTGCAGCCTTATTAATGTTCTTTTCATGTTCTGTTTGTGTGTACAATCTGCCAGGCAAACCAAGATGAACACTGAAACATGCAGTGCGCCCCAAAAATTTCTCAGCTGATCTATTTTTGCTAAGATCTGCATATAGCCTACACTGAGTGTCTTCATCCCTGTTTGATCAAAGGAACATCCTAAATCATGCTCAGTAATAAATACTGCGTGTAAACTTCTTGGAAGTGGCCCACAATACGTGTAGAAAGCCTGCCTGCTTTGGAATCTGTTCCGCTGCAGGTGTATTGGCTGTAAGGCCTTCTGTGTATCTTCTGCATAGCTATCAAAAGGTGTTTTTACTTTTGCAATACCAGTCTGAGTTACCTCGGTTTTCCAACACCAGCCAGTTATTAAAAGTGCCTTCAAACATTCTCCCCCCGCTGACTTGTTTGAGCACGTATGTTAGCTGAACATGTGGAAACGACTGACAGAGTTTTTTGCAGGGCTTGTCAGAAGTTTGTTGCAGTTCAGGATTTGGTTGATGGGGATAATGCAGTGATCAGTTGGGCACGCTTTGCCACAGGAGAACGTACTGGACTGTGATGCAAAATCACTACATTGCAGCACGGTCCAGAGAACAAATATTATGGAGACAAAAAAACTTCTGTGCGTGTCCCGATGCAGGAAGCATATTCATTGTTGCGGTGCGCAAACATCACCTGATATGGCAAATCTTGCACAGGATTACAGACTTGGAGGTGGGTAACAAACTACTAAGGGTGACATTGAATTTGATGGAGACCTGCTTTGGTGTCATGGACGTGGGAATGTAGGAAATGTCATGCTGGATTAGACCGCCATCCATCAAATCTAGTATTTTCTCTGACAGTGGCCAGAACCAGTTGCTTCAGGTGTAAGCAGGCCCATATTGGGCAATTATGGAATAACCTATCCACCAGAGACTTTCTGCATATTTTACTATAATGTGTAAGAGTTCCTGCATTTTGACTGTGGCAGGTGTGATAGATTGAAGACCACTAATTGCCATGCTTGAAGGATCCGATGATCCATTTAGTCACATATCCTGCCTTGGTGTCTAATACTTGATGTTTCGGAAGGAAGTGCACAGAATTAGGCATTGCTATTGCCATGATGAGGCGGAGGGGGAAGAAAAGTGGCGAAAATTCTTCCGACCTCATGGGCTGATTAACATGTGGCATGAAGCAGGGGGACTGATCAGCCCAGTGGTTCCCAAACTTTTTACCCAATGGCATTTTGTCTCTGTTTGTGACCCACCATTACATATCGATACCTTTCATCTCAGCACTGCAACTCTCATCCTGGCCTAGTGCATAGGGGGAGGGCCAGGGGCTGGAGAGTGAGCCTACACCGTGCACACTCCTCAGCGGCAGCCCCTGTCCCATGGGCCTGGCTCCAGCTCCCCACTCCGGGCATTGCAGCCTGGTGCAAGGGGTTGCAGCACCATCAAGTTTGGCCCCGCTGCCCCATAGTCATTGGAGGGATAGCCGGGCCAAATTGGAGCAAGTGGTGTGGCTGTTACAGAGGGGCGGTTGGGCCAAACCTGTGTGGTGCTGGGACCCCATGTGTCAGGCTGCAACCCCCAGAGTGGGGAGCTGGGCCCAGCCCTGCAGGACAGGAGCCAACTTTGCAGGGCAGGTTTGTTCTCCAACACCCCCTTCCCTGCCCCCACACTGTCCACACCAGACTGGGAGAAATATATGTATGCCTAGGCCAGTGCTCAGTGATTGGTTAATCTGGCCTGGGATGTGGCAACCCATCTAGAACCTTCTTGGGCCCACTGTTTGGGAAGCACTGGATTGGCCCTTGTGAACCATAACGTAGCTGTGGATGTTGCTGTGTGTCATCTCATTCACTTTTGGAAGTGAAACTCATTAGTCTCTGTAATGAGGTAGTCAAGTCTCAGAGGGGTAGCCATGTTAGTCTGTATCCACAAAAACGACAAGGAGTCTGGTGGCACCTTAAAGACTAACAGATTTATTTGAGCGTAAGCTTTCGTGGGTAAAAAATCCACTTCTTCAGATGCATGGAATGAAAATTACAGATGCCGACATAAATATATTGAGAAGAGAAGGGAGTTATCTCACAAGTGGAGAACCAGTGTTGACAGGGCCAATTCGAGCAGGATGGATGTAGTCCACTCCCAATAATAGATGAGGAGGTGTCAATTCCAGGAGAGGCAAAGCTGCTTTTGTAGTGAGCCAGCCACTCCCAGTCCCTATTCAAGCCCAAATTAATGATGATAAATTTGCAAATCAGTTTTAGTTCTGCTGTTTCTCTTTGAAGTCTGTTTCTGAAGTTTTTTTGTTCAAGTATAGCTACTTTCAAATCTGTTATAGAATGAGGTAGTGAGTTCCACAGGCTGATTTGATCATCCATTGAAAATACCTAGTTCATTTTGGGTTAGCATGCTGGGAGCGGAGGGAATAAACTGAAAAATTCTGTCCGGGTGCAAGCTGGTAACTTGGCCTTATGTAGACAGGCTCAGTTCCCTGCGAGATTCTGCATGGTTTCAGACTTCTAAAATGCGCTCCTTTCTTGGAAGCAGGTAGGCAGAAGAAATTCATGTGTAGACTGGATCCTCCTGTAGGTTGTTTTTATGTGGCTAAACATGGGGCTGGTGCTAAATGCATGACGACATTGTTTTAAACTGGAATTCGTGGATAACCTTCAGGCTTTCACGTTGCACAAAGAAAGTAAGTTGTAATGGTTGGAATGACATTCTGCAAGGCAGGTTTGCCCCTCAGTTTTAGGATGGAGACCACTTAAATGCCCTTTGGGGATGAAGTGGGGGTGTCCTGCTGTCCTGGTATTTCTGCTTTGGTAAGGTCATTGGAATTACTCCATTCATCACACAAATAGAATCTCTGCAGCTGATTCAATTTTAACTAGAAAAGCAGCCAAGGGGAGGCGTGCATGAAAGAGAATCATTAGGGTGAATTCCTGTTAGGCGGCCTATCTTCTTCTCTTTTCTTAGTTCATAGTTGTCCTAGCTCAGACTTGTGGTCCAGTCAGCTGGTCTCAATCAGGTGGTCTTGGAATACGACATGTATGATTCATGACCTAGTGCCAGTTACAGTGTTTACTGATGTTATGAATGAACAATTGGTGCGTGACCTATTTATGAGCAAAGCACTATTTTAATTTGCAGTGCTGATTTGTTTTTAAAGCTGCATCGAGCACTTTGAGTTACATTCCCTCCTAGCAAAGAGGTATTTTATTTTGTATTTCATAAGCTCTCTTGGGGCTAGGATTCACTTTGAGTCAGTATCTTCATGTATACCATTTCTGCCTTCCTGTAGTTCTTTCCCGCTTCCAGTTGGATAAGGTATTCTTACAGTGCTTTCCTGGTTTGTGCAGTGCTTGGAACATTAATCTTTTTCCCCTTAAGTAACACTGCTGCATATTTTAAATAGCCACTGTGCTCTTCTCCAGAGGTGGGTGCACGAAGTGATCTGTGAATCAATTCTTTTGCAGCAGTCCAATCTGGCAGTTTCTACCTCAGGATTTCTGACTAGCAGCTGGAAAACTGACCAGCTCCTGTTAACTCGTCTCTTCAGCTTCTTGAGACAGTTGTGAGCAGCAACAGAGGCACTGGAACTGTCTGCAGACTCCCTGTAGCAGACTGGACAGATCTGTTTTGCAACCATAAGTGCTGGAAGGCTAACTCTTGAAAATGGGCTTGCTGGTTTAGGCATGCCACTCCCTGCAGGGCTTGAAAAGCGTATAGTGGGGCTTTGTTTGACTAGCGTTGTATTTCCTGTATCAGTTTTACAGTGTGTCAGACTTTTTCCATTTTTTTTCTCTTCCTTTTGGAAATTCTGTTCCATAGTCAGTTCTGCAATTCCTATCGCCTAGCATTTGAGAATTGGTGGTGAGTAAGGCTATGATTTTGTCGCTGAGGTCATGGAAGTTACGGAATCCATGACTTTCAGAGACCTCCGTGACCTCAGCCCACAGCAGCTGGGAGCTGCCAGGTCCCCACGCTGCCCGCGGTAGCTCAGAGCTGTGGGATACCCCCCTCGCCCAAGCTCCGAGCCACCATGTTCAGTGGTTTGAGTAGCAGCCGTGTTAGTCTGTATTCACAAAAAGAAAAGGAGTACTTGTGGCACCTTAGAGACTAACCAATTTATTTGAGCATAAGCTTTCGTGAGCTATAGCTCACTTCATCGGATGCATAAAGTGGAAAGTACAGTGAGGAGATTTTATATATACACACAGACCATGAAAAAATATACATTGTAAGGAAAGTGATCACTTAAGATGAGCTATTACCAGCAGGAGAGTGGGGTGGGGGGAGAGAAAACCTTTTGAAGTGATAATCAAGGTGGGCCATTTCCAGGAGTTAACAAGAACGTCTGAGGAACAGTGGGGGGGGGGAATAAACAAGGGGAAATAGTTTCACTTAGTATAATGACTCAACCACTCCCAGTCTCTATTCAAGCCTAAGTTAATTGTATCCAATTTGCAAATTAATTCCAGTTCAGCAGTCTCTCCTTGGGGTCTGTTTTCGAAGTTTTTTGTTGATTTCTGATCTCAAAGTGAGTATCCTTCGAGTGACCAGAGAGATTGAAGTGTTCTCCGACTGGTTTATGAATGTTATAATTCTTGACATCTGATTTGTGTCCATTTATTCTTTTACGTGAGACTGTCCAGTTTGACCAATGTACATGGCAGAGGGGCATTGCTGGCACATGATGGCATATATCACATTGGTAGATGTGCAGGCGAACGAGCCTCTGATAGTGTGGCTGATGTGATTAGGCCCTGTGACGGTGTCCCCTGAATAGATATGTGGGCACAGTTGGCAACGGGCTTTGTTGCAAGGATAGGTTCCTGGGTTAGATACCCCACAGGTCCTGACCGCTGCAGAGGGCCCCCAGGAGCTGGCGGGTGGTGGTGGGAGCCCTCGGCTTCCCATTTTGTCACTGATATTTTTAGTAAAAGTCATGGACAGATCATGGGCTTCTGTGAATTTTTCTTTATTGGCCCCCAACGCTTCCCTCCTGTGGGCCTGGGGTAGAGAGGAAAAACGGCTTGGCCAGTCACTTGGAACGTCGAATGACACACGCAAAAGTACTATGGGGCAGAGGGCTCTGCGAGGCTGCCCTGCACCATGCAATGTAAGCAGCTTCTGCCGCTGCCTGCCTCCTTGTGTGTGTTTGTCCTGCTCCGAGCTGGGGTAAAGGCTTTGCAGGGCTGCACAGGGCTCACCCTGACTCCTGTATCTCACCGCCCTGTGTGCTTGGGACAACCTCCATGAAACCTTTCCTTAGCACCCCCTCTGTGTAGCTCCCCAGCACTGGCTGCTTCCACTCCTGCCCTGCTCGCTGGTTGCTCACATGGTGGTGGGGATGGGGAGGAGGGCTGGTTAATGTTAGTTAAGGCAAGCCTCTGTTTTGCTCTCTGTCCAGGTCCAGTGGCACCAGCTCTCCTGGCTAGATTAGTGAAGTAGCTGGTCACATGCTGACCTCTTATTAAGTTGGGGTCTCTTGCTGGAAAGCTTTTTACTCTCCCTCAAGTGAAACATTAACTCTTAACTTGTAGGCGGCCACGGAAAGGGGATTCTGGCAGGCAGTTTGCATTTGCTTCAGCTTTGCTTTGCAGCTACTTCTGCCAAAGCCCTTTTTGCTTCTGTGGTTGCTTGTGCTTTAGACCGAGGCATATCTGTAGAGAAAACCCTGGGTCTGTTAGATGTAGGATAGCCTTACAAGGGGAACAAAGGAAGCCCTATGGCTTGAGTCATATAGACACGGTCACCGTTTCACTCCCAGAACTATAAAGACTGGGCATGTTGGAACAGCGGGCGTGCAATGTCCTCGGGTGAGAGCAAAGGGTTGAGTTGGATCCACCTGGTTCTATTCCCAGGCTCGGGAATCACCTTAGCTCTCTGCCTCAGCTTCTTCGGCTATGACTCGGGATTTTATTTCAGGGTGTGGTGACGCTTGGTTAGAAGGCAGAGTGGTCCAGGGTCAGTAGCTGAAGCTGCCGTGTTAACGAATGCTGTTTGGTGATCACGCTCCTTTCCTGGGTTGGCACTTCCGGCATTCACATAGATTCTAAGTGATTACAACAGCAGCAACACCCAGACTGGGGGAACCTGACACTCGTCATCTTTTTGTGTTTGGTTCTCCTGGGTACATGCGGTAGCCCGGTCTCTTTCCTCTGTTTGGTTACTCCTGCCCAGCAGAGAAGTGACCCATGTGAAAAAGGAGCCCATCTCCTCATCTGCTTCCATTTTCTGAGCTGCAAGGCTGGGCCCTAGCTCACGCTTGCAGGAACCTGTAGGATGGGTGGGCCGGTACCAGTCACGAGCAAAGTTGCCCGTGAAGCTCTTTGACTCTTGCTCAGTCTCCCGAAGTAGAGGTGGACGTGCACTCTCTTCTGGGCCTGTAGATGAGTCCTTCTGTGGGATTTAATAAATAATGCAGGATAGCACTTGATATCTTCCTACACCTCCGTACTGTGCTCATCTCACGCACATGTATACCCTTGCTCTGTGAGCCTGTGTAGGGGGATGTGGTTTCTTCCTTGCTTTCCCCAGGGGAAGTCCAGTCTTTGGTGGTTTTCTCTCTTTTACCTTGTTTTCATGTGTCTGGGTTTATGGGGAGGTGAAGTGGAAGCCGTGAGATTTGGGGTTCTGCTTGTTTGCAGCAGCAAGCAGCACTGCCTGGGCTGGCTGCTGAGAGAGCTTGGTCTCTGGCTTTCAAAAATTCACTGTTTTGGGGTTTGGTGAACTTAGTTCACAGCAAGCTGGAGTGTAAGTCTACCCCGCACTAGCCGGCTGCACACTAAATGTCTGTGCATCCCGCTGCAGCGCTCTGAAAGTTCCTTGGTGCGCTTGAGTCCACTCTTGTTTCAAAGTGGGACAGATCGCAGTGCACTGTGGAACCTCTAGCATGCAGCAGCAGGATCCACACGGGCGGTTAGTGCATGGCAGATTTACACTCCAGCTTGCAGTGAACTAAGTGTTCGTACAGACAAGCCCTTAGTCCTTGCACCACCCCAGCACAGTGAAAGCTCGTTACAGATGGCAAAACGCAGAGTTGCTAAGTATTTTGTCTAAGGTCAGTGCAAATCAGTGACAGCATTGCGTGTAGTCTCCAGAATTGGTTCCCAGTCACTGGCCACTGGGAGAGTGCTCCCTCCCTAGACTGGGTGTAATTGGGGTAGGTTCTTGTGCTCGAAGGATCTGACGTTTAATAGCCTTGGTCCAGGCAGCTATTGATGTCCTATAGCAATGAAAAACTGGCTGAAACTCTCTTTAGCTAGCTGTGCCACAAGGGTATGGTACGCCTCCCGCTCACTCACCATAGTAAGACAGCGCCAGTATGCTCTGTGTGCTCTTTCCACATCCATAGCCTGCACCTGGACACTGTTCCTGCTTGAAGCCTGTCATACTGAAAAGCAGCGAGCGGTGGCCTGGCCAGATCAAAGCTGGAGAGGAATAGCTTCACCTCCTGCATCTAATCCGTTCAGAGTACACTGGAATCCACGGCCACCTAATGTTTTCTAAAAAGAATCGTCTTTCAGCCATTCTCAAAGGAGTGTTCAGAGAGACAAACCTCTTTCCATCTGGTATTTCCTACCCATTGCTTTCCTAACAGTCTATTATTTCTGTTCCTTCCATGCTTTCTGCAACGCCAGAGGTTTGACTTGCAAAAAGGGAGATTTAAAAACAAAATGAAATAAATTGGTACTTTGGAAAACTTCCCCAGTTGGCGGGGAGACTGTATAAAGTAGCCTGAAAATCAATCCCATAAACCAAATAACTTCTTGGGGTTGTTTCCATCCTCTGCTTTTCCTCTATGCTAGTCTAGTGACTTTTTATTTTTTGGTCATTTCTTCTGTAGGGCTTTAACAAGCATCTTTCCTTCAGGTGAATTGTACTGTATCTGCATTAGTAATCTCATTCAGATTCCTCTTAACAGCCCTGTGATGCCACCCAGAAGTAAGTCCCTAATCATTAGGGAGATGAGGGCAAGGTGGTGTGAAGAACCAAACCCCTTGCCTTCTCTGGATGTCTCTTCTGGATTTCCCAGGACCATCTCTTCTGTGTTCTTTGACTATAAGCTTGTTGCCTTTCCTTTCATGCAGTTGTGCAGCTCTGAGCACACTTATGGGGGAAAAAAAAAACAGGGTAAAAATTGAAAAATGGGTCTTGGGTGCTTTGCAAAAAAGACACAGGCTCTTAGGGCCAGATTTTTAAAGGTGTATATAGGGGCCTAACTCTCATTGAAATCTGGCCCTTAAGAGCTTATGTCACTCGTGAAAATGGGACTAAGGCACTTCTGCAAATTTGTGCCCCCTCAGCCTTCGGATCAGGTAAGGCAACTGTGGGGGAAGAACTTTTGAGCTCCTAATTGAGGCAGAGTTAGGTCACATGTGGCAGACATGTAGGCTGCTAGCACTTTTGAAGATGGGCATGGAAGTGTGGGTCACCAAGGCCAGTTTCTAACTGCTCTTGTTAAAACACCTTCTCTCAGGCTTCGTTTACTGTTAATGGGGTGCGTGGGCACAAATCAGGAAAGTCACTCATTGAATTCCACACCCTGGGAAGAACATCTCTAAACCACCGATGTTCTACTGGTGGCCTAGGAGGGCACTGGGTTGTTTCCCTTGAAGATAACTGTTGAGAATCCTAGAATCATAGAATAACAGAGTTGGAAGGGACCTCTGGAGGCCATCTAGTCCAACCCCCTGCCCAGAGCAGGACCAATCCCAACTAAATCATCCCAGCCAGGGCTTTGTCAAGCCTGACCTTAAAAACTTCTAAGGAAGGGGATTGCACCACCTCCCGAGGTAACGCATTCCAGTGTTTCACCACCCTCCTAGTGAAAAAGTTTTTCCTAATATCCAACCTAAACCTCCCCCACTGCAACTTGAGACCATTACTCCTTGTCCTGTCATCTGCTATCACTGAGAATAGTCTAGATCCGTCCTCTTTGGATCAACCTTTCAGGTAGTTGAAAGCAGCTATCAAATCCCCCCTCATTCTTCTCTTCCGTAGACTAAACAATCCCAGTTCCCTCAGCCTCTCCTCATAAGTCATATGTTCCAGACCCCTAATCATTTTTGTTGCTCTTCGCTGGACTCTCTCCAATTTCTCCACATCCTTCTTGTAGTGTGGGGCCCAAAACTGGACACAGTACTCCAGATTAGGCCTCACCAATGTTGAATAGAGGGGAACGATCACGTCCCTCGATCTGCTGGCAATGCCCCTACTTATACATCCCAAAATGCCATTGGCCTTCTTGGCAACAAGGGCACACTGCTGACTCATATCCAGCTTCTCGTCCACTGTCACCCCTACGTCCTTCTCTGCAAAACTGCTGCCCAGCCATTTGGTCCCTAGTCTGTAGCGGTTCATTGGATTCTTCCATCCTAAGTGCAGGACTCTGCACTTGTCCTTGTTGAACCTCATGAGATTTCTTTTGGCTCAATCCTCCAATTTGTCTAGGTCCCTCTGTATCCTATCCCTGCCCTCCAGCGTATCTACCTCTCCTCCCAGTTTAGTGTCATCCGCAAACTTGCTGAGGGTGCAATCCACGCCATCCTCCAGATCATTAATGAAGATATTGAACAAAACCGGCCCCAGGACCGACCCTTGGGGCACTCCACTAGATACCGGCTGCCAACTAGACATGGAGCAATTTATCACTACCCGTTGAGCCTGACAATCTAGCCAACTTTCTACGCACCTTATAGTGCATCCATCCAGCCCATACGTCTTTAGCTTGCTGACAAGAATACTGTGGGAGACAGTGTCAAAAGCTTTGCTAAAGTCGAGGAATAACACGTCCACTGCTTTCCCTTCATCCACAGAACCAGTTATCTCATCATAGAAGGCAATTAAATTAGTCAGGCATGACTTTCCTTTGGTGAATCCATGCTGACTGTTCCTGATCACTTTCCTCTCGTCTAAGTTCTTCAGAATTGATTCCTTGAGGACATGCTCCATGATTTTTCCGGGGACTGAGGTGAGGCTGACCGGCCTGTAGTTCCCAGGGTCGTCCTTCTTCCCTTTTTTAAAGATGGGCACTACATTAGCCTTTTTCCAGTCTTCCGGGACTTGGATTTGATTCCGAATGGAAAGTGTGCTCTTTGAGCCATGCCCTGTGACCGTGAACTTCAGTGTTTTGAGGAGGAGATGGTGGAGGTTGCCCCAGGAGCAGGTCTGAGTGCTCTGCTGTCTCTTTCCTCCTGCAGCTGCTCAGTAACTCACCTGCAACATCACAGGTGAGAAGAGAATAGCTCGGGCTGTTTCCCTGCTGCACTGTGGGAGCCTGCAGGAGAGGAGCTAGGCTGAGCCTGGGGAAATGGCTGATGGAGCCAATGTTCCCTCTAATTTTTTCCATCCATGCGTGGAATAAATTTTGTTATGTGCACTGAGGTATGTGAGCCACCAGTAGAAACAAAAAACCTACCAGTACAAACAAACAAACCTAGGTACGATATATATTTTTAAAAAGTTAAATAGGGATAATTACTCCAGCCAGGACAGGTTAGGCATTATAGAACTCACTACTCAAAGAATTAAATTTAAGCGTAAGAGAAATAAAAATTACAAAATGCATAGACCAGTCAAAACTCTAAAATAACACACCTTGAAAGAATAAAATTACAGAGAATGTATGTGCATTGCAGGAAGTACCAAAAAGTAACAACAACAATAACACAAGTATGTGTTGGGAGGTGTGTGGCACACAGAGACACTGTGTGTATGTGTGTGTCACTGTGTGTGACATTGAGCATGCTTCAGTGCGTGTGTGAGACACAGAGACAGGGTGCGCGATACTGTGTGTGCCAGACAGACTGTGTGTGTGTGTGTGAGTGATACAGAGACTGTGTGGGTTTGTGTGAGAGAGAGAGAGAGAGACCGTGTGTTTGGCTGCTGCGAAAGTTTCTGAGACGCGCCCTGCGCTGTCTCTTTAAGACACTCGCTGAAAGTTCTCTTGCTCTGTCCTGAGCCCTGTTGTCTCCCCTCCCCTGCTCTGCGGAGATGGGGGACATGGGGAGGGGGAGAGACTCTGTGTGTGGTGTGAGAGACAGAGACGGACACAAATCTCAGAAATAGTGCGTGCATCCGATGAAGTGAGCTGTAGCTCACGAAAGCTTATGCTCAGATAAATTTATTAGTCTCTAAGGTGCCACAAGTCCTCCTTTTCTTTTTGAGAAATAGTGACTGTCTCTTTAAGAAAGACACTCAGTCACTCATTGTTCCCCGCTGGAGTCCTGAGCCAGTCTGTGTCCCCTCTGCCCTGCTCTAGGGAGATGGGTACCGGGGTAGGGGATAGGGGAACACCCTGATATATTACCCGCCCCCCCCTTTCCGCTCTGCATCGCCAGCAGGAGGGTCCCAGGAGCAGCTGCAGGACGAGCAGTGTGGGCGGAGGGGCACTTGAACACATGCTGCGGGCTGTGCATGCTCTCCTAATCAGCTGGGTGACACTTAAATCTCTCCTGCGGGCCGCTGAAGCGCGCAGCTTACAGGGAACACAGGATGGGACCCTCTTTGCAGTAACGTTTGGTCCTGTGGCTGAGAAGACTTGGCCGCTGCTGCTCTTGGTGGAGCATGTTTGAGGGCTGGGAAACCATTAGGGACTTCATTCTGCATGGGAGTGTAAAATGGGATTACACTGTTTACACCCGGTGGGCATGAAGACGGAACTTCCTCCAGGATCTGGTGCCTCCAGAGTTGAGGCATGTCAGTGGGGTGAGGTGTAGGGCAATCTGCTGCTCTACCTAACACAGCGTTGTTGTCCCGGGTGGCTAATCCATTTGCTCTTCACTGGCACTAAATTCACGTAATCTAGGGCTTGTCTACACAGGGAGTTATTCCTGATTATATCCGTGGATGGACCCTCTTATTGTGGAAAAAGAGTACCTTATTTACCTTATTCCAAATTAGTTTTAAACCACTTCCCAAGCAGACTAGTTAATTTGGAATAAAGCACTCTTGCTCTGGAATAAGTGTGTCCACACACAGAGCTAATCAGGAATAGGAAATCCACTTCCAAATTCATGTTTTACCTCATTCCAGGTTAACTTTCATGTGTAAATTATACCTGTAATGAATACTGTAGGGTTTAGCGGATAGTGTGTATGATGGAGAGTCAGACTTCAGTTCTAGTTCCAGATCAGTGATCTGACCAGTGTCATTTGGTGAGTCAGTGTCAAACTCCTGCCTCAGCTTCCCATTCTGTAAAATGGATGTGGTTGGGTGATCTCCCTTTGGAAAAGCACTTTGAGATCTTCGGGTAAAAGGTGCTAAAGTAACAGGTATTTATTAGTGGCGGGTGTGTATGTGTGTATTTTATAGAAAATAAAAACTATAGGGGAAAATAGTTTCAACTGAAGTCTGATTCTCCCCCCGCGCCAACCCCAGCTCCTCTGCTGAGAAGAGAAATAGCTACCAAAGCAGTAACTGCTTGTTCTTGATCAAATAGAGCCCTGCCAGCATAACAAGAAAAAAAGCTGAGGGTGGTGACGTAAACGGGGATTTTCCATAGGCCGACAGCCAGAGCCTGTTTCCAGCATCGGCAGCCATGTCAGGGAATAACGGGTCACTAGCAAAAAAGGTCACATGGGCTGAAGAGAAATTGGTGAAAATCGTCAGATAAGATACAGATCCACTCAGGGTTCAGCGATCAGGGAGAGCAGTCCAAAGCCATTTCAGAGAACGGCCTTACGACTAGCTGTGCCGCCTTTAGTCCGCTGTGTGTCACGATGTCTTGCAGTGAGATGGGTGAGCAGGTGCTCTGGAAACTTTTCTTGGTCACTGTTATTGTTAAGAGCATCCAAAAGCTTGAGCCCTTCTTGAGTGAGTGGAAGGGAAATGCCAGAATGTGAGGTGGTTAGTGAGGCTGATATGTTCCTCAAAGCCACGTCCTCTCTAAGACCAGTCTGAGCGGGTATGCTGAGGGTCTGATGTTGCTGCATAAGCGTCCCTGAGGGTCCAGGATAGGTTGGAGGGATGGTGCCCTTGGTCTCTCACATCTCTGAGAGCAGGGTCAGCTATAACCCCTCGTCCCTGAAAGGGGACCCACAAAAGATTCCTTATAAACTGCGGTCAGGCCAGTTTTGCTTTGTTCTTTGTCTTATACAAAGAATTGAAACCTGTATTTAAATTAAAGAAGCAGAAAACATGGTTTTTAACTTGCAAATGGTCTAGTCTGGTGTGTTTTGGGAGATGTGAACTGCGAATCTTTAACAGTCTTTCTGTCCCCTCTGTCGATTAGGCAAAGGAATTAGATGTTAAAAGAACCAGGTGAAGTTTTTTTAAACAGTTTGACTAGAAGTTCCATGTCTTCCTGTCTCTTGGGATATCCTAGTTGTCTGGCAGACAGAAATTCAGAGCTTGCCTATGCAGTGGTGGTGTAGCTGGGTTGGTCCCAGGATATTAGAGAAGCAAGGTGGGTGGGGTAATACTTTTTATTGGACCAACTTCTGCTGATGAGAGAGACACACTTTCGAGCTACACAGAGCTCTTCTTCGGGTCTGGGAAAGGTCCTCCGAGTGTCACAATTTGTCTGTGTCAAAGGTAAAAAAACAAGCAGGAATATGCTTCTTTGACAAACCTGTCCCACCTTCTTTCTCTGTTCTACAGAAATGCAATAGGGCACATGCCCAGTTTCTGCCCCCACTTCCGTTGCAGGCCCTCTTTAAAGTGGGTGTCTGACTCAACCCGTTAGCAGAGCTAGCCTAGCTAGCGATCTCTAAAGAGACTCCATGCGTTCTGTTTAATGCCTGAAGTAGTTGCTGGCCTTGGTCTAAGAATGCTCATGCCTGAACAGAAGTGTAAGGGGGAAGGAGAATGTGTGTCCAACTTCACAGCCTTGCGGCGTGGCTGTGGTATTAGGTCTGTCTATAGCCAACTGATCACACCCATAAAGACAGTGTAAGGCAGTGTTTTTCAAAGTTTGGGCCGTGACCCGGCACTGGTTTGCTCCGGTCAGCACCGCCGACTGGGTGTCCCGTCGGCGGTGCTGCCCAGCTAAGGCAGGCTAGTGCCTACTTTTTCCGACACCGCGCTATGCCGTGGAAGTGGCCAACTGCAGGTCTGGCTTCTAGGTGGGGGGGGGAGGGCACGAGGCTCTGCACGCTGCCCCCGCCCCGAGCGCTGGCCCTGCACTCCCATTGGCCGGTTCCCGGCCATGGGAGCTGATGGGGGCGGTGCCTGCGGGCGAGAGCTGCATGGAACTGCTTGCGTGCCTTCGCCTAGGAGCCGGACCTGCTGCTGGCCGCTTCTGGGGCGCAGCGCAGTCCGCGGTGCCAGGAGAGGTGGGGGAAGCCTGCCTTAGCATCCCCGCTGTGCTGCTGACTGGGAGCCGCCGGAGGTAAGCCCATGCCCAAATCATTTGCCCTAACCCTGAGCCCCCCCAAACCCAGAGCTTCTCCCGCACCCTGAACCCCTCATTCCCAGCCCCACCCCATAGCCCGTACTCCCGCGTCCCTACCCTCTGCTGCAGCCCTGAGCCCCTCCCACGCCCCGAGCCCGTCATCCCCGGCTCCGTTGGGTCGTGGGCATCAACAATTTTCTAAAGCCGGGTCCCCAGAAAAAAAGTTTTTTAAAACCACTGGTGTAGAGGGAGTGAATCTGGCACTTCTGGAAGTGAAGAAGGAAGCCATGGTGTGGCCATGTGCCGTGCCACTGCCCTTTCCCCAAACAGGGCACTTGGTTTCTGACCAGCAGCTCCCTGAGCTCATGTTATTAGCCAAGTACTTAAATGTGCGAAGTTTTTGTTCCCACAGGGTGTTCCCCATCACTCAGGCGCCCGATTCTCAGCTGTGTCGCTGAGGGAGACAGGTTCTCATCACCTCTGGAAATCAGGCCGTAGTAAGTCTTACAGCCACTCTTAGGACTTCACTGATGACCGGATCCTCTCCATACCCCTGTGAGGTAGATGGTATCTTGGTTTTATTCCTGGGAAAACTGAGGCACTGAGTTGAAGTGACTTTCCTGAACTCTCTCAGTGAACCTAATTGAGCTGAAAATAGAACCCAGAAATCCTGTGTCCCCATCCCCCCACTCTAAATGGGGAGACCAAGCTTGTTGCATAATCAAATACTTACCTTGTGCAAGGAAACAGTTACAGTTTCCTTGAATTTATTATGGTGAGCACTTAATAGCACTCTTGCCTTGATAACTTGATGTACTGTCTGGTTTGTCAGCTGGGGTACTTAGCAATAAGGGGAAAGCATTGATCTGTGTCTGTCACACTCCCGATTCAACAAGCCTCTCTGCTTCCCTTGGCCTCCTTTATCTAGGTCACTTACGTAAAGCGGAAACGTGGCAGTGATCCAGACACTGACCCTTGGGGAAACTTGTGCTCTCAGCACCCTCCCCTGGGTTAGATCCCCTTATTAACCAACTTCTTGGTGCTCCTCTTCTTTTGCCAGCTGTTTTCTTTGTTCTATGTTAGGCTTTGCGACCAGCAGTGGCCTGTGAACACTTGGCTTTATCAGAGACAACAGTTTCAGGTCAGCATGGGGAAAGCAAGGCCTGCTGCTGCTCTGGGAATGAATAAGGCTTGAAATGTCCAGAGTTGTCAGCGCACAGCACTGGATTTTATACTTTCTTGTCCATCCCCACCCCCACTCTCCCCCCCCGCTCCCTTCTCTCTCTCACACTCACACACACACACAACTAGGCTCCTTTAAAACAAACTTTGTGCTTGAAAATAGCTTCCTGTTGGACCATTCTGCCCTGGATGTATGCCCAAGGAGCTCCCTCGACTTCGGTGGGGTCCCCGGGGCATAATGAAAGGTGAGCTTTGGCCCTGTACCTTCATATCCCTTCTGTCCTGTGCACGGTCCACTCTGGGTCTGGTGGGAAGAGTGGAAGCTGGTTGTAGAGCAGCAGGGAAAGGGAGATGATCAGGGAGGAAGGGCAGAGATGGTTCGGTGGGGGTTGGTAGTGTGAGCTGCTGCATGCCCTGGGGGTTCCTGAGCTGTCAGCTGGATGGATTGCACTCTGGATACCCATTCACTGGCCTCCACAGCAATGCAAGGAGAGCATTTTTCAGTAGAGACGGTGTGCGGATGCCCTGCTGGCAGGGCACAGACATGAGGTGCCATGGCATTTCTGATGGCAGGAGGTGTTTGGGCTGTTCTCCATGGCCAAATTGACGCCCTCTCAAGTTTTGTCCAGTCCCAGCAGTGACAGCATCTCGCCGGTGGCTGAACTGATCCCCACACAGTGTTTGTAAAGCGCTCTGGGATGAAAGGTGCTACGTAAATGACTAGCTTGTTATTGCAGTACATCAGCCGGTTGTGGTAGCAGGAAGCAGCTGTCAGCACATGGGAAGGTGTCATGCCCCGGAGAGGTGGGAGGTTTGCCATTGTCGTACCGCTGACTTGCCAATGTCTGTCTGAGTGCCCCCAAATGGCAGTTCCGTTGCTCTCTGGTTCCCTTCTGCAGCCCCCTCCCCTAGTACTTTGTCCTTAAAACGGCCCACCGAACGGGAGCTCCGCTGTGGAGTGCTGCGTCCTTGCAGGCGGGTCCTTGTAGCCCGAGGCCTTCAGGGGAAGAGCTTTGGAATCCAGAATTGCGGCAGTGAGGGGGGCAGGGGCTTTCCCACCATCCTGCCTGTGTCCTTGCCACAGCAACTCCTTGGTCTCCAGAGTCCCCCTGCTGCAGCGAACGAACTGGGCGGTCTTTTAGACAGCACCGTGAGCTGCTTACTTCGTCACCCAGCTCGTCTTCCCTTCTGCTCGCCTCTGCCCATCCCGAGCCTCTCCTCTGCCCTCAGTGCCTCAGTTTCTCCTCTCGACTGCTCCATCCCACCACGGTGGCCACCGACAGCCCTCCCCCAGGACAAGCTTAGGAAAGAAAACAAAACCAAAGGCAGAAGGTTTGGGGAAGAATAAAAGCCCAACGGGTCAGAAATGGGCTGAAGAGTAAAAGAAATGAAATCAAAAGTTAAAGTTAGTGAATAGCCGCTGTTAGGCTAGTAAGAAGAGAAATCGGGGTTCGGCAAGGGTTAAAATGAGCAATTTATTAATGGACTCGGAACCATGCACTTGTGCCCCTACCGAACATGTGGTTACGTAGACTGTACTGCTGCCCTCCCCCTTCCCTGCTGTTGTTTCACCCATTGCTGCTTAGCCTGGGAGCTCTTCAGGGCAGGGCCTGTCTTGCTGTAGGTTTGTACAGCCCCTTGCACGATGGGGCCATGATTGTGGATGGAGCGTCTGGGCACTACGAGGATGCCCAGGAACTGACCCTGACTAGGGTAGAAAGGGTGAGTTAGGCAGGGTATGTCTAGACAGCGAAGCTCTCCCACCAACATAGCGCTGTCTACGCCGGTGCTTAGGTCGGTGTAAATACATCGCTCGGGGGTGGGTAATTCACACCCCGAGTGACGTCGTCGTGTCGACCAGGGCTTGCTTAGGTCGCGGTCGCCAAAGCAGAGTAAGCACATGAGCTGTGATGCTCTGCATCTGATGCAGTCAGAGAGGGACTGTGTGTTTTCCTTCCCTGAAACGCTCTTCCCACCACATCACAGCTTATTCTGACAGATCCCAGCTGCAGTAAGTGCAGAATAGAGGCTGCTCTATTTTTATTTCCCCTCCAAACCCGCCTTTTACCCACTGTTCTGCATCGTCTGCTGTTCCCGTTGACTTTCCGCCAAGGGGTGTCGCTGGGGAAAACGGCAGTGGTTGGGCAGGAAATGGTCTTTTGTTGTAGCTGGTGGGTGTACGTTGTGGGAATGCTGCACTCGTTCGTTTAGGTGGCCGTGATCCTGTGGGGCTGGAGCAAGCAGAACTCTGGATAAGTGCTAATAACGGCTATTGACTGGACGAGATGGAGCGTGGGCTGCTCGCAAAGCAAAGCAATAGATTGGTCGTTGGAAAGCCACTCCCGTGGGAGACAAACGGAGTGATTCAACAGGCCTCCTGTCACCTTCAGCTTTGCACTCTTCTGTCCCTCTTTCCCCGCCTCTCTCCTTGCTGTGCAGGCTCTGAAGTGGGTTTGCTGGGGCAGAGAGCTCGCGTCACTTTATCCTGGGGGGGGGGAACACGTGGGTCTGTTTCCAGCAAGTCTCCAAGCTTCCTAGCTAGGGAGCAAGACTGCTGTCTGCTCCCGTGGTGGAGGGTAGGTGGCAGCTTTCCCAGCCCATGGAAGGGGAATAAAGCCAGTTCTCCATTGCAGGGTGCCCAGCAGAAGTCTCTCTCCTCTGAAAAATGAAAGACCTGCCTCCCTTTCGTTCTGTGCGTCTGCTGCTGGGGGTGAGTGGGCTGGTGGGGGGGCCGATCACAAAGATGGGGCTCGTGCCAGTCCAGAGCTCCGCATCCCCCGCAACAGCTTAAATGCTCCCTATTCTGGCTGAGCTATAGGGTCCTTGGATACAGGGGACCAGTCTCTCAGTGAGTGCGCTAAGGAGGCGTCAGGGGAACCCTTGAAGCCTTCCCGATAAGGGATCTGCGTGGGTCAAAGCAGTCAGCTGAGAACCCTCCAGCCTGCCCTTGCCCTGGGTCAGGGAAACTTCCTAACAGCTGCATTCCCTGCATTCCTGGGCCTTGCACATTCCTTCGCTGGTGGCTTGGTCAGCCTGGGAGAACCAGCTATTCCCCGTGTGAGGGAAACGAGCTTTGACAGGTCCTCGCACTGGCTTTAATTAAGCGCCTGTGTTGTGTTACAGAAGGCTGCCCTGTGGGGTATTTTGGGGGAGGGTCACCCACTGGGCTAGGCTGCTCGCGTGACATGGGCCGGCTTTGTGGTTATACAGAGCCTCAAGCCAGCAAAGGGGGCAGAAGGCTGTGAACAAACAATGGGTTTTCCAGACAGCAGGTCCCAGTGAAGGTGGGGATTAGCATGGGCCCAGTGCGCATGGATGGAACCAAGGGGAATTTGGACATAAGCTCAGTGCCTAAGGGGTCAGTTGCTGGTTGCACTTGGCAGCTGTTTGCCCTGGGAAAGTTACAAGCCAGGACTGGTTTTCAAAAGTTGCAGGGATTGGATTCCTGGGAGGCGAGGGAAAGGGGTGCCGAGCAGGTGTGGGTAGCTCTGCTGTCTGGCTGATTGCAAACATGCTGCTTCCCAGGCTCCAACAGGAACCTCAGAGACTGGTTTGAACAGGACACCTGTCTGGTTTTGGTTTTTAAGGACTGTCTGTTTTCTGCTCTCCCAAAGACATTAGGGAGGGTGCTGAGGAGGGAGGAAACTAATGGTCCCAGAAGGTGGATGAAGCGTGGCCAGCTAACTTACAGAGCTGTGTTGGGTTGGTAACGCTGCCTGTAGCCATGGGAATTGGTCCCAGAACGCGTCTGGTGTAGTCCGTATGCCCAGCAAGTGAGGGTACAGGGTGGGATGTATGAACTTGCCTCCACAAACTTGTTTTGGACCCAGATTTTCTCCCTATGTCTCAGGCACCCGCAGCTGCCTGAGCAGGTGAGAAGCCTGTGTTTAAACTCGCTCCTGAGCTCTTCCTGCCCTGAGGGGAGACTTTTTTTTGGGAAGCTGGCAGCTCCCAAACCCCATCCTGGGATGGCTAATCTGGGCACATGGGGGGGTTTTGAGCACTGCTTGGCTCGGTTTCCGCTGTGTCCATCTCAGTGGTCCGCAGCATGGGAGGGAAACTGGCCACTCACCTGCAAGACCTCATGCGCCCTTCACCCACCCCACGCTTCCCCCGGGGGAAGAGGACAGGAGCAGGAGCGGACGGTGGCAGATGTCCCTTCAAGAAGCTGTAGCAACCCCACAGGCTGTTTGCAGCGGGGAGGAGAGGGCGCCTGTAGGTCATGGGGCAGCAGGTTCCTGCTGGAACTAGCTTGCCACAGACAATAAAAGCATCCTTGTTCTCAAGAGTGCAAGGTTTGGAGTCTTCCATTGTGGAGAAGTGGGAGACTGATCTGTAGGGGAGGGGAAAGCCTGCCTCCTGGCTGAACCCCTTAAGGGCAGGCAAGTGGCTTGGCTAGGAGCCCAAATCACATCCTGCATGAACCCAGCACTGATCAGTTTCAATATGTCCCACTCCCGATGTTCATTCGTGGCAGACCTCATTTGCGGTGGGGAATGGACCCCTTGCAGTGTGCAGTGAGGCTGCTGGAGAGATGTGGGGAGAGTAGCTTGGTTATCAGATGCTCAAGACCTCTATCTGCTGAGCAGGTGCGGTGCTCACAGCTTCTCCCGTGTAGCCCTGCGAAGGAGAGGCGAGTTGGGGGTCTACGCCCTGTTCCGTCTCTCACTGTCAAGCAGGAAGCCCGCTTGTGATCCCGGCACTTGTCCCCGAACACTTGGACCAGGGTTAGCGCACTGGGACGTGAAGATGTGGGACAGCATGTAACAACCGGAACAGGAGAGACTATGTCCCCTGAACGGCTACTGGTGTCACGATGTCCCAGCCTCACCCAGGAACCACCGACCTCATGCTGGAGGCTCCACGTCCTATCAGCACCTTGTGTCTACAGGTCCCTTGGAGTTGCCCTTATTCATTTGTGTGATGCCACATGGGGATGGTGCCCTGCAAAAAGAGGGGCAGGGAACTTTTAATCTAAACTAGACCAAATGCAGACAAGGGTAGAGAGAGGCTGGCACACCAACTTGAAGTGAATTGGGTCCTCTCTGGGTGGTTCCTGTCCTTTCCAGGGTGATGACAGTGTTGAGGGCTAGGTCAAGGCACAAGGACAGGGATGAGTGGCGGCGGTGGTGGTGGTGATGGGGAAACTTGTGAGGTTGTGGTGGGTGAGGAAGTTGCTCTAGGCCTATCAGGGTAGAGGAATAAGAGGCGTAGAGAGATGCGTGGGAGGTGTCGTAGGTAGGTGGTGCTGGGGGAAGGTGGCACATGAGTTGAGCGGGGGCGAGTGTCAAGGGAAGTGAGAGACGAGATTAGATTTTGTGTGTGAAGCAAACCGTTAAAGGGATGGGGTGGGTGCGTGTTGCCGGGAACGCTACTGGACGTGCTGATAAATGTCCTGAAAAAATGAACGAACTATGAAGCTTGCACCACCTGAGCTGATTGTTGGTCCGTGCAAATCTTAGTCAGGTGCTGGCTCGCGGAGCCTGAGCTGGCCACGGATAATCCTTCCACCGCAGCATTTCAAACTGACCAGAATTCAGAGCTGTGTGTGAATTCCAGTTTGTGGCGGGAGGGAGGGGTGTATGGTCTTGAAAAAAATCCGCTTTATTTTTACATTGCAGTGGCTCTTAGATGCCCCAGTTGGGGATTGGGGCCCCATGGAGCTAGGTGCTGCACAAACACATACCGTCCCTACCCTAGAAAGCTCAGAGTCTCCAATTGAAAAGGTGTCAGAGGGAGAAGAAATGGACAAAAGAGATGGGAGGATGGGTGAGTGGGAGGACAAAGTAGTAATAAAAGGGTATTGTGAAAATGACAGTTGCAGCTGTGCAATACCCCTGCTTTTATGTTTGCTGCTGTAGGCCATGAAATCTGTCCTGATCCCAGAAACAAAGACCAGCCAGGTTCACACTCCTCTAGTTAGTTTCTCCTTTAGAGTCTCTAGCAGGATTCTGTAGTGGTCTGGTTGCAAACACTCCACAGGAAGTATTTGCTCAAGGACTGTTTCCACTGGAATTTTGTAAAAAGGCATAGAAATGTTTAACGCTCCTCCTCATTCATAGGGTGCCAGACGTTTGCAGAACACTTGCACCCAGAGTGCTCAGATGCATAAGTTCCTTCTTGCAGGGGAAATCATAAGAACGGCCATACTGGGTCAGCCCAGTAGCCTTACTGATGGGAGAGGAAATGTGTATAGGGAGATGTCCCCTCTTCCAAAATCTTTCTAAACTAAACCAAGGCACTTCCATTCATCTTTGGTATTAATGGAAGCTTTTCAAAAAACTTAAGGCTGAAGTTTGAGCCATATTTGACTTAACGCTGCCCCTTTTTAAATATGTCTGCTAGTCACTGGGATGCAAGCCAGGTTTTACTTCTGAAATTGCCAGTTTATTTCATAATCTACTATTTACGGGTAAATATTAGATTATTAAATGTGTGTGCAAGTCACAGAACATTAATTACAAGTGCCCTCCTTCCATAGCAAGAGAAGTTGTTTTGCTAGGGGTATATTTATATTTTGTAAAAACATGCCTCTTGTATCTAGGAATATATGAGTTTCAAAAATACCTGCATCTGATCTCAGATTAATTTTAAAGGATCGTAATATAAGAGAAACAATGGGAGAAGATAACTTACGTTACTATATAGTTAGCAAGGTAAAAACATGAGCCATATTTTAACAGGATATTAGGTTCTTTCTTATAGTCTGTTTCCCCTCAAGTTGACATATCTAATCCCTTTATATGATGTAATATTTAAAAATTACTTGTAAATTCTTTTCCTGGTGTTGTAAAACTAGTCACTCCACCATTCCTCTGCCTTCATTTGCTACATCCTTTCCATTTGTCTGCACTTTTTCCGGTTCCTGCTTTCAACTGAGCTGCAGGCTAATAAAAATTATTTGCTTTGGCTGCCGTTTATTCCAAACAGTATTTCCACCACCCTCTTAACGGAAAGAGTCTGCCTGAGTCACCTGTCGCTGGTTTCTTAATATCTTGTTGGCATCAAACTGAGCAGTTTTAGGGCTCTGTTTATGTCTGCAAGCTCCATGTAGGGGGTTATTTCTCTTAATACATTCTCTCCTTGACCCCGTTATTTGCCAGCTCAAGCACTGCGTGGGATGGAGTCTAACCTGCAGGAATTTGGTCCAGATCTGTTGCAAGAGTGGAACTCTAGAGTGACAGGGCACTAATGTAGCTTGCTCACAGCTACGGGTGGGCAGGGGGTGCATGTCTCCACCAAGGAAGGAACATTGAATTAAGAGTGCATAGGAAGAGCAACCGAAGTGATTAAGGAGATCCAATCAATTGACTGAAGCCCCAGCCCTGTTCCTGAGGAACTCAGTGAGAGTTTTTCCCTTGCTGGAGGATAGATGGGGAATTCAGCCCCGCACTGGCTGTGGGGCTTGCATTGGGTGATCGTGCGCTGTAGTGAGAGAGCTCCACCTCTCGAAGGGAGCCCTGGGATTGGAAACCAGGAATTCCTGAGATTCCATAATCCTGGCCCTGCTGCATGGCCTTGGGGAAACTAATGTGATCTCCTTTGGGCCTAAAATGGCGATAAGAACACAGCTCCCTCCCCGGGCTGTTGGGGGGGTTCACTGAACTAGTGTGAGCACGTGTCAAGTGCTATCCGAACGGAATAGTTTGCATAATGTGATCCCTTGCACTAATTTCTGGGTGCTGAAAAACCACAATTGAAGAAAACCTTCAGATAACCTCTAAACTCTCATCGTCCTCACCCTGCCTCTAACATAGCGCATTGCAGCTGCAGATCTGGAGGTGCGTGAGAGGGTGGTAAACTTAGGAAACTGAGGCACGGAGGTAAAGTGACTTGCCCGGCGTCATGCATCAGGGCTGTGGCAAAGCTGGGAATTAGGCCCCAGGTCTCCTGACACCTCCCTCCACATTAGTGAAATTATTTTTGTTGCACAGCCAGAGCATTGTGCTTTGATAACACCAGGCCTGTCTGCCCTGGGGCCAGCACCTCTCTAAGTCTTGTTGATGCTGCATCAACTTCTTTCCTGCCAGCCTGGAAAGGGTGTAGTCCGTCTTGCAAGTTCTCTTTCCACAGGGGCTTTCCGTAACCCTGGCTTTTTTTAAAAAAAAATCTTTGCAAACGTCCTATCAGTAGGAAGGAGGCATTGCGTAGTTTGCTTCCTTTTGGTGTGGGCTGCCCTGTGTGTTGAGAGAGCTGCTCTTCTGTCGGACTGGTCCTGTGGTGGTGAAATATAACTGACTTCTATAGACCCCACACGAATCCTAAATGCTGGATTTGATCCTGCACCAAACTAAATTTTTTTCTCTACTGTGCCTAGTCATCTAATGTTTCTCAGCAGGGACTGGCTTGCTGCCTTCTCAACTGTGTCAGGGAGATCTCCGGAACCATTGCCGGTCCACAAACCGGTCCTTGAGACACACTGATCTAGTACATTTCCCTTGGCCAATGCAGGATTGTTCCTTACGGATAATTTTCTAGGTGCTTTGTCCAGTCAAGTTTTTAAATTTCTCAGACACTGGGACTTTCCCTTGGGGTCACGTACCACAGCTTGATGATCTCCCAATCAGGAACCTAATAGCTTCTTGATACTCAGCCGAAATTCCTTCCTTTTCTTCATCCCATTACTTCTGGTTACGCCCTGGGACTGTTCTAAATTTGGTTCCTGTCTTGGTGATTGTCCTCTCTTTCTAAATAGTTTGTAACAATCTGATGCATGATACACTTGGGATATGTTTTTTTCCCATGAAACTTTGGGGAACATATTTGCAATTTTATGCCTGGAAATGTCTAGACTCCTTTTTTGTAAAACTTGGCAGTAAGAATTAGTCTAGCCTTTGTTCCGGAAGGTCCCAGCAAACTTTTGCGTGCTATAAAGCTTTCAGATTTCCTCTTGACTTGTCAAAACAGAATTTAATAGTTCGAAAATTAATCATTTTGCTCAAATGAAGGTAATTTTGAGAGAGAAATAACAACTTTTTGTAAAGTCTGAATAAAATGTGAAAACAAAATGTTGAGACTTAGACTTTCTGTAAAAATTTCCCACACGGCACCATCCTTAGTGTCTTACTTTGGATTTGAACTCAGGACTGATTTGCTAATAGTTAAGTACAGATAATAGTTGGATGAAAGACGTCACTATAGCAAGTACTGGACCAGTTTGACCCTTCTTAGGTTGTGGGATCTAATGGGATTACATCTTCTGGCTGCTAAGTTTTGACTGAACTTAGTAGTGGGTGTTTAAAAATAGGTTAGTGAAATTTGTTGGTGAGGGTGTCTGTCTGTGATGAAGTGAGCTGCAGCTCACGAAAGGTTATGCTCAAATAAATTGGTTAGTCTCTAAGGTGCCACAAGTACTCCTTTTCTTTTTGCGAATACAGACTAACACGGCTGCTACTCTGAAACCTGTCAATATCTCAGAGCATCTTAAATCTTTCAAAGACACTAACTTCCTTATGAGGTAGACAGAATTCTATCTAGTTTATCAATGGGAAAACTAAATCAGTGATTAAGTGACTTGCCCAAGGTCAAAAGAAGTCCATTGCAGAGCTGCGGATATAACTAGCTGTCCGTGTGTGCCATAAGGGCACTCTCTGCTGCTTTGCCTGTAGCAGCTTTGCAAACCAGATTGCTCCTTCTGCGGCTTACGGTTCTGTGGCTTTGTTTTTCTGCTTCCATTGCCCAGCCCTGCATGTTCTGGAAGTGATCAGTACAACATGATGTACATAACTTTGAACTTTCAAACTGGATCCTTTCCTTGTGTCGGAGCAAAGAGTAACACTTGGCAGACTACCCCAAATACCCTAGTTGCACTCTTGTAAGATGTATGTTGGACCATACGCTGTGTTTTATGGTGGCTTTAATGGGGTCAAAATTTGGATTGGTTTGCTGCCTGTTCAGTGGTGGGGCCTATGATACGGCTGATATTACACTGGAATGTTAGTGCAGTTGTTGTTTCTTTCATCCACTGAAATAAAGTCTCCGATTCAATAAGACAAGCCAGATGTGACTCCTAGTTAATAGTCGCTTTGTGATACTGCTCTGTTTAAAGGGACCATCTGCCATAGAAAACACCTCCAGTATTTTAATGTAATCTAAGCAATAGATTTCAAAGTTGGCCATGCAAAGAAGTGTGTACAACTGGGATGCATAATGCACGATAAGGTATGGGGTTTCAATCCAAAAGCACTGTAACAAAGGGGGATAATTAGTCATCTTTCAAGTGTGATATTAAGTGGCTTGCCTAAAGGAAGCCACACTGCAAGACAGTATCCAAGTCAGGAATGGTACCAGGGTATCCTGGCTCCAAACCACTTTCTCAGTCCACTAGACCATATGCGGTAAACTTTGTCCTAAATGTGGGTGAAACATTTCTGCAGCAGTTTGAGGAGTCAGTAAATAGTCACAGCCCTACCTGCATTTCTGATACTAGATATGATCTTCACTGACCATCCCTTTAGAACCACATAAACAGTGACGCCAAAGAATTTCTTGACTAACTCTTAGAATGTCTGCAGTGGCTCACGACTGTGCCTGCCTGCCTCAGGGCAGACTGTCAGAAAATAGGGCAAATGCCCCAAACTGATGGTGTGTTTTGTAATTGGATTTCACCAAGCCTGTAACACATCTGAACTCCTGGATCACTATACCAGTGTTATCATGGAGTCACAGACTGTCCCCTTAGACCGGGGTGGGCAAACTACGGCCTGGGGGCCGCATCTGGCCCTTCAGACGTTTTAAATCTGGTCCTCGAGCTCCTGCCAGGGAGCGAGATCCAGGGCTTGCCCTGCTCCAGTGTTCCAGCTGGGGAGCGGGGTTGAGGGCATGTCCCCTCTCCCCCTCCTACACGTAGGGGCAGCCAGGGGGCTCCGCACACTGCCCCCTCCCCAAGCGCTGCCCCCACAGCTCCCGTTGGCTGGGAATCACAGCCAATGGGAGCTGCAGGGGTGGTGCCTGCGGAAGGGGCAGCGTGCAGAACCATATGGCCGTGCTTCCATGTAGGAACTGGAGTGGGGACATACCGCTGCTTCTGGGAGCTGCTTGAGGTAAGTGCCACCCAGACCCTGCCCCAGCCCTGATCCCCTTCCTGCCCTCCAAATCCCTTGATCCCAGCCCAAAGCACCCTCCTGTACCCCCAACCTCTCATCCCCACCCCAGAGCCCAGACCCCCAGCTGGAGCACGCACGCACCCCAACCCCCTGCCCCAGCCCAGAGCCCCCTCCTGTACCCTGAACTCATTTCTGGCCCTACCCCAGAGCCCGCACCCGCTCCTGCACCCCAACCCCCAGTTTCGTGAGCATTCATGGCCCCCCATACAATTTCCATACCCAGGTGTGGCCTTTGAGCCAAAAAAGTTTGCCCACCCCTGCCTTCGACACTCCAGTCAATCGTGTCATCCAGACAACTGGACTTTTGTGATAATGGTTACTTACACAAACAATCACACCACATCAGGTTGCTCCCAGTCCCAACACACGAGTCACTTACCTCAGATCAATTGGTACTCCAGATCTTACACCAAAGACCATGCTGATAGCCAATCTATAGAAAATGAACTAAAGGTTTATTAGCTAAGAAAAGGAAATAAGTTATTAAGAGGTTAAAGTAGGTAAAAAATATATGTACAGGTGAGTCACAGTTTGGTAATTCCAGCTGGTGGCAGTGATGTATTAAACAGCTCGTTGCCCAAAATTTTTTTCAGGGTACCCGGATTGTGTCTAGGGATCTCTGCTTTGCCTCTAATACACTTCCCTGTCAAAGACCAGGCTCTTTCCTTGAATCCATACTTACAGCTTCTTCTGACAGAAAACAAGCTCACAGTGTCTCTAGCCACATGGGCTTTTCCTTTGATGACTTGAGTGAGGAACGCACTTTGAGTCTTTGACCTCAGGTCATCACACACAACGGCCACTTGCTTTGAAATTAGCGCTTTTCTGTTAAAGTCCTTCATTAGCATTCCACAAGGTTTCTTTCTCGTTTGATGGGTTATTTTGTTATGGGGTACGCACAATGTAAATGTTTCCTACTGCTTTATAACAGGATACAGATAAGTGAAAACAATGCAAGTAACGTCCCTTTAGTTTTTGTGAACTTAAAACACCAAATACACTCTTCCACGTTCAGCAGTCACTTTGATCTATATAATTTTATTAAGATAATGTTGAAATAAGGAACGGTACAGAGTTCAAGCATAGAAGTTTCTGGTTGTCAGGGGATAAGGTACAGATTATCAAGGGGTGCAAAATTCGATTTAGGAGCTGGTGGAGCAAGGATCACATAATAATCTGCAATCTCCCCGACTAGGGGAAAAGTTTAACCGGTCAGAGTACAGACATCGAGAAATGGGGTAAGTTATCCACACAACGGCTATGTTCAGTATGCTGGGTACAGTGAGTGAATACGGGGATGGGGATGGGTCTACCCTCATTTGGTGGGGTTTAATGTTCAGCGGGTTTACGGTTCCAGTTCATACGGTCCGATGGGAAAGGCCTCAGTCTCTCTCCCACAGTGTGTGCACAATGTCGTACCGGCTCACTCCTCCTGGTACTGTCGGTGGCCGGTGATGTGCTCGATATAGATGTCCCTGGACCATCGGATGGTGTCCGAGACCATGAGGCGCCGCATGAGCCGTGCGTAGCGTCTACCGATCCCGCAGGTCCGCAGCACACGCTCGTTGCAGGGGTCCCAAGCGCCCAGGGCTCCGACGATCAGGGCGTCCAGCTGCACCTCGTAGCCCTTCGCTCTCAGGGTATTGGCCAGAGGGTCGTATTTTTTCAGTTTCCGAGCTCGAGCTTCTCGGAAGGCTGGGGTCCTGTTCTCGAAAGGGACGAGGATGATCTTTATTACACAAGCGAGTTGGCCTGAATGCACCCTGGCATGATCTGGTCTGCCAGCATCACACTTTACATAGGCAGCAGGGGACTGGTCAGTCTCCTTTTGATAGACATTGCTGTATCCAAGTCAGTGTGCTAACCTCTGTTGCATGGAGCCATGAAATGCTGATCGCTGGGGAAGCCGGGGAAGGCTCAGAGGAATACGATAGGTCAAGGAAATAGGCAGTGCAGCAAAAACAAACCAACCAACCTACCCCAACCGTCAAATGTTTAACCCAAGATGAGGGTGATTTGGGGTATTTTTAAAGTGCAATTTAGCAGTTGTTTAATGATCTGTTGATGAGCCCAGACCTAATGACCTAGCTATGTGTGCCCTGAGCTTTGGGGGGAAGCTCCGACCCAAACACTGTAGCTTAGACCCATTCCTAATTACCTGTTGGCATCCTCTCTATTAGGGTAGCCCGAGGATTTACCTAGGAATCTGCCCAGGCCAGGCTGTATGTGGGATACCTGTTCTCCCTGCAGCATCTCCAAACTGGCATGTTGCCCCCGAGCAACCCTGTTTTGCTTGATGATTGCCTGAAGCGCACCCCACCTTGGTTCCCAAGGGGCATCTCGGGTGCCCTGTCTCAGCAGTGGAAGGAACGCCCCTTTTAAAATAGGGCTATTCTATCCTATTATGTCATTAGCGCTTCTCTGAGTGCGGCCATGGCTGGCAAGGCATAAGATGGGAAACCACTCAGACCCTAAGTAGCCTCTGGCTCTAAATTAGGCCTGGTCGGTATGGACTGAGAGGTGCCTTGTACATAGTGCTGTAGAATGGGTAGCTGGGAGCTCTCTCCCTTGCAAGGAACTCTGGTCTTAACGGCAGCAAAGAGTCCTGTGACACCTTATAGACTAACAGACTGTTAGTCTATGAGGTGCCACAGGACTCTTAGTCTGGATCTGTAAAAGCGGCAAACACTGCTACTCCTCTGATACTTGGTCCTAACAGTAGATCAGCGAGTCGTCTTATTTCAGACAGGGACTAAGTGTCCAATAAGGAGTGACCAGTAACCTAGAGGAGAACGGTGCATTGTGCTCCTATTTACTAGTCAGCCTGGTCCTGGCTGTTAGGAGAGATCATGCCCTGTAACACGTCCCTGTTCAATCAGTCTCCTGTGAATAAAGGCACTTGAAAGCCTGCTAACTTGCTGCTAGTGAGCGATGCTGCTTTACAAGTTCAGTAGCCCCTAAGTATGTAATTGGAAGCCTCTCCTACACTTGGAAATACCCTTACAGGGTAGGCAGATGGGTTTTACCATTGCATCAGGAAAACCAGCATCACCTTGGTGAGACCATCTGAGCCCTATCCAAGCCTCCAGCTTAGCACCTGTGCAGCCTCCCCATTGTTGAAAGACAGGAGCGCCCCTTTCTGAGCAGAGACACCCTTCCTGGACACTTTATGCCATGAGCTCACTTTGATGCTTGGTCCTTCTGAGCAGAGTCAGCAGATGTTCGGGAAAATACAGTGCTGATGTTTTGAGGCTGTAGGCTCAATTAGCATTTCTGCCCCCGTAAGGTCAAAATGCAGCTCAGTTAAATTTTAACCGGGTAACTTTACTTCAATCTGTGACATAAAACTAGAAACTTACATGACTCCCCCAAATAAATTCTTGTATTATTTCACGCAGACCCATTTTTCACTTGGATGTTAAATTTTACCAATGAGGCTTCCCTTGATAAGCCAGGACAGTCACGAGTGGGGAGTCAGGACTCCTGGGTTCTGTGCCCAGTTTGCTCACTGTGGCATTGGCCAAGTCACTGCACCTCTGTGCCTCTATTTCCTGATCTGTAAAATGGGGATAATTAGCTGACTTGTAAAATACTCAAGATCTATGGGTGAGACGTGCTATGTAATTAAGTATTGTTGGTGGTAAACTTTTCTTTATAATACAGAAAAGGAGTACTTGTGGCACCTTAGAGACTAACAAATTTATTAGAGCATAAGCTTTCGTGAGCTACAGCTCACTTCATCGGATGCATTCAGTGGAAAATACAGTGAGAAGATTTATATACACAGAGAACATGAAGCAGTGGGTGTTACCATACAGACTGGAACAAGAGCGATCAGGAAAGGTGAACTATTACCGGCAGTGATAATCAAGGTGGGCCATTTCCAGCAGTTGACAAGAACAGTGGGAGGTGAAATAAACAAGAGGAAATAGTTTTACTTTGTGTAATGACCCATCCACTCCCAGTCTCTATTCAAGCCTAAGTTAATTTTATCCAGTTTGCAAATTAATTCCAGTTCTGCAGTCTCTCCTTGGAGTCTGTTTCTGAAGTTTTTTTTGTTGAAGAATTGCCACTTTAGGTCTGTAATCGAGTGACCAGAGAGATTGAAGTGTTCTCCAACTGGTTTATGAATGTTATAATTCTTGACATCTGATTTGTGTTCATTTATTCTTTTACGTAGAGATTGTCCTGTTTCACATTGGTAGATGTGCAGGTGAACTATTTCCCCTCCTACTGTTCTTGTAAAGCGCTGGAAATGGCCCACCTTGATTATCAGTACTAAAGGTCCCCCCTCCCCTGCTGGTAATAGCTCACCTTACCTGATCACTCTCCTTACAGTGTGTATGGTAACACCCAGTGTTTCATGTTCTCTGTGTATATAAAATCTCCCCACTGTATTTTCCACTGAATGCATCTGATGAAGTGAGCTGTAGCTCACGAAAGCTTATGCTCAAAGAAATTGGTTAGTCTCTAAGGTGCCACAAGTCCTCCTTTTCTTTTTGCGGATACAGACTAACACGGCTGCTACTCTGAAACCATTTATGATACAGGAAGCTCTTTTGTACACACACACACACACACACACAATTAAAATAATGAAGTAAAATAGTTACACAACTCCTCCTTGCTTTTCTCCAGAATTCTCTTATAGAACACATCGTGTTTTGCATATTATCATGTTATCTCAGAATGTTTTGCAGTAAAATAAAGGTGAATTCCTCTCTCCTTCTAGAAGGCACCAGCTACAGCAAGATATTTCAGCTGAGATTTTAAATGGAGGGTGAGGAGATGGGGCAGAGAGATACAGGGCAGCTGTGCCAGATGGCAATGTGCTCGCTTGGCTTGGGAGGAGCAGCTCCCACTGTCTGGTGCGTTATCTGCTTACAGAACCTGCAGTGGCTGGAGCCATCCAAATAGTGAGGATAGACTTGATCCAGTGACTTCTCACATACTCCAGTACATACAACTGGAGGCCCAGCTGTAGTATAAGCCCGGCTGACTCTGCATTTCTCTGGATGTGTACGGGGGGTGGGGGGGAAATACCTTTTGCAAGTGGGTGGTTTGTGCTGACTTCCATCTTTCGAACATCTGCGGGGATTTCACTGCCTCTGTTTCTGATGTGGCAGCCAGCAGCTTGGGAAGAAATACTGCTGACAATTAGAGGAAGGGGGCAGAAGGAACCACGTGTATCCTAGTTGGGGATAGGTGGGCTGGGGGTGGGAGGAGAGGGTCTAAATGCTGCTTTCCCTCCCTACCATTGCAGGAGATGCAGGTTCCAGAAACTCATCTCTTAGTTCTGCTAAAAGAAAAGGAGGACTTGTGGCACCTTATGCTCAAATAAATTGGTTAGTCTCTAAGGTGCCACAAGTACTCCTTTTTCTTTTTGCGAATGCAGACTAACACGGCTGTTACTCTGAAACTTAGTTCTGCTACTCATTTCTGTAGTGGGTCCAGCCGTTGATGGAGGTTAGGTCCATCAGTGGCTATTAGCCAGGATGGGCAGGGATGGTGTCCCTAGCCTCTGTTTGCCAGAAGCTGGGAATGGGCGACGGGATGGATCACTTGATGATTCCCTGTTCCATTCATTCCCTTTGGGGCACCTGGCATTGGCCACTGTCAGAGGACAGGATACTGGGCTAGCTGGACCATTGGTCTGACCCAGTATGGCTCTCTTACTATGTCTCTCTTACTATGAATTACTCTCAACCTAACACCCCTGTGAGCTAGGTAGGGGATTAACTGCCACCACCACTGAAACTCAGCCACCTCTTGGGTGGAACATGGCAGCGGTCTAACAGCAGCCATGCAAGATGTGAAGAATGCTCCATCCAACCGCAACTGCAAGAGAGACTGAGGGACTGAACGGAGTTCGGTGTTTGACCAGCAATTTGTTGACCATCACCTCTTTAAAGATATCATTGCACCACTTAACTGGTCATCGGCACCTCTCTGGATTTCCTCTGAAAGACGGGGCCACCAGCTATAGGCATTGGTCAAATGCCAAGATAGAGAGAAGATCGCAGCCTAACTGATTAGCAGCAGTTCTGCAGCATCTCTCAGCTGGGTCTCATTCAAGTGCTGGTCCACTTGGATCACATTCACCCTCGCAGCACTGGAAGATGTACAGATGTGTATGTTTTTCAAATGCGGGTCTCCTTCACTTTGCCCAAGATGCTGAAGGCAGTGGGCAAGCCGCAGTTGCTGCCATCGGTCTTCAACTGTGTGAAAGCTTGTTCTAAAGAGAACTGTGATCAATTGTTCTCCATGGCCACTGAGGGCAGGGCAAGAAGTAATGGGCTTGATTGGCAGCAAGGGAAATCTGGGTTACATACTGGGGAAAACTTCTAGCTATAGGGATAATTAAGCACTTGGAACAAGTTACCCAGGGAGGTTTTGGAGTCCCCATCATGGGAGGTTTTTAGGAACAAGTTGGACAAAGGAGGGTCTAACTTACTTACTCAGTGCAGGGGGCTGGACTAGATGGTCTTTTGAGGTCCCTTCTCACCCTACATTTCTGTGATCAGAAGCTGTGGAGAGAGATGCATTCCTTCTGTTTTGACAGAACAAGGAGTAATGATCTCAAGTTGCAGTGGGGGAGGTTTAGGTTGGATATTAGGAAAAACTTTTTCACTAGGAGGGTGGTGAAGCACTGGAATACATTACCTAGGGAGGTGGTGGAATCTCCTTCCTTTGAGGTTTTTAAGGTCAGGCTTGACAAAGCCCTGGCAGGGATGATTTAGTTGGGGATTGCTCCTGCTTTGAGCAGGGGGTTGGACTAGATGACCTCCTGAGGTTCCTTCCAACCCTAATCTTCTATGATTCATACGGCTTTGAGTAACGTCACCCAGCCTTAAGCAAAACACAGACTGGATACCATGATCTCTGCTCCGAGCAGTTGTAGTAAAGCTCTACGCTCACATTAACCGCTCACGTCCTCCAGCATACATTTCACTGGCAGCTTCCTTTAGACGGTTATGCTGGGACCAGAGTTGTCGTAGCCCTGACGTCACAGATTGTCCCGTCATGTGCTGATGGCACTGTGTGGTATACACCCTGCAGAAACAGCGGAGGGGGGCACTGCTTGTATTTTAAGTTTGAAAGACTTACCAGTTTTTTTTGTATAAAAATAGCAATAAATGGCTGCTTATTGTCCTGTTTTCACAGGAAAGCTGAACCCCCAGAGATGTGTGCACCTGATTGTGAAGCTCAGACTGATGGGGCACTGTGTTGTGGGGAGGGGTTGGTGCCTGTGACTTATTGGACAGCGTGGGATCTTATTTGATTTACAGGATGTGCTCCTGGATACTTTGGTTGTGCATGCTGCATGTCTGTAGATAATACTGGGCTAGTACGTTCCCTGTAATCTGACCAACAGGAGGTGCTGTGGCTAGAAAAAAGCAACGTGTCTGAGCACACAGGGTGGTGTTTTCTTGTCTTATGCTCCTGAAGTGCCCCTGGAGGAAATTAGACAGCATAAACCCTGCATGGGAGCTGGCATGGAGACACTTAAGCTGCAGGATGGCTTGGAGGGAAGTAGGTGTGTTCACAGCGCCTTCCTCCTGCTTGCTGGGATGGTTTTCCTAAGCAGTATTGCAGAGCTGTTGTTCTTGGTGGCGTACATCCAGTAAGGCACCGACCACAAGTCTGTAGGTTTCCTTGTTTGGATACCAAGGGCAGAGGAGGCCTGATCCTGAGCTGCTCCCGTTGAAATCAGCGAGAGTTGGCAGTGCTCAGGACGTCAAGGCCAAAGCTGGGCTGGACTGAAGGAGCGTTCCCCCTCTCTCCAGGGTGAAAGTGCTGTCCCAGTGCAGACAGTGCCATGTTGGCTTTGTGACCTGGAATAATGTTCCACGACAGGTCTGAAGCTAGCCAGTCACTTGCCAGAGATGCCAAGTTTCTATTAATTATTTTGTATTATGGTAGCACTTGGATACGCTGCTTGGGGTCATGGCCGCATGGTGCTGGATTCTGTGCAGACACACAGACAAGGGCCTGCCCAAAAGACATTCTCCTCTGATTTTGAAACCAGACACGACTGAGGGTCAGCCGGTAGGAGGGAGGGTGCGGGTAATATGATCAGGCTGGCAGTCGGATGGCTCGGAGTTCTGAGGGTTTAACCCTAGCAACACCAGTTTCTCCCGCTATCCCTGGCAGGCTGGCTGACTTCTGGCGGGCGCCACGGCTGATGTGGATATTGGGGAGGCGTTTGAAGGAGATATGGGGTAGTGGCCTCGAGGACGCCATGGCATCTTTCATCCCCTGGGATCCAGAAAGCTTTACAAACTGCACAGGAATCATTTCAAATACTGTTGAAATTCAGCCATCTGTGATGCTGCCCAGAAACCCTCCGCAACAGTTTCGGATGGGAAATGAAGACAGCGGCTGGGGCAGTAGCGGTCTGTTGTTTTCGGTCTGGGTTCTGTTGAACTAGATGCTGAGCAACCACTCACAGACCGGTCCCTGCCTCAAGGAACTTGCGGCCTAATGGATACTGCCATAGAGTTTCCCCAGGAGACTGGGATTAACGTCTGGGACTGAATGGCTGGGCAGCAGTTCTGCGGAAAAGGACCTAGGGGTGACAGTGGACGAGAAGCTGGATATGAGTCAGCAGTGTGCCCTTGTTGCCAAGAAGGCCAATGGCATTTTGGGATGTATAAGTAGGGGCATAGCGAGCAGATCGAGGGACGTGATCGTCCCCCTCTATTCGGCATTGGTGAGGCCTCATCTGGAGTACTGTGTCCAGTTTTGGGCCCCACACTACAAGAAGGATGTGGATAAATTGGAGAGAGTCCAGCGAAGGGCAACAAAAATGATTAGGGGTCTAGAACACATGACTTATGAGGAGAGGCTGAGGGAGCTGGGATTGTTTAGCCTGCAGAAGAGAAGAATGAGGGGGGATTTGATAGCTGCTTTCAACTACCTGAAAGGGGGTTCCAAAGAGGATGGATCTAGACTGTTCTCAGTGGTAGCAGATGACAGAACGAGGAGTAATGGTCTCAAGTTGCAGTGGGGGAGGTTTAGATTGGATATTAGGAAAAACTTTTTCACTAAAAGGGTGGTGAAACACTGGAATGCGTTGCCTAGGGAGGTGGTGGAATCTCCTTCCTTGGAAGTTTTTAAGGTCAGGCTTGACAAAGCCCTGGCTGGGATGATTTAACTGGGAATTGGTCCTGCTTCGAGCAGGGGGTTGGACTAGATGACCTTCAGGGGTCCCTTCCAACCCTGATATTCTATGATTCTATGATTCTATGAACGTTCCCCTTGTATGTAGGTTCCGTAGTCTCCGAGCACCGTCCAGTAGCGTGGTACGTGCACTTCACATCTGTCACCTGTTGGTTCCCTCATCCTCTCCCGAGGGGGCGGGGTGTGTGCAGTGGATCCAGGATTGGAATAAAGAAACTCTTGGCTTCCAGATGTGTTCTTGGATCACTCAGCTATTCTGCCTCTCCCATACCGCAATGGTTTTCTTCTCCCTTCCTAACAGACGCTCCTTATGGCAAAATCAAATTCAGGCACAGGGCAGGCGGGTTGGGAGAGCTAGTCGGTCACGGTTTGGGCAGGGGGGGCATCCGCTCTTCAGGTCGAGCCTTAATTTTGAATTTCCAAGCTCGTCTCCTTTTGACCAGAATCTTCTTTAAGAAGGTATTAATTGGCTGTGCAGTGTAGATGTAGCCATGTTGGTCCCAGGATATTAGAGACACAAGCTGGGTGAGGTAATCTCTTTTCTTTTCTGTTCTCTCTCACCAATAGAAGTCGGTCCAATAAAAGAGATGATCTCATCCACCTTGTGTCTGTTCATAGACCAGTCATTTTTAAAACGTGACCAGTGAGGGCCTTCCTCTGGAACGCACATATAGTATTACTATGGAGGGTAATTTGTCTTGATGTGGACAAGTTACTTAGTGGAAATAGGGTGAGAACTGAATGTAGGAATATGCCTTAAAATATGGCATGCATCGGTAAAAGGTCTGTTTACAAATGGCACCTTCATGCCCTGAGTGGTGTGTGTGTGTGTATATGAATCTCATCAACCCACTGACCCCACATGAGCTCTGGGGGTTACACTGTCCCATAGTGGGGAGAGCCGGATTCTGGGCTGGCTCAGACATCGTCGGAAAGCTTGTTACGTTCTGTTTGCAGCATCTTTGTCCCTGGTGGTGACCGAGCCCTGGTTGAGGTGGGAGACCTGCCAGCGAGTTTCTTGTCTATCAGCCTTATGTAGCATAACTGAGTCGCATGTGGAATCCCACAACATCCTATGTAGAGCCCCTTGTCCACACTTAGCCTCCATTAGCGTCTGGAGGAAGTCCTTGCTGTGTTTGTACCTACTGTGTTCTGGCCTGCTGCCCTAATCAGATCAAAGCTGTCATGTGTCCTGTCTGGGAGCCTGGGCCTTGGAGGTCTCCATATAAACAAGGAACTTCTGACCTTCATGCGTAATGTCGGTGGTTCAGTAGAACACTTAGCGAGCCAGACAGCGAGCAAAGCAGGAATAGGCTAACAGCACACTGTTCATACAGCAAGTAGGCATGAAAAGAATCCTAGGCACTTCGCAGTAAAACATGGTCCTTAAAAATTAGGCCTTTCACTTTATTAGGCTGGGGTGGTGGAGAAGTTGACACTGAGTAGGGTAGCAGCAGCTGGGAAGTGTGGGGGAGGAGATTCCTAAAGCAGGAGGAGGGAGCTAAAGCATGGGTGGAAGGAGGTACCACAAGCCAGTTGTCCAGAGAGCTTGGCTTCCTCTCACCAGATCACCTAAGCTGTTTCAACAGGGCTCCATCCTCTGGCTGTGGGATGGGACCTCAAGCCTTTGTGGAGAGAAGGCCCAGGACTTGGGGGTCAGGAGACCTGTCTTCTGTTCTCATCTCTGCCAGAGAGTTGCCGTGTGACCTTGGGGAAGTCACTTTTCCTCTCTGGGTCTCTGCGTCTCCAGTTTTGGAATGGGGATCATAAAACTTGCCTCACCTCGCAAGGAGGGTGGAAAGAGTTAATTCACTAGCTTGTCGAGTGCCCCAAGTTCCTTAGACACGGGTGCTGTGGAGGTGCAGGTTGTGTCCTAGGAGTGAACTTGGACCACACCCGCCCCAAGGAGAGCCCCAGTGACCGCTCTGAGGGATGTAACAAACCTGATGGCAGCTAAGCCTCCATGCACCAGGGCTCCCTGGCTTGTGAGAAGGGATCACAGCTGAGTGGGAACTCAAGAAGCAGCAAATCTAATGATTTGAAAAGCAGCCTGTTTGCACTGTCTTAGTGACCAGGTGCTCTCCCCTATGCAGTATGTCAGCTAATTCCCCGAGCCGCTGCGCAGACCTGATTGGTTCTGTTTTCCTGCTGTCTCTTGTCTTAGGCCTTTCCCTCTGAGCACCTTCTGGATCAGTCATTGGTCTTGGAAGTAACAGGCTCTTCTCCCCTTTTCTCTCAAACTCCAGGTGGCACAAGCTACATTCCAAGGCCGGGAAAAAGGAGAAGGAGCGAGGAGCGATCCAGGTCACCATCCAGTTTACCCGCAACAACCTGACGGCCAGCATGTTCGATCTTTCCATGAAGGACAAGCCCCGGTCGCCCTTCGGCAAGCTGAAGGACAAAATGAAGGGGAAGAAGAAATACGACTTGGAATCTGCCTCTGCTATCATCCCCAGCAGCACGGGGGCCCTCGACATGGAGGAGGACTACGAGCTAGGGGGCAAGAAATCCAAAGGGAAGGGCGGTTTCTTCAAGAACAAGCTCCGCAAGTCCTCCCTGACCCAGTCCAACACCTCGCTGGGCTCCGACAGCACCATCTCATCAGCCAGCGGTAGCCTGGCTAACAACTTTGGCATAACCATCAATGTTCCCGAGGTAACCAAATCCCCGAGCAGACACAGCAGTCTGTCCACAGAGCGCTCTGGTAAGAGGATACTGATTTTAATCACTAAATAAGGGACTGCCTAGGGTACTTTGGGTACATTAACTGATTGCTCACTGGAAGGAAGTGTCCTTTATAAGTTACTTTCCTCTGTGAGGCTCACTATACGCTTGAGTGGCTGGGGCTGGGGTGCTGGCATGAAGGTGCCAGAGATACTCCCTCAGTAATGAATGGTGGGTGGGCCTGTTCTAATGCCAGATTGACAGACCTGGAGATTGACACCCTCTGTTTATGCACAGAACTGGTACAGCAGTCTGTAGCAAGGCAAAATTCCCCCGTGGTGCCCTGCCAACTCCCCAGGGCTCAGAGTGCAGCTGAAGACCAAGCTGTCTTCAGCTCAGGAAAATGGTTCTGAAAGAGTGTAGTCCCTAAGCCTCAGCTGGAAGAGCAGCATCCTTCAGCGGGTGTTGAACTCTCTCCTTGGGGTCTAGTGAATGCCATTTGAAAGAGAAAATGGCCCCCTCTGTTAATCTGCTTGGAGCAGAGATGGGAGAAATGGTGAGTCCTAACGTATGGATGCCAGCATATTCTATGCTGTCCCCAAAAGCTCTGCCCATCCATACGTTAAAGATTCACTGTGGATCCATTTTTTCTGGTCTTCGAATTGTAGGACTGGAAGGGACCTTGAGAGGTCATCTAGTCCAGTCCCCTGCATTCGGGGCAGGACTAAGTATTATCTTGACCGTCCCTGACAGGTGATTGACTCACCTGCTCTTAAAAATCTCCAATGATGATGATCATCATACACCACAGACGGAGAATTCTGCTCTACCTCTCAAAAGTAGGTTCCAAGCATCCGGTGTCTTCCCAGCAGTGAGCCCTGAATGCACAGTGGTCAAGCAGAATGGAGCATTAATTTACTGAGCTTCCCTGCTGCATCTCCTGTCTCAGGGAACTTTTCAGGCTTGGATGAAAAGTGTCTGTTCAGACAGTGGCTGGACTCCAGTGACTAAAGCAATCTGAGTTCTGTCAGTCTCAGCACTCTGAAGGCAATGCACAGAACAGGGATGCCATCTCGGTGCATTAGCTTTTATTGTTTGCTGAAAGAAATCTGTAATTAATCCACAAACGATTTGATTGGCCTGAGACAGTACATTCAGAAATTCCCTTATTAGATCAAGAAGCGGGTCCTTGGTAACAATAAGTATTAATTAGGGCTGTCAAGCAATTAAAAAAAAATTAATCGTGATTAATTGCGCTGCTAAACGATAATAGAATACCATTTATTTAAATGTTTTGGGATGTTTTCTACATTTTCAAATATATTGATTTCAATTACAACACCGAATACAAAGTGGACAGTGCTCACTTTATATTTATTTTTGATTACAAGTATTTGCACTGTAAAAAACAAAAGAAATCCTATTTTTCAGTTAACCTTGTACCATTACTGAAGTGCAATCTCTTTATCATGAAAGTTGAACTTACAAATGTAGAATTATGAACAAAAATAATTGCATTCAAAAATAAAAGGATGTAAAATTTTAGAGCCTGCAAGTCCACTCAGTCCTACTTCTTGTTCAGCCAATTGCTCAGACAAACAAGTTTGTTTACATTTGCAGGAGCTAATGCTGCCCACTTCTTGTTTAAAATGTCACCTAAAAATGAGAACAGGCGTTCTCATGGCACTGTTGTAGCTGGTGTTGCAAGACATTTACATGCCTGTTCTCACTTTCTGGTGACACTGTAAATAAGAAGAGGGCAGCATTACCTCCTATAAATGTAAACAGACTTGTTTGTCTTAGCGATTGGCTGAACAGGAAGTAGGACTGAGTGGACTTGTAGGTTCTGAAGTTTTACATTGTCTTGTTTTTGAGTGCAGTTTATGTAACAAAAAAAATCTACATTTGTAAGTTGCACTTTCAGGACAAAGAGATTGCGCTACAGTACTTATATGAGGTGAACTGAAAAATACTATCTCTTTTGTTTATCATTTTTACAGTGCAAATATTTATAATCAAAAATGATATCCACTTTAATTTCAATTACAACACAGAATACAATATATATGAAAATGTAGAAAAACATCCAAAACATGTAATACATTTCAATTGGTAGTCTATTGTTTAACAGTGCGATTAAAACTGCAGTTAATCGCAATTTGTTTTTTTTAATTGCAGTTAAGTTTTTTGAGTTAATCGCATGAGTTAACTGATTAATCAACAGCCCTACTATTAATGCATTAAAAACCAGCTTCTTAGCCACACAATGCTGTCTGCTCCCTTAAGTTTGATGCCCTGGGTTGTGCTGGAGTGAGAATGCACATAACTGCTCTCGCACAATTATATGCATCCGCGGAAAAGACCACATTGCGTGGGAAGGTCGAATCTGATGTGCACCATTTAATGTCAGGCAATTCTCCAGATTGGACTCTACAACGAATTGCAAAAAGTTATTGCATGTCTCCAGGCACTGTATGACCGGGAAATGGGACTAAATGCAGGGAAATCTTAAGTCACATTTTCCCATCCGCCATAATGTCCTCAACTAAATTGACAGTTCTTCACAAAGCAGTGTGTTAGCATAGTCGTTGTAGTGAATCTTAAAGGAGCAGTCCTTCCCCATGTAAAATTTTAAGCGATGCTTCCGCACAAATCCACATACTGCTAAGATCTTTTCAGATAGTTTCTTGCCTCTATTACTAACTTTCAGATTTATTTTAAAGGAAGGTTTTATCCTCCTTTCCTCCTCCCTTGATCCTTCAGTGAGATCATATTGCTACTCTTGGTGAGACTTCTATAGCAATGTGCTCATGCCCTTGTCTCAGGATTTATTATAATTACATTATATGATCGGGAGAAGCCACAGCTGGGGTTGTGAGGGTGGGAGTTGGAGCAGTTTCACTGATACCTTCAGCATTGGCAGGTGGTAGAAGGCAATGTTGCTATGTGAAATATGTGGGGTCAAGGCAGATGTTCTCATTTGATGCTGCTTTTTCCTCCTTCTAGTTAAAGACTATCTACCTTCTCCAAAATTAGCCCACAAGAGAGCATTCAGTGATGAGATCTCCCAGGTTAACGTGGTAGCTGAGCCGAAAGCAATCCAAAGTCCAAAGCCAAAGGATGACCCTGTCTCCAGATCCTCTCTCTGTGTCAATGGAAGCCATGTTTACAGTGATGAACCTGCACCAAAGAGCCCAATGTCTGACCTACCGAGCTCCTTTCCGCTGTCCCTGCCTCTACAGAATATCACCAGAAAGTCTGAGGAGGGTTTCCACGCTGGCTTCCCTCCTCCTGACTCTGAAGACCTGCCATGGGGAGTCAGGCAGCAGAAAGAAGAGCCCAGATTCCTTCCCTCTCCTCCCAGTTTAGCAGTACAAGAGGAGAACAAGGTCTCAACCAAAGCTGTAACCCTCAGCAACCATCTAGGTAGAGCCAAGTTGGAAGAAGGCAGCCGCTTAGAGACCAAACCTGTGCAGATCGCAACGCCAATGGTCTTCTCCATGGAGGTGACGAAAGACAAATCCCATGAGGAAACCAGAAAGGAAGACAAGAAGTCCAAGGTTGGCCTCTTCCACCATGGGGGCACTAAAGGTGATGCAGGGAACAAGAGCTTGGGGGAGAAGCTGGGATCATCCCTGACCATATCTCCGCAAGTAACAGCTGTTGGAGACGAGAAGAGTAAGAGCAGCAGCTGGTTTGGATCCAAGGACACCAAAGAACCTTCTCAGAAACCCAGGTCAGTAGAACCAGGATTATGGACTATGCTGAACTGCTCCCTACAGTCACACTTCAGAGGCCACTGTAGCTCTTTAACCAAGCTGCCCCAAGATACAATCTAAAAAGCCATGCTGTTGTGACGTTGCTCTACAGTGTAAATGGAGCTGTGATCCCAAATTAGACACACTTTCCAAACCTATTTTCTAGCCATGCTGTGATAGGAAAAAATACTTCTAAGGGGGTATAAATATCTGTCGGCGTCTCCTGCAGGGGGAAGGCTGGTCTTGTGGCTAAAGCACAGGACTGGGAGTCAGGAGCCCTGGGTTCTATTCTTGCTTCTGCCACAGATCCACTATGTGAGCTCAGGCAAGGCAGGTCCCCCTTCTGGGCCTTTGGGATGATACAGTTCTCTCCGGGATGGAGGTTTAACTCCGTAATGTTCACAAAGCATATTTGAAATCCTTGGTGGGAAAGTGCTATAAAATATTATGCCTAGGTAGCTAACGTTCCCTTTGTACTTCCTGTTGCACCCAGTTGGGATCTGGGGGATCAAGATAGCTAGTGACAGGTGCATTGCTTACAAAGGAGGATGCCTCCCTGATCTTTGATTCAGGGTGGCACTGTGCTGCCCAAGCCCCAGGAGGGTGGTAGGTGGGTAACACTGGGTAATGTGAATGAACCCTTTTGAAGTGGCTAATTCCAGCTCTGCTGTTTCCCTCTTTCCTCCTGCTTATGCATCTCTAATTGCTCTAGCATAGCGTGGTTATTCATCCTCTACACAGGTGCAGGAGTCTGTGGCACATGGAACTATTTCAACTTTGTGCCTCTTATATGCTGGTTCTATCATGGAGATGCAATTCCCACCCCCATCCTCTTCATTCTTCTTAATGGTTGAGTTCTTGTGGGGGTGCTGAGAACCATTGAACCAAACTGTAAACCCTGTGTCTGATGGAAACCACTAAAAGCCAGGGGGTGCAGGAGCACCCCTAGTTCCATCACCTGTGCATTCCTGTCTGCCATTTTCAGCCCCATCTTCCTGCTGATATTGCAGGGAGTGAACCCACCCACCCCAGCAATAAACCCACCCACCACTGACTTCAATAAAAAGGATGAATGCAGTAACTCTAACTGGTGGCTTATCCCTGGTCCATCAAGGAAAATAAATTCTGAAGTACATTTGGCTCGCTGTGCTGTTAGCTCTGCATGAATCATGCTGTTCTTAAGAATTTGTTTAGGTTTACAACATTGCCTGGAGTGGAAGCAGGAGGAAAAGTTTGTTTGCTCTTTGGAGACTCAAGCTTTTAAAAAAAAAATAAAAGGGTGTTTTGAGAATGCTGGTCTGGGGCTGCATAAGAGGTACAATCCCTGGTTTGTTTGAGGTAAGGGCCTGGGGTGCTGAAACAATCGGTTCACATACTAAAAGGGTTTCTTACAATGTTATCAGAGTGCAACAGGTTTAGCTTCCTGCAGCTTGAACAAGGATGATAAAGTATGGCTACCTTGTATGCTCATTATTAAGGGGAAAAAATAACTCTTCCCTTGTACCCCTGTGGAAAATGCTACAGTTGCAGGAGGCCGTGGACACATGGAACCAGATTAAAAGGGGGAATTATAAAAGGAAAAAATAAAATCACTTTTCAAAGACATTCCTCACCTCGCGGACTTCCACCTTACGTTATCAGAGCTTCGCTCCCACGGCAGTTTGGGGCAGAGGGAGGGTTCAGTGCTTGCTACATCTGACAATCAAGTCAGATGTTACAAATTACAATCTTACTGCTTGCTACAGGAACCCCTCACTTAACGTTGTAGTTATGTTCCTGAAAATGCGACTTGACACGAACGATGTTAAGCGAATCCAATTTCCCCGTAAGACTTAATGTAAATGAGGGGGTTAGGTTCCAGGGAAATTTTTTTCACCAGTTTTAAACAAACAATTTAATACTGGTACACAGTGGTGATGATTGTGAAGCTTGGTTGAGGAGGAGTCAGAGGGTGGGATATTTTCCAGGGAATGCCTTACTGCTAAATGATGAACTAGCAATTGGCTGAGCCCTCAAGGGTTAACTTTCACACTCTACAAGGCAGCCGGAAAGGAGGGAGGGCAGACAGAGAGAGACACCCTGTGTGTATTTGAGAGAGAGAGATGCTCATTGCCCCTTTAAGTATGAAGAGTGGGGTCAGAAGTACACTGGTTTGTTAATTAGATCAGCAAGCTGAGACCAGATTGCAGCTCCTGCCTAAGGCAGGAGTCTTGGGGAGCAGCTCCAAGGCAGAGAGCAGGAGCAGCACATGGCAGTGCGGGAAGGGACAGCTGAACTGCTGGCAACTGATAGCCTGCTGAGCAGCTGCCGCACAGGGAACTTAGGAGAGCGGGGAGCTGATAGGGGGGCTGCCGGTCCACCCTGGTTCCAACCACCCACCAGCTAGTTCCAACCGGCTGCTCTTCCTGCAAGCAGTGGACAAAGCAGGCGGCTGCCAAACAACGTTAGAAGGGAGCATTGCACAACTTTAAACAAGCATGTTCCCTAATTGATCAGCAACGAAACGTTAATCAGAACGACTTTAAGTGAGGAGTTCCTGTATTTGATGGGCGCTTTTGAAAGAGTTTTACCCACTAAAGGACTTCCTGAGATCTCAACTCCTATTAAATGTCAATGGGACTTGGGCGGCTAGGTGACTTTTGAAAATTTTATCCAGTATGTTCACATCTTATATTTCTTTCCTCTTGGCGAGGGAAACTAAACTAGTCAGTTTTTAGTTAACTTCACTTTCTGCTTCTGGATCACTAATTCTGTGCTGACTATACAGTAGAACCTCAGAGTTACAAACGCCTTAGGAATGGAGATTGTTTGTAACTCTGAACAAAATGTTCTGGTGGTTCTTTCAAAAGTTTACAACTGAACATTGACTTAATACAGCTTTGAAACTTTACTGTGTAGAAGAAAAATGCTGCTTTTAACAATCTTAATTTAAATGAAACAAGCACAGTAACCGTTTCCTTACTTTGTCAAATCTTTTTTTAAACTTTCCCTCTATTTTTTAGTAGTTTACATTTAACACATCTCTGTATTGTATTTGCGGGTTGTCTTTTTTTCTCTGCCACACCTGATTGCATACTTCCGGTTCCAAATGGGGTGGGTGGTTGACCAGTCAGTTTGTAACTCTGGAGTTGTAACTCTGTGGTTTTACTGTATATCTCTGTGCTGACCAATTTGCCAACGCCCCTGTGCTCTACGGGTAGGGCAGCATTAGCCCCATTTTACAAGTTGGGCTCACTGAAGCAGGCAAGTTTAGTGAAGTGTCCGGGGCTGTGTGGTAAGTCAGTGGCAAGCTCTTCCTGCTTCGCTTCTGATGTGGTATTCAGGAACCACAAGCAGCAGCCCTTCTCCATTCAGTAACCCAGAAGCAACTGAGCAAGTCAGTAGCAGTGTCTTCCTGCAAGAAAACCTCCACCCAAGCCTCCCTTAGAATGGCGACTTCCTTTCTGCTGCCTCTTTTTGAAGCCGAGTAACTCCAGCTGGTCAACTGAGTAAGCAAGTAGAACTTAACATGGGTAAAGAGCCCATTGTTAAGTTGCCTGATTACAGGCAACTTAACAATGTCACAAGTGAAGGCCATGTAGTTAGTGTGGGTGGTTTCTACTTTGGGTAATGGAACACACCAGACCCTGTGAACTCACCGGCACCTAGTTTCTGCAGCACTTGTGGAATTGTGTTCCAGGTGCAGATCAGTTTAAACTTTCAGGTTTGATTGAATTCAATAAGAAAATGAAATCACTACTGGGTCCTTCTGTGTCAGGTTTAAATATTAACTAGGTACAATGTCCTTCCATTTTCAGTGTGCAGCTTATTTTTGGCTCAGGTAGACGTTGGCAGGGGTGAGGTTGGAGGTTTCAGTGTCTGGGTGGGGTACTGTTAGGAGCCGGGAAGGCATGTGGGAAGGGTAGTTTGGAATTGGGGGAATAAGCACAGTGGCTGGAGGATTTTTGATTAGTCATTTTTGCTGATGACAAAAAATAGGGGAAACCCTCCAATTAATAGGAGTACTTGTGACACCTTAGAGACTAACCAATTTATTTGAGCATAAGCTTTCATGAGCTACAGCTCACTTCATCGGATGCATACTGTGGAAAATCCAGAAGATGGTTTTTATATACACAGACCATGAAAAAATAGGTGTTTATCACTACAAGAGGTTTTCTCTCCCCCCACTGCACTCTCCTGCTGGTAATAGCTTATCTAAAGTGATCACTCTCCTTACAATGTGTATGATAATCAAGGTGGGCCATTTCCAGCACAGATCCAGGATTTAACAAGAAAGTCTGAGGAACAGTGGCGGGGGGGAGGAAAAAACAAGGGGAAACAGGTTACCTTGCATAATGACTTAGCCACTCCCAGTCTCTATTCAAGCCTAAGTTAATTGTATCCAATTTGCAAATTAATTCCAATTCAGCAGTCTCTCGTTGGAGTCGGTTTTTGAAGTTTTTTGTTGAAGAATAGTCACTTTGAGAACAGAAATTGCGTGACCAGAGAGATTGAAGTGTTCTCCGACTGGTTTTTGAATGTTATAATTCTTGACGTCTGATTTGTGTCCATTTATTCTTTTACTTAGAGACTGTCTGGTTTGGCCAGTGTACATGGGAGAGGGGCATTGCTGGCACATATCACATTGGTAGATGCGCAGGTGAACAAGCCTCTGATAGAGTGGCTGGTGTGATTAGGCTCTATGATGGTGTCCCCTGAATAGATATGTGGGCACAGTTGGCAACGGGCTTTGTTGCAAGGATAGGTTCCTGGGTTAGTGGTTTTGTTGTGTGGTGTATGGTTGCTGGTGAGTATTCGCTTCAGGTTGGGGGGCTGTCTGTAAGCAAGGACTGGCCTGTCTCCCAAGATTTGTGAGAGTGTTGGGTCGTCCTTCAGGATAGGTTGTAGATCCTTGATAATGTGTTGGAGGGGTTTTAGTTGGGGCTGAAGGTGACGGCTAGTGGAGTTCTGTTATTTTCTTTGTTGGGCCTGTCCTGTAGTAGGTGACTTCTGGGAACTCTTCTGGCTCTATCAATCCATTTCTTCACTTCTGCAGGTGGGTATTGTAGCTCTAAGAATGCTTGATAGAGATCTTGTAGGCGTTTGTCTCTGTCTGAGGGGTTGGAGCAAATGTGGTTGTATCGCAGAGCTTGGCTGTAGACAATGGATTGTGTGGTGTGGTCAGGGTGAAAGCTGGAGGCATGTAGGTAGGAATAGCGGTCAATAGGTTTCTGGTATAGGGTGGTGTTTATGTGACCATCGTTTATTAGCACTGTAGTGTCCAGGAAGTGGATCTCTTGTGTGGACTGGACCAGGCTGAGGTTGATGGTGGGATGGAAATTGTGGAAATCATGGTGGAATTCCTCAAGGGCTTCTTTTCCATAGGTCCAGATGATGATGTCATCAATACAGCACAAGTAGAGTAGGGGCGTTAGGGGACGAGAGCTGAGGAAATGTTGTTCTAAGTCGGCCATAAAAATGGCATACTGTGGGGCCATGCGGGTACCCATAGCAGTGCCGCTGATTTGAAGGTATACGTTGTCCCCAAATGTAAAATAATTATGGGTAAGGACAAAGTCACAAAGTTCAGCCACCAGGTTAGCCGTGACATTATCGGGGATAGTGTTCTTGACGGCTTGTAGTCCATCTTTGTGTGGAATGTTGGTGTAGAGGGCTTCTACATCCATAGTGGCCAGGATGTTGTTATCAGGAAGATCACCGATGGATTGTGGTTTCCTCAGGAAGTCAGTGGTGTCTCGAAGGTAGCTGGGAGTGCTGGTAGCGTAGGGCCTGAGGAGGGAGTCTACATAGCCAGACAATCCTGCTGTCAGGGTGCCAATGCCTGAGATGATGGGGTGCCCAGGATTTCCAGGTTTATGGATCTTGGGTAGTAGATAGAATATCCCAGGTGGGGGTTCCAGGGGTGTGTCTGTGCGGATTTGATCTTGTGCTTTTTCAGGGAGTTTCTTGAGCAAATGCTGTAGTTTCTTTTGGTAACTCTCAGTGGGATCAGAGGGTAATGGCTTGTAGAAAGTGGTGTTGGAGAGCTGCCAAGCAGCCTCTTGTTCATATTCCGACCTATTCATGATGACAACAGCACCTCCTTTGTCAGCCTTTTTGATTATGATGTCAGAGTTGTTTCTGAGGCTGTGGATGGCATTGTGTTCTGCACGGCTGAGGTTGTGGGGCAAGTGATGCTGCTTTTCCACAATTTCAGCCCGTGCACGTCTGCGGAAGCACTCTATGTAGAAGTCCAGTCTGCTGTCTCGACCTTCAGGAGGAGTCCACCTAGAATCCTTCTTTTTGTCCAGGCCTGAGACCTATTCACCCATGTTTTTCTAGGATCATAACGGGTTAGAACAGGGGTTTTCAACCTTTTTTTTCATATGGGGACCCCTAAAAAATTTCAAATGGAGGTGCAGACCCCTTTGGAAATGTTTTACACAGTCTGTGGATCAGCAGGGGTCTGCGGACCACAGGGTTGAAAGCCACTGGGTTGGAATGATCAAATGAGTATATTTTAGTGACCAAGGGCCAATAGAATAGTGAAATATGTCGTTAAATAGGATTAATGGGGCAAATTGCAAATATAGAAATTCACTCAACCGGTTAACCATAAAGCGAGGTTATGGTAAAAACACACAACACTTTATATCTTCAAAGGGCTTTAAAACCCCCTAACTACAAACAAACTCAATTAGCCTAAAGGGAGACCTCCCTGAGCTATTGACTAATCGCTGGTAGCAGCTCTGTGCACTTTGAAGTTGGCTGCACACAACTTCTGCCAGCTCTGTGGCTCTCCTGACCTAACTTGACCAACCTGCTCAACTGGACATATTAAGGTATTGGATTCAGCACGGCCGTGCACCTTCTGTAGCCATTTAAACCTGTGCAAATCGGGTGTAAAATGCTACCTCGGGTGAGAGAGAGGGGAGTGCTGCCAGGTGGCATTTTGCACCCACCTTGCATTCACTTGGCACAGAGGTAAGTGACATCATGCCATGCAGGGTAGTAGAGAATCGGGCCCCCATTGTTTTGCTGAGCCAGTGGCCCTTGTCGCTGCAAGTCTCCGAATGCAATCCCACTTCAGTGAAACCTGTCACTACCCCAGCACTGGAGATGGCTTCAGGGCACATGATGGAAACGGTCCTGAAATAAAGTCTTATAACATCCCTGGGAAGTGTGCAGTAGGTTGTGGCCTCTCCCACTTCACAGGTGGGGGAGTCAGCCAGATTTTCAAGAGTAGCCACTGAGTGGGGGGGGGTGCCCCGTTAGACAGCTGGGGCCTGGTTTTCAGAAGTGCTGATCACCTGGAGTGCCCCTCGGCCTCAGGTGGAGCTGGGGGTGCTCGGCACCCCTGAAGTTCAGGCCCCAGGTGTGTCGCGTCGGGTAATGCGGATCAGTGGTTCCTCCTTTCCGTTCGGGCCAAGGCGACTTGCCCAGAGGTCTGGCTGGAGTCCGTTGCGGAGGTTCGAGCGGGAGGGCTCCTGCACCCCGGCCGCCTCCTCCCCACAGCCTAGGAAACTGCAGAGGGGTGAGGGATGAATCCGCTTCTTCACGGCTGACTTCCTGTTTCCTGCCAGGCCGGCCTGGGAAGGGCTGGGCTGGGCTAGGCCAGGCCAGCCGGCACCGTCCTCCCCAAGCATCAGCACCAGCTTGCCCCAGCCAGCGCACGGAGTAGCCGCCGCGCCGGAGGTGGGTGCCCCTGGGGGCTTGGCTGACTCTGCGTTCGGGCCCTTCCTGCGGCCAGGCCTAGCCTAGTCCCTGCAGGTGAGGGGGATGGGAGAGGTCCAGGCCTGGGGAGACGATCAAGTTCGGGGGGGAGCTCCCCGGCTGCTCTGAGGAGGCGGAGGAGAGCCCCAGCCCCCCGATAGGAGAACCAAGCTGGGGGGGCATCGCCACAGAGCGACTGGAGGGCCTCGCTCCCTTCCCCTCCCTGCCTCGGCGACAGATTTCCCTGGGACACCGAGCGCCGAATGGCCGGTGGGTGGGTCTCCGCTGCCTGCTGGTGTCACGGCTCCCGAGGGCCCGTTCGGAAGCGGGGGGGCTCGCTGGGCCGGACACTGTGCAAGCCCCTAGGGCGGGGCGGCCCCTGCTCGCCGTCTCAGGCGAGAGGCTCGCCGAGCAGGTGTGAAAAATGGCGGCAGCATTGAGCTGCTCGGACTAGCTCTGTGCTTTAACGGCGCCGACGTTCGACATGCCCTCATTAAAAATGCCCGTAGCCCACCCCCCACCCCCCCGATCCCTTAACACTCAGGCCTCCCCTTGGAGAAGGGGCTGCGAGCCCTAAGATTGTATGCAGTGTAGTTGTAGCTCTTAGACTGACTTTTGTTTCACCCCTTCTACATGGACTCTCTTCCTCCCCGCCCCTTACGTTGAAAACACTAAAGACTCCCTCGGGTGCGGGGCCTTTGGGGTGCTCACTCTGCTGCTCCCAAGGGGGCAGGAGGGGAGGGTCCCTCCAGGTGTGCGTTGGGAGAGCAGAAATCCCATTGATCAGATGTGCAGCGTATGCTCTGAAGCCTTTGCCAGTGAAGGTGATCCGGAGACCTACCTGTAACTAATCCCCACTCCGGTTACTGTACTTTCCCTCATCCCCAGCCCTGCAACACGGCTCAGAGTCCAGGGTACGGACACCCTTGGGGGGCTGCTGGGCCAGGTGTCCTCAGAGGTCTTGGCCTGGCCCTGGGAAAGTATATAACTGCTGCCTCTGGTCTCTCCCTGCAGGAAGCGAAGGCCTTAAAGTGCTAGTTTTCCTCGAGGACTCCATGGTGCTGGCTGGGGGCTGCTGGCAAAGTTCTGACTCCATTAATGCCCACAGCAGCACAGGGGGGCAATTCCTTCCCATTGTTGTTTGAGGGGAAAAACACCTGATCTTTGTTTCTATTATGGCTGGAATTTGAGCCTTGACCTCTGTGCCTCAGCTTTTCCATGTGCATGTGGTTTTATTTCTCTTCTAATACAGATTTACCCTCCTTTTGCAAAGCACGGTGCAATCTCTGGATTGTGAGTGCTTGCTGGACGAAGTGCAGTGTTGCTGTATTTACTCTGCAGAGCAGACTGGGAACTGTAGGAGAAATCTCACTGATTATCTGTTGGCCCAAGATGAGGCACTCGAGTTGCTTGTATTTTTTTTTTTTTTAATCAAGGGAGGCCAAGATATACAAAATACTGCCAAACAGTGGATTCCTTTCCCCCCACATTTATTCATTTATTTTTGCTCATTGATCTGTATGTTCCTTTTATGGGAGTAGCTGGGTTAGTAAGTATTTTAAGACAGTGATTCTCAACCAGGGGTATGCATGCCTCTGGGGGTACTCAGAGGTCTTCCAGGGGGGTGCATCAGCTCATCTAGATATTTGCCTAGTTTTACAACAAGCTGCATAAAAAGCACTAACGAAGTCAGTACAAACTTACATTTCATACAGACAATGACTTGTTTATACTCCTCTATATACTGGACACTGAAATGTAAGTACAATATTTATATTCCAGTTGATTTATTTTATAATTAAATAGTAAAAATGAGAAAGTCAGCAATTTTTCGGTACTAGTGTGCTGGGACACTTGTATTTTTATGTCTGATTTTGTAAGCAAGTAGTTTTTAAGTGAGGTGTAACTTGGGGGTACGCAAGACAAATGAGAGCCCAAAGAGGGGTACAGTAATCTGGAAAGGTTGAGAGCCACTGTTTTAAAAAGCAGTGCAGACTTGTGAGTCTAGGCTGCTGCAAATATATGGACACCCTCCCTCCCCCCCCCCCCCGGGCCCTGTGTAGTCCTTAACACCCTCAGATCATAGTCTGACAAATAGCTGATATGGTAGGAAGAATTGGGATGCGTTTCTTGGAATGTTTTCTACGGTTGGCTATTCCATGAGAATGTGAGTGGGGGAGGAAGAGGGTGGGGCTAGGGAAGGGAAATCCAAACCCTGGTGTGAAAGCTTGCCTGGTAACTGCTCAAGCAAGAGACTCAAGGGAGAAAGTTTGTTGTTGATTGAATTCTGACTGTGTACTCGGTGGTCTGCAGACCTAGAGAAACTCCTAGTCCCTGCTGCAAGGAGCTTACAATCTAAAGACACGGACAGTAGCTTGCCTGTAATGGAAGAACATCCATAGACTGTGAAGGAAGCCCTGTTGGGTGTCAGCAAAGGGGCTTTGAGGGTGGTTTTATGGTGGGGGTAGTTTGGTCAATGGACAGACAATGAGGAAGTTTCAGGTGAAGGGGCTGTTTGGAAGAATGCACAAAGGGGAGACTGAATAGTTTAATAGAGGCTCTGGAGGAGGGTAGGCAGCAAGAGGGGTATGGCAGTGATTAAATGGTTGCTTTTAACAGGCTTGCTGGGAGCTTGTCTGACTGTGGGTGCTGTAGACTGACAGGTCTTGTCATTTGCTCTGCCACTGGCTCACTCTGAGACCTTGGGCAAGCCACCTGATGACAGCCTTAGTTTTCTTATTGCTAAAATGAGTATGATGCCTCCACCTTAGATGAAGGGAGGTGTATATAAACTGCTAAGTGCTATTATTATTTCTGAGTCTGACGACTTGAGGTGTTGGAATTGGAGTAGAGAGAAAGAGCGGAGACTTAGGCTTGACCAACTATCTGACACCAGGGCTCTTCTCCTAAAGTCTAAGGAGGGAAGCTAAAGGAAGTGGATTGACTGGTGGCTAGGAAAAGGAGATAAGTACTCCTGCTGTACAGCAGGAGGGCCCAAGTGCCCAAATCAGATTGGGCGCCTTTTTGGGGGTTTGTACAGCACCTCTCCCGGTCAGAGACGGCTCTTGCCTCAAAGAGCCTGCGATCTGGATGAAAGTGACTCAGTGAGTGAGTGTGGCAAATGAGGACAAGTGAATGCCAACAGGAAGGTGTGTTAGGTAAGCGAGCCGTGTGTGTGGTTTGCAGGGTTTTGTAACAGAGCCAAACGAGGAACTGGTGTTGCTAGACCTTGCTGTCCCCATCTCAGTTTGACACTTAAATAATTTCTAGTGTTGTCATGTTCAGGATCTAAAATCATGAGCCGCCAAAATATTAGGGTCTTACAGAGCCTTCTAGGGAAAGGGTGTGGTGAACGGGTTTGTGCTGTCACCTGTCACTTTCCTCTTGGATTGATAGTGGAAGCTTTTCCAGATTTCCCCTATGTCCAGCCAGGTACGTCCCCATGGTCCAATCCCTGTCAAGGTACATGTATTTCCAGTGGCAAGGATAGGGATTTTGCATGCTGGAGAGCTCAGTATCAAGTGTGTACATAATGCCTGTGATCAAATATTTGATGGGAAACGTTTTCTTTAGCCTTTATTCCTCCTCTGACCCCCAGGAGCAATAATTTATAGCTGGCTGCACCTATGAATGGTTGGTCTCAGATAAACATCTGTACTTCCCGGGGAGCATCGTGAAGAGAACACAACCTACAGGCAGATTTCTAGGAAGCTAGCATAATCACCTGCTGTTCCAGTACCAAGCTGGTTTGAATTGGGGTGATTGGGCTGCCGGTGTCTAGTTAGAAAGACCAGTACAATATTTTAAAAGGCACTGAAGTCAAGGATGCTCAGCCTGACCCAGCTGATATTTTTTCTGGATTCTTGCTGTGCAGCTCTTAACTGAGAGCTAAAAATATTTGGGGGATAATGGAGGTAAAGCTTTAGCTGAATTGGTGCCCATGTGGTGAAGAGAGTGTGTTGTTCAGGGATTAGATCTAGGGACTGAGAGCCAAGTCTCCTGGGTTCTTTTCCCAACTTTGCCACAGATTTGTTGCAGGACTGGGCACTTGGCCTCTCTGTGCCTTATTATCCCAATTTTGCAGGTGGGGTAAATCTGGGAGTGGGAAGGATGTGAGATCCATTAACTTTGGTAATAGCTTTGAGATCCTTGGACCGAAAAGTGCTATACTGGTTATTGCTCTTCCTAGTTTTGTGAGAACAGCTCTCTGGCATAGCATGGCTTTGTTGAGACATACTCTTTTAGAGTCCAGCACTGTCACAGTTACTGTGAAAGGATTTTAGCTCAGTTCAGTTCTGAAGCTTTTAAAGGTCTTTTAGTCTGGGTGTTTCATTTACTGTTCTGGGAGGGCAGGCACAAAAATTTAACATCAGGGAAATAGGAAGATTTTTTTTTTTTCTCTCCACATGACAGATTTTTTTGTTTGTTTGTTTTTGTTCTTTAAATTCAAACAGGAGCAGAAAATAATTGAATCCCCACCCCACCTCAGAGGCTGTAGGAGGAGTTTCAGGTTCTTGGGTTCTCTGGCAAATGCCTATCCTTCTATCACCTTATGTTCCGGGGGGTGGGAAATGCCTGTTTGGATTATGATGTTGACAGGAGTGGTCGTCATACAAGTTCCCCCCTCCCCCCCCCCCCGGTCAAAAACAGGTATTGAGCAGAATTTCTAGAATGGGAGCTCAGCTCCTCCCTTCCCATATTTAAAGAGGTGTGGCTGAGAGTGGCAGTTGTAGAAGGAGCTGGTGGTCAGGACTCTTGGGTTCTAGCCCTGTGTGTGGTGCTGACTCGATGCATTTTACTGGTCAGTTAACCTCTGTGTCTGTCCCCTGTGAAAGGGGGACGAAAATACAATGTGTTCCAATCCTGCCAATTTGCAATGTGCTTTAAGTGCAAGGTGATGGTGTTAATGTCGTCCTGGTGTCAGGGCTGCAAAAGCCCTGTTTCCCATAGGGGAGGGAGAAGTTTCCTCTGGCAAGTGAAGGGACCTGCACAATGCAGCACTATTTAAAAAAAAAAAAAAAAAAAAAAAAAAAAAAAAAAGAGTTTTAACCCTTTTGGTTGTGAAGTATTTTTTTCCGAATGTGAGTAGAAACCTGCACTTATGCAGTGTCACCTCCCTGAGCCTGCAGCCTTGGCTGCCCCTCAGGTCTTTGCCAGCTGCCCCAGAGTGAAATTAACATCACTCTGGTCACTTTCACTGATGCTGTACAGAACTGGTAGGCAGAAGCCATGCTCTCAAGGATCGTGTCCGTTTCATGCTGCTGGTGGAGTGGAGTGGTGCATCAGTGGAGGTAGGCGTGGTAACTGATCATAGGGGTGGACCATCTGAATAATGGAGACAGGAGGTGGGGGTAGAGTAGCGTAGCCCTAGAGGGGGTCACTTCTCCTTTTCAGCATCCACAACTTCATATGAAAGAGCCTCCAAGCAGTGTCTATGAATCATAGAATATCAGGGTTGGAAGGGACCTCAGGAGGTCATCTAGTCCAACCCCCTGCTCAAAGCAGGACCAGTCCCCAACTATGGAGAGCACTGTAGCAGAAAAATCAACTCCCACTGAATACTTACAGCCCTGTTCTTCAGAACTCTCTACAAACATTCATTTACTAACCCCCAGCAGCCCTGTGGGATAGGCAAGTATTATCACAGTGTTACACATGGGAAATGTGGGGCACAGAGTGGCAAAGTGACATGGACAAGATCACAGGGGTCGCTGGTGTCAGAGCTAGGGTTAGAACTTGGGAGTTCCTGGCTCCCAGCTCTTTGATCAGATCTCTGACTGCACAGCGCTCTGTTATGCATGGGCCGTATTCAAACTCCCAGCCAGGGCTACTCTTCTGACAGGAGAGGGAAGCATGGGGCCAGCTGCCAGCAAGGGAGAGAAATGGAATGTATGTGGGAGAGGTGAGGAGACTGACAAAAGTGAAAGCAAGATCAAGTCAGTTAAACTCCTCCAGATGTAAAAGCAGTGGAGACAATTTTGCAGCATTGTAAATGCTGTCCATCAGAGGCGTGGTGCCAAAGAACTCCTCGAACCTTCCCTAGGGAATGGGAACGTTGGGTGTTGGGCTCTGCTGAGCAGGGTGGAAGTGTAGCTCTGATCCTAATACATCAAACATCACTTATGTTTTCAGGACCGCTCCTTGACCTCAGTAATACAATGAAGAAGGGGGTTTTTTTTGTTTGTTTTTTTTTAAACTAAAGTGGGAGTTTACTTTCCATTGAGGCAATGCAGAGCACGCACTCCCCCTAGTGTAAAGTTTCTTTATTTCAGAGGAGTAAAACAGAAGCAGGAATTCTGCTTTCTGGAGGATTTTAAAGACTGTGACCATTTCTAAAAAGCTTCTACCTTGGACTAGAGAACAGCCAGCAAAGGTGAGAGCTGCCCCTGCTGATCAAAGACACGGCAGGCTAAGGGAGTGCCAAGTATTTGAGTGTCGGACGCGTGTATGATCTCCAGTATTGTGTGTGTGTGTGTGTAACCCCCTTTGAATGCCAGGGGTTCTGTGTGTATCTCGAATGGAGTACAGTTGGTCCCAGATCCTGCAGAAATGTGACATTTCAGTATTCTTAAATCTGTTGAAATTGGCTTTGCTTTTTTTTCTCCCCCTCCCCCCCCCCGAAAAGCCTCTTGGGCCACAGCGAGAAATGCTGTTCTGGAGTGGATCCCTTCATAGTTATGTCGATGAGAGCTGGAAGGATGCCCTGCGTGCTGGGGACAGTTCACAGTCTTATTTTCAGGGTGGGAAGGATTTTGGCTTTAGCGCTAAAGACTGGGGTGGCCAAGCGTAAGGTGACTAGGTCAGGAGGCTGAACAGTGGCTGGAAGGGTGTACATAGCTATGCTTCCAGTAACTCCTGTTCTTCCAGCAGAAATATAGTTCTCACAATCGACAGGGAGAAATGTACAGGTTTTTGTAGCTAATGGCAGAGGGTTGCACACTTTGCTGCTCATGTTGACCAAGCTCTGTGCCTTGTTCAACCTTTTAAGTGTAAATGTAGGTCGGGGTGGAGGTAGGGCTGGCCAGAGTGTGAGGGGCTGGCTGGGGACTGGGGACAAGAGCCCGGGAGGGTGGGGCAGCTGCACTGGGGGCGGTGAGGGTTGATTTTGGAGCCACCTGGCTGGAATGGGGAGGAGGGCCTTGTGTGGGTATGCCGCTCACCCTCCATGCTTGTAAGCTACTGCCTCTGATGTGTAGACAGCAGCCATAGGGCTCCACAGAGCTTCCTCTGCCGGCATCACAAAATGGGCAGTTTATGATGGGCTTAATTTCAGGCTCTTTTAGTTTCCTCCAAAATCAGCAGGGGTCTGCTTGGTGCTCCCTTTATCGTTCTTCGACGTTCTACCATTGCTCGGATGTGGTTTTCTGAAGTTGTCGCGTTACAGACGTATGACTGGAGAAATGCCGTCAAGGTGAATGTAGGGCCTTGCTTTGCTTGGCCAAAAAATACTGAAACCAATTCAGAGCTAGCACTGCAGGTGCAATGCTGCATACCCTGGGCCAGGGATTGCTGGTGTATTTAGCCGTGGAGAATTGTAGAGCTGGAAGGTCAAGAGAAATATCCAGATGTGCTTTACAACCCCCTGAGCGAAGGTGGATTGGAGGCAGGACAAGACAAACAAGACAGTGGATCTGTGGACCCAGGGGATGGGCTTGTGGTTAAAGCTGTAGCCCCAGAACTCTGGAGAGCGGGGTTCTCTTCCTGGCCTTTCCACGGGCTTTCTGTGGGATAGTCTCGGGCCTCCACCACTTGGTTCCTTTGTGGGGTCTCTTACTCTGTGCCAAGGGGAGGTAAAATGGTCCCAAATCCGAATTCTCTGCTCACACCCTGGTGGTGTTTTTACATTTGCTGTGCACAGATGTGAATGGCAACACAAGATGACAGGCAGTGGGGAATTTGAGTCATCTGTCTGAGGTTCTCATCTGTAAAGCAGGGGTGATGAGGATGATGCTTCCTTACTGCACAGCAGTGTTACCAGCATAAACCTGTTAGACACTTGCATGTTTCAGTACTGAGTGCCACAGAAGGCTTGTGAATAATTCAATAAAATGGCTCCCTGATGTAATGCCGTTGTCTTCCATGGAGTTTGGCCCATTATATCCTTCCTGTAGCAGCATTCTGTCTTCCACCCAAGGACGATTAATGCTCCATCCGTGAAAGATGGTTGCAGTGGACCCTGGAACAATACAGAATGTGCCCGAAGTTTGGTTTCAGTGTCAAGTTTATGTTGGGCCATATTCATCAATCTTAGTGAAGGTTCATGGGCTGGGACTGCCTTATGGCTTGGGACACAAACCACGTGTGTGAAATTCAGAGGCTTTATCTGTCCCAGTGAGTCCTTAGTTTCATTGTAAAGAAATCTGGTCTTGATTTTCAACACTGCACCTGGATAGCTTTCTATTCTTTCAGATTAAAAAATAAGTAATGTGGGGGGGGGGGGAAGGGGGGCAATGCTGATAGTGGAAGGCTCATTTAAGTTTCACCAGAACTGCATTTCTTTGACTGCTCTCATTGTCTAGTGTGGATCGTAGCTGGAGCTGCCGTTAAGAGGAAGAATAGACAGATCCTTTCCTCCATCAATAGAATTGATGGGGTCATATAAAAATGAATTCATGTTACGCTCCTGTTCCAGGGACACAGACAACTTGAAATGCAGTCCACTATGCAAAAGTAACATAATTTCAGGCCCTGCACTTTTCCCCAAACTCTGCCCCTTGCCTCAAAATGACTTTTTTTTGTTTTTTTTTGTTTTTTTTAAGGAAAACAGTTTCTCTTTTGGTCATAGTAGGACAAATCCACAAACAGCAGGTGAAACTGACTAGCCAGAAGGTAAAATGGGTCAAACACAAAGTAAAGGGTGGGTGGGGGAGGCTGTTATTTTTTCAGTCTAAGTGGCATGATATATATGTAACAATAATGCCCCCCCAAAAAATTCAGAGATTCATTTAGCTGGGATTGGTCCTGCTTTGAGCAGGGCGTTGGTCTAGATGACCTCCTGAGGTCTCTTCCAACCCTAATCTGCTATGATAGTCTTTAAGTTGTCTTGGCTGTGTTCCTCCCAAAGCAGCTCTGCTGAGGTTGGTAAGGCCAGCATTTTGGCCTTTGCTGCTGCTTTCCCCCATTCCATCTAAACTTTTATGTATAGTTCTGGTTTTGAAAACATGCATCCATGCTGCGTTCGTTTCCTATTCTGGAACTCTCCCGGCGTACATTGCATCGGCTGGCTTTAGGCAATAACCTGCCAGTACCAGATCGGCCTAGAGGCGTACGATGACTGAAATTTACTAAGGAAGCGAGCTTAGTTTACAGCCTTCATGGAGAAGTTTATAAATCACAAAAAAAGGGAGCAGGGGAAGAGAAAATTTCGATGGGAAATTTATTTTAAAATACCTTGATGGCACGAGAAGTCAAGTGGTGCCTATAAGCTCCAGTGAAGTTATGCAGCCTCATGTTCTTATGTAAACTATCTCTGTGAGAGAAGGCTGAAGGGGGATGGAAGAGAAGGTGCTTTTTACATTTCCTCCTAGCTGAACTTTAGCTACACACAGAGAGATGCTTGCTTAGTGGCTACTGTGACTAGTGAGGGCCCAATCCTGTGACATCAGTGAGAACAAGACTAGGCTGTATATAGAATAAACAGTGGCTTTCAATCTTTTTTGTCATTTGCAGACCCCTAAAATATTTCAATTGGAGGTGCAGACCCTTTTGGAAATCTTAAATATAGTCCACGGACCCCCATTGCTCCACGGACCACAGGTTGAAAACCATTGGGCTAGAGACTGACAGTATAATACGGGTTTTTGACTTTTTCCTCCCCCTCCACAAACTTTGATTTGCCCAAGTCATTGACATCAATATTTCACTTGTGGCTGATCACCCTAAAATCTGATTTTTTTTTACTGTGTGGCTCTTCCCCAGAATGGTAATTCGCTGCATTATTCTGCCCCATAGGAGGTCTGGTACTCCTGCTATTTGAGTTGCTCTGCTCTGAGCACAGAGGTGGTGGGTAATTGTCTGTAGCCAGGTCAGGTGCTGCCCATTCAGCCCTCCCAGGGAATGCAGGAGGCCATATGAGAATGCAGCGTTCCAACCAGGAAGTGACCAAGAAACCTCAGTCTGAAGAACACATGGTAAGACAAGTGGCTGATTGCTGAAGGGACCCCGCATTGGTGCGTGAGACTCTGGTCTTTATGCCATCTTCATCTGACCGTTGCCATTCGCCTTTGCCACTATGCAGTCCGCTTGCTGAGTGCAGGCCCTAGAATTGGCTGCTTAGTTACTGTCTCAGCTGATCCCTTAGATTTTAGAAGGGGGGGGGGAATGTATCTCAAAGTAATCCCTCCTCTGTGACCACTTTACCTTAGAGCTGCTCAAGCAAGAGGAGGGTTCTCTGGGAGGCACCAGACTTGCCAAGAGCCCAGCATTTGTGGTTTCTTCTCTCTGACAAGGGCTGGTAGCTGAAAGCAGAGCAGGTAGCTACATGTTTTCCCCTCCACTCAGAGATTAGCAATGCCATTGGCGCCTGCAAGGGCACCCACCCGAGGACCCTGAATTCGGGTCTTATGAGGAGAACATAATGCCCAAAGGTCTGTGCAAGAATCAGGGCCTAAGTGTGCTGAAGCAGCCCCTGCTCTAGAGACCCTGTCACCATCTTCAGTTCGTTTGTATGAAGTGAGTGTGCCAAGCAATAGGAAGGAGGCTGGGAAGATAGCGGGATGATCACACAATTATGCAGGCTGGGGATGGGCACAGCGTTAGGTAACCAGATCACTGACCCCTTTTAAAAAAATGATCTTTTTGGAAAGTCCTCATTGACTCAGCTCCTGTGCCAAACAAGTGACCGTGACGGCTTATGATTTGTATACTATTTGTTTGATTCCCCTCGTCTTTATAGTCTGTCCCCAGCCACCCCTTTACCTGCTGTCAGGGGAGGATCCTTGAAGGAGCCAGAGAGCACAAACCGCACTGATTGGCTGTAGGGCATATGATCTGAAATCTGGGGCAGGGAACTTGCCACCAGAGCGTGTTGGTTACCTCTCTGTTCTAACCGCTCAAGAGTCTGGAGCTGCTGGGAGGGTGCTGCCCCCTGGTGCTGCTGGAAATGGGGGGCTTTTGGGATAAATGTGTCCCCAAAGCCCTAGACTCTGTAGGGAGTACTGGGCAAGGAGATTCAGCTATCCCCCTTGTGCTTCTGACTGCTGAGTCTTGGAGGAGAGGGTTTGAGGGCAAGGATTGCCTTGTGATTGAAGTACTGGCTGGGAATGGGAATTCCTGGCTGCACCAGGGACTCCCGTGTGATCTCATGCAAGTCTGTTAAGTTCTGTGTCTCAGCCCAGGGGTAATCCTGCTGATCTGCTGCCCAGGGCCTCATGCGGCTCCACTCCAGAGGTTTGTGAAATGGGTTGAATTGAGCTGGCAACACTCCAGAAAGGAGGAGGATGATAGCCTCTGACCCGTTGTAAAGGTGGGGAAGGATCTGCATCTCCATTGGTACAGCCAGGGAAACTGAGTTGCGGGGGGGGGGGGGGGGGTAATGGCCTGTTTCTTGGTGGTGCTGAGATCCCTGCAGCTTCTGTTGAGTGGGACAAGGGATAGCTCATTGCCTCGGAGACACGGAATGGGAGTGGCTTGCCCAAAGATCACACAGGGAACCAGCGGCAGAGGTAAGAACAGAACCTAGCTCTCCTGACTCCCAGCCCAGTGCCCTGGCCACATGCTGCCCCCTGCTGTTTGTTTGTTTTCTCTTCAGCTATAACTGCAGTTCCTGTGTTGACTTCAGTGTTCAGGGGGCTCTGTGGGAGGAGGGGAAAGGGAGGATTTTGAGAGCCTCTCTCTGCTGACCTGATGTGAAACCAAGCAAACGACCAGACTCTGGAGTAAGTCACTAAGGGCTTGGGCTTGCAACCCTGACTCACGTGAGTCAGCCTTACTCATTCCAGGAGCCCTCCTGAATTCAGTGGGACTACTCGCATGGGTAGAATTGGAAAATTGGCATCCAGAACAAGTTTTCAATCAATGAACAGGGAGTTTGGGCCACAGGTGCTGAAATGAGGCTCCTCTCCAGTTCTGTGTTCCTCCAAGGTCATTTGGTTCAGCGCAGTAGGAATTCTGTATGTTGTAAAGAAACAGGGTGGGGGGGAGCACAAGAGCTGCCTTAAAACAAGGGGTTCCCTTTCCTTTATATCAGTGCATGCACTATCCATGCATCTCTGTCTTAATCATTGCTCTGCTTAACAGGAAGGAATGTGTGATCCCTGCAGCACTGCACAGCTTTGACCATAAGTGTTTGTGGGGTGGGTGGGGTGGGGTGGGGTGAATATACTTAAGCGCTGTCATAGTATTAACCAGGAGGACTATTTTGTCTTCCCTCCACAGCCTGGAAGTGTCTCCTAAGGTAGAAACCAGCTCAGATGCACCTTCTCACTTTTCCCCTTGTTCCCCTGTCCAATGTCCTCCTGCTGGTATAGTCCATCCTGCTCGCATGCTAAGCACTAACCTTTTAACTGCTACTGAAGAAAGCCAGTTTGGATGCCTGTCCCCTACCAACCCATTCCTCCACTCCTTGCACAGCAACCCTTTCTTTGAGGACCTCCTTGCTGACCAGGTACTAAACTCTCCTTCCCCTACTCACTTTTTCTCTAGTTTCCAGTCTGGGTCGCATGCTACCAAAGAGGTCGTTGGGCACCTTTATTCCTCTGAGGATTACAGTCCCTCTGCCTCCCTAGGACTTCACAAACCACAGCAGGAGTCTTCAACCCAAAGCGCTGGTGCCCCTATTCCAGAAGCCACTCCCACATCCCAAGGACTCAGCCCTCCTCGAGAACAGACTCTTGCTACTCCTTCCGTCTTTGACTGGGATGACACCTTTGATGCCTTTGCGACGAGTAGACTCAAACCAGAAACTCGGGAGGAAAGCCTTTTGAATTCTGTAGTTATGGAGGACGTGGCCTACATCGATGATCCAAGTCCAACAGGAAGCCCAGCTGAACTGGTTCATGAAAACCAGACTGAGAAAGCTAAGGCTGAGCCACAAGGTGCGGATGAAGTGTCTCTAGGCCCAGGGTCCTGGGCAGATGTCACAATCGTAAAAGAAATGGAGGCAAATGTACTGAAAACAGTGCAGGAAGCTACACGGAAAGAAGATGGTGTGTTGGGTCATTTGGGCTCTCTGTTGGAGAGTGAGAAAACTAGCACCTCTCAAGCCTGGTCTGCATTGGGAACTTCAGGGAAGGAGGAGGATGCAGCAGCATTGACTACTCAAAATAGTGCTAGAGAGAAATGGGACAGTGAAACTGTGTGCGTAGAAAAACTGACTGTAGCATACAGTGAGGAGGAGCCCAATAGTGCAGGGGAAGATGAATGGACGACCACGGCCACAGAAACAATTGGCGGTCTATGGGAAAGTGACCAAACCGTCGCCGAGAAGGAACACGAGATTCAGGAGAGCATGTTCAGGCCACGTCCACCTTCCGACGAGGGCATCTTCGAAGAGGAAAGCAGCCCTGTGAATGCCCCCGGCCTATTGACCAAAAGCAACTTAGTCTTGGAGAAACCCAGTGAGGCACTTCCTCAGAATAAGGCTGCCCTGTCACTGTTGGGGTCAAAAGTGGAAGCGGCGGAGAAGCCATCAGCTGTAGTCGACATCGGTGACGGTCAGGATTCTAGTAACACAGAGGGGATGATTGATATAAAGCCACCAGGAGGTGGGCTTCAGACTAGTGCACAATTGGAGGCAGATGAAGCCAGCATGAAACTCGGTTCTGACTTTCACGAGAGACAGATCCCCTCTGCTGTATGGACTGAGACCCCAGAGAGGGAGGAGGAGAGCAGTGGGGCAGCTGGTTTGGAGATAACCATGGGGGCACCGCCGCCAAAGCCTCCGAGATGGTTCACACCCTGGGATTTCAGAGAGGAAGATGATGAGGCCAATTTGGACACACAGATGAGCCAGCAAGGCAACGAATATCAGTGTGAAAATGAGGAGGGCCCAAAGGTGGCAGTTCAGCCGCAATATACCCATGTAAGCAGAGAGAATGTTTCCCCAGTGGCTCCCAGCCCACCTGTGTTGGGAGCAGCGATAATTGAAGCAAAAGCGAGGCGCGTCCCTTCGGTTGCTGGAGATGCTGATTCTGCCACAGAGGACTGGGTGGCTAATTTGAAGGCAAGAGCTAATGAGTTCACAAAACGGGACACCTCTTCTGGGGAAAACCTGCTAGAGATAAATGAGGAGACTGGGGCTGAGCAGTTCGAGACTTGCCCTTCGAAATTCTCTCTAGACAGATTAGGCCTGTCAGATGCTGAAGAAGACTCAAACAAATTGGAAATGGTAAAGCCAAGTTTCCACTCCCAGTCACAACAGCTCACCGAGCGACGCTCCGGCGCCGGGTGGGGCTTGTCGGAGACTGCACCGGCGTTCCCAGAGAGGAACGAAATACTCCCTGAGCAGCTGATTCCTTCAAAGCCCGATACTCCCAGAGATCCAGAATCCAGCCAATCGGTGCTGTTCTGCACAGCTGTGGAGGAGCAGCGGCCCGCTACGCACTACCCAAGCCCCAGCCCAGCTGACCAGCTTGAAAGGTTAGCTCTGCAAGAGCATCCCTCGCAGCCAAGGCCTAAATCGGGGAAGGGAGATAACCAGGGACATCTTGGCAAAGCACCAGCCCAGCCAGCTGAACGGGAGCCTCAAACCCCAGAAGCGTTAGAGAGCCTGACCTGCGTGTCAGAGCAGGGTAGCTATTCAGCTGACAGGCCTGAGCCATTGTCGAGTCAGCGGCTTAGCTGGTCAGTGGATCAAGTGATAGACTTCAAAAAGGCTGAATTCTGGAGGCCAGTTAGTGGGGAGGAGAGCAGAGAGCAGGCTGACACTTCAACCCTGGGCAACCCTTTCACCCCCAGTGTCAGCCCCTCGTCCCCAAACAATCCCTTTGTGGAAAAGCCACCAGATGTACTCCCGATTCAGGCCACGTCACCCGAAATGCCTGGTCAGGGAGGCTTAAACGTCAAAGACCTTCACAAGGAAGCTGCTCCCCATGGCTTCCAGCCCGCTAACCTCCCTGGGGACCCGCTAGTTGAGCTTCCTTTCTTGCATGGCAACCAGCCCTTGGCCTTCTCCACACCTTCTCTTGTGGCCGCGACTAACCCCCAGCAGTTCAATTTCCCTTCCCCCATCATGTGCCCTACAACTGGTGGGGTGCCTGCGGTGACCAGCCGGGCAGCAGCCCAGTCCTCCTGCCCTTTGCTGCAGACCAGTGGCATGAAAGTCTCAACGCTCACGGTTTTGCCCAAGGAGACACAGCCGGCTGAGAAGCCCTCTTTCCATCAGACAAGCAGGTGAGCACTCCGGGGAAGGCGAAGGGTGTGTCCTCGAGGGAAAATAGCCCCCTTCCTCCCTTCCACTGTTGGGCCTTTAGGTAGCACCTGCAGATAGAACGTCTGTTGGCCAAAGTTGTCAAGTAATTCATGCAGCAAAGGAAACTGCCTCAGCCTGCCTTTGTTCTCCTACCCCGTCCCCCAGATCTTTACCCACTTCCAAAGTGAAGCGTGCTAATCCCATTTTCAAATAAAATCCTGTAGGCCCCCGAGAGTTCCATTGGATTGGCTTAAATCCTTAGCTCTATCGGACCAGAATTCTCCACGGCCGTCCTGTGCTTGCTGAGAGCTAGTGGTGCAAACATTCCCCAGATACTCCCCAGCTGAAAATTGAGCCCCCGCAGAACTGTAAAGGCTGTTGGCACTCAATGTATTGCACTAACTTCAGCTCCCCACAAACTTTCCCTTCCCCTCCATGCACTGCTCTTGCAAAATATGTACCTTCGTATATGTGTCCGGCAAGGGGGAGTCCCCAAACTTCTGCCCATTAACGCTCTCACGAAACGCTTCATGGCATGTTGGCAGCTGTTTCTTCCTCCATTCATTCAGTTTTTGGTTTGTGTTTTTTTGTAGGGGCTTTCAGGTACTAAAATTCTCTTCTCTCCATAGTTAAAGCATAACTGGAGCCGAGACCAGCCTCCTCTGAGGAATCCTGGTGGTAGACAGGCAAACAGAATTTGGCCCTGAAATATTTGGGGGTGTGGGGAGTATCGAGGGAAGGCCTAGTCCAGTCCTAACCACTGGTCAGAGTTTTGTAACTTGTAGAAACCGAGGGAGATTCTGGAGGTAGAGGTGTGTTCTGTGTCTGATCCTGTTTTCCTGGCACACCATTGTGCGGCCTGACTGGGAGAAGAAGGGAATGTTATAGGGATCTGTCTTTACTCATCGCATGTCAAGGACCAAAATTCTGCTCCCAGGTTTGAGGTGACTATTGATTTCAGGGGGAACTGTGAGGACCTATCTGAGAGCTGTCTTAGGCCCTGATGGATCGTCTTACTTCTGCTACACCTGGGAAAACATAGTTCTAAGGGGCTGGTAGGGATTTCAACAGTCAGAATCCTTTTCCATCTCATGATGGGTGCAGTAGAATCCCCTTTTCCTTTTAGGCCCTGTACTGTAGTCCTTTCACATGCAAAGCTCTCCTTGACTTCAGTGGGAGTTCTGCATGCTAAATGACCTCAGGATCAGTCCAGTATTTTTCCATTTAATGGCTCCACGTTGGCCAGAGCCTTGGATCGTGCTGTCCTTAACTGAATTATTCATCCTCTAACTGGTAACCCGGCTCAAAACCTGCAGGTAAAAAAATCATTGTGTATAGATAAGTGCTACTGTGCTTCATGGAAAGAGATGTATCCTGCAAATCCGAAGAGGGTAATGCTAGGTAACAGGCAGTGTGTGGTCCCATCAGACTCTTTGTGTACAACACACACCAATTGGTTAGTCGCCATCTTCAAACTGACTGTATAGACAATCCAGGGCAGGTCTCATCTGTGGGAAGAAGGATTGGTTTCTGGTCGAGGCCCAGGACTGGGATCCGGGAGATCTGGATTCTGTTCTCATCTCTACCACTGATTCCTTCAATAGTATGAAGTTGGGCAAGTGACTTAAGCTCCAGATTCTTCAGTTTCTCCATCTGTAAAATGGGGATACTTGCCTCATGGGGCTGTTGTGAGGCATAACTCATTAATATTTGTAAAGTTCTTTGAGCTCCCCAGGTAAACGATGTTCACAGACTCATAGATATTAAGGTCAGAAGGGACCATTATGATCATCTCATCTGACCTCCTGCACAATGCAGGCCACAGAATCTCACCCACCCACTCCTGCAATAAACCTCTCACCTATAGTCTGAGCTATTGAAGTCCTCAAATCATGGTTTAAAGACTTCAAGGTGCAGAGAATCGTCCAGCAAGTGACCCGTGCCCCATGCTACAGAGGAAGGCAAACAACCTCCAGGGCCTCCTCCAATCTGCCCTGGAGGAAAATTCCTTCCCTACCCCAAATATGGCGATCAGCTGAACCCTGAGCATGTGGGCAAGATTCACCAGCCAGATACCCAGGAAAGAATTCTCTGTAGTAACTCAGATCCCACCCCATCTAACATCCCATCACAGGCCATTGGGCCTATTTACCATGAATACTTAAAGATCAATTAATTGCCAAAATCATGTTATCCCATCATACCATCTCCTCCATAAACTTATCGAGTTTAATCGTGAAGCCAGATAGGTCTTTTGCCCCCACTGCTTCCCTTGGAAGGCTATTCCAGAACTTCACTCCTCTGACGGTTAAAAACCTTTGTCTAATTTCAAGTCTAAACTTCCTGACGGACAGTTTATATCCATTTGTTCTTGTGTCCACTTTGGTACTGAGCTTAAATAATTCCTCTCCCTCTCCGGTATTTATCCCTCTGGTATATTTATAGAGAGCAATCATATCTCCCCTCAACTTTCTTTTGGTTAGGCTAAACAAGCCAAGCTCCTTGAGTCTCCTTTCATAAAACAGGTTTTCCATTCCTCGGATCATCCTAGTAGCCCTTCTCTGTGCCTGTTCAAGTTTGAATTCATCCTTCTTAAACATGGGAGACCAGAACTGCACACAGTATTCCAGATGAGGTCTCACTAGTGCTTTGTATAACGGTACTAACACCTCCTTGTCTCTACTGGAAATACCTCGCCTGATGCATCCCAAGACCGCATTAGCTTTTTTCACAGCCATATCCCATTGGCGGCTCATAGTCCTCCTGTGGTCAGCCAATACTCCAAGGTCCTTCTCCTCCTCCGTTACTTCTAATTGATGCGTCCCCATCTTATAACTTAAATTCTTATTAATCCCTAAATGCATGACCTTACACTTCTCACTATTAAATTTCATCCTATTACTATTACTCCAGTTTACAAGGTCATCCAGATCCTCTTGTATGATATCCCGGTCCTTCTCTAAATTGGCAATACCTCCCAGCTTTGTATCATCCACAGACTTTATTAGCACACTCCCACTTTTTGTGCCGAGGTCAGTAATAAAAAGATTAAATAAGATTGGTCCCAAAACCGATCCCTGAGGAACTCCACTGGTAACCTCCCTCCAGTCTGATAGTTCACCTTTCAGTATTACCGGCTGTAGTCTCCCTTTTAACCAATTCCTTACCACCTTTCAGTTTTCATACTGATCCCCATCTTTTCCAATTTAACTAATCATTCCCCATGTGGCACCGTATCAGACGCCTTACTGAAATCTAGGTAAATTAGATCCAATGCATTTCCTTTGTCTAAAAAATCTCCTTCTTTGAGAAAGTAACAGATCAGGTTGGTTTGGCACGATCTACCTGTTGTAAAACCATGTTGTATTTTGTCCCATTTACCATTGACCTCAATGTCCTTAACTACTTCCTCCTTCAAAATTTTTTCCAAGACCTTGCATACTACAGCTGTCAGACTAACAGGCCTGTAGTTACCCGGATCACTTTTTTTTCCTTTCTTAAAAATAGGAACTATGTTAGCAATTCTCCAGTCATATGGTACAACCCCTGAGTTTACAGATTCATTAAAATTTCTTGCTAATGGGCTTGCAATTTCGGGTGCCAATTCCTTTAATGTTCTTGGATGAAGATTATCTGGGCCCCCCGATTTAGTCCCATTAAGCTGTTCGAGTTTCGCTTCTACCTCAGATATGGTAGTATCTACCTCCATATCCTCATTCCCATTTGTCATGCTACCATTATCCCTAAGAACCTTATTAGCCTTATTAAAGACTGAGGCAAAGTATTTGTTTAGATATTGGGCCATGCCTAGATTATCCTCAACCTCCACTCCATCGTCAGTGTTTAGCGGTCCCACTTCTTCTTTCTTTGTTTTCTTCTTATTTATATGGCTATAGAACCTTTTACTATTGGTTTTAATTCCCTTTGCAAGGTCCAACTCTACATGGCTTTTGACCTTTCTCACTTTATCTCTACATGTTCTGACCTCAATAAGGTAGCTTTCCTTGCTGATCCCTCCCATCTTCCACTCCCTGTATGCTTTCTGCTTTTTCTTAATCACCTCTCTGAGATGCTTGCTCATCCAGTTTGGTCTACAGCTCCTGCCTATGAATTTTTTCCCCTTTCTTGGGATGCAGGCTTCTGCAGCTTTGACTTGAAGTAATCCCAGGCCTCCTCTGCCTTTAGATCCATAAATTCTTCAGTCCAATCTACTTCCCTAACTAATTTCCTTAATTTTTGAAAGTTAGCCCTTTTGAAATCAAAAACCCCAGTCACAGATCTATTTTTGTTTATCCTTCCATTTAGTTTGAACTGAATTAGCTCATGATCGGTTGAACCAAGGTTTTCCCCTACAACCATTTCTTCTATGAGGTCCTCACTGCTCACCAAAACCAAATCTAAAATGGTATCCCCTCTTGTCGGTTCAGCAACTACTTGATGAAGGAATCCATCAGCTATCGCATCTAGGAACATCTGAGCCCTATTATTATTACTAGCACTCGTCCTCCAGTCTATCTCTGGGAAGTTAGTCTCCCATGATCTCACAATTTCCATTAGTATTTACTTCATTAAAAATGTTAAAGAGGGCTCTATCCATATCCAAATTAGATCCCGGTGGTCTATAGCACACCCCAAGTACTATCCCAGGGGAGGCTCTAGTAGTTTTCTTCCCCAATGTGATTTTTGCCCAGACGGACTCTGTCTTATCCATTCCATCGCTTCTTATTTCTTTACATTCTACCTCATCCTTGATATACAATGCTACTCCACCACCTTTGCCTTTATTTCTGTCTTTCCTAAACAGCACATACCCTTCAATAGCTATAGTCCAGTCATGACTACTATGCCACCATGTTTCTGTTACCCCTAGAATATCTGGTTTCACTTCCTGCACCAGTAGCTCTAGTTCCTCCATTTTGTTACCTAGGCTCCTCGCATTAGTGTACAAAGATCTTAATTTTTGCTGTTTGGTCTCGCTCACATTCTTTACTCGATTAGGCACGGACATTCTACCGCCAGTATGACCTATTAGACTGGTATCCACACTGCCCTTCCTCCTTATGTCCATTCTCCTACCCACGGCTGTATCCTTCTTACTTTGTTTTCTTCCCCCTCAATGCTAAAATCTGGCATGGAAATTACCTGGACATCTCCCAGCCATCTCCCACAAATTCCTAGTTTAAAGCTCTCTTAATCAGTTGTGCCAGCCTCCATCCTAGAAGTCTATTTCCTTCCCTATTCAGATGAAGTTCATCCCGAGAGAACTGTCCTCTGTCCATGAATGCTTCCCAGTGGCCATACATCCCAAACCCTCCTTATAGCACCACTGCCTGAGCCATCTGTTGATAGTCATAATCTTGTCACACCTTTGTTGCCCTTCTCTAGGAACAGGCAGAATCCCACTGAAGATTACCTGAGCCTCCATTTCCTTAAGCATCTTCCCCAGCCTGGCATAGTCTCCCTTGATATGTTCCAGTGAGAATCTACCAGTATCATTTGTTCCCACATGAAGGACAATCAGTGGATTCTTTCCCGCTCTCTTTAGGATCCTTTTCAACCTCAGGTCCACATCCCGTATCTTAGCTCCTGGAAGACAGCACACCCTTCTATTCTCTGGATCAGCTCTGGTTACAGGCCTGTCTGTTCTTCTCAGTACGGAGTCCCCGATCATGTAGACTGGCCTTTTCCTGGTGACAGTGCGATTCTCCGGTCTGTCCCCTGTTCCCTCTGGCTGCAAGTTCTTTCCATTCCTATTCTCCCTTTTAATCCTCTTCAACCCATCCTGTATCCTCCTGGGGCTCACATTTGGTGTAGTTTCCATTGACTCTTCCCCTTTTCCTATAGCACTAGCCGCTCTTCTCTTCTTCCTTGCCCTTTCACCTTCAGTGACCACCTGCTGAGCCCCTTCTTCATTTTCCAACTCTGCAAACCTATTCTTGAGCTCTATTTCTCCTTCACTAGCCCGTCTTTTCCTCTGCCTGGTTCTCTTAGTCACATGCTTCCACTGTCCATTTTCTTCACCCAGCAGTCTCCCCTCAGAATTCTTCAGTCCTGCTTCCATCTGGAAGTCTGAGCTTTTCCCTTCAGCTGCCTCATGTCTTTGCTTCATAATCTGCTCGAACCCCCTTCGAAACTCAACCAGACTTTCCATCTACATCTCCAATCCTAGGATCTTCTCTTCCATCAGCTCTAGCAGACGGCACTTCATGAAGACAAAACTCTTTCCAGGTCCCCCCTCCAGGATCATGTACATACTGCAGCTTCCACATCCAGTCATCTTCATTGTGTCTTCCACTACAAGGGTCACTCCCACTGCTGCCTCTATAGCTGTCACAGCCTTCCCACCTACATCCTGTTCATCTTCTCCTCCAACAGAGCTCCCACTCCAACTCCCCTGTTTACAGCTCTGTTTGCTGGCTACTGCAGCTGTCTGATCTTGTAGAAGGACACACAATGTGACAAAGGAGGATCTTCAAATCTAGAGCAGGAACGAAAGATTTATTTGGGAAACAAGTGACCCGTCCAGCAGATAGAGAAATGTAGTGCTGGGGTCTGGGGCGGCTGTTCCAGGGAAGGCTGACTGGGGAGGGAGGGGGGCTGGAAATCATTGAGGAGGGGCTGGCTCTGGTGGAAAGAGAACTTTTCGCCAGGTTTCTGTTCTTGGGCTGCTTGCGTACAGCCCCACGGATAGACAGAGTGGGTCTCAGCCAGTCACAGCTGGAGTGGTGTCAGTCGGAATGGGAGAGACACATTTGGCTTAGGTCTGTAACTTCCACCCTCCAGGCTCTTCTGCGCCGGAGAGTGTGAGGGTGTGGAGCGGGCGGGAGGGGGTGATCGAAGCCTCCTGGAGGTTCTGCTCACACACCAGTTTGGAAGGGCGAATCGAAGATGGAGTCAGAAAATTCTGAGGAGGGCTCCACTGAGATGAGCGGAGGCAGCTCGCCTCTCTGGGGCCAATTCTGTTGCCGCCCTGCAGCCTTGTCGTAAAACCAGAGTGGTTGGGGTGTGGCAGGACGTGGGGAGTCTCCTGCAGTGCATGCTGGAGAGGCCGCCCGTGCAGCGACTCCCTGCTGCTCTGCTCAGCGAGGGCTTGGAGCTGGGGGCAGTGGATGGACAACTGGAATGCATCCACAGGCCATGCCCTGCTGTGGAGTAGCCGCATGAGAGGCATGGAGGTGGAGTTGCAGCCATGGAACACGTCCGCTGCCATGGAAGCGGCCTGGGTAGGAAAACATTCCTACCACCCCCACCTCCTGCCCCTGGAGACACTCCCCCGTTCGCAGCAACCTGACTTCGCTAAGATGCTGAGTAAGTACGTGTGGGACTATTGTACTGTGGCACAAGCATGGGCAGGAAGGGGGCTGGAGAACAGTCTTCGGCAGACTTCCCCAACTACTTTCCACTAGTCCAGCCTCAAAGTGCCAGGAGCAGGACTCCTGCACCTTCCCCTTCCTCACCGTAATGACAGCGATTCCAGCACTCAGTGTTTTGCTTGCCAGGTGGTGGTGGGTCACAGTAGCAATGCTAGAGCTGTCAGCTGTCACTCTCTGCTTTAATATTCCACCTACGCAAACAGAAACAGATGCAAACCGGACAGGTGGACAGCCGGTGAAGGGGGGAATAAGTACTTTGGTATCTGCCCCTACTGCTTCCAGGTCAGTTCACGCAAGGAAAACCAAGCTGGTGCAGGGGAAGATCTTCTGCCCAGAACACGGTGGGATGTTTTATGTTAGCTGTTCATGGTGGCTGCAACAGACCCGGGCCTGGTTTCATATAGGTTCAGAGATTTTAAAATATTGTTAGCTAATCTGACCTCCTGCGTAACACAGGCCATAAAATTTCACCCAGTAACTCTTGTATATAGACTGACTCATGACAGAACCAGGCTGATCTGCAACTTACTCACTTGTAGGCAAAAATGTCCTACTCTGGATTTAATTTTCAGCAGCTGCTTAAGTCCGTCTTCCCTCTGTTACTGATCTAATTGCCTGTAAATTTGAGGTTTATATGAATTTGCCTAAAAGTTTGCACCCTAGATCTTAAACCCCAGAGCTAATTTAACGCTCCCATAAAGCACTGCTAATGGAACTGAGTCAGAAAATAGCTTTTCCCATGTCATTGCAGGTCAGCTGCACCCACAGTTCAGAAAATTCACATGGGGAGCGGCATTTCTCACAATACCTTTGATCTATCCGCTCCTTGGAGTGGCACAATATTGCTGAAAGGGAACCTAATTGGTGACGCCAGCAGATTGTGAGGCTAGAGCTGGGTGTTACTTAGGATTAACTGCCCAACAACGTTGTTAATGCAGAGTTAAGATTCCCCAGCACTACTTTGTGTCCCACCACAACAAGGAGGGTGGCTGAACTGAAACCTCTGCAAACGAGGAAATACAAATGGTCTCCCCTGCAATGCCGCAACCGTAGCTCTGTCCCTTGGAGCTGGCAGCACCATGGGAACCACATTAACCATCTGGAAAACAAACTTGTAAGGAGAGGTGCAGTGATCATGTTAAGTATCCTTCTCCACTTCCCTGGCACGTTATACCTTCAAGCGTGTTACAGACTAACAGGAACGATACCTAGGGAATCCAGTCGACGTTGGCGTTCCTGGCTCCCAGGCCTGTTCTCAGACTCCTCTGGACTTTAAATAGCTATGTTAAAACTCCTGGATTTCCAACTAATTGTCTAGAAATACCTGTGGCCGTGACTGCATTGACTTGGCTTCTCACTGACAGCTGCTGCTTTCCTGTAGGAAATCTCTCTTTACCTGGTATGTGGCCCGGGAAGCGTTGCTCAATAGATGAGGCAGGAGAAGCTGTAGTGAAGATTGACAACTAGGCCATCGCTTGTTAATCTTAAACCGCTGTGAAAGTCACGAAAACTGACCCTTTCAGGAGCCTCCAGGTGCTTATCAACTGAAATGTAAGCTCCAGGATACCTCTGTGATGGAGGTCATTAGGCATCCAGTTTGTCAGGGAAATTGAGGCACCGAGAGGCTGAGAGATTTGTCTGAAATTGCATGATGAGTCAGTAGACAGAGCTGGGATTAGAACTGGACACTGCTGACGCTAGTCTTGTGTTGTAACCACTAGACCACACACTCTCCCTCTTGCTGGTATAACAAATGCCAACAGTATGGCAACTGCCACCTTGGAAAGATACGTAGGTTTTAAGGCCAGAAGGGACCATTCTGATCATCTAGTCAGACCTGTACTACAGAAGCCAGAGAACCTCAGCCAGTGCTTTCAGTTTGAGCTAGGGTGAATGTTCTAGAAAGACCTTGAGCCTTGAGTTAGACCCCAAGTGGTGGAGAACCCACCGCCTCCTGAGGTAAGTTGTTCCAATGGTTAATTACCCTCAGCGCTAAGTATATAAAAGCTCAGCAGTTTAACATACTAGCTGCCTCTTACGTGTCTGCCATTAATCTGCTGTGCTGATCAAATCCAGTGCAACTTCTTAAACAGTCCTTTGGGATTTCAGGGACAGGCCTGCAAAATGCGGTTTTTCTGTTCCGTTAGTCCCTCACGCAGAGTGTGCTGGAGGGAAAGTGCCTTGAGGCCGGCTCCCCGATCTTTTTTTATGTGTGTCCCCCACCTCCTGGGCCTTGCAAAGCCAAGAGCTGGATACTAGTCATAAGGTAACTTGGTATGGCAAATGCAGCCACTGCTGTCTGTTCAAAGTAACTCTTTCCCTGCAGTCCTGGCTGCAGACAACTCTTCGGTTGATTGGGGGATACTGGACAGGAGTGAGGCACTGCTGGAAAAATAAAAATACTTTTGCCAGCTTTTTTGGGGGGCGGAGGCAGGGGGAAGAATCTCCCAAAATTCCACAGCAGGCGAAGGCTATAATGCATCCCCTGCGTAGCAGGAGAACTAAGAAACTGCACGCAGCCTGAGCTGGGGGAGAAATGAACTTCCTTCTGACCATATCTGTGACAACTCTTGATCATCCCTCTGTGGTCCCAGCTTGCATCTAGAGGCTGTCCCCTCAGTGAGCTTGGGCCGGAGAAAGTACCTTCAATGTCTAAAATGTTCCTGTAGGCAGAGGAGCTGTGTCTTCTGGGGATACTCTTTTCTGCCAATCAGTCCCCATGTGAATCTCTTGTTAGGGGTTTCAACCCCTTCCTTTTCCCTTCCACTATGTTTTTCTCTCTTGGGCTGACTGGGCGAGTATTGTGCGCTCTCAGATGCTGAGTAGGAAGCCTTTGACCAGACTGATGCCATGTGAGGGTACCATGGAATTTGGGACCAATTATGTTTAGGCCTGACTGCTCAGCTGTCTTGCCCTTGCCCTCCTAGCTGGAAGGCTTGCTCAGAGGGGGGTTGTAGTACGTGGGACTAAAATCCCCTGCAGTGATCAGTAACCAGATAATGTGGAGCATCCCTGCTGGTCCACCAACAAGTTGGAATAGGAAGGAAGCTTCCAAAACTGACCAGGTAAGGGCCAAGGATGTTCTTTGTGTTGCATGAAGCTGGAATTCAGGAGTGCAGAGTTTCTGATCCGTCCTCTCTCCATTCACAGCTTTTAGCTAGAGGAAGCTTCGTAACTTGTTTGTGTTGTAAATGGCTTTGGGCTGAACCTGAGTTAACCTTTTCAAGGCACAAGTTTCAAGCCTGGTATCCCCTGTGCTTAGCTAGAAATTGAGGGGGAACGTGCTTTAGTGGGTAGCGCACAGGCCTGAAAATGAGGAGAGAAGAGGTTGTGGTCCCATTGACCTTGGCCAGTGCCGTTCTCTTCTGCGCAGCCATTGTGCCATCTGTAAATGCAGTGTGCTTGCCTGCCTCCCTGGAGTGTTGTGAGAACTGATGCATGCTTGCAAAGCGCTTTGCGTTCCTCTGATGGGTTACGTAATGTGTTAGCTTGCGTATGCATCAGCTATGGTTATAATTCTTCGCAGGGTAGCTGCTGCGTGTGTGGAGTAAAACTGCTTCACGGCATTTCGGTTTGTGTTTATTACTAAATGTCATGGCACAGATTTCACGTATAACCTGCACATCACCTCCTGTCTTCCCCATTAGGAGTTGGCAGCGCAGTTTGCCTTGGGACACTTCTCTGTCCATTGTTTTGTGGGGAGCCCAAACTTCAGCCCAAAGGACAAACATCGCCTGGCTGAGGCCAGAAATGCACCCTCCAGCCTTGCTTGTGACTGCAGGGGGAGGAGTGGGGCAGCAGCTGGTAGAAAAGCAGTTGCCCGCTCGTCTGTCAGGGAAGGTGCACGCAAATGCTGTGCTTGCGCCTGTCGGTTTGGGTAATGTATTTTGGTGCAAATTCTGTGGTGCTCTTAGCCACCATGGCAAACTGCCAGGAGCCCATCTGGTGCAGTCCTACTGGCGTGGGTGCATGGGGCCAGGGGATTGTTGGGGCGTGCATGGTGTATCCTCGCTGTAATCCCTAAAGTGGGCAAGTCACGGAATCTTTTCCAGTATACTGCAGTATATTGTCTGACATACACCAAGACAAATCAGACTTTTAGGGTTGTGTATGTTTACACCAGGGATGGGCAAACTTTTTGGCCCAAGGGACACATCTGGGTATGGAAATTGTAGGGCGGGCCATGAATGCTCACAAAATTGGGGGTTGGGGTGCGGGAGGGAGTGAGGGTTAGGGCTGGGGGTGTGGGCTCTGGGATGGGACCAGAAATGGGGAGTTCAGGGTGCGAGAGGTGGCTCCAAGCTGGGGCAGAGGGTTGGGGTGCAGGGGGGAGGGCTTCAGCTGGGGGTGTGAGCTCTAGGGGGGGCTGGGGACTGAAAGGTTGGGGATGCAGGAGGGTGCTCTGGGCTGGGACTGAGGGGTTCGGAGGGCGGGAGGGGGATCAGGGCAGGGGGCTGGGGCATGAGAGCGTGTCGGGGTGCAGGCTTCAGATGGCGCTTACCGGAAGCAGCAGCATGTACCCCCTCCAGCTCCTACACGGAGGTGTGCCAGTTCCTGGCCAATCGGAACTGTGGGGACAGCGCTTGGGGCAGGGGCAGTGTGCGGAACCCCCTGGCTGCCCCTATGCATAGGAGCCGGACGGGGGGGACATGCTGCTGCTTCCAGGAGCCGTGCAGAGCCATGGCATGCATGGAGTGGGGCAAGTCCCGACCCTGTTCCCCGGCTGGAACTTGAGGGCTGGATTAAAACATCTGAAGGGCCGAATGTGGCCCCTGGGTCGTAGTTTGCCCACCCCTGGTTTACACCCTAAAATAGGGCAGTTATGACTTGGTGGAGTCAGCAGATCTGCAAAGTTCTCATAGATGGGGAAATAGCCAATAGGCAGCCTACCAGCTGTGGGTCATTGTGGTACGTAACTCCCCAGCCAGTCAGTCGTGGCTCCAAACGCTATCCCAAGGGGGCCCAGACTTGGTCAACAAGGTCCTCAGCTGGGCAAAGAGCCCTGGGCCTCAGAGCTATGTCTAAGTTACCCAAAATGGAGCAGATTGAATCACTGTCACTGCAGGCCCCAGCATGCAATGCTGCGATCTTGGTTAGAGCAGCCCACGGAGACAGTGGGTGCCAGCAAGCAGTTGGGCCTGACTGCCTGTATCAGGAAGAATTGCATCCTGGGATTTGTAGTCTCCAGGGGTCCTATCTCTGTCTCAGAACTTTCGGGCTGCATTGCTCTTTGGGCCATTTCCTCCTCCCCCCCCCCCCCCCCCCCCCAAGAGCAGGTAAACATTCAGTGCGGTGCATGGTGGAGGATGCAGCTGTGTGGAACCCACTGACTGATGTACTGCTACCTTCCCCCACTGGCAGAGAAACCAAAGGGCAGACGTACTTCCCCGTCCCCCAGCTCTGTGTGGCGCTAACTCTCTGACTTCCTTGCTCCCTTTAGTCCTCATCCAGTGAAGCCCATAAGTGCTGCAGTGGCAGAGGTCTCCGGGGAGAAGAAGCAGCACAGGTCCACCTTGACCACTGCCCTGAGTAGCGGCCTGGAAAAGCTGAAGACTGTCACCACGAGTAGTGTCCAGCCAGTGACTCCTTCATCGCAGCTGGAGAAAATGGAGTCCAAAAAGCTAAAGGTAGGGTCACCACCACTGACCTATAGCGCATATTCTCCTCCCGCACGGATTTACGTCTCCTATTGATGCTTAGTTACAGTGGTGATTGAAGGCCTAGAAATACCTAGCAGAGATACCACTGTGTGTGAGAACCCCTTACACCACTGAATCAGCAGAACTGCAGATATTACCCCAGACTCCAGCCACCAGTCCCTGTTCTAAGCACTGGGCAGGACCCTGCTCTGATTAGGGATGGTGAGCATGTTATCTGCTCTTTCCTTTGCTGTCTGGACTCTGATGTTTCCTTGTCTCTCTCCGGCTGAGCGGGGTTTCACAGTGCATGTTCAGCCGTACGGAACCAGCAGGGTAACTACAAGATACTGCAATTGCTGCACTGCCCCTGACTTTACAATCTCAGGGAAAATCTAAGGCCATGTCGACAGTGCAGCCGGGTGTGTCGCCCCCAGACCTGGTAGACAAACTCCTATTAGCTCCATTTGAACTAGCGTGCCAAGAACAGCAGCGTGGGGGGTGAGGCGTTGGTGGTGGCTTGGGGTAGCCACCTGAGTCCAAGCCCGCCTGACCCCCTCCGTCCGAGCTCAGGTGGCTAACCCGTGCCTTTGCCAGCGGCACAACGTCCACACTGCTGTTCTTAGTGCACTCGTGCAAGTCTCCCCATGCTGCGTAGACATATCCCAAATGGTTCTGCCTGCTGGGGAGGGTGGGAAGTTTCTAATAAGGCAGTACTGGCTGGGTGCATTCAAAAACCAGTGTGTGCTGACTGGCAAACCACAAAGTCTCTTGATAAGTTCATGGATGCTTTCATCTCCCTTTCCCATGGCTATTGCAATTCCTTGCTCTTTGCTTCCCCCAATTCCAGTTCTCCAGTCTCTATTGTGTGTAAGTTGCTGTGTCAACGCAGGGGGCTGGACTTGGATGGCTTCTCGAGGCCCCCTCCAGCCCTACTTCTGTGATTCCCATGTACACAGAAATGCCACCACATCACTGTCACGCTCAAACACCCCCGCTGATGCTCCCTGTGCATCTCCGGATCCAGCCTGCAACCACCTGTCTTAAATTCTTCCACCCCCAGCTCGCAGATCTTGTCTGTGTCTACTCCCATGTGCTCATCTACCTGCACTCTCCTCTCCATCCCTTCACTGCTTCCTCTGCAGCTCCCGCACTGTTCAGTCTCCATTACGCTTAGGGTCTCTGCTCTACACTGAATTTGTCCCCCTCTTACAATGTAGCCCTATAACTGTACAGTGCTATAGGATGCCACTTACACGAAAGCTGCCATGCAAAATATACAGAACTGAAACATGCACAGATTATTTTCTAGTGCACACAGATCTGTCTGAGTCACAAGCTGGATTCAGTTACTTACCATGCATACAGTTTCCAGGTGTATTTTGCAAGGTACAGAGAAGGTCTCATTTAAGCTCACCAGGCCTGCTTCTTTTTTGTTCCTGCTGTAGGATGCTGCTCTGCCTGACCAGTCTGCCAAGTACTATCACCTGACCCATGATGAACTCATCCAGCTGCTGCTGCAGAGGGAGAAGGAGCTAAGCAGGAAGGAGGAGCATGTCCATGAACTGGAGAACTACATTGACCAGCTGCTGGTGCGCATCATGGAACAGTCTCCCACCCTCCTTCAGATCCCCCTGGAAAAAAACACGACCAGCAAGTAACCTCCGCTCAGAGATCTCCTTGGCGTCACTTGCCCACAGCACTCCAGCAATAAACACGCCAAAGACACCTGATTCTGCCCCTGCGCACACACTGTCCCCACCTCTTACACGTAAAACCCAAGAGGGCTCTGGTGCCCACACAAATTTGCTGAGAGTCTTTCAGTAAAGACTAGCTGTATCACCTAACAAATGTGCTCTAGATCCAGGAAATGACTACATTGGGGCATAGAACACTGCAATGCCCAGCCCATGAACTGGACGTCTCCCCCATGGCCTGGCAGAGTGGTTCAGGAACATCTTTCACGGAGCTCCTGCCAAAGCCGTAACGAGTCCCTGGAACTGGACGTCTGAAAATTGGAAATGTGCCAACTAGCCCCTGGCTTTGAGCTACCACCCCTGCCTGTGTTCCCAAATGACCCTGTTCTATCGGAAATGAGGTGTCCTGGCTTGCTAGAAAGTTCTCTGAATCGCTGCCACTGCTGAGAAATTTTACATGTGACACCTGAAAATCACAAGTGTGTGGCTCTTCCCCATGTTGCTGTACATGTCAGTGTGGCAAGGGATGAGTGGGAGGTCTAGCTTGACCTCTCTTGTGTTTCGATGGGCACCATTTCTTTGCCAGCCCAAAGGAAAGGGTTCCCCATCCAATTGGCAAGCTTCTCTCTAAGCACTAAGTTCCTGGCCGTATGGGAGATGAGACAAAAAGTGACACTGGTGAAATCGGCTGAGCGTGACTGAGCATGTGTCCGTGCTGGAGCACGAGCTGTGTTGGTAACTTTACTGCAAGTTTGCCTCTGTGACAAAACCAACTCTTCCTTACCCAGCTCAGACTAGAACGTCATCCCCAGGGCTTCCGGGGAAGGGACCTGTTGATGTTCACGCAGCATCTGTCCCATAGAACTTCCTTCACAAAACCACCTTACCAATCACCCATGTGTATGCTACAGGCACACACTGTGGACTTGTTGGCATCAGTCGCTGCTGATGTTCCTGCACGGTGTTGTCTCATTAAACGCCTCTTTCCACGTTTACATGGCGTGTTTGAAACCACCATGGCCCTTGACACTACTTGCCTACTTCTTTTTATGTGTCTTTTTTTAATGTGCCTGGAAGATGCCGTAAGAAACAGAAGCTAGAGTGTGACTGCGTGCCCTGTCTGCGTGCATGACAGCAAATTTAGCCAGACACCAGACAGTCTGTAATAAACTAGCAATTCACCACTCTAAAATACCCCCAGGATTAACATTATGTCTAGGGCTTTCTCCCATCTATTTCGACATCAAGACTCTTCAATCTTTTGCCAGTGCCTAGATGTTTCACTGGGCCAGCACTCTCAGGAGGTGTATATGTAGCGTTCGATTTTGGGGCCTCAATGAACAAGCTCCTTGTTGGCTGGTTGGTTTAGTCGCTGCAAATATGGTGAGTCTGAGGCTTGAGTATGACTGGTACATCTGGCCACAGTAGAAAACAGCATAGTTGCTGGTTCTGATGTGCCCTTGGGCGGGGCCAGAAGTTGCTGCTGTCTTCCATTTGGGTTTTTAGCTCTTGTCAGTTTCTTCCCTCTGCTCCATCAAGGCGTTGGGTGGCAGGTCCTCTTGCAAGTGAAGGAGCGGCTATGTTATCCCATCGAGACAGTGAGGACAGGGCCTGACACCTAACTCGAGTTGGACTTCAGTGTCCTCAGCCGGGCAAAGGGGCATTGTTTCCACTGGAACCCCTTAAGTTTTTGCTGTCGTTTTTAAGCTTTTTTCACATTCTTTCACTACCTGTTGAAATGTATTAAATTGACTTCAGAAAGTTGTGCCTTTTTGTAATAGAATAAAGGCAGTTTCCTGTTAAAATGGTTGATTCTTTAAACCCAACCTGCAGTCCAATGGATTATTGTCCTTACCTAGCCCAGCCTTGCAAAATTCTACTTGCCCGCCAGGCTCAGGTAAGTTGGAGGTGGTGTTGGTTTGTTTTTTAAGGCAAATAAATCAGACCATCCTGGGCAAATGGTGGGCAAGTAGCTTTGTGTTCTGGGGCTGGAACACTTTTATGTAAGGCTGGTGTAAATGAGGTCCTCTGTTAGTCCCTTGAAAACACTGGCCGTGAGCATTTCGGTCCTATTTGTCTTTGTTTCTAATAGGAAAGAAGTCTGGGGTTTGCACTTGTCTGCCTGCATTGTTGTTCTTTGTGTGCATGTGTCTTGAGGAAGGCGGGGTTTTAAGAAGTGTATCCAGCTTTTCTTTCTTCATGCAAGTTCAAGTACTTGCACGTACAATCAAAAGGTTCCCCTAGAGTGAGAGCCAGGTCCCTTTCCTGGTTGTATGCCTCTTGGAAAATGTCTTCCTTTTATGTGAGGAGGAGTTACATGCAGTGTGGTATAAGGAGGCAAAACTTGCGTAAAAACAATTATGCAACTAAACCTACCACACCAGGGCATGGAAGGGAGGGCATAATCAAAGACAGCTGAGCTGGAATATGGAGGCCTGTGTCAGATGGGCATTAAAAAGGAGGGAAGTCTGTAGTATTTCATCTCTGTGAGAATAAATGTGTCCACGCTGGCTTTTCAGCAGCCTGTGTATAAAAGATGCATGCCCCGTTCGGTCTGTCCTCTGAAATATACCTGCTTCCTTGGCACCGATGTGGGACTGGCATCATTTCACTGTTCTTCCAGCATACCATGCAGCAGAAACGTATGAGACCAAATCATGCTGCCTGGTACCAAACCATTCCTCATGTTGGCTTGATCCCTGGACAGCCTCTAGAGCCAATTAGTTGCTCCCTTGGCTAGTCTTTCTTGTAGAATTTTGTTTCATCTTCTCATCCTGAGGACTGACTTATTGTAGGTGCTTTCTACACCCACACAAGTGCTAATGTTTTGAAAGAGCTCTCTGCACCCCTATCCACTGCTTCTTAATCCTTTTGTTATGATTTAATCACATCTACAAAATCTCTCTGCCTTAGACGGTTTTCTGCCTTGTCGAAGCTTGAATGTTTGCCACTTTATCTATTCAAGATAACCTTGAAGAGCAGCATCACAAAGAACTGTACCAGGACAATGGACTTGTTTAACGATAAGCCTGTTTCTTTTCCATGACCTGTCCCTCTCCCTCTGAAGGTCACTGCTGTGTGATTGAACCCCATAGGCCACCTTACACCAAAAGAATCCACTCAGTGAGAAGTTGTACATAGCCTAAAACGCTGCCAAGCGGATAGCTTTAAAATGTTCAAGCCTTGATTCTACACGAGCAGGGATGCTCTGAGAAACCATCTGGGAGACTCCGCGTTCTTGGTGGAGCAGGTACTGCATGGGCAGCACGACATCTGAGTTAACCAAAGTTAGTGTGTGGGGAGTATGGCACAAACCTAATGATTGTCTTGGCTAAGAGGGTGTTGTCCCTCCCTCCCCTGTTATGGGTGTCATCTAATTGACCGTTAGACTTTTCAGAAGTCAGGCATTTGTGATTGAACTTTGGCTAGGGAAAGGCATCCTTGAGGAGAGGTTTCTTTGGTAAGTCCACTTACTGTTTTGTCCTCCATTCCTCCACTACCTTACAAAACTTCCTTCCCAAGAGATTATGCGCCACATAACGGAGCAGAGAATGTTAAATATGCCACAAGTGTCCAGAGAACTCGGTTAAAACCAAAGTGGCTATTTAATTAACTTCATTTGGTACTAAAAAAATGTATTGGAGAGCCTGATGTGAAGATTTTAAAATGTAGATGTCTTACAAAAAGGAGGTAGGAGAGAGCGGAGTACAATAGAAATGTATCTGTCTAAAAACGATTGATGTTCCTGTCCTGTATCCGTATTTAAAGGAGGTGGTTGTGTGAAAACAAGGAGTTGAAAATATGTCATTGTCCCTATATACCAGTCTAATGCTGGAACCCTCTTGGTGAGGGTTAGTCACTGCAGGTGAGATGACTTTTGTATGTCTAGATCACCTGCTGTCAACAGCGTGCCTATTTATTCAGTTTTGAAACAAGGCCATTCCCGTAACTTTGTCTTTCATCCCAGTATATTCGGCCTCTTCCCCCCACACAAACTGCTTTGCAGGGTTTTTCTGCAGATGTGCAGCTGATTGCGTTTGTCATGCTTTGTTGTCACCCCAAAGGGTCAGTAAACTTTTTTTTTTAAAAAGGAAGCCCATCAAGCAGTCTGTTTCTTTATTTTCTCTTCTGGTCAGGGACGAAGGGGGTACAGAAGAGATGTCCAGTAATGCCCTTAAACTGGAACAAACCTGAAGGGATATGGATACTGAACAGTGTTTTGTAAACTCAGTCTATTTGAGTTGGTTGATCTTGTTTGTAAAAAAAACCGTGTTATGTTCTGTGCTATAAATGAGTGTTGGAAATGCACCCAAAAAAACAGGGTTAAGAGTGTTCAAATCTGGGGGGTATGTTGATTTCCGTAATCTTTACAGAGTTGGGAAGAGGGTTCTGCTTATGTTTCTTGATTTAACAGTTGCAACTAATGTTTATAAAGAGCTTGTTATTTACGTTTTAAGCACTTTAAAAAAAATAAAAATTGTTCAAGCTGTTCCTAGACACGTCTGATTTACTGATGGGAAGGGCTGTGCTAACTGGCGCTTGGGAACTGAGTGATCGGTTAACTTCCCCCCCACGCGAAATAGAATGATGGTCTCCTATCGGTTTCTCTCTTTAGGAGTCGGGTCTGTTATTTTTCATTCACACGGAGGTCCCTGTGCTTCAGGAGCAGCGTGTCTGTATCGATCACAGTTTGATTGGTTGTGGTTTAGAGCTCAGGTCAGACTCCCACCCAGGCTAGTAACCCACCCACTTTGCAGTGAGGATCCAGACTCAATCACTTGAGTGCTGATAGTCCTCCAAATGCCTGCCCAGAAGGACAGATGGATTCTCCCACAATTCACTGGGATAGAATCCTAGCAGCAGAACCATGGGATGTGCCCCCAGAAGTCCACGCATGGGGTGGCTGCTGCAAAACTGAGGCTATAGTAACTTAGGTGGGGCTTTGCAGTGGCTGCTTACACCTGGGTGGGGCTAGGCTAAGCTAACCTGGGTGCTGATCACCAAGACTAAAAGCAGTGAAGACATACCCTTAAAGGTGAATCGTTGCAAGGCATTGTAGCCAAGGTATACTGGCAGACTTCGCCCTCATTTCCACAGTATTCCCAAACGTGGTTGCTTCTCTTTATTTCAGCCAACCCCTCTTCCCCGAAGGGAGGGACAGACCATACTTTGAAGTACTCACAATCAATCCGGCATCGTGTTAAAGTAACGTCTCCTCCTATGCCCCTATCAAGGAGGAGGGTGGATTGCCATCAGATGGCCCGTGTTGGAGTTATTCAGGGGTGGAGTAAGGCTATGTAGGATCTGGATCCACCCAAACTGCAGAGCTATCATTTTAGTAGTAAGCAGCCCTACTGGCCCACAGAACAGCCCTGCTGAGCTGCAAACATCTGCTATAACCAGGCAGGCTCACGTGGGGCATCAATGAGGCACAGAGCCTGGATCCCAGGTAGATTTGGGCATATGGTTATTTTTGTCCCTTAGCCATCCTTTAGAAATCAGGTGCTGCCCTTGAATACAAAATTGTGTACAAATGGGTATTGGCAAAACCACTTCTAACGGGGAGAGAGAAGTTCTGGAAGATGCTGCGGCGTGAATGAGAACTTCATTAAAAACGGTAGGAATTGCTCTAAGGACACGACCAAGATTAATGGGCCTGAAATGTGAGGCCATCAGCCCAGTACCTGAGGCTACTTATTTCTAGAGAAAGAGAAGTCCCCCTGCAGTAGACGGACAAGATTGTTTACCAAGGCCTTGTCTGCACTTAATATCCATATTGACTTCGCTACATCCCTCAGGGGTGTGAAAAATTCACCGCTGTAGTTAAGCCAATCTAGCCCCAGTGTAGACACGGGTAAGTCAATGGAAGAATTCTAGCTCTCACTGCTTGGGGAGGTGGATTACCTACATCGACAGAAAAACTCCTTCCATTGATTGTAAGGAGCGTCTACGCTACAGTGGCACGGCTCCCGCTGTACTGTTGCAGCGCCCGTAGTGTAGATGTGCCCTAAGGCAGCAGACTTGCTTTTAAAGCTTCCATAGGGTTACAGTCCCCAAACTTCACATAAGATGTTAAACTGAAGAAGAAAGTTGCTACACAATAAGGTTTGGGAGGTGAACAGTCTTAGCCCCGCCTCCTGCTAACACACACTCACAAACACAGGCAGAATAGATCGAGCCAGGTACCCCTCTCTGCCTTCAATATTTTAACATTTTTCTTTCTGTAGTGTCTGACCTCCGGTACGGTGTTTGAGGTGTGTAGCCATCCCACCCGATCTCCCACACTGCACAGCACGAGACTGGGGCCGGTCTTGGATGAAACACGGCCAAGGGACAACAGTGGGCTGGCGATGCAGAAGATGAGTCAGTACCGAATTTGTGACCCTGTAGAGGAGCAGTGCTGCTGAAGCTCCTGATGATTTGTAACCGAAGATCCAATAAGTGACACTCTTCATGAGAATAGGGGTGTGGCCTGTGTTTATACAGGAGGGCAGACTAGATGATCACAGTGGTCCCTTCTGGCCTTAGAATCTGAATCTATGTCCTGGCCAAATTCTGCAACTGTATTCTCCCTGCCGATGTTCCCACCTGCAGCTTCAGTTGGAAAAGGTATGCTTCACTTCCCGTCTGTGCGGTTCACTGTGCTTCATGCTGCTAAACCCCTGATAAAGGTGGCTCCAATGTAAAGGTACTTTGGGTTCCTATAGCAGACCCTAATGATGAGTGGGTAGCTCCTGTTTGGCTTGACAAGCCCAGAGGCAACTGGTGGGCCAGCGTGTAGGAGGGCCATTGTAAGTGTCACTAGCTGCTGCTTCCTTTGCAACCAGGCTGCCTATTTAGGCACCTAATTTCTGAGCACAATTTTTCAAAATCTTGGAACCTTTTTGTTTCAGTAGCTGCTGCCCTCGTCTCTTGCTTTTTAGATGCCCTGCTTTGCCTAAAAGTTTCTTTAGCCACAACAAAGGTGGGAACTCGCCATTCTACCCCATTCACCTCTAGGAGGGGGGAACATCCAAGTCTAGGTGGTAAGAATTAAAGATCATGCAGAGGTAACTTGCATCTTCTCTTTCTAACATTCCAGTCCAACAAGCGAAAGCTTTGGCTGAATGAAAATGGCATCTAAGAATGGAGACGCTTGCCAGCGTATCGACCACTGTTTTTGTTCCAGTGCTGCTATGTTAATATATGGCCCTTCGAAGGAGAGTGCTAGTTCATTCCTTATCCATAAGGTGCATGAATGCAATGGGAACCAAGACAGTGGCTTCAGTTTCATATCTCAGTTGAGTCTAAAAACGAATGTTTTCTGCTGCTGTTGAAAGGGGTGAATGAACTCATTCTTCTGAAGGAAAGAGAGTCAAATAATCCGAACTGCTGATGCTAATTGCAAAACTCTGTAGGTGCATTATGTGTTGAGGACTCTGTCCAGTGGGAGCATTTCAGCGTCTGGTTTTACGTGTTGGGGCGGGCATAGAGGACCTTTGTGCTTCTCCGAATGTTTTGCAGAAGAGGCCAGAGTGCAGCATGTTTCGTGACAACCGGCCTCCCTATAAGGGGAGGAAAGGGAAATTGTGATGGCGATTCAAAAGCCCTTTTGGAAAACAGATATTGTCAAATACTCTTTAAACTGCCATCATTATCAGCATTAAGTCTGCGTTTGAGCTGAGGTCAGGGTTCAGTGTAAACACGGATCCCGGCACACCTGTGAAAACAGAGGAATACTGGAAAGGGGGAGGATATATTTCCAGCATCCTGCAATGAGCAGAATTTACCAAACAAAGAGGGCATTAGAGGTCTAAGCGGGGGTTGTCCTGTAGTGCTTTGAGTGACACCCAAGTGTGTTTTGGCATCCCGGGTCTGACTGTGAATTAAAGCCCGAATACCATTATTCCACTAAAAGACCTAGATTGCATTGGGCCTCTGCTTTGCACAGGACCAGTCCCCAGCTGAGCTTTTGCCTCTATACGAGAGCTTCCAGCTTCTCTCTTCTAATCTCCTCCACCTGTTGTTTTATCAACCCTTTGTTTTCTTTTCAAGGCCCAGGTTTCTATTCATGACTTTCCTCATCCCCTTAGATTTTTTTTAAATTCCCTTTAAGCTTTGGTAGATGACTTTGCTGCTCAAACAGAGGTGTTTAGTTATCCATAATCCTAGTTTGTTTTTCATCCAGCAGGATCATTTTCTATTATCTAGCTTGGCACCTGTTTAGATGTATCGTGTTAGCACTGATAGCATAGACCGGTTTGGGAGGAAATGTGCAGCATGTTATTGTGCAGGGTCAGGAATGGCAGAACACTGACCCCCAGAAGACCACACTAAGTAAAGAGAGCCTGAAATTACTTGGGGAGGTAGTGTCTGCTGCAGGAATAATCAAAGTTGTTGGGTGTGGAGCAGAAGTAATTAAGAAGATGGAGGCAAATTAGGATCCTTCAAGCTGGAGAGAAAAGACGTTTTTGGCTTAATCATGTGCTTAATTTCAATAGGGCTACTCACTGGGCAAAACGTTAAGCACACCACAAGTCTCTTTGCAGGATTGGAGCTACAGTTGGTTAGTCCTTGGTCCTACCAATGCAGGGCATCTCGCTGCAGATAAATAACTGACTTTATGAAGAGTTTCAAGGGTCAAGCTTGCTGCATGCTTTAGGTTTTGTAGAAATAGGACTTTTCTGCTATTTTCACCTTTGTAATGGTTCCATTGTTTTTTCTTTTAAAGTCCACTGGTCCAACCCAAATGCCATGCCAGGGGCTACCGCCTGAGAACCTGAAATTGAGTAGAAGCCAAAGAGAAACTCACTAGTTGGTTCCCCTCCACCCGTCCAAACTGAGAGAAAAGGACAAACTAGACAGCTGGTGCTGGGGAAGTTAGGCCTTGCTTACACGGAAACTTTTGGGTATAATCTAAGGGGTGAATTTAAACCAATCTAATTATAAGTAGGAGCGTTGCCAGCAGATCGAGGGACGAGATCGGTAAATATTGGCAAAACCTCCTGGGCCGACGCTAATTCTGGTATGAGTGGCTGCTTTTGGCTTATTTTATGTTGTTAGGAGGGATTTAAGATAAAACTGAAGAAAGTCCCTTTTTTGCCAGAATAAGAGTGTCCACAAAGGAGGCTAGTGTAGTTATAAGAAATAAAACTGGTCCATGTACGCAAGACCTTAGAGCCTGGGTCCTTTAGTCCTTTCTAAACTGAGTAATCCAGTATGGCCAATCCCAAATGTTCAAAAATCATGAATTGTCTTTTAAAATCTGTAAGATTATGTAAAAATCATAGATTTGGGATTCTTTTTATTTGCATTCTGCTTTTGGAGCCTTTAGGGTGCACTGGAGTCACATTTTGAAGCTTTCTCCACAGCCACAAGGACTAGAAACATACTTTTTCTTTAACAATGAAGGTGGAAATCATCACATACCCATTTGACTCCAGGAGCTGCAGCTTTAAGGAAAACAATAATTATCACGAGAGTCATGACAAAATCATGAGTGTTGACCACCCTGATAATCCTCATTTATCTGAGCAGTCCTATTGATTTTACTGGGGTGGCTTTGGTGAGTAACTTTTGCAGAATCAGTCTTCAGTGTATCTAAAATTCTTGCTTTTAATGATCTCCAATGCTCTTCATAAAAGTGGCAATGACCTTCTTTAAAAAATGTAATATTTTTGCTTTTTTTGGAGACCCAAAAATATACCAAGTCCTTTCTGTGGAAAAAAGCAAAGACCCAGTCCTTACCCCAAAGAGCGTATAACTTAAACTCAGCCACAACACAAGTGGTAGAAAAGGACAGGAAGGACAAGGGTGACTCTCATAAGACGATAATCTTAGTAAAGTATGTGCGCCTCTCGATGGATCGGTTAGATTTGTCCTCAGTTTTCTGTTGTCTTCCAACTAGATTTGGGGAGAATGTTCCATGTGGGGGGAGACAGAAGTGATTCAGAAGCAAGAGAAGGAACAACAGGCATTAAGATCCCCAGCATGGTGAATGGGTGTTAGATAAGAACTTCAATGAATGGACAGACAAAGCTGGTGTCAGTAGTAAACTAGTGAGGAAAGGGCAATGCAAGAAGGGATAACGGGATTATTAACTTCACAGTGTCCTTCTAACTGAAACTGCACAAGAGAGAGCTAATTCCACCACAAGCTCTGGAACAGGCTTCCAAGGGAGGTTGTGGAATCCCCATCACTGGAGATTTTTAAGAACAGGTTGGACATACCCCTGTCAGGGATGGTCTAGTTTTACTTGGTCCTGCCTCAGCACAGGGGGATGGACTCGATAGCTTCTTGAGGTCCCTTCCAGCCTTTCATTTCTATGATTCTATGATGCCTGGAAACTGGATGATTTTAGGATACGGCAGGTGGATTGTGCAAGGAGCACTAGTTGGGAGCTGGGGAAGGATTTTGCTAGGGGGAAGATTGGGTGGAGTAGGTCTGGGCTGACTAAGACCTGTCTGGAGAAGCCTCCCAACCTGCCATACCTCTAGGGTGGCCAGGTGCCCAGTTTTCAACCAGAAAGATGGGTTGCAAAGGGGATCTGGCAGCGTCCGGTCAGATCTACTGACCAGACACCCAAATTCCAGTTACCATGGACAGGGGAGGCACTAGGTTATTACCCGTGCCAGCCTCCTACCTGCATTGGGCAGCTGCAGCTACGGGCTCCACAGGCGAGTCCCTCCTGACCCAGCCGAGAAGGGGTAGGGGGAAGAAGAGCAAATGGGGGGCGAGGCCTCAGGAGGAAGAGGCCGGGGAGGGCAGAGCCTCGAAGGGAAGAGGAAGGGTGCGGGAAGTTCCAGCACTCCTGCATGAGTGTCCAGTTATTAAATATTACAAAGTCGGCAACCCTACATATTTCCCATTTGCTACACATGGTGTCCAATTCTCTGGTATAGAAATGTTGTGTGTTTTGTTTGTATATTCGCTTGTTTAACAGTAAATTAGGTTTTTGAGCAAAGAATTTTTCAGAAAAAACTTTCTGTAGAAATTTTCAATTTTTCATTTAAAAAAAGGTTCAAAACTCAAAATATTTTGACTGAAAATTGACATATTTTGATTCAGATATCCTGACGCGGTGCTTTGTGGGAGTTGTAGTTCAGGTTTCCTCATGTCCACGCTGTTGTCCAGAGGTTGGATTCTGCAGCCAGACTATAGCTTCCATGATGCAACTGCTGCCCCTCACCATGAGGAGACACCATGGTGCATCATGGGAGATGCAGTCCAACTAGGACCTTAGTCTGCAGAGGAGAAAGGCAGCATGAGACACCCCAGCAACATTTCTGACTCAAGATATTTTGATTGAAAAGTCAAACTTTTCTATTGAAACTTTGACCAAACCGTCCCGCCCCCCCCCCCCCCCCACACACACATCTCCCTTCCGATTTTCATTTAAATATTCCATTGGGGGAAAGCCCATTTTCTGACCAAGCTCTGTTTCCCACTCAGCTCTCCTCTGCTGCTCTCCAAGTCTTCCTTGCTCTCCCACCTGTATTCCCCACTTGATGATAGAATATCAGGATTGGAAGGGACCTCAGGAGGTCATCTAGTCCAATCCCCTGCTCAAAGCAGAACCAATTAAAATAGATCATCCCAACTAAATCATCCCAGCCAGGGTTTTGTCAAGCCTGACCTTAAAAACTCCAAAGGAAGGAGATTCCACCACCTCCTTAGGTAACGTATTCCAGTGCTGCTTCACCTTCCTAGTGAAAAAGTTTTTCCTAATATCCAACCTAAACCTCCCCCACTGCAACTTGAGACCATTACTCCTCGTTTTGTCATCTGCTACCACTGAGAACAGTCTAGATCCATCCTCTTGGGAACCCCCTTTCATGGAGTTGAAAGCACCTATCAAATCCCCCCTCATTCTTCTCTTCTGCAGACTAAACAATCCGAGTTCCCTCAGCCTCTCTTCATAAGTCATGTGTTCCAGTCCCCTAATAATTTTTGTTGCCCTCCGCTGGATGTTTTCCAATTTTTTCACATCCTTCTTGTAGTGTGGGGCCCAAAACTGGACACAGTACTCCAGATGAGGCCTCACCAATGTCGAATAGAGGGGAATGATCTTGTCCCTTGATCTGCTGGCAATGCCCCTACTTATACACCCCAAAATGCCATTGGCCTTCTTGGCAACAGGGCACACTGTTGACTCATATCCAGCTTCTCGTCCACTGTAACCCCTCGGTCCTTTTCTGCAGAACTGCTGCCGAGCCATTCGGTCCCTAGTCTGTAGCGGTGCATGGGATTCTTCCGTCCTAAGTGTAGGACTCTGCACTTGTCCTTGTTGAACCTCATCAGATTTCTTTTGGCCCAATCCTCCAATTGTCTAGGTCCCTGTGTATCCTATCCCTATCCTCCAGCGTATCTACCTCTCCTCCCAGTTTAGTGTCATCTGCAAACTTGCAGAGGGTGCAATCCACGCCATCCTCCAGATCATTTATGAAGATATTGAACAAAACCGGCCCCAGGACCGACCCCTGGGGCACTCCACTTGATACCGGCTGCCAACTAGACATGGAGCCATTGATCACTACCCGTTGAGCCTGACAATCTAGCCAGCTTTCTATCCACCTTATAGTCTATTCATACAGCCCATACTTCTTTAACCTGCTGGCAAGAATACTGTGGGAGACCGTGTCAAAAGCTTTGCTAAAATCAAGGAATAACACGTCCACTGCTTTCCCTTCATCCACAGAGCCAGTTATCTCATCATAGAAGGCAATTAGATTAATCAGGCACGACTTGCCTTTGGTGAATCCATACTAACTGTTCCTGATCACTTTCCTCTCATCTAAGTGCTTCAGAATTGATTCCTTGAGGACCTGCTCCATGATTTTACTAGGGACTGAGATGAGGCTGACTGGCCTGTAGTTCCCAGGATCCTCCTCCTTTCCTTTTTTAAAGATGGGCACTATATTAGCCTTTTTCTAGTCGTCCGGGACCTCCCCCGATCGCCATGAGTTTTCAAAGATAATGGCCAATAGCTCTGCAATCACATCCGCCAACTCCTTTAGCTCTCTCAGATGCAGCGCATCCAGCCCCATGGACTTGTGCTCGTCCAGCTTTTCTAAATAGTCCCGAACCACTTCTTTCTCCACTGAGGGCTGGTCACCTCCTCCCCATGCTGTGCTGCCCAGTGCAGTAGTCTGGGAGCTGACCTTGTTCGTGAAGACAGAGACAAAAAAAGCATTGAGTACATTAGCTTTTTCCACATCCTCTGTCACTAGGTTGCCTCCCTCATTCAGTAAGGGGCCCACACTTTCCCTGACTTTCTTCTTGTTGTTAACATACCTGAAGAAACCCTTCTTGTTACTCTGAACATCTCTTGCTAGCTGCAACTCCAAGTAGACCACCATAGACCACCGGACCAGGGGGATGAGGTGGATGAGGCTTTCTTCTGGCAGCTCGCGGAAGCTACTAGATCGCGTGCCCTGGTTCTCATGGGTGACTTTAATTTTCCTGATATCTGCTGGGAGAGCAATACAGCGGTGCATAGACAATCCAGGAAGTTTTTGGAAAGCATAGGGGACAATTTCCTGGTGCAAGTGCTAGAGGAGCCAACTAGGGGGGGAGCTTTTCTTGACCTGCTGCTCACAAACCGGGAAGAATTAGTAGGGGAAGCAAAAGTGGATGGGAATCTGGGAGGCAGTGACCATGAGTTGGTTGAGTTCAGGATCCTGACACAGGGAAGAAAGGTAAGCGGCAGGATACGGACCCTGGACTTCAGGAAAGCAGACTTCGACTCCCTTAGGGAACGGACGGGTAGGATCCCCTGGGGGACTAACATGAAGGGGAAAGGAGTCCAGGAGAGCTGGCTGTATTTCAAGGAATCCCTGTTGAGGTTACAGGGACAAACCATCCCGATGTGTCGAAAGAATAGTAAATATGGCAGGCGACCAGCTTGGCTTAACGGTGAAATCCTAGCGGATCTTAAGCATAAGAAAGAAGCTTACAAGAAGTGGAAGGTTGGACATATGACCAGGGAAGAGTATAAAAATATTGCTCGGGCATGTAGGAATGAAATTAGGAGGGCCAAATCGCACCTGGAGCTGCAGCTAGCGAGAGATGTCAAGAGTAACAAGAAGGGTTTCTTCAGGTATGTTGGCAACAAGAAGAAAGCCAAGGAAAGTGTGGGCCCCTTAATGAATGAGGGAGGCAACCTAGTGACAGAGGATGTGGAAAAAGCTAATGTACTCAATACTTTTTTTGCCTCTGTCTTCACGAACAAGGTCAGCTCCCAGACTGCTGCGCTGGGCATCACAACATGGGGAATAGATGGCCAGCCCTCTGTGGAGAAAGAGGTGGTTAGGGACTATTTAGAAAAGCTGGATGTGCACAAGTCCATGGGGCCGGACGCGTTGCATTCGAGAGTGCTAAAGGAACTGGCAGCTGTGATTGTAGAGCCATTGGCCATTATCTTTGAAAACTCGTGGCGAACGGGGGAAGTCCCGGATGACTGGAAAAAGGCTAATGTAGTGCCAATCTTTAAAAAAGGGAAGAAGGAGGATCCTGGGAACTACAGGCCAGTCAGCCTCACCTCAGTCCCTGGAAAAATCATGGAGCAGGTCCTCAAGGAATCCATTCTGAAGCACTTAGAGGAGAGGAAAGTGATCAGGAACAGTCAGCATGGATTCACCAAGGGAAGGACATGCCTGACTAATCTAATCGCCTTCTATGATGAGATTACTGGTTCTATGGATGAAGGGAAAGCAGTGGATGTATTGTATCTTGACTTTAGCAAAGCTTTTGACAGGGTCTCCCACAGTATTCTTGTCAGCAAGTTAACGTAGTATGGGCTGGATGAATGCACTATAAGGTGGATAGAAAGTAGGCTAGATTGTCGGGCTCAACGGGTCGTGATCAATGGCTCCATGTCTAGTTGGCAGCCGGTGTCAAGTGGAGTGCCCCAGGGGTCGGTCCTGGGGCCGGTTTTGTTCAATATCTTCATAAATGATCTGGAGGATGGTGTGGATTGCACTCTCAGCAAATTTGCGGATGATACTAAACTGGGAGGAGTGGTAGATACGCTGGAGGGCAGGGATAGGATACAGAGGGACCTAGACAAATTGGAGGATTGGGCCAAAAGAAATCTGATGAGGTTCAATAAGGATAAGTGCAGGGTCCTGCACTTAAGATGGAAGAATCCAGTGCACAGCTGCAGACTAGGGACCAAATGGCTAGGCAGCAGTTCTGCGGAAAAGGACCTAGGGGTGACAGTGGACAAGAAGCTGGATATGAGTCAACAGTATGCCCTTGTTGCCAAGAAGGCCAATGGCATTTTGGGATGTATAAGTAGGGGCATAGTGAGCAGATCGAGGGATGTGATCGTCCCCCTCTATTCGACATTGGTGAGGCCTCATCTGGAGTACTGTGTCCAGTTTTGGGCCCCACACTACAAGAAGGATGTGGATAAATTGGAAAGAGTCCAGTGAAGGGCAACAAAAATGATTAGGGGTCTGGAACACATGACTTATGAGGAGAGGCTGAGGGAACTGGGATTGTTTAGTCTGCGGAAGAGAAGAATGAGGGGGGATTTGATAGCTGCTTTCAACTACCTGAGAAGTGGTTCCAGAGAGGATGGTTCTAGACTATTCTCAGTGGTGGAAGAGGACAGGACAAGGAATAATGGTCTCAAGTTGCAGTGGGGGAGGTTTAGGTTGGATATTAGGAAAAACTTTTTCACTAGGAGGGTGGTGAAACACTGGAATGCGTTGCCTAGAGAGGTGGTGGAATCTCCTTCCTTAGAAGTTTTTAAGGTCAGGCTTGACAAAGCCCTGGCTGGGATGATTTAATTGGGGATGGGTCCTGCTTTTGAGCAGGGAGTTGGACTAGATGACCTCCTGAGGACCCTTCCAACCCTGATATTCTATGATTCTAAGTGTGATTTGGCCTTCCTGATTTCACTCCTGCATGCCCGAGCAATATTTTTATACTCTTCCCTGGTCATTTGTCCAATCTTCCACTTCTTGTAAGCTTCTTTTTTGTGGTTAAGATCATCAAGGATTTCACTGTTAAGCCAAGCTGGTCGCCTGCCATATTTACTATTCTTTCGACACATCGGGATGGTTTGTCCCTGTAACTTCAATAAGGATTTTTTAAAATACAGTCAGCTCTCCTGGACTCCTTCCCGCTCATGTTATTCTCCCAGGGGATCCTGCCCATCAGTTCCCTGAGGGAGTCAAAGTCTGCTTTTCTGAAGTCCAGGGTCCGTATTCTGCTGCTCTCCTTTCTTCCTTGTGTCAGGATCCTGAACTCGACCATCTCATGGTCACTGCCTCCCAGGTTCCCATCCACTTTTGCTTCCCCTACTAATTCTTCCCACTTTGTGAGCAGCAGGTCAAGAAGAGCTCTGCCCCTAGTTGGTTCCTCCAGCACTTGCACCAGGAAATTGTCCCCAACACTTTCCAAAAACTTCCAGAATTGTCTGTGCACCACTGTATTGCTCTCCCAGCAGATATCAGGGTGATTGAAGTCTCCCATGAGAACCAGGGCGTGTGATCTAGTAGCTTCCGTGAGTTGCCGGAAGAAAGCCTCGTCCACCTCATCCCCCTGGTCCGGTGGTCTATAGCAGACTTCCACCATGACATCACCCTTGTTGCTCAAACTTCTAAACTTAATTCAGAGACACTCAAGTTTTTCTGCAGTTTCATACTGGAGCTCTGAGCAGTGATACTGCTCTCTTACATACAATGCAACTCCCCTGACTTTCCTGCCCTGCCTGTCCTTCCTAAACAGTTTATACCCATCCATGATAGTGTTCCAGTCATGTGAGTTACTCCACCAAGTCTCTGTTATTCCAATCACATCATAATTCCTTGACTGTGCCAGGACTTCCAGTTCTCCCTGCTTGTTTCCCAGGCTTCTTGCTTTTGTGTACAGGCACTTGAGATAACTCGGTGATCGTCCCTCTTTCTCAGTATAAGGCAGGAGCCCTCCCCTCTCGCGCTCTCCTGCTCGTGCTTCCTCCCGGTATCCCACGTCCCCACTTACCTCAGGGCTTTGGTCTCCTTCCCCCGGTGAACCGAGTTTAAAGCTCTCCACACTAGGTTAGCCAGCCTGCTTGCGAAGATGCTCTTCCCTGTCTTCGTTAGGTGGAGCCCGTCTCTGCCTAGGACTCCTCCTCCTTGGAACACCATCCCATGGTCAAAGAATCCAAAGCCTTCTCTCCGACACCACCTGCGTAGCCATTCATTGACTTCCACGATTTGATCTTTGTCTCCAGCATGGTTGATCTTTGTCTCCAGCATAGTTCTTGGCCTGTTACTATTCTGCACATAATTGATTCCTGTCCTCTTAAGTCTCTTCAGCTATATGTAGATTGCTATATTCCCCTTCGTGTTTTTTCTCTCTAAACTAGCGGGTGCCTCATGTAGACCACATTTGTCCCTCTTCCACCCAAACCTTGGTGTTGTGCATCTATTTTTCTGAATTGTGAAACTGAGGTGTTAGATCAAGTAACCTGTGTTCATTTGCATTTTCAAGCTTCCTGCTCTATCACCCATTTTAAAGGTCAATGTCAGCTGATGTGCTTCCAGTGTGCTGTGAGCTATAAATTCCCCAAAGAGAACAGATGAATCTTCACTTTGTTTTTTGCTCAACAAGCTGGTCTAGCACCTACCTATGTATTTGCATTTGCTCAAACTGTGTCTTTAAAGTTAATGCAAATGCCTGTCATTCAGTGGAAGATTCCCTGGTACTGTGGCATCCATGTCTCACTGTGCTTACTCTGCCTGTCGCATCTCTGTCACTGAGAATTGGACAGTCAGCATTTCGATACAACCATCACACAGCATGGGGAATGAGCCCTTAATGGTGCAAATGAGTTTGCCAAAACAGTGTGTTTGTTCCAGGAAGCAGAGATACTCCCAGCGCACTGGGTTCTCTGTGGTCCATTGTCTTTGGAGCCCCGTTGGTAGCTAAACTGATTGGGCCTTTTTGTTTTAAAAAAGGAAAACAATGGAGCGGGTGAGAAGAGGTAACATCGTGAGGAAGGGGAAAGGGTGGTTTTTCCTTCAGGTGATTCTGAAAGTCCTCTGAAAAATAGGTAAGGGGCTCCGCTGTGAAGGGTTTCTGCTATAATAACCACTTTGTATGCTGGGTGTCTTAGCTGGTGTTGTACCAGAGGCTTGTATCTGTTCTGGTCCAATTCATTGGCTGTGCTGTTCAGCATCAAGTAAACTCAGGGTGCTATGAACATCATAGTAGGTAGCACAGCCACGATTGTAAGAGGCTTATCCCATGGAAAGCTCCTAGGTCCCATACTCCTTTCCAAAGCCTATGACATTGTAATGGGGCAAATAGTGTCCCCCTCTGTTGTGACGGAGTAGTGTAAGACTGGTCTCAACAGAGCATGGCTGGCACAATGTTCTTCATTGTTTTTAAAGAAAATCTTTGGGCAAGGTGCTGCCTCCTAAATTCCAGATGGTTGGATGTGTGACTCCGTAGCAATCGATGAGTAGGGTTCTGCTCTAGCCTCTCTTGGTCTAGAGTTTTCTCCTTCAGTGAAGGAGCTACAACCCTCCTCTTTACCTAAAAGGAAATCCTGTATTTCCCACAATGCCTCTTTCCTCATTCTGTATAGGTTCTTATACCATGCTCATCACCATAGTATATGAGTGCCTTCCACTGACACTTTAAGTAGAGTGGTGCTCTACGCGGCAGTGGTGAGTTCTCAGCTGGAGTACTGTGCCTGTTTTGGGCTCCACTCTTTACGAAAGTTTAGGCTAAATTAGAGAGAGCAGAAGAGAGCAACACAAATAAGAGGTTTAGAAAACAAGATCTTTAAGGAAAGGTTTGGTCCAGAAAAACAAAGGGGAGATATATTTTATCAAATATGTAAAACGTGGTTATAAAGAGGGCTCTGATCACTGGTTCTCTGTATCCACTGCGAGAAGGAGAAGAAGCCATCTGCTTAATTTACAGTAAGGGTGATTTGGGCTAGGTATTGGGGAAAATTTTACAGCTGAAAGGATAAAGTGCTGGCATACATTACCTACGGAGGTCGTGGGATCCCTGTCCTAGGAGGTTTTTGAGAATAGGTTAGACAACCACCTCTCAGAGATAGTCTACATGTACTTAATCATGCCTCAGTGGGGGGGGGGGGGGGAATGGATGGACTGGATGATCTCTTGAGCCCCCTTCCAACCCTACATTTCTATGACAGTCTATGAAACCCTACATTTCTGTAACTAACAGCTGTTAAGTGGTGTTTGGTCTTTTGTCCTCTCTCTGGAGACAGCAGTGTGTGCAATGAAAAGTCTTGTTAAACACAGAGTTTTGGTTTTTTTTAAATATACACGTTGATGTGTATTTGTTAGAGAAGGCAAGCTAAAGAACTGGGCCATACAGTTGGAGCAGAAGGGGGTGAGGTTTGTGAATCTCAGGCATTCCTCTTTTTTTTTTAAAAAAAAAAATTTTTCCTAGTATATCCCATTTTTGCGAAGACCTGGAGTTTGCAGGAGGGTCCTGGTTTGACCCCCCTCCCCCCAGCCATTATCCTGCTTGAAACGAACACTTTCTGCAAGGCTGCCCGGGAAGGGGCAGATTTTCAAACAGGACCCAAGGCCCAGGCCTGCATGGCAACCCCGCCTTGGGGTCATAGGCCCAGTCAGGGTTGGCCTGGTCCTGCCTCTGTCTCCCTCTACAGGAAGGCTAAACCTGGGCGGTGCTGTATCCTGCTTTGGGTGCTCGAAAGGGTGGGTGTGTGGGGGGGTGGGGATAGGACTCTCAACTGAGGAGCCTTCCTGCCGCCTCAATTTCCCGTGGTACCCTCTTCCCACTCCCCAGCCTACATTCCCCATGATGCACCAGTGATGAGTTACACCTCCCATCGTGCCTCACCAAGCCGAGACTACGTTGCCCAGGAGGCCTTGCTCCAGGCCGCTAATACTACATTTCCCATGATACCTCTCGGCTGGGGGGGGGGAACTCCATCCCCCAGCGTGCCCCGCGGGGGCTGCGTCCAATAGCAGCGGCAGCGAGGCCGGACCCGGCGGCGGCGGCGGAGGCCGTTCAAAGTGGTGGCGCTTGCAGGGCGTGAGGGGAATGGCGGAGCCGGCGGAGTACCCCCCTTTCCAGCTGGGGAAGCCCCGCTTCCAGCAGGTACGGCCGCCATTTTGCCGTGTCGGGGTGCCCCGAGGCGCGGCGGGGAGGTGGGCTGTCAGGGGCGCCCCGCGCCGGGACGAGGAGCCGCCGGTGGGGACGGCCGCCTCCCTCCCTCTGCCGGCTTCACCCCCGTCCCGTGCGCTGATTGGTGGTGACCTCCACTCCTATTGGTTCTCCGCGCTGTCACTCACTGCCCGTGCGCCCCGCCCCTCCCTCCTGTGGCTCCGTCGCGGGGTTTGTGGTTGATGCTTGTGGCTTCGGGATGCGGAGCCTGGTTCCGCGGGTTCGAGCCCCCGCCTGGGCCGGACGGGGCCGCGTACGCCCCGGGGCGGCCGCGGGAAGAGGTGCCGCCTCTCGGCCCTGCGTGGAAAGCGAAGGCTCCCCCTGCCTCTCCGCTGCGGACGCTGGGTGGGACTGCCAGCGCAGGACTGCGGGGGCTGGCGGAGGCTCCGGCTCCCCCCTTGGCCGGGCTCTGAAATCCGGCAGTGGGGTGCGTGAGGTCCGCCCGCCTGAGCTCTGCTGCCCCGTGGTTGCTCATAATTCATGGTCCACGAAGGGTTTTTTGGGTCCCCTATAGGGGAGAACAACTTTGAGGCGTGTCTGACTTTTCTTTTGCAGCGCAGACAAGAATCGGGTTATTTTGAAAGGCGGAAACCCATTTCACAGCTTATCGTCCTTTTTTTTTTTAGATATGGAGACAGTTCAGAAAAGTAAATATTGGATGTAATAAAAATCCGCTTATGCACAGATCTCTGTATAAGGCTGATAGTTACACAATAGCGAGGCGCTTCCTTGAAGGAGTGGATTATTATAGAATGAAATTACATTTTGTTTCTCCCACCTTGACTTTAAAACACTCCTTTGCTAAAACGTTTGCCCGTGTTTCCGTGTGATAGTTCTGTTGATTTCTTTATTTTTATACTGCCTGGGTTGAAGTTCAACACAGATGTGCAATGGGCTGTGTATGCAGAGGGAGATTGGTTGGGAAATCGCCAACCCAGTGCAATAGCATTGACACAACTGCAGTGGTGGGAGCAGGAGTGTCAATAGATAAGGCATCGGCATCTTCATCATCATGTCAGCTATCTCTGCCCAGAGCAAGTCTAGAAAACGTGATAAAAATGCAGCTGCATCAGCATAAAAGAGAGGAAACGTCCTTAGGGAGGCTAGTGAAGGCAAGACCTGATATGGTGAACATTCTGCTGAGTTTTCTGGATTCTCTCCAGGAAGATTTATGAGGAGAGGCTGAGGGAACTGGGATTGTTTAGTCTGCGGAAGAGAAGAATGAGGGGGGATTTGATAGCTGCTTTCAACTACCTGAGAGGTGGTTCCAGAGAGGATGGTTCTAGACAATTCTCAGTGGTAGAAGAGGACAGGACAAGGAGTAATGGTCTCAAGTTGCAGTGGGGGAGGTTTAGGTTGGATATTAGGAAAAACTTTTTCACTAGGAGGGTGGTGAAACACTGGAATGCGTTGCCTAGAGAGGTGGTGGAATCTCCTTCCTTAGAAGTTTTTAAGGTCAGGCTTGACAAAGCCCTGGCTGGGATGATTTAATTGGGGATGGGTCCTGCTTCTGAGCAGGGAGTTGGACTAGATGACCTCCTGAGGTCCCTTCCAACCCTGATATTCTATGATTCTATGAAGGGTAGGGAGGAATTTTGATCCCATTTAAAATAACTACTTGTAACTGCTCTGAAGTAGTTTCTCTTGTCCATTGACTCAAATGGCCATTTAACAGTCTAATTACTTACTTGTACGATCACTGTTATGGTTTGTCAAATAAAGGATTTATGTCTAAAAATGACAGGTTTCAGAGTAACAGCCGTGTTAGTCTGTATTTGCAAAAAGAAAAGGAGTACTTGTGGCACCTTAGAGACTAACCAATTTATTTGAGCATAAGCTTTCGTGAGCTACAGCTCACTTCATCGGATGTAGCTCACAAAAGCTTATGCTCAAATAAATTGGTTAGTCTCTAAGGTGCCACAAGTACTCCTGTTCTTTTTGTCTAAAAATGCTTTCTTGGCAGCTGTATGTGTACAATACTGTAACTGCTCCAGAGATGACACGAGTTAGGTAAATACTGGTGGTTAGGAAACTTGTAGATGTGCACAGTAGACTAGGTTTGGTCAACGTGCCCTTCCTTTTGAAATTTTCATGTAGAGTCATGAAAAGTGAGTGCAAATTTTGGAGCTGTTAGGCCCTCAATTCCGTTCTGCATTCTGGCTGCTCCTCCATTAAGAGATTGTGGGGATTTTGTTGTGTGGACCATTCTTGGCCATGGCTTGGCCCACAAAGAACTTGCCCAAATCTTGTCCAGTGAAATATAACCACATACTCTAGTTCTTTGGGATGGTGGCAGTTTATGTAATCTGCTCCAACAATTGTTGGTTTCTTTCATTGAAGTGAACATGAAAGCACTGGACCGAGATGTCAGATCTGGTTTTCAATTCATGTGCTTCTAGCTAACAAACAAAAAGATTAACAAGCAAACTCTTGTGATTAAATGTTTCCTCCCTTCCCACACCAGATTATTGGGAATTTGTCCTAAAGGCCATAACGCTTCCAAGGAGACGTTTTCACTATCCTGCTGAGATCTGGACAGGATCTCAGTGTGACAGCAAAGTTGCCAGACAGTTGACTTGCTAATTGTAGATGGCAGCTTCCCTGGAACTAAGGCAGCCTATCTGCTTTTAGGGACTCAGAGACATAATGTAAAGTTTAGTTGCTTGGTGGGAAGCAAACCTACCTTACTACTTACCTGTCTACCTACTGAAGGAAGGGTGGGCTTGTGGTTAAGGCAGAGGACACGGAGTCAGGAGAGTTGGGGAAGTACAGTGAGAAATAATGTGCAGCGAGGGGCTATTTCATTGTGCTAATAACCTGCTTGTCTCAATAAGTCAAGGGATGTTCAAATTGACCAGACAGAGCTTTTTAACTGGACAGAAGGAGGAGACACTATACAGTCAACACAGATGATATTAGCCAGGCTTGGCAGGGCTTCAGGCACGGACCCAGGAGCATTTTGTTCATTAAGGAGCGATCATCATTTGTAACAGTGCTTTTTAAAAAAAAAAAAAAAAAAAAGAAATCAATCTGGAATGGGTAGGGCAGGACGTTAACAATCACATACACATTTTAACATGTCTGTCCAGGTCATGGGTCTCATCCGCATCCCAGGAGACAAGCTACCATATCAGCAAAAGTTCTGTGACAGCTAGACAGAGACCAAGCTTTGAATAGGAATGTAGACTTCTCTCATTGCTAAGTGACTAGATCTTTTCCCTTAGTGTTTCCTATTCTTGTTGCTAACCAGTGGAGTTCCATGAATGGGAACAACAGTATGAGCACGAATGCAGACCCGATGCTATTGCTTTAACCAAAATGTTGAATAATCCTGCTTAGAGTGGATCTAAATAGATGACATGAAGGTTAAAAATGCTGGTAGCATGTCTACATTAGTGCTTCCATTGCATCAGCAAGGGGAAATTCTAGGGGGAAAGGAAAGATCTAGTATTGACAAGACCTGTGTTGGAGTTCACTCCAGTTCAGCATAAGCTGGTGTGGCTGCTGCCCATGTTATCTCCTGTTGTGAAGTTAGAGGACTAAAACTTAAGTTGACCTAGCTACTTTGCTCAGGGACTTAGTTACGCTGACCTAAGCCCCAGTGTAGACACCACTAGGTTGACAGAATAATTCTTCCGTCAACCTAGCAACCACCTCTTGCGGGGGTGGATTTACTACAGCAACAGAAAAACCCCTTCTGTCGCTGTAGCAAGTGTCTACACTATAGTGGCATAGCTGCAGAGCTGCCACTGTATGCTTGTAGTGTAGACATACTCTCAGTTTCCAGGGCAAGCATGCTGGCACTTTTTTCACCATGACTAAATGAACGTGATAACCTAGGGGGGAAAGTAATGTGTCTTAAAAAGCAAACACTCTTTTTATATCAACTGTTCAATGAAATCCCCTCTCCTTCTCCCTCAGCCCCCTGGTACTGACCAAAGGAGTGTGTGTTCCCAAATTCTTTGTTTATTGTCATCAACTGCTGTGTGACATTTGGACTGGTCTAGAAGATCCTTGGTGTAGGGATCTGATTGATAAGGCACTTTTATCTTTACTTGTTTTATAACACACCAGGGAGACTTATGTTGCTATCTAAATTCTAATAATACTACTTTCGGATCACATTGTTCTGTTTCTTCACAGAAATGATGGCTAGAAACAATCCTGTGGCCCTTTAAGAGGAGATCTGAGTCAAACAAGGGCTGTGAAAAATTCAGTTGAGCTATATTAAGAATCTTTGTCCTTGAGGACAAAAGCAAGGAAAAGCTGCCTGCTAGGAACAAAACCTTGGAGGGAAACACTTGCATTTTGTGGGGATTGATTTATGCGAGGTAGGATGGTTTCACGCTTCCCGTTGTTTCCCAGAGTCCGGAGAAAGTGATTTAACACAACATTTAGGACGACTTGTTGAAAATTTCCATGCCCACTGGTACAGTTATAAATGACGAAATCTGTCCCATTTCCCCTGAATCACTTCAGCTACTTTCCTCAGGATCGTGCTAAGTCTCTGTCAAGTCTCTCACTGGGATGGTTTCCGGGGTACAGGACTTGAATCACCTTGTTACCCCTCTGCATTCAGAATGAAGGAGACTTGCTTGTTCTTAACTGGGTGTCTGCTCCCTGACACCTTCAGCCTGTTAGCCCAGAGCAGAGTGCTTGGGTGGCTATGCCAGCCCTTACCTTGCCTTTCAGGGTAAAAATAGCACACTCCAGTCCCTGAGTCCCTTTGAAGCATTCACCTGTAGCGTCCAGCCCCTTCGTCTCCAAATGCTCACAGAAATACCAGGTCCACTGACCCCAAGGGAACAGTGCACACATTGGTTTGTATGATTCAGTGCAGGATCAGCTCCTTGCTTAATACCACAGCACAGAGATATATTTATAGTGAAAACAATAAGTTCATTGTCAAAGATTCAAGAGATAATGAGAAAGGGTAATGGAAACAAAAGGTTACATATAAAATAGAATCATAATATGCTTTCTAGAGACTAAACTTAACTGTTATTGTTAGGTTAACTTCCTGTCTAATGAAGTTTATCTCACCCAAAGCCTTTGCCAGCATTTTCAGCCCAGGCTCGTTGAGATCCCGTTTTTATGAATGTAAATGCACTGCCCATTTACTTCCTAGATGCAAGAGGATCGGGTGTCTTCTTTGTTCCCCACATAGAGTCCAGCAAACCTTTGAAGTGTATCTCCTGATAAGGGTATCTCTTTCCATGCTGTGCTCTTCCCTGTTGACTTCATGTCTCTCTGTATGTAAATATGCCTCCCTTGTGTTCACTTACAGTGCTTAATTTACATTCCGACAGAGAGGCTGGTGAATAAACAACTTTTATCTGTCAGGAAGTCTATTTGTCCACCTCCGCTGGAATACAGAATCTAGGAACGTGTTTTCAGTATACATACATAACTCTTTACATAGTGTCTGCACATTTCACAACAATATTCATGACCAGTGTGAGCCTGGCATTCGTCTGAAACTCCATGTGACGTTCTTTTGGTGAACCAGAATTAGGATATTCTTGTAATCCCTTGCTGGCTGGCATTAAAAGCGTCTCGGGTCACACAAACATTTTTTTATTTCTTAGTTGCCTTCAAATCAAGGTTATTTGGCCTCTTTGGCAAAAGAAGCCCCTTTTTAAAATAAATGAAGCAATACAGAAGTTACAGAATCTTGAGAGAGAGACCCTCTGCATGATCTAGAATCATCTCCTTGTCATTAGGGAAACCCACAATGAATTGAAGCCATGTCCGGGCTTCCCCGATGCTAGAGATTTCCCCTTTCTCTTTGCAGGATTGAAATGCAGTAAGTGTTAGACCTGAAACATTAGGGGCAGACAAGCTTATCCTGATTTGACATGGTTTCTCAGCTGCTGTTCTTTGCAAAGTTAATTAATTTGCCCCTATCAAAACAGATGTGGAGACATGCTTGGCAAGGTTTTAGATAAGGTGTAGATCTTTCGCCAAGCAGAAATAACTGGGGCTGTCAAACACATTATATGAAAGGTCAGTTCCTACTCAGGCTGCCTAAATTAACACTTTCCATTTTGAAAGTGTTCAGCGAATGAGGGCCTTCTGCCTCCTCTAGGGCTCCTTAAGAGCCATTGAGGGAAGAGGTCTTCTTCAAGGACCACCTTGTCTTGTTTTAAAATCCTCTGCCATGAGATGTGTTTGGCTGTCAAGCTGCTTTGCTTTGCACCTGAGGCCCCATCTTCACTGGCCAAAGGACCATGCTTAAAACCATGTTTAAACACAGTTCAAACCTGAGTGGAGCAAAATCGGTATCTGCAATACAGCGTAGCTGCTGCGTGTGTGTGTACAGGGCCAAAGGATGTTAATCCCATGTTTAAAAACTACCAATTTGGGCTGGATTTGTACCAGAGAGCAAGAGATGAAAGGCTTTCTGGCCCTGTCTTACACCATTTTAATTAAATTAGTTCAGCTTCCTATGTGGACACTCTTATTTTGGGTTGATGGCATAATTTGTTTTATCTCAAACTTCTTCCTAATCTATTTAAACTAAACTGAAATAAGTCTTGCTGAAACCAGAATAAACATGTCCACTCGGCCTTCTGCACTGTTTTAATTAAATCACTTTAAAATGATACCTTATGTTAAACTGGTACAACTCTGCAGGTTGGCAAGTCCTGTCTTCCATTACCAATCCTCCAAGCTGTCCAGTTCGTTTATATACGTTTACAGTGTATATAGTTTAAGAAATGTCAGTTTTCACTTTCATTTAAATTTAAGGTGACAATCAAAAGTTACAGTTGCCTGTTAACCTCCTCTCCTCTTCCTGAATTTCCTGAGCCTGTAAGAAGTATTTTCATTCTTGTACTTATCTTGAAGTCAGCTGGCTCTCACATGGCCTACAGCACAGTGACTTAATTGAAATGGAGCTGTAATGTACTCTCTCGCTCCCTATGAACTGCTGTGCTATACAGAGGACTTAATATTCCTAGCCACTTTTTAGAACTGAACCCTGCTTTCAGGCTGGTGAGAACTGGTACCAAAATAGCCTCGATTAATCACAGCAAATTTGTGTTATTCAGTTTTCTTCCAGTGAACTGTTTACTACAACAGCTGTTAAAAGAATCAGAGGCTGTATGCATACTTTTATGGACCTGAGGACATCTGAAGGTCAAGTAAATTTGCAAGTGTCTTGCTTTTTAAACTCTACTCCTTATGTAGAAATATGGGAGAAATATCTAGGCAGTCATTTCCTAAGGAATCTGCCAGCCAGAACTTTAGGCCCTTGGAAATAATCCTATTAATAAAAGAAACATCTTATATTTTCAGTTAAAGGTATTCTCTAGCTGACTGTGGAGTCACTGTGGAGTGTTTGGGAGAGCAGTTGGAATGGAGAGGGACACCAAACCCCTATCATTCTGTTGCAGCAGCCTCCATTAGATAAAATTTCTAACTCTGCGCTATCCCTCCCTCCCTGCAGAATATGCAGATGGACTCTGAAAGATTAGCAGAGGAGGTTCACGCCTTTGCTGCCAAAGGCAGTTCATCCCTAGCAGAGCTGGCAGGAACAGAGTGAAACAGACAAGGATTGTCCTCATCAGTTTCACTCTGCTCCTTTGAAGTGCTACTGGGGGTGTCCTATCTGCAGGTGGTGCAATATACTCCAGGCCTCTTGAGCTTCAGGAGTTGCTCTGTAGGGACTGAGAAGAACAAACAATACAAGAGGAAGTTGCCTCTGTTGTCTAGTCAGCACCTCAGAGTTCAAATTTGAACCTGCACTTTCATCTGAGTTATGAGATGTTGGGATTGCAGCAGAAGGCAGTACGTTCAACTCAAGCCTCAAAGAGGCTAGAAGTACCATGCACCCGCATTTCTGGTTGACTGTAGGCACAACATCTTATCACCCATATGCAACCCCTGGAGTATCGAAGACGAAGGGGAGAGAATCTTGAATTAAAAGGGGGGCAGAGAGAGGAAGAAATAGGGAGACATGGAGGAAGCGATAAACCTACACGTCTAGCAGTGAAGAGGCGAAGAAGTAGAGTCAAGTGGAGGACACAATGGAGCAGTGAATAGTGTATGCTTAGTGGGGAATTCTGTTAATGAGTTTTCATAACTAGAGTTAATTGGATGGGTATCTGAAAGAAACACAAAAATCAAACCACCTCATAAGTTTTGGAATCTGTCAAAACAGTGGGCAAGAGAGTGTGTTTGCAGAGAGCCAGGGGAGAAGCAGTAATGAGTGAGGCCCAAATAACACTGATTCACAAGCAATGTCTCCTGTTTAGAACATGTTGGGTCTGAGGCCATGTCTACACTACAGAGCCCCCTAGCGTAGACGCAGTATAAACCCCCAAGAGTCATTCTGCTGGAAAACGTCTCCTCCCCAAAGGACACTAGCTATGCCAGCAGAAGTGCTCTTCTGTTGACATAATTGCATCTACACTGGGGGTTTTGCTGGCACAGCTATGTTCGCTGAGGGAGATGATTTTTTCCACAACCACACTCTTGACCTACGTAGCAAGGCTGTCATAATTTTGTAGCATAGATCAGACCTGAGGCTTCTCTCTGCTTTTATGTGGCAGCAGGAGCCCTTATTTTGGGCCAGGTTGTGTGCTTGTGACCCCATTTTCACACTGTATAACTTTAAAAGTGTTGTTAGGATTTGCTCTTGGCTTTTCTTGCTGTTCATTGGTTGCCACTAGAACAGTGGCATATTTCCGTAAGGGGCCTTTCACTTTCCCAAGGACAAGACTCGAAGATACTAGAGTGACCGTTCAGCTCATTAGCAGCACTGATTAATCAACAACCCCCATTTGTTTGTTTGTTTGATCAAAGTTCCCAGAGGCCTAGTCTTCTCACTGGTAAAAATGGTGTCACAGCTTGAATGACCAATCCCAAATTACTAGTAGGTTTTTAGTTAATGTGGCGGGAAGAATAAGGGAAATCTTGTTGAAAAATATGTCTGATGTGCTTTGTCTCACGTAAATGTGTTAAAATGATTTGCTTTATTAATGGCAATGTTTGAAGAGTCTGATAGGAAGAGTAAGAGGAACAGTATTAGATAGTTTACATACTTCGGGATCAAACTGAAAAACTGATCACAATAAAACCAGCAATATATTTTAAAAGTACTGTTGTTGGAACTAATTTGACCACTGAACCGATTTACAAGGTGAACTAAGCAGATAGAACTACCAATTGTGGCCTATGTCTCTAGGTCCAATTAAATTAATACCACACTTGCCATCCGAATGCAGCCACAGATCTCTTTGACTTAAGTGGGAGCTTTGGCTGCTCAAAGGCTGCAGCATTAAGGCCTTAATAAATGACTGAAAAAAGGCATTGTTTTCTTTATGAGATGCAGTGTCTTGTTTAATTGTGAATAAAAGTGATGGCAAAGTGTTGCATCATTCAGTGAACGCTGTATGGCAAGTAAGCAGTGTTAAATGTCAATGTATAATTAAAAGCAAAGGTGTTTAGGAGCTCTTTGGTTGGAATCTTCATAATTCTAATAGAAGTTGTGGCTCTGAACCTTTTCTATTTCCAAAAATGCCTAAGAGACTCTCTTTGAGAACCGATTTTGTTGATCTGTGGTAGTCAATCTGCAAAATGCCTTGCAACTTCTCAGCTACTTATCCCTTAGCTTTTCATGCAGTGCTCTAGGCTTTCACTTGAATTTGAATAAGAGACCAGATGCATAATGTATGGACATATTTGCTACAAGTAGTTATGTTTGAGAAGGCACACTGACTAAAAATAGAGATGGGCTTTGGGATACAAAATTTTGATCAGAATTTGAACTGCTCCAATGTTTGAGGAAGGTTTGGATCTAGTGTTTTGATTTAGGCATAGATGCTTATAAGTGGATACGTCCTTTGTTGCTTCTGCAGAACTTGAAGCATTTATCAGATACAGTCTAACTAAGAGATTAAACCTACTAACCAGAAGCTGATATGCAAGATGAGAAAGCACCTAGTAAGGTCCAGGGGCAACAGACCCTACCATAGCAGCAAAGTGAAACTTACATGATTGCTGTCAGTTTTACTTCTGCACACAGGTTTCTGGATACCAGCAGTGAAGTCGTGTCAATTAAAGGCTGTGTTTGTATGATGAGGCCTGGCAAGCCTGGGTGTGAATCTACAGCACACTAGCTTGCCACACAGGAACATCCTGTGTGGACACTGCTACGGCACACTCCAGGACTTTCGCTGCAGCTTCGCAACTATGCTTTCAAATGGTAGGCTGCTAAGCGGCACTCCAGGACTTTCAGGGGACTGTTGCAGTGTCCACGCATGATGTTACTGTGTGACAAGTGGTGCACTGTAGATTCACACCCAGGCTTGTCACGCAGGCACAACCTTAGTCTCCTGCTTCTTGGGATAGCTTGAGCAGACACAGAGGCAACAGAACTGTCTGTCTACAGCCTCAAGAAGAGAACGCTGCCTTAATTCACATACAGTTCATGCTTGGAAGGTTCCCTTCACCACCATGAATGTTAGAAATGTACCTTTTTCAAAAATGAAAGCTTAAATTTTGCAGAAATTTGTGGATTTTACCCCTTCACCTGAAAGGGAAAGCTTCCCATTCACCAGTGGCAAGGAGAGGAGAATTTTTAAGACCCAGCTTATTATTTTGTGAAAGAAGTACTCTTTATGCTGATATTTCTCTCTTTCCTATATAATATACACGTGTGCTTCTGTAGCACTAGTGTTTAAAGCAGCGTTTTTCAAATGCAGCCACAGTGTGGGGTTTTCCTGTGGCCATGACAACCTCCTGGGTAGAGACGGGGGACGGGGCAAAGCTATGAGACTCCAGGAGGCTCCAGAGGCGGGTTGGGCTTCAGCTCCCCGCCTCCCACCAGCTCCAGCCATGGGGCTCTGGTTCTAGGCATCAGCCCGGGGGAACGGGGCTTCAGCAGGGCCAGTCTTACTGGGCGCCATGGTCAAGAGGCAAGGAGTGGGGTGAGCCTGGGTTGTGAGGCCATGGAAGGGAGCTCAGGGCAATAAGGGGGAGGAAGCAGAGGGGCCTGTGGGGAGCCTAGGGGAGTGGGTGGAGGCAGCAGGGGCCAGGGGAGGATCTGTGGAGGAGAGGGGAGGCAGCAGGGCCAGGAGCACTAACATACAACTGTATATTATTTTTATTATTGAGTCTGCAGAAACCCCTTGCATAAATTTTACAATGATTTGGGCATGTATATGTGCATATTTATTTGTTTTTCCTAAAGTCAATTAAATATTTTAGGGAAATTTGTCAGAGTGGCCACCAGCAGGAGTTGGTGGTCTCATTCTGAGGCCACCAAAAATTTTGTTGTGAGAACCTCTGTTTTAAAGTGTGGGGGCATTTTAAGTACTGTTTTAGCAAAGTTGCTGCTCCCAGATTATGATAGACCTCTCACTTTTTTTTAGACCACTGTCAGCACTGTGTAGCAACTTCCATCCATATGGTTTTCCAATAAGTGAATTAAGCCTCAGAACAGTCTGTGTAGTAGAAAAGGACTATCTTCATATTAAACATGGGGAAACAGAGGTATGGAGAAGTAAAGTGATTTTTCCCAAAGCCTTTGGCCATAGGGCTTGGGCCTGGGAATTAGAATTCCTGTCCTCTAACCTGACCAACACCACGCTTCTTCTCATGTTGCTTCTCTGTCCAAAGCCAAGTTTTATTTTTATGAAAAAATATAATTTTTTAAGCATTTTGGTTGTTTGTGAGAGAGCCAAGCTTGCGTGTGTGTGAGAGGGAGAGAATCAGGAGAGAGGAGGAAGTGTTTTTCACCAATTACATTTTTTTTTCAGATGCCTGATTAACAAAGCTGCTCTTTAAAATCTTGGCCTGGACGTGGGAGTGAATGAGGTTTAGTGCTGTTGTCTTGTTTGAAGAAATTTGGTTTAGAGACAGCAGAGTGAAATGTTTGCTAATAACATAGCTTGTACTTGCCTTACACGACTATCCCTAGCTTTAACAAGGCATTGACGTGGGATGTGATTGAAATTAACATCTGTGTGCAAACCAGGCCGGTAGCCATAGGTTCCAAACACATTACTTCATTAGGAAAAATTAATTGCCACAAAACTGTGGCTGATCCTATAAGTTGGAAACCTACTTCCCCAAATAATTGGAAATTCAGGAGAATTAGGGCTTGTCTACACTACAGGTTACGTTGGTATAACTTATGTCACTCAGGGGTGTGAATAAGGCACCCTCCTGCGTGATGTAAGTTACACCGATTTAAGCGCCGATGTGAACAACGCTATGTTAGTAGGAAAGCTGCTCCCGCCAACATAGCTACTGCCTCTTTTAGAGGTGATTTTCTTATGCCGCCGGGAGAGCTCTCTCCATCAGCATAGAGTGTCTTCACCAGAGGCGTTGCAGCTGTGCCTCTGTAGTGTTTCTAGTGTAGACTAGCCCTCAGTCTCCGTTTCGGGCCTTAGCCCAGAACAGCAGAGCCATTGCCCTCTCATTGCCTGTGTCTGTGGCTGGGGAAGACATGGACTGGATTATCCCCCTCAAATCTTTCAGAAGAAGGAATGAAAGGAGCAGGAAAAACCACTCAAATGATCAGCCATCTGTCAGAGGGAGAGCATTTGATTTCGGGAAGTGTGTGTGCATTTTGGGGGTGGGGTTCTATGTAGCCTCATCCCCTGGCAAGCCCCGAGGCAATGCCTCTAGGAATCAGTGATGTTTGTGTCAGCATTAATTCTAACTGGTTTCCAGTCCAGACCTTTTGAGTCTCTTCAGGATTGTGGGTGTCTGTGGCACAAGAGCAGGTTGGAAGGCAGGGGCAGCCTGGCTCCTAGGGGGTTACCCTCTGGAGAGGCAGGAAGAGCAGTAGACTTTTCCTATAGATCTTGGGAATTCCATGAAGTTGGAGAACCCCACCCCCAAACAAATCTACCAGAGACTATTCTGTCCTCTTCCTGTAGACACAGGATTTTGGTCTCTTGTACTTTATTATACAATAAAACCATATGTTTCATAACAATGCTCAGTATTGGATGATACAAATGTTAACCAACAAGCACAGAAGGGCTTGATTCTCCCCTGTCTTGCACGTTGTATCCTCGTTACAACTTCACAAAGTGGGTGTAAAACACTCCCTGATAGCATTTCACTTCACACTTACTTTGCACAGGTTTAAATAACAACACTAACTGCAAGGCAAAGGAGATGTCAGGTCCAGATACCTCCCCTGTTCGTGTTTGAATCTTGAGGATCTTGAGGCTCTTCTGAATGTCTCCGTTGCTTGTTAAAGTTTTGTTTGACAAAACCGAAAGGAGGGGCAGTGGGGAAAAAGTAGGAGACCACAGAGTGGGAGCCTTCAGGATAAGATAATGTGTGTGTGTGAGAGAGAGAGAGCACCACACATGATAGATCAGAGGTGGGCAAACTGTGGCCTGTGGGCTACATCCTGTGGGACCGTCCTGCCCGGATCCTGAGCTCCCGGCCGGGGAGGCTGGCCCCCGGCCCCTCCCCTGCCATGCCGCGCTGCCAGCGCTCTGGCCTGCTGCTCCTACCGGGCAGCGCGGGCGGTGTGGCTGGCTCTGGTGGGACTGTGAGCTCCTGCTGCTCTGAGCAGTTTGGTAAGGGGGCAGGGAGTGGGGGGGTTGGGTAAGGAGCAGGGGGTTCCAGGGGGCAGTCAGGGGACGGGGAGCAGGGGGGGTTGGATAGGCATGGGAGTCCTGGGGGGGCTGTCAGGGGGCGGGGGTGTGGCTAGGGGGCAGGGGAGGGTTGGATGGGGGTGGGGTTCAGGGGGGGCGGTTAGGGGCGGGGGGTCCCGGGAGAAGGTGGTCAGGGGACAAGGAGCAGGGGGGGTTGGATAGGTTAGGGGTTCTGAGGGGGCCAGTTAGGGGGTGGGAAGTGGGAGGGGGCGGATAGGGGGCAGGGGGCAGGCTGTTTGGGCAGGCACAACCTTCCCTACCCAGCCCTCCATACAGTTTCGCGACCCCAATGTGGCCCTCGGGCCAAAAAGTTTGCCCACCCCTGTGATAGATGTTAATCATGTCAATTAATCCACTACTGCAAAGCACTCATACTATGGTGATGAGGGTGTCTAAGAACTTATATAGACTTTAAAATGAAGTTAATGTTGTAAAGTCTAAGCACTCTACAATTAGGAAATGCTAGAATTAATGTTGCCTCTGCAACCTTAATTTGCCCCTCTCATGCGTATGTCTTACAATACTCTTTAATGACATGACCATAATCTATTTTTCCGCAGCACTCTTGTCTCATTCAGTGTACAGGATAGATGGTGCTCACTTAATGAGCAACTATTGAATATTTTGTTTTATCCTATATGGTCAGCGTGTGGCCCCAGGCCTTATTTGCTGCACACTATTCGAAGCCTGCTCTGAAAACAGAAATATTAACTTCCTTGTGGGCTCATATATGATGCTCATCATGATAGCCTCCAAGTGCTTCATAAACAATGAATTTACCTTCAAACCACCCCTCTGAGGAGAGGTGGCATTATTATTTGTTTTACAGATGGGGAACTGGGGCACAAGAGAGATTAAGGTCAAACGTGCCCATTAATTTTGTGTGCCCAATATGTGATATCTATGACCTGATTTTTCTTTTCCCTAGAGAGTTTAGCATTTTCTAGCAATTTGTGTTAACAGCACAGCTTTCATTGACTTAGCTAGGGCATTAAGAGCACAGAAGAAACAGCTTCCCTGCTTTCAGTTCTTGTGCTTAGCACTACAGCAAACCCATAGTAGATGGGGTGTGCAATTAAGTGAGAGAGTCTTATTCAGCCCTTGTGGCCCCAGGCTGGAGCAGGCCCAGGGCAGATGGAATGTTTGGAGAATTTATCTGTCAATTTGTAACAACTTTCTACTGAGTATGTGTGAACTGCGATTTTGAGAGGCTCATAACTTGGCTACATGTGGCAGACTTTCATGGGGTTATCAAAAAGCACATCCCTGACATCGGGGCGAGCTCCCTGCCATATTTCAGGTCCCTGCTCCAAAGCCTGGGGGTGCTGGAGCTCCTCATCGAAACTGAAGAATTTTTTAACATGGGTGAAACAGCCAGTTTTTTCCAAACCTCATTCTGAAAAACTGCTGAATTGTTAATCAGTCTGAGGCATACATCTGCCATGGAAAACGTCAGTCCAAATGGTAAAAGACTGGCAAAATTATGAACAACTGAAAACAGGGTCTTACAATGGAAAGTGTCAGGTAACCTGAGCTAAAGGCAGCAGCACTACCAGCCCTGCCTCGAATAGAATAGAAAGTGGATACCAAGCTCAGGAGCCAACTAGACCTTATCCTTCTTTTTCCTCTTTCTTTGGCTTCCTTGACTAAGAGCAGTGGGGGGAATGGCTGGGAGTTGGCAGTCTGTCTGTCTCTGCATGGGGTGCACTTTGGTGAGTAGTTGACTATCTCCTTTAAAGCAAAGGATGTTTCACAGCATACAAACAGAGAAGTGAGATGAAAACATAAAATACTCTTGCTAGAAAGTTGCAACATGACACTACTTTATTTCTTAGAATAACACACAAGAACCCCAAAACAGAGAGGTACAACTCGTTCCACTTACACTTGGGGTTGTCAATCCTTGCAGATTGGCAGGGAGTCTCCTGGAATTGGCCTCAATCTCCCAGTGACTATTAAAGGCAATCCAGGAGATTTTAATAGGCCAAAGTCCGGTTGGTAGTGCAGTGGGGCTAAGGCTCCCTACCTGCCCTGGCTCTGCGCAGCTCCCGGAAGTGACCAGCACGTCCCTATGGCTCCTAGGCACAGGGCAGGGCAAGGGTGTTTGGGTTTATGCAATTAGTCAGTTGGCAACCCTACTTACACTAGGCTGTCTGTCTGCAAACTGCTGAGGACACAAATTGCACACTTCCCTACAGAACTCCCTACCTTGCAAGCAGGACCAGACAACCCCTTAGGGTTCAAAGTGACAGCTCATAATTTTAATGCAGTTTTCAATATGCCATACTCATGACAACTACCAGCATCAAGAGCTGCCAAATCATTCAACAAGTGCTGTGTTCTTTGGATACAAGTGCTTCTCAGTGTACTCCTGGGGGAATACTGCACATGCTCAGAATTTATGTCCCCTGCAGATTTCTTTGCTTCCCTGCAGAAAAATAACTTTCTGATGGGGAAGCAAAGGGAAGCCATAAGAGCGGTCATGCGACCCTCCCCAGCAGTATGTTTTGGGTGCCCAGGGCAGAGAGGTAAATCACTGTGGGGCAGGAGGTGGGACTGGGGAAGATACAGCTGGTGGCTCCTACCATGTGGTGGGCTCAGCTGCTAGTTCCGTCTTGGCTGGGGAGGACAGGATTTTCTCTTCCCCTGCATGGCATCAAGAGCTGGGTCAGACTCACCCCCAGATTTCTCCCCCAGCTGCAGGAAGCTCTGCAAACAACCCAACCACCCCTGCTTCCTGCACCCATCGTTCCTCAGCTTCAGAGGGAGGGATCCCTGTACAGGGAGCTGCTCCCCCATCCGCCCAAGTCCCAGGCATCCAGATCCCCTCATACCGAGACCCTTCACCGAGCCTCAAGAATTTTGCAAAAATTTTAATATTTTGGCACAGAATTTTTAATTTTTTGGTGCAGAATGCCCTCAGGAGTATCAGTGACACCCGCTGCAGAGTGCAAGTGACTAGTAATGAGTGTTCAAAGTCCAATTCACTCTAAACTGTGCCCCTGGAAAATAGTTTTGTTTTGTTTTTCTGCAGAGGTGAGCAGAATTAGTGGAGTTCCTCTGCACTGGAGTGAGTCAGAAGCGATTCAGAGGGAATTACAATATATGTAACCACAAAAGCTGTGCCAATTCTTCACCATATTCATTTGTTTGAATGTTGTATCCACATGCTAGAGATTTTTCTGTTTGTGTCATTTAGATTATAAATGTTTTGTGTTTGTATAGCACAAGGGCCTCTAATCCTGATTGTGGCCTTTGAGTACTACCATAATATAAATATTTACTGGTAATAATTCATGGTACAGGAGTGTGTGATAATGAAAAACGTAAGGTAATGATGCCCAGTTAAAGCTTGCCTGCAGTCATCTAAAATAGCAAGGGACCAAGATGGCAATTGGTTAGGAAAAGCTTGTGCATCCTGGCCTTCATTAATCAAGTTTAGAGACTTGAAAAACCATTTCAATCCTTACATGTACTCATCAGGCTCTTCAAATTAGCCAAATCAATATGGACTGCTTCATGCAGCATAAAATCTTCCAGGCCAGGGCCGTGTGTGGGTGTTGTAAAGCACCCAGTACTTTCGGGTTAAAACTTATTTTAGAAAAAACAGCAAGAAACCCTTAACTGTGTTTCTGATTCACCTGAGATTACTAAAAATTAGAGAGTTTAATTTGCACCTGGCATCTTGGATGATGAAAATGGGCACAACCATTTCACTGCCAGGTTCTCATGTGCTGGCACAAGACTGCAGTATATTAGGTTCCGATCTTGCAAAGGACTCTGCAGGTGCACAGTGTCAGTGCGCCCACATCTGGCCCTTTGCAGGATTGGGAGCTCTGGTTGAAAACTCTAGGGGGATGTTTAAAAATATCTTTTTCCTCCTTAAATTGTGAAAAATATTTCTGTTCAGTTGTGGAAATAAACTGCATTTTGATGACACTGTCATTTAATCTGGCATCCATGTACTTGTTCAGAGCCTCAAAGCTTAGATTGGATGATCTCCTTGTCCACTATAGAGAGTTTATAAAGAAGAGACATCTTGTCAGCTTTTTAGTAAATAGCATTCCTAGTTACTATGTAGGTCTCCAGAGGAAATAACAATAAAATGCCTTTCTGCTTTACAAGGGACCGTTTTGTCTAACTCTCTTTCTTTCTGTCCTCCAGACTTCGTTTTATGGCCGATTCAGGCACTTCTTGGACATCGTTGACCCCCGCACTCTCTTTGTTACTGAGGTAATGTATTTACATTGTTTAATCTCTGAGATGCTGCTTATTTGATAGATTTGGTTTAAAAGAGAGAAGGAAAGAGAAATGCAGAAGTGCAAGAGAGTCCACTGATATAACATTAGCATTGTTTTGAGGGCCCAAATCTGTCGAGTGCAAAGCATGCTCAGTTCCTTTTGACTTCAGTGAGAGCTGAAGGTGCTTTCTACCATTCAGGATGAGGCTGTAATTGCACAAAAACCATGAAATTCAGAGCCAATTTCCCCTGTCCTTTCAATTAAAGTAGAAGAGCTCACAATAAACATCTCCAAGACCTCCCAGAGATTCTTCAGCAAAAAGGGAAGACCAGACTTGACATTCCTTGTATTTCTAAGTGGAAAAACTCCCGCAAACAAACTTAACAAAAAACCTTCTCAAGCCTTTACACATCAGAGGAGCAGTAAAGGGTACAAGTCCAAATAAATAAATAAAATCTGTTAGAGGTCATTTTTAAGGTTGCTGTGGAAACCTAAAAGTGTGTCTGTACTCTGAGAAATGACTCTTGTACAAATGGCACTATGAAGTTCCTTGTTGATCATCTCTGTGTCTTCAGATGACACTTATTTAGTTTACAGGTAAAACCTTTTTCTATTTTCTGACAGTCCCACAAATTCATCCAGGATCTGAAAGTCAACCTTGGTCTTTTCTGGCTTGTGCATTGTCACCTGGAATAGAGATTCTGCAATTGGAGGTTGGTTAACAATTCTACTGATGCAGCAAGAGCCAGAATAGAAATAACTCACTCCCCACTGTACAGCAGTGTTGGCATTGTGATGCTCACCGGAGTAATAAAATGTTGTAAAAAGATATTATGCCATTAAAGTCAGATGGTATAACTCTGAGTAAGCACAGGGCAGCTAGCACATCTTCTGAGTAAGAAGTTGGCATTGTTACATAGTGACTTTCCTGGTTATAAAAACACTCCAATTTTACATAATTTATGTGCATTTAATTTTGCATTGAGATTGACGTTAACATTTGTTTGCATTTAATATTTCATAGGATTATTGACCTTAAAGGTTATTTTCCCCAAAAGATATATTTCAGTTGGTGGATCTTAAACAAAGGTGCACGCTTCTGTCTAGGGGATGACACGATAGAAAATTCACACTTTTTTTGTGTGTGGCAAATGCAGCCAGGGATGTAAATTTAATTTCAGCGCATTATGCAGAGCACTGGCAGCTGAACTGTCCATTAAAGTCAGTGGCAGTCTGGATCCAGTTCTTTGCTCGCCATACTGAAAACATGCCCGGCAGAGTTTTAAATGTCTGTCTTTTTTCCAGAATTGATCAGTTTCATTCAAAGACATAAAGCTATTGGTTAGTTCACCCAAGTTCTCTTTGGATTCCTGTCTAAGAGAACCGCAAAGAATAAAACTGCTGTTCTCATGCCATAAAATCGAATTTTATAGCTTCACTTATAAAAACACAGGTTTGGATGAAATATGAAATCCAGTTTTCAAAAGGCAGCGTCCTTGATGTGGAACGCAGTCCGAAGAGGTTTCAGAGTCACAGCCGTGTTAGTCTGTATTCGCAAAGAGAAAAGGAGTACTTGTGGCACCTTAGAGACTAACCAATTTATTTGAGCATAAGCTTTCATGAGCTACAGCTCACTTCATCGGATGCAGTCTGAAGAAGTAACCTACTAGCAAGAGAGAGGTTTACAGTCTCATGAGGATGTCTGTGAGCAAGATCAAGCAGGGTGAAAGAGATGCTGTTATTTGTCAATTCAATGGCTTTCGCTAATGCTTGAATTTGTATTTAAAGAGAACATGAGCATGCATGTGGAAGTAGAAAAATTACTACAAATTAAGGCTTGATGCTGTTGTTCTTTAACATTAAATTCACTGTTGATAAATGTGAAGTAATGCACACTGGGGGCGGGGGGGATAAATTTCCACTGTGCATTGCTGTGTATTCTCTGCAACACTCACATTGGGAGTGACTTGATTGAACTCATTGAACTCATTTTTGGTGAGATCAGAACTGGGCCCAAGAGGTGCAGCAAAAAAGTTTTCTTTTTTCAACTGTAAAGAGAAATTTCATAGATTAATTTCCTTTATGTTATCAACCTTATGCAGAAGTTCTTAGTTTTCTTTGTTAATGAGGATGTGAAAAAACAAAGACTCTCAATAGGAACCCACCCTTTCCTCCCCATGATTAAGGTTTCCTCCTACCTCCTCAGAATTAGAGATGGGCTTGAACCCTGAAGCTGCAAAGCTCTCTTTTAAAGCATTAATTTCCCCTCTGTTAATATTCACCCCTTCTTGTCAACTGTTGGGAATGGGCCACATCCACCCTGAGTGAAGTGGCCTCATTAGCACTGACCCCCCACTTGATAAGGCAAATCCCATCTTTTCATGTGCTGTATATTTATACCTGCCTACTGTATTTTTCACTCCATGCATCTGATGAAGTGGGTTCTAGCCCACGAAAGCTTATGCCCAAATAAATGTGTTAGTTTCTAAGGTGCCACAAGGACTCCTCGTTGTTTTTGCTGATACAGACTAACACGGCGACCCCTCTGAAACCTTTTAAAGCACTAACTATTACAACTCTGGGGAGTCTTGTTCTCTATAGAAATATCCAATCCCCCTTTGAATCAGTCTAAGTTCTTGGCCTCACTGACATTCTGTGACCGTGAGTTCCACAGGGTAAATATGCTCTGTCTGAAACAATATTTTACTTTATCATTTGGGAGTTTATTGCCTAGGATTTTTTTGAATGTCCCTTTGTTCTTGCGTCATGAGACTGTGAAAGCAGAATCTGTGCTACCTTCTTAAGGCCAGTCTTTATTTTGTATATTTTATTTAGTCTTCTGTTGGTCTTCTCTTTTCTAAGATAATCCATCCCAATCTATTTTTAAAAGCTCTCTCTTAATTTCAGAGCTTTTCCATGCCTCTAATAATTCTTATCACCTATTTCTGAAACCCCTCTAATTCTGCAGTGTCCTGTTTTGAGATACGGTGACCAGTACTGCACAAAGTGTGAAAGTGCATCACTGATTCGTATAATGGCATTAGAATAGTGTCTGTATTATTCTCCATCCCATCCCTTATCCATCCTAACATCTTTCTGGCTTTTTTTGACCACAGCTGTGCGTTGAGCAGAGGTCATCACTGACCTGTACACAATGACACCTAGGTCCTTTTCCAACGCGGATACAATTAATTGAGAATCCTGGAAGGTATATGAGGAGCTCAGATTTTTCCTTCCAATGTGCATTACTTTTCATGTGTCAAGATTGAATTTCATCTGCCATCTTGTTGCCCAGTCACCTGGCTTGGTGAAGGCCCTTTGACATTTCTTAGGGCATGTCTATGGGTACCACGCTGCAGTGGTGCAGTTCATCCGGTGAAGACGCTCTATGCCGACAGGAGAGAGCTCTCCCGTCGACTTAGCGCTGGGCACATGAGCGCTTATATCAGTGTAACTTATGATGCTCAGCGGGGTGGTTTATTCACACCCCTGAGCGACGTAAGTTATGACAACATAGGCTGTAGTGTAGACATAGCCTTAGTCTTCCCTGTACTTGACTAACATAGTAGTTGTGTCAGTTACAAATTTTTCCCCCTTACTATTCTCCCCTTTTCCCAAATTGTTTATAAATATATTAAACATTGGAAGTAATATGGGACCATTAAACCCCCCGCCCCCAGGCTGTTAACCTTTTTTCATGATTAAAATTAACCATTCATTCCTTCTCTTTGCTTTCTGCCATCTAGCCAAATTTGCTCCATGATAAACTTGACCCGCCACGCCCCATCCCATGATTACTTACCTTCTTTAGTGGACTCTTATGGTGGGACTTTGTCAAAGACCTTTACGAACTTTAAATAAATTATGTCAACTGGTTCTCCGTTATCCACCTCATTACTGACACCTTCAAAGACTTCCAATAAGTTAATGAGACATTATTTGCCTCTGCAGAAACCATGCTAGTTAAACCTATCATATCATGATGATCTCTCAGGGATTGTTTAGCAGATTCCCAGAAAGGGAAATTGCCCTGATCATCTCTCTCGTTTTTTGGATGGAATTACAGTATACTGAAGCTCCCATGAACCCTCTGCAGCACATCATGGAGCAACATTAACTCTTTTCTCTTGGCTAATCTCTTTCTCAGTAAAACAAATATTAATATCTAGGATCACATAAAGAACCCCTAAGCACATACAATCTGCTTTGTTTGTCTATGAAATTGGTGTCTGACTCACTGCTCTGAAATATTTAGAGTGTAAATATAAAAAACCATTCTGTTCTGTTTTATACTCTAAATGGAGAATGAAATCTAATGGCTGGAAAAGTAAAAGGTAGAACACAGCCTTATGTAGAAAGCCCTTTCCTGCTGACAGATGGCTACATTTTTCGGGCCTGGAGTTCTTCTCATGGAACACAAGGATTGTTGTTTGTCTTGGAGGAGCCCAGTATCAGAGGGAAGAAATGGACAAATGAGCTTTCTAATGAGAACTGCGAAGATTATTATTAATTCCACAGCGATTTCAGATGGATATTTTCCATTTCCTTTTCTAAACTATTTTGTATTGCTAGGCAGTTGCAGCATTCAATCCCAGAGGTGGCTGTATTTTGATGTTCAGCCAAGTGATTCCTCTGCATGGGAAAGCCAAATGGAATTGTGTCATGGATGAGCTTGACCCATAGTTTTGTATCGTCCATTGGTAAAGTTTATGAAGAGTTTGGGGCTTTGTTAGAATGAAAGGTGCTATGAAGATGATGATTATTGCAGCTTTGACATTTATGCATTACAAAATTATGAGATTAAATCTGACTCTGATGTAGATTCTTAATATTTATTGAGTGCCTTGCATTTTTGAGGGCGTCAGATATTAACTCATCCGCACCATGAGGTAGGTAATTGGTATTACATTATGATATAATTACATTTCAAATGAGTAAACTCTGATGTTAAGCAAGTGGCAGAGCTGGGATTAGAATTGAGGATTTCCACGCTCTGCATGTATCTGTTCAAATTCACTAGGCCATGCTGCCCTGTGGTGATCTATCCAAAATCTACTAATTTTACATACTTTTAGTGCATCTGTCACACAGAAATCTAGGCTTCAACCCTTAGTTAACATTGCACATAAGCCTTAAAGACAAGGGAATTCTTATGACAAAATAATTTTCCCAGCAACAAATTTCAAACTTTCCTAATAAGCAGAAAACATTGCACTGCTGAGGTCAGGCCCAGCTATTCTTGCAGTTGAGACTATGTGAAACCTCTTGGTGGGCGACATGCCTATTTTCTGAAAAGTGTGAGATTAAAATGATTGGAATAATACTTTAAATTGCTATGTAATTAAGCCCCATCAGAGAAAGCAATAGGGATCGGCAGATATTTTTATAAGCCTAATTTATTCCATGTGACATTAACGTAGACAGACTGTTAACACACTGCAGGAGAGGCCCTTCATTTAAGAAAGCTTATAATAAAGCAAAAGTTAAATAAGAATTAAGAGTCAAGTTGCATTCAGAAAGGCTGTGTTTTATCTCTTCCCTTATGCTCTGTCTGAACAAAGAAGCTCTGTCTCTCCCTACATCAGTATTAAGGGCTCAACTCTGCATGATTCTGAGCATCCTCAGCCCCCATACTTAGGTCCAAAGTGTGATCATGCTCGCATATCTGAAAGATACCTTCTTACTCAGCAGATCTGCTGTCTGTGTTTATTCACTGTCCTGTCTGCGGGTTTTACACTGACAAAAAGTTTCTTGTTCCCGTTATCTCTCACTGGAGATTGAATACGGTAGAGTCAGCTGGATTCTAGTCTGCCCTGTGTATCATCAGTAGAATCGTCAGCTATAATAATTTACCAGTGATTGCATAAGTGGCAGAAAGAGGATCTGGAAATCCAGCTCTGCTGGGTTGAGTTTGTGGTGCTGTCCGCTAGAAGAACCACCTTTTTGTACTCAGCAGATCAGATCTGAACCTTGCTTAGGTTAAATCCACTGCTGTGCAGTGTGTCAGCACAGGACACGTGCTCCACTTCAGATCAGGGATTGTGATGTCGAAGAGGGATGTAAGTGGTGCATGCTGCTTGTGCTGGCTCTCTGCACAGAGGTGAAATTCACTGACTCTTCATTAGAAACGCTCCAGAGGCACAGTCGCAGTTGCACCACCTAGTGCTTCAGTGTAGACGCTCACGACAGCGATGGGAGGGGTTCTCCTGTTGCTGTAGTTAGGACTTGCCTTTCTGAGAGGCGGTAGCTAGGTCAACGGAGGAATTCTTCAGTCAACCTAACGCTGGCTACAATGATTGGCTTAACCACGTCACTCAGAGCTGTAGTTTGCCCACCCTGTGGCCTGTAGTTTGCCCACCCCTCATTTATATATTGACTGTAGTTGCAATTTAAATATGCCTGCATGGTTTTCTGGAGGAGAACGCATGCTGAGCATGATGCTGGGCAGCACCTTCCTACAGTTCCTCTTTCTATATCCTTGGATGCATAAATAAGGGAATCTTGAGTAGGAGAGGTTGTTTTACCTCTGTACCTGGAACACTGTTTCCAGTTCTGGTGCCCACAGTTTAAGAAGAATGTTGATAAATTGGAGAGGGTTCAGAGAAGAGTCATGAGTATGATTAAAGGTTTAGAAACATGCCTGATAGTGATGGAGTCAAGGAGCTCAGTTGATTTAGCTTAACAAAGAGAAGGTTAAGGGACGACTTGATCACAGTCTCTGAGTACCTACATAGGGAACAAATATTTAATAATGGGCTTTTCAGTCTAGCAGAGAAAGATAAAACATGCTCCAATAGCTGGAAGTTGAAGCTCAAAGAATTTGTACTGGAAATAAAGCGTGCGTTTTTAACAGGGAGGGTAATTAACCATTGGAACAATTTACCAGGGAGTGTGATGGATTCTCCATCACTGACCATTTTTAAATCATTTTAAATTGGATAAAAAGAAAAGGAGTATTTGTGGCACCTTAGAGACTAACCAATTTATTTGCTCAAATAAATTGGTTAGTCTCTAAGGTGCCACAAGTCCTCCTTTTCTTTTTGCGAATACAGACTAACACGGCTGCGACTCTGAAACCTTTAAATTGGATGTTTCTCAGTCTAAAAGATCTGCTCTAGGAATTATTTTGGGGAAGTTCTATGGCTTGTGTTATACAGGAGGTCAGACTGGATGATCAGAATGGTCCTTTCTGTCCTTGGAATCTATGACCCATAAAACTGGGCCCCTGACCACCTTCAAAAATCCCCTGATAAATTCTGCTGTCAGTTACACCAGCGTAAATCTGGAGTTGCTCCACTGACCTATAAGTGCCTTCCAAAGGCATTTTTAAAAGAGCAACTTCAAAAGAAGACATTCTTAGTCATGATCCATCGCTCTTCACTAGGGCAGGAGAACCCTCTACATCCTGGAGGGCCAAATCCTATTGCAAAACCATGATGGGCTTCAGTGGATCAGGAGGTGGCCCACAAGTGTCTTTATATAATAATATTCAGCATGATGCTAAAACCAAGCAGCTGTTCAAAGGTGTTTGCCTCGTAAAAAGCTAAGAAAAAGGCTTGTGTGCCTCTGACGAATGAAATCGCTGTGATGTTTTTTCAGGATTTTAATCCTTTGCTGGCCCATTGACTTGCCACTAAGGAAACATCAGCTAATGATTCATGAGCATGCTTTCTATAAAGTCAGCATGAAGGTCAGTGAAGCAAACTTCTTTTTGTGAGGTCAAAACCATTGCTTGCTCAGGAGGAACATGACCTATGAGGGAAGATTGAAAAAATTGGGTTTGTTTCTCTCTGGAAAGAGAGAACTGAGAGGGGACACAACAGTTTTCAAGAACATAAAAAGTTATTACAAGAAGGAGTGAGAAAAATTATTCTCCTTAACCTTTGAGGATAGGACAAGAAGTAATGGGCTTAGAGTGCAACAAGGGCGGTTTAGGTTGGACATTAGGAAAAACTTAAGCACTGAAATAAATTGCTCAGGGATGTTGTGGAATCTCCATCATTGGAAATTTTTAAGAGCTTGTTAGACAAACACCTGTCTGGTCTAGATAATCCTTAGTCCTGCCATGAGTGCAGGGGACTGGACTAGCTGATGTCTCAAGGTCCCTTCCAGTCCTATGATTCTATGACTCTTGAGTCTAATCAGCTCTGTCATTAAATGCTGAAAAGACACAGGTCAAAGAGCATTTACACCCTTATAGACGGAGTCCACACCTTTCCACTCCTATGATTCTATGAAAAGGTACCAGTCTAATAATCCTGCAGTCTTCTGAGTATCCTCAGAATAGATATCTCACAGACCGTGCCAATGCACTTGGTCCTTGGCATATCCCATTGCCACTGTTTCTCAGCCTGGATCTGATGGTACCACCTCTAGTTCAGATTCCATGAACCGTTGAACCCTCAACCTTTCTGCTGAGACAGACATCAAGAAAGTCCATTTGTAAGGTGGAGATTTGCCAGCTAGGAATTGGGTTAAGACTGCCAAACAGCCTTCAGTCACTATTGGACTGTAGTGAACCTGAACCAAGCACCTGAAGGCTCCATATCCCATTACCAATCCCCTGAGCTGTTCAGTCCCCAGTGAATCATTCGGTGGAGCTAGCCCCACTATCGTTAAGGATGAGACTAGCTTAATGTTTAATACCTGATTTTTCTAAGTTATGTAAAATCCACATGTTTGATTGGATTGTCATGAAAATTGCAGTGCCTTCTGGACGTCTATGGTAGACTTACTGGTCCACATTTGAGGTCACTTGAACAAGGAGCTCTCTAGATATGTCCTCTTCCCCTCCAAATAAATATAAGAACCCTATCATTTTGATATTACAACTTTTTCTTTTTTTTTTTTTTCACACAACTGCGGATCAGTTTAGGGACTGATCCTCCCCAAACTGATATAACCTACTCAAGATTGATCTCAGCACCTACTGCCCCTCTGAGGAAGCAATATTTTAAAAGTTATTCAGGTTAAAAGTTGTCCTTACAACATGGCTCAATCCAAGTAGACGAGCCAGAGAAAGTAAATTTTGCGTATTTGCAGCAGGCTGGGGCTCTGTTACAAGCCAGTGTTTTCAGGCAGACAGATAATTGCATAGCTCAAGGTGCTACCCTGTGGCTATTGAACCTGAGCAGCAGCCATATGCTGTGAGTTGAGTCCTGCTTTCCACAGCTTTCTGAGAATTTGTGTTGTGCAAATTGGTTGCTCTCTGCCTCCATTCGGTGGGGGCTTCTTCTGGAAGTTTTGCTGTGAGAGCACAGGTTCTGAGTAAAAAGCTAATATTTCAAAGTTACCGAAAATCCACATGGATATTCACATTCCACTTTACAGATTTAGAAGTACTGTCAAGGAAAATAGCTTACATTAAACAGAAGGAAAATGAAAGACGCCAGTAAGCAGCAGCAGTCATAGCAAACTTCAAATGATATTTCTTCCCACAAACTGCTATAGAAAAATAAAGCAGTACACAATAAACGTTCAAACCAACAGATAGAATTTTTGCAGGCCTTTTTTACCCTTCGTAAAATGGAAATCCTGGTGCAACCTTAACTGTGCTGGCATCACCCCACCATAATAATGCTGCGCCACTGTAGGGTCAGAGGAACTATTCATGGCGCAAGTTGCGTCGTTGGACTGATGTGGACCGCAACTCTGTATTTCCTGGGTTTTGGAGGTTTTAAAGAACAGGTGCACTCAGCATTTTGGAATTACATGAGGCACTGCTGGTTAATCTTAACTCTGTGTTAGCAAAGTTTTGGGGCAGTTAATATTTTATTAAAACAATCTGAACCGTTCTAAACCAAGTGCTTTCATATTCTTAGTATGATCATTATGTTTTACATTTTTGTTTGTTGTAGGACACTCATAAGTTGTTTTTAAGCCTTTTGTAATCTTTCACAACCCTCAGCTATTTTGTTTGGAGGCTCATTCCTTTCATAAAGCGTTATTTATTTTTTTTGCCTGCTGAGCCAAAAGGAGACATTTAAGGAGACTGCAAGTTTAAAAGCAAAAATTGTTTTTTTTTTTTTCTGTTTGTTGCTGTACTAAACAAGATGAGATCCAGCCAGGGTTGTTATAGTAACTACTAACATTTCCTCAAGAGAAGAGGAAAAAAATAGAACACAGATCCATTCATTTATTTACTTTAGACTTTCATTCAAAGTTACATGCTGTTCTGTGTAGATGATTTGCAAGGCACACAGTGTAGGTAATTTCAGTGGAAAACCCTGCCCCCAAATCTCCATACTAATAATGAGCATGAATGGTTCTCCAGTATATTGAGCTGGCAATACTGGTTTATTGTGGAGCTTTGTAGGGAAAATTGGTTATTTTCTCTGGATCCTTTACTTATTATTCATTCTGTAGTCTTTGACTTTTCACCTCTGGATCCTGCACTGCCATCTCGGATTCTCCTGTTCTTTAGTTCTATTTTAATATTCCCTTCCTTTATGAGTATCAGAATTGTGTTGTCTGGGGTGGGGGTGAATTGGAAAAAAATCAATTTTTGTCATAGCAAAAAAATGCAAAGGTCATAATTTTTTCTCAGTTGCTCTCTTCCCCCTTCATTCCCGAAAGTGGCTGCCTATGTTTTCATATACATGAGATACCTTTTTATCTTTTAAAATAAAAATAAAAATCAAACTTATTCAGGTAGAATAAACCCTTACTACGCACAGGATATCGATAACATTCTTATACTTGGTGGTGTTTTGATAGAGCTTGTTATAATTCCTAAATTATATGGTTTTACAATTTTCCTGTCATTTCTAACCCCTTTATATGAAAGAAGGAATGCTCCACAGAAGCTCTATCTACTGGAAGGATTAGGAAGATGGCGCTGCCTCATTTTTTCCCATTAGATCATTCTGAGAACCATCAGGGTTAAAAAGCGAACTTTTCTTGTTTGTTTATTTGAACAAAAGTACAGATAATTCCACACAGTCCTTTTTTTATTTGTAAAAATTGTGGGATCTGTGACCGGCATTGACCACAGGACATATGACTAGCCTTACTCGTAAGGTGCCCATCATTGTCATACCTAGACACTATTGTGTATATTTTTTTAAGTAAATCAGGTCCTGCTAAGAAAAGACCCAAACTCTCCTCCCCTCGCTCACACATTAAAGCTGCTTGACTGTGAGAAGTTAAAGCTCTGGATGATTAATTCCAGGAGGATCATTTCATTATTTTTTAAAATACTGTGTGTGTGTTCCAGTTGTGTGTCTGCAGTTTTCCGGAGCCTGGATACTGACGTAATCCCTAGTCTTTGGAGGAGGGTGTGGTGTTTCTCTCCAGTACTTGTCTGTACCCCGGATGTCCCCAACACATCCCAGTCCCACCCAATGAACGGAGTGAACACACTGCTAGTTTAGGATGACTTCACGTTGCTGGAGTGTATCTTCGTTAAGTCAGCAAACCAAACCAAGATCAAATATAAGCCCAGAGTGATTCTGGAACCTCCCAGAGAAAGTGGGTGGGGTGCAGGGAGGTTTCAGATGAGGCTAGTGCTTTCTGAAAAGAGACTTGAGTTTACCAGGTAATGTGTCTGATAAAACTTGCTTTAAATGAATATATATGGATGACAAAACATTTGAGTGACAGTGGAAGACATGAAGGCTGCTTTGTATTAACATACAAATGCTCTATGATTGTCCGACTGCTGTAAGGGCTCTGATCTGACTCCTGAAGCTGAGTCAAAAGGGGCTGTTCTGTAAAACAAAGACTAGAAATAAAATATCTCTGGGGCAAATGCTTCAAGGGCCATTGCAAGAACAATGGCTGGGCTAATAATTAGGAAGGGACTTCCTGCTGTGGCTCCAGCAAATTTAAAAGGCTTACTTTGCCAGGGCTGGGGACTTAAGATCAAAAGGATACTAAATAGAGTCCCTCTCTTGAGAGAAAGCAGGGTCAGTTGTTGGGGGCTATTCAGGGAACAGGCTGAGACTGAGAGAGTCTGTGTGGCAGGAGTCTGAAGAGGTTGAGGTACCTGGCTAACACTGTGTGGGGAAGGAGAGAGGAACAGTAAGTGCTATGTAAGTATGTCTGTATTTAGGCTATTTTATTGTTTTCAAATCCTTGCTGTCTTGTGTTGTTTGGCGTTCTGACTGTTAAGAATAAACAATACTTTGTTTTGACAAGGCTGTGTAGTTACTGTGGATATACCACTGTCACGATTCCCGAGGGGCAAAACTGCAGGTACCTAACTGAAGTCAGACCTGCTGAGGTAATCCTGGTGAGCACAAGCATCTGCAACCCAGGCTCTAGTCTAAGAGTGGGAGAAAAGGGTGACTCCACCCCACAAAAAGCAGCTTGTCACCTGTTCAGATGCTCTCAGGCAAATGCAGAGAGGCGACAGCAGTGTAGCTAGCCCGATAACCGTGACTAACCTCCATTGCAGAGCCTGAAGAGAAGAAGCTTGCTCTAGTGTTCACATTTCGTTCAGGCTGTTTGAATGTTTCCTGAATTCTTCCTTTCTTCATGTCTCCTGAAATTAAACCTCATTAGGTGTCTTTGCAAAGACTACTCACTTTTACACGTGTGTTGAATCACTGCTAATAAATGTAATACCAAGGCCAAAAATATGTGAATATATATGGAATTAGGTTAGTGTATGCAAAAATGGGCATTGATCCGTCCACAACACATTTGCTCTGTAGAAAGCTGGGATTGCCACTTTTTCATTAATGCATTTATGTACTGAACACTTGAAAGGCCTAGTCATTCATTTATTGCCAATTTCGGGTTGGCCTAACTGCTGGTATTTCCAAGAAAACAACAAAGTATTCTTTGATGTTTGCAACAAAAAGGGACTAATAATCTGCCAGCAATTAGCCCAGCCTATAGAAGAACAAGTTTTGCTCTAATGATACTTGCCTAATTTTTGGAAGGACAAGCTTATTGATGTTTGTGAGGATCTATGATACAATGCTAAGGGCCATAAATACCTAGGTAGATTATAGTCAGATATCATCGTGTTAAAAAAAATCTTTATAAAGCATCCCTATCTAGAAATAATAGTTGTAACAGCTAGGGCAGGAATGTTCAACTAAACAAGCCTGACAGTAACATTTAAAAACATTAAGGTTCCTGCAGGGAATCCATCATCCAGGTAAATAACCTGAATTGTCTTTGTTTTTAAATAAATGAGAAATCTTTCCCTATTCCGTTGACATTTTCTGCAGCCTTACTGCAGGTTTGGCAGGGCACTGGAAAAGCAGTGGGCTTCACTGAAGCCAGCCTTTACAGCCTGACTTGATGTTCTGCATTTTGGATTAATTGAATGGAGATTACTTTCCCCTTTTTAATACCAAACATCAAAAGAATTGGCCTACGAGTCTCAGTCCAGTGCTTAATTGCAAGATCATCCTTCCCCTTGAAATATGGGTATATATTCTGGAAACAAATGGGACTTTTTGATTCAGCAATACATGAATATCAATACTTGCGATAATTTGAATGCATGAGATATTTAAAAACTGCCTTTTAGTGCAACATGAGGAAGTTGCTTATTTCTATATGTGTTTGTGTGTGTATAATGGGTGGGATTTTAAAATGGCCTCGGCTCTTGCCTAATTCTGATCTCATTAACTTCAGCAATCAAACTCCCATTAACTTCAGTGGGAGCAGAATGATGCCAACACTGATTCTGAAAATCTGGCCCAAATATATAGACAATATAGTGGTTATCATTAAAATACCAACATTTGCCAACAGCTACCACATGTTGGTACCCGAGATAGCACAGTTAAATCATTTCTGAAATATATGAAAATATTATTGTATCTCAGATATATGGGGCCTGATTCTGATCTCCTTTATGTTGGTGTCAAGCAGGATAACTGCATTGATTTCAGTGAAGGTACACCCATTTGAGAGCAGAAACTGCATTGACTTCAGTGGAATTATCCTGCTCGACTCTGATGTAGCTGAGATCAGAATCAAACATGCTGTTTAATAATTGTTGGTAGATGTTGAAGTTTTGAGGGTGGCCACTCTGTGTGTGTGTGTTTTCTTTTAATAATACAGATGAATTATATGGGCTAGTGCCTCTTACTGCAGTTCTTGAGGTCTTGAATTTACTTTACCATATTTTTCAGTCCTGTAGTCCTTATGCAGGCAAAACTCCTTTTGACTTCAGTGGGTGTTTTGATGGTTTCTGGAGTGTGGTGAAAGGTATGAATTGATTCCCCATAAGTGCACTGTCCATTGCACCTGTGTAGGTCATTTTGTCCTCAAAAAAGTATTTCCCTAGCTGCATTATGAATCCAGCCTCCTTCTTGAGATAGTAAATCAGATTTATCATGCTAATTAAGAAGACTTCAGCTGAACAGACTTTCTGATACCATTTGTGCCAGCATTCCTTGTTCTTTTGTGTATCCCACATAATTATTATGTATTATTAGATACTTGTACAAACAGAGAGGAAGCTGCAGTCCCTCTCTCAAGAAGCTGATAATATAAATCAAACACAGAAACATGTACTAAATGTGTATGTATATATAAAAAATACACCTATCCCGAGGCTTGCATAAAGAAGTGTGTTTTAAGACTTGCACGTGGCCCTGTAACCTAGATTCACAGCCTTAGGTCTAACGTGGTCAGTGCAGAACAAATGTTGCTGATCATGCTTTATTGTTTTATGTATTTGCAGAGTCGTCTGAAAGAAGCTGTGCAATTGCTGGAGGATTATAAACATGGGACTTTACCCCCTGGAGTCACCAACAAAGAGGTAATACATACGAGCAGTTGTTTACTGGGTTTCTACTTGTGCATGGACAACTACTTTACTGAAGAAAAACAAATTTCATGTATGGTTTCAGAGTTGCAGCCGTGTTAGTCTGTATTCGCAAAAAGAAAAGGAGGACTTGTGGCCCCTTAGAGACTAACCAATTTATTTGAGCATAAGCTTTCGTGAGCTACAGCTCACTTCATCGGATGCATTCAGTGGAAAATTTCATGTATGTCTTTGTAGCCAGTCACCAGTTTGGTACTTTCCTGGGTTTGTACTGTCATGATTACCACAAGTTATCATCTGTTACTGATCTGTTTTTAGTAAGTGTTACTTTTTTTAAAATAAATCCTTAATGATGGTACAGCTGATGACTGTCCCAGTGCTGGGATCTCATCTGGCATTAGTTATAATGCCAATATATGCTGCTTCTGGAAGGAACTGGATGTCTTACACTGGCTATTCCATGTTCTTTTTGGCACTGGGCATAGTAACTCAGTGTGTGTCACGTTAATACTAATAATTTCATAGAAATCGTAGAAATGAATGGCTAGAAGGGACCTTGAGAGGTCATCTGGGCCTTCTCCCCACACTGAGGCAGGACCAAGAATACCTATGCCATACCTGACAGGTGTTTTGTTTTTGTTTTTTTGTGGGGGCTTTTGTTAGGCATTTTAAAAAGTTTTGCTGAGCAAAAGTCCACAAGAGGTGGTTTAACCTGTAAACATGTTAAATAAAAATTGTTATTAAACGTAAGCATAACATTTGAGTTTAAAGAATTGTGTCAATTAAGAATAACATTCATCACCAGCACCATCACTACCCTCAAGCTCTCACAAAATGTGTATTTTGCCAGTTCTAGATCCTAAAAAATATGTTGCTTTCTTCACTAAGCTGAAGTCTCTCACCAGGCATGTCACTGTGTCCATGTATTGGCAGCCAGAGTTGTCTATAAACCCTCCTTCTCTGACGGGGTCACGTTAATTGCTGATACAGCCTCACTGAAATGAATGCACTTACATTGTATGGCTCCTCCACCTATCTTGTCCTGGTTTATGATCTCACTGGGGCTCAGGTATGAGACAGGTGTCTGGACACCTCGGTGAGGCTGCAGTGTGTGTGGTTTTCTTCTTTGACATGGTTACTGGCCTAGTGGAAGGAGGAAGCACCTTTGGCCTTTTGAGACAGTCCCACACGACATTCTCATAAGTAAACTAGGGGTGTGTGGTCTAGATGAAATTCTAGACGGTGGATGCAAAACTGGTTGAAAGAGTAGATCTCTCTAGCTTGCTGAAGTCCTACAAGATAAACTCATACTTCTGTGAAACCCTTATCAGCTCTTCGAACAGTCCAGGCACAACCTACTATCAGGTCTTAGTCCAGTGAACATCTTGTTTTGAAGGAGCCATTAAATTAATGTGCCACCTGACGTTTTCTAGCGAGTGTTCAGTTTTGTGTTACGCTAACCCTGCCAGTATCCAAAACTGCCTTCTTTCCATTCAGTGCATGTTGCCAAGGGTTCCCCGGCAGCAGCCAAAGGCGTAATAACGATGCTTAGTTTGTTTTCATTGCTTGGTGAAACAATTCCAGTACTTGAAAAATGAAAGTGTAAAAGACCATCAGAAAGTCTGTAACATCAAATATTTTCTCAATACATTTATCATCTCCTTGGCAGGGCTTTTAAAGAAATTTCGCCTTCTGTATAGATTCAACCTTCTGAAATGGAACAGTCGTGGACAGTTCCTTCCAGAACTGGCTTTCCTTAGCCCCTTACCTGCACTCTGCTCCTGCTTGCCATGACCCTCCTTGCAAGGCAGATGCTGGAGTAAACACTCTTCATCCCCAGTTATCCTCTGGGGAAAGGTTCACAGCCTTGCAGCTACTTCCCAGATCCCAATAGGAGCACAGCCTTTGTTGGATTCAGAAGAAATTATTTTAGAAAGCTCAGCTGTTGCTCAATAGCATGAAACAGGGTAATCTTAATCTAAAAATCCTCTAGAAAATGCAAGGAAACCCGCCAGAATTTTGCACAAAATCAGGCCTCTTCCAGACAGAGCAAATAGCTGGAGCTGATCCAGGCACAAAATAAGAAATATTCAGTTGTTGTTTTTTTTAAAGTAGAAGTATCTATGTAAAAAACATTACAGCTGCAAAGTGAAGTGCTCAAAAGCTGAGGAAATGCCACAGTTCCAGTCCATGACCAGCCTTAACTCTGCCTCTGGGCATATACATTGTAATACAGTCTTTGGTTCGATTATTTGTTCTGTTGCTCTTGTCTGCATTAGCTGAGCGTATGCTCCTATCAACCCCATAGGCTGCTCTTTCCTAACCACGTTCTGCCACTACTCCCTGTTCACTCTCTTGACATCTCTCTTTTGTGTTGTCATCCCTTCCTCCACTGGTTCCCTTCCCCACTCCTCACTTGCATCCACCATCTCCACCTTACCCTTGCTTCTCCCTTTTTGTTCTCCCCTTTGCCCATTCCTCACCCCCTCTCACCTCCACAAATCCAAATTCCACCTCCACTTCCTCTTCTGTGCGATATTTGACCCAGCCTCCATCCCCACCAGTCCCATTTCCTGCACCCTGTCCCATCACCACCTCTAGCCCTTCCTTTTCAAGCCGTCTCCCTGTCATCCTCTTCTCTTGCTCCCTCTGGAATACCCAGTGGTTGCACACACTGCATCTCAAAGATCACCATTATCCATGTTTTTTTTGTCTCCTTCTCCCTCTATCTCCTGGCACTTACAGGAACTTTGGATCCCCTCTCCTGACACTGCCGCTGCAGCCACACACTCTCAGTGACCTCTTTTCTCACATGCTCCACCTCAAGTCGTCCGCAAAGGAGTGAGGTGAGGTGTAGAGCTTCTCTTCTGCTGTTTCCAACCCTACCACTCTTTCTTCCTCTTCAAACACTCCTCCTGCCTCTTATCTCCACTCCCCCTCCATGTAGTCACCATCAACTGCCCCCAACTCCTCCCCATCCACCTTCCTCTCTGGCTCCTTTGCTCTCCCTTTTTCCTCACAGCACAACCTCATCCTCGTTGTCTTCAACTTCATGTTGACATGTTAGCTGCCCACTTACTCCTCCTACCCTCTTTGTTTGATCCGGAACGATAGATCTGCTCTCCTGCTCACCAAAATGGCCACTAATTTAAGACTGTAACCTGTTCCCAGGGGCTTCCTAGGGAAAAGGGACACACTCAAACAGGTGAAAAATTCATCTAATCTGCTAGTAGCTGCTAGACTACTGATAACCTCTCATTGGGAAAAGAAAAATAGCTAAAAGTTAGAGGAGTGGTTCCAGAACATATGGGAGATTGTTATGGAAAAACTCAATGCATCAATTAGGTACCCCGCAAAATTGTCAGAGGACAGATAGATATTTAGTTACTGTTTATTCAATACTAAAAGTACTGCCAAACCCCTCCCTGCAGCACGCCTGTCCAATTATTTTGAATGTTAACATTTGACAGGCATGCATGGTTTGGTAAATATGAGTAGAGTCAGTAGTTTCACTCAGTTTAATAAAATCCCCAGAAATAACACAGCCTGGGTGGCAGAAAGAGGCTCACTCTGTAATATGATAATACTCTGTTAAACAAAGAGATTTGATGATTCTGTTACTGCATAACGTTTCTCTAAACAAAAAGATCACCTCAGTGTTGTAATGATTAATACTTTAGATATTTACATGGCAATGATTTGTAAACCTGTTAAAACTTCCTAAATAATTACATTACAAAAATTTATCTTTTTCTTCTGGGGGAAAAAAATCTAGTGGTGGCTTGGGGTTCGCCTGGTTTGTTGTTGTTGGGGTTTGTTTGTTTTTTTGAACTCTGCTATGAAGGAGATACATGAACACAACATATCTGAAAATGTTTTGACACAAGGGGCATCGGTATCTAATTTCAGTTTGGGAATGAAAACTGTATTCTGAAAAGTTAAAAGGGAAGCAACGAGAGAATCAGGCTTTCTGACATGTCTCTTAGGCCTGTTAGGAGCTAACAGTAGAGAGTTGTAGACCTGTCTAATAGCTTAGAGTGGCAGTGGTGTGATCCTTGCTGAAGGGAGAGAGAGTGTATCATCTGTCCCACCTTTCTCTGTGTACAGAGATACCTTTGTGTCACTGAGAGCCCTACCAGATTTTTGTCCCACCTGAGTGTTCCTTGGCACCTGTCAGCTTTCCCCCAGCTCCTAGTTTAAACAGTTCCATTACTGAGTTTGCAAAATCTTTTTCATTTGCATTCATTACAAGCTTCTATGCAGTGAGAGAGAGGCAACATGTTACATGTAAAGTGCCCAATCCTGCGAGCTCTTTGTTTGCAGATTTTCCCCCGGGTTCTTGAAGGGCTGCTGGTGGGATCAGGCTTTTAGCATGAAACTCTGGTGGCTAGTGATATTTGAAAGGAGATAGATGAAAATGACACACACACGCTTGCACTCGGAGCCAATTTGCAGCGGAAGGCATAGACCGTAACACCTCCAATTCTAAACAGGGCAGCCATCCCCAGACTGCCTCCTGTGGGGAGCCTCCATTGGAACAAAAGCATTTTCATTTGAAGGAATAAATACTTCTCTGAAGAAGAATACCAGTCATAAAAATATTGTTGGACTGAATAAAGCTGCATACTACTTAAAAGTGGCATTTTCTGCAGCCCAGACACATCCTCAAACCAAAAAGCTTCACCAACTGCAGACATTACGATGTGGCTTTTGTCCTTTATTTCCAGGCTTCTTTGCATCATTTGTCTAATTTGTAGAACTGCATCTGTGTCCTCTATTTGCAAGAGTCCCTTTTCCAACCTGAGCCACCGATCAGCACAGATTGGAAGAACAGATTGATGCTGGCATGTCAGCGGTGGTAAAAGTTGAAAGAAGCCGTACTTGATGGCTACCAGCTACACAGGGGAGAGTTAAAGAATCCTTGTTTGACAACACGGCTGCTTTACTATTTTTATTAGTGCTGCACAAACATGCAATGCAGGAAAAACAGATGCTTCTCCCAAGGAACTTACCAAAGGTTACTGGACATGGACAGTATTGCTTGGGCACTGTAAAATGCAGGGTGACGGTCTCCTGTTGAAGGACTAAATTAGGGAATCGGTGCTGTGAATGCTTTTTCACAAATTAATTTAAAGAACTGCAACATTCTTTCAACCCATCTCCCCGTGATGCTAGACTTTTATGTTACTGAAAGGGCCCACGTCTTCATCTTTCTGTGCTAAAGCCTATCGAGCTGTAACAACAAACCAGTAGAATCACTTCCCCGTAAACAACCTACCTGGTATGTTCAGCAAAACACATCCATCCCATTGCGCCTTTTGTGTCCTGGCGTCCCTTTCCTTTGAATAAATCTCTATGGGAATGTCTGTGTGCTCTGGGATCAGCCAAGAGTGTAAACTATTGCTATTTAATATTTGTATGACAGCCACATCCAGAGGTCCCAGTTAGGATCAGTGCAGCTCCCAGCACAGCAGACACCTAGTTACAGACTAAATAACGAGACAGACAGAAAACAGACCATGAAGGTATTTGCAGCAATTTTATATTCCTCCTGACCATCCTTCCTCTCACTCTTGCCCTCTGGGGGTGTGCCACAGTGTCTATTTGTGGTCTTGCCACTAGGAGAGAACAAAGAGCCACAGTGTTAGTGTAGGTTCCGGTGCTGTATGCCAGTTATACATGGCTCACCGTGCATCACATAAGGACCTGCAAGTTAAAGGCCGAAATACACCTTAATTCTACAGAGGTTTTTTTTGCACCAAGTTAACTATATCAGTTTAGAAACCAATTGCACCAATTTCACTATTTTGGTTTCTGAACTGAGATAAGTAAACCAGTACAAAAAATGGTGTGTAGACCTGCCCTAAGTGACTTTTCCAAGATCACAGAGGGTGTCTGTGTCGAGCAGTGAACCCAGGTTTCCAAAGTCCCAGGCTAGTGCCCTTAACACTGGACCATCTTTCTTCTCAAATTAAGCATGTGCATAGGTGTCTGTGGAAACAGAACCCTAGATTGGGAGCTCGGTGCTGCCATAAAAAAGAGAAAAATCGTTCTCTCTTGCCACGGAGGGTAGGAAAAGAAGCAATGGGTTCAAACTACAGCATAGCAGATTAAGATTAAATCTCATCAAAACTTCCTGTCTGTAAGAACAGTAGGAGAATGGAATGGACTGCCTAGGGAAGTTGTGGAAGCTCCTTCACTGGAGGTTTTCAAATAGAAGCTGGATAATCATCTGTCTTGGATGGTTTAGACACAACAAATCCTGCATCTTTGCAGAGGGTTAGACTAGATGACCCTTGTGGTCCCTTCTAACTCTATGGTTCTATGATTCTAGGTTCTGTGTTTTCTATATGTTTGTAGAAAACTGAGCACATTGTGGGAGCTATGGCAATATAAATGGAAAAGAACTGTCTGTGTATTTCTCATGCACCCATCACTGCAGTATCTTGACATTGAGATAACAAAGAGACAGCCTTTCTCCCTCATCTTTTTGGTTTTTTATTATTTTTCATTCTACCACCCCCAAGATATCTAACCAGAAATCTTCACCCTTTTAAACACAAGTGTGTCACTGAAAGAAATTGAATGAGCCACAGCAAGAGAGAAATGTGAGCTTTTGAAATGCATCCTCCTTTGTCCTAGGAGAGAGAGACTCTTCCTCCATCCAGCCCCGTTCCGTGAGCATTGGCTGAGCATGCACTCAGGCCTGTCACTGGTAGCTTCTCACTCCTGAGCCTTTCCAAATGCAGTTTTGACCACTTGTAGTTTTGAAACTGTTTCATTTCTTCCCCTATTAGTCTCAGTGAGGTGAAAAAAGACTCACCAGTATAATGGGCATATATTGATTACTGTGCTCTTCCTTCAATCGTGCTAACAACAGGAAGAGCCGCTCATGCTGTCCCAGACACGGCAGAGAACAATGACTCTATTGAAGGCTAAACAGCATCCCTTTTAGAGAATAATAACTTTTCTTAACATTGTTGATGATGAGCAAAGAGGTCCATTTGCAGTAAACTGTACTCTTCCCCTCTCCGATCCGCTATTTCTTACCTACATTTTATCAGAAGGCTGTATACTGGGTCTCCCATTGCTTCCCTTTCTTTTTGAGGGATGTTTTCTAATAGGCTGAGGACAGAACTGGGAGCACCTCTCTCCTGCATTTTAATCTGAACTGTGACACTCTGGCCCCATCGATACTGGGTGGAGAACAGAACCTGGAAGCAATGCCTAAAATCAGTTCCACCAAAACAAGATCCCAGCCAGGAAAATTAGTTCCCAATAGCCACCATTGTATGTGTGTAAACACCCCACTCCCAACCCCGATGCTCCATGTGTGAATCTTCCCTCTGATGCAGAAGGGGCTCAGCTGCCTGCTGGGCACCTTCCATCACCCGGAGCAGGTGTGGGTTCCTTGATGGGGGAGGGGGCAAAGTCTGAGCAGGCTTGGGAGAGGAATGGGCAGGCTGGGAGTAAAGCAGGTTGTTCTGCTGTCTTTCACATGCGCACACACCCACCCAGATTCATCACACTTAGGTAGGAAAGATAACACAGGCCCCAAGACAGTATTATGGCTTCTGCAGAGAATCACTGGCTGGCAGGAGTTTCTGGGGGCAGGGCTGGAACAGGGCTGGGTAGCGCTCCCTCCCCACCCCACCCCCCTGCGGGGCTGTCCCAGGCCCTGCTGCACCCCTCCAAATATTCCTCTGCACCCCTTCACCCCTCTACAAGTTGTGCCTCACAGTTTGGAGACCACTCTTGTAGACTCTCCTGGTGTGCAGTCATTGTTCCCGAGAGCACTTTAGCGTAGTACTGTTTTAAACAACACTACTTTAAAACACACCGGGGAACTTTTAGTTCTCACCAACAGGGTGTGCGCAACGCCGTAGTGCACATTAGAAACCACACCCCTAGTGCACATTACCCCACCGGGTAGATAAGTCCTGAGAGACAAGTACTGAGATATGTAAAGTAGTACTCCTTCTGCCTTTCTGAGATGGGGTGTGTTGCTTTGATGCACGTGAAAGTACCTGAAAATACACAGCCCTGTAGGAACCAATGCTCCATTGGCTAGTGGGAAGGAAAAGGCCTATAAGGCTGTCCAGTCCATATCTCACTTTTTGATTTAAGACCCAGAAAAAAAATCCCGGAGCATGGTAAACCACTGGTGATGTGGTGACAAAATAAAGGTTGTGACAGAATATACCCCGTATTCACACACTGCAAGCTATTGTAATAATCTTTGTACAAGGTATGCTTTGTAAGGTATCATTGGAAAACTCATAATTTGCTGGTCAGTATTGTCCTGGTAAGATATATGTGGTGACATGGTATGTGAAATTATAAGATTCACCTGTAAAATGTTGTTAACACATGTTCCAAACCCCACAGCCCTGCCTATTCAGAAGACAGGTCTGTCCTAAACAAAGGAATGTGTGCTTGCCTTAATGACCATTTAAGGAGTAAACAGAGTAATCAAACAGGAAGGGAAAACTAAGGAAGTTCAAACAAGTGGGAAAAAACAGCAAGGAATATCCTTCCACATAGACTCTCTGTCTCCTGGTTCTCAGCTGGGAATGTTTTTCAAGAGGGGGACTGAAACTATAAGAAGGAGGGACAAACACCCCAAGGCATGCCCCGTCTCTCTCTCTGGCCAATTACATTCTCTGTACCTGAGAAGACAAAAGGAAACAGCCATTGGACTTTGGGGAAAGGGGTCCTGACCTGAAGAGTTTGGTCAGTAATCTTACTGGAAGCGTTTGGTGAGAAATTTTACTTGAATCTAATATAGTTTGTTAAATTAGGCACTAGTAAGCATTTGAGCTTTATTTTTCTTATAACCATTTCTAACTTCTATGTCTCTTTACTTATACTCACTTAAAATCTCTCTCTATATAGTTAATAAACTTGCTTTGCTATTTTATCTAATCCAGTGTGTTTAATTTGAAGTGTCTGGGAAACTGTTTAAGGTAATAAACTGTTATATTATTCCCTTAAAGGAATAACAAACTTAATATATTTGTACTGTCCAGAAGAGGGTTGGGCAGTACAGGATATACATTTCTGGGGGATGATCCAGGACTGGGAGTGTGTTTGGATCACCCTGCTACATAACCAAGACTGGTGAGAGCCAGAGTGTAGCTGGCAGGGTGCAATTACACACAGACACTCAGTGTGTGGCTTTGCTGCTGAAAAGCTGTTTGAGAGTGGCCCAGGTGGGAGCTACTACAGCAAGGCATTGTAAGGGACCAAAGGTTGCAGGGCGGGGGTGACAAAGCCCCCCACTTATCTGGATTGTGGCTTTTTATGTCACAGAGATGCCCCTTGAAAATTGAAGTCCACCCTTGACAGCTGCTGGCTGCCACCGATAATAATGACAATAACTAATGCTTTCCATTCCTGCATCACCTTCCATTTGAGGATGTTTATAACAGCTTTATAAAAGTTAATCCGTGAAGTCTCTCTAGATCCCCAGAAGGTCCATTTTATGAATGGATAACTCAAGAGCAAAGAGCTTAAGGCCCAAATTTTCAAACTTGGGTGCTATGGCACTTCGGCCCAGATCCACAAAGCTATTTAGATGCCTAACTCTCATTGACTTCAGTGGGAGCTAGACACCAAAATACCTTAGGAATCTTTGAAAATCCCAGCCTAAGTAAGTCAGGCACCCAACTCCCATGAATTTCCTTGTAATTCAGCGAGTCCTAAGCACGTGAAAGTCTATGGGAGTTGCAGGTGCTCACCATCTCTAGGTATTAAGCCCTACGTGTCTCAAGTTGGGCACCCCTTTCTCCCATTTTGAATGTTTGGGCCATAGTGACTGTGGCAGACCTGGGGCACCTCTTGACTCCTTGACTCTAACCACCTGACAACACTGACGTCCTGTTTGATTCATTAATGTGTGTACTAGCACTAAACAGAACCACTTAGCGGTCCTTGCTGTTGGCTTGAAATATTTCTCAGTGAACTTCCAAAGCAAAGTAAATAGCACCCTGGTAGGGACAATATTTCTCCTGCTGGGAGTTAAACAGTTTTTTTTAAGGGGTTGGGAAAAAGAACAATGACAGGAGATGCTCTTGTACATAAAGCAAGCCTTGATGTATCACACATTCCAGTCACTATGCTGAAACACTCGGAATTCAGTGTGGGATAGATAATCCGAGCTTTGCTTTAGTAAATCTTTTACAGTTTCCAGAGTGAGAAACAACTGGCACTTGCTGACTGGGTGCAAACTCCAGACTGCTATCTTGTTAACATCGAAGTTTTGTGGGGGCAGGATCTTGCGAAAGGATTAGAAAACCTCCCTGTTAGAGCAAGAAAGAGGCTAGCAGGGTTCCAAATGAGACTTTTATGTCATTGTCCAGAGAAGCAGAGACAGTTACTTAACAACTACTCACTTCTTTCTAGTGATTCACTCTTAAGTCTTGTCTATACTAGGGAAATTTTTGCAAAGATTTATCACTGTTGCCAATTCCAGTGTAGATGGGCTCCTTGCAGCATCTAAAGCACGGTATCCTCTGAGCCTACACAGGGTGAGTCTTTCCTTGCTTATGCAGGCTGGCAGTTCATCTACAGTAGGTCTCCAGTGTTGCTAACTCTGGTTTGAGCAACAATGAGAAATTTTTGCCAAAGTTTCCTAGAGTAGACAAGGCTTCAGCATGTGAACAGAAAATAATCCACTCTCCGATCCATGGACTCTACATGTTACTGCAGTTAGTGAAAGGAGAATTATTCCCTTCAAATTACGCAATTAACGCTCATATTTTTACAATCAGATATGTTAACGGGTAAGCTTGGTGTTGAAGTGTTCTTTATATTTTTTGGTTGAAGAGTTACTTTCAAGTGTTGTCTTATACAGTGGAACTTGTATTTAATTTAGGTGAAATATATAGGTTAAAGGTATAAACATAATTCAGTTATTGTCCCACATTAAACAATGTGAAACAAGGTTTGAGGTTTTGTAAACAGAGGCTTTGGCTTGGTTAGTGCCATGGTAAATACACCATTTAAACTCCTTTTACCTTTTTTTCTATTTAAGATAAAGAAAGGAAAGAAAAATAGTTTAAAAAAAAAAGAGAGAGAAGAAATGGAAAGTATTGAGGCTTTCATTTTAACAGCATCCCTTTTTCCCTTTCCCTTTAGCTGGAGAGAATTTTAGAAGCAAACCCCCTCCTTTGTCAGACAGTCTCTTAGATGGTATCAAAGACGGTAATAATGGTCCTGCCAGGGAAGAGAGAAGAAGTGCGTTGAGATGGGCTGGAGCTGTTGTTAAAGTCGGATCCTGTTTCATCCCAGGCAGTGGTTGGGTTTCAGCTGGAGCTGGTAGAGGTGGTGATGTCATCTGGGTCCCTCTCTCTGCCCCAGTCTGGTCAGGACGTCTCAGGATCAGGATGATGAAAGCCAGGGTCCCAGTTGCTGGTGGGGGTGGCAGTCATGATGGTGAAGCTTGCTCTAGTAGCCAGTTTTTCTCCTTAAAATCTCTTATTTTAAGCTCTCTTAAAGGGAATGGTGGGCGGAATAGCCCATCCCCTCATTCTTTTGTTCACCAATTAGGTCGTTTCTGACACATGAATTTTGGTTAGCTGATGTTTTTTTCCCACTTATTTACTTATTTTTATAAAGCATGATTTGTAACACAGTCCATTAGTTGCTTTAGTTAGTAGGCCTTCATGTTTGGACTAATTTTAATTATTTTGTCTCCTTTTCCTACCTTTGCCCATCAGCATTTGTTGTTATAGGTTATTGTGACATTTTGTGAATTTTTATGTACTTTATCCAGTTTGGCTCACAATTAGGGCAAATTTGTAGGCCCATTTATTACAACGAACCCCAACTGAGTAAAGCTCCTGTTTAACCAAAGTTCAGTTACCATTCCCCTGGGAAAGGAGTACTTGTGGCACCTTAGAGACTAACGAATTTATTTGAGCATGAGCTTTCGTGAGCTACAGCTCACTTCATCTGATGAAGTGAGCTGTAGCTCACGAAAGCTCATGCTCAAATAAATTGGTTAGTCTCTAAGGTGCCACAAGTACTCCTTTTCTTTTTGCGAATACAGACTAACACGGCTGTTACTCTGAAACAAATCATTCCCCTGGGGTTACTTGGGTTTGTGTCTCCTAGCTGTGCTCTGGGTCTCCCAAGCCTGTGACAAAGCCTTGCTGCCAGACACATCCAGCCTTAAGGGAAGTGAGTAGGAAGAAGAGCTGTGTGGTCGCACTCTGGGTTCATGAAGCTTTGTGGTACTGTTAGAGCTTGTTGGGAAGATGCATCCAGCCTGCTTCATTATCTGCTGTTAAGCTCTGTAGGAGCATAGTTACAGGGGAGCTCTCTGCAATTTAAGCTCCTTTTCTACAAATCTCCAGGGATCCCCAATTATCTGATGGGTTTGGGTGTTATCCCCTCCAACTTTTGAATAATCGCAGTAGAAACTCCTGGGGATGTCTTAAGTCCACATAAAAAGAAAAGGAGGACTTGTGGCACCTTAGAGACTAACAAATTTATTTGAGCATAAGCTTTCGTGAGCTACAGCTCACTTCATCTGTAGCTCACGAAAGCTTATGCTCAAATAAATTTGTTAGTCTGTAAGGTGCCACAAGTACTCCTTTTCTTTTTGCAGATACAGACTAACACGGCTGCTACTCTGAAACCTTAAGTTCACATGTTCTTGTTCTTTACACAAATCTCTGGTGCGTCAGTAACAAGGTTGTAGGGTCCCTGCTCTTGGAACTGAAGGGAAAATAGCATCTTGGAAATCATGGATTAAAAAGTACTAGCTTGTCATCAACTAGTTTGAGAGCTATTAGACTATAATCTTGGAGCACTTGCAAATGGCCCCTGGAGCTAATTCCTTCACAGTGGTGAAGCATGTGTCAATGAAACAGGAGGCAGACCTGTCATCCTAAAAAGTTGCAATGGCCATAGACTGAGCCACTGCCCCTTGCCCATTTGGGTTGCTTCACAGAAAGTGAAGTCTTTTTTAAATGGTTTGGTTTGCTCTGGTTTTCTTTTTCTTTTTTTTTTTTTTTACTTGATGTTTCTTTTGTGTAAATCCAAGTGTGAACACATTTGCCACTAATACCAAAACAGGAGGGGTAGCAAACACTTGGAGAGGACATAAACTGCAAAGTGGCTAGTGTGACAGGCATGGCAATTTCCTGCAGTATTCTGGGTAAACTTTAATAGATTAAGTTTAAGTACTTTGGAAGTACATTGTATTAAAAATGCAAATGGTAATGTATTATTTTGGGTTTGCATATAATGTCTCTAGGGGGCAATCATGACTAATGTAAACCCTAGGAAGTGTTAAGAGCTTCAAAGAACTATTTGAAACAATGGGCAGACAAGAACGAACTTTTAAAGTGAAGTGGGTTTTCCAGGAAATCTCCAGGGGGAAGTGTATGCAAGCATAAACTCCTCCATCTGTGCAAGAATTCAGCTTTTAGAAGCTTCGCCCTTAGGAGGGAACCTTGGTCTGCTTATCACCTGTTACATGAGGACAAGATCAGAGGCCCAAACTGTATAAAGAAGGGACACTCAGATTCATGGGTATTCTTGTTCTGAACAAAAGGGGTTATGAACTTGTAACCACAGTAGAGCCCCTGGGTGGGGTTTGAAGGACTGACACCTGCCAGAGCTCTTGTTTGAGTTGGGGTGATCTCTGGTAAGCTTATTAGCATGTGTGTAGGTTCTTCTATTGTTTTAATATGCTTTCTCTGTCATGCTTTCCCCTTAAGAATAAATGTGCTTGCTTAGAAAGAGTGGTGTGGTAACTGTGGGCAATTACTCTGTTTATAGCCTCTGTGGAGAAAGCAAAGCAGGCCTGCTTCGGCAGTCTGACTTTCTGGGGAACTCTCAGTGTAAGCAGGGAACTGCGCAGCCTGGAAAAACCCCGATCGGGGGGAGAGAAATGTGGGTCTCCGCTCAAGAGAGATGACAGCTGAGGATCTGGGAGCCTAGAGTGGGTGACCTTGCTGAACCATGAAGGGGAAATTCAGGTGCCCTGAATGGTGACACATAGTATATAATTTTATGTTATTAATGTACAGTAACTCCTGTGTGAAATAGGAACACCTGTGGTAGGAGACCGCCCAAAAGTAGCCCCTTATTTAGAAACCATGGGCTCATTCAGACCAGCATAAATCTGGGATAACTCTACTTACTTTAGTACAAATGCTTTGGATTCACAGTAGTGTAAATGAGATCAGAATTTGGCCCCCCATCTCTAACATGGCCAGAGAAAGTGTGAATGGAATCCCTAGTTAAAACAGAGACCTGCTGTCAGCAGCCAGCTACTGGCTGGCAAAACCAACTACTCACAGTGTTGAATCTATTGGAAAAATGTTGCAGACTTGCTGAAAACAGAAAATGAATTAGAGGATAAAAAAAGTGAAAATGAGCTGGCAGAATCTTTAGGTGACTCATCAGGTGCATCTTGTAAAGTCGGTTTCTGGGAAGCAGTGGGATAATCCAGTGTTCTGAGAATATTTGCTCTGCAGCAAGGAAAAGCAGAAATATTGATACCAGTTAGTGAAATTAGATACCTTGACCAAAATGCCCATAGAACCTGCTCAGAAACCGCCCGTCCTTCCTCATGGACTGTTTTTTCACTAGTGCATTTGAAAACAGATTCAGCTGAACAGAGATGCTGAAGGCCAGTTCTCTGCACCCATGTCTAAGATCATGCCAGAAAATACATGGTCTTTGCTATATAATGCATTTAGAAGAGGTAGAAACACACAGTAGAATTCCTCTTTTACTGAAGGTGTTTTTTGTTTAATATTCTGAAGGTCAGTTATTGTTTTTTATACCATTATGCATATGCTATATTAAAGAGGCTGCATGGTCCCGTATGTAGGGCGCTAGCCTGGGATTTGAATTCGTCTTGGTTTAATTCCTTTCTTTGCCACACACTCCTGGTGTGACCTTGGACAAATCACTTACTTTCTCCATGCCTCAGTTTCCCCTCTGTACAATGGGGATAATAGCATTGCCCTACCTCACTGTGGTGTAGTGAGGATAAATACACTAAAAATTGTGAGAGGCTCAAATACCACAGTAACTGACATCAATAGTTATTCCAGATTTACACCTTTGTGAATTAGATCGGAATCTGGGTGTAGATAATTACTAGGTAGTAGGGATTGCTGATAGCTATGGGCCAATTTCTACTATGCTTCCTCACCTGGAGGTAGTACCTTACCCCGTGAATATTTCCATTGAAACCTACTCCTCAAGGGCCTTGATCCTGCACCAAGTCAATGCGAATTTTTCCATTGACTTGAATGGGAACAGGACCAAGCCCAACGTGAGAGAGGGTGGCACAATCCTATAACTTACATTAAAAAATTCCATACCTTAAATGACTGAACCACCAAATTCTGCACAAAGCGAGTCTATGTTGGATATTCTTTTCTCTCTCTCTTACTCTCATCCTCCTTTCCTATTCCTTTCAATTATTTGTTACATCCACTTGTTTCATTTTGTCATAAAGTAGATTGTAAGCTGTATGGGACAGGGACTGTGACTTTTTGCAGTGGTGCCCTGCCCCTGATTTGGGGCCTTTATGTGCTATAAACAATAATAAAAACATGTATTTTATGAATATTGATTACACCTTCCCTTTCAGTGAGCATTTCTTCAATGAAAAAGATTTTCCTTGCACAATTGTTTGTGGAAAAGTGAAAAATGGGCCACTCGTCCTATTGAAGCTAATGCATAGTTTGTATTTGAATGAATGTTTGCAAATACCTCACTGCAGTGTTTACTCACCTTAGAGTGGAATGCCCTCCAGTGACCACTGACGTCAGGTGGGAGTCTTGGGAGCTCATTCAAGGTGTTATTGTGCTAATCAGATGTGTACACAAAAAAGTAAAGAAGGCAGTGTTCCTCATCTCAGAAGCTTACAATATAAGATCTGAATTCTGCCATTCTGTCTTATGTTGAACAGTGTCTTCCTCTCCAAGTGGTATCATTCATTTCAGTAGAACTACTGGCTCTGATAAGGTACTTCTCAATGTGGGTAAAGGTGGCAGAATAGGGCCCTTAATAACCGTCTCTGACATCCAGAGGAAAGTTCTTTCTTAGAGCGATTCTCCCCGTTCCTTTAATGTAACAGATCAGAGGATTAATGTGGATTCTTCTGTGCTGATGTTTTAAAAACTAATATTTTATTTTATTTTTCTAGCTTTGGGGAGCTCAAAAAATAAAGCAGGTAACATGCTTTTAAATATTTTATTCCTCTTTTAAAATATCACTATTCCCTTCTGTTTTTCCTAAATGGGGGGAAAGGTGGTTCTTCTTTGTCTGTCATGGTTTTTCAGTTACATTTTCTCTGACAAGATAAAATAGCATGTGCAAATAAGTTTTTCCCCACACAAGAGTCTTAATTTTATTTTATTGTTTATATATAATTTTATGTCTTCATTTTCTCCCATTTATCTAGCCTAGAGTTTTCCTGGTCTCCACATTTCCATTAACTGGTTTGACATTTCTTCCATAACAATAAAAACTCTTTTCAGACTAACAGCCGTGTTAGTCTGTATTCGCAAAAAGAAAAGGAGTACTTGTGGCACCTTAGAGACTAACCAATTTATTTGAGCATAAGCTTTCGTGAGCTTCAGCTCACTTCATCGGATGTGAGCTGTAGCTCACGAAAGCTCATGCTCAAATAAATTGGTTAATCAATAAAAACTATGTTATATCTTTCCCCTGGACAATCCCAAAACACTAGCAGACTGAGTCTCACCCCTGTTTACACCAGTTTTTACACTGGTGCATCCTCACTGGCTTCATATGGAGATCTGGTCCTTATCTGCCTAAGGTGAGAAAGACCAAAGGTGACTTTTATGGATAGCTGTAGAATGGAATAAATTGGTGGTCTCAGTCCAGTTCTTAATGAACAGGTGTCCACAGCACAAAACTACCACAGCTGGCTCCTTTGTAAGTGGTCTCCACAGTGAGGCCAAGAACTGGATGGACATGAAGCATGAACTTCTCTTGCGGCCATAAAGTAGTGCAATGAACCATTATAGTAGTCGATAGGATTTTACTGGAGAATTCTTTGTTTCAGTAACACCAGATGACCATACAATCATGTTGTCAATTGGCAACACGATGGTCAGGCTCTGTTGGATTTCCATGCAAATGTCCATGCTTGCCTCAACCTGATTTACAATACATGTGAATGGAGAGAGCTTTCGTTATTGTTATAGATTATTGAGAGACTCTTCACCCTTAATCCGAGGAAAATGTATATATAGATTTAGTAGGAATGGGGGTTGTGAGTAGAACCCATCGTGTATAAAGTCAGGAAGAGTTAAATAAAAACTGTCATTTCAGAAAATATGCTTTTAATTTTATAATCACAGGAATTTCTGAACAACTCAATTTACTGCAGGAGAGCTGAGTAACACTTCTGAATAATTTGAATTTAAAATCTGTCCTGAACATTTGCTTAGAACTGATTTTTTTTTTCTTCAAAAACTTTACTGTATCAAAACTTCAAACCTACACACAGGACAGGAGAGCTACATTGCACTGATTTAGGTTGCTGCTTCCCATCTAATCCACTTGACAATGACTTATTACTATCTAATGGCTGTTAGTGTCTTGTGTACAGTGAATTTAGTCTGAGTGTCCAGATTACAAAACCACCAACAAAGCCGGTCTCATTGTTAGCAGACACTAAGGACAGAGTGGGCCATGGAGACTAAATTCTATTCTTGTCCCTAGAGGTAGTACCTCCCAGGTCAGGGTTAAAGCACATTGATGCATGTTCTTTGTGGACATTGCTACTGCTCATTATGTACCTGTTCTATGCTTCTGTCTCCAGTGTTGTCAAGCTGTCACTTCTCATTAGCACTCAGTTATGTCAAGAATTTTTAAAGGAGCAGAAAACCAATAAGCAGGAGGAGGGTTTTGTGAAGACTACTGAATGGTCATGGGCCACTGATCTGTGCTGCAAAAGCCACGTGCAGCATGCTGCGTACGCTGCTGTAGAGAGACGTACGTGTGTCTCTCTGCTCTCTGGTTAAACATATTGTACATAATGGGAAGGGTCAGGCTCTTTGCTGCTTGCCAGCCACTTCCATGCTTTCACCATGTCTATTTACTGATTGTTTTGTAGGCCATCATACATCCTGATACTAATGAGAAGATCTTCATGCCTTTCAGAATGTCAGGTAGAGTATATCCTCTAATCAGTGTACTGATCTGTTTTACTAATCTTACTGAAAACACATAGTCAATGTTATAATCCCATTTTTGTCCCAGTTCTTTCTCTGAATCTTTTAAATGTTTAATGTCTGCCTCATTCTTCTCCCTCTCAGATGTACCCCCTGGACATCTGAATGTGAACTGTGGCTTATCTCATCTCTGGCCTCTCTAAAGTGCCCATCCTGTGGTATCCAGGCACTCTATTTAAGTGTTAGCATTCATTTTAACCTCGGAGCAAGGAAAGAAAGCTGCCACATAAACAAACACTCTGGTACTTTCTTCCACTAAGGAGAGTGGGTTGGGCCACATACCACAGCGATGGGCATAGTAGAAGAACCTAACTAGAACAGAATTCTTGGAAGGCACCTTTCATACCGCCAACCCATGTTCTTTCTCCCTCAGAGACAGAATGCTTTTCTTTTGTGCCATACTACATCCAGCCTTGGTGTGAGACAGCTGCTGTTGCACCATTAAATCAGCCTCTTCGTCCCCCTCTTTTCAGTAGTGTTCCATCCCTTGAGGCAAAAGAGCACTACCTTCCTTTACTGTGGATCAAGCTGTGGCTGTGTTTGTGGGGCAATTACTGTACAGAAGTGTTCCTTTGGTACCTTCTTGGGAGAGCAACCAGCAGGGAGAGTCTGAATCCCCTTTTAGAAGGGACCTTTATCTGGTTTCTAATGTGCTATGCTGGGAAATGAGCTCATGCGGTGGAACAACCTGTGAGCATGGGAGAAATGGCAGGATTGGTGCTTCATTCTCTAAAAACTTTTCTCTCCCCTGTTCTGCCACTGACTTGCTGTGTAACTTTGGGCAAATCATTTCACCTCCCTGGGCTATGGCATCCCTATCTGTCAACTGGGGTTGTGAGGCTTAATGCATTAATATTTGTAACATGCTCTTAGACTCTCTGGTGAGATGTGCTGTAGCAGAGCGAAGTGTGGTAACTTGCAGCTCTTGCTGAGGGAGGCAATATGTGGAGTATGTGATTTTTGTAGAGGGCCATTGATATTTCGGGTAAGGGCTTGCCCACGCTAGAGTGTTTCCATTTTAACTATACTGTTATAGCTAAAGCAGTACACCCTCCTTCCTCCAATGTGGATGCAGCTATAGCTGTATAACTTATTCTGGTTTGGGAAGAGAAAAAAGATGTACCAGTATAAGGCTCCTTTATAGTGTTATAACTACGTCCATGCTAAGGTTTATATATCAGGATATCGGTACAAATATTGCATCCCTAACCAACGTAGTTACACCAGTGTGACTTTTCTAGTGCAGGCAAAGCCTAAAAAAACCCCTTGGTTAACACTTAAAACACCCAAGAGCTGAGAAGGGAAAGTGAGGTAAGAACTGTGAGTCCATTTTTCTCTCACTCCTGATTGTCAAGCTGTAACTCCACTAAAGTCACTGGAGTTATACGGGTGCAAACAAGAGGACCCTCAGACTCATGCCCTATGTGTTTCCTGTCCTATCTTTATAGCAGCACCAGGTTTCTCAGGTGTGATACCTCCTTAATCTCTATGTATTAAAATGTGCGTATCTTTCTTTCTTTTTTTTATAGGTTACATTCCTTTTGGAACACCCATCGTAAGTATTTTAGCATCTCTCCCCACCCGGTCTGAGTGTAACAGGAAATGCATTTTTTAGCACTCACATAGAATTCTCCAAATTCCACACTACTTCGGTGTGACATTCACAAAATGTTCACACCTTTCCCATCACACGTTAGCGAGGGTTTCATTGTGCAAAATGTGCCCTGATGGATTTAGCTTGTCATGTTTAAGGTTGTTTGCCTGTTACACGTTATTCACTTCCTTCCCTGCACATAGTATCCTGCTATTTTTGTAATATCTTCTAGTTTTTGGTTAATCTTCTACCTGGCTCTTTCTCCAGAAAGATAATGGGTCTGTCTACACAGCAATTAAAAACCCATGGCTGGCCTATGCCAGCTGACTCAGGCTCGAGGAGGCTCAGACTAAGGGGTTGTTTAATTATGGTCTAGATGTTTGGATTCAGGCTGTAGCCTGGGCTCTAAGACCCTCCAGCCTGAGCCTGAAAGTCTACAGTGCAATTAAATAGTCCCTTAACCCAAGCCCACAAGGCTGAGTCAGCTGGCATGGGCCAGCCGCAGGTGTCTAATACCCCAAGGTGCACTGATCACCTGTAAAATGTAACTTCTGCATTGGTCTTCAGATCCTTCCTCCTTTGTATAATTGACAAGCTGCTTCCAGAATGTGACAAATCTAGTGAGAGCCCCGCAAACTTAAGAGCTACGTCACAGTACCCAGGATTATTTGACCCCCACACCCCCAATAACTCCTTTCCCCCAGTGAAAATCAAAATCCTCTCTAATGAACTGTTGAAAAGTCATTAGTTATGGGTTATTGCTAAGTGTGCATCTCTCAGTTCATGTTTGTTATTTTCAGTTGACTGTATTAACATTTGGGGACAATATCTTGAGTGAAGGCCAGATTAGAGGTTTCCCTGACTGCATTTATAATGCTTAAACTTCAGTTACTCCTCACCCTCTGCCTGTGAAGTAGCTAAGTATTACCCCCATTTTACAGATTGGGAAACTGAGGCACAGCAATTTTAAGTGACTTGCCCCAGGCAACATAGCAAGTTGATGTCAGTACCATGATGAAAAATTCATATACTTTTGGATTCCAGCTTTTTTTTTTTTTTTAAATCCTCGAGATCATGCTGCCTCAGCTATTGTAAAGATTGAAATCTGCTGGTTGAAACCTCATAAACTAAGTGCATTGAGGCATACAACTCTCAGATTCATAGATTCCAAGGCCAGAAAGGGCCATTGTGATCATCTAGTCCAGGGATCGGCAACCTTTGGCACGCGGCCTGTCAGGGAAATCCGCTGATGGACTGGGATGGTTTGTTTACCTGCAGCGTCTGCAGGTTCAGCTGATCGCAGCTCCCACTGGCCGCGGTTTGCTGTTCCAGGCCAATGGGAGCTGCGGGAAGTGGTGCGAGCCGAGGGATGTGCTGGCCGCTGCGTTCCGCATCCCCCATTGGCGAACCTCGGCCATGGGAGCTGCGATTGGCCGAACCTGCAGACGCTGCAGGTAAACAAACCGTCCTGGTCCATCAGCGGATTTCCCTGACGGGCCACGTGCCAAAGGCTGATCCCTGATCTAGTCAGACCTTCTGTATGGCAAAGGCCGTAAAACTTTCCCCAAATAATATCGAGAGCATTTTGTTTAGGAAAAAACGTCCAATCTTGATTTAAAAATTGCCAGTGATGGAGAATTCACCAGGACTCTTGGTAAATTGTTCCAGTGGTTAATTACCCTCACTGTTAAAAATTGACACCTTATTTCCAGTTTCAATTTGTTTCCACGTTTCCAGACATTGGCTCATATTATACCTTTGTCTAGTAGACTGACGGGCCCATTATCAATTATTTGTTCCATAAGCAGGTACTTACGAACTGCGATCAAATCACCCCTTCTCTTTGTTAAGCTAAACAGATTGAGCTTGAGTCTATCACTATAAGGCATAAGAGTAATGATCCTCTCCAAGGAAGGTGATAACATGGTCACCAAAATATAGAGGTTAAAATTAGTGTTATTAATTTGTTGTAACCTACATTTTGGTGGCAACTTGTGGTGGGACATTATTTTAAAAAAAAATTAGGTTAAACAGAAATGAGTTAACGATCAAATTGACAATGAAATCGGCCCAAATCCAGATCTGTCAGCAGAGCTGAGAGCTGTCAGATGAGTCCAATTTCACTAGCTGTAAAGGATAAACTGGAACCTCTTGTCTTTTTTTTTTAAAGAAGCATTTTCAAATGTTAAAATTAAAATGTAACATTTATGCCAATCTATCTGTGAAATTTAGTGACAAAATTGGCAGCCTGCTCTAGCATAAAAACAGTGTGAATCTTACATTGAACATAGGGGGATGGGAATTCCTTGAGCAAAATGATTGTGCAGCAGTCTTATGGTTCTAGCCTAGGACAAGACACCAACTTAGGAAGAGGCTTCATCTGAGCTTACTTAATTCAGCAGCATAGCCTAGTGGGTAGGGCGTTGGAGTCAGAGTCAAGAGAGCAGGGTTCCATGCCTGGCTGTGCTACTGGCCTGCTGAGTCACCTTAGGCAAGTCACTTCTACCACCATGTGCCCTTTGTAAAAGGGGGAAACACTTGCCTCCCTTTGTAAAGTACTTGGGGATGAAAAGCAGTCCGCAGTGTTGCCAACTCCTGCAATTTTATTGCGAGTCTCATTATATTTGGCAATTTTCTTAAATCCTCAGCTCCTGGATTTGTGTGATTATTTGGGAATCTATTTTTAATTTCTTTCTTGGGTTCTGATTCATGGTTTTTGGCTGCTTGGGACTGGCAATACTGCAGTAGATAAGAGCTGAGTACTATTGTTAATATGGACTCACAGATAAATCCACTTTCCTTAACCAGTAGGAAAGGACTTTGGTTTTGTAAACATAAAGATCCCTCTTGGTAATTCATTCCACTTGACCTCTTTCAGCTAGAGTCTTGTCAGAATCAGCAAATCTTTAGGGAAAGCATCTACATCTCTTGACTTCAAAGCCACAATGACCATCACATCAGTCAGGCAATTAGAATTTGGTGGTTGATATATTTCTGGTGTTTAGGGTTTTTTATTTTGTTTTCCTTTTTAGCTGTTTTTTTTCCTTGACAGTAATTAAAAGTGAAGCTGTACATTCCTTGGCAGACTCTTGCACATATGGAGAGTTTGCATTAAATGTGCCTCTTTCAGTCATGCAGATTTTGGGTGTTCTTTTTCTTTTCATTTAGTCTCTTTCTTGTTTTCTTCCACTGAAGTTCAGATTATAAATGACTAATGTTTTGGGCTGCCTCATCTTCCCCAGTCTTTTTAACCCGTTGCCTCTTGAGGCCAAATTCAGACCTGTTGGAATGAGGTGCAACTCCTATGGAAATATCTGGGCCAAGTTTGCCGATAATGTAAATCGTGGTGTTAGTTACATGCTGGGTGTAAATGGTAAGTTAGTGTAACTCACTGATTTGGCACTCGACAGGCATGCAAAGTAGGTGTAACTTATATTTCAAGAAAGAACGTAGGAGGAAAAATCAACTTAACAGGAAGGTGTAAACTAAACCAGCCCGTCCAACCTTTTTTATACCCTCTTTTTAGTCGTTGTTTCTCTCTTCTGGATTCTTAGGCTGTGAGTTGTACCCCCAAAACTGATGCAGCTGCAAATGAGTGGTGATCGTGGGCTCACCTCCCTTCCTTTTGACTGATTCTTTTGGCTGTTATATCAGGTTTTACCCTCCCCTCATCCTCAGCATAAATAAGATCAGAGAGGATGGCCTAGCGCAAAGTCCAAGAGTGTGGGTGAATCCACAGCCTTCTAGCCCCGAGGTCAGAGTGGTACTATGAGGAGCATTTTCTCTCCTGGTAACATGGGCTCCTATGAAAAATGCACACATTCAGGAATAAATTTGATTTGCTGGGCTCTGAAATAGACAGTCTTCACATTACAGATCCATGCTTGTCTTTCCACTCTAATTCCCAGAGAATTAGGTAGCTGGAGGGGAAAAAAAAATAAAAATGTGAAGGCATATCCCATTATATCTACCCATTAGCTGACAATTCATCTCACTGGGAGCTTTGTTTGGGGGTTAACCTAAGGAGTTCCTTTATACTTCCTTTCCCATCCCTCTTCAGTTCCATGCATTGTGGCACCTTTTCTCTTGTGGAATGGGACACAGCCTTTCTGTGCTGCTCCCTACATACCCATGTGAGGCCCAATATCCCCATCCCTATTGGCCCAGTGAACATGGGACTGAACTCATGGCCCAGATTTGGACCTCTAGGGTCCTTGTAACTGTGGGTATGAGGAATGTAAACTCATGATCTTTAAAGCAATTGGTCCCAATTAAGAGCACTTGAACTTCAGGGTTTTCCAACATTAAAATCTGATCTCTTTTTGACATTTTCTAGAGGAGCTACATTTCCAAAAGTTGAAACAATAAACACATCAAAGAATAAAAACCTTTCCACCCCCCCACAAAGAGACTGACAGTGTATTCATTATGCTTTTTTTTTTTTTTTTTTTTAATCGTTCCTCTCTCTTGTAGGTTGTTGGTCTTCTCCTGCCAAACCAGACGCTGGTGTCCACTGTTTTTTGGCAGGTAACAATCTTCTGCCATGGCACATTGAGTCTATGGACTTGTGTGACAAAAAGAAAGGCATCATTGAATTACATCTCCAGTACAGACCCAAAAAATGAGGACAGTGTGACTAAGGCATATTTACTTTTCTGCATCAAGAGCATCTTAGTTAATGAGAAGATGGTATGGCTGGATGTAACTGGAAATTTTTGGTAGGACTGGAGTATGCTGCAAATAAACCCATGGGGCTGATTCTCCACTGCCTTGCACATTGTGTTATCATGTACACCTGTGTAAAGAAGGTGTAAAATGGTGCTAAATCCAAATTGTATTACTATACACCCACTTTGCTCAAGTGTAAATGATGACACGAGGTGCAAAGCCATGGAGAATTAGGCCCTTGACGCTCACACCTCTGCTGTTTTGAAGACATTCTGTTAAGTAGTTTAGGTTCCAGCCTTTACATACCTTGAAAAGGACATATTCTGTCAGAAAAACAAGGGCGGGGGGTGAGGTCATATCTTTTTTTGGACCAACTTCTGTTAGTGGGAGGGACAAGCTTTTAAACTCCACGGAGCTCTTAGAAAAAAGAGCTGTGTGTAGATCAAAAGCTTGCCTCTCTCACCGACAGAAGTTGGTCCAATAAAAGATATTCCCTCACCCACCTTGTCTCTCTAATGCCCTGGGACCGACACAACTACAGCTACACTGCATATTCTCTTAGTGAAATTCATCCACAGGGCTCTGAGGCTTCAGAAGGTCCCCAAGGCAGCGGAACTTACATGCAGAAGACTCCACATTTGCTGATAGCTGGGCTCCATGCCAGTTCTGCGTGCTGAGTCGGGTTTGGGAGAGGGAGTGGGGGCTTGGCTAAATTTTCTGCAGTTACCCCTACGTAGTTTCTTTGTACAAAGCTATTTAAGAAGGGTGTGTGTGTGTGTGTGTGTGTGTGTGTGAGAATTTGAGCCATAGTAAAGGTTATTCCAAATAAGCAATTCTGAATAATTGAAATAAAAAGACTTATTCAAGCTGTTCTTAAAAATCTTTGTTTATTGCCTTCAAAGTAAATAGTGCTATAAAATGTCATGCCAGCCGTGGAAGATCAAGGCATAATGCAAACTATCTAGGACTTTGGAAAGGGTATGTGCAGTCAACAGAAAACATAAGCGTATCCTAGTAGCTTGTGGCTGTGTTTACAACAAGGTAAGTTATGGCCACATAGTTCAAACGCTGAAGCTGCATCTTGTGCAATATACAATTTTAAGAGGCAGTGTGGCTGGAAATGTCTAGAGTTTTTCACTTCTCCCACTGTCATGATGCCTAAGAACTCATGAAGTCAGTGACAAAACTCCCTTTGATTTCAGTGGGGCAGGATCAGACACTTGATTATGCTACCCTTCCTCATGTGCGTAGCCCCACTGATGTCAATGAGACTCCTGGCATGTGTAAAGACTACTCATGTGATTAAGGGTAGCAGGATAAGACCCTAAAGAGTCCCTGTTCACAGTGAAAGGTGAACCTTGTGTTCTGTACTTAGAGAAAGTTGAAGGGGTAAACTGAAGGGTCTGTTCTTAACTAGGACTCCAGCTACAAGCACAGCACAAAACCTGTTTAATTGTAAAAACAGCAAGGAGTACAGTGGCACCTTAAAGACTATCAGATTTATTTGGGCATAAGCTTTCGTGGGTAAAAAACCCACTTCTTCAGATGCATGGAGTGAAAATTACAGATGCTGGCATTATTATACTGACGCATGAAGAGCACATGAGACATGTTTTGTGAAATTCTTCAAGGACCAGATTCATATACACTGTGAGTAGTACCTTACTGTGCAATAAGTCTCACTGAAATGAAAGGGACTACTATGCAGTTACTGGGGGCCATGGATCAGCGCTCACGTCGCACTCCCCATCAGTACCTGGCCCGGGCTGGGGAAGCTAATGATCCAACCAGTGGACCAAATTCAGTGATGAATCCTGGTTACGTGCCACCTGAGGCACACTGCACGTACGCTCAGAAGAATACATTTATTCAGTGTAAATAAGGGTGTCAGAATCCTTATTTGGAACTGGAAAGAGTATTCTTAAAAAAAAAGTCAACAAGCCACAAGAGCATAATCCAAGATAAATTCATTAACAGAATATACAAATTTCAAGTCCCAGATCAATAGTAGAACAGCATTGACTTCACTGGGAGTTACATGCGCTTATGTAGCGGTAGAATTCGACATGCAAAAAGTAGGATTCTGACTGCTTGACAAACTGTGATCAGATGCAATCCCAGCCCACAGCAAAGAAAAGGAACATAGCCTTCAAGTTGACTAACTCGGAGCATGCTTGGGAGGCTGCTTCAGTGGTTCTCAAACTTTTTCTGGTCCTGACGGCCTGCTGGACCCACTGTCAGACCAAGTTGCCTCAGATCACAATGTTAACAGGAGAGGTTCATTTTGGGAGTGCTTCTCTCAAACTTCAGATGCCAACTTAATTTGTGGTGCAAAAAATATGGGGGTCACCAGACTTCCCAGGGAGAGAGCGTTTTTGCTCCTCCATCCGTGTTCCCTCTTTCCCTTCTTCCTCTATCCCCATTACCCTCCATCTTTCCAGTTCTCTTTTCCCCCTCCTTTTCTCCTTTTCTGACTCCTTTCTGTTTCTTTCCCTTCTTCTCTCCTTTCAGTATCATTTCTCAGGTTCTGACCAGGAGCTGGAGAAGAGCAGCCCTGTGCGCCTGCACTGACATACTTTAACCACAGCACCTTGAGTACGCATGTTGCAGTCCAGGGCATGTCAGGCCCCAGACTGAGGTAAGCAGTCATTGGAGCAGCATGAGTGGGACCCTCTGAGCCTTTGGAGTCCCATTTTTGCTGAATTGAGGGAATGTTCAGAACGCCCTCCCTCCAGTCGATCTTTCCTGGATGTGGGGGGAGTGGCCCTACTACCATTGCCACCCCCTCTGAACTCTGCAGACAGGGGGAGTGGGCCATCCAGCCACCCCCTGAAGAGTCCAGAAGTGTATCAGCCAGCCGCCCCAGAAGACAGCAGAGCCAGAGAGTGGATAACAGGGCACTGATCCATCCCCATTCTAAAGACTGCTTAAGGTAGGAAGGGAGTGGGGCAAAACTTGTCCCAGTTTTCTATTTCTGAGCTGAGATTCTGGTCTGTAACTGGGGTGGAGTTGTGGGATGGTGATCAAGCAGGGGTGAGTATTGGGTTCTCAATGAAACCCAATTCCACCTGGTTGAGTGTCTGTTACAGAAGTTTCTCTAGCTCTGCTCGATGGACCACTTCAGTGGAGTTTGATTAGTGGAGCTTTATAAAGACTCACTTGGAAACCAGGACAAATTCCAAACACCTATTGCCAAACAAAATTCTCATAAATCATATTTTTTTTTTAGCATAAAAGGCAAATTTTGGTGGCCCCATGTATTCCTTTATGTGAAAGTTCTGAGATCAATAGGAAGAACATGCTTGTGGGCCATCACTACCGCTTTTTCCCAATTTGGTCCTTCTGTGCCTATGCCTTCCCCACATTTAACCACTTGGTGACTCTGTTTCTCCCCTTTCTTCTTTCTCTCCTCTCAGGTTCTGGCCATTAGCTGGAGAAGAACCAGTACTATCCTACTCTTACATTGAAGCACATTATGTGTGGCCCCTGCTTTGGGAGTGGGGTGGGGAACCGTAGTTCTTTTAATTCACAACTGCTGTGGATAAAGCACTTCAGTTCAAAAGCACGGCGTTACTCTTCTCCAGTTGCCATTACTGTTGCTGGCACACTTCCATTGGAGTAAATCTTATCCTAGAAGTCAGAGATGGACATACCAACTAGATCATCCAGTCCATATCCCCTAAATGGTACAGTAGATTCATGATCCCCAGCCTCCCATGAACCCCCAGTTTGAGAACCACTGAGTTTAATGAGCGTCTAAAAGGTTGGCTGCTAGGGCCTATAATATCCTGCAACTTTCTATAAGGGATGTCATGGAACAGAGCAGGAAGAAAAATGTTTAATGTTAAAATTGCCGTGTTCTGTAACCCTTCAATGATGCTATCATTTATGCAAAGAATTTTTAAAAAGGTTTGATCTTTCCAGCTTTAGATCAGTTTTTATCACAATTTTACTGTTTTAATTTAGGGTGTGTTTTTATTTTCTAGTTTTAGTGTGCGTCCGTGTTTGTGTGAATTTAATGCGAGTGAAAAGGAGAGGGTCAGAGACACTGGGATGTCAACTGTAGGGCCAGGAGTGGGATGCAATATAACAAAATGGTGACAGTGGAGGATACCAAGGAGAGATTCGCTCCCCCCTCTCCCCCAGACAGGTGGGAGAGACCAGCCTATTTGTCTTTCTTTTGGGTGTAGCCCCTAAAGGGATCAAACAGCCACTCTTAAACAAAAGACCAGTGGGGGAGACTATCTCACTATGTGTATCTACAGCACCTAGCACAATGGGACTCTGATCTCTGTTGGAACCTCTAGGCTAGTACCAATAATAGGAATAGCACAAGGTTGTTGTTCTGGGATAGCTGTAATAGGATGTTTAAGTCTGAGCACACCCACTGTTTTTACTGGGTTTTCTTAAGTATCATGAAAATATTCATATTAATAGATTTTATAAAACTTTTATTTAAAAAACCTAAATTTAGGGACTAAACTATCGGACCGTGTCCCTTTTAAACTTTACTGCAGCTAGTACTGTGGTCAGAGGGCCAGATTCATTGTCCATTGATGTCATTTAAAAGACACCCCTTGACTTAAAAGGGGAATGGATTGGACTCTAAGTATGCACAAAGCTTTAGAAATGTGAAGGGGTGGCGGTCGTTTGTGTGCGTGCGTATGTGTGTGTAGAGTGGATAACCTACATTTCTGCATTTAGTTTTTCCTCTCCGTTACCCCTGTACTTTCACAGCCATATAACAGTCTTCTCGTTGATATCACAAAGCTTCCATGACCCAGTGGAGGTATAATTGGATAAAGTGGACTTTTCTGTATCATGTTTGGGGAGGGGGGAGTTTTTTGGGTTTTTTTTTTTTTTGGTTTTTTTTGGCAGCAGTAGTGACATAGATACATTCTCTTTTTTAAAACAGTTGTTTGTATCTCTTATTTCCTTTTGTTTCCTTTTCAGTGGTTGAATCAGAGCCACAACGCATGTGTCAACTATGCAAACCGAAATGCAACTAAGGTGAGGAGATGCTACATAGGCAGTATCTACAGTAAGTCTGATCTTTTTTGACACTGGAAGCGTAATTCCTGAATCTTGGACTTTAACAGAAACTGCAGGGTAGGTGCCACAGCAGGTTTATGGATTGGCCTTTCTCCTATGGAGCCTTCACTATTAAATTGTCTTAGAAAATAAATGGACTGAGTTTGTTTTCAGTCTAGTCCCTGGTTGTCCTTTGTTCAAATCCTCAAAGTACCAAAACCAGGGGTATTGTTCCAGAATAGCAGGGCTGTTGCTGGTCTGGGTTTAGGTGATATAAGCAGGTGTAGTTCCTATTCTGGTTGGTAGAATGTATGCATGCTGTCTGTAATCCTAATTTAGCTCCTTCCTAGGGTTTGACTTTATTGGTAACTCAAATAACCTCAACCAGACATAAAACCATTCCCCAAGGCAGGACCTCTCAGCTCTAGATTCTGGTTCCTTCTGGTACTTGCTGGTTAGTGCTAATAAGAACCATCTGCTAGTGTGATTCCGCAGTATTCAGTCTACACCTTCAGGCGGGTTGCAAGCATTTGAAATCAGGGTGACTGCATAGAGGAGTTCTGCAGGGTCCTCTCTCTTTACAGGTACACTGGCAGAACTGGTTAGATAAAGCTAGCTCAGGAGCTGCATTGGCATGCCCTCTGTATCTAATGCTATCATTTTCAAGAGCATTTAAAAGTGGGGATTCTGGGCCTCTTTCCAGACACCAAGCTTCTCTCTTCTCCAGTGCACATGGGAGCCACTAATTTGGGGAGATGAGTCAGTTTCTCTTCCAGATCTTGTTCTCCTACATGGCAGACAACGTGCTGCCGCGACTGCAGTTTGCCATTGGGCTGGCCCAGTTGATAGTCTTGGTTGGTAAGAAGTGACTTAATTTAACATAGTAAAGAGCAACGATGATAGATATTTGGCTTTTCTGATGACAAAAGAAGACTCGGCGATTAAATATACAACCCCTGGTGGGAGGCGGGGGACAAGTCTTTCCCTCATTTTGTTACTATCCCAGGGGTGTTCCTCTCAATACAGTTGCAGAACTAAAGTGTTCTTACTCCTAGTCTTTCTTTCACACCCCCTTCCCCAAACTTTTACGTTGTTGTATCACTTCTCATGATGTCTGAGAGCTTAAGGTATGAAGCTGAATTAGAAGCCTTTGCACTTGCATGCAATAGATTCTCATTAAAAGCTAAAAGAAATTGTCAGGTCAAGATAACCTTTCAAAGAGCTATAGTTAAATCAGAAAGCTTTGGGTTCATAATGTATGTGTGTGTGGGTGTGAATAGTTCTGCCACTTTGCCAAATCGCATTTATGTATAATATTTCCAGGACAAAGAGTAAATTTCTGGTGCTAAATAAATAATTTTCCAAGTCCTTTAACTCAGTGGTTTTCAACCTTTCCAGAACACTCTACCTCTTTCAGGAGTCTGATTTGTCCTGCTTACCTTAAGATTCAAGTCACTTAAAAACTACAGGGGGCCCGCAAAGGTAAGTTATATGCTTCAGCCCCTGCTGCCCAGTGGGGCTCAGGCTGAAGCATATAACTTAGCTTCACAGGGCCCCCTGTGGCATTGCCCTGCTTGCCACCCTGCATGCCAGCCCTGCCCTTGCGACCCTCCTATATGCATCCCCTGACCCCTAGGTTGAAAAACATTGATCTAGATGAGTTGACGTATCCTCTGGAAGACCTCCACGTACTCCCAGGTGTATGTGTACTCCTGGATGAGAACCACTGCTTTAACCTACTCCATCAGGCTGTAACTCCTGTTGTTTTGGCAATCCCACTAGCTAACAGGGCCACGTATAACCCAGCAGCTGTGACAAAACCAAACATTTAAAAAATAATAATAATAATTCAAAATTATTTTCCTAACCAGAATTCTGTGTTGAAATTGTTTTGTTTTTTTCTTTCCTTTCCAAAGCCTTCTCCAACATCCAAGTTCATCCAGGGCTACTTGGGAGCTGTCATAAGTGCTGTCTCAATTGCAGTGGGTAACATTTATATTTCTCTCCTCTAAAGAAATAACTTCTCCCCCATATTAATTTTGTATTTTTTTGAGAGATGGTTTGTTTGAAATGGCAAATGGCTTTACTTTAATAGACATAAACCTAGATTGAATGTCAAGAAAAGATTCTTAACACTTAGGGCTCTCTGTCCATAGGCAGCCAGCCTTTGTACCACCAAGGCATTACGCTCTACGAAGGCCATGACTACATTACCACTTATGCCACTCAGGGGTGTGAAAAAACATACCCCTGAGTGACGTAAGTTTTGCCAGCATAAGTGGTAGTGTGCACAGCGCTATGTCAGTGGGAGAGCTTCTCCCGCCGACATAGCTACTGCTTGCTCGTTGAGGTAGTTTTTATTATTTCAACGGGAGAGCTCTCTCCTCTTGGCATAGCGCGGCTAGACGAGCAATCTTACAGTGGCGCAGCTGCATCGGTACAGCTGTGCCGCTATAAGCTTGCTCGTGTAGACGTGGCCTTAGCTCTTTGTAGTAGAAGTCATGGGTATGTCTTCACTGAAAATTAAATAGAGTTATTTATGCTCAAGTTCACTTCCCCACTGTATAATGGCACTTGAGCTGCATAGAATGATTGTATTAGCTGCACAGATTGGTTGTGTTAGGAGCTGATGAGTTCTGCTAACTTGAGTTTAGCCCAGGGGTGGGCAAACTTTTTGGCCCGAGGGCCACATTGGGGTTGCGAAACTGTAGGGAGGGCCGGGTAGGGAAGGCTGTGCCCCCCCAAACAGCCTGGCCCCTGCTCCCTATCTGCCCCCTCCCACTTCCCGCCCCCTGACTGCCCCCCTCTGAACTCGCGACCCATCCAACCCGCCTCCCGCTCCTTGTCCCCCGCCACTAACTGCCCCCCCAGGACCCCACCCCCTATCCAACCTGCCCCTGTCCTCTGACTGCCCCAACCCCTATCCACACACACACCCCCCGACAGGCCCCCGCTCCGGGACTCTCATGCCTATCCAACCCCCCCTGCTCCTTGTCCCCTGACTGCCCCAACCCCTATCCACACCCCGCCCCCTGACAGCCCCCCCCCCACCCAGGACACCCACCCCCTATCCAACCTCCCTGTCGCATGACTACCTTCCGGAACCCCCTGCCCCTTATCCAGCCGCCCCACCCCCTTACCATGCTGCTCAGAGTGGCAGGAGCTCGCAGCTGTGTGGCCCAGCCGGAGCCAGCCATGCCGCCCAGAGCACTGCGGGGGAGGGGCCGGGGGGCTAGCTGCCCCAACTGGGAGCTCAAGAGCCGGGCAGGACATTCCCGCGGGCCGGATGTGGTCCACGGGCCGTAGTTTCCCACCTCTGGTTTAGCCTATACCTCAATGGGTGGGTCAACTCACATTAAAACTGCACTTCAGTTAAGGGTTTTTGTGGCGGGGCAGGATTTGAGTTATGGCATTATTCAAGTTGTAACTTAACTCAGCAGTGAAGACAAGCCCTTACAAGTTTACATCTCTAAGTTTATGGCTTAGTGCTGTAACAATCAGGTTTATAATTCTTAGACTTCGTAGAAGCACAAGTTCAGCTCAGCTATTCTTCATCTGTGTAGAGTAGATACATTTCCAGAGTTGACTCAGCCATTCTTCTTTTCAAGGTGGGCTTTCAAATATGGCCTTAAAAACTAAGGTGTTCTGTTTGCTCTGCTTGGACATTAAAGATCCCATGGAAACTTTTGTAAGACTAGGGAATTGCCCTGTTATCTTGGCCAAAACATCCCCCACCTCTCACTTTCCTGCAGTTGCCAGTAGGCTACTGCCCTTCACAGCAGCAGTGGGTGTTTCTGTGGTGGTTCTATAAATAAAATGCTCAGACGTATGAAGTCACCAGTGTTACCTGAGTAAGGACAGCAAGATTGAGCACAGAGTTTGTCGAATGTTTTGAGATTGTTTCGACTGAAAGTATATATCTTTATCTGACACTCTTGTGTTAGGGTAAGTCTACACTACAAAATTGAGTCTTCTTAAGTTACATTGACTTACAGCCTCTGCGGTAATTCAACTGCTTTTAAATGTCCACACTATGCTCTTTGTGCTGGCGTGCATCCTAACCAGGAGCGCTTACAACAATTTCACTGTAAGTGTGGGCATTGTGGGATGGATCACAAGGTAGTAACAGTTGATGTAAGCAACGCAGTGTCTACAGTGACACTGTGTCGACCTAACTATATCAACTTAAGTGCTACGCCTCTCATGGAGGTGGAGTTATTAAGTTGGTGTAGTGGGCGAGTTACATTGGTGGGAGCTCCATTTTAGTGTAGACACTTACAGAGTTAGGCTGATGTAAGCTGCCTTACATCACCCTAACTCTGTAGTGTAGACCAGGGCTTAGTTGTTTTTCCTCCTACATGTAAATTTCTGCCTCTGAGTGTAAATTACACTCATTTTGCACAATTACTGATTGCCAAGTTACTCTGCTTTACCACTTACGTTCTACATACAACTTCCACCACAATTTATGTAACTGCTGAATTTGTCCTAGTTTCTTCAATATTTCATCAAGCAGTTACCTCCCACCCCACACCTTTCCCCCAAACACATTAGCCCTCCAGGCGTGCACACAGAGCAGGCTAAAGCCTGGGAGAAAATATGAGCCTTTCACCATTTCCTGAATGTGAGTAGCTCTCAGACCAGCAGAAAAAGTGGATTCCAGATGTGGGACCCTCCACTGACAAAGCTCAGCCCTAGCCCATAAACAGTCACATCTGTGGATTGTTAGAAGGGGCACCCTGGCTGATCTCGTTTGTCATAATGATACATCACAAGGCACTGTGTCCTCTCACATATATTTGTACTGTAAGTATAAATATAACATTCATATTTATTATGAATCCTAAATCATTTCAGTCCAGTTAGCCCATCATGTTGGAATTATAATCTGAACAACACATCTTGCAGGACAGTTTTTACTTTGTTTGCTTATATAGTGTCATTTTTATATAGTGCCTGGCCCTTTCAGTTTGAGTAAAAGTAGTCTAATTCACTTGGAGCTCCCTTCCTTTTAGGGCAGTTTTGAACTGAGTGAGATCCTTCTGCTGTGCGGAGATGAGACTTTTTACAGATGCAATGATTTTACCTGGTAAGCGTCTAGGTTAATAAGCAGAGTAAAGGTTTCAGAGTAAAGTTTCTGAAACAGGTATTCCACATCTATCTGTTAAACAAAAAATGGTTTCGAAAGAGCCTTAATTTTTGTTCCCTGGGATTCTAAGGCCTTAGACCTCATTAACTGATCTCTGCTGTCAACTAGCAGCAAATCCCCTCCCAGTGTGAGCCAATTAAGACTAGATGACCTGAAAACAAGTGCGATTATCTCCAGTGGTCTGCAGAGACCTTGTATTAATTAAAGTGAGTCCCTTCCATGTTTGCAGTATGCAAGTGACAGAAGGAGGAGAGCTAGTGGGGGGGGAAAAAAAATCAGTACAGAAAGGTCATGACAAATCAGTTGATTTGAGGTCATGTTTTCCCATAGTTTAAATACCCTTTGTCTTTATCTAACCACAGTGGGCTAGGTTCTGCTCTCAGTGACACCTATACGACCAAATCAGGTTGCAGGGGTGTAACTTACAACAGAATATGGCCCTGTGTTTTTAGCAATTAACCAAAAAGCTCTGTAATGCTTTATAAACAATCGTTTCCCTATTATCGCAAAAGCAGCATTTACTGGTTTGAGCTGCCTTGTTCATTCTTACAAATCTAGTTTCTATCTGCTTGACTCATTTATTGGTCCTGTGACTTTCGTTTACACATCTCGTGCCATAGGTGGTAACTTTTTTTTTTTTTTTTTTTTTGAGCTGTTTCAAATGCAGTAGGGAATATAAGATCCTCAATTAAATTTCAGCCTGGCCTCCTTGCTGTGCATTTCTTTAGGAGGCTGTCATCTTTTCTGGGGATCAATTAAACATGTTTTCTTAGGGAAAAGGAAAAAAGGGGTTTATTTGGCTCTTGCTTATCCTATTGCACTCAGGTGATGTCAATGGAATTACTCCTGCTTTTTACCAGTAGAAGTGAGAGGAGAATCAGGCTTGATGGTGTTCGACAGCTTTCATGAACAAATTCTACTGACAGTAAACAAGATTTTCATTCAGAGGCAATACTGGTCTAATGGCTTGAGATTGTGACCGGGAAGGATGGCTATGTGGTTAGAGTGCTAGCCTGGGATCTGAGATCACTTCCTTCCTCTACCACAGATTTCCTCTGGGACCTGGGACAAGTCACTTTGGCCCAGCTTCGCAAAGGTATTTACCTTCTGGAAGTTAGGAGCCTAAATGCCTTTGAGGAGCTGAGCCTTTATCTCTCTGTACCTCAGTTCCCCATTCATACAATGGGGAAGCTTGCATTTCTCTACCTCCCAGAGAAAGTGTGGATAAGTACATTTAAGACTGTGATGCACTCAGCTACCATGTTAAGGGTGGCCATATGAGCACCTAAGAGTCAGACAGGAGATGTAGGTCAAAATGTTCAAATTGGGTGACTGAAGTTAGGTGTCTAAAGAAGTGATCTGATTTTCAGATGTGCTGAACACCTGCAGCTCCCAAATGAGGTCAGCAGGAGCTGCCACTTCTCAGCATCCCTGAAAATCAGGCCACTTATTTAAGTGCCTCAATGTGGATTAATTAGATTAACTATAGGGACCCATCTCTAAAGATTTTGGCCCTGGAACCTGTTCCCTCTCCATCCACTGATGCATAATGTAACTTTGGGAAAGGAAAACTATACCAGGTCCAGGAATTTATTTCTTCACCCACCCAATCTCCAGATAAATTAGCCATTTAAAAACAAACTAGAGAATATACTTTAGGCAATAATCCTGCATTGGCTGAGGAAGAAGGGGATGAAGTACCAGATTTAACAGGTCTCTTCCATCACTGATTTATGTAGTTTTTCTAGGATGTTCTGCAAATATATTGCCTCCGCAGACATACACTTGCGTCCTGTGTTCTGGACAAGAATAGAGGGGGGATGGTAGACATGACTCTTCAGATAGATGTGGTCTTTTCCCCCATTGAGCACATATGTAGAGCTAAGCTAACTATTTTAAAGACTGTTGGATCGATGCAGCACAGCATACAACTTCCAAGCGTGTGGCTCTGAGGAGGCAATATGTTTAAAGGATTCTAGTTACTGCTAAGTAACCTAGATTTATTTTTTTATCTATGTGATTTTGGTGTATTTTTATCTTGTTCTCTGTATACTTGCCAAAGCAAGCCTTCTTTCTGCCTCTTATTTTGATTGCTATATGCTTAACTGATCTGAACGCTAAGCAGGAATTGTTCTTTTTCATCAATCAGAGTCCTGTTGTTAGAGCTTATTTACCCAGTATGGATATCTGGTTGCTGTTCACTGTGGTAATATGTGAAGTACAATTAATATCAGCTGGTTTTCCTAAACAAGACAGACAAAGCCAGGGAACATTGATAGGAATTGAGAGAAACCAGGTATATTTTAAAATATTTTTTCCCAAATATTCCAGCTCCAACCATTGTAATAAGTTGGAAGGGTTTATAATGATTTGAAAACCATTTACTTGTAATCATATACCCATATCTGTAATTCTTCAAGCTTTGGGAAGGTGAAAAATGCTATGTAAGCGAAAAGCACATTATTATTCCTGTTAATAACTTTCGCAAGCATCGTAATTGGACATAGTTCTTAGGTTCCAGATCCAAACATGCCAAAAGTATAGGTGTTTGTACCCAGGGCTTTGGTTTGAACCCATCACTAATCCCAGTACTAAACTGTGAACCCTTCCTGCGTCAGAGTCAACTATCCAGTACGCTTATGCTGTGATAACAGCTTCCATTTGGGGGTCAGAAATGCCCCTAAAGCTGTGTTGTTTCTTTGACATAAAGCAGCTTAGTACAAGAGTCGCATGCAGCTGTGGAAATGTCACCAAAACAATCAGCCGAATGCACAGCATGGTGATCAAATGGGTCTACAGTAGGTTGTTGAACCAGAGGCTCATGCAACTCCTGTGCTATCAAAGGGGTATGTGTTCCATCAATTAATCAGTTGTACTTGTGTTCAGTTGTATTACATTTTGATGGCAACACCAGATTACCAGAAAGACCCTGATAATTTGGAAGGAATTCAAAGAACAAAGAAAAGGATCAGGACTGGAGGGACTGAGTTACTAGGAAAGATTAAAGGAGCTACATATGTGTATAAATTGTCTAAAGAATGCCTAGGGGGGCTCATGATAACAGCCAGTAAAGATAAAAAGAAATGGAAGATTTAGGCTGAATATGGAGAAACTTCCTGACAGTGAGATGTATGGGGTTGTGGAATAGTTTCCTTAGAGAAGTGGTGCCTGCTCCATTCTTTTGGGCTTTTAAAACTAGATTGTACAAAGCACTGTAGGAAGCAATCTCATACTGCCTAGGAGATGGACTGGGTGATCCAATAGGTTTTTTCCATCAGTGACTTCTGTAAGTCATGCTAGGCAGAGGAAAAATGGGCAATAGAGGACTGGTATAAAAGTGATTAGAAACATTGCCTGGGGGGAAGAATAGAATGATCCTGGAATGAAGCTTAAAAGAATGTTTTAAATTAAAAAAAGAAAAAATCCAGAAAGCAAGAGTGGAAGACAGGGAGGTGGGGAACTCTGTACAATAGAACCACTGATTGGTTTTCTGTGGCTTGACAAGCAGCGTGGATGATGAAGGGTGGCTCTCCTCTGGTGTCCAGGGAAGAGATCTGGCACCAAGCCTTCCTCCCCTTTCAGACACTCTGAACCTAATTCTCCTTGCACTTCTACCATTGTAGTTCCAGTGGTTTAAGCGGAGTTACTCCCAACTTACTCCAGTGTTCATGAACAGAAAATCAGACTCTCTGTTCCCAGGCTCCACCGTGAATGATTTCCAAAGCTGGCAACTAAACCTGCTTAGCCTACACCATGCTCCCGGCAGTATCCGTTAGTCCAAAGGGCTGCCTGGGTGGGGGGTCTTCACTGGCTCAGCAAGCCATGGAAAACCAATTAGCAGGTAAGAAATTTTTTGTTTTTCTGTGGCTTGGCTTCCCAGTGTGGATGATGGGTCTGGTTAGCAACACCCACCCAGGGAGGAGAATGGGAAATTAACAGCCAACTAACTGAACGGGCTACAGTGACAGGAGAAGAAAGTTGGGCAGTCTGGGAAGGAAGAGTCCTCCCTTGAGGAAAGCCATCTTAGGGGCAGTAATAAATTAGTGTCTTGGAGCACTCTATATGCCAATGCTTCATCTGCTGGCAAAGGCAGGTCCAGTCAGTGGCGATTGGTGTAGGTGCAGCTGACGCTCCAGAGCGCATCCAAAAGAGGCCTCTCCTCTCTCTACCCAAGAAGTGGCTGTGGCTCTGACAGAATGGGCTTGAAGTTGAATCAGGGCAGGGAGGCTTGCAGAGGTATTGGTGATCAGGATGGATACAGCAAGGGAGCATGGTCAGATGTGCTTTAATCCCCTTGCAGGAAATCTCGAGGATGAAGAAGGAATAGGGCTTTCCCCACTCCTTTGTTCATGACAAGTAGGTCTTCAAGACTCTACAGACATCCTCCGGCGCTTGGATTTCCAACTGCGTCTGAGGTTTCCTTCTGCATTTGGAGTCGCAGCAAAAATTGGGGTGGGAAATCTCCTGTTTAAAATGAAAAGAAGCGGGGACAAGTGTGAAATGCTGCTTTTCCCTTAAGTAAAATGAGGTGAGCAATTGCAGGCCACAGCTCTGAGCCCCCTTGCCCTTCAGGTGGAGGTGACGCTAGTCTGAGTGCTATCATCCAGGAGACCATAGTAGGGGCACAAAGGGCCTGGAGCAGCCTGTTGAGGTTCCAGGGAGGGAGCAGGGATGTCACTGGAAGCCTAAGGTAGTACATGGCCTTTAGGAATCTAGTCACAATACGGTTGAATTTCCCACAGATACCCCTAGTGGAGCCCCTGGGGCTTTCGAGGTCTGAAGTTTGGATCCCTGTGGAGCTAGTTGAGAAACCCACATGCTAGAGAGACTCCAGGATGTCTGAGTGGGGGGGATTTCTTCACCAGAGCCCAGTGGGACCAACACCAGGCTGAGAAGATGGCCCACGTTTTGTAGTAAGCAACGCTGGGGATTTTTTTTTATGAGAGCATGACAGAGCATGGGGGACTGTCAGAAATAGCTACCTTTCATTAGGAAGCTCCTTTTATGAGCTGCCTGAACGTTGAGTGTCTGCTTCTTCCTCAGAAAACAGGGACACGTGGAAGGGGTGGTCCGGAGGGTACCCCTCTCTCCTGTCACCATAACCCTTGGGTGTTGTGCCCACACCTAGATCTGCCGTGGGGAATTCTGAAATGAAGTGAGGACATCCAGTTTGGAGTTGCTCATACTGGCAGGTGTCTGGGGCACTGCTTGGCTGGCATTTCAGATACACAGGCCCTGTAATAAAACACTGGAGGGTTCCCAATTAGGGCACCTCATGGAAGGTGTGAGCCTGATTTGGCTGTGCAGTCTTCATGGCTCCAAAATGGCCCCTCAATATAAGACACCTGCTGCCTTCCTCACCAAGGGTATATCTACACAGCACTTTGGAGACCATAGGAGTGAGTATCCCAGACCGGCTTGACAAACTTGGGCTCGTGGGGTGCAAGCTAGTGCTCTAAAAATAGCTGTGCAGACAGTGTTTTGAAGCTGCTGCAGAACCTGAACGCCAGCCCAAGCCACAACTTCGAAGCACTGTCTTTCCAGCTATTTTTAGAGTGTAAGTGCAAGGCCAAGTCTATAGATCCAGGCTTGGAGCTCCTATGGGCTCCCAAATGCATGTAGATTTAGCCCAAGAGACCAGTGAGCTTGGAACCAGAGGGCCTGAAAGAAGAGGACCTTGGCTCCAAATCTATGGCGTCTGGTTGGTCCTTTGCTGCCTGACTGACTTTGGAGGAGAGAAACCACCCATTAACTACTCTGGGGAGCCGAGACATATCATAATAGTTATTATATGTGGCCTTACATCTGTAGGTCTCAAAGCACTTTACAATGGAGGAACGCTATTATTTGCGTTACACAGAGGGGGTAACTGAGACACAGAGAGCTTAAAGGACTTGCCCAAGGTCACCCAATGAATCAGAGCTAGGAATAGAATAGCAGTTCTCAAACTGTAGGTCGGGACCCCAAAGTAGGTTGCAAACCCCATTTTAATGGGGTCACCAGGGCTGATGTTAGACTTGCTGGGGCCAAAACCGAAGACTAAGCCCCGCTGCCCAGGACCAAAAATAAAGTAACAGAATGTGATTTTTACCATGAATTGCGTAGATCTTTACAAATTCAACCCTTTTGAGCAGGGAAAACAGTTCAGTGTTGTGTGGTTTCACTGACAATAAGTAGAGGTGGACACCCTTTTGCACAGGCGCCCCCTCTCCCCAGGGCTGAAGCCCTTAAGGTTTGACTTTGCCCACCCCTCGCTACCTGGGGCGGTGGAGCTCGGGCAGACTCAGGCTTCAGTTCGCCCTCCTGGGATCTTGTAGTAATTTTTGTTGTCAGAAGGGGGTCGCGGTGCAATGAAGTTTGAGAATCCCTGGAATAGAACCCAGAAGTTATGGCTCCCAGTCCTGTGTGCAATCCACTAAACCAAAGGAGCCTTGTAGGGTACAATAGAGTAAGATCAATTATATACTTTATTGCACCAACCCCTCAGCTGATGTTAATCAGTGTAGCTCCGAATCATCAGTTTACTCCAGCTGAGGCTTTACCCCTTCCAGCCTCTAATGAGCAAGAGTTCCAAAAAGAAAACATTGGGCTCTCTAGGAGGTGTAGGGGGAACTTGGTGAAAGAAAAAGACATCACTGAAATAATACTTAAATTCATTCTTTGCTCTGGTGTTCTCAGAGCAGGAAGGGCGGGGGACTGGCGCAGCAATGAGACATACATTTTCTAGGGGAGGAAATCAGATGCATGTTAGATCAGATGAGCAAGGAATCCAATGACTATCAGGAGAATGGGGAATGTTAGTCAGCCTCAGTCTGGCTTAGAACTCCAGAATACGCCAGCAGATCTCTAGCCAATACATTTTGAAAATGAGGGTCTTATAAATTTTGACTTTGTTCCAATATAGCACAAAAATATTCAGAATTTCCTGCAGAAGGAAATTTTCTGACCAGCTTCAGTGGGAAGATTGAAAAAGAATAAGAAGTGAGCAGACAACCTTGGTAACTCAGTGTGGAGAAATGTAAGGTAATGAGGTTGAGGACAATAAACAAGCAAAGAAATTATCTTCAGGGATGTTACATTGAGTGTAGCTCTCTCTTAAGTGGAAGGATCAGAGGTGTATCTGATGTAGAGGTGTAGAATACGATCATACCTAGCTTGCATCAATTATTAGCAGTAAAATAAAGGGTAGCAAAAATCTGCTGTATATAAATAAGATTCTGAGAGGGTTAACTTTAGTGATTTAGACCCCAATCCAAAGTGCACTGAAGTCAATAGGTTTCAGAGTAGCAGCCGTGTTAGTCTGTATTCGCAAAAAGAAAAGGAGTACTTGTGGCACCTTAGAGACTAACCAATTTACACCAGGTTAGCAGTGACATTATCGGGGATAGTGTTTTTGACGGCTTGTAGTCCATTGGTTAGTCTCTAAGGTGCCACAAGTACTCCTTTTCTTTTTGAAGTCAATAGGACTCTTTTTATTGATTTCAGCAGATTTTGGATCTGGCCTTTAAGCATCCAATTTGAAACACTTAAGATCCTTACAACCAGAGGTTCAAAGCCTTCCAGGATCATCCAGCGTAGATAAATGGAGTTCCAATCAGTACGGTATGTAGGAGGATCTTTTGGACAAGCCTTCAAAACCAAGGCCCTGCCTGCTTTATGTAAAGATCCCACGGGATTTCTCAGAAGAGTAAGGGCTTTTTCCAGGTCCTTTGGTTAAATTTCTGACCTCTCCCAACTGCGCAATGTGCTGTTTAGCTTATTGCTCAGCTGGTTAGTTGTCTACCTGTTGCCCTCCACCCCAGAGGGGCTATGTGATATTGTTGGCATCATTCTGATCTCACACCAGGATGTTCGGCTTAAAGCTTTATATATTTAAGCTTATATAAAGCTTAAATATAAGCTTTATATAACTTATAAAGTAAGTAAGTTATAGTGATGAGAACCTGGTGTAAATGAGATCAGAATTAAGCCCTGTATGATGATGTGTGTGTGGTATATGTAATTCCACATGAAGGCATCGGTGGTGACTCCATAGTTAAGACTGCATTCCAATTTCCAGTTATAGTTGGGATTGAATCCCTTTTTGTGCATGGAAAATAATGTCTGTAAGGTTGCTATTGACCATACTTTCCCATGGGTACAGACTGAATTTCGAAGAAAAGCTGGAAGTAAATCCAATCATCAGCTAGGAATCCTGGGGCTGAGCATATGTTTGCTTGAGCATGTTGCCCTCTGTTGACTGCAGGGTTATTGTGAATTTCTCCATCTTAAAAACTGAAGGGAAAAAAATCCATATGCTGTTGTTTGTAGTGTATAAGACTAATGTGTGTCTTTGTTGTGTGGGCAGCATAAGATCTGTGTTTTCTGTAACTGTTCATTTATATTCTTCTAAGTGCTTGGGTTTTGAAATTAAGTGACAGATAACAATGCATTTATCGCTTTGCAACCTTAAGTGGATGTTGGGGGGGAAAAAGGGAAGGGCAGAGAGGGTGTGTTTCTGTTCAGACTATAATAAATAAAACTGCATATAAATGTAACCCATGCTTACTCACTGTAGCAGTCTGTCTCCTCCTGTCAGGGCCTGTAACATGGGCTGTCTGAGCTAGTGGTTGTTGGAGCCAGGATTCAAGTCAGGATCAGGGTCATATGCCAGTGGTCAAAGCCAGAGTCAGCAATGAAGCAAATTCAGCAAGCAGGAGTAATGCCACCCAGGGAGGGTCATCAAAAATATTGGCAAATGCTTAGCGTTGTAAGAAAGAGTCCCACTTGGTCAATGCCGAATGATTCTGTTCTAGAAAGGAGAGGCCCACTCCAGGGCCTCCCCAGTAAGCAGGCCCATCTTAACTTGATATCTGGCATGCTCCTGGGGCTAGAGCATAAACAGAAGTCTGCATTGGGTACCGAACCCATGAAACTTATTGCCAGTACCATCATTTCTCTGGCAAAAGAACTCTGGGGCCGGTGTCGTAAGAGAAGCCAAATGGCTACCCACAATCATTCAGAGTGCTGCAGCTTGCTCCTGCAAGAATCGATTTCCTGTCTGCAACTGTTGTACTTGCAAAAAGAAAAGGAGGCACCTTAGAGACTAACCAATTTATTTGAGCATAAGCTTTTGTGAGCTACAGCTCACTTCATCGGATGTTAGTCTCTAAGGTTCCACGAGTCCTCCTTTTCTTTTTGCGGACACAGACTAAAACGGCTGCTACTCTGAAACCTGTAGTACTTGGTCTCTCCTTTTCTGGTTTTCTGCCTGAAGGCCAGCAATCTGCTCCTGAGACCTGATAGAACCCTGGGGTGATGGCGAGGTGGGACCCCCAGCAGTGTCCATGCCAAGTCCAGGAGTCAACAATGAGTCCTGAACAAGATCAAGGTTGGCCTGAGCAAGCTGTCAGGGCCTGTAGCATGGGCTGTCTGAACTAATGGTTGGAGCAGGAGTAAAGTCAGGGTTGTGGTCACACCAAGGGTAAAACTAGAGTCAGCATCTGAGGTCAGGGCAAGGAAGCAGGAAAAAGGCATGGTAACAGAATCAGGGACAAGGCATGGTAGGTAGCAGGAAGGGGCAAGGCATGATAGCAGAAACAGGTATGAGGCATGGTAGCTGGGACAAGGAGCAGGAGCCAGGCAAGGAAGGAGGAACTTGGCCTCCAGAGTATGGGCAGCAACAGGCCTATCAGTTAGTTGCTCAGATGGGACAGGCACACCCAGTGGTGTCCAGTCAGCAGTCTGCTGTTAGTCAATGGGTGTAGCTTCTGGTGGCGGGGTATTAGAAGCAATTTCCTCCTCACCCCTTACAGTTCGGTGGCACAGAGGATAAGGCTCCCATTCAGTGGGCCTAGGTGTAAGACCTGTGGTACCTGATGCCTCCAGTGGCTGGATCACATAGAGGGTTGAGTTTGCTACAGCCTTTTATAGTCTGACCAGTATAGCACAGGCCAGAGAACTTCCCCACAGTAGTTCCTAGAGCAGATCTTTTAGAAAAACATCTGTTCTTGATTTAAAAATGGTCAGATATAGAGAATCCACTATGACCCTTGGTTAATTGCCCTCACTGTTAAATATGTACACCTTATTTCCAATCTGAATTTGTCGAGCTTCAACTTGCAGCTATTGGAGCATGTTATATCTTTCTCTGCTGGATTGAAAGGCCCACTATTAAATATTTATTCCCCATGTAGGTACTTATATACTGTGATCAAGTCATCCCTTAACCTACTCTTTGTTAAGTTAAATAGATTGAATTCTTGATTCTATCACTATAAGACAGGTTTTCTAGTCCTTTATTTATTCTTGTGGCTCTTCTCTGACCCCTCTCCAATTTATCAACGTCCTTCTTGCATTGTGGGCACCAGACCTGGACACAGTATTCCAGGAGCAGTAATATCTGTGCCAAATACCAAAGTAAAATAACCTTTCTACTCCAACTTGAGAATCCCCTGTTTACGCATCCCAGGATCACATCAGCCCTTATGGCCACAGAATCACACTGGGAGCTCATGGTCAGCTGATTATCCACCATAGCCCCGAAACTTTTTCAGAGTCACTGCTTCCCAGGGTAGAGTCCTCTCCCATTATGTAAGTATGGTCTATGTTATTTGTTCCTAGATGTATACATTTACATTTAGCCATATTAAAATTCATTATTTGCTTGCACCTGGTGTATCAAGCAATCCAGATTGCTCTGTATCAGTGACCTGTCCTGTTCATTATTTACCACTTCCCCAATTTTTGTGTCATCTGCAAACTCTATCAGTGATAATTTTATGGTGTCTTCAAGGTCATTGATAAAAATCTGAAATAGTGTAGGTCCAAGAACTGATTCTTGCAGGACCCACTGGAAACACACCTGCTTGACGATGATTCCCCACTTGTAATTACATTTTGAAACCTATGGGTTAGCCAGTTTTTAATCCATTTAATGTGTGCCATGTTACTATTTTATTGTTCTAGGTGTTTAATCAAAATGTCACATGGTACTAAGTCAAAAGCTATAGAAAAAAAGATATGAAGTTAGTCTGACAGGATCTCTTCTCGAAAAACCCATTTTGATTTGCATTAATTACATTAACCTGCTTTGCTTCTTTATTAATTGAGTCCCATATCAGCTGCTCCATTATTTTGCCTGGGATTGACGTCCAGCTGATAAGGACTATAATTACCCAGGTCTTCCCATTTACCCTTTTTAACAATTGGCACAATATGAGCATTCTTCCAGTCTTCTGGAACTTTCGCCGTGCTCCAAGACTTATTGAAAATCAGCATTAACAGTTCAGCAAGTTCCTTAGCCAGCTCTTGTAAAACTCTTGAATGTAATTTATTTGGACATGCTAATTTTAAAATGTGCAGCTTTAGTAGTTTCTTTTTAACATCCTCCAGAGGTACTAGGGGAATGGAAAGAGTGTTATCATCACTGTCTGATGAGATTAGGTCATCTGTTTTTCCCCCGAATACCGAACAGAAGTATTTATTGAACACTTCTGCCTTTTGTACATTACGATTGATAAGTCTACCTTTTCCATTTAGTAATTGACCAATACCATTGTCAGGATTGTTTTCTGTTCCTTATATATTTTAAAAACTCTTTCTTCTTAATGCTGCTGATCATAGATTTCTCCTTGTGTTCCTTTGCTTCCCTTATCAAATTTCCACAATTCCTAAGTTATGATTTATATTCATTACTATTAATTTTCCCTTCTTCCATTTGTTATATATTATTTTTTTATAGCTGCCTTCACTTCCCCTGTAAAGCAGGTTATTTTTTTAACCAGCATGGTTTCTCCCTCAGTTGTGGGATTGTGGCATTTTAGTCATCTACTAAGGTGTTCTGAAATGATTCCCAATTATCATTCATATTTTCTGATTAAATTCTTCCTCCCACCTTATTTAGCTTATAATTGTTTTCAGCTTTGTGAAATTGGCCCTATTAAAGCACCAAGTATTTATATATATTACTGATCCGGACTTTATTTTGCTTGCACATTATAAGTGTGATCAAGTCATGATCTCTTGTACCTAAGAGCCCATTCATTTTTAGTTCTGTGATCATTTCCTCTTTATCCATTAGGACAAGGTCTAATAAAGAATTCCACCTGGTTGGTGGCAATACTTTTGGAATGTGTTAGGAAATTGACATCTATAAGGTTTAGAAATTCCAAGAATGTTTTAGTCCTGGCAGCACGAGACCTCCAGCATATGTCACTCTCAAACTGAAGTCCCCCATGATTATGCAGTTCTTTTTCCTTCATGCTGGAGATAGGTGCGTAAGAAGGCAGTCATCTTGTTCCCTAGCGACAGCTTTGACAGCTGAATCTTTTAGCTCATGCAGTAGAGGCTTATGCTTTTAGATCCAGAGGACCTAGGTTCAGTCCCTGCTGCCGATGACCCACCAAGGGGCATCATGTTACATAAACATTTTAATGTGCCAGTCATTGTTCACATGGAAACATTTGTCTTTTAACAACACTGTAATTTTATGGTGGTATAATTGCTACTTTTCCCTCCTTCCCCCCAAATGCTGACTTTTAATATACACGGTGGAGGCTGGCCAACTTGATTTTGCTGCTGATGAGCACCCTGGTGTTCTAGGGAGCAGTGAAACTAAAGAGAGGTGAGGAAAATAATGGAGAATTTGATGTAAAAACAGTCTGGATATAATACAGAAGAGAAACATAGTCTCTTAATTACCTTGTCTATTTGGCTGAGACATCAGATGTAATACATTTTCCCTTGGAAACAATGTAATGAAACCAATTACTCTTTATTTAGCACATGTGCAAAGGTGAGCTACAGTTTTAGGGATGCTCAGACCCAATGCTTGGCATAACTCTCATGCTCTTTTATATGCGGTAAGGACTGCACTAAGGACTGTATCTCTAATAGGCACCCCACTATTTTAAACAATCACTTTAAAGCATCCAAGGGTTTGTACATAATCAATTAAAGGACCAGCTCTCACCGGTAGCATATTTTTGTGAGGCTCAGGGCAGCTACATTGCTTAAGATGGATTTCATTATCTGTAATGGATTTTTGAGTTGGGGATTAGGTCCTGATCCAACCAGGTACCTAAGCATGTGCCTAAACTTTCAGCACATAAGCAATCCCATTGAAGTTAAATGTGAGCTTGTTTACCTGAGAAGGTTGTACCAGTATAATTTAAGTTGTGAATTTAAACAGATCTAGTTAAACCAGTGCAAGAGGCTTGTGGATACTTATTTCAGTATGTGAGACTTATTTCAATTTAGTTTAAGTCAACTTGGAACAGGCTTAACTGTATTGAAATAAACCACTCTTAAACTGAAATTTAGTGTGTCCACAAACCCTTTTGCACCAGTTTAACTCTATCTATCCTGGGTATTGAGATCGCCTAAAATATCTGAGCACTCCCATAATGGATTTAGCCTCGCAACACCCCTAAGAGGCAGGTCAGTGTTGTCATCCCCATTGTACAGAGGGGAAACTGAGGTTTGGAGAGGCCAAGTGATTTGACCAAAATCATACAGGAAGTCTGTGGCAGAGCAGGGCTTGAACCCAGGTTCCCCAAGTTGTAGGTTAGTGCCCTAATTCCACTGTGTTTTAAACACTTGTTTAAAGTTATACCAGTGCAAATTTCTCATGTAGACTAGTTCTTAGTGATGCTACTTCCAGAAAGTTTTAACTTGCACCTTTAAAAAGAAACAGAAAAGAATACTATGGAAATTGTTTTGTACAGTCTTGCAGTAGCTTCTGTCTGAGATACAACCAGAGCTATTTAACTTATGTAGCTTGCTACACCCAAAGAAATCCACCAAGTTTCTTAACTCCTTGAGCCAGAACTGTTTGGCTTCCAGATCTTACAGATTCTACTGAGGCTTCTGTACAGGTGCTAAGCTGCTTGAATCAGAGCTTATTTGGTTTAAGATTTTTTTCTCTGTGTTTCTACAGAGATGGTAAATGGAGTGAAGAAGTTTGTAGATTGTGCTGGGAACTGGAGCTCTGAGGCTATAATTTCCATGCAACTCCCAACTTTTGTATCTAGCATCATCAAAAATAGTTCTGTGCAATAAGGAGCCAATCCAAAACCCACTGAAGTCAAATGGGAATCTTTCCATTGACTTCACTGGGCATTGGAATAGGCCCTAGTTCTCCACCAGCACTAATGGAATACAATAAAGAGAAGTTTGTTGACTGTGCTATTTTTTGAGATCTGACAGTGCAGAAAAATGTTAGACCTTTTCAAAACCAAAAACTCCCTTACCTCAAAAACGCCCTGTTCGACTAACCTAAAACTCTCCCATAAAGTTTTCCTCCAGGCTAGAGACTACGCAGTGCAGAATTCTGATAGAAGGATTTTGTTTTTCTCCCCCAAAAGAAATTGGAAGCTGAAGGAGTTTCAAAAAATATCAGGCTTATGGTGGACATCAGGTTACAACATTATGCGGTCATTACTGTGATTTCGTAATGTGAGATCTTTGAGGAGCCTTGCATGATGTGACCTGCAGCCTGTAGGTCGGGAGCACTGTGTAGTAGGTGATGTCTGTCAGCAGAGATGATATTTTACTGCCCTGGTCTTTCCAAACTGTGCACGCATTCCCAAGGCTCAGACCCTGAATGGTAGTAATATAGCATTTCTTGACTTGTAGGATACCAAGTACTTGAGAAATTTAGACCAAAATTTTCAAAAATATCCACTACATTTAGACTTCTCAGCTGGGTCCTGGCCCATCACAAGTGCTCTTAGGCACTCTGGTAATACAAATAGTTAATAATAAGATGAGTGTGTGAATTTCAGAGGTACTGAGCATTCACAGCTCCCCCGTCTTAAAGTTGAAAATATGGGTCTATAAAAACCATATCAGGAAGAGCAGCCGCTTGCGAGGTGGAATGTGCCAATCATTGAACAGCACGCAGCAGCATGGCACACCGGTGTAGTACAGGGAGTGGAGAACAGAATATTTAATTGAAACTTGAGGGAGAATGTAGGGCCACAGAATGTAATTAGATTAATTAAAACTTGGCCAGGAAATTAGGTTTAAAGATGCCATGAGTAGTTTAGCAAATGTGAATACAAAATATCAGGACTTTAGTGTGATGCCTCATCTGAAAGATAACCCTCCTGCTATTAACTCAGCAAGTCAACGGCAGGAGTAGGAGCAGTATCTACAGAATTACTAGCACCATTACCCTGGGTTTCCTTTGACGTACTTGGAGGTATGCTGTTCAGTGAATGGGTATCTCTGTAGCCTTAGTATCTCAGTCTAGAGAGAATATTTCTAGAAATGGTGTCCCAGCACTATAGCTAGTGGAAAGCAATATTCATTTCTTTACTTGGTACTCTGCTAGTACTCATCAGAACTTTGATTCAGACTGGTATTAGCAGGATGCCTGCTGTTTGTCCATGCACATTCGATGCTAGAGCCTGTCTGTGCAATAAGAACAGAGAGGGAGGAACAGTTGGTTTTCACAAATGTCACTTGAATAGAAATGAATTGATCATTCAGTAGGAAGGCCTGTGACTCCCTCTTATGCACTGCCACAAGGTCAAGTGTCTGTTCTTTGTCTTCAAGGCCTTACGTAACCCCACTACAGTCTACATCTCTGATCTAGTCACTAAGGGTACATCTATACTGCATTGGGAGTCAGCCTCCCAGCCTGGGTACACAGATTTGTGCTAGTGGGGCTCATGCTAGCTCCCTAAAATAGCCGGAGAGCCTGAACCATGACCTCAGATGTGGGGTAGACATACCCCTAGTACAACACGCACACACTCCGCTTCATCAATGCTGGGGCCTTGTTGCCATGTTCATCCACTTGTCCCGCAAATGTGTGTCTGTTTTTTTCCCAAGCTTCTGTCCTGTGAATGGAACGCCTTCCTGATCACCTCCCTCTCTTCATTTACTCCCTCCTAAAGACTTTCTGCCTCCATGCTGGCCACAAGAAGAGAGTCAATAACATACCACAATGACAAATCTAAAGACATCACCATACTAGTGATTTCCTTCTCTGGGCTTCCAAGTACCTCCTGTCTACTCTGCGTTTGGCTCGTTGGGAGTGTAAGCATAACAGGGCAAGAACTGCCTTTTGTGCACTCTGCTTAAATGCTAAAGCACAGAGTGATCAAGTAGCCACCTTTACTCACCATATCCCCTGTTATCTCCTGCAAGGTAGTCTTCTTCCCTGCCTCCTTCCCCACCGCAATCCCCCATCATACACCAACTCTCAGACACGCACAATTTTTCACTCTCCTGTCTAGGCAAAGGTGCCCCTGTGGCGTTTTCTAATCCCAGCTCCCTCTTCCCGATAATTGTTTGTGAGTAGTGTGGCGTGGCTGCATTGACAGCCTGTGAATTTGGTGTTATAGCCCATAATCAGTTTGTGAGAGGGAGCAGGCGGCCACCCACTGTCCTCAGGACTTTCTACCACTTAGTGTGGTAAAGAAACATTTAGAACTAGGAGGAGGTCAGTTGAAAATAGGGCGAGGGAGGGGAGGGAGAGTGGCCCCATGCCTCCTTAGAGATTAGCAGGAACCTGGATTCTGTCACTCAGAGGTTTTTTCTCCTGCTCCTGATTCTAAGAGCAGGTGATAACTTGCTTTGCCTGTTTGACTTCTATTGTATGTTAGTATGCAGCTCTGAGTCCTGGATCCCTGCCCTGAGCAAACTCCCAAAGGCTCCTGCTCCTATTTCTTTGCTTCTCTCCTTCCCTAACTGGTCATAGATTTTAAGACCAGAAAGGACCATTATTCACAGATGCATGAATTCCAAGGCCAGAGCGGGGTTGTCCTGGGGTTCACTACTCACCGCTGAGAGGCCTCCCTGGGGCTTGTCTGGGGATTAGCTCTTGACCAGTCTCACGCCCCCTTTTTCAGTTGCTCGCTCTCTCTCTCTGGAGTCAGGTTTCTCCCTCTTCATGACTTGGGCCTCCAGCCAGGTCACTGTAGTCCTCCCCTTCCGCAGTAACAAAGTCTCTCCATACAAACTGTCTCAGGCGCTCTTCCGCTCTGCTGCCCAGCCCATGCCACTTTCCCAGGGGCTGTTAGGGGAACCCAGGCCTGCCCACTGCTCCATGTTCCAGCCCAGGCACCCTGTGTTTGGCAACCACGGTCTGTTTGCTCCCAGACCCTGTCGCTATCTTCCCCGAACTCCTTCTTATCTTTCTTCACCATATTCTGGCCCACCCCAGGGTCACTACCAGAAGCTTCTCTGTTCCCTCTGGCTACTTCAGCCTCTCCCGGGTTCTTGCTAGAGTCGGAAGATCTCGCTCAAGATCCTCCTACCTGGCGAAGTCTCATGCATACTGGAGCTATAGTCTATGAGCAGAGGAGAACTACTGAGAGAGAGCAGAAACACCAGCAGTGTAAATCTCACCTGTCCGCAGCCTGTCCGCTCTTAATCAGCTAACCCATAGCGGCATCTCTTGTTCAATGTGCCAGAGACAGTTCAAAGCTAAAATTTGCCTGATCAGCCATTCACATATTCAGAGAAACCAAATCAATCAGTGATGTCGTGGTCATCTTCAAATTCAAAGGAACAACAACATTCCCAGGCAGAATCTCAGGCCTCACTCCTCCTAGAACTCCTCCTTGTCTATTACCAACTCCCATCCTCTCTAGGGCTTGCTGCCCCTTCATACCACCACCTTCCTCTTTTTCTGCCTAGCCCAGCTCCTCCCGCAGCTAGGCTTCATCACTCCTTAGACAGTATCCGTCCCGACTCTCCTCCAGATGCAGCCTGTCACAGGGTTAGTTGGGTTTTTTTTTCCTTCTCAGGCCTTGTGTAGGGTAGACACCCCATCACAGGACCACTGTGAGTTCAGCTAGTCCGACCTCCTATATAACACAGGCCACAGAACTTCCCCACAATCATTCCTCAAGCAGATCTTTTAAAAAAAAAAATCCAATCTTGATTTTAAAATAGTCAGTGATGGAGAATCTACCACAGTCTGGTGATGATCATGTACTCTGGCCATCTGCATAACATAGGCCGGAGAACCTCACCCAGTAGTTTCTTCATCCAACCCATAATGTCTGCTGGAGCTGGAGCGTATCTGTCAGACGGACAGCCAGACTTATCCGAGGACGTGTCTACAGACAGGAGTGGTACTGGTTTAAGATTTGTTGATACAGTTCAGCCAATAAAACACTATGGTGGAGTGTGTTCATACCATGCCTCGTGTGCCAGCACATACCCCACTGCTTGTGTCCACCCGGTATGTGCTGTATCACTTCAAGCATGGTGCACTGTGGATAGGTATCTCAGTGTCCTCCATGCCACCCAAAGGCTCACCACCTTGTGGGAAACTCCAGGATCTCCGCCTGCTGCCTTTTCCCTCCAAGCACCTCTTTCTTTATTCAGAGAGGCTGGTAGGGGCAGTGTGCTGGGAGAGAAGCTGAGCCCTGATTAGGGGGCGGGGCTTCTCTGACTCGGGGTCCTATAAAGGGAGCCAGCCAGTCAGGCCGCGGCCCAGACAGCTGCAGCGGCACAGGAGCCAGCAAACAGAGCTGTAAACAGGGGAGTTGGAGTGGGGGCAGTTTGCAAGGGGAGTTTGGGGGGAAGACTAAGAGAGCCAGGCAGAGGAACAGACAGGCTAGTGAAGGGAGAGTGTGGTGGTCTGGCAGTGTTGTGGTGCTCGCTGGGGGTTTGTTTTGCTGTGGGGGGTGGTGTTTTGGTTTGGTTTGTGTTCCCCAGACTAACGAGACTTAGGCAGGAAGGCGATGATAGACCAGAGGCAGCAGCGGTAGTGACCCAAGCAGTGGAAGACGCATTGAAGATGACTGGATGTAGAAGCTGCGGCATGTACAGGATCCTGGAGGAGGTACGTGAGAAGAGTTTTGTCTGCATGAAGTGCCACCTGATAGGGCTGATGGAAGAGAAGATCCGAGGATTGGACATGCAAGTGGAGACTCTGGTTGAGTTTAGAAGGGGGTTCTAGCAGATGGTAGAGCAAAGACATGAGGAGGCTGAAGGGAAAAGCTCAGACTTGCAGATGGAAGCAGGACCAAAGAACTCTGAGGAGATACTGCTGGGTGAGGAAAGTGGACAGTGGAAGCATGTGACTAAGAGAACCCGGCAGAGGAAAAGACGGGGCAGTGAAGGAGAAATAGAGCTCAGGAACAGGTTTGCGGAGCTGGAAAATGAAGAAGGGGCACAGCAGGTGGCCACTGAAGGTGAGAGGGCAAGGAAGAAGAGAAGAGCAGATTGTCCTATAGGAAGAGGGCAAGAGCCAATGAGGATAACAGCACCGAATATGAGCCCCAGGAGGATACGGGATGGGTTGCAGAGGATTGCAAGGGACAATAGGAATCGAGAGGACTTGCGGCCAGATGGAACAGGGATAGACTGGAGAATCGCACCATCTTCAGGAAAAGGCAGGTCTACGTGATTGGGGACTCATTACTGAGAAGACTAGACAGGCCTGTAACAAGAGCTGATCCAGAGAACAGAAGGTGTGCTGTCTGCCAGATGCTAAGATACGGGATGTGGACCTGAGGCTGAAGAAGATCCTAACGGGAGCGGGAAAGAATCCATTGACTATCCTTCATGTGGGAACAAATGATACGGTCAGATTCTCGCTGGAACGTATCAAGGGAGACAATGCCAGGCTGGGGAAGATGCTTAAGGAAATAGAGGCTCAGGTGATCTTCAGTGGGATTCTGCCTGTTCCTAGAGAAGGGCAACAAAGATGTGACAAGATTATGATGCTCAACAGATGGCTCAGGCAGCGGTGCTATAAGGAGGGCTTTGGGATGTATGGCCACTGGGAAGCATTCATGGACAGAGGACTGTGATCAGGAACAGTCAGCATGGATTCACCAAGGGCAAGTCATGCCTGACTAATCTAATTGCCTTCTATGATGAGATAACTGGCTCTGTGGATGAAGGGAAAGCAGTGGACGTGTTGTTCCTTGACTTTAGCAAAGCTTTTGACATGGTCTCCCATATTATTCTTGCCAGCAAGTTAAAGAAGTATGGGCTGGATGAATGCACTATAAGGTGGGTAGAAAGCTGGCTAGATTGTCGGGCTCAACGGGTAGTGATCAATGGCTCCATGTCTAGTTGGCAGCCGGTATCAAGTGGAGTGCCCCAAGGGTCAGTCCTGGGGCCGGTTTTGTTCAATATCTTCATAAATGATCTGGAGGATGGTGTAGATTGCACCCTCAGCAAGTTTGCAGATGACACTAAACTGGGAGGAGTGGTAGATACGCTGGAGGGTAGGGATAGGATACAGAGGGACCTAGACAAATTGGAGGATTGGGCCAAAAGAAATCTGATGAGGTTCAACAAGGACAAGTGCAGAGTCCTGCACTTAGGACGGAAGAATCCAATGCACCGCTACAGACTAGGGACCGAAGGGCTAGGCAGCAGTTCTGCAGAAAAGGACCTAGGGGTTACAGTGGACGAGAAGTTGGATATGAGTCAACAGTGTGCCCTTGTTGCCAAGAAGGCCAATGGCATTTTGGGATGTATAAGTAGGGGCATTGCCAGCAGATCGAGGGACGTGATCGTTCCCCTCTATTCGACACTGGTGAGGCCTCATCTGGAGTACTGTGTCCAGTTTTGGGCCCCACACTACAAGAAGGATGTGGAAAAATTGGAAAGCGTCCAGCGGAGGGCAACAAAAATGATTAGGGGACTGGAACACATGACTTATGAGGAGAGGCTGAGGGAGCTGGGATTGTTTAGCCTGCAGAAGAGAAGAATGAGGGGGGATTTGATAGCTGCTTTCAACTACCTGAAAGGGGATTCCAAAGAGGATGGCTCTAGACTGTTCTCAGTGGTAGCAGATGACAGAAAAAGGAGTAATGGTCTCAAGTTGCAGTGGGGGAGATTTAGGTTGGATATTAGGAAAAACTTTTTCACTAGGAGGGTGGTGAAACACTGGAATGCATTACCTAGGGAGGTGGTGGAATCTCCTTCCCTAGAAGTTTTTAAGGTCAGGCTTGACAAGGCCCTGCCTGGGATGATTTAGTCGGGGATCGGTCCTGCTTTGAGCAGGCGGCTGGACTAGATGACCTCCTGAGGTCCCTTCCAACCCTGATATTCTATGATTCTATGATTCTATGACTGTTCTCTCGGGATGGACTTCACCTGAGTAAGGAGGGAAATAGACTTCTACGATGGCGGATGGCACAACTGATCAAGAGAGCTTTAAACTAGGAATTTGGGGGAGATGGTTGGGAGATGTCCAGGTAGTCTCCATGCTGGATTTTCTCTTTGAGAGGGAAGAAAAAGAAGTAAGAAAGAATACAGCTGTGGGTAGGAGAATGGACATACGGCGGAAGGGCAGTCTACCAATCTAATAGGTAATATTGGTGGTAGAATGTCTGTGCCCAATCGGGTAAAGAATGTGAGTGAAGCCAAACAGTAAAAATTAAGATGTTTGTACACTAATGCGAGGAGCCTAGGTAACAAAATGGAGGAACTAGAGCTACTGGTGCAGGAAGTGAAACCAGATATTCTAGGGGTAACAGAAACATGGTGGAATAGTAGTCATGACTGGAGTACAGGTATTGAAGGGTATGTGCTGTTTAGGAAAGACAGAAATAAAGGCAAAGGTGGTGGAGTAGCATTGTATATCAGTGGTGAGGTAGAATGTAAAGAAATAAGTGATGGAACGGATAAGACAGAGTCTGTATGGGCAAAAATCACATTGGGGAAGAAAGCTACTAGAGCCTCCCCTGGGATAGTACTTGGGGTGCGCTATAGATGGCCGGGATCCAATCTGGATGTGGATAGAAACATCTTTAATGTTTTTAAAGAAGTAAATACTAATTGGAATTGTGTGATCATGGGAGACTAACTTCCCAGAGATAGACTGGAGAACGAGTGCTAGTAATAATAATAGGGCTCAGATGTTCCTAGATGCGATAGCTGATGGATTCCTTCACCAAGTAATTGCTGAACCGACAAGAGGGGATGCCATTTTAGATTTGATTTTGGTGAGCAGTGAGGACCTCATAGAAGAAATGGTTGTAGGAGACAACCTTGGTTCAACCGATCATGAGCTAATTCAGTTCAAACTAAATGGACGGATAAACAAAAATAGATCTGTGACTAGGGTTTTTGATTTCAAAAAGGTTAACTTTAAAAAATTAAGGAAATTAGTTAGGGAAGTGGATTGGACTGAAGAATTTATGGATCTAAAGGCAGAGGAGGCCTGGGATTACTTCAAGTCAAAGCTGCAGAAGCCTGCATCCCAAGAAAGGGGAAAAAATTCATAGGCAGGAGCTGTAGACCAAGCTGGATGAGCAAGCATCTCAGAGAGGTGATTAAGAAAAAGCAGAAAACATACAGGGAGTGGAAGATGGGAGGGATCAGCAAGGAAAGCTACCTTATTGAGGTCAGAACATGGAGGGATAAAGTGAGAAAGGCCAAAAGCCATGTAGAGTTGGACCTTGCAAAGGGAATTAAAACCAATAGTAAAAGGTTCTATAGCCATATAAATAAGAAGAAAACAAAGAAAGAAGAAGTGGGACCGCTAAACACTGAGGATGGAGTGGAGATTAAGGATAATCTAGGCATGGCCCAATATCTAAACAAATACTTTGCCTCAGTCTTTAATGAGGCTAATGAGGCTCTTAGGGATAATGGTAGCATGACAAATGGGAATGAGGATATGGAGGTAGATATTACCACATCCAAGGTAGAGGTCAAACTTGAACAGCTTAATGGGACTAAATCAGGGGGCCCGGGTAATCTTCCTCCAAGAATATTAAAGGAACTGGCACATGAAATTGCAAGCCCATTAGCAAGAATTTTTAATCAATCTGTAAACTCAGGGGTTGTACCATATGACTGGAGAATTGCTAACATAGTTCCTATTTTTAAGAAAGGTAAAAAAAAGTGATCCGGGTAACTACAGGCCTTTTAGTTTGACATCTGTAGTATGCAAGGTCTTGGAAAAAATTTTGAAGGAGAAAGTAGTTAAGGACATTGAGGTCAATGGTAATTGGTACAAAATACAACATGGCTTTACAAAAGATAGATCATGTCAAACCAACCTGATCTCCTTCTTTGAGAAGGTAACAGATTTTTTAGACAAAGGGAACGCAGTGGATCTAATTTACCTCAATTTCAGTAAGGCATTTGATACGGTTCCACATGGAGAATTATTAGCTAAATTTGAAAAGATGGGGATCAATAGGAAAATTGACAGGTGGATAAGGAACTGGTTAAAGGGGAGACTACAGCGGGTCACATTGAAAGGTGAACTGTCAGGCTGGAAGAGGTTACCAATGGAGTTCCTCAGGGATCAGTTTTGGGACCAATCTTATTTAATCTTTTTATTACTGACCTTGGCACAAAAAGCAGGAATGTGCTAATAAAGTTTGCGGATGACACAAAGCTGGGAGGTATTGCCAATACAGAGAAGGACCGGGATATCATACAGGAAGATCTGGATGACCTTGTAAACTGGAGTAAAGTAATAGGATGAAATTTAATAGTGAAAAGTGCAAGGTCATGCATTTAGGGATTAATAACAAGAATTTCTGTTATAAACTGGGGACACATCACTTGGAAGTAACAGAGGAGAAGAAGGATCTCGGGGTATTGGTTGATCACAAGATGACTATGAGCCGCCAATGTGATATGGCTGTGAAAAAAGCTAATGCGGTCTTGGGATGCATCAGGTGAGGTATTTCCAGTAGAGATAAGGAGGTGTTAGTACCGTTATACAAGGCAGTGGTGAGACCTCATCTGGAATATTGTGTGCAGTTCTGGTCTCCCAGTTTGAATTCATCCTTTTTAAACATGGAAGAGGCACAGAGAAGGGCTACTAGGATGATCCGAGGAATGGAAAACCTGTCTTATGAAAGGAGACTCAAAGAGCTTGTCTTGTTTAGCCTAACCAAAAGAAGGCTGAGAGGAGCTATAATTGCTATCTAAAATATATCAGAGGGATAAATACCATGGAGGGAGAAGAATTATTTAAGCTCAGTACCAATGTGGACACAAGAACAAATGGATATAAACTGGCCATCTGGAAGTTTAGACTTGAAATTAGACAAAGGTTTCTAACCATCAGAGGACTGAAGTTCTGGAACAGCCTTCCAAGCAAAGCAGTGGGGGCAAAAGACATATCTGGCTTCAAGACTAAGCTCGATAAGTTTATGGAGGAGATGATATGATGGGATAGCTTAATTTTGTGAATTAACTGATCTTCGACTATTAGCGGTAGATATGCCCAGTGGCCTGTGATGGGATGTTAGATGGGGTGGGATCTGAGTTACTACAGAGAATTCTTTCCTGGGTGTCTGGCTGGTGAGTCTTGCCCACATGCTCAGGGTTTAGCTGATTGCCATATTTGGGGTAGGGAAGGAATTTTTCCCCAGGGCAGATTGGCAGAGGCCCTGGGGGTTTTTTGTCTTCCTCTGCAGCGTGGGGCATGGGTCACTTGCTGGAGGATTCTCTGCATCTTGAAGTCTTTAAACCATGATTTGTGGACTTCAATAGCTCAGACATAAGTTAGGGGTTTGTTACAGGAGTTGGTGGGTGAGATTCTGTAGCCTGCGTTGTGCAGGAGGTCAGACTAGATGATCATAATGGTCCCTTCTGACCTTAAAGTCTATGATTCTATGATTCTTCTTTACAGCATTTCCCCTTGTTGCTGCAGTGGCTTCTCTTTCACCGCTACCAGAGCAGCTTTCTGCCCCACTCCTACAGCCTGCTGCATCTCATTGCTCATGGGCATACTGTTGCCTCTGTGAAGGGCAATATCCATTTGCATGGATTGCTGGGTTTTTAATGTTGATGTGCATTCGTAAGTAAAGCCTCTTCCCCTTCTGTGCCACATGGCTGTTTATCTTTAGTTTACTTATAGGGACATAGACCAGGTTGTGCATGGACCATGTCTCTCCCCTCTTTGAGTCCTTCCACTGGATCTTCGTCACCTACCAAATCAGGTTTAAGATTCTTGTCCTTCAATGCCCTGCATGACTCCCCCAAGCCTGCATTTTTGTCCTGCTTTCTCACCATATCCCACCTTGCCTCCTGTGCCCCTGCCCCACCACTTCCTTTTCTGTTCAATAGAAACATCTGTCCCTCTGCCCCAAACCAATCTCTCTCCTTCACCCTACTTCCACAGTCTCCTCTAATGCTGGTTCTGGTTCCATGGTTTCCCTTCTCCTGCCTTCCTTTCATCCCATACCCCCTTGATCCCAACTCAACTGGAGGATGGTGTGGATTGCACTCTCAGCAAATTTGCGGACGATACTAAACTGGGAGGAGTGGTAGATACGCTGGAGGGAAGGGATAGGATACAGAAGGACCTAGACAAATTGGAGGATTGGGCCAAAAGAAATCTGATGAGGTTCAATAAGGATAAGTGCAGTGTCCTGCACTTAGGACGGAAGAATCCAATGCACCGCTACAGACTAGGGACCGAATGGCTAGGCAGCAGTTCTGCGGAAAAGGACCTAGGGGTGACAGTGGACGAGAAGCTGGTATGAGTCAGCAGTGTGCCCTTGTTGCCAAGAAGGCCAATGGCATTTTGGGATGTATAAGTAGGGGCATAGCGAGCAGATCGAGGGACGTGATCGTCCCCCTCTATTCGACATTGGTGAGGCCTCATCTGGAGTACTGTGTCCAGTTTTGGGCCCCACACTACAAGAAGGATGTGGATAAATTGGAGAGAGTCCAGCGAAGGGCAACAAAAATGATTAGGGGTCTAGAACACATGACTTATGAGGAGAGGCTGAGGGAGCTGGGATTGTTTAGCCTGCAGAAGAGAAGAATGAGGGGGGATTTGATAGCTGCTTTCAACTACCTGAAGGGGGGTTCCAAAGAGGATGGCTCTAGACTGTTCTCAATGGTAGCAGATGACAGAACGAGGAGTAATGGTCTCAAGTTGCAGTGGGGGAGGTTTAGATTGGATATTAGGAAAAACTTTTTCACTAAGAGGGTGGTGAAACACTGGAATGCGTTGCCTAGGGAGGTGGTGGAATCTCCTTCCTTGGAAGTTTTTAAGGTCAGGCTTGACAAAGCCCTGGCTGGGATGATTTAACTGGGAATTGGTCCTGCTTCGAGCAGGGGGTTGGACTAGATGACCTTCAGGGGTCCCTTCCAACCCTGATATTCTATGATTCTATGATTCTTCCTCCCGTCTCCCTCTTTGCTCCAACCCACACTCCTTCCCTCTCTCTTGTCCTCACTCCCTTCTCCTACCCTCTCCCCACCTTTGTCTCTGCCTGCTTCCCGATCTCCTTCCTCCTTTGCATCTGAATTCAAGTGGGTGTTCTGCTTCTTCTGTCTTGACCCACCCTTTTTATTAGCTATGTTTTGTGCCTTCTGTTGGCCCCTTTTATGCTGCACCCTCTGAAGCTTTGTGCTGGTGACTTTGAGGGTGAAGGATGGGCGAGCCTCATTTAGTTCCCTTTCCATAGGTCTGAATCTCCTTCCGTGGACACTGGCAGGTTGATAGTTCAAATGCCAGCATTAAGCTTAGCCTTCCGTAGGCGCTGGCTTCCTCCAGGCCCGGGGGGTGCTTAACCCCGCGCTCCACCCCAAGCCCTGCCCCCACCCATCTCTTCCCCCAAGCCCCACCGTCCTGCCTCTTCCCGCCCAGTTCTGGCCCCTCCCCACAGCGTGCCCAATCCCCACTCCTTCCCCTCCCTCCCAGAGCCTCCTGCACACCATGAAACAACTGATCAGGGAGGGAGAGGCACTGATTGGCAGGGCAGCAGGCGGGCGGGAGGCACTGGGAGGAGGGGGGAGCTGGCTGCTAATGGGTACTAAGCACCTGGAACACCCACGGAGTCAGCGCCTATGCAGCCTTAACATTGTTGGAACATAGGAATTGCCAGACTGAATCAAACCCATGGTCCATCTAGCCCAGGCTCCTTGTCTCCAGCAGTGGCTAGCACCAGATGCTTCAAAGGAAGGTGCAAGGAGCTGTGCAACAGGCAGATGTTGGATAATCTGTCCCCTATGTAAGTCTCCTCCTAACCCTTCGTAGTTAGAGGGGAAGAGCTGTTGTGGTCTGATCGGCAGTGTTCTCTGGGTTCTCAGTATCTATTTCTTTGTCAAAATCCACCACTGAAAAATAAATAAAAACACCTCTTGGTAGGTGACCCGCTAATATAGTTACTCCGCTACTTCAGAAACAGATATCAGGGTGAGCACAAATCCCAGTTCTGGCCCTCACTGGGAGCTTTCCAATGGATTTGATGGGGAGCAGGATTGGGCCTTTATTGAACGAACTCAGCATTGCCAACCCCAAAAACCATTTGTCAGATCTCAGAAAAATCACAGTTGGCTGAAAAACAGATTTGAAAAATAATAATTTGGGGAGATTTTTTTTAAATTTGTGTTTTGGCTTCAGGTTACACTAGGGTCGTGTTTTCAAGCCTTTCTCGGCAACCAGAAGGGCAAGAATTTTTTTTTGTGAGAGCTGAGGTTCTTACATAATCTCTTGACTCCAGGAGCTGGGACTTCAAAAAAACCCACCAAATGTGGTGGCATTCATGGTAAAATCCAGCATTCTGGCAGCACTGCAAACTCTGCTCTCCACACTGAGCTGACCACATTATGGATGCTGACAATAGGCAAGTGGGGCAAAGACCCTCCATAAAAAAATAGGAAGGGAAAATAGAGTTTGCCAGAGGCAAATGTTGACCCAGGAGAGAAAGCAATGTTATTTTCCAGCTACTAAGCAAACACTGTACACTATATGGTACAGAGTCTCTTTGTTATACCTTTGCAGATGGGGCCTGATCTTGGATGGTAATACAAATAAATAACAAAAATTAACTATACTCACCCCTAGAATAACTCCATTAGCATTGAGTTACCGTAGTGATGCATTTGGCCCACTGGACATAATACCTCTGGCCAGCCCCTCGCAATTAAAACCCATTAACAAGTCTTTGCTGGTGCCCCTTTTATTTGCAATGATCTGAGATCAGAAATACCCGTGTGTTGCAGGGCAGTCTCCTTTCCCAATTTACGGTGGTCCCACTTTGTGACCTGCAGGAAAGAGTTCACAGATTGGGTAAAATAATTTCAAAACTGTAAAAACAAAGGCTCATTAGTTTCTTAAATCTAGACCTTGTGTCGAGAATTTGGGGAGATTGGATTTAAATCTATATCAACATTTAATTTCATATTCACAGCAGGGTGGGTGTTACAGACAGAAGAGTGAGTTCATCTGTGGCACCAAATTGAATCTGAAAGTAAAATGGTTTTTATTACCAGTAACTTCACAGCAGTGACTCAACTCAACTCTTTTCAAAAGCTGCTGCTCCTGCATTTTGCATTCAAATCCCGCAAAGCTCCAAGCAGAGGCGTTCGCTAGCTAAACAAAATATCACATCTCTGCAGATTCAGTGAATCAAATGTATAAATACTGTAGCTATATTGTAGGTATAGCGGTGCCAGGAACCGTGGTTAGGATTGTCTGAGCATTTCCTTTCTAAACCCCCATTTTTCCAGTAGCTCACAACTTAGCTTTCACCTTTGGGGCTTAAATTTTCCAGGACTTGGAATGTTTGAGCTAATGCTGCTCAGCCATTTTTGAGAATGAAAAAGGAGAGGGAGGGATGCCAAAGTGTGGGTGGGGTGGGGAGTGAAAGCAGAAAGGGACGAGTTGGCAGGGAAATACCCCCCAGAAGTGTCATTCAGTGTCCCAGTGGAAACCTGCTTAGGTATGGAGGGGTGCTGAGGATGTGAAAATCCTAACTGTGCTCACGCACTATTTAAACAGGAATCGTGTTTTTTAGCATCTTTGCAAAGAAAGACAATGACACTGCATGTGCCTGTGTAACTGACCTGGCCAGAAAATGTTGGGTTTTTTTTTCCCACCACAGATAATTTTGATTTTTTTATTTATTGTGCGTGTATTTATTTATTTCGTAAGAAAATTGAAAGCCCTGAGAACCAAAAAATTTTCAGCCGTTTTACTTTCAGTCAGAAACTGTCAAAACCATTTAGGTTACAGCCAAACCTTTTGGTTTGCGGCCTTTTCAGATGAAAAATAGAAAGTTTTGAGGAAAGTAGGTGCTTTCTGCAATAAAATTGTGTTTAGATGAGAACCCAGTTTTCTATCGGGGGGCGGGGGGAGTTTTGATGGATTTTTTTTACCAGCCTTACTCTATAACCGACACTGTTAGACTGTAGGGTTTTGTCCTCCCTAGCAGCTGGGCAAAGACCCACATTGTTGCTTTGGGTTACATATGTGCAGCTACTTTAGGATTGTAGTAAAAATGCAGTGCACCCTGCCTCATTCAAATGCTGGAGGAAACGGGTGAAAAAATATAGTTATGGAACCCAGGCCTGCTTGGTGTGACACTCTGTCCCCCTCTCATGGCTCCTAGACCAGCTAGACATTGATGAGCCTGCTACAGCCTTAGCTAAAAGACTTGTCTTTTATCTCATGCAGTAGAGAGAGGCTCATGCATTAAGCTCCAGAAGTCCCAGGTTTGATACCAGCCGACGACAACTAGGGTCCGTTGGTGTTACAGTTATACATTATCCTCTACGTGGCTAACCCGTAATCCCATCCAAACTCTGCTGGAGGGGTGAGATTGGCTGAGAAAATACCATCAACTGGATAAAAAATGCAATATAGGGCCATCTCCGTTAAAGGCAATGGTGAAGAAACAACCCAGAAGAGTAACACTGTAATGGGTCCCATTCTTTCTTTGGGGGTGGCTGTGGAGGGCTGGAATTGTGGGCCAATGTGGGGCGGGTGGAAGCAATGGAAGGGCTACACATAAGGTTACCTGAACGGATTTAGCTTTGGAATGGTTTTAGAAGCAAAGGTCTCTCTCTCTCTCATCTCGTTCTGTCTCTGCTCCTTAGTCACTTCAGGGCATAGAACGTGCACCACTATTTGGAACTAAATGCTTTTACCTTTCTTCGATTTCTCTGTCTAAAGGTGGGCCTTAATGTTCTGGTTCAGAGAGCAAACAAGTTTACGCCAGCCACCCGTCTCCTGATCCAGAGGTTTGTGCCATTCCCTGCTGTAGGTAAGAAATGATATACTTCTATACTCTGTGTGTGTGTGATATAGCCCTAAGTATGGATTTAATGCAGTTGAGGCACACGGGTAGCTTCTGCCTTTGTGATTTATACTGTTGCTTGAACCCCAAGCTGGCAGCACTGCAAGATGTGCAATGAGTGGCTGAGATGTTGTTATTCTAAATAAAATATAGGATTGAAATTCACTGTTTCAGTGGGAATAACCTGTGTGGGCCACTCAGACTGTCAGAGAGAGGACTGGACAATGCAGAATGAGTTCTGACTCTTCTAATCTTCACCGTTTAGATGACCATTCATTCCTTGGGTAGTAACCATAGCCTGGGCTGAATAAATTCCTAGGTTTGGTGTTTATTGGCCCAAGATTTCATTATATCCAAGTTAACAAGAAGTACTCACAAGAAATTATTATCCTGAAATGTTGTAGTCAATATATTTGAGACATAACATAAATCATCAGCAGGATGAAACGGGCATATTTGTAGTCACACAGGAAGTGAGTTTTGAGGACCGTGGCTGGAGTGCAGGAATTTGCATGCTGTGCAATTATTGAAAGCAGTGACTGCGGTACCCCAGTACTCTGCTAGGCTAAGACCAGTATATTCCAATATATAACGGAGTAGCTATTGGCCTCTCCCATTAGACACCAGTGTTCAGTATGAATGAAGGTAATAAGACCTTGGTCTTAACACAGTAGCTACCTGCTTCTGGAGATCTAGGTTCAAACATGGTGTAGAGACCAAGTAAAATGAGTTTGGTGGTCTTAACCCACTCGCTGGTGGTTTCAAAATGACGTTAAAATATCCACTACACAATGTGTCATTGTTCAACCTCTAGAGGCTCTGAATCAGAAGTGCTGGAACATTGGAGTTTAAGTCTGAGGTGCACTGACAAATATTATGTGAAGAGGCTATCTGGTTTAGTGACTGTCAGTGCCATCAGCTCCTTGCTTTTGAGGACACTAAAATTAACTCCAAAAGCAGACAGGGAAAAAATGTGTGAATGCAAGGACTAATATAGTCTGTTTGCAACATGATCTGGTTATTGTAAATTCAGTAAAAGGGGCTGCTGCACATAATCCCAGGCTGCAAAATTTGCAGATTTACAAATGTATTTAAGCGCCTAAAGATGCAGATAGCCGCCATGGGATGTACAAAAGCATCTGAGCAGATTAGGGACCTAACGCCACTGAAAGTCAATGAGACTTAGACACTTTCACTTAGGGACTCAGTGGGTCAATAAAAGGTTAAATTGTTGGGTTTTTTTTAACTATTTGAAGAACGACTAATATCACAGATATGGGGTTGTTCTGTTTGGTTCCACTGGAGAGAGAGGTCAGCTAGCCATAGCCCATAAAATCCAGCATAACCTCTGGAGTGAGGGGGAGGTGGTGAGGTGTTCTGGTTTATGCATGTGACTGGAAGCCAGGAGCTCTGAAATTAGAATCCTGGCTCTGACCGATTCCCTGTGTGATATTGGGCAAATCACTTACAGACTAATTTTCAAGTGGCCTCTACTTTTGGATGCCTATTGTTTTGCATACCCCACTTGCACCTGCTTTTCAGAGGTGCTGCAGCTCCCCCTGAGCATCTGCAGCTCCCCCTGACTCCAGCTGGAGTTGAGAGTGATCTGTGCTTCTGAAAGTCAGGCCCCAGGTGTCTTGAGCTGTGTGCACAAAAAGTCAGGCCCCCAAAATCCAGGGCTAGTTTTGGAAATGATGTCCTTTACCTTTCTGGGCCTTAGCTTCCTAGTCTGTAAAACGGGAATATAGCAAGTAAACTCTTTAGGGCAGGGACGCTGTCAATTTGGTCTGTGAGGTGCCTCGCACACTTTCTTTGCTGCAAAAAATAATAAATAATAAGTATATTTACCTCCCTCCCAAGGGTATTCTGAAGATTAATGTTCATAGTGCACTTTAAACCTGAAAAGCTCTCTGTAAACTGTTACAAAGGACACAAGTTCATGTTTTTCTCCATATAGACGGAATAGCCAAACTTACCAACCCTCTGAGCTGCATACGATAATCTTCAGAAGCCAGAGAGTTGCCAGACATGCACAACCTTCACACACGCATTTTTTAAAATATTAACATCCTACTTACTGTATCACAACTAATTAGTGCTTGAGCTGGAGGCCTTGTGGGTTTCCATCCTAGTTGTAAGTCTTTGGAAAACCAGTTGATATGTTGTCAAGGTGGCATGGAGGGGCTTGGGGCTTCTCCCCTGTAGCGGGGTGGTGGGGTTAGGGGTTTCTGCCCTGTGGGGATGGGGGGTCTTGAGGCTTCAGCCCGCTGGGGCGCATCTGTCAGGGCTTGGGGCTGAAGCGCCATTCCTGGCGCGTCTTGCAGGACTGAAGCCCGGAGCCCCACCACCCTGCCACAGGGCAGAAGCCCCGAGCTCCCCCACTAAGTCTGGTAAGCGGAAAATGTGGGGGGAGGGCCATGTAGGGGGCTCTGCGAGCTGCACTTTACCTCTAAAAGAGCCGCATGCGGTTTGCAAGCTGTGGTGTGGCCATCCCTGCCATATGGGCTGCTTCTTCTCTCTCTCTCTCTCTCTCTCTCTCTCTCTCTCTCTTTTTTAAATAATTTTTCCCTTTTCATCCATGGCAAGGGTGACTAATTTTAGACCCTCAAAAGTGAAAACAGTTATAGATGTCTTCATTGGTGGGGTTTTTTAACTGATTGTCTGTCTTATTGAGTGATAGGAATGATGCATATGGGGGTGGTGTGTATCTGCCATAAACATTTTAACTGTTTATCAAATCCCTCATCATGCATCATTACTTAAGCAGCCTTCAAAAAGCCATTTGTAAGGTATCCCCCTCAGCCGTCTCTCCACTCTAATCTAAGCTAGTTTGTCTAGGAATTTGTGCTACAGCGAGTGTTTGCGCACCTCACTAACACTGAAAGGAGTACACCACATTCTTTGTACCTCTCCAAGGAGAGTTTCATGGCTTTGATGTATTGAAGTTTGTTGTTTGGAGAAGTGGGTTCTGCAGTTCGTTATGGAGGCTCTGAGATTCGTGGTCATTGTGATCGTTCCTGGAAACAGGTCCCACAGCTGTGGGCCCGCTGAAGAGAAAGCTGCTGTTCACCAGTCTTGCTCTTGGGTGAACTGGGAATCAACTAATGAGCAGTAGCACCCTTTGTAGACAAGTCTCCTGAAGCTGACAGTGTAACTATTCCAGTGGAACTTAGCTGTCATAAGAGGTTGTGATATTGGAGAGTAAGATACTCCATCAGGTGGGTTTCACCAATCCTGTGGAAGGCATTGGAAGTAAAGACCATGAATATTAGTCTTTAAACATCCACATGTTAAGGACTCAATCCTGTGAGACAGTGAGCTCCCTCCATGAGGTGCTGGGGGTCATCATCTTCTGCTGGAAGTTAATGGGAGTTCATCACTCAGCACCTTGCAGAATCAGGCCCAGTGTAACTATTCTGCTTTAATTACAATTACACCCTCTTTACAGCTCCTTTATACTGCCAGAGAATCAGGCCCTCTGAGTGGTGCACAGGCTAGGGGCTGACCCTCTGCATAGGAATAAATTTCACCCTGGAGACTAGAGCTGAGCAAATTATTCTGAACCTGAAAAGGTTCAGAAAAGGGCAACTAAAATGATTAGGGGGTTGGAACGGGTCCCATATGAGGAGAGATTAAAGAAGCTAGGACTTTTCAGCTTTGAAAAGAGGAGACTAAGAGGGGATATGATAGAGGTATATAAAATCATGAGTGGTGTGGAGAAAGTGAATAAGGAAAAGTTATTTACTTGTTCCCATATTATAAGAACTAGGGGCCACCAAATGAAATTAACGGGCATCTGGTTTAAAACAAATAAAAGGAAGTTCTTCTTCACTCAGCGCACAGTCAACCTGTGGAACTCCTTGTCTGAGGAGGTTGTGAAGGCTAGGACTGTAACAGGGTTTAAAAGAGAACTAGATAAATTCATGGAGGTTAAGTCCATTAATGGCTACTAGCCAGGATGGGCAAGGAATGGTGTCCCTAGCCTCTGTTTGTCAGAGGGTGGAGATGGATGGCAGGAGAGAGATCACTTGATCATTACCTGTGAGGTTCACTCCCTCTGGGGCACCTGGCATTGGCCACTGTCGGAAGACAGGATACTGAGCTGGTTGGACCTTTGGTCTGACCCAGTATGGCCATTCTTATGTTCTTATTCTTTATAAAGTATCTGATGGTTTTTGTATGTTACTCAAATTGTTTTAGAGACACAAGGTCGGTGAGGTAATATCTTTTATTGGCCCAACTTCTGTTGTTGAGAGACGAGCTTTCGAGCTACACAGAGCTGCTCTTCAGGTCTGGGAAAGGTACTCCGAGTGTCACAGCTAAATGCAAGGTGGAACAGATTGTTTAGCATAAGAAGTTAGCACATATTCTGGATTATTCAAAGTGAAGTGCCCCATCAACACCTCATAGGACAAAAAGGGTTGTTAGTGGGTTACACGTTGTTGTAATAAATCCAGTATCTCTTTTCGGGTCATGATTTTTAGTATTTGGCAAAGTTATGAATTTAAGCTCCCAGGCTTGTCTTTTGAAGACGTTGTGCAGGTTTCTTCTGAGGCTGAGGACTGAGAGACCAGATATGGAGTGATTGCTTTGTGAAAAATTTCCACCCACGGGTGACAGTGATTTTGCCTTTTATCATTTTCCTGTGTGAATTCGTTTGAGACTCTCCAATTTCACCCACATAGTTGTTATTGGGGCATTTAGTGCACTGAATGAGGTACGCCACATGTTGGGATAGGCATGTGTAGGAGCCATGGATCTTGAAAGGTGTGGGGTGTTGGTCATTGTAGCAGTGGAGATATGTCTGCAGGTTTTGCATCTGTTGTTCTGGCAGGATCTGGTGCTGCTTTGATTTGGTGTGTCCTCATCTGTGGGGAGCTTGCTTCTGATGATGAGCTTGGAGAGGTTGGGGGATTGTTTGAAGGTCCAATAAAATATATTCCCTCTCCCACCTTGTCTCTCTAATATCCGAGGGCTGACACGGCTACAATAACACTGCATACAGCACTAAAACAATTTCATTTATTCATTGTTCAAAACTTCACAGATTTCTTTGGTGAATGATTCTTGGTCAGCAGATCGGTCAGGAATTGCACATTTTGAAATCAAATACACAGTTCAAACTTAGCTACCGGCTGCTATTTGAGCATTCAGTTGCAATGTTCACTTCCACAAGTGATCCTGCTAGTGAAGCTTGAACGTTTGTGGAAAGTGAACACACAGGGGTTACGAATACAGTTGGCTGAATTACTATACATAGCCTTACCCACTACTCACTGAGCAATACTTGAGTCAGACAGTTCTCTTGCATCACAGATTTCCATATCTGTACTGCTCCTCCTGCACTGGCAAATGAGAAGAATAGAGTTCCCCCTAGTGCACTATTGCTATAGAAGGCAGAGGGATGTCTTCTGTGAATCACTGAGAATTGCCGTAGGAAGTTACAAAGCAGCGTTCCAGCACTGGAATTCATAGCAAACCTATTTACAAAAGCTACATTGAAACTGGACAGTCATTTATCTAAGTGAGGTTTCCATTATAAGGCCGTTGAAATAATAATAAATATTGTTTGAACACAGAAATTCTGAATCCTAAGGCATTTGATTTTTAAGATACTTCATGATTCACGGTTTGAATCAGAAACAGAATCAAGTCCTTAAGCCAGCAATGCAGCCAATTTTACAATAAAAATTGATGAAAATATTTTTCCTGCGAAAATGCAGGCTTTTAAGAGCTGCTTCTGAAGAAGCCCAGAACTGTGTGAATAATTTACCACTCTACCCCTCGTTGTGAGTTTTTGGGATGCAAATTGAAACCATTCCACAGTAAATCCGTTAAATATTCTATGCTCTAAGAGGAGACCTCCCTCCCCCGACCTTGGGACAAAAGTGTTGAATGTACGGTATGGTTCCTCAGAGTCAGTCTTGCACCACCACGTTTTCTAGATCGCTTGGGTAAAAGTTATGCCTGAGTATTTTAAAGGGCTAATCACCAGTCATAAGCCATTGCTGACTCGGATCATGATTATTAAAGCGACTCCACACATTTAATTAACCTTTTTCTGTTTCTGTATTGGAACATTAAAGTGCTAACTCTTCAGGGCTCAGTTCATTTTAAAAACTTTTGCCCGAGCTTGATTCTGCTGCTGACTGATCAAAGAATTTTCATCACTGCTTCAGACCACTGCAAAGTAAGCACAGCAGCCCAGATCCTCAAAGGTATTTAGGTACCTAACTCCCATTGATTTCAATGAGAGTTAAGTGTCTAAATATCTTCGAGGATCTGGGCCATGGTGACTGGTAAGATTTCACTTTTGCCTTTGCTTAGGTTGCTCAGTGGGAAGCACACAGAGCCATACTTCTAAAGGGCAGTCATCCCAGCCCAGGCTCCATTTGTGTACACCAACTTTGTACATGCAAGTTTCTTGCACACACAGTTTTTGTGCCCAGTCACTTCTTTGTCCAAACAATAGGACTTGCATGTGCAAGATATAGGATTGGATTGTTAGCTAATGCAGAGCACAAAGCAGCGATCTTATACACTCTTGTCTGTCTGCTCCACATAAAATGATAGTTGCTGTGTGTTGGATCACATGCAATTTCCAGGTGTCCTCTTTGGTCAGCTGAGGGTAGAACATGTTGCAGTAATCTAGTTTGATGTGACAAAGCATGAATAGCAACGTCTGTGTCTGAGAGATAAAGTCATAGCCTCCTGGCCAGCCAAAGAAGGCCTTTCTGGCCACTTTGGTAAATGGGTGTGCATACGTCCATTGTATCCACGTGTGATGAATCCAGTAGAACTCTAAGCTTGCACAGGACACCTGAAGTAGGCAAGATGATTTCTGTGCAGGATGTGATCACACTTCCTGTTAGTTCTCATTAAATGATAAGAGAAGAAAGTGCTGTTGTACGTGGACTGGCTGCGCTTCATCAGGCTGTGGTGTCCACCAGGATGAGGGTGGAGGTAAATACTGCACAGTATTGCACAAGGTATGTGATCTTTCTCTTACTTACACTGAGATGAGTTGGAGCATCCCAGACGAGTGCTTTCACCATCAGGCCCTTGGCTCTTCTGGGGAAGGGGTCTCTCACTCTTTCTCAATGACATTTCCAGCAAAACCGATAATGATTCCGCAAAAAGTTTCGGTTCCAATGAAAAAAGTTTCATCTAAATATTCCCAATCAGCTCTAGTTATGATCCAAAGAACATATTAACTTGCCTCCTCTGACATCCGCCAGCATGTCTTGTTTGACTGGGCTGCCCAAAGGGAAGTGTTATGTTAGACTAACACATATTACACTCCCTGGTCATGTTTAGTACAGATGCATCATCTTTCTCCAAAGATCTCAAAGCTTTTTACAAAAGTGATCATGATCCCTGTTTTACAGGTGAGGAAATTGAGTCACTGAGAGGTCACACAGTGGGTCAGTGGCAGCAGAACTGGGAGCAGGAGCTTGGTCTTCTGCCTCAAAGTTCTCTGATCCAATCAGCAGACAGTGCTGCTTTCCTCTGGCACTTGTCGTGTCATCCACCCAAACCATGTGTGTGTTTCTCCAGGCAAAATAAATACATGATAACATGAAAAGGATGTCGAAGTTGGAAAGTGAAGCACTCCATGCTCATTGAGAGTGCAGGTCGGATGGTGTGCAGTGAACGAGGAAGCTGTTCAATAGTTAGTTGTTATCCTGACTGCCCAGGGCGTGCTCCCTTCTTCATCCATTGCACACTGTTGAGCCCCAGTTATTGAACAAGCCCTAATCGATTCACCAGCTAGCCTGTACTGTGAATGAGGCAGAGGTCCTGCAGGAAAAATCGCGTGTAACCATGTAATTAGATTGTATCGTACAGCACACCCCAAAGCGGCAGAGTTAAGTTTGTATGGCTGATCTCAGCTTTGGCATTTCCTGGCTTTGAGTGCTTTAACATCGTTATTTGTAGTGTGTCCTAGATTTATTTTAAAAATATATAAAAATTAAAAACAAAAACAATATGATCTCCTGGAATTATTTGGTAGACAGCAGTTAAATGCTGTGTCCTGCGTAATCTTTTCATTCAGAGGCTCATTCAAAGCCCATTGAAGTCAGTTAGGCCCAGATCCTCAAGGGTATTTTGGTGCAGGCACCGAAATACCCTTGAGGATCTGGGCCTAACTACCATCCATTTCAGTGGGAGTTAGACACATAAATACCTTTGAGGATCTGGGCTCCAGAACTTTTCCGTTAACTTCAATCGCCTTTGGGTCAGTCCCTAAACAAAGCAGGGGTCTGCAGAGGTCTGCTTCATTCAATGTGCACATAAATAGATTCTATACAATCTCCTTCACCTCTTGCATTGGCCCCCATGAGCAGAGCCCACATAACGCTGGGAGATTGCATAGTGAATTATAATTTCCATTCACAAGCACAGTGCTACTGGGAAACTGTTGTTAAAAAGTCTGTTGTCTACCACTGACTTCCCTGTGTAATCTTGGCCAGACCACTTGATCGCTTTAGGTCTCAGTTTTCCCCATCTGCAAAATGGGGGTGATGATACTCTCTTGCTTTTAAAAGGCACTTTGAGATCTAGGGGTGAAAAGCGCTAAAGAAGCGTTACATTATTATTTATCATGAAAATCTTTACCATGATGGTCACTCAGTTCTTCCTGTTTCGGATATGTATTTAGTGGAAAATTTTATTTTAACCATCCTTTTTTGTTTGGCTTCAAAATGGCATTAAAAATTGTGAGTAGATTTCAAAGCTGCGTCTCAGACCAGGCTTGGATCTGCATTGCACGTTACAAAACCTCTGCCACCAGGTGGTTCTATTTTTACACAGAGGTGTTAGGAGAAAGAGGTTAAGCTGGCGTCAGAATTGATTGGGGACCCTAATTAATTTGTTTAGCCCTTAATTAATTCTCTAGTTCTTAATTTATTTGTGTACTGTCATGCTTAATTGTGTGCCAGGACATCAGGAAGCCTCCCACTAATTGCTCTTTGGTTGTTTTGAGAGCTGGAAGTTATTGGTTTGGAGACCTGGATAAACTGTTTAATTAAAGATCTGTCTTCATATTAACTTTCACTACCAGCCTCCAGAAATGAGCTAGATTTAACCTTGTGAAGACATGGGGCCAGATGTTGAGCTGATGTAAATTGGCATAGCTCCACTAATGTCAATGGGGCTGTGCCGTCTTTCACCAGCTGGGGATTTGGCCCATTGACTTCAGTGGAAATACTCTGATTTTTGCCAGCTGGGCATCTGGTCCTTTGATTTCACTGGGGCTGTGCTGATTTACACCAGCCAGGCATCTGAACCATGTTGTGTTTCTCAGGGTGTTTAGGTAGAAATTCTCTTGTCATAAAAATGAATTACTCTTGCTACCATTCTTAGCCTCTTTCAGAAGTGATGGAACTTCAGTAAAATGCATCCACTTCTAGGGTGGAAAGCAGCCACTACCCTGTGCAGAGTAGTACACTTCACACCACCGGTCAAGGATATAAGATTTTGACCAGAGTCACTGGGTATGTCTTCACTGCAGTTTACCTGGTTGCAGGTAACCAGGTATGGGAGTTATAGCAGTCTAAGAATGTGAGTGTCCACCTGTTAAGCCACACTCAAATCACACCTGTGTAACTGTGTCCACTTTGGTTCTGTAGCAACTCAGGTTAGGCACTAGAATTGCTGGGGGATATCCCCTGTGTTTTAGTACTCCAATAAACTGTGCCATTCTATGAATCGTTTTGCAGTGTATTGTGGGACAATTTACCTGTCTTTCCTGGGTCCCTGTGCAGAAGTCTGAGCTCACCAACACAGTAGATATAAGCACTTCCAGATAGGCACTCTCCACACTGCTGTTCACAGCCTGCGTTCCAATTGTTAGCAAGCATGGATCCAGCCCAGAATCATAGAATATCAGGGTTGGAAGGGACCTCAGGAGGTCATCTAGTCCAGCCCCCTGCTCAAAGCAGGATCAATCCCCAATTAAATCATCCCAGCCAGGGCTTTGTCAAGCCTGACCTTAAAAACTTCTAAGGAAGGAGATTCTACCACCTCCCTAGGTAACGCATTCCAGTGTTTCACCACCCTCCTAGTGAAAAAGTTTTTCCTAATATCCAACCTAAACCTCCCCCACTGCAACTTGAGACCATTACTCCTTGTCCTGTCCTCTTCTACCACTGAGAATAGTCTAGAACCATCCTCTTTGGAACCACTTCTCAGGTAGTTGAAAGCATCTATCAAATCCCTCCTCATTCTTCTCTTCTGCAGACTAAACAATCCCAGTTCCCTCAGCCTCTCCTCATAAGTCATGTGTTCCAGTCCCCTAATCATTTTTGTTGCCCTTCGCTGGACTCTCTCCAATTTATCCACATCCTTCATGTAGTGCGGGGCCCAAAACTGGACACAGTACTCCAGATGAGGCCTCACCAATGTCGAATAGAGGGGAAAGATCACATCCATCGATCTGCTGGCAGTGCCCCTACTTATACATCCCAAAATGCCATTGGCCTTCTTGGCAACAAGGGCACACTGTTGACTCGTATCCAGCTTCTCATCCACTGTCACCCCTAGGTCCTTTTCTGCAGAACTGCTGCCTAGTCCTTCGGTCCGTAGTCTGTAGCGGTGCATTGGGTTCTTCCGTCCTAAGTGCAGGACCCTGCACTTATCCTTGTTGAACCTCATCAGATTTCTTTTGGCCCAATCCTCCAATTTGTCTAGGTCCCTCTGTATCCTATCCCTGCCCTCCAGCATATCTACCACTCCTCCTAGTTTAGTATCATCCGCAAATTTGCTGAGAGTGCAATCCACACCATCCTCCAGATCATTTATGAAGATATTGAACAAAACCGGCCCCGGGACCGACCCTTGGGGCACTCCACTTGATACTGGCTGCCAACTAGACATGGAGCCATTGATCACTACCCGTTGAGCCCGACAATCTAGCCAACTTTCTACCCACCTTATAGTGCATTCATCCAGCCCATACTTCTTTAACTTGCTGACAAGAATACTGTGGGAGACCGTGTCAAAAGCTTTGCTAAAGTCAAGAAACAATACATCCACTGCTTTCGCTTCATCCACAGAACCAGTAATCTCATCATAGAAGGCGATTAGATTAGTCAGGCATGACCTTCCTTTGGTGAATCCATGCTGACTGTTCCTGATCACTTTCCTCTCATGTAAGTGCTTCAGGATTGATTCCTTGAGGACCTGCTCCATGATTTTTCCGGGGACTGAGGTGAGACTGACTGGCCTGTAGTTCCCAGGATCCTCCTTCTTCCCTTTTTTAAAGATGGGCATTACATTAGCCTTTTTCCAGTCATCCAGGACTTCCCCTGTTCGCCACGAGTTTTCAAAGATAATGGCCAATGGCTCTGCAATCACAGCCGCCAATTCCTTTAGCACTCTCGGATGCAACGCGTCCGGCCCCATGGACTTGTGCACGTCCAGCTTTTCTAAATAGTCCCTAACCACCTCTTTCTCCACAGAGGGCTGGCCACCTACTCCCCTTGCCGTGATGCCCAGCGCAGCAGTCTGGGAGCTGACCTTGTTCATGAAGACAGGGGGAAAAAAAGCATTGAGTACATTAGCTTTTTCCACATCCTCTATCACTAGGTTGCCTCCCTCATTCAGTAAGGGGCCCACACTTTCCTTGGCTTTCTTCTTGTTGCCAACATACCTGAAGAAACCCTTCTTGTTACTCTTAACATCTCTTGCTAGCTGCAGCTCCAGGTGTGATTTGGCCTTCCTGATTTCACTCCTGCATGCCCGAGCAATATTTTTATACTCTTCCCTGGTCATTTGTCCAATCTTCCACTTCTTGTAAGCTTCTTTTTTATGTTTAAGATCCGCAAGGATTTCACCGTTAAGCCAAGCTGGTCGCCTGCCATATTTACTATTCTTTCTACACATCGGGATGGTTTGTCCCTGTAACCTCAATAGGGATTCCTTGAAATACAGCCAGCTCTCCTGGACTCCTTTCCCCTTCATGTTATTCCCCCAGGGGATCCTACCCATCAGTTCCCTGAGGGAGTCGAAGTCTGCTTTCCTGAAGTCCAGGGTCCGTATTCTGCTGCTTACCTTTCTTCCCTGTGTCAGGATCCTGAACTCAACCAACTCATGGTCACTGCCTCCCAGGTTCCCATCTACTTTTGCTTCCCCCACTAATTCTTCCCGGTTTGTGAGCAGCAGGCCAAGAAAAGCTCCCCCCCCCCAGTTGGCTCCTCTAGCACATGCACCAGGATGCTGATGACCTGTTCTAGCTGTCAGTATTAATGCAGCTCTCGCTTCTGGGACACCAGACCAATGCAGGGCATGAGATGCAGTGGAGGAAATTTAGGCAGTGGCTTGTTGCCTTGAGAAGGTGGTGGCAGGCCTTGCTAAGGAGATCATGCAAGAGGCATGCAGAGATGGAGCAGTAGAAACAGCTGAGACAGGTTTTAATAGTTGTGGAATCTCACTGTGCTGACTGGCAGTTCTGGAGCAGGACCACAAATATCAAGTGGTGAAACTACATCATCCTGCAGACCTGGGGTGATCAGCTGTGACTCTAAATTTTCCACATGAGGCAGGCCACCTTCATGGAGCTGTGTGAGGAGCTTGCCCTCGTCCTTCAGCACCAGAACATGCGTATGAGGCCGTCCCTACCAGTCCAGAAGCAGGTTGTTATTGCCATCTGGAAGCTGCCTATCTTAAACTGCTGCAGATCAGTGGCTAACCAGTTTGGTGTTGGCAAGTCAGCTGTCAGTGCTGTGGTGATGGAGACTTGTGACTCAGTTATTGTTGTGGTTTGCCCATAACTGATCAGGATCACTAATGTCCCCAAAATAAGTATTGGCTGTAGGAGAATGGGGTTCTCGAACTGTCCCGGAGCCATGGATGGCACACATGTCCATGTCCATTGTCTACCCTCCACAAGGTTCACATGAATACATCAACTGGAAAGGATACTACCTGTTCATTTTGCAGACCTTGGTTGACCACAGAAGGAGATTCATGTACATCAACATGAATGGGTGCATGACACCAGGGTATTCCAGAGAAAAATTCCAGGGTGTTTTCAAATTTGGGCAAGGGAGGACTTTCGTCCCTCCCAGCAACATGGTTATCAGTGAGGTAACTCTATCCACTGTTACTTTAGGGGACTTGCTTTGTCCTCCACTGCCTGGCTCATGAAGTTGTACCCTGATGTGAGAGCATCTGGCAGAAGAAGGTTTAATTACACACTGATGTTGCAGGAAGGTGGTGGAATATGACTTTGACTGACTAAAAGCAAGTTGGTGCTGCCTGCAAACCATTTGGATGTCAATGCATGTAATGCCATTCATGTTGTCAGGGCGTGCTGTGCACTGCACAGCAGATGTGAGGATAGGGGGAGTACTTTCACCAGGAGTGAGTCAAATACCATATTGGTTTACAGACCCAGTACAGGCAACCAGAAAGTCACAGGGGTTGGGTCCAGGGAAGCGAGGGAAGTAACTGATGCCCTGCATGCCCACATTCTTGGTTGCCAGGGGAAATGCTCTTATATGGAGTTGTGATTCACCTGTTCTATCCATACCAATTTATCTCTTGTCAGTCTGACTGGATAAAAGCTTTGATTTGAATTTTCTGTGTCTTTGTTTCCCATTAGATTGTGCAAATACTTTATTTGAATACAACACAAGCACCCCAGCTGCCACTGTGTTAGGAAAAGGGCAAAATCTGTACTGAGCTGTAAACAACTGACAATATAGACAATCGGGGCAATGTCACAGGAAATGGAATTGCACATTCTACTCCTTGGATGCACAGGGATAGAATGAACAAATACATCTGCCCATGTACACTTCCACTCTAGGAGTGCATTGATTGGCTCGTGCCCCAGCCAGAACTCCTCATTGTCTGTGTTAGGGGGCTTAGTCCTTCACCCACTCACTTCCCTGGTCCTTCTCTCATGAACAGAGAGCAACAATACCTGAAGTCCAAAGGTGCAAACAATTCGATGTTTATTGGGGTGAACTTCCAGCAAGCATGATTCCAGTTTCCTTCCTTAGTGCCCCCCTTCCCAGCTTACCTGAGCCTTACCTGTGTCCCTGTTCCCATTTCCCCCCCTTAGCAAAACATGATTCCAATTTCCCACCCCCATTCCCTGTTCCCATTCCCCCCCTTACTTCCTGATTGACTGCAGACTATATAGTAAAACTTGAGTTCTGCTTAGCTAGACCTTAACCTATCATTTTACTGAAATTTAACTAACCAATCCTAACGTATTGTAACATGATTATTTAACCAATTATATCCCACCACCTTAATTAGTTTACACCCAGCAAAAGTAATTATATAGCAGACAGAAACAATCACAGAACCAGACAGAGACCATGCAAATAAACAATAGCAAAGTGGGAACTATAATGACAAAACAATACAGAAGTGAGGATTTCACAACTACATCTATAAAGACATAAGGGTTTCCCAGCTGTGTCTATTGATAAGTGAGTTCTCACTGAACAGAAAACTATCAAACTAAACTTCCGTTTACATCCTCTAGGCTCTTCCCTTTCTCTGGAGGTGGTAGATCAGATCTCCTTTCTAACAACCCCAGATTGCCTTATGTGAGGATGTGACCGTTCGCTTCCCAGCTTATGGCTGCCTCTGCTGCTTAGCCAGAGATCTTAACCTAAGAACAGGGCCTCAGACTGTCACAGTAAGAGAAGGCCCTTACACCGGCAGACAGTGATTTTGATTCTTTCTTTTATACCTCTATAACTAGCTAAGTGATAAGAATACACCTAAATTCTTAGAGTATAGGCCTTTACAGACAGGCCCGAATATCTATATCCTAACAGTCTGCATGACATGAAAGAGAGTCCATTATCCTCATTTTACAAATGGGGAAGCTGAGTCTCAGAGAGGTTAAGTGACTTGCTCAAGGTCAGGCAGCGAACCTGTATTAGAGCTGAGAAAGAAACCCCAGTCTCCTTACTCCTGCTCTCCACTGCACTGTGCTGGTGGATTGACCGCATGCTACATTTATTGATAGAATCATTGTCTCCAAGAGATGGGTCTGGTTAGGAAATCGACTTGTCACAAAACTTGGCATGAGTGAAGTAAATAACAAAGCAGGGAACCCTGTTGCATTCCTAGCAGGATCATATTGTTTGATCCTAGAGGGATCTGTTGCCCTCAGGGAATGCCCAGGCTGGGAAAATATAACTCTTGTCACCTCATGTGAGCAGCTGATTGCAAAATTAATTCACTTGTTATTACAGGAAAAACATGCCCCCAAGTTACAAAAGACCGATCATCCTTGTGGAGATATCTGCGAGTGCATATCACAGTGTATCTTGAGTCCCCACAGAAGCAATTTTGAACTTCCGCTGTCCCCTCCTCCCCCCCCCCTCCCACAATGCATGTATCATGTTGTTCTTTCGATAGCCATTTACAGCCCCAGTCTTCTTCCTCTCTCTTGCAAAAGATGAACGGGAAGTTCTTGAATCTCGCTGTTTCCAATGTAGATTTTCAAGAGAGAATGGAAGAGATCACTGGCCCATGGAGTGGTGCTGAAAAGAAACCTGACCCAATGGTCCAAATTCATCCCAGGTGTAACTCCATCGGGCTATGGAACATGGGAAGAGAGAGTTGGGTTCCAGAGATTCCAGGAACTTTTTATTAAAAGAAACAAAAATGTTATAAACAGCTTTGCAGAATGATCATGAAAATGTACCAGCCCAGCCACAAACTCTGCTTTCCTGCCCTTTACCTTGATGATAAAGAAATAGCTAGCAATATATTACATGTATTACTCGCCTCAGGTGAATGTGTGAGGTAGAATTTTGGGATGTGTGGGTTATAGGCATTTATTTAAAAATAGATAAAAGAACCCAAATTCAGCTCTGGAGTAAGTGGCTGTAACTCCAGCATAGTCTGCAGAGCTGCTCACATTTACACCGAGTATGAATTTGCGTCCGTTTGTAGCCTTTTCCATGCTTTGCTCTCTGTTTCCCTCTCTGAAGTATTGTCATGGTGGAAAGAAATGTTGCCTATAAAATCCATTTGGTTTTGGTGTTTAAGTGGGTGAAGACATGCAGTTTGAAAAGGAAAGCAGCTACTGGCCTGATATGTGGAGTCTGGGTTTGCTCAGATTTGAATTCAAGTTCCCCCCAAATTTGGGTCCATTCCACAGATGAGCTTGATCTGTGAAGATGAGAACTGTGACCTACACAGATCAGCCGTACCTGGTTACTACAGCGACAAATGTAAGATGTTAAAACTTTTTGTTCCTGTGTAGCCTGTGGAGTCAGCACAGCTAAGGGAGAGGGAGCTGGATTCTATTCCTGCTTGTCCTTCATCAGCGGAATTGTCTACTAAGGCCCCAAATTAAACACATGTTTAAATGTTTAGCTGAGTTCAGGCCTAGTGCCAATCGGTTATACAGGGGCAGTGAGATTGCCTCACTGTTCCTGGAGGCATAATGTAAAGTGTGTGTGGGGTGGGGGGTAGAGATGTCACTAGGGGCAGAATTTGACCTTTATTACTGGGGATGATATGCAAAAAGGATAGAAACCAGTTTGGCCTCCCAGGGCCTGATCCAAAGCCCACTGAAGTCAATGGAAAGACGCCCATATGCCAGGCCCCCAGATCCCAGGGTGAGCTTGCAGGGCTGGCAGTTAGCAAAAATGTCTTTTTATTTGTAAATTGAGCCCATTCATTGATTGATGTAGCTCTGGGTCTTATCTGAACTTCATACCGGAGGGCACCCACCCAGAGCTCTGAGATTTGATAGAGAAATTACTATGAGACAGTGATCCCCACAATGCCATTGTTTACTTAGTCGCCTTTCAGAGTAGAACAGCACTTTAATGCTGCTGGCGTGTATTGTAAGTCAGCTCAGGAATTTATTTCTGCTCGCTGGAGTGGCACTAATGCAGTGCGGGATTTTTTCACCTAAAAAGAAGCCTTTAAAGTTTCAAGATTTATGGCCAAGTTGGGGTTTTTTTGTTTTTTTTGGGGAGGGGAGGGCGTTTTGTTAACCCAAATAGGAATTCCACAAGGGTGTTTTTCTGTTTTTATTTAATCTCTTTAAACAACTCCATTTAGGCAGAACAAAAAGACATATTCACCATGTATAAAGATTACCAACTCACACGTAAATGTGAAATACGTACAGAATCAGAGGCATAGTAGGTGAGGTAATATCTTTTATTGGACCAACTTTCTGTTGGTGCGAGAGACGAGCTTTCGAGCCACACAGAGCTCTTCTTCAGGTCTGGGAAAGGTACACCGAGTGTCACGGCAAAATGCAAGGTGGAACAGATTGTTTAGTGTAAGTACTTAGGACATGTTGCAAGGGACAAGGCATTTGATGGATGATCATCTTAGATCTTTCATATTTGACCAGTACTTTGAACATATAAAGGGCTAAATATTACAAAAGATTGTCAACAAAGTAATGGACAGATAGGAATTTATGACAGGATTTTCCCAAATTCTGAACATCAGAATCTCTGTTTGAATCTAGTCCAGATTCCCTAAATACTCTAAAGATGATTGAGGGGTTCACATACTACAGGGGCCATATAAGCACCTTAGATCGATCTCAAAGCAATAAGGCAGATTTGGCTTGCTTTTACAGAACGAGCAGACAGTTGGCCCACCTTTGCTTCTTCCAGTGTGTATTTGGTAATCCACAAACCTTGGATTTTCACTTTTAAAATACTTCCATGTACATTTAGTGCTGGTGAAGGACGCTGGATTTACCACCCTGGAGACTGTGCCTCTGTTTATCCACAGAGCGGATACAACACAATCAGCCACCCTACCTCACCTGTGTATGTCAAGCCTGATCTTAAAGCACTTTACGAAGCCAGGAAAGCATCAGTGTCTCTGTTTCACAGAGGGGGAAACTAAGGTGTACAGAAGCGATGAAACTTGCCCAAAGCCATACAGCAAGTCAGTGGCAGAACCAGGAACAGAGCCCAAGGCTCCTTTCATCTATTCTGGTGCCCTGCCCAGTGGAACAGGCTAAATCCATTCAAAGTTAATGGGAGTTTTGCCAAACCAAGGACTTCAGGGGTGGGCTGAGCGTGGTTATGATTGGAATCTCGCCAGCATATAACAGTGGCTTGTTTGTAACATACGTAGCAAATAGGGTGAGCAGATGTCCTGATTTTATAGAGACAGTACTGATATTCAGGGTTTTTTCTTATATGGGCGCCTATTACCCTCAACCCTTTGTCCTGATTTTTCACCCCTGCTATCTGAGTCACCCTAGTAGCAGAAAGGAAGTAAAACTTATTCCAAGTCTCTCTTCTTTCCGACTATGACATGGGATGGTTAGCGGCAGTTGGCATTATGGCTCCACCTGCCTGGAAACAGAGAGGGAGAAGAATTATGAGAAAAGTTCTGTGTCTAGAAACTGCTTTTCACCCCCTCTCCTTCCACTTCTCCTTCCAACTGACCTAGAAGCATGGGGCCCTGGCCTCAGTCCTCCTGCCATGCCTTCTCCTTCCTAGATGAGTCTCAAAGCTGAAAACCAAGTTAAATAGCATAATTGCAAATGGTCCTGAAAATCCTGAGACACATACATACACAGGGCAGAAGGGGAACTCCTGACCTGAGAAATTGCAGAATACTTAGAGCTTGGAAGTAGCTAGCAGAGTGCGTGTGTGTATGTTGTGGCGGGGAGTGAAGGAGAGATTTGATTCTCTCTAGCAGTCCACTTCCCCATAATAACTAACCATCCTAAGGTGAGAGATGCCCTGGTGCCTTCATTATGTTGCCTCATATAACATGAGTGTTCTCAGTCTTCCTGCCACATGGCTGTGCTCCGTAATCCTAACCAGTACTCCAGCTCCTTAAATGTGTGCACATGGATGCGGTTTCCCTCCTATTCTGTGATGACACAAATCAGCTTCCATTGCAGAGAGCTGCTTTGCACCCCATGCCCACCCGCCACTTGAAAAAAATAAAAGTGGGTTATACTAAATGAATTGACTTTAATTAGCAAACATTATAACCCTTCAAGAGCTGCCGAAACGTGCCTTTGGAAGGAGCTCGTAAAATGAATAGTATTGCAAAACCAGACTGTTCTGCTGTTCTCTGCCTGATCCCATTCTGTTAGGTATGATCAGATTGACTAGTTGTTCCTGTTTGTTAGTAGAGCCCACCAGGGCCTCACTGTTGTGTGTTGTACAGAAATTGTGGCGGGGGGGGGGTGTGGCAGATCCTCAGCTGGTGTAAATTGGCTTAGCTCCCTTGAAGTCAGTGGAGTTATGCTGATTTACACCAGCGGAGGATCTGGCCCATGTAATAAAAAGGGAGGCCCAGATCCTCAAAGATATTTAGGCTCCTAACTTTCTTTGAAATCAATGAAGCCTAAATACCTTTGAAGATCTGGGCCATAGTCCCTGTCCCGGATTGCTCACCACAGGTGAATGAGACAGACAAGTCAGGACAAGCTAATAGTGAAACAAGCATATTGGTATAAGTAATAGATTCTGCTGCCTAGTCAATGTCCGCAGGTCAGGTTTTGTAGGCATCGTGAGAGAGGTGAGGGAAGGAGGCGTTTGAAAGAGGGGATAAGATGGGGAACTTTTCCACTGTATGAGGCCTTGGGTGGGAGATAGCATGAAGGTGCTTGGGGAGAAATGGACTAACAGATGGGGAAAGCCAGCATTGCAAAGCAAAGTTGACAGCTTGCTAAGATAAAGTTGCTGACATATTGAGCAGGGTTATATAGTGAAGGACCTTATTGGTAAAAATGTGAAGCTTGTATTTGATGCACTGGAAAAGGGACTCCACAAAGGGGTGATATGGCCAGAGCCACAAGCCAGTCGGCTGAGGCTAGCAGCAGCATTCGGAGTGGAACTGAGAACAGGGGCAAGGTTACACTAGTCAAGACTAATGAGGAAGGAGGTTATTTCAAAAGAATTCCAGCCCGGAGACCTAATCAGCCATGAATCTCAGCAGAGGGCAGCTCTCTGAGGCCAGGTGTGAGCTGCACAACTGGAGCGGACTTGGAGGTTGAGGCTAAATGTTGATTGAAAATCAAGGGAACCCGCTAAGGCACTGGCGGTTTATAGTCTGTTTTGGAAAGATACCTAATTAAAGTGTCAAGCAAGTAGCTCTCTTTAAGAAAGAAAGAAAACCAAATCTAAGCAGCTCTTTTCCCCTTAATGTTGCCACCCCATGATGGGAGTTCAACAGGAACAGGGTTTACAACAGCATGTGTTAATGAAGCTGCTTCTAATTAGATTCTACAAAACTTCGTATGCACTGTTAAGAGCTGAATGCAGTGCTGATCTAAAACATCTGGATTTTGTTCCCACGGCTCAATGAAATCATTTTCAACAGGTTTCTGTCAGGCCTGCAAACGTTTATTTGTGCCAGAAGAATTTGTGTCTGTCAAGCTGTCCTTCGGGTAGATTAAGGTAGACTCCTTGGGATGTTGGGTCTGCAGTCAAAAGGACCGGTAGAGTAGCAGGCAGTGGGGCAGCACATAATGCCGTCCTGGGGTGAGCTGCTCTGGGAGGTTGGTCAGGGGGTAGGATGAGAAGAGGGATTTCAATAGAGGAGAAGCAGTCATCATACAAAGGAGAGTTTTGGGGAGGCTGAACATTTTGGTGTTTCCAAGCCCCATTTTGCCTCAGTCGACCTCTGACTGTGACAGCAAATTGCCTGGTCAGTCAAAGCACGTGATCTCGGTGTATTACCCTCCTCTACGTGAATGCCTGTAACTCTCATTGCAAGTATCAGCCTTCCACCCTCCCAAATCCCTTTGGAGGTCTACTCTCAGTTACAGCGGAGCAAAAGCAGAGTGGAATGGAGGTTACTGAGTGCAGAAGCTCCAGAGTAGCAGCCGTGTTAGTCTGTATTCACAAAAAGAAAAGGAGGACTAACAAATTTATTCTCTAAGGTGCCACAAGTCCTCCTTTTCTTTTTGAGAGCAGAAGGTGGCTGTTTGATTTTTAAATGGGGGCTGCAGCCTGCCCCAGTGTCCTGTGAAACCTGACGGAGGGATAACTGACCATTGTGCTTTTCTCGCCCTCAGCTAGTGCCAATATCTGCAATGTTGTCCTGATGAGGCACACAGAGCTGGAAGAAGGGATCGATGTCCTGGACAGTAACGGAAACATTGTCGGATCTTCCAGAATTGCTGCCAAGCATGTATGTACCTGCGGGGTTCCCTGGAGCTTAGGGCACACACACGCAAACATGTATGTACCTGCGGGGTTCCCTGGAGCTTAGGGCACACACACATACACAGCTGGCCTTTATGCCCCAGGAAGCCCATGGCTGTGGGAACCCCTGGTTTGGGTGAGCTAGAAACAAAGGAGAATCTCAGCTGTCATTTAGAAAACTGGGATAGTCGAGGCCTTATTGATCATCCAAGATAAATCAGGCTATGGTGGTTAATTACCTGCTTTGCGCAGACAAGAACAGTGAGCACTCAGAAATCTGGGGGCTTTGGTGCACACAAAAATGTACAGGTGACAGATCAGGGGTACAGTTGGGGTAGAAGCTGCTTTTGAGTATTTGGTCCAGAATGCCTGGTTTAGTCAAATAAGATTAATCGTAGAATAAGAGTGATAGAAACTCTCATTTAAAATGTTAGCTACAAGGGGGGAAGGATAGCTCAGTGGTTTGAGCATTGGCCTGCTAAATCCAGGGTTGTGAGTTCAATCCTTGAGGGGGCCATTTAGGGATCTGGGGCAAAAATTGGGGATTGGTCCTGCTTTGAGCAGGGGGTTGGACTAGATGACCTCCTGAGGTCCCTTCCAATCCTGATATTCTATGATTCTGGTTACCGTGTGACCAGTCTAGCAGCAAAAGGCAGAATGAGATCCAGTGGGTGAAGCTGGACAAATTCAGATAAGAATGTATGGAGCAGATTTTTAACAATGGTCACTGGATCAACTTCACTAAGTCTGTGGTTGATTCTCCAGCACTTGAGGTCTTAAATCAAGACTGGTCGTTTTTCTAAAAGATATGATATAGCTCCACCAGAAGTTGATGGGGCATGTTATGCAGAAGGTTAGATTTGATGATCATACTGGTCCTTTCTGGCCTCAAAAATCTATGAATTCTTTTAAGTGAGATCCTGTTGTCCCCCCCCCCCCCGCCCTTTCCCCCCACTGTCAGTCTGAGGATTTCACTGTGGAAGCTGTAAGCAGTTGACATTGAGGATAGGGCAGAGTAACATACACCTTTTTACAAATGAGAAAAACTTAGTTTGCCAGCTGAATAGCTCTTTAACCCGCCATGTGCCAAATGACATTAATAGCCATCAACCAAACCTTTATAAGGAGACCCCAGCTGTTTTTATTCCCTTGCTAACACCTGGTTTGTTCCCCCCCACCCCACCCCTTGGCCAACCTTCTAAATTCTGCCATATGCTCATGACTACATTATGACTTTCCTGTTTTTTCTGTTCTTGAGTAGCTTTGTCTCCAGAGCTTTGTCTGATTATCTTATTGAACCGGGTTGTTTTCTAGCGGGTTTTAATCTGAAAGGTAAAGTGTGCAGAGGCACAAATCCAGGCAGAGGAGCTCATAATACAATCCTTGGCACGTCTATCGCTCCTTCTGTCCAAGGCTCTTAAAACACTTTACAGAGGTAACTAACTTAGCCTCTCAGCTGCCTGCAAGGAATGGTGAGTCACTATTAATATTGCCATGTTACTGAAGGGGAAACTGAGGCACAGAGCTGTTAAGCAGTTTGCTGAAGAGCTCAGAGGCAGTTCTATCAGAGCTGAACCAGATTTCCTGACCTGCCCCCACCCCATCCCTAGCCCAAGACCTCTCTGTGTCCTAATGTCTGGCCAAATGGCTCAGGCCCAGATCCTGAAAGGTAGCTAGGTTCCTAACTTCCATTGATTCAATGGGAGTGAACCATGTAAATACCATTGAGAATCTGGGCTTAATTGGTTACCTGGCAGCACATTTTGAGTGACGTGCGACTGGCATTTTTATCTATGCAGGAAGGTGACAATCGGTGGAAAACCTTGTGTGGGGGTTACCTTTGCTGCCCTATGCTGCTGCAGCTCCGTGTCTCTGGGCGGGGTCCTCCCACTCTGCGTGGCTGCATGCGGAGAGGGAATTGAAACATAGCTCAGCTGCGATGGGTCTCACCTCACACAACTTGCCAGGCAGCTGTACTGTCCCTCTGTCCTCCTTCCAGTCAGCAGCAGCCGCTGGGCTCTGCTCTGACTGGGCCGCTTAGCCACACTCCCCCACCACCAGTGTTTAGATTTCTCAGTTACCCTCCTTGCAGCTGTGCATATGCACCCTGCTTTCTCCACCAGTCTGCTCCTGTCAGCACCTGGTTGTCTCCCCCACCTCCTGACTGCACCCCTCCCAGCACCCCATCACTCAGCATTAGCCCCATGTCCTCCTCCTTGATTCACCTTCCAACCTCCAGACTCACACAGCTTCACCCACCCCAAGCTTCCCATCAATTCAGCTCATCCCCCTCCCTTCTTTCAGCATGAGCTGTCATCCCCTGTCCCTCAGCCAGTGAATGCAGACACAGCCTCACCCTCTCCTGCTCTGCTCACCTCATCCCTTTGGGAGACAGTTCGGAGTGGGGAGAGAGGAGCGTCTACTTCAGCGCTACTTCTCTGGGCTGGTGTGGAGAACACATCCTGAGCTCTGAGCCCTTGGCTACCAAACAGCAGGCTAGGACCTCAGGAGTTTATTGCTAAAACCATACACAGTAAATGTTAGAGCCTGATTCAGTGGCACAGTGCATTGGAGGCAGGCCGGTCTTGTGGTTGAGGTATTGGACTAAGACTCAGGAGAACTAAGTTTAATTCCTGGCTCTGCTGCATGCTCCTTGTGTGACTTTGGGCAAATCACGTTATCTCTGTGTGCCTCAGTTCCCCCATTTGTAAAGTGGGGATGATTGTACTTCCTGACCTCCCGGGTTCATGTGAGGATACAATGATCAGAGTTTGTGAGGGGCTCAAATGCTCTAGTGATGAGGTAGATCATAGAATCATAGGAATATAGGGCTGGAACAGACCTTGAGAGGTGATCTAGGCCAGCCCCTTGCTCTGATGCAGGATGAAGCAAACCTAGGCTGTCCCGCCCCCGAAAGGTGTTGGGCCAAATTGCACTTAAAAACCTTCAGTGACGGGGATTCCTCGGCCTCCCTTGAAAGACTGTGCCAGAACTACCCTTAGAGTTGGAAAGTTTTTCTTAAATATTTAACCTAAATTTCCCTTGCTAAAGATTAAGCCCATGACTTCTTGTCCTACCTTCAGTGGGCGTAAGGAACAATTGATCACCGTCCTCTTTATAAGAGTCCTTAACGTATTTGAAAACTGTCAGGTCCCCCTCAGTCTTCTTTGCTTAAGACTAAACATACACAGTTTTTTTAACCTACCCTCATAGGTCACGTTTTCTAAACCTGTTATCATTTTTTGTTGTTCTTCTCTGGACTCCCACCGGTTTATCCACATCTTTCCTAAAGTGTGGTGCCCAGAACTGGACACAGTACTCCAGCTGAGGCCTCATCTGTGCGGAATAGCATGGGATTGTTATCTCCCTTAATACACCCCAGATTATTAGCTCTTTTCACAACTGCATCACATTGCTGACCCATATTCATAGATAGAAAGTTAAGTTATTTATTACATGGTAGGGCCATGCCCTGCTCTCGTTTATATCAGAGTTACTGTGGATTTACACTGGCATAACTGAGCACAGATTCTGGTCCATAATTCGCAGCAACAGAGCAAGAACAGAATATAGGCAAAGAGAGCTGGGCAGGAATTTTTCAACAATTTTTTTTTTAAATGAAAAATGCTGATTTATCAAAACCAAAACTGCTCGCCAAATGGGGTCAGTTTTGACAAATCTCCCAAATCGAAACATTTTTGCAAAAAAAAATCTTTTGAAATTGTCAAAATGTTGCTTTTTGACATTTTCCGAAAGAGAAGTTCAAACGACTTTTTGTATACACGTTTTAGTAAATTTAATCTGAAAAGTTTTTTTTTAAATTTTTGTGTTTTTTTTTTAAAAAAAGTCATCATTGAAACAAAACGTTTGTTTACCCTAATTGAATTATTTTTTCAGTTTGTCAGTGTGTGAAAAATTTCAAGGTTTTGATTTCCTTTCCTGATTCAGAATGGGAACATTTTTCAAACTCTAGAAAACTCTCTGGGATGGGAAGAGCACTTACTGCCCAGCCCTGTGTTGATAAATTGGCGCGGGTTGAGAGAAGAACCACGGGAATGATTAGCAGTTCAGAAAACATAACTCAGGCCATGTCTACACTATGACTTATGTTGGCAAAACATATGTCACGCAGCGGGGTGAAAAAAACACACCTTTGAGCGACATACGTTTTACTGGCATAAGTGGTAGTGTGTACAGCACTATGTCGGCGGGAGAGCATGGGCGGTGGGTGGAGTCCCCCTTCTGAGAGACTAGCCCCCCTGGCTCCACCCCTTCTGCCTGAGGGCCCCCCCTGTGCTCAGAGCCCCCAGACCCCCCCGATGGCTGGAGGACCCCTGGGCCAGCTAGAGCCCTAAGCCCCCCTGCTCCCGGAAGAGTCCCGGGCTGGCTGGAGCTCCCGCAGCCACTCTGCGCCTTCCCTCCTGAGACCCCAGGCCGCCCCGTGGGAAAAGCTCTCGTCTCTTCTGAAGAACCTGAGCTTTTTATATGCGCCATGCAGGTTCCGGGGTGGCTGAGGGGGCAGTATGTGTTATTCAGGTTCCTGGAGTTCACGGAGAGTACTGATGAATCCGGGAAGTTGATTAGCACACACTGCCTCCTCAACTGCCTCAGACCCTGCATGGCGCATAATAATAATCAAAGACTTCCTCGCAACTGGCATCCAGCAGCTACAGGGAGAGCTCCTCCCGCCACCATAGCTACCTCATTGGATGTGGTTTAATATGTCGACGGGAGAGCTCTCTGCCATTAGCATGGAGCAGCTACACAAGAGACCTTACAGCAGCACAGCTATCGGTACCGCTGTGCCTCTGTAAGCTGTCTAGTGCAGAGATAGCCCTACAGTGATAGATTCAAAGAACGCCGTCTTTTTAGCTTAACAAAGAGAAAGTTAAGGGGTGACTTGATCACAGTCTGGAAGTACCTGCATGGGGAACAGAAATTGGCGTGCTCTTCAGGCGAGCAATCAGAGGTATGTATAACAAGATCCAATGGCTGGAAGCTGAAACTAGACAAATTCAGACTGGACATAGGTGCAAATTTTTAACAGTGAGGGTAATTAACCATTAGAACAACTTGCCAAGGGTTGTGGTGGGTTCTTCATCACTGGCCATTTTAAAATCAGTATTAGATGTTTTTCTAGAGATCTGCTGTAGCTCAAATAGGAATTAATTGACGAAAGTTCTCTGGCCTGAGTTGTACAGGGGGTCGGACCAGATAGTCACAGTGGCCCCTTCCGGCCTCATAATCTATGAATCTATATGCAAGTGACTGGTATCAACCTTGTTATCAATCTTTGTGGTTACATTCCAACCATATACATACCATTAAAAAATGCTAGGGAAAGGATTTCTGACCCAGTGGATTGTTTGATCAAAGAAGGCATATGCTGGGAGCAGTTCTAAGTGTATGTCTTCTATTTCTTTTCTTTTCTTTTTTTGCAGGCACTGATAGAGACAGCCCTGACTAGAGTGGTCCTGCCAATGCCTATACTGGTTCTACCTCCAATTATTATGTCTATACTGGAAAAGTAAGTGTTGGGTGATGTGGGGCAGGGGGGAATTTCCAGGAAAAGGGAAGCCGAGGGAAAGTGAGGAACAGCCTCGTGGGTAAAGATGTGCAATTTAGGGTACATCTGCACTGGAGCTGGAAGACGTCATTTCCTGCTCAGGGAGACATACCTGTGCTAGCTCAAGATAGCATGCTAAAAATAGCAATGTAGCCACAGCAGTGCAAGCAGCAGGAGGGGGCTAGCCAAGACCCTAAGTATGTACTCAGGTCAGCTAGCCCACCCATGCCACCATGGCTACTCTTCTGCTTTTAGCCTGCTAGCTTGATCAGAGCTAGCACGGGTATGTCTACCTGCGCCGGAGATTACACCTTCAAGCTCCAGTGTGGACGTTAACTGTGATTTCAGAAGAAATATCCTTGTCAAACTGGCCAAGGACAAAAGTATACTCCAGTAGAATGCAGTAATTGTATTCTTACACACTGTATTGTTATTTCGGCATCCTTGGCAATCAGTGTAAAATACTGTAGCAGTAATATCAGTATTATGGCTTCTCGTTAAAAGGAACAAGAAGAAATCTTTCTGAATTGCTGCTGTTGCTTGATTACCATTACTCTTTAGGGGGCTGAAAACCCACTGTATTCAATGGACAGATTCCTATTGATTTCAGTGAACTTTGGATCAGGCCGTAAGCATGTAATTTCATCCAGGCCTTGGGCCTCTTTCTGAAAAACTGGGCCTAATTGTATGGAAGCATGGGTAGAATACTAGCCTTGAATGCTGTCTGTTGCATGCTCTGTGAAACTTGGCTTCCTGTGATTAAGATTGGCTCCCTCATGATGTATGGCTCCATGGTATTTCAGTGCATTTTTGAGAAATGCTACGTTTTTGGTAGCACGTTAGGGTGTGTGTGGTATGGGGCAGCATTATCATATTATGTCTAATTATCAGTGTCCCTGCATTTTAACAAAATATGTGCTACATCCAGTGACCATTTCCATTCTCCTCCTCCCCTGTGTTCCAGGATGTCTTTTCTTTTCTGCTAAGAAGGTAGTGCAGTGAGTTCTTTTTTGTTCTAGATGTTTACTCTTTCCTGGCTTCTTAAAAAAAAATTCTCTGCCAGAGAAGAGGCCATCTACTATTATCCCATCTGGACACCTCATTCAGTTTCAGTGGGCTTCAATGGGGCGTGTGTCACCTGTGAACCTTCAGAGACTGATTACTGCTTTGAACGATAGTGTCTCTAAAGTGCCAGCTACCTTTGTTCTGATGGCTAAACTGGAAGCATTTTTTAAGCAAATGTTAATGATGGCAACTCTAAAACACTCCACTGACAAAGTAAACAATAATTAGCACGACTGGGTATTGAACCTCAGCTTTGGGTAGCAACAGCTTTGTCCTTGGTCCATAAATGCAATTGGGCTGTGTGAAATTCCGATTTATTATTATATATTATTATTATTATTAAAAAGAAAGGATCAAGCCTTTTTTCTGTAAGCGTTAATGGCTGATGGGCTTCTGGGCATCTTGTTCATTTGTATTACTGTCGCCTCTTGAGACCCTCTCCAAGACCAAGGCCCCAGCATGCTAGGTGCTGTACAAGCACATAGTGTCCCTACCCTGGATTCTCTTAAATGGACACAACAGACAAAGGGTGGCAGGAACCACAGTATTATTAGCCCCATTTTACAGATTAGAAAATGAGGCAGAGCGAGATTAAGGGCCTGTCTGCATGGGGATATTGACTGGAATAATTCCAGTTTGGATTAAGCTAAACCAGAATAAGAGTTTCCACACAGCTATTCCAGAATAGTTGTTATGCTTTAAAATTGCACCCTACCTTATTGTGGAATAATTTCCTTGTGTAAACAAACCTTAAATGGCTTGCCCAATATCACAAAGAGAGTCCCAGCCCATTGCTTTAACAACAAGACCATCCTCCTTCCCTGCTATTAATTATTTTTGTAGCACAAACCCTGTGCTTGGTACTTTCCAAACAGACATGCTGTGAATACTAATGATACTTACTTTTCATTGGAAGCGCTTTATAAAGAAGCGTGGTGGTATTATCCCTATTTTACACATGGGAAAACTGAGGCAAATGGACCGGAAGTGACTTGCCCAGTGTCACCCATTAGGTCAGTGGCAGAGCTAGGAATTGAATCCAGGACTCCTGAGACCCACATGGTTCATGCCAAATAAAAAATCTGTGCCGTTTGATGAGATGTAAAACTAGCACCTTGTGTGGCATGTGCAAGGTGGTTTAAAGATCTTATGGAATTTTTGATCCCCTTTTCCCAAAGATCAGGCTGTGAACCCAGGTGTCCAGGCCAAATCCCAGCCTGGGGAATTCTGGCAGAACCTTAAAATACTACCCTCTGTTCCAGTCGTAGTCACCTTCCTCTTCTCTCCCACCATGACCTTCTTGGGCTTTGCCTTGCTCCAGCATCTCTTCCTGTTCCCATTAAATCCCCCAGGCACTAAGCACTGCCTGCTCCAGCCTGCATTTCCTGAGATGTAGTGATCTTCTCCCACCATCAGTGTTTGCTTTCCCTACTCTAAATCTGTGGCTCTTTCCTGCTGCATGGTGTGGTTGCTGTGGTTGCTCTGTTCATCCACGTTTGCTCAATGGTTTTCTCAGACCAGTTATTATAGTATGAGGCTCCTTTCTTGCCGTAAGGAGCTGTCTGTCCCTAAAAATGGGAGATTGACAGCTTTTGGGATGCCAGCAGAGGGTGCCCAAAGACAGGAGTCTCCCACTGGAGCCAGAAGACTCCCCAGGCATGTACCTGTGCAGTTCTACATTTTTTTGCAGGGTTTTTTGTTTTTAGTGGTCAGTGAAATAAACATTTTCAGTCTAATTTGATGACAACTCTCTGAGGGGAAGACTAAAGAGGAAGGGCCTTTTTGGAAGAATTGAGTTTTCAGTTCAGGTCAGTACAGGAAGGTGGAGGCATAACAGACAGGGTCAGCAAGGAAGGAATGTCGATTTATAAACCAGGTTTTGAGCTGGCCAGCGAAGCTACACGGGTTTACTCCAGGAGAGGATCTGGCCCATAAAGACTCCATTGGGGCATTGGCTGGGATTATACATTTTTATTTTCATACAATAGTTGTCTCCTGGAGTCAAACGCTGAGGTGAGAATCTCAGGTTTCAGGTTTTTTTAAGTAACTTTTTAGCCCTTGTGGATGCAAAGAAGAGCGTGAAAATGTGATCTGAGTGCCCCCTAAAGGCTCAGAAACCACCAAACCAACAAAATTATTATTTATTATTTTTAAAAAAAAATTATTATTTTTAAGCCAATATCATGGTTCGGGCTCTGGCTTTCGATTTCTGAATGCTTTGGATTGGCAATACTGTGCTTATATTATAAGGACGAGCAGAAATATAATTTCTCTACTTATTTATAATAATATTTACAGACAATGCAGTAGATTTTCAAAGGCACAAATGGCATATAAGCACCTAACTCCCATTGACTTTCAGTGAGAGATAGGTGTCTCGCTGCCATTTGTGGCTTTGAAGATCTCTCCCATTATAATATCTAGTTTTGGAAAGCTGTGATACCTTATTCTGATTGCTGCCTTGCTTTTCTCCCTCTTCAGTTCCAACATGAACTTATCACTGTTGTCTTGAGAACTGTTAGTGTTTTAAAAATTGGTTCCATAACACCTGAAAACTTGGAACTCCAGTTTTCAAGTGCTATGAACCTCTATCCTTTATTTATCTATAGCAGTTTGTGAGTTATCAGCTGCTAAAATCATGTTAGTATTGACATGGGGAAAATCCCAAGGTTGTGATCATGATTGTGATTTTTAAGATCTTCTGTTTCAAGTCAGTTCAACATTAAACTGCATCTCCCAATCGTGCTGCATTGCCTCATAGAAGTTGTAATTCAGATGCCTGACCAGACTACATCTTCCATGATGCGCCATACAGCCTGGTCAGAGGGGAGGCTGCACTGCATCATGGGAGACATAGTCAAGCCAGGGGACCTGGTCCACAGGAGAAAATGGTGGCACGAAACTCCTGAACTACAACTCCCATGAGGCAATACAGTACCATGAAGAGATTCAGTTTAATTTTGAATTGGCTTGAAACAAAATGTTTTGGATCAGTTCAACAAAGTGAAATGTTTCAATACAAGTGTAACCAACCTGAAATGAAGTATTGTGATTAGGTATTCCTGAAGGGAAATTGAAATTTTTTGGGAAAATCAAAATTTTCCAGTGAAAAATTTCAATTTTGCAGAAGCTGTCTTTTTCTGTCAAAAAATCATTTAGGTGGAAAATTGCCAGGCCGCTCTTTTTCCTGTCTGTCTATCTGAGAGACAAGGTGTATAAACTTGAAAACTTGTCTCTTTCACCACTTTCACTTTTATTGGAAGTTGGTCCAATAAAAAATATGACCTCACTCACATTATATTTAGACTTGAAATTAGACTAAGGTTTCTAACCATCAGAGGAGTGAAATTTTGGAATAGCCTTCCAAGGGAAGCAGTGGGGGCAAAAGATCTATCTGCCTTTAAGATTAAACTCGGTAAGTTTATGGAGGAGATGGTATGATGGGATAACATGATTTTGGTCATTAATTGATCTTTAAATATTCATGGTAAATAGGCCTAATGGCCTGTGATGGGATGTTAGATGGGGTGAGATCTGAGTTACCCAGGAAAGAATTTTCTGTAGTATCTGGCTGGTGAATCTTGCCCATATGCTCAGGGTTTAGCTGATCACCATATTTGGGGTCGGGAAGGAATTTTCCTCCAGGGCAGATTGGAAGAGGCCCTGGAGGTTTTTCGCCTTCCTTTGTAGCATGGGGCACGGGTCACTTGCTGGAGGATTCTCTGCTCCTTGAAGTCTTTAATCCACGATTTGAGGACTTCAATAGCTCAGACATAGGTGAGAGGTTTTTCGCAAGAGTGGGTGGGTGAGATTCTGTGGCCTGCGTTGTGCAGGAGGTTGGACTAGATTCTCATAATGGTCCCTTCTGACCTTAGTATCTATGAATCTATATTCTAATATCCTGGGACCAACAAGGCTACAGCAACACTGCAAACTCTGTCTGACAGACAGCTGTCTGTCATATTCCGGTTATGGTGGGAAAGTTTTATTGCAGTTTTAGCAAGAGACACATGAGATGTATTACACGTAGCTTTAGTTATTAAAAAAAATCTCATCTTACTTTAGAAATGGTGAGGAGAATGATGACTTATTATTTTTAAGGCTGAAGGTGATTTTAATTAAACCTAGGCCTGAGTCACAAAGTTCCATCTGGATCTTCCTCAGAGTTCTGCTGTGTTTGCATCTGAGGTTGTGGTTAGTGAGAAAAGTGACTCTGACAAATACCATTCTGATGCCAGGGGTAAATTGGTGTAATTTCCTTGACTGAAGTGGAGCTGTGTTCCATCAGCTGAGAATTTGCCCATAGTCCCCATCAATGGTTTTTAGCTTAAAACAAGACTAATACAGTGTTGTTGGGGGTTTTTGTCCAATATTTTAAAAGTTTATTTTAGTGGCCAGTTCCTGGTGGTCGTCTTTCCACTTGGATCCAGGTCTTTCATCTCTCCCAGCCATCTATCGCATCTCTCCATCTGCATGTTTTAACTCCCCCAGCTGCCTCTCTCATCTCTCATGCCATTTTTTTCAGCTCTCTTGGCGTCTCTAGTCTCTTTGCCTGCTGCGTATTTTAACTCCCTGGGCCTTCGTTCTTTGCTCTTCAGGCAACTCAGTGTTACCTCCCACTGTTTAGCTCTCCGGTGTTCCGTTCTTTCACCATGTCTTATGCATCTCCTGCTGCCTGGACATGGTGTGGAAGCATCCAACCTAAAGAATCAACATTTATTTTGGGATGGCATGTGCTGTGTGAGCAGCATAATGCCAGTTATTTTGCACAGATGTATTCTTATTTCAGTTGTATAATTAACAATAGCTATGTTAAGACAGCCTTAATAAAATATAAGTATGGTTTAGATGCATCCATGAAAGTAAGAAAATTCTAAGTATGGGACATAGATAATTTTAAAGCAGAAGAAAGTAGGAGAACTCATCATGTGCCTTCTCTGGTGTAGACTCACTGGACCCCTTAGCATAACTCTGACTTCAGTGGAGTTACACCAGGAATGAATGTATCCTACTTGTATCTCACAATGTTGTCATCATTCAGATACTTGCAGGTATCCTACTGTGCAATGGTTATAGAGAGATGAGGGAGAAACAGTACAAGGATTCTCCATCTAAGCATCAGTTGCCACAGCCATATTCCCAGCACTCTCCCGTTCCCCTCACCCAGCTTCCTTCTTTTCTCACAGAAGCAGAATTAGAACCTATTCACTGTATAGATTATTACCCCAGTCTCAGACACAATTGCAGCCTAGCATGGCTGGCCTAACATGGTTATAAACCTCATCCCTTGCTGGACACTCCCATTGAATTAATTGGGAACAGGACTGGGCCTCATCTTCGGAAGTGATTCTGTGTGTTACCTAATGGGCTAGCCTACACTGTTCTTTGGGCTAGCATAAGTCTTAAAATCACCAGTCTGCACTGGGCAAAGAAACCAGTTTAGCAGTAGCCATGCTGGAAAACACAAAAGAGTTATGCTAGCATGATTCAAGCCATAATGTAGACAGGTCCCAATGACTTTTTTCAGCCATCAAGGTAAGGTCTGCTACGGCGGTTACAGTGGTGAGAGTATCAGAGGCTGCTGTACTCTCACAAAGTTAGTTTGGTATAAATTAAATAGGGCTGTTGATTAATTGCAGTTAATTCACGCGATTAACACAAGAAAATTAATCGCGATTAAAAATTAATTTCGATTAATCACAGTTTTAATTGCACTATTAAACAATAGAATACCAATTGAAATTTATGAAATATTTTGGATGTTTTTCTACATTTTCATATAAATTATATTCTGTATTGTAATTGAAATCAAAGTGTGTGTATATTTTTAATTTCAAATATTTGCACTGTAAAAATGATAAAAGAAATAGTATTTTTCAATTCACCTCATACAAGTACTCTAGTGCAATCTCTTTGTTGTGAAAGTGCAATTTACAAATGTGATTTTTTTTGTTACATAACTGCACTCAAAAACAAAATAATGTAAAACTTCAGAGCCTACAAGTCCAATCAGTCCTACTTCTTGTTCAGCAAATCACTAAGACAAACAAGTTGTTTTGCATTTATAGGAGATAATGCTCCCCACTTCTTATTTACAATATCACCAGAAAGGGAGAACAGGCATTTGCATGGCACTTTTGTAGCTGGCATTGCAAGGTATTTATGTGCCAGATATGCTAAACATTCGTATGCCCCTTCATGCTTTGGCCACTATTCCAGAGGACATGCTTCCATTCCGATGACACTCATTAAAAAAAAATGCGTTAATTAACTTTGTGACTGAACTCCTTGGGGGAGAATTGTATGTCCCCTGCTCTGTTTTACCCACATTCTGCCATATATTTCATGTTATAGCAATCTCGAATGATGACCCAGTACTTGTTCATTTTAAGAACACTTTCACTGCAGTTTTGACAAAACGCAAAGAAGGTACCAATGTGAGATTTATACACATAGGTACAGCACTCGACCCAAGAGTTAAGAGTCTGAAGTGCCATCCAAAATCTGAGAGGGATGAGGTGTGGAGCTTGCTTTCAGAAGTCTTAAAAGAGCAACATTCCGATGTGGAAACTGCAGAACCCAAACCACCAAAAAAGAAAATCAACCTTCTGCTGGTGGCATCTGACTCAGATAACGAAAATGAGCATGTGTCAATCCACACTGCTTTGGATTGTTATCGAGCAGAACCTGACATCAGCATGGACACATGTCCCTTGGAATGGTGGTTGAACCATGAAGGGACATATGAATCTTTAGCACATCTGGCACATAAATATCTTGCGATGCTGGCTGCAACAGTGCCACAAGAACTCCTGTTCTCACTTTCAGGTGACATTGTAAACAAAAAGTGGGCAGCATTATCTCCTGCAAATGTAAACAAACTTATTTGAGCGATTGGCTGAACAAGAAGTAGGACTGAGTGGACTTGCAGGCTCTAAAACTTTACATTGTTATATTTTGAATGCAGTTACTTTTGTACATAATTCTACATTTGTAAGTTCAACTTTCATGATAAAGAGATTGCATTACAGTACTTGTATTAGGTGAACTGAAAAATACTATTTCTTTTGTTTTTTTACAGTGCAAATACTTGTAATCAAAAATAAATATAAAGTGAGCACTGTACACTTTGCATTCTGTGTTGTAACTGAAATAAATATGTTTGAAAATGTAGAAAACATCTAAAAATATTTCAATAAATGGTATTCTATTACTGTTTAACAGTGCGATTAATTGCGATTAATTTTTTTAATTGCTTGACAGCCCTAAAATTAAATACTTGGGGACATACAGAGGTATCCACATGGAATTTCAGTTTTATCCAAACTCCCGTCCATGAGAAAATAATAAGCTATGTTGTTGTTTTATTTTTTTATATGGCATGACCAGTGCGCATAGAGCTTATAAAAACATGGGGTCAGATACTCTGCTGAGTGTAAATTGGCACATCTTCAGTGGAGTCAGTGGAACTGCTCCAGTTTACACCAGTAGAGATTTTGGCATAATGCCTCTACTCCAGAGACCTTACAGCCTAAATCAGGTATGTCAGACATACAGCCCGGGTGCCAGACCCAGCCTGCTGGATGTATTTGCGTGGCCTATATGGCATTCGGATTGTGAAAAATTAGTTTCTAGCCCTCGCAGTTGCCAAAGGAAAAAAAAAAAAAAACCTTTCCAAGCCCAAACTGAGCGTACACAATGCTGTGTTTTCTTGAGTATGTAGAGTCTGAAACAGTAGCCTAGAGGGGTGAACTCTCTTGCCCCCTATTGATCCAACCATTGTGTCAGCTCTACAGCCCACGGTGGCCCACCAGTGTCAGCACTGACCATTTCATTGGTGATCACTTCAGTGGATAGAACTGAGAATGTGTTTCAGGTGCAGGGGCCAGTGTGGAAGAAGACACAAAGATGAGAGGACAGCAGCGAGGCAGAGGGGAAGGAGGACATGTTGGCAGAGCAGAGAGAGCCAGGGGTGTGAAGTGAGAACAGAGATGTAGGCAGGAGGGAGTCTCGGAGCTGGGCAAGGCCTAAAAGGCAAGGCCGAGAAGCTGGAAATAGAGGAGAGGAGGATGAGCTTGGCTGTTTCATTCTGAGTAGTCTGGAGGGGAGCAAGCAGCAATTGTGGCGGAAGGCCAGGGAGCACGAAGCTGCAGGGTTGGTTCCTTGGGGTATGTTTATAATAGCACACTGCACTTTTCAGCAGTGAATCTGATGATACAAAGGTGAAAACAGTCTCCTCACACCCTGCATGTTGCCCTATGTTCACTGAAATTCTATTAGAGCAGTCCCCGTCCTTTCCCCACAAGACAAGTTTGCCCATTGCAAAACCCACCCCCACAGCTGATACCCCGTGGTCCCCTGGTGGGCAGGCTCAGAGAAATGGACATGGGGTTGGAGACTGAGCTCCCTCCTTGAGGAACAAGTGAAGGCATGTTAGCTGGATGGCATTTCAGCTGCCTGGGCTGTGTCCAGTCTGTAGATATCAAGTGAACCTCGGTCTCCAGCACATCTGTCACCAGCATAGAATTCCCTTGAAAACATCTGGGAAGTGGGGAAGCTGCAGTCACTTTGATAATTCTGTTCTAGGCAGCAGAATGATCTTCTGTCCAATCCCAGGAGTGCAGTTACATCTTTCAGCAGCATTTGTATAGTGGAGAGCAGAGAGGTGGTGTCAAGATTTTAACAGGAACTCACACAATAATTTCTCCCTCCCTCTCCCTTAACCTGTGATCCTAGTGTCTTGGGGTTTGTGTGCTGTGTCGGAGAGGAGAACTGGGAATCAATTAATTTGTTTTTCGAGTTAAACAAAAAGGGTTTCTCGTAACCAGAGCCAAAGAAGGTGTCAGAACCTTTTGGCAAACAGAGTTGTACGAGAGACCCTTGGCTGGAAATCTTTATACTATAGAGTGTGTGAGTAGGGCTACTGGTTTGATTGGTTCATGGGGAGGATTCTAGCTATTTTTTCCTATATTGGTCCTTATACCACACTCATTGCTGGAGTATCTTAGCGCCTTCCAGTAGAGCATTAAGCAATGTGACTGCACATCTGTCACATTTTTTGTTCTCTCATCCTCTTCCCAGAGTGTGTGCAGTGGAGTGTTTTCTTTTGGAGGGTTTATACACCCACACGTACATACGTTGCTATGTGTTTATATTAGAGATGACAAGGTCAATGACATGTTCCTAGCTCTTGGAATGGAAAGCAGTGAGGTTCATGGTGGTCCTTAGTTCCTGAGGGAGTTCATTTTGCCGTCTCCAACCGGCCCCTGAGAAACCTCTGTCTCCAGCACAGACAAGCTTTACCCTTATTTCAGATCGTTCCATTGTGCCAGAAGAGAAAGATCATTGATAACAGTCCCCATCCTGAAGATGTAGGCTCTTTAGGTAACCTCGGCCCAGGCTGTTGAGTGCTTTGAAGATAAGGATTGAGACCTTGAACTTGATTTGGTAGTGCAGGAAGTGGAAGGCAGGTGTGATGTGCTCACGTTGCTCAGGAGATCTGCTACAGCGTTCTGTACCAGTTGGAGTTTGCTAAGGGCTGAAGGCTTCATGCCCAGGTATGTCACCTTGCTGTAGTCCAGAAGGCAGAGGGTATAAAGTTCAAGACACTGGTTATATAGTTTTAATAAAATATCCTTAATTCTGCAATAAAAACAGTTGAGCACCATTTTATGCATAGTTGAAAATCATCTCAAGCCACTGACTGGGCAAGGCACCAGCAGAGTGCCTTTGCAATAATTTATTTTTGGTAGTGTCCAGAGTGTACCCAGAGCTTTCCAAACACTTTGCAAGGTTGGTCCCTGTCCCAAGGAGCTCCCAGTTGAAGGGCAGTCAGACAAGTAGATAGAGGTGAGGGAAAGGGGGAACAACAACAGGGAATTTATGTACAAGTCTGCTCAGTTCACTGTAGGTTGCCCAGCAGAAGTGGGTCTTCAAGAGGGACTTACATGCAGGCAAGGTTGGGGCTCTGTGGGTAAGCTCCAGGAGGTCATACCGTGCACAGTGGGCCACATGGAAGAAGTCACGGTGTCACTGGGTGAGAAACTGGCCAGTGGTCCGATGAGGCTGGTAATGTCGGCAGAGTGCAGGGGCTAAGGGGAATGCTTAGAGAGCGGCAAAGTTTTACCACCCTGAAGATGAGAGTTTCTTTTCTCTCTCAACCTCGCACTCAGCCCAGATTTTAACGTGATAGGTCTCCAGGAATGCAGTTAAATGGGCTCAGCATCCCGGCCACATGCACCCATGCCATGCTGAGGCTCCCACATGTCATAAGTTGAAGCTGTTTTTCCTTTTAAAAGGAAAATCCTGGAGTCCCTGGCTCCCTTGACAGCTGCCTTATCGCAACCAAAGCACTGTATTCCATTGGGTGACCCTCAATGGAGGGGTGGGGATGGCTTGTAGGGCATCTGGGGGAAGCTTCCCCTGGGAACTGATTTTGAAAATAGAGGCCATCCAGCTGGCAAAATAAGTGTGTTCATCAGGTAGATTTTTCTGATCTCTAGGGATAAGTTGCTTGTGGCAGGGGTGGGTTAGCAGGATCCAGATATGGGACAGTTCCATCAAGGACAGGAAAATCACACCATCCATTCCTTTATTTTGGAGGTGCAGTTTTAACAAGGGGTTCTGAGTAGCCCCCTCCTGCCTGGGATGTGCCTCAGGATACTTTGGGCTTTGACCCACAAGAAATCAGCATAATGTTCCTGCCCCATTGTAATTCCCAGTCTCTCATAATGTACGTATTAGCTATGATCCTGTTTATATTAAATACGACAAAACCCACAGAATCTGTCAGTCGGGAGATTTCAGTTAACTCCTGTCATATTTAGTTTAGCATCTAACACCTTCTTCTAGGCAAATACAGCTCTGGTTCACTGAACCTGATAACTCCTTTTTAGTACACCAAGTGACTTCCATATGGAATAAATTACAGTACCTCCTGAAAAACACCAGAGGCAGCTGCCAAATTATGCAAAATTTAAATCACTAATGAACAATGTGATGAAAGTTGAATGAAGGTGTATTTACAAGATCTACAACACACTGTGTCTGTGGAGCAGATGTACTGTCTGCATAAGTTGATATATAAGTGTATATATACACACACACGTGTATATATATATACACACACACAGAGATATATATGGGATCTTTAAGGTCTTTGTGTTTTAAATACATGTATCTCAGAATAATAATTTATACCTGAGCTCAGTGAGCCAGAAGCTCCTCATGATGTCATTGGCTTGCTTGGATCCACTGTGCGTCAGCCGCAAGATGCCAAAAAAGTAGGCCCCAGGGAATTTTGAGGGGGAGTAGTCAGACAAAGCTTAAAAAGAGAGGGAGAGAGACAGACAGAAGGAGAAAAGTGGTGGCAATGGCAGGAGGAGAAATACTTTGCACATACATAGTGTCTTTCATCCAAAGATCAATTTGCAAATGTTAATTGTGCTTCGCAGTCGAGCGTGAGAAAGGCAGCGCTGCTGTGAGCCTCAGAAATGGGAAGAATGGGATGTAAATATGATCATTTTGCAGGAGCCCAGACAGAGGAACAGAAGAGGCAAGGCCCACATTTTCAAAGGCAGCTTCTAATTCTAGGTGCTTTGTGTTTGGGTGCCCAGCTTGAGGAACACTGGCTCCGATTCACCATAGCTTTGCGCCTTGAGAGTTGTTTGCTCCAGTACAAAGTGGGTATAAAACACTACTGTTCTGATTTGCTAGTGTTTTGCCCTCATTTTCCATGGGTGTAAACGACAATGCAAGATGCAGGGCAGCAACGTATTGGGCTCAATGCATCTAAAGCTGAGCACCCAAAAATTGGAGCAACTCAGAATTAGAGACCACTTTGGAAAATCTGTGCTGATCTGACATATTCTGAATCACAGAGGGCTCAAGTGGGATATCCCTACTTGCACTGAGTCGTACCAGATTCCACAAGTAGCCTTGTTGATTTTAATGGAACTACTGATAGTGCAAGGTACTGTTCGTTCCCTGGGAGTACGATCATCGCAATCTGGCCTGAAGCATGTCAGGGCTGGTCTACACTAAAAAGTTACAGTGGGGCTTTGGTACGTCTCTCCAGGGTGTAGTTAAAGACTGATCTAACCCCCGGTGTAGATAGTGCTAGGTGAACAGAAGAATTCTCCTGTCGATCTAGCCAGTGGTGCTGGAACAACTCTTATAGTGGGGGTGCTGAAGGCAGAAACCACGTATTTGGGTTGTTGTTACTTCTTCAAGCCAGGGGGTGCGGCAACACCCCCCACGCCTCTAGTTCCAGCACCTGAGGCCCTAGCTACCCCCTCTTGGGGAGGTGGATTAACTACAGCAGTGGGCGAACCCTTCCTGTGGCTGTTGTGTCTTTGCTGACGCGGTACTGCTGTATCGGTTTAAGTGTAGACCCACAGTCTCAGTGGCAGAGCTGTTAACAGGAGCTAGGAATCTCGACTTCCAGTTCGGTACTTTAACAGCTGAGCAAGGCTCAGAGTTTAGTTACCTGGAAATAAACTAGTTCACTATTCAACAAACAGTGAAGTAATTCCTTTATCTGGTACGAGATGATTGCTTTGCAAATAGGAGATTGTGGAATATCTAGCAATTGAAATCAGATGTAGATTTTAATGGTGGGGGAGCCAGCTGTTGGGATATTAGACAGCATTTCAATTCCCTCTCTGCAAAATGCAGAAGACAATATTTAGCTAAATGTTATTTTGAAAACTGATTTGAGGACAAAGATCCTAAGGGCAGAAGAAAAGTGATCCCTTCTCCACTAATTATGAATCATTTATCCTGAACTTCACAAATTTTAGAATCCGAGTCCCAATTAAGACATTACACTTCATGTGTTAATTAGTTTTTTTTTTTCTTTAAATCAAGCCATAACTCTTCTTAATTAGGAGGTTATAGCCACTGTAATTTGAACTGGCCTGAGTTTAAAACACTCCTGGAAGTCACACCTGGGAGCTGTACCAGTGATCATTTTAAATTGGTTTAGTTTTGACTTGGGTGATTCTAAGGACCCCAACAGGGCAGTAATTAAAAAGGAGGCAGCTTCCAAATTAAAGTGCCAGGGTGGTGTAAGCAATGATGTCTGGGTTCTAAACTGTACTCCATGGAAGCCAGAAAGAGGCCAGTCTCTACAAGTTTCTCAATAAGGGCTCTAATGGATCATGACATTTTAAGCACAAGTTAAATGTATCTGTTCCCGCAATCTCCTCTCTCTGAGAGAGAGGGGACCAGTTATCCACTTTTCATTGCTGGTTTCAGAGTAGCAGCCGTGTTAGTCTGTATTTGCAAAAAGAAAAGGAGTACTAGTGGTACCTTAGAGACTAACCAATTTATTTGAGCATAAGCTTTCATGAGCTACAGCTCACTTCATCGGATGCATTCAGTGGAAAATACAGTGCATCCGATGAAGTGAGCTGTAGCTCACGAAAGCTTATGCTCAAATAAATTGGTTAGTCTCTAAGGTGCCACTAGTACTCCTTTTCTTTTTTCATTGCTGGCAATTCTCGTTTTCCTGTAGAATAATCTTAGAACTTTGTTATAATATAATTAAGGGCCTGGTCCTAAACCTCTTAGGCAAACACAACCCCTATTGCCTTCTGCAGGAATTCTACCTAAGCATAGGCTACAAGGATTGTGCTTAAATTCTTTTCCAGGCTACTGATCCCAAAATGGATGAATATTGGATAATACGGGCCCAGCTTGCACAATGCACACTTAATGTAGAGCAATGTTGTCTCCACTCACCATTAGTGAGGAGTTACGACTCTGGAAGAGAAAGGAGCGATGGTTCATTTACACCAGCTCAGGGTCTGGCCCTATTTTTATTCCCAAGCTTTACTCAAAGGAAAAATAAAAATGCAGCTCTCAGCCATCACCATTAGCGAGACTGAGAGAGCCTCAGGTGCGCGGCTAGCCATTTCTCTCGAGGTAGAGAGCTGTTTTGCTTGCTGCTGTTTGTGACATTACAATGCTGTCTTGCGCACAGTTGGGCTGATCAGAGAGCCAAATGGAAAGAAGAATTGTGAAAAGCCCCGAGTGATGATTTTTAAATGGAGAGTAGGAAAGGCACTGGACTGGCACTCAGGAGAACAGAGTTCCCTGCTGATCTGCTGGATGACCTTGGTCAAGTCCCTTCTCTTCTCCAGGCCTTCATTTCCCCTCCCACCCTCGGTCTGTCTTGCAGTTAAGGTTGTAAGCTCTTTGGGGCAGGGACTGTCTTTATACTATGGGTCTGTCTTCACTGCAGAGTTCACTCAGGATTGTACTCTGGTCTTGTCCCTAACCCCCATCCTGTCCACATACAAAGCCCTCTCACCTGAGTTTGGTGGTGCTTCAAACCCAGGCTAGCTGGCCCGGCAGGGTCTGAGAGTTCGAGCCTGAGTTCTGCTTTCACTCTTGCCGGTAACCCACCCGCTTTGCAGTGAGGACGCAGGCTTGAGTGCTGATTGTCCTCTGGTGCCTTCCCACAATTCCTCCCCCTTGTGCTCAGAAGGACTGACAAGTTCTCCCACAACTCATGGGGAAAGAGTTATAGAGTGGCTCAGCTTATTGCAGTGCAAAGAACCATGGGTTATGTCCCCAAAAGTCCCGGTGACACACACCGGGGAGCACAGTACCAGTGAGGATGCCGTAACTCCGCTATTATGTCTTGGCAAGGCGGCAGCTCTCACCCAGGTGCTCAGATGCAGGTACTGATCACCCGAGTTAATTCTGCAGTGAAGGTAGGTATAGCCCGGGTGTCTGGTCCGTGCCCAGGACAAGGGCCTCTAGCACCTGCTGTAACACAAATAGTCAATAATAGCTTGAGGGTAGGAAAAGCTACTGTATGGGCCCTCTAAGTTGGTGTATCTTGCACAGAGCAGTAAGAAAAGTAACCAACAAGAAGGTATACATCAAAGAAGGCCCACCATACTTCAGCTGCTACGTGCATAAGTTACACATTGGAAAGTGCACATAAGGAACTCTCAGCTGGAGTAAGGGGGAGGGACTCACCCTTGTGTTGTTTTCTCTTAGCTGGCTACGGGAGAATTCCCTGGTGCAGGCACTGTGAAAGGCAGCCACAAACACCCCCTGTGGAGGGCATGCCACGCTGGGGCTGGGAACAGGAGGGGCATGGTATGGCTGAGGTCATAGCAGATGGCACTATGGTTATTTTGAGCAGCTCCAGGTTATGTGTTGCAGGGCTGCCACAACTTACAGAAATTCCCCCAGTTATGGGGCCACAGCAACCCCCTGTTAGCCCAGACAGCTTTGTGTGCTGGGTCCCGAAGGGGCTCAGTATGCAGTTGCACCCAGGGAGTCCAACCTACACCAGCCTAGGCACATCACCTCTGAGTTTGGCCAGTTCACTTTAATGGAACTACACAGGCCTGCAGGATTGGCCCCTTGTGTGGGCATAACTCCCTGTGGGACAGATTGTGGGGCTTGTATTCACTGTGAGTAGCCTTGTCCTCTGTGAGTGGGTCCCATTGATCTCATTAGGACCACTCCCAGAGCAGAGTATTGCTCAACATGAGTAAGGGCCAGAGACCTGGTCCTTTCTCATGAATGTTTTGGCAGGGAGTCCCGAGCCAGGGAGACGGTCGGATCTCGAGGTGGGATTTGGAGTCAGTCACAGACAGGGAGACCGCTCCACTGCTCCTTATGCAGCGCTTACAGAGCAGCAGAGCTTGTCTGGACGATGGTACGGGGTAACCTGGTGTGTCTGTCAAGCTAACAAAGCCTCACTCCTCTTTACAGAACGTCTCTCCTGCGAGCCCGTCCCCGGATGGTTCTCCCAGTGCAAGGCTTTGTGTGCCTCGCGGCCTTTGGCCTGGCTCTTCCCTTGGCCATCAGTCTCTTTCCACAGATGTCGGAGGTCAGTGCATGTCTAGTCTGTATCACACTGTGCAGTGCGAAGCAGAGGAGTGGTACCTCACACCATCAGTAGCTCCTTTGAAGTCACTGCAACGTGGCAGCTTGTTTGCCTCACACAGCTGATGGTGGGCGAGATTTTATCAGGTGATCTCCACCACAGCAGCCAACAGGATCCAAAACCTCACACAGTCTAAGGCTTTTGAGGAGCCCCCAGCCAGAAGAGTCAGCGGGAAGGTTGGCTGTTTCTAGCCTAGGCGTACAAAGAGAATGTTGACTTGGCAGCTTAGAGCAGGAGTGGCCAACCTGAGCCTGAGAAGGAGCCGGAATTTACCAAGGTGCATTGCCAAAGAGCCACAGTAATACGTCAGCTGACCCCCCATCAGCTCCCAGCGCCTCCCACCTGCCGGCAGCCCTGCCAATCAGTGCCTTCCCCTCCCTCCCCACACCTCCCACCAGCTGCAATCAGCTGTTTCACATGTGCAGGAGGCTGGAGGGCGTGGGGGGAAGGAGTGAGGGCATGGCAGGTTCAGGGGAAGGGGCAGGTGCCTTGGGGAAGGGGTGGAGTGGGGGCAGGGCCTGGGGCAGAGCTGGGAGTTGGGCAGTGAGCATCCCCCGGCACATTGGAAAGTTGACACCTGCAGCTCCAGCCCCGGAGTCAACGCCTGTGCAAGGAGCCACCTATTAACCTCTGAAGAGCCACATGCAGCTCTGGAGCCACAGGTTGGCCACCCCTGCTTTAGAGAGAGGGTGTGCGTGCAGATGTGGGTTTAGTATGTGGAGAACACAATGAATCACAAAAGTCGATGGCTCTGTTGAATGTTTGATTGCTACCAGGCCTTCCTGTTCTTTGAGAGTCAGCTGTTGTCCCCTTGACTTAAATATGGGCTTGATCTTGTGATATATATGGCCTCCGGGGTGCACATCACAGCTTGCTCAGCACATGGCAGTGCTCACATTGTCGGTAACAATGGCTGGATGCATACAGAGAGGCATGTTCATCTTTTATGATCATGTGGGTTTTCCTTTCCTTTAGCTGGCGATTGGATCCTACAACAATACCTGCCTTGGGTGATCAAAAAAAGGGGTTGTGATTTTGTTATATTTATTAAAAGGATTTGATTCCTGAGGTTTGGATTAAATTAAGTGAAGGCTGAAGTTAACCAGTGATGAACTGAGTAGAAAGTCCTATGTTCCATGCCAGAAATATACGGTTTAAATTCAACACACGGCACCATTCCTGTTTGGCCTCCCATAGGAGTTAGTTGATTCACCCACTCCTGTCTTGAGGCTGTGCAGTAATCAGTTTTAACACATATTAATTGCAGGGAAGAGCAGGGACACAAAACATTTAAATGAGGCATTTAAAAAAATGTACCTTGAAAGCATCTTCTCTGCTTGTACTTAAAGGGTAGCAGCTGTAGTCAAAAGAGTAACGCTGTAAAGATGATATTCTGGCCCTCCATAGTTACTCTCTTTCAGTGATTCTAGGTCAAAAGTGCCCTGTTCACAAGTCAAACGATGTTTATGGTTCTACCTGATGGCCCTGACAGCTCACCCTGGGCTCTGAGAGTCAAGCTCGGTTCATTCTCTTTCATTAACATCCATAGTAAAGATCTGCAGTCAGAAGTGCCTCTTTTGTTTCTGGTGCATCAGGAAGAACACAGTCTTGCTCACCCTCCCATGTCTGTGTTGTCTCCGGAGTGTTCAGGTAGTGAGCGTTTGTTTTTGCCTATAAAGCAAGCCTCTATGACAGGAAGACACACAAGGAGCAGATACGTGTTTTTGTGGCTTCTCAGACCATTCCACCTTCTCCATTTCATCTCTAGATTGTATCTTCAGGGCAGGGACTGCCTTTGCTCTGTGTCTTGTGCAGCACAGTGCACACTGTTGGTGCCTAACAACAAGAATATGTTAGGTTGTGTCAGATTTCACTTTTCGGCCAAAAGCCACACTTCAATGCCAGTTTGATGTTCTCTTGCTTACGGGGTCACCAAAATGCCAGTCAAAAAAAGATGGGATACTCAACTGTTTTGTAGCGGAAACCATTCAAGTAAAACTGGAACTGGGGTCCAGTCACAACTGCCACTGAAATTACTTGGGCCGAAATTCCTTGGGATAGTCATTAAGGCTTAAATTTTCAAAATTGTCCACTAATTTTGGGTGACTCATTGTTTGGGTCTCCATCTTAAGGCACCTAAGGCCTGATTTCCAGAGGCAATGAGCACCCAGTCAAGCCAGAGGTATCTAAAGTTTGTTATCCAAAAGTTGAAGCATCCAAAATTATATGCCCTCTGTGAAGATTTGGGCCTTAAAAAAAGAAAAGAAAAGTCAGTGCCTTAGTTTCCCTATCTGAAAAATGAGTCTAACAATGCTTACGGACATCTGTAAGGCTCTTTGGGTGAAAAGTGCTATTACTGATATTTTGGTCTGACAGGGTATATTAATGTTAATGGCCATATCAGTCCCCGCTCTGTTTAAATTACAGAGAAACATTAATGTCTATCTTGCATCAAAGACTATTACAATTGCAAACAATGGGGACTTTTAAAATGGTACAAAGATTAATTGAAAGTGACCTTCTAAAAGCAAAAACAATGTTATCTACAGTGTAAACATGAATCAGAGCTGATTAGCCGCTAAAACAGACTGATGTGCTCTCTGCCCACGCATCGTGTCAGTGAAGGGAAGCCATTACAGCCAGTGGGGTATTGCTCATTATCCACTGGGTTCTCAGCTCTGGTCCCTCAGCTTCAAGAGAATTAAGGTCTTGCTGTGGGAACTTGAGGTATCAAGCATTTTTATATTCAGTCTTAGACTCCCAGTCTTTTAAAAAGTGTTTCCATTTACTGAAGGGTGTGTGTAATCTCCAATCCTGGCGAATCTGATTCCAATCTGTTTAATGGCTGTTGAGCTTTGGAGACCTTCAGAACCTAGGAAGTGAGTGGAGTAGGTCAGTTCTCTAAAACCATAATCGCTTCAGAGCCAGTTCTTCACAGACTTGGCTAGTTCTCCTGTCACAGCCCATCAGTCCTGAGTCTCAATTCAGGATCTGAGTGTGTGATGTGTTTGGCTTATGTGTGTTCACTAGTGGCCCACAAAATCTGCCAGACCTGCTTCCTCTTCCATCTATGCTTCCTGTGTGTCTGGATATGAACTCTTTGCCCAGTGCCACAAGTATTTGTTTTGTTTGTGGAGGTAGTAGGTGTAAAGCAGCTATAGATTGGACATTAGAGGCAGTCTGCTTGTAACAAGCCATGGAGCAAATGATTGGCAACAGGAGTGTAACCAGGGTATTCAGCTCCAAAGACACCATGATCCAAAGAGGGACCATTTAAAATAACAGTAAATGAGCCAAATTTGACTCTGTTATGCACGTACTACCCTATTGACGTCAGTGAGTAAATGAGCCTAGCAGCTGATTCACTATTAAGCTCTCTCTTAGTTTAGGAGCTTCAACAGCTTTCTGTCCTTAATTTAGTTTAGTGGGCTGAAGGGAGAAGCCTTGTTCGTTTAATGCATTTATTTTGATTGTACGGAGCTCCCATTGTTGACTCTGAGCACTTTACAAAGCGTTCAAGAAACAGTACTGCACAGAGTTAAAGCCCTGGAACAGATTTAAAGGGGTGCCCCAGAAACCTATGCAAAAGCCAGAGATCTTAATAGCAATTCCTATCACCAAACCTCTGCTTCCCCATCCTGTCTAACTGCTTGCTCCCCATAAGCCTCAGAAAAATGGTGAGTTTTGCCACGTTCTGAAGATTAATGAAGCAGGCCATTTGGCTGGGTTTTTTTAAGCCGTAAGATTTGATTCTGCTTTTGTTTACACCAACGTAGGTCAGAAGTAGCTGCCTCAGAGTCAGTGGAGTTACACCAGTTCAAAGCCAGTGTAAGTGAAATCAGAATCTGGCCTTAAAACTGTCCACATAGACATTAGAATAGTAACCCTTGAGTTGATCAACCAAGCTTTGGGAAAGTCAGTGCATTGACTTGGGTCTTGGACCCATATCTCGTCAAGAGCAGAGCCCCAGGTGTTTTCTGATTCACTTCATACTGCAGACCTATGCTTCAGAAGCTCAATTTTCTTTTCTTCTGTTTCTAGCCCTTATGGTTGAGAAGATAACTCTGAAAACAGAAACCAAGTGTACACCAATGCAGTGATGTCTCCCTGGGTCTGCAGCAAGCCTAAAATATTATGGGAATATGGTGGGAATTATCCCATTAATCTCAAGAGGGTGTTGACTCTGAAACCTAATTGCAGCACTAAGTATTGCGCTGCAGATCGCTTTAGCAGAAATAGCCAGCTAATATTCTTAGCTCACAGTCTCAAAGTGCTTCCCATGCCTCTCGCAGCACCTCCTGCCCAGCTGCTGTAACCTACAGCATACTCACTGACTGTCCCTCCAGTGCAGTTATGCATTGCCTGTTCAAACATCTGCAACATGTCCAACGCTGAAAATGGGAATTGCATAAAATCAGTTGAATTCAGCATCCCAATAAATAAGCCAGGGGCTGCCCTACTGAGTTTATTGTTCATGTACATATTTAATTAACTCAAACCCTTTATTTTCTATTTGGAAATTGTGCAGCAGTTTCTTTTAGACTGCTTCACCTGCAGAGTCCAGGGATCTCGCAGCAGAACCCAGGTCCAGCATGCTGTGTAGAGCACGGGGCTCTGGTTACAAGGGCTGAAGCATCTGGAAGAGGAGTCAGTGACAGAGAGACCCAGGCCCCATCACAGGCTCAGTTTAAATACTTCTAGTAGCTGACTAGATGTAGGACAAACCATCACCAAGAATGAGGCTGATTGCAATTGAAATTCTTTTCTTAAAAATAATCTTCCCTTCAGATCTCCAGGGCAAGAGGAAAAACATCTAAAATACAAGACTGAGCTATTGTTTTCCAATCTGTTTCAGCCTTCATCTTGTTGGCAGGCTACATTAGAAAAGCAAAAGGTTAATGAGCCAATGTGCAGTGGGATTATTGCAGTAAAGATGACAGTGAACCAGTAATTACTAATTAGATGCAGTTTAACAGGAGGAACAAGTGAAATCTCCTCTTCACCAACTGTCAATAATTAGCAGTTTTGGTGAGGTTGAAATGTGTCCACAGTTAAAAGGCTGATTTTTTAATGAAATGGCACTTGACAAAAAGAGCTGTATGGAGGTCACAAACATAGCCCTTCAGAAGCATCCTTATATCATACTTAGGAGTGAAATCAGATGCAAGGCAACAGGGGTTCTCCAAGCAACCATCTCTCCCTTAGGACTGCCTTGCTTGAGGGGATTCTCTACAGTAGTTTTGTCCAATTTGTAGAGGAGTGGGGGAAAGGATTTGCCAGCTGCTGCGGGTGGGGAGATGTTTAAGAAGTGAGAAGTATGGTGGTTTGTCTTTAGTCCCAGGCATGAGGGATGGTGTCCTTTGATGCTGATGGCTTTAGGCAGCATAAAAGCTCATTAGCCAAAACCGACATTTATGGTCAAGGTTGACCTTGAAAACTGCCCTTCTTGTGACAAGTGCCCGGAGATCTTGAATGTCCACAAGTGTTAGAACCTCAGTTTTATGTGCCAGCTGAAAGACTATGATGTACACTTCAGCAGATCCACAACTCCAGTAGCCAACGCTTTCCTGGGTCATTGGTTCGGTACCACTCCTTGGGAAAAGCAATCACCTGCAGAAATTCCAGTACTTCTTCCTGCAGTCTTAAGATGTTCCTGGGAGAGCTCCTTTCTATGTATTGACCTAGCCCAGTTTAGGAATATGAAGGGATCTCAGTGCAAGAGAGCGCTATTGCAAACCAACAGAATGACTCATAGACAAGAAGAAAAGGAGTACTTGTGGCACCTTAGAGACTAACCAGTTTATTTGAGCATGAGCTTTCATGAGCTACAGCTCACTTCATCAGATATCTGATGAAGTGAGCTGTAGCTCACGAAAGCTCATGCTCAAATAAACTGGTTAGTCTCTAAGGTGCCACAAGTACTCCTTTTCTTTTTGCGAATACAGACTAACACGGCTGTTACTCTGAAACCTGTCATAGACAAGAGTAACTTTAGTTTCTAATGCTGATTCAAGTTTGTTGTAATTCGTGAACCCATTTAACTTCCCATGTAACTCCTTTGACTTCAGTGGTGGTCCACTAGGGTTGAATAAGACCCTGTGTGTCGGCTGGTCCCGCTGCTGTTATGAGCTGTGGTGGGCCGGAGATAAAAGCTGTGGTATTTGGAGCTGTATCAGGTTCAGCTTTGGGTGACTAGTGGAGGATGGTGGGTGTTCATGTTTGGAGTAGATGGGTAGGGGTGGACTAACTCCTGACTGAAGTTAGAGTTTGAATGAGTGGTCCCTGTCCAGTGAAGGACAGAAGTATAGTACCCCATCGGAAGGGGGAAATGAGGGCAAGGATGGTGATGTAGCATCTGCTTGCGGTATAGCAGAGTGACCCCCACACACAGAAAAAAGGGCTGCAAGTGAGTGAGTGTATAGGACTGAAGTGTAGGTTACCTGCTCATCCTTTCAATTGATGAAATAATGGAAATCTAGACACCCTGCTGTAAGCAGATATTGGACAACACACACACGACTCTCACATTTTTTGGTAGCAGGCTCATGACTTTATGGTTTTATCTGGCTTGGGACTCCTGGGCTTCGCTTGAGTTGAAGTAACTTTTGACGGGTGGGAGGGCTGAAGGGACACAACCCACAACCTTTATTATTCTTCACATAGCGGCAGAGAAACCATTTCATTCTGCATAGTGTTAGGATCATGCCCTAGCTATTAGCCAGGATGGGCAGGGATAGTGTCCCTAGCCTCTGTTTGCCGGAAGTTGGGAATGAGCGACAGGGGTTGGATCACTTGATGGTTCCCTGTTCTCTTCATTCCCTCTGGGGCACCTGGCATTGGCCACTGCCGGAAGACAGGAGACTGGGCTAGATGGATCTTTGGTCTGACCCGATATGGCTGTTCTTATGAGCTGTGGAGGGGATCTTGTCGTCTCATTGGGCCATTCTTTACCTTTTATTTTGGCATCTGGGACTATTTAATTTAGATGGAAGGATACATCTTCTCTACTGGACCCCACCCCAGTAACCACAGGGACGGAGCATGGTCTACTGGTTAAAGCATGGGACTGGAAGTCAGGAGACCAGTGTTTTAGTCCCAGCTCTGATTCTCTGTGTGACCCTGAGCAAATCACTTTGTTCTCTGTGCCTCGGTTTCCCCATCTGTAAAATGGGACTAATACTGACCTACCTCCCAGGCCTGTTATGAGGCTTAACTGTCTTTTCACCAGAGCAGCTGGAAGCTCTTTATAGAGTGCTCTAGACTGACAAAGTGCTAATAGTCCTAAATGCTGACGTCTTTCACATTTTCAGTCTTTTACTGAGTGGCTAATTGGATTAATAGGCTCAGAGAGGGTCACACGGCACAGCAGAAATATTGGAATATATAACTCAGAAAGGGGATTGCACACTAAAAACTATAGTTTGCGGGACAAGAAAAGTTCCCACTATTGGCCTGAGGCAGCAAAGCATATCAGTTCAAAACGGCAGACTAGACCCTCTGTCAGAACTGTACAGCCTGCTTGTCAGAAAGGTTTCGATCAGCCTTGATTTAAAGCAGAAGGTCTTTTGCCCATTTGTTTCTTTGACATTTCAATTCCCACCCATCCCTTCCTTTCTCCCTCCCATCAACCTTTTCCAAATAAGATGACAAAGCAAGAAGAGATTTGAGAAAATGACTTGCCTCGTTCAGGCAATCTCTCTTCTCTCCAACTCACTTGCTCGCTCTTTCTCATCTCTTGTTTTCTTTCACCTGCACCAGCTGTTTCTCTGTCTGAGGGCAGGGTTCACAGACCTGGCATGCATTTCCTGAGGAGCCAGATTTCACATGCTGTTTTTCCTTTGGCCTTGCCCTTTGGCCTTCCCTTCACACCTCCACTCCACTCCCCCTATCCCACCTTAACAGCCTGGCATCTGCAGAACACCTTTGCTGCAAAAACAACCAGGGCAAAAAAAAAAAATCACAGTCGCTCGCTTCCTGTAGAGCAGATTCCTCCAACGACTACACCCTTTCATTTCCCTTGAATTGTGATGCTCTCGGAGGCTGCTATCTGGGAGATCATTAGTACAGCAAGGTGCCATGCGTTCTGAAGGCATTAAGAAACACCCAGCAGTGAGTACTGGAACATGTAAAAAGCACCAGCAGAGAGCATGATTGTTCAAACTGAAAGGATCTTTTTTTAGTTCTCCAAGGAAATAAGATGAGATGAAATGTTGGCAATAAGAATCAGAAAACATTTTCCATGTCAGTTCCATGTGTTGCAAATACCCCGCAACTGTTCCTCTCCCACCTAGCTCTGACCCTTGTGTCCACTCCTCCTTTCTCCCCTCCTATCACGTGGAACTGCCCTGTCTATGCCTATGCTCCCCACCGCCAACAATGACTCCATTGTCATGCAGACGGGAAGAAGCCCTGAGCTGCTACTCTACTCTGAGCTAAGCAGCTGCTGAGCCAAGTGACTGCAGCCATTTGGTTCCTTCCTGCTTCCAGCCTGCCCTCTGCTCCAGTCTACTCCAGAGTTGACTGCATTTTAATGGGGAAGCTGTGTGCAGAGCGTTTGTAAAGGCAGATGGCATATCATCAGAACAGTATTCATAATTTCCAAGGCTAGAAGGAACCACTGTGGTCATCTAGTTTGACCTCCGGTATAACACGGCCCCTAGGACTTCCCCAAAATAATACCTATTTGAACTAGAGCATATCCTTTTAGAAGAGCATCCAATCTTGATTTAAAAATTGCCAGCGATGGAGAATCCATCACAGCCCTTAGTAAATCATTCCAGTGCTTAATTACCCTCACTGTATCATTCCTTCTAGTTATAAAAAGCCCAAGGTACCAATGATCACAATTATCTGACCGAATCCTTTGGCGTTATTTGAAACTCTGTTTTTGAGAATGTAGCTGGGGCGAGAGAGGGGAATACATTGGTGAGGTGTCAGATTGCCTCACTTCACCAGCCCACTCCTCCTCCTCCTCGCCTCAGTTGGACAACATCCACACTTTCCAGGTGCCAACCTATTGGCAATAATCTCCCAGAAGCAGCATCTGCCTCCACAGCAGACTCCTGGGAGTTTTTCTTGTGGGCAGCCTGTGGAATCTCTTTAGAGCCTTGTTACTATTAAAGTAACGCGGGAAGCCCCATGCTTCCAGCATAAGTCTGTGCAGTGTCCTGAGTCATGCTTCAGCAGGAGAGAAAAATGCATTGCCCCTTCAATATGGAAAGAAACTAAAGTTTATAAAATGAAGAGGCTTTAATAGCTACGGAGCTGTATCTAGCTATCTATCTAATCCCTCTGTCTATCTGTTTTATACTGCTGCTCATCTCCATAGTATGTCTGAGCACCTTCTATGTAAACTCCATAGCAATAGCAAAGTCCCTAGTGAAGTTGTGGCCACTTCTCCCGTTGTGGGGTACATGGCAGATTGCCAATTTCAATCTAACCCAGACTGATAGCAGATGGAAAATATTTCCTGGTGGCAGCTTGGAGACTTGTGTAAAATGAGTTGAATGGTCAGAATCCAGGTTCTAGTGAGCAGGCATCTAAGTCACAGTTGGCACCTAAATTGTCATCAGTTGGGGCTGAATTGATTAATGGCTGACTTGCCTTGTTCTCTCTCAGTGACCAGCTTGGGGGACCCACACCTCCCTCCTGCCCTGGCTGAGCCTGTGTTGTTGCAGAGAAAGAGATGGAAATTCTGTCTTCCGAGGTTCCCGTTCCCAGCACGAGTTGCTCTTCGTACGTTCTTGAAAATGAGGCAGCAGTTGAGCAAGACGGTTTGATTTAGAAATGCCTCTGTGCACCCGAGTGTAATTACTAGACACACTGGCATTTCTCCTCCCTTGAATGTCACAAGTGAGCAATATTCAGGTTTATTCAGCGCCCAGGTTTTTGTTCCCATGCCCCTGTCCAAACAACAGGGACATGTGAGCAGGTCGATCTGTGTTTTGACGTCTGTTTACGATAGTGGCCACTTGTTTCCTGACCCACCCACCACATTTCTGCTCTTTCCGTGGGTTGCCTTTGAAGCTCGAAAGCGCGCCCTTTCCACCCACAGAAACTGGCCCAATAAAAGACATTACCTCCCCCACCTTGCATCTCTGCCTAATACAGGCCTGTCACCGTTGCTTCCAATCTCCCATTGAAATCAAGTCCAGGTGAAGATAATGAAAGAGAAGGGTGCTCAGCACCTTGCAGGATCAGGCCCTAAGCCTGTAACCTTGATCCCTAGAGCAGTAGCTTGAAGAATTGCCTTGAACTGAACAGTTATTTGTGGTCATGTAATGTGGGTGGGGAGAGAAAGAACCCCTTTGTACTGCACAGAAGGCTTCAATAACAATGTCAGAAAGGGATCTGGTTTCATGTTTATATCTCTGTCCCTGGGATACAGGTTCAAGTATGTAAACTATCCATCCTGCAAGCACAAACTCCTGCAGGTGTGTGGGTGCTGGTGAGCATAAAAAACATTCCTGACACCATCTCTTTTAAGGAATCTTCACCTCCTGATAGCTATAAGCCATTAAGAGTCAAAGGAAAGAGCTGACATCCCACAACTTTAGGTAAACAGCTAAACATTAACCCTTAAAGAGGCTTGAAAGCCATACTTAAAAGGCACTTTATGGAAAGAAACCATTTTTCCAGGGCCTGCTAATTGCCTTCTTTCTTCAGGACATTTCTCAACGGTCCCTTACTCAAAGAGATGGCTGCTGTGCCTCTCCCCACAAGTGCAGTGGCCATACTCAAAGTGAGGTGTTAAGGACACATGGCTTAGCAAGGAGAACTGTTCCAGATTTGCTTGCCATAAGAAGAGTTGGTTAATATATAGAAGTTCCAACTAACAAATCAAATTTCCCAAAGGCAAGCAATTATAGTCACGCCCATTGGCCTTTCTAACTGTTTGAGGTTTGTGGTATATTCCTGATAGTCCAACTCTTTGTCCCATCCAACAGAAGGAGACACACTGAAAGCGTGAGATTCTTAAGCAAGGGTAGCCTAGAATTCCTCCTTACCTGTAAGGGGTTAAGAAGCTCAAATAACTTGGTTGGCACCTGATCAAAAGGACCAATGGGGAAAGAAGATACTTTCAAATCTTGGGGGGATATTTTGAGGGAATAGGAACTCCAAGTGGTCCTTTCCCTGATTCTTTGTTAAATCACTTGGTGGTGGCAGCGTACCGTCCAAGGGCCAAGAATTTGTGCCTCGGGGAAATTTTAACCTAAGCTGGTAGAAATAAGCTTAGGGTGTCTTTCATGCGGGTCCCCACATCTGTACCCTAGAGTTCGGAGTGGGGAGGGAACCCTGCCATGGTGGTAGCGGTGGGATCATGTATGGTTATGACAGCCTCTCAGAAGCTACAGCAGCTTCCCTAAATCCTGTAATATCCATCACGCTATCCTTGGTGTTCCCTCCTAGTATAGCATATACCTGCAGAGATTTTATATTCACCCCCAAACAGCCAGGAGTGTTTTCTCCTGCGATGCAATCTGTGTGAGGGATTCTCCTTAAAATGGACTTAATCTGGTTTTATTGCTCATTTTCACCCAAAGAGAAAAATTGCCACTGTCAGAACTATGTGCTGCTGGTGCTGCAGATTGAGAGAGAAAGGAGTTGTATGCAGTGTTTTTGTAGCCATGTTGGTCGCAGGATATTAGAAAGACAAGGTAGGTGAGGTAATGTCTTCTACTGGGCCAACCCACACACCTGCAGGAGTTTTGCGCTTGCAGGATGGATAGTTTACATATTTGAACCTGTGTCCCAGGGACAGAGATAAAAACATTAAACCAGATCCCTTTCTGACATTGTTACTGAATGAGAATAAAACCCTAATGAGAATACAAGATATTTTATTCCAATAAAAGATATTATCTCACCCACCTTGTCTCTCTAGAGAAGGGAGTTGGTATTCACTCTTCTGTCTTTCAACACTTCAAGAGACAATGGCACTTGCTTGAAACACTGTGACTTCATTTGTCATCAAGGAAAGCTTCCATTATACCGCTGTAGGTTTGGCTAATGAATAGTATAAAAATACCAGTTTCGTTTCTCTAATACTTGTTACTCCACAGCACACTCACTAATCACATCATTGAGACGCAGCTCCCTTCGGAGTGTAATGTAGCCTTGTTTAACTAGGCAGAGCAACACCACAGCAGAGGACAGGAAGTGAAGAAGCAAACTGTGTCCGCTTGAAACCACTGGGAATGTGGGAGTTAGATTGTGGGAATCTGATCCTTCTGAATGTCCTTGTTTCTTCAACAGGGATTCACAGGGAGAAAATGCCACCTATTGAACCACCAGTGCCAATTTGTATAGCACCCCGCATGTTCCTTGGTGGTCTCCCATGCAAGTGCTGGTCTAGGCTAACCCTGCTTAGCTTATCTAATCTTGGCAGTCGTGCCGAAAAGCTTGTATGCTTTGGGCCACATTTTGACACTCGTGTGCCTGAAGTTAGTGATTTCAGTGTGGGTGCTCGGCACCTCAGAAAATCAGGCCATTGTGATTCTTGGTGCTTAAATGCAGGTGTAGGTGCCTACGCTGAGCATCGAGATGTGAAAGTGTGGGCCTTTATATCCATCAAAAGAGGACAAAAGTCAAACGTATCTGTATGTGCTGGGGCTTGTATAACCCATTCCAGTAGACAAAGAAGGGCTGCTCGAGAACCCGAGTCCTGCTGGTTTGGTTACAGATGGTCCGTGGCCTTCCCCAGAATGCAATCTCTCCCACATAAACTTCCTGATCTCCTCACTAGTGAGTAAGGAATCTCTCCCCATACAATCTACGTTAAATGCCCCCACACAGCTGACTTCAGAAGGACTTCCTCTTGGGAGGGGGCGGAGTTCTCAGCCCACTACAACAGCTGACTTTAAGGTCAAACATACATGGTTCTGGCTTGTGCCGGCCTCTGATCTTAAAAGAGACATTTTCATAGGACCGGGGTTGGGGCAATCTCCAGTTGTTGGCTAGCAAACAGTTGTCTTTATGTGCATTTATCTTCCACTGTCCATGCGGCAGACATAATCAGGACTTCCCTGCAGAATGAACAAACTGGGGCAAAATTCTTTTTTTGTTCCACGTGAAAGGGCATCAGAAGCCCTGCCCTTGACCAGTCGTGATTCTGTCCCTTCATCTGGTTTGCCACTGCGTGGGAGGAAGTGCCCTGCCTTTGCCTTGGGGTCACCTGTTTTCTGTCTGCGGTGATGAACTTTGGGTTTTGATTCAGTCATGTGCGTAGGAATTGCCACTATGTGAGTGCTTGTAGGCAGTAACTTCACGTTACATGTGTTAACCTCTGAGCTTCTATCCTGCTACGTCTAATGTGCTAATGGCTGCGGGCCAAACACAGTGCATTGTTGCACTTCAAAAGGACCATCCTTTCCACTCCGTCCTTAATTTCACGCCACTGTCTTAGGGTCAGAGTGTTGCCAACTCTCACGATTTCTCTGCAAGCTTTGCAATATCTGATATTTTTCTTAAAACCCCAACTCCTGAAGAGAAGTGATTAGGTAAGAATCTTGGCTTTCATTAATAAAAACCAAACTTTCTAGTCCTCATGATTGTGGAGAAAAATTTCAAAACATGTTCTGAGTGGCCCCAATGGCTCAGAAACCACTAGGCAAATAAAAAGATTTTTTTTTTTTAATCTCCTGGTTTTAATCCCACCTAAGGCGTGTGCATCAAACTCGGATACCAAGCACAGAGAAAGCATCTGAAATGGGCACAACGCTAGAGCCTGAATGTCCACGATAATCAGCTGCTGCTGCTTTTTTTCGGTAGAAAAAACTGAATGTAAAATTCGCTTCTCGGGGTGACATTTTTTTTTAATATCAATCTGAGAATGAGCATCCATGGCCACATGGTAAATCCCTGAACAGAGACATTGGATAGAAGGAGCCCTAAATTCCCCCACTAATCCTCCACATGAAATTCACAGGTAAATTACGCTAGTGAGATTTAAAGCATGTTATTCTCTAAGTGGCCATCTATCATTATGCAAACCCGATCTGCAGTGAAATGGGTAAAAAGAAAAGGAGTACTTGTGGCACCTTAGAGACTAACCAATTTATTTGAGCATGAAGAAGTGAGCTGTAGCTCACGAAAGCTCATGCTCAAATAAATTGGTTAGTCTCTAAGGTGCCACAAGTACTCCTTTTCTTTTTGCGAATACAGACTAACACGGCTGTTACTCTGAAAAGTGAAATGGGTAACCCCTTAGCAGTCAAAAGGATTGTGTGGAAAGCTTCCCTTCACATCCCTCTGCCAGTGCTGCTTATGCCCTGCCTGGAGCACTTCCCGTTCCCACCATCCCAACCCTGCAGTGGCGAATTAGCCACTGGGCCAACAGGGCCTATGCCCAGGAGCCCCAGCTAATTGGGGGGGCCCTGAAAAATGGGCACACCCCAACCCACTCTGCCCACCCAGCACTCCTGCCAGGGAGCGAGGTCAGGGCATGGGTGCTTGCCTCACTCCGCCCACCCGGTGCTCCTGCAGGGGAGTGGTGCAAGCCTCCGTACCCCAACCCAGGTCCCCGGCAGGAGTGCCGGGCAGGCAGAGTGGGGCAAGCCCCCACGCACGGACCCCATTTCCCAGCAGGAGCGGCGGGGGGGTCAGAGGTGGAGGAGACTGCAGGTGGAAGGGGTGGGGAGAGGCCCCCACTTGCTCTAGCCCAGGGCCACCCTGTACCTATGATGAATGTGACCAACTCTGCCCACTGGGTCCCCCTTTAACCGCCACATCAAGACTTCGCTTTTGGAGCCCTTCACAGCTTCTGCTCTGCCTACATCTCAGACTTTGTCTCCTATTGTGTCTCCCCGGGCCTCTGCACACCACCGGTGAGGCCCCTCTCAATTCCCTGTCCCTTTCCTTCTCCTCCATTTGTGGGCATTTCCCCACATGGCACAGGGCACCCTTTCAATCCCAGACATCCCAACCTGTCAAACTTCACAAGAAGTAAGCTTGTATTTTTTTTAAAAAAACCCTCAAAATGGAAAAATAACGAGTGTTTTTTAAACAATTCCCACCTCTGGCTCTCTGGTGCAACCTGACTTATTGCTTTCTTTTAGGCTGTAAGCTCTTTGGGGCAGAGGCTGTATCTCTGTGTACGGAGCACTTTGCCAGCTCTAGCCAGATTGCGTGATGGCTTTGTGATGCAGATTAAGGTCCCTCCCGGAGGAGGATGAAAGCACACGTGTAACAGCCTATTCCTTGTATCCCCCCGTCCAAGCCCTCGAGCTTTCTCCTTTAACACCTTGAAGGGGGGGCGGGGGGACTGTTTTCTAGCCACTAATGCAAAAGCAAAAAAGCACCTTGGCGATTCTTGACTTTCCCTTCATCACCAGACAGTATTGAAAGCTCTTAGGGAATGTCATTCCTCCATTTCAAATTCCATACTTTAAAGTGCCAAACAAAAGGCCATGATCAAAGCAGAGTCAGAAAGAAATGAGTCACTAAAGCCCTCGATAGCACAAAGTAATCACTGGCTAAATGGCTTGGCACCCAGCAGCTGTGCAAGTATCTTTGATCCCTGCATTTCTCGTGTATCCAGCCTCACTTCCCACAGTTTATGCTTTTGTTTGGTTACGTACATTGTGCCAAATCTATGCATCATTGTTATTAACTATGCTGCACAACACAGCCACTCAGAACTTCCTGGTGACATCCAGATCCTCCTGCTCCAAAAGCCTTTGAATTACGGGCGAACCTCTGTTTGGTATGAGCAGTATAAGGCCAATGACATATATTCAGGCAGTTTTGATTCCTTCCAGCAGAGGGCATGGGGGAACACAGAAGCCTGTTCATTATGGCACTTGTCAGTGAGACCATTTAAAGAATGATCCACCTGAGTTTTCTAAGCTTCATGGAGAAAATTCAGTATGAAAAAATGTTGGGGTCTTTCCCACTCTTTCACTCTACATACTGGTCATTGTTTATGGGGATTTGTGGAATGACCCAATTTGCTGATCCACATAATGGAGGAGAGAGAGTTGACTTATTTGTGAGAGAGAGAACACCTCAGATAGGGAATGTGGCTGTCCAGGAAGTGAAGAGACCCCCATGGTACAGAAGTGCCGTAGAGAGCATATTTCTAGTTGGTGCCCGAGGCCGAGAGGGTTAGCAAGCCTAACACATCCCCATAGCTCTTCTTCCGCTGTTGGGGCTACGGATGCTCCTGGCGTAAGTGCCATCCATAGGTGGCTCGGCGGAGGCTGAGCGCCCCCTCCTGCAAAGGACACTAATGTGCATCTGTCTTCCTGCCACTGTTGCAGTGGGTGAATTTGGACCCAGCGATTTAGGGGAAAGCCGTCGTGGAAACCCTGCCACCTGTCAGAGCAGCAGAAAAATTAGCTGCCTGGCAAAAGTGGTTTGAAATAGTCGAACAAACCCGCGCTGGGGAGCCTGGAGTCCGAGATATTTCCAAACCTTGCCACGTGACTCTGTGAAAATAACCTCTTGAAGGCCTGGGTCTGTTGTGTCTTACCACTGCATATAGAATACCTTTGTGTCTAGCAGCCAGTGCTACAGACTCATCCTGGGGTCTGATAGTCAAGCCAGGCACTTTCTAGCTCTCCCAGCGTTGTCACTGTGACACTTTCTGGGGCTACCCAGGGTTGGGAGACACCTGACTGCCACCTGCCTTTAGTGCCAGGAAGCCTTGTTTGTGCCTGCCGTGGGTCTGCTCCCAACTCCACCTGCCACCAGGAACACAAGCACTGCTCTCTCTCTGCAGGTTAGTGACAGGCACACCCCACCTCCGAGCATCTCCCTGGAGGATCCAGCCCCATTCCACTGGACATCATGATATTTCCAGATTCGCTGCTCCCAAAGGAATAGTACACCTCAGTTTACCAGTCCCACGTGAGATCACTGCTCTGCTTAGCACACAGAACATAGATATGCTTATAGTGAAAACAAGCCAAACTTTAGTTAACAAAGAATAGAGATTTGAGTGATAGCAAGTAGAAGTATTGGAAACAAAGGGTTATATATAAAATAAAATCATCACTGGCTTTCTAGAGCCTAGACTTATTTAACTAAATACTTCCGTGTCTTCTAGGGCAGTGCTCACCCCAAAGTCCTTCCAGCAGTTTTCATCCAGGCCTGGCTGGGATCCTTTTCTCATGAGATGAAAAGTGGTGCCAGCTTGTCCCCTAGGTAAAGAATCCAGGGTGTACCTCTGTACACCGTTATAACCCCTAAAGTTCATTGTCTTCACTCCTAAACAGCCTACTCCTCTGTTTTGTTTTGTTTTCCTGCAGATTTTCTCTCATATATATTTTCCACACTCTTGATGAGGATCTGGCGCAGTATGCAATTAGCCGCCCATGGTAGGACATACAATGCACAGTGTACACATGACCAGACAGAGAGAGAGAAGGGTCTGCTATACCCTTGCCTGAAGGGAACCTGTCCAAGGCCTGTCACCGCCTTGGGACTGGTCTTTAACCTCAAGGGTTTAAGACCATAATTTCCAGGATAGATACTTTAACTCCTTCACTATTATCCATATGTACATTTTTTAAATGATTATCTTGAGCAGTAAGCTACTGCCTCTTGGCAGAGACATCACATGCCACCCTTTGGCAAAATAATATGTATACAGGGAAGCCCTGTAAAACCCTATGCATCCCTCATACCATCTGTCAGTTGACACCAAGGGGTCCTTGAGCCACAGTCCCCAGCAATAAAGATTCTGCAAGCCACATTGTTACATCCATGCAATCTCATTGTCTCCACATTTTGTCTGTTGACTTCAATAGGATTGCCTGGGTAAAATTTGGCACTGCAAATTGGAATTCAATTAGCAGTTCTATTGGTGATGCATGACGCAAAGTAGAATCAGGCTCCCGCTCCCTGTGTTGGCTTTGCAAGGGTCACAGTAGTAAAATGTAATAAAAGCTTATTCTGGCAGCAGATCTGACTTCTGGACACACCCAGGCATCAGGTTTGGTTAGTGAAAGGTGCCGTTTGTACAGTGTAACATTTCAATGCAGCCCACGCTCATTGCAGGCTAGTACAGTCAACCCACATGTGTTCTTATACAGCCAAATCCATGGTCATGCATCGTGGGGAAAGGAAAAGGCCCGGTTTGTAAAACCGAGGGCTAGAGTCTGGAAAGCAGTGACTCTGAAAAGGACTTGAGCTGAATGTGAGCTCCCAGGGTGACACAATCCTTGGATCCATAAACAGGGGAATCCTGAGTAGAAGTAGGAAGGCGTTATTACCACTATATATGGTAGTAGTGAGACCAGTGCATATTTTTAAAAGGATGCTGAAAAATTGGAAAGGGGTCAGTAAAATGTTATAAGAATGATTCCAAGTCTTGTAAACATGCCATACATTGAGATCCTTGAGAAGCTCGGTCTATTCAAAGAGATGATTAAGAGGCTGTTTAATAATCGTTGGTAAGTACCTACAGAGGGAGAAGATTTCTGAAAGCAGAGGGCTCTTTAATCTAGCAGATAAAGGCACAAGATTTGGTGACTGGAAGTTTGAAGTTAGAAAAATTCAAACTGGAAATACGATGCAAATTTTTAACAGCGATGGTAAATAATCATGGAACAGGTGTGGTAAGATCACTGGGAGTCTTTAAATTGAGGTTGGATATCTTTCTAAATTATCTGTTCTAATTCAGTCAAAAGTAGTTTGGTTAGATGGAAAAATAACTGGTCAAGGTTCTTTGGCCTGTGTTATGCCGGAAATCAGACTAGATTACCCTAATATTCCCTGGCCCCATAGTAGATGTTATCAGTCTCTGCCCCAGGCCTTATAATCTATTGAAAAGTAACACGGGATGCAGTTATGGCTGACTTCCCTGCATCCAGCACTGGCAGGAAGTTGTTAATCAGATGGAATCATGATAAACACATGGAGATGATGGAGGAATTAAAAGCATGCACGGTTTGTGCACCCCGACCCTGCAGTCTCCATTCAGGCAAAGTCAGAGCTTTGAGTGCAAGATTGGACCATTTATTTCCAGATCTTGCTCTTCCTTTCACTGCAACAGCTTGGTGTCAGTGGGGCTGTACAGATGCCATAAGGAGAATTCTGCCCAGGAGTTTTGTGGAAGGGGAACTCTCCAAGCTGCTCTCACATTAGCAAATCCCACTTTCCTTCCTGATTCTGCCTTTTAACGAGAGAGAGTTTCAATTTTGGGGAGCTAAGGGGAGCTTCATGGAAGTTCTCTTTGATCTGAAGAGAAGAGAGCAGGGTTTGCTGTCTTAAAATGTATTTTTAATTGTTTTTCTTTTTTTGGAGAGCAGTCCTCAGCCTTATAAAAATAAACATGGCACTGCGGGGTTCTGGTTCCATTTTTGAATTTTATCCCTATTAACAATATGGTTTCATTTACTGTCAGTAAAAAAAAAAAAAGGAATTCTGAAATAACATGGGAGAGCTTTAGAAGCCAGTTACAGTCTGCGTAGACCATCTTACTGCAGGAACGAAAGAGGATAAAAACCTACTTGATTGCTTGTCCATCTCCCGCAGGGTAGGCTGTGACTTCTTTGATTGTACAGCACCATGGACCCCGGGTCCTGTCTGGCATCTCTAGATGCTGCTGTAATACAGAGAATAATCATGCTCATCATGAGCTACAACTACACTGGATTTTAGCCGCATTTGTTTGAAAATGCCATTTGGTAGGTGCTCTGGGTTCCACCATCCCATTCCGGGTGAATTCATAGATTATAGGGCCAGAACGGACCATTATGATCAATTAGTCTGACCTACATAACATGGGCCATGGATCCTCACCCAGCAAGTTCTGCATCAACACTTGTGTTTGAACTCTGCCATCATCACCTCTCTTTTTACTCCTGCCCCATAGAACAAGAGAACCAAGCCCAGATCCCCTTCCCCCACCGCCTCATGATGGAGCCTCAGTCAATACATGTTGACCCTCCCCTCTAGAAAACTGTTTTTTGGGGGTTGGGTTTTTTTTTTTTTTTTTTTTTTGGCTGAGCGATTAGCTGTATGCCAAATCCATCTGGTCCTGTCTCCCCTAGCTGCCTTCCATATCATTACAGGATCCCTGGCAGGAAGCCTAGACCTGTCTCCCTCCTTACACCCTTAGGAGCACATTCCTTTCTACACCTTTTCCTGAGCCGGGAGAGAAATGATTATCAACCCCCAACACAAAGCATCTGCTTTCTGCCTGCTTCTGCTTCACTGGACGCGCGTGTACGTTACACCCATGTCAGCAGCGAATGCAAAACACACACAACCCCCAACCTCGCAGACCCGCACACAACATGGGCTGATTAAACTTTCAGCTCCCAGAGCCTGTATCACACGCTTTCTCTCTGTCTCCACAGTCCCAGCTGTGACCGCCGCACCATTTGTTCTGCCAGCCCACGCCAGCTCTCGAAGCCAGTTCTTTATCACCCCAATTAGCCTTGTCTGTACTGATTAGAGGAGAGAGGCTTCCACGGCAGGGGACAGACGGGGGGAATAGAACTTACTCACAGCGGCCACCAGCAAGAGGCTTTCCCATTAAAGTGCCTTTGTTCCCCTCAAGGGATACATTTCACTGGGTCAAGAGCGTGGCTGGAAAGCTGGCTCTGCCATGCTGGGTTATGCTCATTTATAAACAGATGCTTGAGAAGGGACAGAGGGTGGATTTGTTTTAAATGCACCTGGTAATCTGCTGGAGGGAGGATGCAGGCTTGTCAGAACTGCCTCGAATCCCAGAACATAAGAGTGCAGGGAATAATACTGAGCCAGACCAGCCAGCTTGACTTAACAAGAGCAGGAATAGTATGGCTCGTTCCCTGCTGTGAAAAGCACCTTTTCTGCTTTGCTGTGCGTCCAGGTCATTTCCCAGGACCGAGCCAACTCCTGCGGACGTCGACGGTGAAGGTTTCTTTGGCAGGAGCAGGGTAGGCTTTGCTTCTCCTTGGTTTGGCATTTCACATTACCGAGTGGGTCTCCCACCCTTGAGGCTGCCATGTTCTCTCCCTGACCCTTTTCAGCACTCTTTGGGGACAGGGATTGTAAACTCCAGTTCCCTTCTGTGGGTTCTTGAGCTGTTCTCCCACTGCTCGAGTCCCTTTTCTCCCAGGCCTCCCAGCAACTATTGTCCCTGATTTAGTGGGGGATCTCTCCTCCCCCTCCCCCCAAGTCTGCTGTGTGTAGCTGAGCTCCCACGTGGAAAGGAGAACCGGCACCATTATAACCCCACCTCGCAAAGGATGCTTCTTGGGGAGGGACAGAGATGAGTCACCCCATATGGGTGGGTTTGGGGACCCAGCAGACATACATCTCCCCCCCCCCCATGTACCCAGTGAAGTGGGGCCGTACTCCCTATTCCTTGGAGCACCCTTTCTGGTGGACCTATCTCTTTAAAGGGGATTCATGGGGTGGCCATGACCAAGGAAGAGCCTGGTAGCAGGACTTCAGTGCAGCTGTGCTACTAGGGAGCTAGATAGGGGTGGTCACCAGGGTCCAGAGCAGCTGTAAGGGTGCAGGGCCTCTACACCAATTATCATGACCTGCAGATCCCCCAGAGTTTGGGGCTGGGTGCTAGATCCTATTCCAAAGCCTGGAGGCATACCCTGCTCTCCCCAACAGATCTGCATAGGACTTCCCCCCCTGAGCCCCACCCCTTGTGGGTGAGGAGAGGGGTGGTGATGTGACCCTTGGTGCCAAATCGAATCCATGATGCTGCAGTCAGTGGTGAGCCAGTTCAGAGAGTGGAGGGCCAGGGAGATGTGTTCCTGGCCATCTGAGTTGCTAAGCAGGTGGGTGCTTCCTTTGCACCCCTGGAGCTTCTTCAGGGCACAGGGCTTCATTCCTCATTGTAACAAGCTGCAAGAGCCAAACCTTGGAGATCACAAATGTGCAGATCACGGTGGCCAGGCTAGTGTTTGATAGGGTGGGCTGTGGTCTTCTGGACAGGTAAAGAGGGAAGTTTGGAGCTTTTCTCCCTTCAGGACTATTTGGGAACCTAGTAGCACTTAGGAGTCTAGAAGGACCCTGGGCTGTGGACCACTTAACATGAAGGCAAATGCCTTGAAAAGAGAGGAAGTCAGTTCTCTGGAGCATTTCCCTCTTCCCACCAGCATCACCACAGTCATTTAGCGTTAGCTGGCTGCTCTTTCTCCGGGAGCTGATTTTGGCCAGGCACAGAGGGAGCTGGGTGATGATGCCGTTTGCATTTGATGTGAAGTATCTGTACAGCTGGGTATCGTCTCCATGCTCCAGGCACTCCGGCCTCTGTTGTCTCGCCAGCAGTTCCAACAGCTTCATGGAGATGTTGCGTCGTGTGTGGAAGAGGATTGAGCCTGGTAGTGCACTGCAGGTGAGAGGTATAGAGACCCATGCACCAATGCCCACAGCAGCCCTCAGAGTTATCTGGGAGGAAGTCCCTGATTCAGGCATTTCCATTCACTCGAGACCTTCTTGGAGATGAGGCAAAAGTATTTGCTGATCATTGGTATCAAATGCTACAGAGGCCCAGCAGGATGAGGATGGATGGACTCCCCTGGGATCTGGACAGCGGGTGGACATCTGTCAGAACCAAGAGTCTCAGTACCATTCCCTGGCCCAAAGCCAGGCTGAGCAGATTCCAGGATATTGGCAGCTGATCTAACAACATACACTGAACTATATTAAACTACGCTTTTAACACCAAAACGGGGGTGGAAAGTACGGTGCATGGGTATGTGGAGGTAGCCAAGCTAATGCTGCTGCTGAGACTTTTAACTACTGCTTTCCCTGACTTGCAAGTCTACTGCCTGAAAGTATCATCACCTTATTTTCCCCCATTAGATTTCCAAACGACGGGAATAGCCCCCTGGGTGCATTTCTCATCAATGCACTGCTGGTACCTCTACTAAGTACTTTGTTCCTTTATCTGCCCCATATCTGATACCAATATGATACCATATCCGCGCTTCTGGGAGTGCACACGGGGCAGTGCTTATAACATCTCCCCAGCTGCCTTTATTGGAGTCATGCAGGGCTGGACTGGCCTCAGGGCTCCCCGTCCCCCAGTGCCAGAGATCTCCCAGTCAGTTATTCCAGTCTAACGGGGGCATGCGTGGGCCCAACAGTGCATGGCAATAAAATGCACCCAGGGCACCTATGATCGTTTACACAGCTGTTTTACCCCTATTATCTGCTAAGGGTCTCTGGAAAGAGACCCCTCCCACTGCCTGGACTTCCTGTGCTATGAATTCGGTCTCTCCCCCGTCGGCTTTGCCTTCTTCCTGGTCAAACAGCATCTCGTCTCCACTGTCCCCTCGGCTCCCACACCAGCATTACCAGCCACCTCTTCGCCATCCTTAATCCCCTCCTACTGCCTTCCCTCCCCCACCCCAATGCCTGCCTCCCTCGCTGTGCAGTATCAGGCGGGACTCGGCTGTGTGGCGGGAGTGTGCTGTAGCCCTTACAGGGGTGTCTTCCTCAGTGGAGGCAGGGGGCCCCAGGAGACCAGAGCGCCCCCGGGGCGATGCAGGTCCACACTTACTGCAGGGCTGTGCATACAGTGCAAAATTTCGCCCAGTGGTTCTCAACCAGGGGTATGCATATCCCTGGGGTACACAGAGCTCTTCCAGGGGGCACATCAACTCATCTAGAGATTTGTCTAGTTTTTACAACAGGCTACAGAAAAAGCACTAGCTAAGTCAGTGCAAACTACAATTTCATACAGACAATGACTTGTTTATACTGCTCTATACACTAGACACTGAAATGCAAGTACAATGTTTACATTCCAGTTGATTTATTTTATGATGATATGGTAAAAATGAGAAAGTCGGCAATTTTTCAGTACGAGTGTGCCTGTGACACTTTTGTATTGTTATGTCTGGTTTTGTAAGCAAGTGTTTTTTAAGTGAGGTGAAACCTGGGGTACGCAAGACAGATCAGACTCCTGAAAAGGGTACAGTAGTCTGGAAAGGTTGAGAGCTACTGATCTAGCCCATAACTTGCTGTCCCTAGAAATCCCCCTCTGTGTAGAGGGTCAAATTCATCATTCCCACATAAAGCCCATTGTCTGGGGCGTTGTGCAGAGAGCTAAGTGGTGCTATGAATTCACACCCCAAGCCTATGCAAGCGGAAACCACAGCTCCTCCTGACTCACTGTTCCATCCACCAGGTTCAGATAGCAGCTGCTGCCACTTTGTGCATCCTCCTCGGGCAGGATCCTGCGGTTGCTCCATCTTCAGCAACTGCCTCTGCGCTGGTTTGAATTGGCTGCAGCATACTCCCTTGCATGCCTGTTCCACCGTTTCACCCAGCTCTGTATCCTCACCGTGAGGTTGAAGTGGTGCAGGTAGCTTTACACAAGGTGAATTTCCCATCCTGACCTAACTCTGTGGGTGTGTTAACAGAGCACAGAATTAGGTCATGAGGTGAGTCTGTGACTAACCTCTAGGTATATATCTCCCTTACCTATGTCTTTTAGCTAGGTAATTCTAAGGCACTTCTCGCTGTGATATTTAATACTGATCTGTGAAACTGCACTACATCGATGTGTAAAAAAACTTTTCTTTCCATACCAGAGGGGAAAAAATAGAAAGAAAAGCTCTCTCAGAGCCAGCCAGATCAGAGTTAATCCTGGTATCAAAATGGCGGCTGTCACTTCTCCTGTACAATTAGAGGAAAGGCTATTCTATCCTTGTTGAGTTGCTTCCCCCTGTTATAATGCTCTACTTTGTGTTTCAGTAAAAGAAGAAATGGTGAAGCTGCTAATAATGGCACTAAAAGAAAATATGCTACATCTGTTATGGATAGCAGTACAAAATTAGCTGATCACACCTCTGACACCCAAGATGTCTTCACTTAAAATACTCGTTGGCTTACTTTACATAATTTGCTGATTATATTTAAAAGAAATACAATTTTGCAATTACTGTTCTTTCTGGTGTGCTATCTATGCATCATTTTCTTTTTATGTTTATATATTTCTCCTTCATTAGTGCAGTCTGAAGGGTGATTAGATCCCTTCAAACATTTTACAGAGGTTAAACGTTGATTAAGATTTAATTATTACTGTAAATAGCTTGGAATGACATATGGTGCAAAAACCTGACATATGTGCATTTGAATAAATGAAGTGCTATTTCCCATGATGCCTCAGTGGCTGTTTAACAGCTTTGCTGAAGGGTTATGTTGCACCTCATGTTAAGATTGCTTTGATGTTATATTTTGTTGGGTTTGTGCAGCTGAAAAGCGAAGAACAGTTTTTCCAGTTTTTAAAAACATTGAATATTTTAAATACCTAAATTGTTTTGCACAAATTTTTGCTAATTTGTCTAACTAGGTTAAACATTTTCAAAAGCATTTAGATTTTAACGTGGGTTCCTAGCATTGTGTCAGCTACAGCACTGATTAAATGGATAGGATTTTCCAAAATATGATACTGGAAGGTGCAGTGTCCTGTTTCTGGGGAGATCCTGGCCTGGATTGGACAATAAGAATTCCTCCTACCCACCCCAATCTCGTCCTCCAAGTACAGAGGTTCTAACTATTTTTGGATCACAGAAAAGCTTTTTTGTAAGTCTGATTGGAAAAAATAAAAGAGATTTCACAGAGAGAAAAAGTGCAGCGGAGAATGGGAAAACGCTGCCTTTAAAATATTCAGCATAGAAGATCCACTGATAAACTTTTCAAAGATTTATATAGTATATTATTTAGTCTGTTATATAGTGTATTATGTTCTTTAACGCTTCTTTATCATGCCATAGGTGTGCATAGTGCTTTACAGAGAGAAGTGTAGGACAGGAAGGGACCTCAAGAGGTCATCTAGTCCCATCCCCTGGACTCATGGCAGGACTAAGGAAGACATGGGATAAAATCCTGGTCCAACTGAAATCATCTGGACTTTTGCCACCAACTTCAACAAGGCTAGGATTTCCCTGCTAGTCCCCATCCTGAGACTTTAGGGCCCTGATCCTGGAATTGGATCTGAACATGCAGACTCTTGCTCCCACAAGGAGTGCCCCATTGACTTCACTGGGTCTTGGCACAGTCAAAAGGGTGGTGTTAGGCTGCTCAATACCTTTGTGAATCCGACCCAAAGCGTCCATCCATGTGGATCTAACTGCAGGATTGGGGACTGGATTGGATCTGACATGATGGAGGGAGAGGTGTCATCAGGCAAGGGAAAGGGAAATGTATGTAAAATAAGACAATAGAGTTTCTTTTTTTTAAAAAAAAATGTGTTGTGTGGCTGTTTAATATAGAATTTCAAGAGTTGGAAAGGGCGGGAATATGAGTCATTTCACATACCATAATGCAATATAAACTGGCATGATAAGAGCATGAGTAGGGCAACAAAAATGATTAGGGGACTGGAACACATGACTTATGAGGAGAGGCTGAGGGAACTGGGATTGTTTCGTCTGCGGAAGAGAAGAATAAGGGGGGATTTGATAGCTGCTTTCAACTACCTGAAAGGGGGTTCCAAAGAGGATGGATCTAGACTGTTCTCAGTGGTAGCTGATGACAGAACAAGGAGTAATGGTCTCAAGTTGCAGTGGGGGAGGTTTAGGTTGGATATTAGGAAAAACTTTTTCACTAGGAGGGTGGTGAAACACTGGAATGCGTTACCTAGGGAGGTGGTGGAATCTCCTTCCTTAGATATTTTTAAGGTCAGGCTTGACAAAGCCCTGGGATGGGATGATTTAGTTGGGGATTGGTCCTGCTTTGAGCAGGGGGTTGGACTGAGGTCCCTTCCAACCCTGATATTCTATGATTCTATGATAATCATGGGAAAGTACTTTGAGATCACAGGTGAAGGGCATTACTGAATTGCCAAGCACTGTTCTTGCTGCTTGTTACTAACAGCCACACTCCTGCAGTTCATAGCAGAGGACCTCCGTTGGGCCTGCTATAACTCTCCACTGAATCCTGCAGAGGTTACACCAGATTTGCACAGTTATGAGACCAGAGTCAGGCTCACTGACTTCAGTGATTTATGCCAGCATAAGTAAAATCAGAATAAAGTCAGCTAAAGTCTTGCATCTGTTTATTTATGTTATGGATGTATCATGCTCCCGTTGCTGTCAGACAATATTAGCTCAATTCTAATCTTACCTCCTCTTTGATTTGGCAGATTGAGACATCTCGACTGGAGCCAGAAATTGCAATGGCCACTACCAGTAAGACGGTTGTCTACAATAAAGGATTGTAAGTGGAAGTGGATCCTCTCAGCACAGAAGATTGGAGGAGCAGAGGGGGAAGCTCACAATTACTTCTGGGGGGAAGAATAAACAAACACTAGAACTCAGAGATAGTAACATATTACCACTCTCAGGAGCTGGGAGTGAATTAACACTTTCAGAATACTGACACCTCACATCAGTCAAAAAGATTCATATTAAAAGTTTTAAATTAGCAACAAGAACAAAAACAAATGACTTTCAAGCACGTTAGAGAACTAGCTACAATCTAATGTCCTGAATTAGAAACAGCACTGCATGGAAAGGAGTTTAATGATATGTTGACATGGGTATGCCTAACTCTCTGTGAAAGTAGACTACGCAAGACAATTTTGTTTTTTAATAAGAATTAAATCTCAACACTTGGATGCTGCACAGAAATAATTCTGTAGAAATCGATTGGTGCATGAGTTAGAAGCGCTAGATAGGGCATTTGATAAGTGTACAGTATTGATTCAATGTCAATATTGCACCAGTAATCATGCACAAAAACAATGTTCCTTGGTTAGGTTTGTGACACTTTGATTCTAAACAAATAACACAATGAAGGTCATAGCCTGTGTGCCCTCCCTCCCTCTCCGACAAACAACCAGGGTGGTATCCTGGCATTCACTGGACTTACAAGACATTCTGTGTGATTCAAGCCTAATGCACTCGCATATTTGCAGGTTTTGCCCAGGCTAGCAAGCTAACGAAAAGTCAACCTGCCAAGTTAGTGCACAGAATGGGAAGAGAGCTGCTAGTATAAAGAAAACAGATCTGTCCTTTAACGTTGCATAATGGACCAAATTCTGTTCTCATTTACACTGACATACCCCTAGAGTAAATCCACTGGCTTCTGTTACATTACACTGCTATAAATGAGAGCAGAATTAGGCCTAATGGTGAAGGGCCAGATCCTTGGCTGATGTAAGCCATCAGGACTCCATCCATTTCAGTGGGACTCTGTTGGTTGACACTGTCGGAGAAGCTGACTTATCACATAGATCACATTCTAGTTGCTCACACCACAGTAATTCCATTGCAGCCAGTGGAATTACTGCAGATTTAGGCTGGTGTTACAGAGCTTAGAATAGGTCCCATTGGTGCATTTCACCAGTGAATACAATTAGAATGAAAGGCTCTTTATCCAGGTACGATGGTAATGGACAGTATAGAAATGCATATATTATAATGATTAAAATGCCAGGTTGGGTTTGGGGCTTTTGGGGGGAATGTATACAGATGGGGTCTTGTAATGTTTCATAGTGGCAGGCCTATGTGTTACTCCAGTTTTATGCTAATCTGACTCCTCACTGGAGTTACACCAGTATAAACTTGGAGTTACACTGTGGTGGATCAAGCCAAAGGGATCTGATTCTGCTCCCATGCTGGTGTAAATCAGGAGTAATTGCGCAGAAGTCAGTGGAGTTACACCAGTGTCTAAAACCAGCCTAAGTGAGAGGAGAATCAGTCTCAAAGCATTCTAGCCATACTTAGCTTAGTGGACCAAATCATGTTTTCAGTTACGGTGGTGTAAATCCAGAGTAATTTCACTTATGGGTCCTATTCTGGATTTACCCCAGGGTAACAGACAGCAGAATTTAACCCAATATAGTTCTTCTAATGCACTAGATCACATGAATGTACATGAGTGAGGCAGCCAGTGTCTGCTGAGCAATAGCCAAGCCTAAGGAGTTTAGGAGACAGACGGGAATAAATGTGCTGTACCAAGGCACAGAAGTATAAGAAATAGCAAGAATGGACTTTGATGGGTGCAGAAAATGACGGGGGAAGCATATATTCTGAAGCACATTCCACCAATGCACAGATGGAACATGGAAATATTGAGCTGATGCTCCTCCCCCAAAGTGACTCCATCCTCGCCAAAGGAGCTGCCCCTCGTGCTCACCAGCATGGGAGGAGATTCAAGCCCAGGGGCGTTAGAATGGTGTATCCTGGGGGTGAGGGAGTCAGGCCTGTAAAGTCCCGTTCTGCCAGCCACACGCTGCATTATCCTCAGGACACACAGGGCCAGATACTCAGCAGGTGTAAATTGGTGCCACTCCCTGAGATCGGTGGAACTGTACTGATTTACACCATCTGACCACCAGAAGAACTGATTCTTCACAGTCTTGTGCCTTGTGTCATTCACACCTGCACTTGCACTGGGGGTGTGATCCAAAGCCCATTCAGGTCAATGCCATACTTTCCTTGGGCTTCAGCAGGCTTTGGATCAGGCCCAAAGTGAGTGCCAGGGCCGTACCTTTTTGGTGTGGTAACATCGAACATCCACTTTGCACCAGTATCTAAAATGACACAAGGGGGAATCCAGCACAGAATCAGGCCCATTGATTCCAAGCAGCGTGTACGTGGGTTATGTGGCTCGCAGCAGCAATGAAAAGCCAGGCCTACCACTGCAGCTAGGTAAGAAATGGAGCACACAAAGAGGTGAACCGTAAAAATCCCAGCCTGCCACTGAGAAACGCAAACCGCTTTGGACAAAAACGCAAATCACAGAATTAGCAAAAGAAAACTGGGGCTTTTCATTGCTGCACTGGTTGGGTGGAAGATAAAAGCCAAATAAATATACACCTGAGCCCCACAACTGATGGAGACACACCTGCACGTATATATGTGGTGGAGAAAAACTAGTATTAAAAATGTGCCAAATGTGTAACAGCTAAACTTAGTTTAAAGTGAAGGTGAATAATCTCATGTTCCTAATGAATGCAGAAACCAGACTGGATCTCGCTGTATGCAGCACCGCCTGTGTTCTGTATTGTTCTGAACTGAAATCCAAGTGGCGAACAAAATCAGCTGCTTCTGTTAACAATGAGCAATGTCCTGGCTCTGTTTTCTATCAGCATCGTTCAATTTTCCATGTCATGGTATTTTGTCACCCTTCGAACCACTCTGTTGAAATCCTGCCAGACTCTTAAGGGAGGGGTTGACTGAGTCATTTGAGGGTGTGGAGGAGGTAGAAGTGAGTACTTCTGCATTGCAGCGATGTCACTGCTGGGGAGGGGGGATGATTTGTTTTTACATCATAATTACTGATCAACGATTCCACTAGCTGTGAACTCTAGCTACCTGCCGGGGCTACAGATGGAGTGAGTAATTTTCAACATGCAGAGCTAATTACAATGGCTGGTAGAAAAATATTCAAGGATTTGCTCACTGCATTTTTTTGAGAGAGGTACCGGGGGTGGGGGGGGGGGAGAACACAAGTTTTGCAAATGTTTAAAAAAAAAATAGTCAAACTAGTTATTTTTTCCCAAGGAGGATGAGAGACTGCAAATTGTTTCACTTCACTCATAAACTTTGACTGCAAAGTGTTTAAGATCAGTGCTTTGCAGGTCATTAATTAGCAGAAAGAAAAGGAGTACTTGTGGCACCTTAGAGACTAACCAATTTATTTGAGCATAAGCTTTCGTGAGCTACAGTGAGCTGTAGCTCACGAAAGCTTATGCTCAGATAAATTGGTTAGTCTCTAAGGTGCCACAAGTACTCCTTTTCTTTTTGCGAATACAGACTAACACGGCTGTTACTCTGAAACCATTAATTAGCCGGGGAACTAATCCATAGATGTATTGTAAGGGTTGAATGTTTTAGAAGAGAGTGGAGTTGGGGAGTTAATAGGCCCTAATCTTAAATTGCAACTAGAAGGCCTGATTCTTATTTCACACTTGCATGAATAAGGCATAGCTCTGTTGAAATCAAAAGAGTCCCATGGTAGGACTGGTATAAAAGGGATCAAAATCAGGTGCATCACGAGGTTCCAGTTTTGTTTTCTCCCAATGAAGCCATATCAAAAGTGATCACTTTATATGTCAAAATATGGAGCTACATTGGGGTAAGTGTTGCTGTGGTGGTTTATACCAACTGGAGATCTGGCCTGTGATTTTTCTGTCTTTCATTTCTGCAGCTTTGGCCTGAGATCTAAAAGGCAAAGCTGGGGGCAGGGGGTTGTTTTAGGTGTTATGTCAGTGGACAGTGCCCCTAGCACAATGGGTCCTGCTCCATGAGTAGGGCTCCTAGATGCTGCGATAATACAAATAATAATTATTAATAATAATAATAATAAAGATTCTGCAGTCAGGACCTACAAACTCTCTGTTAATGGCGTGTCACCCCGGAGGGAGTCCAGCTCACTCTCCCATAACTGCAGTGCTAACAGGGGTAAACAATTGGACAGTGTCACTTTAACAGGGCTTAGGCCGTAACGATGATCCCCTTTTTCCTAACCTTACTAAAATCAAACTCAGAAATGTCTTTATTTGTCCTCATCACATGGCCTTGCCCTGCGAGGCGCTGAGCACCTGCAGCTCCCATTACTTTTAACTGGAGCTACAAGTGCCCAGCACCTCTCTGAGCATGGCCCACAATGGATATGTTTGGTTTCAGAAGAAAGAGGTAACAATCTGAGACTAGCCAGAACCAAAATCTCGGATCTAAACATCCCTGAATTTTGTAACTGGCTCTTGTATTATATGTAGTCATGTAACTGGTCTGTCTTTGTTTTCTATGTACGTGTTAAGATTATGAGACTGGCCATACTAGGTCAGCCCAAAGGTCCGTCTAGCCCAGTAGCCTGTGTTCTGACAGTGGCCAATACCAGGTACTTCAGAGGGAATGAAAAAACCAGGGCAATCAAGTGATCTATCCTCTGTTGTCCACTCCCAGTTTCTGGCAGTCATAGGTTTAGGGACACCCAGAGCATGGGGTTGCATCCCTGACCATCTTGGCTAGTAGCTATTTCTGGACTTATCCTCCATGAAATTATCTAATTCTTTTTTGACCCCTGTTATAATTTTGGCCTTCACAACATTCCCTGGCAATGAGTTCCATGGGTTGACTGTAGAATGTATGAAAGGGTATTTCCTTTATATTAGTTTTAAACCTGCTGTCTTTTAATTTCATTGAGTGACCCCTAGTTCTTGTGTTATGTGAAGGGGTAAATAACACTTCCCTAGTCACTTTCTCAACATCACTTGTGATTTTACAGTCCTTTATCGTATCCCCCCCTTACTTTTCTCTCTTCTAAGATGAATAGCCCCAGTCTTTTTAATCTCTCCTCATACAGAAGCTGTTCCATTCCCCTGATCATTTTTGTTGCATTTCTCTGTACCTTTTCCAATTCTAATATATCGTTTTTGAAATGCGGTGACCAGAACTGCACGCAGTATTCAAGGTGTAGGTGTACCAGGGATTTATAAAGTGGCATTATGATATTTTCTGTCTTATTATCTATCCCTTTCCTAATGGTTTCTAACATTCTGTTCACTTTTATGACTGTTGTTGCATTACTTTGTGCTTATCAACATTGAACTTTATCTGCTGTTTTGTCACCCAGTTTTGTGAGATCCCTCTGTCACTCTTGGCAGTCAGGTGTGGTCTTAACCATCTTGAATAATTCCCTATTGTTTGCAAATGTTGCAGATCATTTATAAATATGTTGAACAGCACACGTCCCAGTACAGATCTCTGGGGACTCTGCCATTTACCACTCTCCATTGTGAAAACTGTCCATTTATTCCTACCCTTTGTTTCCTGTCTTTTAACCAGTTACTGATCCATGAGGGGACCTTCCCTCTTATCCCATGGCTGCTTACTTTGCTTAAGAGTCATTGATTTGGGACCTGAAAGTCAACAAGCTGTATAAACTGGATCACCCTTGTCCACATGCTTGTTGACACCCTCACAGAATTCTAATAGATTGGTGAGGCATGACTTCTCTTTACAAAAGCCGTGTTGACTCTTCCCAACATAGCGTGTTCATCTGTGTGTCATCTTTAAAAGGCTAAGGCATTTACCTAACGCTCTGCTGTAAAGCTGTCCATTTTGTGATGTATGGGGGATGAAGCATGTGAGGGAGGACACACACACACACACACTGTGCTCTCTTTGAGACAATTCAATTTTGTTTTCTTGTTTCCTTGTCTTAATTCCTATGCCTATCCCCATCCCTGGATTCTTGTTCTGTGTTTTTCCTACACAAAGATCAATCGTGCACTTTCCATATGAATGACAATTGTTATATATTAAGGGAAATAACAGAATAAGAAAGAACAAAAGTAAAGGCTCAGTGAGAGAGCAAAATGTGTGCATGTCCTATGTAATACATTGCGTGCACTCTGCTTCATGAAATGGACAACGGCACAGGAGGTCAACTCCTTAAAATTTTGAAGGTCCAGTACCCTGAAAACCATCCTAATAGTAACATGAGGCTACCTGGAGTAGCTGTAGTCCTTGAAGTTCTGGTGAAGTATTCACAGTTCTCCACAAAGCACAGAAGTGGATCATTTCAGTTCTTCCCTTGAGCCATTCGCCTTTTATCCAGCTGAGATAGCAGCAGAAGCCAAGACCGCTTTCTGCTGGCATCAAAACAATCATCTTACCCCATTGCACTCTCAGTGGTGGAGGAAAAAAAGGGGGGGGGCAGGGTGAGACATTAGATTGTCACAGGAACAATTTCTCCCCGATTTGTGGGGGTTGGCGCAGGGAGGAATTCCTCACCAATCTTGTGGACAAAGCTTCTGTGGCTGCTGGCCATGTTTCTAGATTTAGAGTCCCATTGTCTGTTACAAATGCAGCAGCACAGATCTTCTGTTCATAGATTCATAGATTCCAAGGCCAAAAGGGACCATTGTGATCATCTAGTCTGACCTCCTGCATAACGCAGACCAGAGACCTGCCCCATACTAATTCCTAGAGCAGATCTTTTAGAAAAACATCCAATCTTGATTTAAAAATTGTTAGTGATGGAGAATCCAGCATGAACCTTGGTAAATTGTTTCAATGCTCAACTGATGTACCATGTTCCAATGGTCAACTGTTGTACAGGTGACATAGGGAGGTGATTCTATAAATCATCCTAAGGGGCCAGCTGGAATTGCGCCTGCGAAAGTAACAGCATCCTTTTCTGCCATGGACCTCTTGCTACCCAAAGATGGAGGGCAAGTTTTACTCACTCCAGCTGTTCTGCATCACTTGTGTTTTTTTGGAGGGGGGTGAGAGAACCTGGATTTGTGCAGGAAATGGCCCACCTTGATTATCATGCACATTGTGTAGAGAGTTGTCACTTTGGATGGGCTATTACCAGCAGGAGAGTGAGTTTGTGGGGGGGGGGGTGGAGGGTGAGAAAACCTGGATTTATGCTGGAAATGGCCCAACTTGATGATCACTTTAGATAAGCTATTACCAGCAGGACAGTGGGGTGGGAGGAGGTATTGTTTCATGATCTCTGTGTGTATATAAAGTCTGCTGCAGTTTCCACGGTATGCATCCGATGAAGTGAGCTGTAGCTCATGAAAGCTCATGCTCAAATAAATTGGTTAGTCTCTAAGGTGCCACAAATACTCCTTTTCTTTTTGCAAATACAGACTAACACGGCTGTTACTCTGAAACCTGTCATAATATATATACACTGCTTTAGTGTCTCACCCTTTCCCAGCCTTCTCTTTCTTCCCACTGGTCACTGTCTAACTCAGTCCTATGCACTGGCAAGTGTAAGATGCGTGTCTCGACTCGCCTTCCACTTACATGCTGTAAATCAGGTGTAACCCCACTGAAATCCATAGTGTGAGAGGACACTCAAGCCCTTTAAGATTTTTAAGTTTTTGGGGGGCGGGGGCTGTCTATAAAGAACCATGTCCATAACATCAGTCCCAGGTAGGGACCAGGACCCCATTGTGTGAGGTGCTGCACAAATCCAGAACAGTGATAATGGGCCAGACTCACCATGGCGTTGCATGACTCCAGATTTAGGCTGTTGTATCTCCACTGAAATCCAGTTTAAATCCGGAGTGCTGCCGTGTTGAATCAGCCCTGAATTTTTATTTATTTATTTTTTTAAAGTCACTGACACATTTTTTAGAAGGCTTTGCACTGGGTTCGGGTGGCAGTGAAAGCACCCGAGTGGTTCAGCAAAGACAAACCTGGTGGTTGATGCTCAGGCAGTTGATTGCCTGAGGAACAATTGTCTTAAAAAGCCAGTTTCACCTGCAGTTGAGTACGCAACGTTTGCGTTCCCCACAGAATACTTGAAACTTGTACTGTACTGCAGACTTGCTGCTCACATGTAGCTGGTGGATAAACCTCACATTGCTGGTTTTGCACTGTCGTCCCTGTAAACTGGGTTTAGCGCGAGCTTGGTACTGATTGTAAGGAATTGTGAATCTCTTCGTTCAGGCTTCTGATGCTGTTTACTTATTCCCCAAATGATGTGCCGTGATAATGTGAAAATACGATCAATTCCAGAACAGGCTCAGAATGGCCTAACTTACTGGACCACTAAGTACAACAAGCTCTGAAATCTTTAACTCAGATTTTCAAGCATGACTAATGATTTTTGGCGATCCAGCCTGAAACATTTTGAAAAGGGGCCTGATTTTTAGAGGGTGGTAGCTCACCGTTTCCTAAAAGTTGGGCCCCTTTAGGTTTTCATAAAAACATAAGAATGGCCATACTGGGTCAGACCAAAGGTCCATCCAGCCCAGTATCCTGTCTACCGCCAGTGGCCAATGCCAGGTGCCCCAGAGGGAGCGAACCTCACAGGTAATGATGAAGTGATCTCTCTCCTGCCATCCATCTCCACCCTCTGACAACAGAGGCTAGGGACACCATTCCTTACCCTCTGCAGTCCCACCAAAAAATGGAAGCATCCCAAATCACTAATCACTTTTTCAAAATGGTAGATCTCTGTTTACTTGTAAAAGTCAAAAAAAGAGTGGCCCGAATTCTGTTCTCAAGTGGACCTGTAGTAAATCCAGAGTAATAATCTAACCTGATTGATTGCGTGCATTTTCAGAGAACAGACACACACACACACTTTGCTATTTGTGCAATATTAGAAATTAAAGGCATGGCACTGGGAGAGTGAGAGCACATTAGTACTGTTTATTAGGACAGCAAATTGTGCCAAAAACAATATACACAACAGCTAATGATAACATTATGCACATTCACTTAATAGCTAATTAATCTCTCCGACTTTCCTAATGTACAAAAGGAGTTTCGAATCTGTGAGAACAGCACAGTCATTTGCATTTATTATTTCCCATAATTGGGGAAGTGGGAGAAATGGCAAATAAACCACATTTAGTTGTTCACCTCAGCAGATAATAATAATGAGATGATCATCTCCCATAGTATTTAATTAGAAATGTAGCAGTTAATTGATTTCTTGGGTATGTTAATTAAGAAATAAGGAGGCCCAGTTTGCAGCAAAAGGAACCAGCAAGAAGTTTGAGTCCCTTGTGGGAGATGTGTTTGCATCGGCTGCTCCCAGGGCAGGCTGGCATGTTGACTGAAGCTCAAGAAGACTGGAGGGTTGTCGTAGTATAAGGATGTTCAGGACCCAGGCAGGAATCAGCTGGATCACCCCAGACTAACACAGCTGCTTCTCTGAAACTTCTCCTGCGGGAGACCCCACTGGAAGGGGGCGGTGGGACAGGAAAACTCACCTCAGACACTGTCTTGAACAAGCAGTTTCTGGGACCTGCTGCTCCCGGGGGAGCTGCCAAAGGCTAGGGCTGTCCATGCAGCAGCTCTGCTCCTCAACATCAGCTCCAGGGCCACCTGCATGGCTGCTGGTGATTCCAAGCTCATCCGAAGGCCTTAGGCTATGTTAACTTGGGAGCAGATTCCCCACCAACAGGAGGGCGATACATGCCTCACAAGAGCCTCCTGCTCCATTCCGCACGTGCAGATTCCGGGTGCCCTGTGGGGATGATGCCACAGAGGCAGCTGCTCTGCACTTTCATGCAGGAGTCGGGAGAGCCAGGACATTCCAGCCGGGCGGGGGCGGGGGGGGGGGTCCATGCTAGACGCGTGCCCAGGCAGCCCTGAGGAAACCTTGTCTAAGGAAGCTGCTGCCGCTTCACTTCAACCGTTAGCCAAGGGGCTGTTTCCCCATTTCGTTTAAGGGCTTGGCTACACTTAAAACACTACAGTGACACGGCTGCAGGAGTGCTGGTGTAGTGCTTCAGTGTAGACACTACCTACGCCGGCAGGAGGGATTCTCCCATCAGCGTAAGTAATCCACCTCCCCGAGAGCTGGTGGCTAGGTTGAGGGAAGAATTCTTCCATCGACCTAGAGCTGGCTACACAGAGACTTAGGTCAGCTTAACTACACCACTCAGGGGTGTGGATTTTTCACACCCCTGAGTGATGTAATTATGCCAACCTTATTTTCTAGTGTAGACCAGGCCTTAGTCACATGCTCAGGGCAGTAGGGGTAGCTGCTGGGCTATATTATAGTCTCTACAGATGGGAAAGGCCTATTGGATCATCCAGGCCATCTTTCTACAGCTAGCCACAGCCAGAGGTTATAAAGATGCCCAAGCCACAATGAGTCTCATCACCAGTACACATAAGGTAACGTAGAGAAAAGGGAGCTACATCCGTTGGATGACAAATGGAGCCACAGGACCAGATCCTCATCTGGCATGAATCAGTGTAGCTCCATTAACTTCCATGGGACTATGTGAATTTATGCCATCTGAGGAGCTGGGCCACAGAGTGCTCATTACAGACATGTCACAACATCTGCTGTATTCGCTTGCAAGCAATAATGTAAACCTGTAATGTGACACAAAATCTTAAAAGTGAAAGAAGGCACTGCTAAGTGGTAATGCGTTGTGTATTTCATCCTTGCTAGATCAGCTGGCAAAGTAGTCATGAAAAGGTACCAGCCCAGGCAGAAAATCAGTTTGCCTATCTTTTTAGTCCAACCGTGATACTTTCCTCACCAAGGCTGGGATAGGTAATAGACTCCTAGCATTCAGCATAGCAATAGCTGGTTTTGTTCAATATACTTTGTAAAACAAAACTTACAATATAGCACAGTTCTTGTAGATTACAATAGAGATAGCTAATGTCTCATGGCTTTTTCATGTCTGCTTCATGCATATCTTTAGAGTCAAAGCTGGGTTCCTTGAGCATCTTCAGCTATTTCCTCTCTTTCTGGTTTTGTTTATGGCTTGTTTTGTTTGTTGACGAAAGCCCAGACCTGCAACTTAGGCCAAACTCCACTTACTCGGTGTTTACATGTTACTTATTGGCCACACTTAGAGTCTGAGCTCTCCAGGGCAGGAACGTATGGGCCAGATCCCCAGCGGCTCTAAATCGGCATTGCACTGCTGATGTCCGTGGAGCTATTCCAAATTGCACTAGCTGAGGATCTGGCTCCTTACTTGTCTGTATAGCATGTTTATTGGGCTATATGAATAACGTGAATATTGAAGCCGAAGTGAGGAGTACAGGAGGTGGCTTCTGGTCTCTAAGTCTTCCTGACCTGGCAAATCCAGTAGGCTGCCCAGCACAATGTAGGCTACGTGTGATTGTACTATGATTCCCCTCCCCATAGCCACACTAGTTCTCACTGAGCTAGCATATGCCTCCATAGCAGTGTAGCCATGGTAGCACAAACTCACCTGAACCCAGCTCCGCTGTGCCTCCAACACCACGAGCCAGGCTACCACGGCTATACTGCGATTTATACTCGCACTGGCTCGATGAGAGCTAGCACGGGTGTGTGTACGTGAGCTGAGAAGGCACACCCCCCGCTCACAGTATCGACATAATGGTAGACATATAAGTAGCTTTGCACAGTAGTAGAGCAGGAAGGGGGCATGCCTAGTCTCTGGATTTACGTCTGAAATATGGAATAAAAACGTGACACTGAAACAATTGGCTAAAACTGACTGTAGATCTCAGGGTTTCATTGACGCCACATATCAAGAGAGCTGTAGCTGTCTCTTCCTTTTAAAAGCTTACGACTCAGAACGCAGGTGCTCTGATAGGCCGCCCAGATGTGTTTGGGAAGTTTCTTGGTGCTGTTAGGCATATTACAGCAGAGACAGAAGCTGTGCGCAAAACATTCTTAGGCTACAAAGAAACTAGTGAAATGGGGCAGCTATGCTGAAGAACTAGCTTAGAGTTCCTGATGTCACGTGTGCAAAATATGTGGGCTCAAAACAGTAGTGACAACACTGGTTATTTACAGACCTTGAAATCTGTCTGGATCCCTTTCAGAAATGTCCTTTTAAAAAATGTTTTGTAAATGACATTCTCATGTGCCCTTAACCTGTATAAAGAAATCACTCTTCAGAAAACAAGCCACTCCAATTTGAATGCACCTTACAATTGTATTGAATGGCAAACTGTAATCATGAGGAAAAAACAGGGGTATTATCTTTCTGAAATGTCTTGTCTTCCAGCAGTTATTATAATGTAACTTTACAAGCACATATACCTCTGTCAATTTCAATCAACTCCAAAACTGCACACAGAGTCTTTTTAACCTTCTCAATAGATTTGTCAATCACGACACTTTATGTAACACTCCTAAATGTCTGGAATAAAAGCAGATGCATTTAAAAGATTTGACTCTAGCTTGGTTAGTATCCGTATCATACATATGATACATGTCTGTTTTAATTCAGCAGGGATTTGTGGAGCACAAAAATATATGCGTTCTGTTCGTTGTCGTATGCTAACCACATTTGATTCTAAAATGTACTGTCCGTTTGTGTGTGTTTTCTTCTGCCCCTGCTGGATGAACTAAGACTCTCTCTCTCGCTCTCTGCATGTGTGTGTGTATCGGCACCCACTGAATGTCCCAGGCAAGAAAGCAACATTTTTCACAGGTGCATCCAGAAATGTTTTCAGAGTTTATTAATGTGGAAAAAATAAAACAATAGTGCCTTTATTGATTCTTATGGGAATTTAGTCTTCCCTGCTTAGTCCTGTAAAAAGCAATGGCTGCCTATTGATGCATTCAGTAATGCATCCAACCAAGTTCAGAAATTAATTCAGATGACTGTTTACGTGTCATTTAACTCTAATTATTTGAGAGGGTTTGAGTTAATCTTTTAAAAAGCCCTTTAGCCTGATGGCTCAGTTAGTAAAATAATAACATTCACGCCCTAAACAATTACTTTGAATGTGATTTTTTCCCAGCACTTATGAGGTGAATCATTACCTAGATTTTCAGGGATGTAGATTCTTTCTCAATCTGTGTTAAGGGCAAAAGGCCGTAACTTGGGGTGGAATTCACCCCTGTATAGGGTCAGTGCAAGGCCCACTTGAGCCCCTTGTTTTGGGACTTATGTGGTGTCTGGGCCTTGTAATTTCCTGTTACAGATTAGTAGCCAAGATCTCCTATTCTACAGGGAATGGAGAACAATGTATACAAAATCAGTGCCCTCTCCCCCTCGCACAATGGCTCATAAGGTGTGTTTGTGGAATTAGACACAGCCCATAACAAATTCTATCTTGTTACGTGCCACAAAGAGAAGCTAACCCCACCTCTCTCTCTCTTTAAACTGTGTAAGGAAAAGAACTGGAGATGAGACCGTGGTTACTGTGCGTGACCATGCCTCTAATGCCATGGGACACCAATGCTTCCATCTGCATGTAGGATCTTATATAACCTTTGGGTGGGCTAGAGTTTATTTCATTGCCCTTTTCCTAGTACCTAAAAACAATTCCCATTGAAAAGCACATGGAGACCTGGAATTCAATCATTGAGGATTTTCAGCAAGGATTTCACAGTGGCAACCGCCCCACAATCAAGTCCAAAAAGAACAAAAGGAATTCACTTAATTCTTAGGGACCAACTTTATAAAATCTTATGATAAAGAAACATAAATAATAATAATAACAACTATGACTTAATTTCTACAACATAACATGGCTACTTTATAATCCATGTACATTATCTTCACAGTTGTCCATAAACATAAATAAAGAAAACAAGTTAAATCTAAACAGGTCAGTCCCCACAGAAACACAGTGAGAGGAAGCTCAGAGTTCCCAGAAGCATAAGTTGAGTTCACTTGAGTCTCATTTACAGTCTTTGATCACCAAACTCTATAGCAGTGATACTCAGACGGTGGGTCATGAGCCCCAGGTGGCTCTTTAATGTGTTTCCTGCAGCTCTTTGCAGCACGTGATATTAAACCACTGCACGATTTCATTATTAACCAATCTAAGTTATTAACCAATCAGGATGCTTTTACGGTGTTATTAACCAATTGTAGTTGATAAAATTGTTCAGTCATTGTTAAAGGACACAATGAATTCACACAACTGTGGCTCTTTGGAATAAGGCTGAGTGCTAATTTGGCTCCGGAACCATTGAGGTCGGCGTATCACTGATCTATACTGTCTGCTGAGTCAAAAGCAACATCTTCCCTCCACTTGCTCGCAGAACTCTTCAGCTGGAATCCATGCAAGACTTTTCCTCCTTCCCTACTGACATCACTCAGTTAGCCAGTCAGCTAACTAATTAACCAACCACTCGGTTACGTATATCGATTTTTTAAAAACAAGCCCTGCTGCAAAATGGCCTTTTGTAAAGCAGCTGCCCTGACTAGTTGTCCTCGCGGAGTCTGTCTGAGTCCAGCAACAGGGAACCTACTGAGCATGCCCAAATCTGCCACACCCAATTCCAGAACCTTCTGCATGTGGAGTGCTAATTGTGCATCTGCCTAGCAACAGTGAGCCAGATCCAACTCATTCCTTCCCCCTTTCTCTATAGATCTCTTCAACAAATATTCCCCATTAGGCACATGGGTTACACTTGCACCTTAGCAATACACAAACACATTTTAGCCATACTGGCAGAGTTAGCGTGGTACAACCCACCGAGTGTGGATGGAGTTATGCCAATATAGCTTATTACCATAGAGGAATAAACTAATCCCTCCATGCTGCCTGGTTCCTCTATTTCTAAGTGCCGCTTTGACTGCCTGGTAATCACGCTCTCTGCTGCTACCATGTTTCATGTACCGTGTGCTGGGCAATAACATGAGAGGCTGCCATGCTTGTAAATCTAAACTGGTTCGTTATTACAAGAATTATTTACGAAGATCTGACTTCACCAAGCACTCAAGCCATGTGCATGCAGACTAGCTTCCTGCTGTCTCCTCCAAACTGTTCCCTCCTGCAACCTGGGCACTCCCTTCAAGTTCCATGCAGGTTGCTACATGGGTCTGTCTGTAGGTACATGCTGATCTGACTAATTTGGTTAAAAAAAAGTCTCACGCCCTAACCAGCGTAGTTATACTGGTACAAACACTGTGTGCAGGCCAGGCCTTAGATGTCAGAGGTGAAAAAGACCAATTAGCATTTGGCTAGGGCAGGGCACCGTTTGCAGATTGTCCACTGCTGCATTCTGATTGACTGGTCAGGCCTTTCTGATGATGACACAGCCTTGCACCAATCCCAGTGGAGATCTCATCACATAAAGACCCTGGCACAGAAAAAATCCCTATGCCCTTTATTGTCAGTGAAGGAGGAGAGGAAAAGTTCATGAGGGAGAGGGAAGGACGAAGACAAGGCAGCCTATGAGGCGAATGGCGGGGGCGGGGGACACGACAGCAGTTGAGGTGAGGGGCTGAAGAAACACACGTGATCACTTAAGATGCCCTTCTCCCAACGTGCCAAGCTGCCCCAGCAGACACAATCTGAGGCCCTTTGGACCACTTTTAACCCACACTCTAGTGAAGGAGCTAAACTGGGAGCTGCTCAATAGCACAAACTATTCTTAGATAAGACCATGAGTGAAAAGTAGTTCCTAGGCCTTAATCTCTGCTTAGCAGAGCAGCAGGGTTGCTGGGCTCAAAAAGGCTGAGGGATGGGTATGGAGAGTCCAAGGAACGTTAAAGAAAGGCGCAAACACCTTAGCAAAGCACTTCGCTCTTCGCTGCTGTTTCCTGTTGGTTGGGCCTTCGTCTCATAGTGGAAGGGCACAGAGCAATAAGCCCCTACCAGGGTGCACATCAGAAGGCCCATGGTGCACTTCTCAAGTGATTAAGGGCCCCAGGCTCACCCAGCACCTGTACCTGTAACCGATTAATGCAGCCCCAAGGAGCTTACATATTAGTCCATCCCCGGACAATGCAGGGTTAGCTCCCATTTGTATATTTCCAAGGGCTTTGCCCACTGCGTTTTTAAGCAGCTCAAGTCAAGGGGTTCCCACCACTTCTCTTGGGAGACATTATTCCACAGCCCAAGCATCTTTAACTGTCAGTCCCAGGCACAGGGGAACTTAGTTGAACAGCTCAGCTACAGGACAACACCTCTAACAATGCAGCACCCCCTAGTGCCACACGACAATCTCAGCATCTGGCCCGTGTGCGTGGCTCAGAGACAAGTGAACTACTCACGCTGCCATCTAGCCGTATTCTTAGCTGAAAGAAAGAAAGATCAGGGGGAAAAAATAACCAAACAAAACAAACCACCCTGCATCCCATATTGATGGAGAGTGTCAATAGCTAAATTAAGCATCACTGGCATTTAAAAAAAGAACAATTCAGAAGAACATTTCCATTGCTAGCAGGTTTCGTTTTAAATCATCTTTTCTCTGCACAGCCAAAATGGTGGGCCTGAGCAAAGCTGACAGTGTCCCTACAAAGACAACAACAGCGTGTTTTAATAAATTAATAAATAATCAATACATCTAATGAAATAATATTTTAAAAAGCTATTCTCACAAAAAGAACCTGCAAGTTTTTAACACTGTGTGGCTCAAACTATGGCAAAGGTTGTGGTGCACCTTCTTTGAATCCAGCCCCTCTCGTCTCAACTATATGGCTGCGCACTGTAACCCCCACTGACCTGTCTCCTGCTTTACACCAATATAGCTTAGCTCAGCAGCTGCCCTCCTCCCCTTTCTAAATCCAAGTTTCTAAAGGTATTCGTGATAATTAGGTGCTCTGCTATGAGATAAACCCATCTAGATCCAAAACAACCCTGACCTGCGGCAGCAGTCAAAGAAGTGAGCAATGTTAGGACCCATTAGGAAAGGAATAAATAATAAGACACTAAATAGCATAATGCCACGGTATAAATCCATGGTACACCCATACCTTGAACACTGTGTGCAGTTCTGATCGACCCATCTCAAAAAAGCTATATTAGAATTGGAAAAGGTACAGAGAAGGAGAACAAAAATGGTTAGGGATATGGAACAGCTTCCATATGAGGAGAGATTAATAAGACTGGGACTTTTCAGCTTGAAAAGAGACGACTAATGGGGGATATGACAGAGGTCTATAAAATCATGAATGGCGTGGAGAAAGTGAATAAGGAAGAGTTATTTACCCAGTCACATAACACACGAACCAGGGGCATCCACATAAATTAGTAGGCAGCAGGTTTAAACACACAGTCAACCTTTCTGGATTCCATCCTTTCCTCCCAGTTATACCCCACTGACCCTCCCCTAAGCAAACCCCGGCATCATCCTTTCTGTTTAGACCCTGCAGCACCTTGTAGAGGGCTGTCCCTCCCTGGTCCAGGCACAGGGCTGCAGGATCAGCAGGCAGGTCCTAACCTACCTGTCCCTGTCTGTGCCTGGTGAGAGCCATGCTGGTAGTTTATCCTGTGCTATCTCTAACTTGGGGGGGGGGGGAATTCACCTCCCTGTCATCCCATTTCCCCTGTGTTGCGCCATCCCTGTTTGTTTGTTTAGTGCTGTTGAGCCTTGTTGATTACATGGCTCATTCTGAGAGCCTCTGGGAAGACACCTGTCCCAGACCTAAGCAGACAGCTCTCAGGCCCCTGGGCTGAGCCCCTAGGTCAGTAAGACAGATCTAAAGCTGGGGGGGGGCGAAGGGGCAGGTGGGGGGAGAAGGGAGGGCACAGGAGGTCATTGGTGTGTGAACGCTCACACGGACAGAGCGAGGCGTTTAGTAACCTGATCTCAGAGCAAATTCCCCCGTCCCTGCTCAAAGCAAAGCAGGGCCTGGGGAGGGGCGGAGGTGTGTGTCCGGGGGGGGGGGGGGGCGGGGGAGGGCTTTCTGTCTCTCCAGGGCAAGACACTAAGGAGAGGCAACGACAGGTAAATACAAACCAGGCCTAGGGGTGCCACTCTCACCAGAGCTGCCCCGTGGCCCAAAGACCAGCGACACTGCAGGGACAGCGAAGCTGCAGGATTCAGTCAAGCCAATAAAAATCAGGGCAGGGAATCCCATTCATATCCCCCCCCACCCCACCACCACCAGCTTCAAGGCACGAGACAGCAGTAAGGGACTTGGACTCTGGCAAGAGCTGCACTGCCATGGACCTGGGTGTTTTCAGCAGGCCTGGGGGCCCAAGCAGAAAAGCTCAGAGTCAAACTTTCCTGGAGTTTTAGAGCATTGAGGCCTGGGCGTTTGGCTCGGTCTGTTGTAGCACTTCGGGGCCAGCTGCAAAATGTGGAGCCAAACTTTCCCAGAGGCTTTAGCCACCATGGCCCAGAGTCTCAAAGAACTTTAGGCCCCTGACTCCCATCGGCCTGTGTCTCCCCCACTTTTCTGGCCCAGGAGAATAAAACCACTTCCTTCCCAGGTGTCATTGTTTGGAAATCTAACCTGAGATGGCACAAATTCCTCATGCTTCGGCATTCACCCCCACCCCAGTGGAAATATCACACGGCCCTATTTGGGGATCTGAGAGTAACTGACCCTACAGGGCTTTTAATGATGTGATGAAGGGGCAGTTCCTGCTAAGTAAAAAGCTCTGTTAACACAGCAACTTCCACCCTGCGGTTCCCCAGGCCTAGAGCAACTCCCTTTTATCAGCCATTCAAGGGTACTTACAAGGAAAATGGAAGGCTCTCCCTCGACATTCAATACCTGGCGCAGGTGTGAAGAGTCGCTAAACCATAAACCCCCCTCGCATACCTGCCATACCTGTGCTGTCTGCCCTGAGACACACAACGGGCGAACACCAGCTGTTTCTGAGCCCCTGTCCTCGCTAAGTGGGTTTCCGTTGCTGCGTGATGAGTGTCAATAACATGAATATGTTAGGACTTAAAATCAGAGGAGACCAAAAGGTCTGGCTAAGGCCCTCTTTGTGGTGTAACCCTACAAAGGGGCACTTGTTTCAGGAGATGGCTATCTCACTAATAGCTTCTTTCTTTGCCGGAGAGACAAAGGAAAGGATATGGCTGAAAACACCACCAGAAAGGAGCTAAAGGAGCCACTATACAACGAGCCGCGTTTCCAGCTTCATGCATATCACAAGCAGGTGGATCTGTCTGCATGTCACATCTCAGCTGGTTCGATGATTTTCCAATAGCATTGGGACTAATTCAGCCACCTAAAACTTGGGGGTGAGCTCTGGGCTACCAAAGGCACCGCACAGATACTGCAGGGACACCCCAGAAGCGCCAAAAGGAAATAAAATTGCCATTCGCAACGTCAAGGCAGGAGTGGGCGTAGACCCCCAGCTTGCAGGAAGCACAGGGCCTTTTGAATCTCCTTTAGGGCTTATTAGTATGGGGCCTAGTGCTGAGCAGAGGCGATCCCAGCTGCTAGGACAGGGGTATATAAACTCACTAGCCATTTCAATGGGCCAGCTCTTCAGCTGCCTTCCAGGGCGTGGTGCCCCGTTACACCCGCTGAGGTATATTTATGGTATAGAAATGTGGCCAGGTGGGCTTGTCAGGTGTGCACACATACACACGCACACTTGCGCTGGTTTAACTACAATCAGGTTTTAAATCTAGTTAGTTGAACTGGGGCAAACGCTCTTGTGGACACACTGGAATCTGTTTACCGGGGTTTTGTCACTCTAGTCTACATTGGCAAGGAACCAGTTTAAAAACACACCTTTACGTGAACTGATGTAGCTTTGTGTGTAGACTGAGCCTGTGTATGTCAGGGGAGGGATGAGGGTTGTGTGTATGAGAGAGGGTGGGGGGGTGCAGGAAAGGAGAGCATTATTACTTAGATTGTAGGCTTTTGGGGGCAGCCTCTTTGGTGTGTGTTTGTCCATCACCTAGCACAATGAAGTTCTAATTTTGGCTGAGGCCTCTAGCTGCTAACGCAAAACACTTTAATTTACTACTAATAATGGGGCCCATGAGCAGAGCGATGACATTGTCCAAACAAAAGCACTAAAAACAGATTTAATTTCCTCCTCTCCAATTAGAACAGTTTAGTCACTGCAGCGAGGGTGGAGGTGTTTGTCATTTTTGGCCTCCTGTGGAAAAGATGGACTGTCAATAGCTCAGGTGCAAAGGAAAAAGCATGTGCCCAGGTGTGCTTCTTCTTTGAGGCCTAAAAGTCCGCCTGGAAAGTATTTTTCTTTTCAATCTTTTTTCCCCTCTGATTTTTGACAGAAATTTGGGCCTTCTCTAGCTTGTTTTTCCTGGCTGACGCTACAGATGAGTCAGGCCCTACTAGAACTGTGACACTGCAAGTACTAAGGAAGTGGAACCAGAGGATCTGGGAGAAGGGACAAGATTTTCGGGCAGAGAGTTTAAACCATTCGTCTGAGCCTTTTTGTTAATATCTGTTAAACTCAAATGCCTGACCAACTGTTGGGAGAAATTGCATCGTTGTGAAAAATTCTGCACTTGCTCCCCTTTCAGTTAGGCCTCAGAAAGCTCACAGGCAACATCGCTGGGCTTTCCAAGGCAACCACCAGACAAAGAAGGCATCTACCTGCTGTTCCTTCTCCTCGGCAGTTGAAAAAGGCTCACCTAAAAAATGACTGACCCTTCATGAGTGTGCTGCTCTCCCAACGAAAGCCAGCATGTCTGTTCTACTGTGAGCTGCGCCAGTACCACAAGCAGGATTTAGTGTGAGGAGTTGTCAGCAGTGCTGCAGAAACTCAGAGCATGTTTGTCTCTGGCTGGGCGTCTGTAGGACCTACGCTAGCAAGAGAGCCTGGTCTCCCTGCAACAGCTGTTTGAATGCACGCACACGGTCCCAGATCCAAAGACCTTACAACAAAAACAGAAGTGTAATTATCCCCACGGTACAGACCCAGAGAGACTAATGTCCAGAGCCACAAAGGTATTTAGGCACCTAGCTCCCACCGATTTGCAAGGAGTCTGTGGCAATGCCAGGGATTGAATTCAGATCTTCTGAGTTCCATTCCAGTGCATTCACCGCAAGACCATCCTTCCTTCCCGGCTGGCTTTAAAATGGATCATGTAAAAGCTACCCCTGCTCTCCCAGCCTAGCGCCCGCTCACTCTCAATTAGAACTGATTTGTGTTACACAGGCCTTAAGTTACACTAGCTTGTAACAGCCCCAAGGTGCCAAAGAGCTAGCTCAGGACTGATACAGCACAGTTCGGTCCTGAGACCATCTCCCCGCCCCCTTTTGGGTAGCCACGCCCCTCTTCCCTCTCCACTGACAGGGCGGTGACTATAAGGCATGGTAGACACCATGTAAGCTGTGTAGGAGCACACTTAGCTGGAGTGGTCCGTACTAGGCCACTTAATGAGCTGATGCTGCCAAAGTACGCCAATGAACACCAGTTGGGTCCTCTAGTCTCCACTGTAATGTACATGAAAGGCCTGCCTCTCAATAGTAACCGACAAAGGAAGAAAGTAGGTAACCCAGGGACAAGAACAATCTCTCCAGGATTTGGCTACACCCAATAGATCACGTTCTTCAGCTTCTATGGGCCACTCAATCCTTGGCCTTTCAACAGGCCAAAAAGGTGGCCAGCTACTGCCCGTTATGGTGGTAGGGTTTGATGCAAGGCATGGATTGCAGCCACCAAGCAGTCTTGTCAGTTCCTGTCAACCAGGGACACCGTCCAGCCACTGACCGAGCGGTGAAAGCCTCTGTCATCCATTACCAAGCCTCTGAGTCTGTCCCAGGGACATGGCACTTTCACGCTAAACACCCCGCCCCCGCAATCTGCTGGCTGCTGAGTTGGCAGCGTCTCTGTGGTTAGCCAGTAACCCAGCTACTCTCACTAGCCGGGAAGCTCCCACTTGCTGCTTTGCAGTGCCTTGGTGCCTGTGCAAACAAAACCAGAGGCTGGGAACAGTGGCCCAGCCTCCCGAAGCTCCATGATTCCCAACAGGTCGAGAAACCATACAGGGAAACAGCATGGGTGGGGTGGGGGTGTTGGAGGGAGAGAAGCATAGACATGGTCATTGTTAATCGCATTTAACGATGCATGACAGTGCAGGATAACTTTAACCACCTTCCCCCTGCCTCCCAAGGGCCAGGTCAAGGTTCCCATGTAAACCTGATTCGAATCTGGTGTTTCTCCAAATTCCCAGGTCCTAAATCTTCATTGAGTGGCTCCCAAGCATCCCTCTCTCCAAACTTCTGTGGCACCTGGGTCCCTAATCTGTCTCTCCAAATTCCCCAGCTGCAAGGCAGGGGGTCTCATCTCTGGGATCTCACCACTTAGTCTTGCAACCAGAACTTTGGCATCGCCTGGCCACAGAGTGCTTAGTAATTGCAAACTTTATGTCGGCATCACCTGACCGCTGAGTACGTCAGCCTCCATCCTTACCATTGGCATCACCTGATCACTGAGCACTTAGTCCTGCAACTTTAACTCTGGCATCACCTGACCGCTGATCACTTAGTCATTGCAGCCTTAATGGTCACTTGAAGAATGTTTTTAATGGAATATTCATGGGTATAGGGGAGAGAGACTGACTAGTCACGGTCCCACGACCCTTTAGCCTTGGACCTTGCCTTCTCAATGGCTCCTAAGAAGAGCGTTCCCTGTCTTTGCCGGTGCTGGCCCATTCACCTAGCCTAGTAGAACAGGGTCTGGCAGAGCACGTACAGCCCAGCTAATGGGGCCCACCCCACTCAGTCGGGCAGCATGGCCTCTTCCTGCCTTGAACTTAATGCTGTCATCGGCGGCTGTGGAAAGTGAGTGTGGAATGAGTGTGAAATGCTCCACCACCAGCACTCTGCACCCATGGCCCTGGCCGTTGTGTCTCATCTCCCACTCTGCACAGGTGTAAATGCCAGGTTAAGTTACAAGCCAGCCCCACTGTGTACATCTCGCATTCTTCACAGGGATCACTGACATTACGTGTATGTTATATGCACCTCCCCAGCACGTGCCATTTTCCAGTATGTCTCCTCCCTCCCGGCATATGGCATCCTAAAGTGAGGGCAGCATAAATTATGGGGCCAGATCCTGAGCTGGTGTCAGGCAGTGGAGTGCCACATAACTCCACTGTTTGGCACCAGTGGAAGATCTGGTAGGTTAGGCTCATTGGGCCGGATTCACCTCTCAGTTGCAATGGTGCAAATGACGAGTAACTTCAGTGAAGCAAGTGAAGATGCAGTAATGTAAACCGAGCTTCAGCGAGGGGTGAAACAGGCCCTGGGGAACGCAAATCTCAAGCCAGGTTTGCGTGAAACTCAGCTCAGGAGAGCTAGCTAGAGACACCATCGTATCCCTGGAGTTTACTGTGGTGGGGGGTTCTCATCCATCGCTGATGCCACAGAGCAGTTGTCCAGGTTATTCAGTGCAGCGGAGGGATGGGGAGATGAGAAAGGATGGGGGAATCCAGGGCTGATGAGCCTGTGTACCCTGGAGATACCAGGGCTTGTTCCTACCAGCTGGGCTGCCTGGTGAGAATTCTGCACACATCCACACCCCGCCCCACTCACTGTCACGCAGAGGAGCTGTTAGCTGCCCTGTCTCACACAGTAGCTGCTAACCACAGTGCTGTCAGTCATGCTGGCATTGCCAGGATAAACAGCATTCAGCTCTGATCTGCAGCAGAGTTTCACTGCATTTCCGTGGCATTGCAAACATTGCTGCATGGCGGTGATGCCAGGGACAGACCTAAAAGCCTGGGTCAGAACCAGCAGGATGTGCGGGCCCTTCCCCTCTCAGCGCTGCTACAATGAGAAGAGTCACTTTCTGTTTTAATCCTGAGCCCCCACAGCAGTGCAGACTTTTGGGGGTCATCCCTGTTACACTCAACAAGACTTCCCCATACAGTGGGCCCTACGCAGCGCCTCCGGCCTGTTTCAACCTTAGGGTATCTCAGCATCCATTGCTCATTCAGCCCTCATCCTCTGGTGGCAAGCGCCTGATGGAACAATGGGGCGTTGTGAGCTGGACTCCCTGCCCATTAAGAATGTGACGGAAACCACCAACTTCTTTCGCTGAGCGATGGTGGACAGTCACTCTCCATAGGGAACCTCACTGTTCCCAGTACCAGCAAGGCCTGGGCGCGGAGATTCCTGCCAGACAAAGGCCACGTTAACTGGTCTACAACCTCACTGAATGCAGGGAAGAAAGGCAGCTGCCGGGGGGCCCCAGAAAGTGAAGCACCAATGAAGCGGTCAGCAAACCAGAGGGATAGAGGCCTGAGGGCAGGAGCAGAAGCATGGGCAGAACCTCTGCAATCGTTGTGAGGCAGCAAACCTGGAACCAGAGTTAAGAGTTAAGAGTTAGCTTCCTACTGCATCCCTGGAATTATAGCAGAAGGGAATCACCCCTTTTTCTGCCTGCAAACCAACCCCAATTCCTCCCCCATGGTTGTTGTCTGCAAGGATTCACCCATTCTTGTCAGACTCTGGGCGGTTCACATCAACTGTTTGCTGCGCTAGGTCACTTTGTGTCGGTTCTGCTCTCTGATTGGACAATTACCACTTTTTTAGACTGGGCGAATAACAAATAGCAAATGACGAGTATCTGCTAGCGAGCCTTAGGCGAATCATTCGCTGGTAAAAGCCTCCAGATCCACAGGTATTTTCACAACTGGCCGAGACCAAGAGTTTTACAGGATTTACTTTTTAAAAGACCTCGACAGCAAAGCTGGACAAAATTTTTCATTAAAAAAAATTGTTTTTCAAAAAATGCAGTTTCAGCCAAATTGAGACTGTCAAGACCACTTGGTTTTGACCAATTTTTCGATGTTTCAACGAGAACAATTGGAAATGAAAGGACAAAATCGTTTTTGTTTTGGCTTGGTATTTGAAAAGTAAAATGAAAACAAAACATTCATTTGAAATGAGCTAAAACTTTCCATTTCACCCCCAGAAATCTAAATCTGCCCCAGAAATTTTAGAATGCAATCATTTTGCCTGGAATTTTTCAAGGAAAACATAAAATTGGATTTTTCAATCAGCTCTAATTTACCTCAGGCCTAGAAGATCCAGAATCATAATGAAAATTACTAAAAAATGACCAAGCACTTTAGAAGAGATATAAACCCCCATGCTTCAGGGCATGATAGAACCACTATCCAGGGCTAATTAAAAATATCCCCACAGGCAGAGTATTCCACAACTGTGGGGTACTTACACCTTTCTCGGAAACATCTGGTTCCGGCATTGTCAGAGACAGGCCACTTGGCTAGATGGCCCTTGGGTCTGATCCCGTCTGGCAATTCCTAATATCCAGCCAGCATCCAAGTATGAATAATAAGGCCCCACAAATATCATTGCAGTTTATCAACCTGGTCACAGATAACAGTGAATCAGGCATTTCCCTGTTCAGACAGTTCTACCATGAATGATTTTAGTCCCATTCAAATGAAACTTGGTTTTAAACAACGCTGGTGAAGGGTCTGGGGTTGGATGGGAAAAGTGGAGCTCTTGATTTGACCAGTGCCCACAAACGCTGCGTCTTTTGAGCAGCAGTGTCGTGTCTCCCTCACCCCCACTTCCTCCTGCCAAGGTAATCACATATTCTTTGAGCCCATTTTGCTTTTATTACCGTACAGTAACGCACACTACAGCTGTTAACTACCTACGACAGGGAACACACGCACAAAATAAAATAATAAATTAAAATAAAAATTGTGTAAAAAAAAATAAAAGAAAAGGATTGTGTACATTGAGTTTCTTGGCTGACATTTTTATTTGATCTTGTGGCTGACCGACAGCTTCCGGCTGCGAGGGATGGCAGCTCGGTTCAGTTCTCAGGAGCGCAGGATGGCTGCGGGGGGTGTTTCCTCTCTTATCTGGGAGCTTTCATTTCCAAAGCTCTGCTGAAGGCCGCCCAGTGTGTGGAACTGAGTGCCGAGGGAGGAACTGGTCCGTAAGCCTCTTGTTTGGCCCACGCACCGCGGAGGAAACTCAGCTGTTGGTGGCGATTGCTTTGTCTTTGTGAAATCTCGACAGTTTTTGTTTTGTTTTGTTTGCCCCGTATTTTCCCCTCCTCCACCTTGTTCCTCTCATTGGTTTATTTGCCAGCAGCCTGCCCCCTTTCTAGTCATTAGACGTGACATCAATGTCTTCCCCGTTGGACTGTTTGGTGGCAATCCGCCATCTATTGATGTGATGGGAACCTTTCTTCTTCTGGTCTGATTCAGGGCCTTCCTCTTCCAGCTTCTGCCTCTTGTATTTCGTCCTTCTGTTTTGGAACCACACTTTCACCTGGGCGAGACAGAAAGAGGAGGGGAAGTCACTGAGATTCTAAGCGCTCTCTGGGCATGGGTTTTGACCCGGAGCAAGCCACGCCTCGAGAGCGGCCCTCTAGCTTTTCCTATGTGGGGGACCACTTTGTAAGAAAGAACCCTGCTCCTTTCCCAACTCCCCAACTCACCGCAGCCTGACTTGCCAGACAGTCCAGGACTTGGTCTTCCCTCGCACATTTTCCGTTGAGTGTATTGACTGTAATATACATGTATGATATATGTATCTGTACTGTAGTGATTGTGACATACAGGTAGGGTACTGTATTGGATTGCTGTGTAGCATAGTGATTATAATGAATGAGTAGTGTAGCGCAGTGATTACAATATTTGTGTGGTGCAGTGATTGATTTTACTGTAGATGTATTGTAGTGTCGTGTAATAATTGTAAGGTATTTTTACATTGATGTAGCAAGCTAATCAAGGACAACCCTCTACCCCCACACCGGGAGTTTACCTTGACTATCTACATCTATATAAAAGCTACAACGCCTTGTTTCCACTAGGATTTCACAGGGAGATAGCCACCAGGATGCAAAAAACCACAGCTTTTGTGCAGTGTAGCCTATAGCTTATCCAATGCTGATCCCTAGGTGAAACTACAAACATTTGTAGCCTGACAAACGTCTGGAGGGTGTCCACACTAGCCTTTTCAAACATGTTAACTGCCTTGAGATAACTGGCAATGAATTACAGGAGGTAAAAAACACAAGGAGCTGCGCTACGCTAGGAGTTCCCATCGGCATAGCTACATGGCTTAGGGAGTGTGAAAAATCCACCCCGCTAAGTGATGTAGCTGACCTAACCCCCAGTGTAGACAGCACTAGGTCGCCAGAAGAATTTTTCCATCAACCCAGCTACCACCTGGGGTTGGGGGATTACCTACATCAACGGGAGAACCCCTCCTGTCAGAGTCATGTCTACACTGAAGCACTACACCGATGCCACTGTAGCGTTTCACGTGTAGACATACCCTCCGTTTGTGGGCCGCCAGGAAGGGCTGTGTGGGCTTCTGATGGGTCATGGACTGAGAGTCGCTGGCTTTTTTCATTTTCATTTCATTTGTGCACTGCCCAGTGGGCACCTGGAGTAGAATGAGAAGGGATCAAATACCAGGAGGGAGAGATTGGGTCCTGGGGTATTTCTGGCCTGGCTGACAGCAGATAGCGCCATACCCAAACTTTACTGGATCTCCATCCCTGCTCTTCAGACCCAAGCTGGGGAGTGAGTTTAGAAGCAGCTAGACTTGTGGGTTCTTATGTGAGCCTTCAGCATCTCTCCTGGTGCTAGTTTCAGCTTCCACAAGTTCAAATAGGGACAGGAAGGAAAAAGCTAAGAGGAACTAAGTTGGCAACCCAGAGAAAGGTGCCCCAGTTTCGCTCAGAACAGAGCAGCCCAAGAGGTGACAATGGGACAAGCATTGCTCAGCAGCTGCAAACTGCAAATTGTGCTGCTTGCGAACAAAATGTTTAAAAAAAAATTGTTTTTGACGTGAAAGCAGCGGCTGTGAAAGGTGCGAAACTGAAAGCCAGGGACAGCAAAGCCCTCTGTGTATCACCTCCAAACATATACACTGGTGGGAAAAGCATCTCCTCCCTGCTCCCTGCTGGGGGAACCATTTGTAGGAGGCAAGAGGAAGGTGCTGGCCAAATGTCCCTTCATAACTTGGTTTCTTTGCTGAGGAAGAATGTCCCTCTAGCTAAAACCCTTCAACTGTGGTTCGCCAGACCTGGATTCTATTCCCAATTCTGCCATGGGGCTTCCTAGATGGCCTCGGGCAAGTCACGTCAATCACCCTGTGCCTCAGTTTCCCCATGTGCACAATGAGGATGATGCTACTTCCCTCCCAAGTGGGGAGTGGCGGGCATTTATCCGCTGCCCTGACTTTCACGAGGGCCGAGCACCCGGCAGCTCCCAGACCAGCTAGTCTAGGTGAGGCGCCCAGATCCTCCGGTGATGAGCCTCACTAGTGTTACCCGTTTCAGAGTAACAGCCGTGTTAGTCTGTATGCGCAAAAAGAAAAGGAGTTCTTGTGGTTAGTCTCTAAGGTGCCACAAGTCCTCCTTTTCTTTTTACTAGTGTTACCACCGCTTGTAACGTCGACCAGATAAAAAGACAAACGCCAGCAGCCCCCTAGGGCAGGAGTCAAACCAGCGACTCCAAGGTAAAAGGGTCACTGCAGCTGCGTGACAGAGTTACCGGGAGACGTGTGGCTGTGACAGGAACTGCTCAGAGTTCGTGCAATGGCAGTGCTCAATTTCTCCCTTGTCTACACCTTTCCGTGGCTCGCTCCCTGGGCTCTATAGCTAGATCAGTCTCTAGCGTGACTGCCATGGCGCCAGGGAACCCCACCAAGCACTCTGGGGACGCGCTTTGCACAGTGGCTGCTAGAGAGAATAAAGTTTCGTTGTGTCTTGTAGGCTCAAGGGTTTTGCCTAGAACACTGGTTCTCAATCAGGGGTCTAGGCCCCCCTGCGGGCCTGCGAGCAGGTTTCAGGGGGTCCCGCCAAGCAGGGCCAGGGTAGAAAGCCAAAGCCCCACTGTATGGGGCTCAAGCCCAGGGCTCTGAGCCCTGGCACCTGGGGCTCAAGCCGAGGTCTGAGCAATGCAGCTTCATGGGGGCACCTGTGGCATGGGGCCCCGGGCAATTGCCCTGCTTGCTACCCCCTAACGCGGGCCCTGGCTTTTATATACAGAAAACCAGTTACTGTGGCACAGGTGGGCCGTGGAGTTTTTATAGCATGTTGTGGGGGTCTCAGAAAGAAAAACATCGAGAGCCCCTGGCCTAGAACCCAGCAGGGCAGCTGATACAACGAGGGTGGCGTGTACAGCTGCTGGGAATAAACGTTCACCACACATTACAAGCCATCCGCCAACACCCATTCAGTGCACAGTCAAATGTGTCGGACTTAGCCCTGGTCCCAGTGAAGTCCATGGCAAAACTCCATTGATTTCCATCGGACCTGAGCGTGGCCCGTATCGGCAGAGAGGAGGGATGATCCTAGGGCTCTGCCAGGGAGACCTGACTTCAGGTTCCAGCTCTGCCACAGGCTTCCTGCATGGCTGGATCACTGAGTCTCTCTGGCCCAGATTCTCAAGGTATTTAGGCACCTAACGCCCACTGAATAAATGAAGTTAGGAGCCTAAATACCTTTGTGGGCCTGGGCCTCCCTAAAATGGGGATAATCTGTGTCTCACACGCAGGTTGTGAGGATAAATAAGCCCCTGACTCCGCTCCATGCTAGACAGAGCTAATTCCCTCCCGTTTGCTTTCACATTTCAAGGGCTGATTACGATATAGCTATAAAATCGGTGTCCCGGTGGTACCATGACTACCCTGCTAGGCACTGCAGTGCTTAAGTCCCTTTGTCAAGCTAACCATGCGTGCCTCAGTTTCCTTATCTGTGCAATGGGGATAATAGCAATGCTCTGCATCACAGGGGTGTTGTGAAGATAAGCGTATCAAAGACTGAGGTGCTCAGATACTATGGTGACGACTCCTACATCTGTGAGTACCTACATCTTCTATGTCGATGCGTAGTTTGTCTGAAGCTGTCTGAGGAGGTTCTGTGGGTGGATGTGACTGGAAGAAGGTGTCGGGGGTGGCTCTAAATGGGGACTGGACCGGGGGGTGGGGTGCTGAGGAGATGAGCTGCCTGTGGAGCGGAGATGTGTGGAAATGCATTTGGGCGGCCTGATGTCTGGGGGGGATGAGGGGTGAGTTTAAGCTGGTGGGAACGTTCCTTAACTGGTGACTTCCTGGATTTTTAGTGAAATAATTTAGCAACTGTCACTGACAGTTAAAGGTTTTTGTGGGGAACTTTGCTGCTGTTCTTGGGCAGGGAGTGGGAGAGAGACATTTCATGGTGCTGCTTATCAGAAGTTGAGAGAGACAGAGGGAGAAAACTGGGAAGGCCGGACAGGCAGAGTGGGACACAAAGACAGATAAGAAGAGGGAGGCTGGTTAACTCAGGGCAAGCGGCCATGTTTAACAACTGTGCTTAGAGCCTGCTTCCACTCCTCAATGTGACTCTGTACAAATTGTGTCTAGATCTAATTTGCTCCATCTACAAGCGCAGAGATTACTTTTTTAACGGCTGGGGCCATTCCCTTGCCCTGGGAATCAATGGGTGTCCCTTCTGACTCATACACATCACCGGCAGTTATCTTAGGAGTATAGTGTGGTTCCTTTTTTCCGAACCCCCGTTATAGATCATAGAATATCAGGGTTGGAGGTGACCTCAGAGGTCATCTAGTCCAACCCCCTGCTCAAAGCAGGACCAATCCCCAATTTTTGCCCAAGCTGGGGGACAAGGAAGGGATTTGGATAAGGCGGTGGTTCAGATTACAGAGCAGAGACCCCCGGCCAGGATTGTGAGGAGGAGGGGGAGCCGGAGCCCCCAGCCATGAGGAAGGCCACCTCACTGCAGAATGGCAGAACAGCTCCTGCCCTCTTGATTATCCAAACTTCCGATTAGCCACATAAAACCTATGTCTCCCCCTGCTATTCAGAGGCTCCGGAGTATACTATATTACAGCAGGGTCTACAGGTGCCAATCAAGGTCAGAGCCCCATTGTGCGGGGGTCTGCATAGACACAGAGTAAAAGACAGTCACAGCTCTGACAAGCTTGCAGTCTAAACAGACAAGACAAAGGTGCTGGAAGTGACTCATCCAATGGACTGAGACCAGGTCTTGTGAGTCCCCATTTTAACACCCTCTCCCCTGGGCCACACAAGCATGACTGAGAGCTGAGCTATCTAGCTTAAGCAGAGCAGAGCTGCACTAGTTCATTGTTCAGTTTGGGGGCTAAGCTGAAGAATTAAAAAGAAAAATTGGGTCACTTTGAACTGAAAGGGAATTTTTTCCCCCCTCATCGAAACGAAAAAGAAATTGTTTCAGGTTGAATGAAATGTTTGTGTTCGCCGCTGAACAATTCCCCCCGCCACCACCAGTTTTTTGTCCCAGGTGGTTTTCAGGCATTTGTTCTCTGCTTGCTTGTTTTTAAATTGTTTTTTTCAATTGCGCCATGAAAGGCCGTTTCAAAAGGTTTCATTTCAAAATGGTCGGACTGAAATGCTGACAAGCGAAAAGCTGAACCAACGCATTTCAAAATGGTTGACGCAAAACATTTGGAATTTTTTTGGTGGTGGCGGGGTCAAGACTTTTCACTCAATTTCACAGGAATCCGCAAATAGTTTTGGTGCCCCGAAAAATGCATTTTTAATTGAATTTACTGTTTGCCGAAAATGTGTCATCAAACTCGACGCTTAAGTTCTTATCCGGCCCCGAATACAGCAGCATCTGAGCACCTCAGTATTAATCCTCTCAACACTCTTGTGAGGCAGGGAAGTGCTCTTCATTTCACGGATGGGGAAGGGAGACACAAGGTTATGCAAGGAGAGGCAGCGCCGGGAGCTGACCATAGGTCTCCCAAACCCCAGAGTAGCAGCCAGAACACAGGACTATTCTTCCTCCTTGCACTTAGAACTCGGTTCACCATCCTGTTGATAATGTTCTAGCTTCTAGCCTCCTGCTCCGTCTCCCAGAGCCGGGCTGGCTTTGCGAGGCTAATGGGAGGCAAAAGCAGGAAGGATTTATTCCTGTCATGAAGGGCAGCAGATCAGATGCCGAAGGCACACAGGGAAAAGTGCCATTGTGTAACAAGGGCCGGTTTTCACAGTCACTTCTCTGCTCACAGCAGCACTTGAAGTACGATTTAAACGACATTGTGACACTCGTGTCGTGGCATCTTATCAGGGCTAAATTTGTCAGTGGGGACAAATTTAGTGGGGAGGACATTTGGCCCCTGGTCTTTACAGGAATTCAGAGTAACAGCCGTGTTAGTCTGTATTTGCAAAAAGAAAAGGAGGACTTGTGGCACCTTAGAGACTAACCAATTTATTTGAGCATAAGCTTTCGTGAGCTACAGCTCACTTCATCGGATGCATCCGATACTCCTTTTCTTTTTACAGGAATACAATCCACTCTGGCGACACTGTTCATGGTCTTGCATTCACAGGCCGCACCGCACTGCCTTACATCCACCCAGTCCCGTCATGCTAGCGGTGTAGATGGACCCAGTGCCTGACCCCCTCCAGATTTCACTGATCTTGCTTTGACAATATCTTTCCCCTGCCATACTCAGTGATGACCCGCTAGCCCTGGAAATAGAATAGTTGCCAGCAGCGGGGGCCCCTGGACCAGAACTGAAGACTGTTCGAGTGGTAGCATAGCTTGTGCAGAATTCTTTTTAATACCATCAGCGATTATTTGGGGGGTAGGGAATGCGTCTCCTTCTATGTTTGTACAGCACCTAGCGCAGAGCGGCCCTGATCCTGAGATAAATGAGAACGATTCAGAAGTAGTTTGGTCCTGTCTACATTGGCCCTCAAGCCATTTTGAAAACTGATTCAGAGGGGCACCCAAAACTGAAAATCACTGGGCCACATCTTCGAGCATTGAACAGCTGCAACTCCCGCTTGCAGCCACTGGGAGCTATGGGTGCTCAGCATCTCTGGGAAATTTGGTCCCTTCTTAGCAACAGTGGTTTAAATCCCACTGCACTCTAGGCTTGTGGCCATTTCCCCCTTAGGTTAGGATGAAACCTGGGAGCATTTGATGCATGTGGGCAGCTTTAAAATCCAGCCCCCTGTGGTTCCGGCCCCTTTTCCAATCCAGCGGAAGGCCCTGCCTCACTGTTTGCTTCCCAACAACCCGCCTGTTTCACAGAGGGCAGGCAAAAATAACACGGGGGGCTTGGCTGGGGGCTCCGCAGGCACCCCATAAAGGCAGGCTGAAGGCAGCACCGTGTGAGGGGAATGCAATCACAAACCAGACAGCCGTTCGTGGAGCTCAGAGATGCCCATTTCATCTCCAGCGCTCTGAGAGGGACCCCCTGCCAGCTCCAAAGGACAGCCTCCCTGAACAGGCAGGGGTGTGAGAAAGAAGCCCCATAAGTGATGGCTGCAGTACAGTGAGGGCAGACGGCACATCCCTGCCCTGTTTGAGTGGAGGAGCCATGGGCATATCTTCCCGTCCACAGCCTTTATTCTCTGCTGAATCTCCCAGGGCTGGCAAGTGGTTAAAGCAGGACACGTGAGGACACCGAGTTCCAGTTCTGCTGCTTCTTAACTGCATGGCCTTGGGCAAGTCACCTCTCTGTGTCCCAGGCTCCCCATGGGTCGAACAGAGCTGCTTACTGCCTGGGAGGGGTTAATCCATGTCGGTAAAGTGCTTGGAGGCCAGAACCATAACGGGGAGCAGGGACCATGCCTGGCGTAACTGAGCCTGAGAAGGTAAGCCCAGGTCCTCAGAGGTATTTAGGTGCCTAACTCCCTTTGATTGCAATGGGAGTTAGGTGCCTAAATACTTCTGAAGGTCTGGGCCCTAATTACCAGTCCCTTGAGAGAGAAAATACCCTCACTGGCATGGTTATTACTTCGTAAAGCCTTTGCCACTGGAATCATCTCACAGGTGCAGCTAGATGGATCAGGGGCCCTCAGACCATGGGCTGTGCAGTGACAAAGACAGAGGCATCCCTTCCCGGTGTCCCACGCAGGGAAAAATTTGAGAACTACGCCGTGGAGGGGTTGGGGGTTCTGCAGGAGGAGCGGGCAGCCCATGCTCCTGCGGTGAATTGATCCTCAGAATGGCCAAGGATGGAGTCTCAGTGTCGTAGCTCAGGAAGCTAAGTGAGGAGGCATCTCTAGCCGCGTGAGAAGGGAGGTGAAGAAGCTTAGTTAAGAGATTGCAGCAGATCTCCTAGGAACCAGGCCTTATGGGCTGTATTTTTGGTGCTGCTGATGGCCTGCCAAATCACTGAACCAGCCAAGGCAATTTCCCCTTCTGTAAAAGGGGGATAATGACAGCTACCTCACCCGAGTGGTCTGAGACGTAATCCACCAGCATTTGTAGCATTCTGCCGACTTCAGACAGGGGTGGCAGGAACAGTGTGTGAATAGTGAGGGGTGCTGAGAGTCATTGAACCAAACTGTAAACCCTGTGTATGATGGAAACCACTTCAAGCCAGGGGGTGCAGAAGCCCCCCACCCCCACCCCCCTAGTTCCAGCACCTACCTATGTCCTCAGGTGAAATGTGCTAGGGGAGCATTTAAAATCCAGTCACTGTTTAGGCCTTGCTCACAGGCTGTGATGCCTGTAGGTGGGGGCAGGCAGGCACCCACACATCAGAAATGACCTGCTTGTCATGTTCGGATATTGAGTGAGCTGTTTGCTTCCTCATTAGGCACAAGTTAATCTTCATCCTATTTATGTCCCCCCATTGCCGGGACACAGAGAGGCTAAGTGACTTGCCCAAGGTCACGCAGGAAGTCAGTGGCAGAGCAAGCACTTGAGCGCCGCTCTGCTAATGCCAAGGCTAACACTTTATCCACAAAACCACTCCTCCGTCTCACCAAGCCGCATGGCTGCATGCCACCCCCTGCTCTCTGGAGCGTCAAGCATAACTGCCGTTACCTTCTGCATAAAGCTTATGAAGAGACGGAAAAAAGGATCAAGGAATAAAATTTCCAGTGTCGGGATTTTCCAGCGTCAGCCTATGTTATGGGGAGAGGTCTGAGAAGCTGCAAAGCAAACGGGTGAGTAACCGGCCTCAGAACAGAACTACTGGCAGAGCAAAGCACAAACCCGGCCCGAGTTCATAGTGTGATCTCATTGGAGCGCGTGTGCCCAGAGTGAGTCAACACCTGGCTGAGGGGCCTCTGGGAAATAAACAACAGCCAGCGTTCTGCTTTGATGGTGATCCTTATTCTCTCCCAGCATTACTGAGCCTAGGCCCCAGCAAGACGATTTAACTGGGAATTGGTCCTGCTTCGAGCAGGGGGTTGGACTAGATGACCTTCAGGGGTCCCTTCCAACCCTGATATTCTATGATTCTATGAAGACACTAGGGGGCACTGTGCTGCTTCACTGTCCTGACCACTCCTATGGAACATTTCCACAGGGGCCATGGATGGGCCTGGCTGGTTTCCCGTTTGCGTAGTTACTTTCTGCTTCTCTACCGCCGCATCGATTGGACACAATATGATTTACTTTCTGTCTTGAAGTACTATGCGCCATGGTTGGACAATGGCCACTGTCCACATCACAGCTGGCCGCATTTCAGTTGTGGGCAAAATAATCCCTGTATACAGTTTATGCAGCGATTTAGGATCCTTCACCTTGACATCTAAGAACTGGTTATTTTATTAATACCGATGCTATGCGATGCCGGTGGATCCCAGGGAAAGCAAAGCACGTGGATTCAGCTCATTTGCTTTCTTCACTTTAGGGTATTTTTAAAACAATACTTATAGCTGCCTTTCATTCAACAGCTCCAAAGCACTTTACAAACATCAGTCCAACCTTACAGACATGGAGGATCTTGGGAAGTATCATTATCCCCAGTGTATAGAAGGGGAAACTGAGGCACAGAGCAATGGCTAAGATCATGCACAAATCAGAGAAAGGTATGGAACCCATCCTGACAGCCGGAGAGGTCTAAGCACTAGAGAGAACTTCTTTCTGATCTCTTCTCCGCTTGGAGAAATCCACTCGAACATTGCAGGTGCCTAGGACCTGAAAGCCATGCTGCAGAGGTAAACCACGCTCCCGCACATCATAGGATTTCCCAGGCTGGATCAGACCTGTGATCCATCTAGCCCAGATCCTGTCTGACAGTGGTCACAAGCCAGATGCTGCTGAAAAAGTGCAAGAACCCCACAGTAGGCAGAGGTAGGAGAATCTGCTCCCCAATCCCTAGTAGAAATTGGCTTAAATGAAGTTTTTATCCCTTCCAAAACTCTTTTAGCATTAGCTATGATAATGCTGGATATTCTCATCCATATAAACATCCATCCAGTCCCTCAGAATTGTACTAAATTCTTGGCCTCAGTCACATGATGTGGCAGTGAGTTCCACAGTCTAATCACGCCTTGAGTGGAAAAAGTATTTCTTTTTATCAGTTTGCAATTTGCTGCCTTTCAGTTTCATTGACCATCCCTCTTGTTGTGTTATGAAGCAGGGAGAACAGATGCTCCCAAGCTACCTTCTCTATCCCTTTCATTGTTTTATAAACTTTTTATCTGCTGCCCTGTATACACACTCAAAGTTTTGGACATTATCCTCATCTTGGGAATTACTCTAGGTTAAACTCTTCCTTGGGTTTTCCTCCCATCTGTGTTAATGCAGGGCCAGCCATCTGAGGTATTCAGTGTTTTCTTTCTGCGATGAAACATTGTCCATAGAAGTATATTTATTAACCCTTGTTTCTCGCTATTGCAAGCATAGGAATGAGATACCTTGTCAGCCATTCTCAGCCTGTCTCATTCCTCTCTGCGTTGTTATGGCAAGGGGTGAGTGGGTGGTGCCTTTGTATTTGGAGGGGGCCTGTATGTAGCTGAGCAAGGAATAAATAACACATGGAAACACTGGTTTAACAGCATTTCTGCCCTGTTACTCAGCACAGTCTTTCTGGGTTCTTTACAGGAGCTGGATCACAGTGGTCCCCTATGGCCTTAGAATCTCTGAAGTGCCCTGTGTTGCAAACTCACACCGTTCCCTACTGCACTGTATCTTTAGGGTGCCATGTTGAGAGCCTGCCGTGTCCTTCGTGGGAGAGATGAGATAGGACCGAGTTATAATCAGTATGAAGGAGATCCATTATGGAGACTGCTGGACACAGTGGTTCTCTCGGGCTCTCTAGCTGTCAGGCTGGATAACCCAGCTTGTGCTGTCTATTGACACCACATAGGGTCACTGTTCAGTCCGGGCTGGGACTAAGCTGTCCTGGATCGACTAGAGTCCAACTGCTCCCTGAATAAACTCCCAAGGTACAGGTCGGCACTGGCCGAAGCAGCTGAGCTCATGAAATCAGCGTCTCCATTTTGTAAACTCCTCACCCCTAATACCTCTGGAGTTTGTCTTTTCAAAACCCCAGCAAAATTCAATTACAAGAATTTATGGTCAATGGAGCAAATGCCAGGGAATGAAAGAGTTAAGGAGTGATTATGGTCAGAAAAGTGACTGTGTAACCATGACACCTTCTTACTCAACAGACATGCCCCCATCCGAGTCTCTGAGTCAAAGCTGCCCGACAAAGGACATTTTCACTCCTTTTTGCCCTGCAGGGGCCAACACAGCTACAAGAGAGGGTGCCGGACTCTGTTCCGGCTCATGCATAGTTAACCAAATTGTTAACCAGATTCCAGTCACAGATCTTTATTGTTTGTGTCAAGGCAGAATTCCCAAAGAGCCCAGCTTGTCTTTCTGATGGCCAGGCTGAGTTTGCTGGGCTGGCAGTTAGAAGAAAACATCTTTGGGATTGTCGTTGGAGCAAACTGGATCTGGAGCCACTAAATAAATAAAACCCCATGGTGCCGTTTCTACAGTCACCTTCCAGAGTCTAATGGCACTTTAAGGGGGAAATTCTGATCTCAATTACACCTGTGTAAATCCACCAGAATCAGTGGAGATATTCCAGATTTATATCACTGTAACTGAGAGCAGAATCTAGTCCCACATTTATCCTCAGAATGATGCCTCTGTCCCAGTGAATATGTTTATATCCCTGTTATTCTGTTTTAAAGTGTACTTTAATATAGTAACGTTAAGTGTGGTAGATACGGGATTAGCAAACTAACATTAATTTGGGGAGCTGAACTCTTTACTTCCTTAACATTTGTGCATTTATTTTCATGCCAAGACTAGACGAGATGACCCTGGCGGTCCCGTCTAACCCTATGATTCTATGATTTCTGTTACCTTAACCATCATTGAACAGCATCCCATGGCTTGTTTAAGAGGCAATATAATCACACTGTAACCCAAATAGCTTTGCTACAATAAAGTTAGGCCTTTATTGTTAGTGCTGTTATTGTTATTAACAGAATGCTTTGTTATGTTAATTTCAGGCACACCTCTCACAGGTGCTAGACTGAGGACAGATGGATTTTCCTCTCTGCCCTGCACGCTTTTGGATCTGTTGTCCATGCCTGTTAATGGGACATGGCAGCTCCTAACATAATCCGCACCTGTTGGCCTTGCCCCACTTCTCTGTCCTAGGTTTCATTTAAAATCCGTAGCCACTATGGAGCTGCCGCCTGTGAAAGTGGGAGCTAGTCCAGAGACAGCTCGGTTCGTTCCCCACCCCGCAACCCTCCCAGTCACACCCAAAAGCAATGGCAAGAAGAAATAACATTGGAGGCCTTTCCCCTTGAGATTGCACAGCACATTTCATCTTCCAAGCCCAAATGTTCATTAGGAATCCACTCAGCAGTCTTTTCAGGGGGTGGGGAAGGTTATTTTCCCCCATGTCAGAGACAGGGAAACTGAGGCAGAGGTGCTGTGACTTGCCTGTGGTCACTGATTCAAGCTCGAAAGGGCGTGGCTCCCAGGCCTGTGCTCAGGCCACTACCACCTCTCCCTTCTATGGGGTGTCTAGTCCTCCAGTATAGCACCCCACACTTTCCTATATGAGTCTTGACTGATGGAATTTTGCCTGTTTGGAGCGGGAGGAATTTTCCCCACTGAACAACGAGCAGTTTCTGCCTCCTAAACCACAGAGCAGCAGGGCAAGGGGCATCCATTCAGAGACCCCTGCCATTCTCACTGCCAGCCCACCAGCACGGCTCCCGCATAGCGAGGGGCCGTTCTACCCTCACTGACCCTGTAGGACTTTAGCAGTGTAAATTCACCCTCTACCCCCACCCAGTTTCACAGTTTGGCCATGCTGGTGCACCTCCATCTCTTGCTTTCCTGGACTGCCACTGGTGTGGGGTGGCTTTCCACATTGGGGGTGGATGACAAGGAACTCAATAAAGTGTCCCAACTGAGCCCACGTTTTTCCTGGGGGTCACTGGGGCCTTTGAATGAGGTTTGGAATTATGGGGTAATAAATGATGGGCCGAGCCCTGCTCTCACGTCAATGGCGAAGCTCCCCCAGACTTTGCCAGGAGCAGCCCTTAGCCTGCACCTGATGATGGAGTGTTTTGGAACAGAACCGCCCAGCCATGGTCTTTCTCCTGCTTTGCAGCTGGAGTTTACAGGAATCACCCCCGAGACCTGCCTCTGGCAGAACGGGGAGGTTTCCATTGGCCAAAAAGCTTCACAAAAAGTCAAGCAGCATTTTGTCAATTGCAGCTGGAAAAATTATTCCAACACCCAGCACACACAAACACACACTCGACAGCCAACACCTACCCCTCCATCCACACCTCAGAGCCACAGCCCCTCCTAAACAAACCAACACACACACAGCACATGGACTACACATGCATCCCGGCATCAGCACGTCACAACGAACCCACAACCCTCCAACACCAATCGACACACACACACAGAGCGCACAAACGACGCACGCATTCCAGTTCAGCACGCCGCACCAACCCCTCTGACACAAATCGACACATACGCAGCACGCAAGCCGCGCATACTTCCCCACATCAGGGCTTCACACCAGCTCCTCCAACACAAATCAACGCGCACACAGCACGCAAACTACACACGCATCCCAATAGCAGCGCGTCACAACAAACCCACAACCCCTCTGACACAAATTGACACACACAAATTACACCTGCATCCCACATCAGCATGTCACACCAAGCCCACAAGCCTTCTGACACAGACTGGCACATAGAATCATAGAAATGTACGGCTAAGGTAGGACCAAGTATAAATCACAGTACACACAGACGGCACCTCCTGCCCCCCAGCATCAGCACTGGAGTTGTGCGTATGTGTGTCTTTGGGGGCTGGTTAGGCAATTGGCACTTCTCTCATCTGAAATTAAAAATATCTCTGTGTGTGTGTTTGTGTGAGAGAGTGTGTGTGTGTGATTGTGCATGAATGGTGTGAGAGAAGGGGCGTGTATTATACAAGAAGGATGCTCTCACGGATGCTAGACATAGGACCAATGTATGGTCCTGTCTGCCCCACATGCTGTGGATCTGTTCTCCACAGGCTGGACACAGACTGTACACACATCCCAGCATCAGCACATCACACCAAACCCCAAACCCTCCTTCTCAAAGCCACACATAGAGAGAACACAAACTACACATACATGCCAGCATTATCAGCACAGCACCCACGAACCCCCACTCCCCAACCAAATCAACACACAGCAACAAACTACACACACACACCCCAACGGCAGCCCAGCACCCACCAACCCCCACCCCTCCTGACGAAATCAACACACAGCACCCATAACTCCCCACCCCTCCTGTTAGTGGGTATGGTCTGGGCTGGATCCCCTGTGAGCACACCCCAGACTGACCCCCATTAGAAGGTGTGGTGTAGGCTGGAGCCCTGTTGACTCTATGCCAGCCCCTCTCTCCGGTGCCTATGCCCCAGTCTCCGTGTCTGTTCACTCCATAGGGCGGGAGGTAGTCTCCCTTCTATACACCTCGTACCCTATATCCAAAGGTGATGCCTGGGCAATGCCCAACTCTTTCCTGGGCTGGGACCCGAAGGGATGGACGGGTGTGGGTGGGTCTCTTCAGACCCCTCTCCACCTTCTTTCCGGGCTGCTCCAGATGTTGCTCTCTGGTCCCAGTTGTGCCTCACTCCAGCTGTGACACTTGCAGCTGCCTCTTCTCAGGAGAGGAGGCAGGTGCTTCCAAGCGTCCCAGAAAGTCTTAGCTGAGACTGGGACAAAGTGCTAGAAGAAGAACTGCTCAGAGATGGGGCAAGGCGAGGGTAGGCTCGCGAGTTGAGCTACTGAATTTGGGGGACATTTAGGCAATTTGAACGTCTCTCATCTGAAATCGAAAAGATGTACAGGCATGGTTATATGTGAGGCTCTGTGTGTGCGCAGTAGGCGAGAAGGTGCCTATGTTATGTAAGAAGGATGTTTGTGTGAGAATCTTACCTATGCGGTGGTGCGTGTGTCATGCATGACACACCATGTGTGTCTCATATATGAGGAAGTGTATACCTTATACTGGCAGTGTGTGTGTGTGTATGGATATTTTAAAAAGCATATACCCACACTCTAGTAATATATGTGGTGGCTGTAAATATGTGTTACAATCTGAGCTACACTTTTTAATTCCTATTTTCAGAAGAGTGGATGTGACAGATTGATTCCAGCAACGAGTAGGGTCTCTGTCCGTACTTTGACGCCCATTCATACAGTAATACACGTTTCAGGTACAGCATTTGTGTATTTCTCATGGAAAATTGGTTCTGCCCCCCCCCCCCACACACACACTTTACATGATCAAACATAAATTTAAAAAAGCTACAAAGCAAAATGAAAAAATAAGTTAATAACACTACACATCTGGGTTGAAATCGAAAAGTTCCCTTTGGAAATAGCTCTGCTTGTGCATTTACGAGCTAAATTACTTTGGTGACCATTCAGGGCCAGGTCTGATCCTCCTTCTCCAGTTTAGCATCTTACTCCTAATGACGTCTGTGGGATGGCTTGTGGAGTGAGGTGATACTGAAATGCTGTTAAAGGCTCAGAATCCGGCCCTAGGTTATTGGCGATTCTAAAGAGACATCTCTCAGTGCAAATTGCCGACCTGTGTTCACTGAGTGAATGCAGATGATAAATAACACTGTACTAGAAAGCTACAAAAATGTGTCCACAGGATTTCTAGAACTATAAATATACAATATTACTGAACAGAGACTAAAGCATAAGATTGTGCTCTCTTTCTGTCTATACATATGCACACATGCCCAGATTTAGAGATACACATCTTTCAATTTTCTGAACAAATCGCAATTAGCCTTGGGGCAACACAGCACAATTCCAAGGACTCCTTGACCACCTGGAGCAATATTTGACGGCTGTTGCCATCAAAACTAATTGGCATTTGTTTCATTAACCTTTTGGGGTTTTTCTTAGAGCTGGCTTCATACATGAGGCATGACAGAAGAAGCAAAGAAGAACACAGGACCGCAGAGCATGAGTGATGACGGTGGATGGCAAACTACAGCCTTCGGCATGCCAGCTATTGACCTGTCTCATTGGATTTGGGGTGAACACATTTAAAATGATCCCCTGGGGTTCACAAAATTCCAAATGGGGATATGCAGAACCAAAGCACTGGGAAGACTGGATCTGGATCCAAGTCTGAATTCTGTGGCTCAGCCTCATCATCTATCTATCTATCTATCTATCTATCTATCTATCAAACCAGTTTTCCAAAGGTTTAAAGCTGTTCCTGAAATTATGCCCAATAACCCAAACTCAGAAACTTTTTTAATCCTGGGGCAACTTTTTGCTGCTGATTTCTTCAAGAACCTGTGTGCGCGTGTGTGTGAGCGTGTGTATATACATGTAAATTTAGTTATATATTTATACCGTACCATCTATACTCACACAGAATTTAGCAAGATTCAAAAACGGATTGGCTAGTGATGTGGATAATGAGAACATCCACAGCTACATTAGATTGGATGCCAACATGGAAGGGATATAAACCCTCCTAATTCAGGGAATAAGCCAACCACTGACTGAGAAACTTTCCCGATGGGCAGCTTGTCCACTGTGGGGAATTTAGCACCTTCCTCTGAAGAAGCTGTTGTTCTCGGACACAGCATACTGAACTAGATAGACCTCTGGTCTGATCCAGTCTAGGTATATTCCTTGGTTCCTTCACCTCTGCATCTTTTCTCTCTATGGTACATTTTTTACATCCACATTCCTATCTATAATATTTCTGGATTTCAGTTTTTCTTAACACTGTAAGGAAAAATGCCCTTGTAAAATCTTGTCCAAGATGGGGGAAAGTTTAGATTAAAATGAATCTCCATTCCTTTTTAATTTACAGCCATCCTGGCTTCTATTTCTTATCGGGCTCGACTTCTAAAAATGGTAAAGCTTGTTTATATTAACAAACAAGTGCAATAAGGTTCCTTTTTTGCAGAGTTACATGCAATGGAATAATGCTACAGGTCAAGGGTTTTTATAGCAATGCATGTTGTAATGATTGTTATTAGCAGTAATTGTTATCCCATAATTACGTATAAGTTAAAAATTAATCCCCATAGTATCATTCCATTAGTCAAGGACTTTTGGGGAAATGATCTTACAAACATTTGTACTGCTGGGTCTCAAGCCCTTGATATACTGAATAATAACAGTAATCTGACTGAGCAAAGTAGGGGAAAGTCTTTTATCACCTACAGATAGCAGGGAGTCAGCCCAGGAGTTAAGCTAGTCAGATTTGTTGCCTTTATGGCTGTATAGTGTAATAAGATTGCGTCTTTGAAGTCATGAGGAATTTCCTCCCCTTCCCAGATATCCTTATTCCTTAATGATTTCTTGTAGATAGTTGACCGGGTCTTGACTTGACAGATACAATGGACAGCCAGGCCATAATAATAGTAGCCGACTTTGCAAAAGGAAAATGATTCTGTGCTCCAGAACTACCAGTCCCTTGGCCTGCAAAGGCAATTGCTTGCTCCTTGCTTTCCTGATTCAATTCCTGAGCCCACACCATGGGGTTTTCCAAAGAGCTCAGCCCTTCCTTACCTATGTTCCCACGGAAGTCAATGAGAGGTTGGCATGTTCTCCTTCCCCCCTGTTTCTTCAAGGTCCCAAGATGCGCTATTCCTAGCAGTATCTTGTCTGAGTACCCCCCCACCCCCGCATCCTAACTCCTGTCTGCCCGGCTGTTGGCACAGCAGAATGGGAGCGCAGCAGCTTCATGGAACTGGCTGCGCAGCTGTGCTGAGACCTGGGATGACAAATCTGGGAGCCTGCTACATTGCCTGGGGCCTGGGGCCCTCCCATGTCACCCCAGTTACAGATGTTTTGGGGGGCCTCCTTGAGTTCGGGCCCCGGTACAATTGTTCCCCTCTGTGCCCCCCCCCATGGAAACATGTGCCATGCTACTGCACCCCCGCAGCCAAGCAAAGGGTGACCTATCCATTTCTGCATGGCACCTAACACCACAATGAAAGAAGGCAGAGAGGCGAGGGAGGGAGGGAGGGAGGATGGATGGATTCCCCCCCCCCCATACACACTGTACTTACCTGGGTCTCGGAGAGGCTGAGGCTGCTGGCCAGCTGTTTGCGCTCGGCCCCCACCACGTAGTGGTTCTTCTCGAAGGCCCTCTCGAGCCTCAGGAGCTGGGACGGGGAGAAGGCCGTGCGGATCCGCTTGGGCTTCCTGGCAAAGGGCCCGTGCAGTAGCAAACCCTCCTGGGACACCTCGCTCCCTGCGGACCAAGCACCGAGAGTCAGAGACTTGCCTGGTCAGGGCTCACTCCCCAGGGCGCCCCCGGCTTCTCAGTCTGCCCAGCCCCCTCCCTGCCCCACCAGCGGGGGTGCTGCCTTGGCCACTCCCGCTGGGGGAAGGTGTGTCCTGGGGGTGACTCCCCCATTTCTCAGGGCTGGGCCTTTGCAGGCTGCTCCTTTTCCTCTCCTGTCCCTGCCCAAAGGGGCTGCCCTTCCCCCCACCCTGAACTTCGTAAGCAGGAAAGAAAGTCCCTTGGGCAGCCTCAGGACTGGGGAGCCCCAGGGAACAGAAAGAAAGAAAGAAAGAAAGAAAGAAAGAAAGAAAGAAAGAAAGAAAGAAAGAAAGAAAGAAAGAAAACGAATGTGAATAAAGAAAGAAAAAGAAAGTGAAGAAAGAATCAAGAAAAAGAAAGAAAGAAAGAAAGAAAGAAAGAAAGAGAAAAGCACACCAAGACGGGAAGGGAAGGAAGACGTGGCGACGGGGTGATTGCGATGGATCGATCCGGCCTCCTGCTTCCCCACTTCCAAAGGAGACCCTCCCACCCCCCAAGAACAGGGAGACGGCCCCGGCCCCCGGCCCCGGCCCCGGCCCCGGCCCCGGCCCCAGCCCGAGCCCGAGCCCCAGCCCCAGCCCCCAGCGAGCGGCCCGGGCCAGCAAGGTGAGCCCCGCTCCGCTCCGCGCAGGGACCTGCCCTGTAATTAAAGGCCTGGCAGAGTAACGAGGCAGCGCTTATTGGTGCCCATAAATCACAGGGTGGCTCCCTTTGAAACTGGCCTTATCTCTGCCCCCATCCCGCGCGGGGTCAGGCCGCGGGAAGAGCGAGGTGCTGCAGGGACCCCCGGGAGCCCCCTGACAAATGACCTGGTGGCGGCTGTCAGGACCCTGCACTTAAGCAATTGCAAAGCGCGCTGAGCTTTTAATTAGCTGCTCACCCCGGGACGGGGAAGGAGGGGCGGGGAAAGCCGGGGAGCCCCGGCCAGGGGCCCAGCAACGCCTCGGAAACGGGCGAGCCTAGCGAGAGTCCCAGGGGCTGCATTCACCGGCATGCGCGTATCCCGCTCGGGCCCCGGCCCCCGGCCCCAGAGCCCCGGCCCCGGCTGGGAAACGGAGCCGCAAAAAGCAGGGTCATGACAGCCAAAGTCATGGGAGTGACCCCCGGCTACAGCGGCGTGACAGCCGGGTCCGGAGCGCCGGAGCGCCAGCCTGGAAACATAAGAACGGCTAGACTGGGTCAGACCAAAGGTCCAGCTAGCCCAGTATCCGATAGATATATATATAGAGAGAGAGAGACAGACAGAGAGAGAGAACGAAAAAAGAACGAGAGTAGAAGTAGAAATTGATACATATGGTGGAAAGAAAGAAAGAAAGAAAGAAAGAAAGAAAGAAAGAAAGAAAACGGACCTAAATAAAGAAAAAGAAAAGAAAAAGAAAGTGAAGAAAGAATTATGAAAAGGGACAAGAAAGAAAGAAAGAAAGAAAGAAAGAAAGAAAGAAAGAAAGAAAGAAAAAGTAAGTAAGTTAGGAAGTGAAGAAAGAAAGTTAGGAAGTGAAGAAAGAATAAAGAGAAAGGAGGACTGAAAAGAAAGCAAGGGAAGGAAGGAAGGAAGGACGGAAGGAAGGAATTGGCTGGAGGCGAAGAAGTGGAGCAGAGATCGATGGTGACAAGGCAGAAGTGGACCGAGGTACATTAGCTCGGGATGGGAAAGAGCGAACACTTCTCACACATCTGCCTTTGTCCGAGTGACCCCGTCCCCCCCGGTATCACTGGAGGAAAGTCGGGCGGGAATCGGGGGGACCCCCGGCCCTGCTCTGGGCAAACCGGGGCGTCTGGAGAAGCGTCTCCTCCCCTCCCGCTGGCGCTGGCCAGGCTGCCGGGGAAGTTAAGCGGGGGAAACAGGAGGGTGGATGCGGGCACGGGCCAGCGGGCAGCCTTTGGCCATTGAGCTCCAGGGTGGGACTCCGACCCAGCTGGTGTCTCCCGACACCGACAGACCCAGCCAGGCCTGCCCGGGAGCCCAGCGCGCCCCGGCTCTACAGCGGGGGGCCCGTTTCTCCCCCATTCCCAGCCCCCCAGGGGTTTCCACTCCTATCTGCTCCCCCCTGGGCCTCCAGCCAAGTCACCGGGCCAGAAACCCCAGCCGGGCCCCTCCGGGAGCCGCGCGAAGTTGGTGACCAACTTCCCAGGCAAGCGGCTCCTCTGGGGAATCGCTGGGAACCGGCCCGGCCCCAGCCGCGATCCGGGAACGGGCTACCAGCGACCCCGGCCGCTGCACAGCCCAGGCCGTGCGGGAGGCAGGGACCGGGCTGCGATGCTTTAGGGCCAGGGACCTTTCCCTCCGGCAGGTTTGGACAGCGTCGAGCGCAATGGGGCGCCGGATCCGGCGCGGACACAAATCAATCATCAATAAAGCAGCGAACACAGGTCAGGCGGGGGGATCCCACCCAAACGGGTCTCTGGAGGTTCACTCCCCCTCTGCAGCCTCTCTCCACCGAGATGCCCTAGAGCAGGAGGAGGCAGGATGCCCCCCCGGGGGCTAGCCATTCACAAGGGATCTCCAAGCGCAAAGCGGCCCTAGGGTGACTTTTACACTTTCCCTTGTCGCCCACTTCCCTGCGCCGCGTCCCAGCGAAACAGCAGCGTCGCCGCGCCTGGAATGGACAGAAATGGTTTGTTGGGGGGGGGGGGGTTGGTTTGTATATGGGGCCGGGGGAGGCCGGTGCCCCATGGGATCCAGGGATCCTTTTGGCCCAGAAGCAGGGGGGGGGGCAGCGGCGGGGATGTCCGGCCGATCCCCTCCCGCGAGCAGGGAAAAGAGGGAACTTGCTCTGACCCCCTGGATTTTTTTGTTGTTGTTGTTGTTTTTATCTGTCAGGCTGATCGGTGCGGCTGACACACAACGATTTCAGCAATCTCGCGAGCGGCAGTTTATTGCTGGAGCGGGGCATAGCCAGGAGCCAGGCGAGAGAATTTGCTGCTGAGGAGATAACCTAATCTCTCTCTTCCCGCCCAGAACAAAGCCCGCCTTTGATGATCCCCTGCTCTCTTTTGACTCGGTTTAGTGTATGGAGTGAAAAGCCTAATGTGGATTTGCATTTATAACTCCGTAATGAGGAGTGGGGAGAGGGGGTGGGTGGGGAGAAACTCCCGAGCTCCGCAGCCGCTTTGCAATCCCAGCCCGGGTCAAGCTCCTGACCCAGGCTCTTGTTTTCCTTACTCCCCCCCCCTCCCAAAAAAAGTTTCCTTTTGGAGATTAGGTGCAAGCGAAACCTTTCCCTTGGTTTTAGCTACTAGAAGAGAAATTGACCCACACACACCCCCCTGCAGGAGCGATCATAGAATGATGCTACGGAGGAATCTGCAGGAGTTTGGGGATATGGAAGGAACAATCATTTCCAGTATATTATGCGTTTTAAAGAAATAATTCTCTGAGACATACACCCACGTGGGCACCGGAAATTATTTTTGCACAGGATTCAGATTGGCTATGATACACAAACACACACCAGCCACACGCATGCGCTTATGGATGCGTGTCAATTACTCAAGATACTTCTATTTTTCATATACTTCTCGGTGTACATCAGGTATCACACGGGCGTGTGTAGGTTAAATGTTTGTGTTATAAATCGAAAGAAATACCAGACAGCCCTAGGAATCCGGTACACATCACGTCCAGGGTTCAAGTTTACAGCAGCTGTGACAAAGTAAATGCGTGTGTCTATCCACACACAGAGAGATCGCCGCCCCAGCCACGTAAGAGTGTGTAAAATTATATATAAAGAGAGGAGTATATTTGTAAAATAGAACCTAATCTCGCTACACTGTGTCCATGCACTGAGTGTATCATATAAACTTTACAGACTACATTATATCTGTCACATACCACGGAGGCCCAGATACATCGCTAATTATATATGTTATCGATGCAAATATAATTGTACGTGATTTTTCCACCTGCCTGGCCTCTAGACACTGGGGCTGATCCTTGCTTTTACAATCAATGGCAAAACTCCCCCTGGCTCCTTGAGTTCAAAGACACCCGGGGTCGGATCCCTTATCCGATCATTGTATTTCTCTGCCCCCAGAACTGCTCAGATCTACGATTAAAAATACCCCAGCGCAGGGGGCGAGGTTTCTCCCAGTCCCAGCTCGCCCTGGGAAGTGGGAGAGCAAGTCCTACATTTCGTGCTCCAGGTTTTTGTATTTCTTCTGGGAAACTAGATTCACAGTTACCCAGGGATTGCGTCCACCAACGCCCAGCCAGGAAGCCCTGAGCGGAGTTTACGAACAAGGCTGCCGAAGCCACAGGTTTATCGCCGCAGACCTTGCCCGTGGATGAGCTTCCTACCCTGCCTCCCTGACCTGCGATAGGGCCAGGAACAGCGCATGGACCGGGAGGGCGAGTTTAGTTTACGTGAAAACAAAAACGAGCACGCAAAAAAAAACAAAAAACAAAAACCAAAAAAAACAAACCCCAAAATAAATTAAAATCATCATAAAAAAACAAAACAAAATAAAAAACCAGAGGGCTTGAAAACAACATCCAATCATTCTTCTAAAAAGAAACATTTGATTTACTACAGACCCAGGTTTTCTATCCACACACGCTCATTAATTCGTTCATATTTGTTCTTTAAAATATAAATACACTCAGATGCTTTTCAACATCTCCACTACCGCATTCATCCATTATAAATATCGCTGTAAACATCGACCTCCGATTTCTCTTTTTCCTTGAAACAGCGATGCCGTGTTTTCAAGTCTCGTGGTTCTTTATCTAGACACACACAAATCGGCACATATACAGATACACGTCTACACACATTCATGTTTCTAACTGTATTGCCTGCATATACTGTTTGTGTAGATTGTTGCACTGGAAATATCTTGGTGTATTAAAGTGTCAGAAGGCCCTCTGGAGAAAGAATTCTTATAGCGATACATACCCTATATCTCAGCATGCGGTATCAGGCAAGATCACAATTAGATAGATAGATAGATGGGGTGGGTGGGGATAGATAGATAGATAGATAGATAGATAGATAGAAGGTGGGTGAGGTAATATTTCTTTTAATGGACCAACTTCTGTTAATGGATGAGACAGGCTTTCGAGCTACACAGAACTCTTCCTCAGAATATACACAACAATACACAAGCAGTATACGCATGCAATACCATTATATATATATACACATAGCACCTTAAAGACTAACATTTATTTGGGCATAAGCTTTCGTGGATTAAAACCCCACTTCTTCAGATGCATGGAGTGAAAATTACAGATGCAGACATAAATATACCGACACATGAAGAGAAGGGAGTTACCTTACAAGTGAAGAATCAGTGTTAACAAGGCCAATTCAGTCAGGGTGGATGTGGTCCACTCCCAATAATTGAGGATGAGGTGTCAAGATCAAGAGAGGGGAAATTGCTTTGGTAGCAATTGCTTTTCACTCCATGCATCTGAAGAAGTGGGGTTTTTACCCACGAAAGCTTATGCCCAAATAAATCTGTCAGTCTTTAAGGTGACACCGGACTCCTCGCTGTTTCTTTAAAAGACCCTTATCTCACCCACCTTGGCTCTCTTAGATCCTGGGACCAAGAGGGCTTACAACACTGCAAAGAGATGAGATTAGATAGATAGATAGATAGATAGATAGATAGATAGATAGATAGATAGATAGCATGCTGAATGCAAGAAGAAATCAACAGCAAGAAATTGTTCAATGCATTAAAACTCTTCCCTTGCATTTCGTGTGTGTGTGAATACGCCTGGATCTACACATATCCAGCACACACCTACATAGACCCGCGATTCCTTGTGACTCCCTGCACCCCAGCTAAAGGAAGTGGCCGGCTGGCTGGTTTGCCCGGTAGATCTGTCCGTGCGTTTTGAAGGGAAAGGGACAAGGCAAAGCACCGAGGCAGCGACAAGCCCGGGAAATTCCCTCCCTTCCCGAGGCTGGCGATTCCTGATTTACCTTGAAAGCGGTGCCCGAAGAACCTGTTCCTCAGCACCCAGGGGTAGAAGTTGAGGGGGTCTCTGTGCTGGGGGGCGAAGAAGGAGTGCGGATGCGGGAGCTGGGAGGCGCCCAGCTGGTGCGGGTGGACGCTCAAGGAGGGGTGGCTCACGGCCTCTGGGAAGACCAGCTCCGGGCTGCTGTACAGGGGCCGGCCGGCTGCCGCGCTGTGAAAGCCATTGACGAAGGCCTCGGCCGCGGAGGGGTTGGGGTAGTTGAGGGCTGTAGGTCGGATGGGGTCCTCTGAAGCCAAGTGATTGTCCTTCGCCACCAGCGACTCGATGGTGAAGCACCGCTTAGCTGCTGGCTGGAACATGGTTTGGTCTGGAGTGAGCTCTTTGGAGGGGGCTGTGCCTTGTGTGTGTGTGTGCGCAAAAGATCCCCCCCCCAACACACACACAACTCTGCCCCCCTCCCTCCCTCCCTCCCTCTCACCCACTCACCCACCCACCCACCCCCCAGCCCAGAAGAAGTGCAAGCAGGTAAGCGTGTCTTTCCCGGCGAGGTGAAAGCAGCCAGGGGAGCTGTGATCCAGGCAGACTTGCCCCTTGCAGAGAGGAGAGCAGAGTCCTGCAGGGAGGCTGGTTGCTTTGGGGTGGGGGGGGGGGGCTCTCGCTCCCGCAAGACGCACACTCACACCCCGGTACACAAATCCGGGCTGGCTCGCCGGAGAGCAGTACAAATAAGACTGGTACCTGGCAAGGACCATCTGATTGGACAACTCACCTGCCCTAAGGTTGGGGAGGGGGGCACATGGGGAGAGAGATCTCCTGAAAAAACTGGACTGGAGCCTTTGCAGAAGAAGCAACGCAAACTTGGCAGGGCTGCGGCCACAGGGGCTCCCAGCTCCTCCATTGGCTAAGCCCCCCCCCTTCCCCAACACACAAACACACACACACACACCTCTTCTTCGCTCCGCTTTGCAGGAAGGGGTGTTTCGTTTGAGGGACAGTTCCAAAAGCCGAGTCACACCGAATTTAGCGCACACCGAGCGCTGGGTTCTTGGACCTTGACTTTGGGTTCGAAATCCACTCCGCTGCTTAAAGGGAGGGGGGGTCGATTCTAACCCCCCTCTTTTCAATCGGGTGTGTTTGTTGTGTAACTCCTCGGAGAGAAATCGCTCGATCCACTTTGAACCCGACGCGGTGTGGATCATAATCGCAGGGCAGCGCAGCACCCAGGAGAGCAACAGGAGGTTTTTAAGGCTGCGCCGTCACAATCTGCGTCCACATTATTTCAAACAGTTATTCCTTAAAAACAACACCTAATGTTACCCACCGACAGCCTGCCAGCTCTGGGGCTCCCTGATTTCCTTAGGAGACTTCAGATTCACCTTCATAGCCAGCAGACAGCAAACGCGGGCACTTTCTCCCCGTGTAAATTTGATTTATTTCTTCTCTGGCAAGAAAGGATCTGCTGTGGAAAGGATGCTGGTTTCAGAGGCGGCGATGTGTCTTTTTGTGGGTCTTTTGGTTTGGTTTGGTTTGGTTGGTTTGCTTTTAAATAGACTGTTTTAGAGCTTCTGCTCCAAAGACGTGCAGAATTGATTATTGTGGATTGTGTTGTTTATAGGAACCATATCCATGTTTAAAAGCATCCCCGACAGATAACTACACACATGCATTGTGTGTGTGTGTGTGTTGCACACACAGACGTCCTGGAATGTGCTCATGTAGGAAGAAGATAAACGCTGTGCAGATAGATGGGCAGACTTCCCTGACTGTCTCACCACGCGGCTCAGTGGTGGACAATTTCTGACGGGTTCTTTTCAGTCGCAAATGTAAATCTCCCACATCAAAGGACACTCGGGACAATAAGATCTCGGGGTACACTCATGCTTTGGGGTCGGCCTGATTATTCTTAACTTTCTGAGCTCGTGGCTGACCCCGGTGACTCAAAGACGGGGTAGCTCTGGCTTTGTGACGTCTCCCCACCGGCCAACTCAATGCACCTGGTGTTTTTAATTAGGGCGCAGACTGGGAGGGGGACGTGTGGGGAAAAAAATCAATGCGAATTCCCAGCCGCTGGTGCAAACTCCCCAAGCCCTGGTTATTACCCCGCTTCCCCTTGCTCTAAGATCTCCACCCCTTCTCTCGCAGAGTTCACCCCGGGTTTTGGCTCTGGCTCCCTGTTGGAGAAGTCCAGTGTCCGTACTTTGATTGAAGTTTTGTTAACCCTGTGAAGGAGGGGGCTGCTCCGGAGCGTCCGCTACAATGAGGGTGTAAAGTCTATTTTCCACTCCAGTGGGCTGAAATGCACCAAGCAGGCAACCCACGATCTTTTCCTTTTGCTGGAAAGGAAGACTATTTAAGGGGGGGGGGGGGAACTACTAAATAAGGCCGGGGGGGGGGGGAGGAGACCCTTCTCTCTTTCTATTCTTCTTGCTTTCCTGTCCTGAGGTTCCTACGGCCCTTAGGAAGGGCGATCAAGGCAACACACAGCCGCGAACACAGATCCTTCCCCAGCAAGATCTTTGCTCCTTCCCCAGCAAGATCTCTGCCCAGACCCCTAGGGTTTCCCCCTCTTTTTTCCTCTGGGCATCTTCGGCCGCAGTGGGGCTGGGAGGGGTGCGGTGGGAGACACACACGTACAAACACCGCTCCGAACAAATAGACCAAAACTGCTGCCCTGGCAAACCCAGCCAGGAGGCTGCAGGTGAGGGGAAGGATGAGACGCAAAGCGGGGGATGGGGTAGGGCCGGGCCGGTCGAATTGGCTCTGGGGGCAGGAAGAAGGTTCCAAGAAAGAGAAATAAACACAGGGCAACAAATAAACAAAGACCGAGACGCTCTTATGGGGAGACGCCAACGAAGGTCCCCGCGTGGTGCAAGCGGGTTTAAGCGCGCACGGGCGGCGAGCAAACACCTGTCTCCTTTATCCCGGTGTGTGTTTATTTATGGGCGCGCTGTCTGCCCGCCCCAGACCTTGCAGAGCGTTTTAGGCTGGAGTCCGCTGGCTCCGGAAGGGATCGGGCCCCGAGGTTGATAGACGGGACCACCGGAGCCTTTTGTTCCGCTGCCTTTGGAGGTGTGGGGGAGACAAGGATTTTAAGACACGAGAAAGGGCTTCGAGCTGAATGCGAAGTGGAGTGAAAATTGCTCCGCCCGAGGAGGGGAAAAGGGAGGTTTGGTTCGAATCAAACCGCCGTGTAGCGCCAGGCCTTGCGCTCACACCGGCTCGGCTCGGAAACCCAGAGATCTTCCCAGTACTATGTGAAACGACTCACCGGCGAGAGACAGAGGGAGGTGAGCAGGCTATCGACCTAAGAAGGGAGATTATTGTATTCAGGATCAAAGCCTTCCGAGCACCGGGACAAGTCTCCGCCGGGAAACACCATTACGACTTTGGCGGAGTAAAATTAGACGCTTTAGAAACCAGGGACCTGCGGTTTCAGATCCGCAATGATCCACTGGGAAGGTAAAAACAAAGAATTCTTCTTCCCAGTGTAAAAAAGAAAAAAGTCATTTTTAAAAAAATCGTTTTCAAAGGCAGGGCTCTGTGTGTTTGATTTGGGGATTTCGGGGTGGGTTTTGTTGTTGTTGTTGCAAACGCACTCGGTGGGTAAAAAAGAAAATCTAAAAATAAAAGCTTGTCTGCATTTGATGTGCAGAGAGGTAACCCCCCAGAAGGTTCAGCTTACGTGTCAAAACCTGTCACTCTTAGCAGCTGCCTGTTTTCTGGGAGCTGTTTGAACTGGGCTTCCCAACGTCGGTTTTGCTGTGGAGCAAATAATTTAGTCCTTATTCCTAAATCATCGAGCTTCCATTTCTGCCTGCCAGACATGCCCAGTCGGCTTTTCTCTTTTAAAATAATAATTCGGTTTAAATTCTATTTTGAAAGCGACTTCACCAGGATCAGCTCGGCCTGGAGACGCCGTTCCGCTCCTGCAGCGTTCACACGGCTCCTTTTCCTGCCGCTGCAGCAGCTCGTATCCACCATCTCGCGCGGGGGCCGGGAGAGGGTGGGAAAGGCAGGACCCTTTGCACACAGAATAAAGTTTAGGCTTTTCTAGAGACATCCAATTTGCGGCTGGCAGAATACGGGAGGTCGTTTTCAAAAGGGAAGTAAAACCCTTAAAGAACAAGGCTCACAGGAGCGGCTGCGTTTTGTTCCCTAGCCATTAAAACAGAGGGCAAGGCTTCCTTTCTGCAGGATACATCGCTGTTTAACAGGGTCTTTCTTCGCACAGAAGCTCCGAATTTGGGTTCTGGCTCCAAGGTGCCCTGAGACGACTCGGGCCGCCGAAAGCGAACAGGGAACCGCTAAGACGGTGTTTATTATTTCTGTTCTGCCGAGAGAGCCACCCGCTCCGGAGCAGTCACAGCCCCGTCAGTTTCAGCTCGCTCCCTGCCCTGGTGCAGCGGACTTGACACCGTTTAAGAGGCGCTGCTGTTTACATCCAGTGCTAAATCACTTCACTTTCCTTTTGCGAACAGGTGGTTATTACAAGGCGCGAATTAAAAGCCAATCAATCCGTAAACCCCCTTGCAGGGCGGCTTGCCTGTGTGGTGCAAGTTTCCCCGGCTACCCAGGAGGGAAAACAACTGGAAATAAAATAAACCATCAACACCATCTCTGCTCTGCCGGTGATTTCCTGTCGGATTCTCATTCAAGGCACCTGCCTCGGAATCAGATCTTCCCCCTTTTCCAGGGTAACCCAAGCCCCTTGTTTCAGGCGGAATTTCTACGGCCAGAGAGAGCCGCTCTTTAGAAAAAAATCAGACACAGGCTGGCAAGTCTACGGAACCCATTTAATCAAAGAAAGAAAGGAGCCCCTTTTCTCTCTCCCTGCCCCCGGTTGAATTTCTCCAGGGCGAAGCTGGAACTTAGTTTTGATCTGTCTTGACTGAGCGAAATGAGTGTTTCTTTGGGGGGACCTATTAGTTAGAAGAGAAAAAAACGACAATTAGACGAGAAAAAAAATTAAAAAGGAGCGACCGCATTCAAAATTAAGGAAAGTTACCAGTGGAGACAATTCGGGATTGATTCGATTTTACCAGCAACGCAAAACTCTGGCGAGGGCGAGAAATGAGGCGTGCTGCGGATTGGTAACTGACAGGACTGAGAGGTCAGAGGGGCATATCCTGACCAGAGAAGGGACTGGAACTCCTGCGGGAATTTTATGCGCCTTCGGTAAATAGTTATTGTGTTTTCCAGCCGGGCAACAAAAGCGAAATGAGAGGAGCAGAGATGGGCACAGGAGAGAGAGAGAGAGAGAGAGAACTGGCTCTGGGACTGTGAGTAAATTCAGACTGTACTGCAGGTGTTTTTCTGTCTTTCCCCCATCCTCTCCCTACATCTTCCTTCCTTAGCTCTATAATCTCTCTTCTAACTCTAAAGGAAAATGATTCCCCATATCCCTTGCCCTCTCTCGGCAGTACCCCGTGTAGACAAGCCCCGAGAAAGGAAAGTGGATCCTCGGATCAGACCTGCTGCAGTTTCTGAGGACTGGAGGCGCTTTCCTCAATCCCTCCTCCTGTTAATCTGTAACACATCAGCTTCCATCATCAAAGGGCAAAATGTGGAAAATCAAGACTCAGACACTAAAGGGCAACCATGGGTTAGGAGCCTGATGGGACATTAAAAGTTGATCAGACTTCAAAGTGCTGCATCATTTCCTTTTAAACTCACCTAATTATTATTTTGGTGGGGTTATTAACTTGCTTTTGCTGGAATTTTATCTCCATCATTTATCTCCCACCCACCAGGGCTGATTTGATCCTGGCTACATGAAGTTTGGGAACTCTCAGAAGTCAGCTGGAGGGCATTATTTAACCGCAGGTTATTACTTGAGCACACCTTTGGGTTACTGATTGCAGAATCCTGTACCCCAGACCCAATAAAAGGCTTCCCCTTACTTCCAGTGCAGAGTTGTCCATAGACTCAGTCTATTCTGTGCCTCTTTTCACTCATCCTTACAGATTTTGTTCAGCTCGGTTCAGAAAGATTTAAAATAAGGCATTCTACACCCAACCCTCAACTCCAATTGCTTGGTTATTTCTAGGATCTCCCTGGCTTTCTCCTTTGTAAAGTCCTCTGGGTTAAGGATAGACAAATATTTCCCCAGCTCAAGAACTTTAGATAGGCAGGCAAATAGACCGAGAGGGATGGCATTGTCCTTAAGATGCCAGAATAAGAGTCAGGAAACCTGTGGTCTGTTACTGTCTCTTCTACTGCTGCTTTGGACAAGTCACTTTGCTTCCCAGCGTAGGCCTTGCATGAACAATGAAAGAAAACAGAAATAAGGGAAACAGAGGCTAACAGTGGACAAAGTGTGAATTCCTTGTAAATAATATGTGGCTAGTAAATAAAGAAGTAGCAAGGAGAAGAGTAATATGGCATAAATTTGCAGCTTTCCTCACTAGCCTTGTAGTGCGTGGACAGCTTAACACCTATTCAGGGATTGATTCCCGCAATTAGTAAACCTACCATAAAGCGTGGAATATAATGTAGGCTGTAATTTGCATCTGTTTTCAAATATGTATATATTCTGATTTATAATTCTGTACGTTGTTCAGCTCAGGTGTAGCTTTGTGAAATGCCCGTAGAGAAACCTCAGTGATGAGTCTGGATTCGAACTGTGTTTCTGGATTCCAGAGAACTGGCTCAAGTGCTCTCCCAGAACAGCACACGGTGTTCTCTACCTGAGTAGAAACGGTCTGGGAAGGTACCCCAACACCCTGGTCCCCGGTTTCACTCTCTGTTTGAAGGGATAATCACCCTGAGTTGATTTGCCTACTGGGGGCTGTGGAGGACAGTACCTGTAACACACCAAGGGAACTTGGAATGGAAGGAGCTAGAGAAGCAAAAAGCATTTGCCCCCTTCTCCTGGGGCAAGTCATTTAATCTGGCTGGTTCTTAGGCCCTGTCTACACTACGCAAATAACCACATTGAAACAGAACCCAGGGCTAACCGGCCCCTGTGTGTTAAAACAGGGCTTCTCACTGAGTTCTGCTTAAAAATGGATCGCACATGACCCCCTCCTTAGCTCATAATTTATTGTTGGTTCTCTGGTTTGGACTGGCTCTGTACTGGACTTTTCTGGGAGACAATATTAATTTATATGAGTTTCATTTGCACCTGAAGACCACAGCTGAAATCAGAGGCCCATTGTGCTGGGTATGAGACAGTCCTTTTCTGAGTGCTTACAACTTAAACAGACAAGGGGGGGAGGGGAAACTGAGGCACAGAGAGGGGTAGGCACTTGCCCAGGGTCACCAGCAAGTCAGTGACTGAGTGTGGTCTAGAACCCTGTCTGCTTTAGGGCTCCTACTCTTGATGGAGCTGCAATGGTGGGAGGTTCCCAAAAAAGGCCATGTCTATTACCTGGCAGTTTCTGTCCACACAGGAAAGAACAAATCATGCAATGACATACTTTGGCTAGAGCCTTGTTACCCAGCTGTGTTAAACTCTGGTAGGGCATACAGGCCCTGGCTCTGGCCAAGGTTTTAGCCTGGTTCTGACCCATGGGAACGGGGCAGGCTCTCTGCTACAGGATTGAACCATGTGTGCAACTGGGTGAGGGGAAAACCATGTTCCCTAATTAGCTTGTATTTATTAGATAGTTAAAGCTGCTTCTAGGGGACTATAAGCCAGGAATCCAGACATGAGGGAGAAGAGAGACTGTCCCCATCCCAGATAAGGGGAAAGCTTGGTCAGCTGTGGCATCCTGGGGTTCTCACCTGGTTCCCATAATCCCAGGATTCTCCCCCCTCCGCCATGCACCCCATCTTCTGAATTTCATCCAGGTCTCAGACTCAATAGTGACATAGGAATCCGAAACCTCTAAAGTTACCTGGGGAGTAACAGGAAAGGTTTGGATGGCATCTTTCTCTCTTCAGCTCAGGCATTAGGATGGTGGGACAGCCTGAAGCTCTGAGCCCCCTCCACTCCCAATAAAGTTATTCCTAGACTTTAAGGCCAGATGGGACCAGTGTGATCATCTAGTCGGACCTTCTGCACTGCACCAGCCAGAGAACCTCACTTAGTGATTCCTGCATCAAGCCCAGAACTCTTGTCTGAGCTAGAGCAGATCTCTTAGACACCTGGCGTTGGAATGGAGGAGCAGGACCGGACTCCCCTGAAGTTAGGCTTGGGCTCCCCACAAACCTAATCCTGGAACGTTCACGGGTTGGAGTCCTGATGAGATGTCAGTGCATGAGGGTGCTGCGACATCATGCATTAGAGTGTGACACCTGGGATAAAATTCAAGATGCTTGCATTGCCCCATGATGTCGTGCCCATGGAAGTGGTGGGCAGTGTCCCTTAATAGGGGAATCTAATAGGAATTCGGGCTGGGGGTCTAGTCCCAGCTCAGTCACTCACCTAATGTGCAAGTTTGGCCAAGTCACTTTCACCTGCACTGCCTCAGTTTCCCCATCTGTAAAATGAGCGTGGCAGGACTGGCCTGATTTCCTGCAGCCCCAGGTGCTCAGTCTCTCGTGGTTGTAGTGTGCTTGGAGAGCTTCAGGTGCGAGCTGCTGGAGAAGCCCAGCCCTGCCAGCGGCACTGGTCATTCCAAGGCTTCCAAATACACAGGGCGGGACCAGCCCCACAGCCAGGACCTTCACTTAGAACTTGGAAACGCAGCTATTGCTGCTGGAGTGGGGGGCGGGGGAGCTGGCGAGAAGGGCCAGACCATCTCACAAGACTATAGGGGGGTGCAATCTGTAGGGTCCCACTCGGCCAGTGGTTCAAAAGTGAAACAGGAGGGGGGAAGCTCTCGCTGCACCTGACAAGGGTGGTGGGGGGATGCTGCTCCCTCAAGCCAGGCAGAAAAAGGGGAAATCCCCACTGCTTTTAGCTCCCCGTTACCTTAACCTCTGGGCCCAGGCTGCCCAAGTTGGATCCCCCCCCACCAGCTAATTCTGCAACTGATGTGCAATCACATCTCTAAGCACAAGATTTGGGTGCAAGAAAAACACAGGACTTTGGTGGTCCAAGATATTCTGGACCTAAAGACAAACTACACGGGGCGGCTCCTTTAAAGAAGATGCACTAACCTATTAGCACTTGCGCCTCTCACATTCACAGCAAGTTGCAGCCACTCACCAGTGCATGCACATGGTATCAGCTCACCAACGGCTCTCCCGACTGCCCAGGTCTGGGGTGCCCCTCACGCACTCTTTCCCCAAGGAGCGCTTAAGAAGCCCTGCAGTGGAAAAGGAGCATCTCCTGGGTTCGGTACCTGATCACACATGCTCTGCCCGGCAGGTGTCAGCACCCACTGGATCCTGCTCTGCACTGAAGTTAAGGACAGAAGCAGAGGTAAGATGAGACCCTCCTGGACATTTCTCCATTTCCTGCCCCTTGCTTTTCAATAGCCCGGTCCCACAGGGGCCCTCCTCAACCATCCTGAGCTGAGAGAACCTTGCAGAAGGGAGAAAATGTCTGTTTCTTTACTGAGCTTTCAGGGTGCTCCTCAAGGCCGGGCATTTATTTGTTTCACAGGAAGTATGCACAGAGGGTCCCTAGATGGGGTGTTGGCAAATAAATCAACACAGTGCAAAGTCAGGCCCTTAACTGTGCAGACAAGTCACCCCCTGGCTACAAGGTGGGGCTGGATCTCACTCCAGCTGCAGCCCGTGGGAGCTCTGAGTGAGCATGGGCCCAAATGCCCAGTTCCGTGCACCTGAATGTAGGAAAACCTTCCACCAGCCTCCGCCAGGGGTTTCTTTGAGCCAGGAGCGCTGAAGGATCCTGTGGGAGTTTAACCCTAACTGTGTCCAATCACATTCCCTTTAACTGCATTCAGGGGTTCAGGTCAATGTGAAGGATCCTGACAAAGCCTGAGCCATCCAAAGGGACCTGCAAAGCATTGGTGAAGGTGCATCTGCGAGAGGAGGGCTGACTCCTCGTTCAGACCATCAGGACAGTTGGGAAGCCCAGAGGGCTTTTGTTCTAATCCCCAGAAATGTTGATTGTGCATCTGAACGGCAATTGCCCCTGAAGTGTCCCACACTGCCTGGTGGAGCCTGGGGGGTCATAAATGCGGTTAATGGGCTATATCATGCCACTGTTTTTATGCAACCTCCCACCCGATGGAGATCAATGGAAAGTCCTGCTCGGAGACCAATGGCGTGTGGTTATTACTGTCAACGCTTAGACTTCTCAGACTGAACTGATCGGTCAGTCTTATCTCCAGGAAGGATGGGCCAGTGGGTAAAGCACTGAACCCTTCTAGTCTTACTTCTGCCTTATGGGACCCGTTGCCCATCACTTCACTTCACTTTATGCATCAGCAACCCTTCTGTAAAATGGGCACACTAAATAGTGACGGGCTACTTCCTTCCCAGGACTCATTAGTTAATAGCATTGGGCACGATAAGTTGCAGAGGATCATTACCTAGTGGCACCTTTACTTAACATCCTACCTTAGGGAAAGATGTTTTCTTTGAGAAACAAGACGCACCTTTTGAACAGGGAGGGTGATTAGCCATGGGAACGAACCCCATAGAGACATGTTGAGTTCTCAGTCACCTGAAGTCTTTAAGAGTGGCTGCTTTTCTAAAAGAGATGCTGTAGTTATGGGCTTGCTGAAGCCATTACTGGGTGAGATTCACTGGAAGTCAGACTAGATGATCACCACGGTCCCTTCAGGCCTTTGAATCTGTGAAACTTCCTCCTGGAAAGATGTGTTTGGAAATGGTCTGTGGGACCTTAGATGATTCATATATTTATTTTCCCCGTCGCCGTACGAAAGGCAAACTAAGCGTGTTTCCATCCGAGGCGGCTAGGTGCTTACAACACTGACATTCTCAATGAGACAAATAGGCAGGGAGGCATCTTAGCAGCAGTTTTATTGTGTTAATAAGTTTGGCGTCTATAAGCAACATATGTAAATGGCTGATATACTGTCTTGATGCCATTTAACATTATGCTGCTGAGGTGACTGGGAGCCAAGTCTGCAGCTTTTCAACTAATATGCCGGGAGCTGCCAATATTTTTAAGTTGGGATTTTTTTAAAATTTAACCAAGTTAGCAATCTGCCTGTGCCAAAACAATGCCTTGGGCCCTTGCGGCTCCATCAAGATTTCCTGGGAGCGCGGATAAATATTGTGGGTGTTTAGTCCTCTTTTCAGCTCAAGCGCCCAAAACTAAATCTTTGAGCGGAACCAGAGGAGGCTTCTCAACTGATTGTTTTCTCCACCACTTCTCTTGGTACAAATCAATCCTCGATCCTCAAAGCAAGGGACTTACTCAGCTGTGAGTAAGAGGATCTGAATCAGGTCCTAAGTTGCAAACAAAGCATCTTGATCCTTGGTGTATTTTCTGAGCCAGTCCTGTTGCCCCTGAAGTTTGGCTACTGATTTCGGGGGGGGGGCAGGGGGGAAGAAGGCTCAAATCTTGCACCGATTCCTGCAGTTTTTCTGTGTCAGGGATTAATCTGCAGACTGGTTTTCAGTGAACCTCAGCTGTTCTCTGATAAAGAGCAAGGGAAGAGGGGCAACAGAAAGCTCTGATGGCCTTCAGCAGAGATCGTTTCTCATCTTCCCTCTGCAGAGGCTCAAGATGCTAATCATGGTTGCAAATGCACAAAAGAGGTGGCATGGAGTGCTTGAAGAAAGCGCCGCAAGCTTGCCAAGCAGAGCCATCTTTGTCAATAGTGTAGATGCCAATGTCTCTGTGCTCCCCCCTTCTCAGGCTGGGGGGGCGGGGCGGGGGGGAAGGAAAAAAAGAGTTAGTTTCCATCTCTTGTAATTTTCAGTCAATTTATGTTGAATTGATGGTTTACTGCAGTCATATGGATGGCAAACTCCCAGCCATTATTAGTGTAAACAGATTTGTGCACAGTATATTTAGCCATTCCATATTGCTTTCAGGAAGTGTGCATATTTTAATGGCATATACTTACAGAGGGCCATACCCTGCCATTGCTCTGTAGGAAGGTGCCAAATGGGAATTGTGCATAAAACCAACACTGGGGGGCACGCTCTGGCTCAAAGGCTATTTTGGGGTCATGAAGGAAGCCTTTAGCGGAGAGTCCGAGGAATTAGACTTGGTTGTCACCTCCCTTCAAAGCAGGCATCAGTCAGATAATAATAGTTCCCATTTATTCACCTGCAGATCTCACAACATTTTGCAAGGATGCATGAATATCTCTTGCCTCCTTTTACGAATGGGGAAAATCAGGTAAAGGGAGCGGAATAGAATTGCCCAAGGAGCTAGTTAGTGGATATAGAGTCTGGGTCTCCTGATTCTCTCTTCTGAGCCAACAGCCAAAAGTTGGCTTCGTTGTTGTCATTCATTTCTCAGCATATAGGCCAGTAAATCAATAACTCCAGCTTCTCATCCTGGGCACCCGATGCTGGAGGTTTAAAGCATAAGAACATAAGAACGGCCAGACTGGGTCAGACCAAAGGTCCATCTAGCCCAGTATCCTGTCTCTGACAGTGGCCAGTGCCAGGTGCTCCAGAGGGAATGAACAGAACAGGTTATCATCAAGTGATCCATCCCCTGTCGCTCATTCCCAGCTTCTGGCAAACAGAGGCTGGGGACACCATCCCAGCCCATCCTGGCTAATAGCCATTGATGGACCTATCCTCCATGAACTTATCTAGTTCTTTTTTTAACCCTGTTATAGTCGACGATATAGCAGGGACTTTTAGAAGCATCATGGGTGATATAGTCTGCCATGTGGAAATCACTTCACTGAGGTCAGTTCCAGGGTGGAAGTGGAGTAACTCCAGCCTTGTCCTCTTGGCAGGATGATGCACTGGTGCAGTTACACTGGTGAAATTGTACCCGTGCAAACCTCCACTGCGCTGGTATAAAAAATGCCTTGTCCCCTGTGCAGCTTGAGCTGCAGCCATACAAGCCACTTTTACACTGGTGGCGTTTGCACTGGTGAAACCACATCCAGGCAACCCTGCTCCACTCCATGCACAGGGCCGTACTCTTAGCAGCCACTAGGGATGGGGCAGGTACTTGGATTTTCACACGTACACCGGCTATCATTGAAAGGGCTGCCAGGTGCATTCAGTGTCCAAGCTATGCCACTGTAATGCCGCAGTGTAGACGCTGCCTACGTTGACACGGGCGTAGGTAATCCACCTCCCAGAAAGATGGTAACTAAACTGATGGAAGGACTCTTCTGATGACCTAGTGCTGTCTACATGGAGACTTAGGTCATCTTAACTATGCAGCTCAGGGATGTGGACTAGTTATCAGGTAGTTATGCCGACCTAGTTTTCTAGGACATGATCTACACTACAGCATTGCTCTCGCCGATGTAAGTGGCCCACGCCACCCACCTAATAACTCCACCTCCTCAAGAGGTGTAGCGCTTAGGTTGACGTAGTTAGGGTGTTGAAGTCTCTATGTATCCACTGCATTACTTACATTGCCTGTTGGCTGTCAGTCCCGCATGGGCCTGCCAGCTGGAGCCCTGCTCCCGGGGGCTGACAGCTTGGGCTATCGGCCCCAGCTCGGGGGGACTCTAGGTGGTGTCAGTGCCCCACAATTCCCCACACAGTTAAGTGGGTGGAAGTCTCCCTGGTGAGGTGCACCACCAACAGAGAGGGCATAGTGTGGACATGAACTACCTCAGTAATTGCTAACTAAGGTCGGCTTAATTTTGTGGTGGAGACAAGGCCGAGTGTAGACCAGACCTCAGTCAGAGAATCATCAAGTTTAAGGCCAGAAGGGGCTACCGGGTCATCTAGATGGGCCTGTTCATTGCCTCTTATAGATCTGGGACAAGCCCCGCAGTAAGTTCGGGCAGGGGAGTGGGTGTCAGGAGAGCTGGGTTCTATTCCTTGGACAAGTCGCATAGAATCAGATGGAAAATAAACCATCATCATCCTCATTTAGTCCCATAAAGGTAAATGTCTCGGCACCTTCTGAGATGTAATTGATATGTCATGCTATTCAAAGGGAAACTATAGTATTATTCAACATCATTTTTATTGAGTATTAGTATTAACACCAAGGAGCCCCAGGTGTTAGGCGCTGTACAAACACAGAACAAAAACATGGTCCCTGCCCCACAGAACTTACAGTCCAGGTATGAGACAAGCGAGACCCAGTGGAGTCAGATCAATGGGGGAGTACAAGGGAACAATGATGCAATATTGGTCTCTGCACAGCAGTGGTCTAACCCAGATCAAATTTTTTCTGTAGGCATGGCTGCACGGGAGAGTTTTAAGGAGGGTTTTGACAGTGGATGCAGGTGTTTACAGAGAGCTCCTCCCAAGCATGAGGGGCAGCGTGGGAGGAAGCATGAAGGTGCTTGTATGAAAATATAACAAGTGAGCGATGGGCGTTGGTATCGTGGACTGATTAGAAGTGAGCATCGACAGCTCGGTAGCGAATGAGAGTTGATAGGTAGGGTGGGAATAGGCCATGAAGTGCCTTGAAAGTGAAAACAAGTAGCTTATGTTTGAGGTGATAGAGAAAGGGGAATTAAGGAAGGGGATGCAAAGAAAGGGGGGAGATTGTCAGTGCAACCAGCTAGGAGAGCCCGCTTTGCAGCTGCATTGCGAATGGATCTGAGCGGGTCAAGAGAGCACGTGGCAAGGCCAGAGAGATGGATGTTGCAGTGGTGGAGATGCAAGATGATGAGAGCCTGGGTGAGTGTTTCAGTTGTGGGGATGGAGAGGAAAGGCCATAGGTTAGAGATGTCACAAGGAAAGAAACTGCATGTGTTCTCTTCTGATCTGATCTGGAACTACTTAAAAAGGAGAAGCACTTTTCAGCATGAATAAGTTCAGAGAGGTGTGAACTTCCAAGATTTCGGCCTCTGGACTGAGCCACACAGGTACAATTGCTGTTATAAGCGTTTTACAAAACTACAAAGGAGGGTACGTTAGTGGATTGCAGGTCACTTATCCAGACTGTGTGTTGGGGTGGGTGGGTGCCAGCATTTTATATTAAGAATTGACACTACTATTCAAAACAGATTTGCTGTTTGGCCAGTCCCTAAGGCGCTGCACACCATAGGCCTTATGCAAAGGAATGTCCCACTGGCGTGAAGGCAAAGTTTACTGCAGAAGGATTCGATCCAACTTTTAATTTCTTTTCTTGTATGTTTCCTTTTTTGTCCCCGTTTTGTCAATGATAGTTGCTGGCAGTCAGGTTGTCAGCGTTGTATTTCAGAAACATGAGACTGTTTCCTTAGCACCCTGCCCCCGCCCACCCTGCCTCCTGCTATTGTTATTTTTATTATTAATTATTATTATTATTATTATTAATAATAATAATTACACTAAGCAGGACTCACCTACATTCTCCAGGGGTATTTCTTGCTGCTTTTTGCAGCACTCAGGACCTCCCGATCTTGTTGTACAGAGATGAGAACAGAAGGGATGTCCCTTGTAATAAGGGACTGTTGGCAACCTTAGCTGGCAGTGCCTGGTAGAAATGACCAGCAGCCCCCTATGAAACTTTCCCTTGAGCTCACGTAATGCCTGTCCCTTCTTAGAAGGGACTTGCTATTTTCAGCAAAACAATAGCTATATCCCTATCCTGTCGCCCTTTTCAAAGTGCTCCGAGTCCAATGCAGCTTAATGGAATTTAAAGGGACACCATCACTTAAAAAAACCCACTCTTGCATCTGCTATTTTCTTGCCGACTCCTGCTACAAGTTATCCCTATGATTATTAGAACCGGAAGAGTTTTGAGAGGAAATATATCTGATTTTGTTTACTTTGAGCCTTCGACAGAACTTTGCACATTGTCATTTTCGCTGCTTTCCCCACAGTCATCAGTCAGGCCCCTGCAATCAGTCCTTCGGGGATGCACTCCTGTACCTATGTAGAGTCTCATTGACTTCACTGTGGCTCTGCAGGGGTTTATCTGAACAGAGCTAATTGCAAGATCAGGGCCTTAGTTAGGCTATCAGTTTCCTTTGTTAGTGTGGGTCCTTCACACAGCAACTGGGGAAAATAAAAAAAGGTAATGGGAAAATGTGGTTGTACAATCATAAAAATGGGCAATGGGACTTGGAGAACCTGGCATTCATTGTGTGACATTTTCTATAGAGTTTCTATACTTTCAGATCCTCACATGGTGTAAATCGGTGAAACACCATGGACTTCAATATGGCTATGCTGGATCACACCAGCTGAGGATCTGGACCTTGATTTCTAGCTGAGGGTGTCCTTTCTTCTCCTATAATGTTTCTAGCTGTCCGTTGCTGGTAGGTACCAGTTCCGCTTGCCAGAAATCTGTAACCATCTGAGTTGAGACTGGCGTAACAGAGAGTAGAATCTGGCCCTCATTTACAACACAGATCAGTGTTTCAGCTGATGGGCCAGAACCTCAACTGGTCTAAGTCAGCATAGCTCCACTGAATCCAATGGTACGATGCCAATTTATGCCTGGCTCAGAGTTTTCAAGACAAGTTGATCTGGTGCAAAATTGCATAAAAGTGACAATTTTAGGAAGTTTAGACCCCAAGTTAAAGCTTGTTAATCCCCCCCACCCCAATTTCAACATAACAGTGGTCAGTGCAGTTACACCAGGATAGAACTGGTACAGTTGAGGCAAGATTCAGGCCCTGAGATTGCCAGGGGTCCCAGCCTGCCATCCTTATGCTAGCAGCCCATTTGAAATCAATGGACCTACTTCCATGAGTAAGTAGGAACAGGCCCTTCTTGGCAGTTCAGAAAAATTTCGATCTTCTCTGCTAAAGGATTAAGTGCTTCTTTGGAGACAGAGATGGTCCAGCAATTATAATTTGTCGTGAACTGAGGATCCGATTCTGCAACGCTCCCGCAGGATGAAATCACCAGGCGTGAGGAAATGCAATGCAGCATGGGAGAGGGTGGCAGAATCAGGCCCTCAGTGAGTTATTCTTTTCATTTTCTGTCTGCCTGTGTAAATAGACAGCCAGAAAGAGAGCGTTCAGATGAGAGGGAAAGGCTCAGAAACAGCTGCAGAGGGCCCATTAGTAACATTCATATATTGAGTGAAAGGGAGTTTTAGGCTGAGCCAGCCTCTGATCCAAACTGCAGAGGGGAAGGGTTTGGGAACTGTCTCACCATGGCTACCCAGGGCTGAGAAAAGTATGCCAGCTCTTGGGGGGGGGGGTGGAGTCTAGCATTTCAAGCTCTTTTCAGGGAGGGAGAAAGCCAGAACATCAGGGCTCTGTTATTGGATGTCATAATCCCCCTCCCAAGAGTGTGAAAAATCAATTAGAACGAATTAGTGATGTGCCCAAGCTGGAAGTGGGTATTGTGCAGGGTGAATTACAGGCCCCGTCCTGACGAGTCTGACTCGCTTAAGTCATCCTGACTCAGGCGAGCAATCCCGCTGCTCACAATGTAGCTCCGGCCCTGGCCTGGGTCGCTCTCAGGATGGGGCCCTTTAGCCGACATCGCTGTCCAGATGAATTTGTAACTCAGCTTCAAATGCCCTTTAGACAGCTAGGGATGTGCCCCTTTCATGTCTTAAGCTGTGGGTGGGGTCCAAATGTGCTTCTCCTTGGGCCCATTGCACATCCTTCGACCTACACAGACCTCAGTGCTGTTACTCCTGATTTACCCCAATATAACTTAATGAGAAGAAACCAACGAGCCACGACACCAGCACACAATTATTTGCAGCTCATTACAAGTTCCAGGATCAATTAGTAAATCATTACTCAGGTACAGAAGACAAATTATTGCTTATTAAAGGTTTTACATCAGTTTTGTTTCTTCATGGTAACTAAGGCCCAGATCTTAAAAGGGATTTAGTCGTCTAACTCCCTTTGAGAGCTGCTCCTGACAGCTGTGGCTGCTTAGTGCCTTCAGCTTCCCAAAGCGCCTTTCGAGTAGTGGACTATGCTACATATAAAGCACTGGTCCTGTACGAAAACTAGGCAGTGAGGGATTACCAACCTCCTTCTCACTTGCTGACAGTGTTACATTTCTCTCCCACGTAGAAATGAAAGGGCACCTGTTTGTCAGGCATGTTATTGTGTGTCGGTGTCTTAGCGTGCATCTGCGTGGCAGGGCAGTTGTGTTGAGAATGCATTGAGAAAAGGAGAATTTAGACTGGACCTCAGGGGGAACTTCCTATTAGATTGCAAAATCCTTTCCCAAGGGACCCAGTGGAATCTTAAAACATTTAAAGCCAGAGTGGACAAAGCAATCAGGCCCTGATTCAGGAAAGCACATAAGCACATGCTTAAGTCCATTCCTATTCAGGACAGCACTTAAGTATGTTGTTAAGTCTCTCTAACTTCTGTGGGACTTGGGGGCTTGGAGAATATATTGTAGGGAACAATGCCCAGGGACTATGGGCTAGCACATGTTCTAACAGAATTTTGCCACTTCAGGTCTAAGCCAGCTTCCACTGAAGAAAATAGAAATAGGATCAAGCCCTTTATTTAGAATCATAGAATCATAGAATGTCAGGGTTGGAAGGGACCTCAGGAGGTCATCTAGTCCAACCCCCTGCTCAAAGTCCAAATTTTTGCCCCAATCCCCAATTTTTGCCCCAATTTCTAGGATTCTTCCGGCCAGTGCACACATTTATGTGCATGTATGTATGATATATGTTGTGTGTCTTTGCATGTCGTGTGTGTGTGTGTGTTTGCAGATGCAAATCTACAGGAAACCAAAGCCTCGGGTTGTTGTAACACAGGTACCATGCCAGCTGTGGTGTGGGGTACACTGGCTGATCTAAAACGTGCAACATCTCCAACCAGCCTGCAGTAGAACCAAGGAAATTAGAAGATGACAAAAATGATCTGTCTCCAGGTAAATCCAGGTGGGTTTATCATCTCTTTTGGAAAGACTCATCAGATCACAGATTCCAAGGCCAGAAGGGACCATTGTGATCATCTAGTCTGACCCCCTGTATAACACAGGCCAGAGACCTGCCCCACAATAATTCCTACAGCAGAGTTTTAGAAAACCAACCAGTCTTGATTTAAAATTTGCCAGTGATGGAGAATCCACCACGCCGCTTGGCAGGTTGTTCCAATGGTTCATTACTCTCACTGTTCATTACTCACACCTTATTTCCAGTCTGAATTTGTCTAGCTTCAACTTCCAGTCATTGGATTATGTTAGACCTTTCTCTGCTAGATTGAAGAGCCTATTATTAAATATTTGTTCCCCACATAGCTACTTATAGACTGTAATCATCACCCCATGGACATCTCTTAGTTAAGCTAAATAGATTGAATTTTTTGCGTCTATCACTATAAGGCATGATTTCTAATCCTTTCCTCATTTTCATGGCTCTTCTCTGACCCCTCTCCAATTTATCATCATCCTTCTCGAACTGTGGATGCCAGAACTGGACACAGGAGTCCAGTGGTGGTCATGCCAGTGCCAAATACAGAGATCAAATAACCTCTCTGCTCCTACTCAAGGTTCCCCTGTTTTTGCATCCCAGGATCATATTAGCCTTTTTGGCCACAGCATCGCACCGGGAGCTCATATTCAGCTGATTATCCACCACGACCACCAAGTCTTTTTCAGAGTCACTGCTTCCCAGGATGGAGTCCCTCCCACCCTGTAAGTATGGTCTCCATTCTTTGTTCCTAGGCACATACATTTACATTTAGCCAAGTTAAAAAGCATATTATTTGCTTTGTGCCATCTGAAAACTTTATCAGTGACGATTTTATGTTTTCTTCCAGGTCATTAATAAAAATGTTAAAAAGCTTAGGGCCAAGAACCCATCCTTACAGGACTCTTCCAGAAATACACCCATTCCATGATGATTCCCTGTTTATGAGTACACGTTGAGACCTATCAGTTAGGCAATTTTTAATCCATTTAATGTGGGCCACGTTAATTCTATATCTTTCTAGTTTTTTAAGCAAAATGTCATGCGGTACAAAGTCAAATGCCTTACCAAAGTCTAAGTATAGCACATCAACATTATTACCTTTATCAACCAAACTTGTAATCTCATAAAAAATACCACATTACTTTTACAGGATCTATTTTCCATAAATCCATGTTGACTGGCATAAATTATATTGAAATCCTTTAATTCTTTATTAATCGAGTCCCATATCAGCCACTCCATTATCTTGCCTGGAATCGATGTCAGACTGACAGGCCTATAATTACCCAGGTCATCCTGTTTTCCCTTTTTAAATATTGCCACAATATTAACTTTCTTCCAGTCTTCTGAAACCTCTCCGGTGTTCTAAGATTTATTGAAAATCAATAATAACATTTCATTGAGTTCCTCAGCCAGCTCTTTTAAAACTCTTGGATGCAAGTTATCTGAACCTGCTGATTTAAAGATGTCTAATTTTAGTAGCTGTTGTTTAACATCGTTGTGAAATATTAGTGGAATGGAAAGAATGTTATCATATGATATGACTGCATCATCTGTTTTCTTCCCCAAACACAGAAGGAAATATTTATTTAAGATGTTTGCTTTCTATACCTTATTATTGATAATTCAACCGTTTCCATTTAGCAATGGACCAACACACTTGTCAGGATTGTTTTTGTTCCTAATATACTTTTAAAAACTCCTCCTTATTGTCCTTCATTCGTCTGGCCATAGATTTCTCCTTGTGTCCCTTTGCTTCCCTTATCAATTTTCTACAGTTTCATGAGGCAGCAAAATGGTATGATGCTACGCTATGATAGAAACTAAGTTTTGCCCCGTAACACATCTCATTCAGAGGGAACATGATATTGTAATTAAGGCACAAGAGTCAGGAAATCTGGATTCAGTTCTTGGATCTGTCACTGACTCCCTGGGTGACCACGGGCAGATTATTTTATCTCTCTCTTCCCTCAAAGCCTCCATCTATAACATATCTACCTAGCTCACAGGAATTTGTTAGGCTGAGTTCATTAATATATATATATAAAGTGCTTTGAGATCCGCAGATGGAAAGTACTATGGAGGTGCAAAACATCACTATTATTTGTACTGAAAGGTTACATATTTTCACAGTCTGTTCTGGACCTGGTTTAATACCACTAGTTCAGTAGGTACCTGCCAAGAACTTCCCTTCCATTACGTGCCTTTCAAACTAGACCTCCGGAGATGTAACGGATGTTCCCAGATCCCTCAGGAATCAGTTGTCCATCCGGTTTTACTCTTGCTTTGCCCCTCCCAAGCTTCAGCTAAGATCTCACCAGCTCCCGATTAAGAGGCTCAATTAGCATTTAATTTGTGCACCAGTGATTGGCTTTAGAGTCCAATGATAGCAACAGTGAGAGTAAGTGGGTTTGGGTCTTCTGTTCAAGCCCATTGCCTTCACTCTGGGACTGTAAGTGATTCAGGCATGAGGGTAAGTCAGTCCATGCGGCTGCTTTCCTTCACTTCTCTTTCACTGTACAAAAACGAAAACCCAAACTCTGATTAAAATCCTTTTTTTTAAAATTCACCTGCCCATCTTTCCTCTGTCTCTGTCTCCCTTTCTATCCAAACTCATAATTAATCGCTCAAGGCAAAAGTAATGAATGTTAATTGGCCATCTGTACAAAGACTAATTAAAATCTACCATGCTGGGGATTAAAACATACCTATAGCAACTGACTGAATTGAGAATGAGACAGAGGAGAGATTGAGAAAACAGCTGAAAGGCTTGTGCAAAACACAATTTCGCTTAGGTGTGAGATGAGTTGCAACTTAGAGATCTGAGATGCTTTATTTAAAAAAAAAAAGGGGAGGGGGGAGAAAGAAACTTCTCCACTCTGAGCCAATATGGGAGGATTTGATTAATGGAAGTAAAACCCACCAGAGATTTCAAAGGAGGCACAACTTACTTTAGGCCCTAACATTTCAGTTTTTGTTATGATTAAAAAAAAAGAATAGATATCACCACAAAAACCTTAGAAAGGAAGAGAAAATGTTTCATGATTATTCTTTGAAAGGCTCAGTGAGAATGGGGGTGCGGGGGGCAGGGGCGGGAACACAGGAGTTGGATTTGAACAATCCCCTGAGATATTGAGAACCCGAAAGCAACAAGATTGGGTTTAAGAAAGAGAGAGTGAAACTGACTAACATGTCAAAGTAGAAATAACCAGTCTAATATCATGCATCTAATTTAGGATCTGATCTAAAACCCATTGACAATCATGGAAAGATGCCCATTGACTTCAATGGGCTTTGGATCAGGCACTTTATAAAGTACAAAATACAAACATGGGAATTGCCAGACTGGATCAGACTCTAGGTCCATCCAGCTCAGTATCCTGTTCCTGACCCTGGCTAGCAACAGCTGCTTCAGAGGAAAGGGCAAGGAACCCCATCGTGGACAGTTACAGACTATTGGGTCCAGAGTTATTTTAAGTTTCTTCCTGATCCTCACAGCTAGAGACAGGTTTATGCCCTGAAGCATCAATTGAAACAAGTAAATCACATTTGTAACATTACTGAAGTTTTAATAAGAAACCTCTGGTGCCTACTGCTTATCAGGTTGATCACAATCAACTCACTGTTTTCCTGTGCTGTTAGTAGCCACGCCTTACCACTCGTCTTATACTTAGATGGTAACCTCTTTGGGGCAGGGGCTGTCTCTTTGCTATATGTGGGGCTCGGGCCTTTAAGAGTTATAAGTCATAGTAATAATGATATGAATAAGCTGCATTTCTTCTAACTTATCTGTATCAGTTTTATCTCAAGAGCAGCAGTACTTAAAGCTGCAGTGAAGTCCCAGATGGAGGTTTTTTTCTTAGTAGCACGTAACAGGCCAGTAACATTTGCCTGAAACGTCTCCTGCCTGTTAGGCGCTGATCCTGTTGGGAAAGAGTTAAGTGGGATCTGCTGGACTTAGGCACAGAACCTACAAGAGGCTCCTCTCATGAGGACCCCTGAAACCACATGTGGAGTTCCTTGCAGGATCAGCGTCTCATGAGGCAGGTGACTCATTACTCCATCTGGAGTTAAAAGAAGTGGGAGTGGCTATGTGAGGAAAGAAGATCTAGGGTATGGGCAGAGCTGTTTTGAGGGAGGAACCTCAGGAGCAGCGAGGACTTGGGGACACATCTGAAGGTGAATTTTAAGGTGTCTGATTGTTAATTTCTTTATTAACAAAGCCAAACCTCAGGTAGGGGCCACAGCCTGTGCACTTTGATTCGGAGCAGGCTGGGAAAGGCCCCTGTTCACACAGTGATAGTTTACAAGACTAACTTGGTAATTAACTGAAGCAAGTATAATACAAAAAATCCTTCCCTCCCCTTTAACAGCACAAAATCCCATATAAACTAAGGGGCCGCTAACAACTTCAATGTGGCTCAGAAGGCACAGTCTCTGAAAACAAACTTCTATAAAACACCCCTGGAAAGTAGGTGATTATTATTGGTACCCCCCTCCCTGAAATGGGGATACTATGTCCCAGCTGGGGTTATTAATATCCTCAGTCTCAGCAACTTTGGAGCATCTCTTGAAGTTTCCCTGAACGCCCAAACATATGTGAAGTGGGGGAAGGGGAAGGAGAGGAATTTCAAATGGGCACAATATCTGTTAGCCAAATGAGTGTGACATTTCATACAACACTCTACATGCCAAATTCTGCCCACCCGTGCAGCCACACTGAGTACAATACTGAGGGCAGATACCATGGTGATGAGCAGAGATCTGTCTTTAAATAGAAAGAAAGAAAGAAAAATAAATTTGTCCCCTACATGTCTCCAACAATAAGACTGAGAGGACACCAGGGACAGATATTTGCATGATCTCGCGCTCTCTCTCACCCTCCTACCCCTGAGTAACGCTAATAAGCCGTGGTGCAGTGTCTAGAACAATGGCCTAGGAACCAGTAGACCTCACTTCTACTCTTGGCTCTGCTGCTGACTTGCTGTGGGAGGTTGGCAAGTTGCTTAATCTCTCTGAACCCCATTTTATAAGGTGGGGATGGGATAATCGTTGTTATTGGAGTTTTTAAGGACAGGTTAAGAATGGCCATACTGGGTCAGACCAATGGTCCATCGAGCCCAGAATCCTGTCTTCCAACACTGGCCAGTGCCAGATGCTTCAGAGGGAATGAACAGAACAGGGAAATTATTGAGTGATCCATCCTCTAGGAACTTATCTAACTTTTTATTTTAATCCAGTTATACTTTTGGCTGTCTCACAACAACCCCTGGCAATGAGTTCCACAGGTTGACTCTACATTGTGTGAAGAAATACTTCCTTTTAACTGTTTTAAACCTGCTGCCTATTAATTTCATTGAGTGACACCTGGTTAGACAATCACCCGTCAGGGATGATCTAGGTTTACGTGGTCCTGCCTCAGCACTACAGGACTCGACTAGATGTCCTCTTGAGATTCCCTTCCAGCCCTACTTTTCTATGGTTCTATTGTAGTGTGACTTGCCCACCTTTCAGAGGATCTCTGAGATCTGTGGATGAGAACTGTAGTCCTTAAATACCGCAAACCCAAGGAGTTGTCTCAGAGGAGGAAGACTTTCTCCACCTATTGTTAGCTCTGAAGGATGGCCCCCAGCTGCCCGGTCTGAGCAGTATTCATTTGTCAGAGAGGCACCACAAGCCACACTTCATAAGAGAGATCCAGGTAGCCCAAAGCTGCTGTGGTCTCAAGGCTGTCTGGTGGCCCGTGTCAAGTGTGTTGGTGGCCTCAGCCCAGGTGGCTATCACAACTAGTGCTGGTCAGTGCCCCTTTGCTGGCAGCTTCCTTAGCATGGCCAGGGGCTGAGTAGGCCAAAGAAACAGAGCTTCCCTTTCATCCCACCGGTGGTCCTGCCTATCGCCAGAGTTCAGCCCTGCCAGGGGCTGAGCACCGTGTAACCTCCATTGACTTCAGTGGGGGATGAGGGGACTCAGCACCTCTCAGGAGCTTCTGGTCTCCATGCTGGACTGGAGCCTCCTAGTCCGTAAAGCAGTTTGGGATGAAAGGCACAACATTAACACAAAACGCTGTCACAAATCTGTGTCTACCTCGGATCTCCCAGCAGCCACTGTGCTGCACACGGTCCTTGCTTGCATCTCCGTGGCAGCCACAGGGAAAGAATCGCCATCTCCGTAAGCACAGGCCTCCGGCCACGCCAGCCCCTACGGGCAGTTCTGATTCCACCCACCAGAGGACAGTGTAGCCCATACACACTAGCCGGGTCACGACAGCCTTATTAAAGGGGGAGATTAACATCTTGGTGAATGAACATTTGCTTTATGAGGATTTATTTGCACCCACGGACCATAGTCGTCTTCTTAGCGTGTGTGCAGTAGGCCTCAGTGGCACGTGACCAGGATTCATCACCGAATTTGGTCCACTGGTTGGATCATTAGCTTCCCTGGCCCAGGCCGGGTACTGATGGGGAGTGCGACATGAGTGCTGATCCATGTGCCCCACGGACCATAGTGATGGGTGAGTTAAAGGTAGATAGACGGATGACACAGCTGCAAGGGGCCTAGATACATGCTTTTAATGGGAAGCGTTAAGCAGCCCCAGACTCCCAGTCTGTCTCCTCTCCACCCCACCAGCCTCTAGTCCGAGTCTCGCCACCCCACAAGCTCCGTGTCCCAGTCAACTCCCTCCACAACCCCCAGATCTGGCTCTTTCCCCCTTGGCATTCAAATCAGGCAGCTTCCTCCTCCACAGTGCCTGGGCCCAGCAGCGGGTCAGTGAGAGTGCAGGAGAGACAGGCTCCATCGCTGCTGCCTGGCCCCAGCCCCCGGCCCCGGGCTGCAAATGCAGGGGAAGTGTTGCTCAGCCCTGGGCTGGAGCATGCCCAGCACGGATGGAATCTGTGGGGCATTTATCTGTGATGCTATAGCAAGGCTCTACTGAGCGTGTGCAAAGTGCAATGTTGAAAAGACACATGAACTGGCCAAATATGGGCAGATTTCCAGTGGGAGAGCATAGGGCACATCCCTGACTCAAAGGCCATTCCACCACTGCCAGATTTCAAGACCTAGCTCCAAAGCATAGGGATGCTAGGGCTTCTCAAGGAGAAGGTTGTCAGAATTTTTTTACATGGGCAAAACAATGCATTTGTCCATAGCCTCGTTCTTGGAAGAGGCTGAGCCATTTAGGCTGAAATTTTCTAGAAAAATTTGAGGCAGACATGTGAGGTGGAAAGTTTCAGCCCAAACGATTAAAGTTTGGCTCAGTTATAAGTATCTGAAAGCAGGGACTTAGAATGGGTAGTGTTGGGCAACCTTAACGATAGATGGTGCTACCAGCTCCACCTGTAAGAGGCAGGGTGATATAATGGAGAGAACGCCAGGGTGGGAGTCAGGAGGCCTCTGGTCTATTCCCAGTTCTGCCACTGATCTGCTGTGTGAATTTAGGCAAGTGACTTCCCCTCTGCTCCTGCTTCCCCTCCCACCCTTAGTCCCATCTGGCTAGGCTGTTAGCTCTTTCGGGGCAGGGACTGTCTTTTACAATGTTTCGAACACACCCAGCCGAATGGGCACCTGATCTCAGCTGGTGCTTCTAGGCCAGTGGTTTTCAACCTCTTTATCATCGCGGGCTGCATAGGCGGCCCACAGAGTGTTACCTGGCCTGCAGGCTGAGAACCACAGTGTCCCCCACCTAACCGCCCCCCCACAAACCCCTATGGCTCAGTGTCCTCCACCCAGAGACTCCTCCACAGAATGGGGCCAGGAGCAGAGAGCCGGGCGTGCGGAAGGGACCCCGACCCCAGACCCTGCCGGGACCCCACGGTGCGGGGCCAGGCAGAGGTCAGCTGCCTGTATCCCATGGTGCAGGGCTGGGTGGCAGCTGGATGCCCGAACTCTGGACCCTGCCTTGTGGGGCCAGGCGGCAGCCAGCTGCCTGGACTCGGCCGTGGAGGTTGGGGGGCAGTGAAGACCCCAATCCTGGACCCCGCCAGGACCCCAGAGCCCACCATGCAGCAGGGCAGCAGCCAGAAGCCCAGCACCTGGAGCCCGCAGTGCAGCAGGGTGGTAGCCGAGACCCTGGAACCCACTGCGTGGCAGGGCGGCAGCTGGTACCCGGATCCCACCACACGGCAGGGCAACTGGGAGCCCAAAGCCTGCAGCCTTTAGCACATAGCTGAGCTGGGACACAGACGTGCCCTAACTGGGCCGCCTGCAGGCCGCGGGTTGAGAACCGCTGTTCTAGGCGCTAGTAAATCATTACGATCCGGAATACAAAGCCGCACGCACAGACCCAATAGGGTTCATTCGTCTGGGATCACCCAGATGATGCAAAGTGTCACTTTTGCAGGGATGTCACTATCGCCAATGTAGTTCTTGAAAACCACATTTATTACCTGCAAGTGGCAAAGCATTATGGTGCAACACTCCTGCCCCTCCCCCCGCCAACCAGCAGACACGGGAAAGTAACCGGAGAGCACAGCAGCTGTAAATTGTCCTTGTCACAGGCATTGTCGTCGGTGTTTTAAATATTATTGCTGTGAAATGGGGGTGGGGGAGGAAGAGGAGGGTGTTGCCGCGGCTCTCTTGCTCGCTCGGTGCTCAGAACTCGCTGCCGACACTTGGTTCCTGTTTTCGCAGATGACGCTGTGTGGCGGGGGACTGCAGAGAGGCAGGACAAACACCACTCTCCCCGGTGGCTTGGGGTACACGGATGCTCCTGCGAAGCCGTTGTCTAATGCACCACCGAACTTCGGCCAATGAGGGACACGGGAAGTTTCTGTGACTCTGAGGACTCATAACAAGAATGCATCACTGCACAGAGCAGTCGATTCCTGCACACTGTCTTCCCTCCAGCCCCCCTGAAATGCTGAGCCAATATAAGAGCTCCCAGCATGGGTCACCAGCTGGGGATCAAACCAAGACATTCTGCACCAAAGGTCAGGCAATCCAAGCTAACGGGGGAACTCTGTTAGCTAGCAGCAGGACTAGGTTGTTATCCGTTATATGGACTAGCCCCTGGGGGCGGGGAGGGGATGCAACAAGCAATTAATCTGAAGATGCTGTATAATATAGTAAGGGACATCTAGGGGGACAGCACCCAAGTTCTGAGCTCGTTGAGTTTGGCCCATTTTTCCCCTTGGCCAACAAAGCACCTGCCCAGCTTGGCCCATTTCCTGTCTTAACAACCCCCATGGAGTTCTTCCCTATGGCAAGCTCACCTAACAGGGGCCAGACTGGCTGTGAGCGCTGAGGGAGGGCAGGGAACCAAGAGGGAGAGGCATAGATCTGACTGCCAGCTATTAACTGCAATGTTTTGTAATGTGGGTTGTGATTAACAGGAAGCAGGTGAGAGTGGAAAGTCCAGAGCAGTGAAGACCAAATGAATGATCCACATGCACAGACTGGCTTGTTAGTGACTCCTTCCCACCGCCCCCATAATGAGCTTTTTCCCTTTGGCTCTGTTTTTGCAGCTACCCTTCTCGTTTATTTATTGTTTGGCTGGTTACACAGTGACGGGCAAATGTCAGAGAACTGGTGCGGAAAGTTCAGATCCTCACTTGATCCTTTGGCTCTGAAAGATGGGGCTGGGAGGAGGAACAGGAGAACAGACTTTTTTAGCGGCAACCTGTCCCACCGAGGCCTGTCGAAGCCCACGCCATTCATAGGGGCGTGATATGGAATAAGTTAACTGCACATATTTGAGCCTCACACAAGGCACCAGAGCCTCAGCTGGTATAAATCAACATAGCTCCAATGACTTCATGCTGGGATCTGGCCCAAGTTTTGGTGATGAGATGAGGTTCAGGTTCTGGGCAATGCTTTGGTTGCTTTTAACTGGCTCTTTGTGTGAGTATAGTGATTGCAAAAAGCGTAAAATGTGTGTCACATCCCCCTCCAGTAGCATGCAGAAGACGACAGCCTACTATTGCTAGCAGCTAGTGGATTTACTCCTTTTCCTTAAGTGGCAATAATTTGCGTTTTGGTGCTTAATGCCCTGGGTTCAAGCACTGCTGATGACCCAAGGTGAGGGGTTCTTACAAAAGGTGCTGGCTTGACTGCCCTGGAAACTGACGGCATATGTCCAGCACAGACAACAACAGGGCAATCTTCATCTGCCCAGCCCCCGAGCCATTTTTCATCAACCTGGCTGGGAGGAACCAGGCCTCACACATCCAACCCTGCCCTCTGTCTCTGTGCTGAGTCTGCCAGCAGTGGGGGCCAGGTAGCTGCGGTGTGTTCTATGAGGTGATCAGTGGACAGGTGGAGACTGGGAACTAGACTGAAAAGCTTCACATGGGCCACCAAGCAGCCACTGGCTGGTAATAGCTTTTACTCATCACTTGGAGTCTTTGGGACCATCGCTTTGTTATATGTTTGTGCACCGCCTAGCCCAAGAGGGAGGGGGCCCAGACTGGGTACGATCAATGGTTCATCTAGACCCATGTCCTGTCTCTGACAGTGGCCAGTGCCAGATGCGTCATTGGAAATGAACAGAACAGGGCAACTATCATGCAATCCATCCCGTCGCCCACTCCCAGCTTCTGGCTGTCAGAGATCTGGGGATGCCTGGAGCTCTGGAGGTGCTAGGGCAATGCAAAATAAATCAATAAAATGGACTCAGGCTGGATTCATAGATTTTTAAGGCCAGACGGGATAACGGTGATCATCTAGTCTGAACTCATGCACGGCACAGGCCAGAGACCTCACCCAGTGACTCCTGCACCGAACCCCGTGACTCCTATTGGAGCTAGAGCTATTCAAGTTGGAAAGAAGGATCAAAAATACAAACAAAAGGGAGAATCAAAACAAATACCATTTGTAAAATGGCAACCTCATCTTTCCTTCCTGAGTGAAGTCCACCCTCCAGTATCTTTCCATACTAAGCAATGTGAATCAATCCAATTTGGCCTGGAAGAAGAACTTGTAGCTTTGCCCTGGAATGGTTTAATTAATAACAGATCATTTCTGAAATGTCCCTCCATTAACCACAATATAGCCTACTAAATAATAACTCATTAAAGGCACTTGAAGCCCTGGGGAACAGCACAGTTTACCAGCTAACTGATTGCTCCATCGCTCTAAACTGGGTTAATCTGTTATCTGTCTCCGCTTTGTTGACCAACCAAACGGTACATGTTACAGGGCAGGATCTGCTGGGGGCAAAGCTGATGTACAGCTCTGGGTAGCGTTTTATTTAATGCTGAGACACTGACAAATGGATCAAGGGGATGTGGGGAGGAAAAAAGCGATCCGGGATCAGGATCCAGCTTAGAGAAAAGCTCAGAGGGTATGTTTACACTGCAGCTGGGAGCGAGCTTCCAGCCTGAGTAGACAGACCTGTGTGAGCTGGCTTGCACTAGTGCGCTACCAATAGCTGTGTGGATGTTGCAGCACCAGACTAGCTACCCAAGCTCAGACCTGGGGAGGCCTTTCTTTCTGGTCTCGCTTGTTGCTGCGTCAGAGCAAACCCCTCGTGCAGATGCATTGCACTCGTGTAAAAAATTACGTGCCCCCGTAGGACATACCCCATTTTCAAACGGTTTCTTACACCGAGGCAGTGTGTCTACATTAGGGGGGTCTGATTCTCTGCTGCCCAGCCCCTTTTGCAGTTACTTACACCAGTGCAGACAACAACGTGCTACTGACTCCGAAGGGTCATATTTTTATGGCAGGTGTCACCAGCTGGCGCTGTTTACAGAGTCTTCCAAGTTCTTAGCGCGCAAGCCAGTGTTCAGTCATTGAAAGACACGGTACGTTGTTAGTTTTGGACTATGCGAGGTTCTGTGTAGAGACAGCTTTTGGTGCAGGAGCAGCAGGGGTTTGGGAACTAGGTGTTGGTGTTGGGTTGCGATTCCTGCAAGAAGGGTTTGCCCTGCATGCAGTGTGACCGCCTCTGCTCCAGGCCTGGTGCATCCATGCAAATAAAACAAGTTACATTTAAAATATGCCCAGACTCCCCGTCATTGATTCCTCTTCCACTGGGAAGCCAGCCCTGGATACCTGCCACTGCTCAGCAGAGGGGCAATGCTGATGTCAACAGTGGGACACTGGTGTTGGGAGAAGGGGCCTGCTATTAGACACATACTTTGCAGGACTATCTGGGAGATCTAATGGCTGGAAATTGTTGATTGGGATCGTTGAGTGGTGCAGAAAAGAGCATGCCAGGTGTTCGATGTCCATTCAGGGGAGGAGCTGTGTGAGAGAAGTGTTTGGGGTTTACACAGTCCCTGTAAGACAGGAATCTCCAACACAACAGCCTTGATGAGAACTGGAGAGTGAAACTGACCGGTGACCACAAGTGAAACTGACCAGTTTAGTTTGGCTGTGGGAGTCCAATAGAATCTAGAAAGCAAAACCACATATGATGAAAAGTTATGGATTATATAAGTAACAGATTTAAATAAAATATGTAATCTATATACTTTATATGGGCCATGTTGCTTGAGTCTTCCACAGTCTTTAATATATTTATCTTCACTTTCCCTGCGAGGGCGGGCAGTACTGTTATCCCCTTTTACAGAGGGGGAAATGAGACAGCAGCCCAGAGCCCCAAAACAGACTTAGGCTTGGTGACACTCAGCATGATGGTCAGGGGCTCTGGGATTGGGGGGGTCCAGGGACCATGGCCCCACCACTTTTAAAAGTAGGAAGGCTATGTCCTCTCACTTTTTACCATCCAGAGGACAAGCAACAGGGGAGAGGTGGGGGTGGGGCCTCCGGGGAAGGGGTGGGGCCATGGTTTGGGGCCCACCTCCCACTGTTAGGCACCACCACCAGGTATGGGGGAAGCTTCCTAACTTTTAGGCTCCTAGAAAAAAAACAGGAGCAACACTGCAATCCACATAGCCTGAGCTAGGCACCTGGGCTCCCTATACAATCAGTGCGGAGAACTAGGTACCTTAGACTGTGATCCACAAAAGCCAGCGGGCGAGGCAGGAGCCATCTAAGCCAGCCAGGGGGAGATGCTAGTGAGAGGGGTGTGTAGGCTAAGTCTTGCCCCTCTCTCGGAGTTTGGCACCAAAGTCCAGGCTGCTGGGAGGCGTATTTCTCCATCAGCAATCCACAACTCAGGGGAAGACAGGCACCCTTCTGCCTCAGTCACATGTGGGGCCCAATCCAGTAAGTCCAGTCAGAGACCACCTAACTCCATGTGGCGGCCCCTTGTAACCTTTAGCCCAGCGGTTAGGGTACTCTGCATGTGGGAGACCCACCGTTCAAGTCCTCTCTGCCTGCTGAGAAGGGATTTGAACAGGGATCTGTCACCTCTCAGGTGAGCACCCTACCCACTGGGCTGCAGAGTCTATTAAAGTGGAACAGTTTCAGCAGGAAAGGTTGGGGGAGACTCCCTCATTATATCCCACAGCCCGGGGGGAAGGGACTAAATTTCAGGCGCTGAGCGAGTTTAGGTGTCTACATGGTTAGTCAGCAGCTGAGGGGGATTTTATGGATTGCAGCGGTGCCTAAAAGCAGGACTCAGGTGCCTACAGACCTTTGTGGATCCCACCCAGAGAAGCTAAGGCCCAGAGGTTCAATTTGAAATCCATGGAAGCCAGGAGCCCACACACCACAGTGGATATGGGCCTAAGTGACTCACCTAATATCATGCAGGAAGCCCCTGGCAAACCAGTGTCCTGAACCTACTGCATCCCAGCCCAGCAACTTAGCCAGTGGGCCATCCCCCCTCTCCACCAGGAACCTGAGGCGTTATCAGTCCCACTTGTAAAGGGCTCTCGTAAATATAGGAGAGAAATTTCTCAGCTGGCGTCAATCCCCCGGAGCTCTAGCGGTGTCAAGGGAAGGACAGCCGTCTACAGCAGCTGAGAACATGGCCTGGGACTTTTCACTTGTCAATGCCCAGAAGTCACACAGAAGGGAATGGGACCTGCACCTGTGAAAATCAGGCCTTCAAATGAGATTCACTCACCTCTCCCCACAAAGATGCTCCCAGGACCTAGGTGAAATACCCCAGTACTTAGTGTGAAGGGCAGAGAAAATGCCTCTGGCTTGTTTTTGGTGCCATGAGATGGCTCTTCAGCACCTTTCTAAGCAACATTTAATATACTGAGCAGTTGAGGCCCTGGTGACGGATTGACCCCAGAACAGCATGGGGTCAGCGTCCAAGCTTGGGAAGGTCGCCGCATGTTCTCCCTTTTTAATTTGGAAGGTTTTGCATTGTGGTCACAAGGATTTGGCGGGGATTTTTGGCAGAGGCACCAGCCCAGCCCCTAGCAGGGACTCGGGTTCAGAGGTCCCAGAAGTGACTTCAACGCCTTTAAAAAACAATCCCTCTGCGTGCTTCAGTCTAAAGCTCTCGGAGGCCTGTGTTTGCCAGTGTGTGGGACACATCACTGCATAGCAAGCATAAAAGAGGCAGTGTTTTCTACTGGTTAGAGCAGGGGTTAGGGGGTCAAGGCACCTGGGTGACACTGGGCAAGGTGTGTAGGTCAAACGTTTTTAGAAGTGCTGAGCCCCCACTGACTTCAATGGGATTTTTTATGGGACTAAGAGGCAGGATCAAGCCCTTCTGTTTGCATCAGCACTGCCAATTAAAATGCATTCTGCTTGCGCCTGGCTGTCTTCCACGGCTGCCGGCTCTGCCTCTGTAGTGCCTGGCGTGAACGGCTCCATCTTGTGTTCGTATTCGGAACGCTGCCCCTTGTCCTGAGCAGTGCTGCAGTCAAGCTCAATTGCCATGAGAGGCAACTGACCGGAGTCCCCAGGCTAAAGTCAAAGAGATGCGGGTTGGAAAAGTCTGAGACAGACTCCCCATCCTGGGGCCCAAAGAGAGAGAGGGTGTGAGAGAAATAACTGGGGGGTACTCCTGAAAGGAGGTGGGTGACTAACATACATGGGAAGAGTTCCCCACTGTGATCAGTGATGGACTCAGATTTCAAACTTCCCACCTTTCAGTTCTGACATCCCATCTGCAGGTGTGATAGATGGCCTCCTTTGAACCCCAGCGTGCATCACAGTGAGATTCACCCGGGAGCTGGAGCAAAGGGAACATGGAGACCAATAAGGGAAGGAGACCCCGGAGCCAAGTTCTAACTTCCCCAGCAGCAGCTTAACCCATAACTGCCTGCTGCAGGGTTTCTTACAACTTCCTCCGTGCTAGCTCTTGTCAGAGATGAGATACTGCACTAGATGGACCAGTTTGGCAATTCCTAGGTTCATGTGAAAGGCCTAGTTAGTGCTTTCATGCTACAGGGAATCAGTCAGCCTTAAACAGGAAAACAACTACAAACTAGAGACAAACAACAGGCATCCACACAGTTTGAGTTCCAATTTTGTCTCCACTGTTCACCAGTGACCACACCCCGGCTGGTCCTCTATATGGTACACAGCAACACCTACAGGCTGACTAATACACTGCAAGTAAACAAGCATCACCTCTCCTCCCCACTCAAATCTTCCCCTTGCCCTAGAAGGAACAGTTCTGCATAGCAGCTGTCCAGATAGGAGGAGGGGGGAAATGTGGGGAACGTATGGAAAGAGATAAAGGTTTGGATGGTCACGGTCCAAGGGGAATTCTTCTGGCTTCGCTTCAGTCAAACTTCAGGCACCATTTCAACACAGGCTGTGAGTTGGCTCCCTTCCCTCTCCCAGTCGGGTCTCTTGGAAACCCGCGCCTTTGAGAAGGGAATCCAAAGCTGCAGCACAAAGGGAGGAGATTGCTCTGTAATTGGCAATCTCAAGGGCCTGGCGCTGTCCATCTTCTCCAATCCAGTCTATCAGTGACCAGAAGGGAGGGGAGAGAGGAACGGAGGGCAACATGGGCAGGACGTCAGTTCTGCTGCATTGCCTCAGGTATTAGATTTATTTAGTTTAGATCTTTTTATATGATCTTGTCTGGATGGGCTAAATTACATGGCATTATGGAATCCCAAGGGGCCTACAGATCCCGGGTGGAGAGTCGGGTAGAACCACTGGAGGTGAACTGCCTTAGGCCCAGGGAACAGGTTGGAGCAGCCTTTACCCCGCTCCTGCATGCCAAGGGGAAGAGAGAAACACAAGCCTGCCCTCTTTATCCCGGGTGGAACTGAAGTGGGGGACTGGCTGCTGCTGCGGGTCAGGATAGGCACCGAGTTGTCACTCAATCAAAGTAAAACGGTGGAGGGGCAGGAGGGGGAGGGGTCCTAGGGCAGGGATCCCTCACACGTGCTCCTCCGTAGGTTCAGCCCCGGGTGCTTTATTGAGCAATATTTTATCCAAGTGCGGGTCCCCGTAGGCGGTTCCCACTCTGTCACAGGGGGGAGAAGAGGAAAAGAAAGAAGCGAGGGAAACGAGAGAGGGAGACCTAGAGAAAACCCAAAGGGCCTGTGTTCGCTCTTCTTGGTTTTGCTCTGGTAAGGAAGAAGCAGGAGGAAGACAGAGCTAAGAACACAGGGCAGGGGGATGCCAGAGAGGAGTCAGGGCCACTGTCCAGAGCAGGGGGGCCTGCGGCTGCAGCGAATGTGCGTGGTTTGCCATGCTGGGCTAGCCCCGCGTGCTGCAGTGAGTTCTCCCTGTGTGCCTGCCCGCAGCACAGACCTCGCCTCCTCCTTTGGCCGGTTGATATGACAGTTCTAAAAAAAACCAACCCACCCCCGAACAAGAGGCTGCTGTTTAATTTGATTGACAGTGTCAGACTATTTAGAATCATTTACATTTGATAATAGCACGATTAGCGTGGCAGTAATCCCATCTGACCGGTGAGCGGCATGACCCAACTTTCTGGGTTGGGGGTGGGGGTGGGGGTGCACAGGCCCCTCCCTGCAGAGCTCTCATAGGGGAGAGGAGAAACCGAATCTCATAGCCGTGCAAAGAAGCAAAGCCCAAGAGCCAACACGGAGGCCTCCGAAACACAAATAAGAGCAGGGCTGGGATGAGAATTAGAGCCCCTGGCAGATAAGATCGCCTCACTCCGATGGAATGAGAGGCAGGCCAGCCTGCGCGGCTCTCTGCAACAGACAGCTGATCTCCAGTTGGGCCCAGGTGCTGCTGTGTCCCCAGTGGGTCTCCTACGATAACGGACGAGGTCTGTGTTCCTCGCAGGAAACCTGACACACTCGCCTAGGCAGCTGAGCAGAGAGTTCAGAGCGAGGCTGGACAAACAACCTCTGAAAGCCGGGTTCGGAAGAATGGGAGTCAGGGTGGTCGATGGAACAGGAAGTCGGGTCTTTTGCTCTTTATAGGACACATGAAGAGTGAGGCCCAAATAACCACGTTCACGAAACACATAGAACATGCCAGGCCTGGCTACCTGCACAAACCGCTGCCCTGGGCGGGGTCTGGTGGCTTCAGAAACATAGGAAATGGCGAGGACCACTAGAGAGCTGAGCTCACAAACAATTTAAAGGGATACGCCTCAATTCCTATAAAACACAGCAAGGCACTCGCCCCACCCGGGAGGTCCCTAAGAGCTGGCTAGCTATCATAACTGGGTGGGGACAGACAGACAGAGAGACCCTTTGTCACAAAGTCCTCCCTGCTTTTACTAGCTACTGGCTGTGCTCTAGACTCCATTTAACATCCATCACAAAGTCCTCCCGGCATAGCATGCACATCACCATCGACTAGAGATGGGCCCAATCCTAGCCCAGGATCCAGCTTTTGGGAAAGTGTGGATCAGGAGGGGAACCTTCTGGCCCACCTCCCTTATTCACCCAGGCACAGAATTTACCCCGGCTAAATGCAGCCACCAACACTTGGAAAGACCAGGCCTTAATTTTGCCAGGGCTGAGCCCTAGAAGCTCTGGGCTTGGCAGTTCATAGCCCTGGCACCGCTGGGCTCGCTGCATCTGTTATGAATGTAAAAAATTGCTTGAGCCCCGGCACCTCTTTCATGACCCACTAAGCACTGGGAAAGGCTCTTGGTCAGGCCAGGTGCCTGCATCCTCCCAGCTTCCCCAAGGACCTGCATTCTTGAGTCCTTGAGACCGGCTAGCCACGCCCAGCCAGCTGCGCCCAGCCAGCTGCGCCCAGCCAGCTGCACCCAGCTGTGCTCTTTAGCGCCACCTGCTGTGCCGATCCCCTGCTGCAGCTGACTGCAAGGCCCAGCCGCCCGCTATCCTGCGTCAGTCTGCCCCAGCCACATGCCTTGCCGATAACCGGCAGAATCCACAGCTGCCAAGGGATGATTTCGAGAGAGAACTAAGTCTGCCAGGTGTCCTGGGGCCCAGAAGCCTCCCCAGGCATTGCGGAAGCCTTTGTAACACCCTCAAGCCGTGACATGCGCAGTGTGGTTACGCTGGACCATTAGTTCCTTGTGCTTTCTTCTGTTGCCTGCAGAGCTCATTTCCTTCTAGCTCCCAGCCCACTGGCCACCCTCCTCCCATACCTCCCTCCTGTTTGCACAAAGAGCAAATTCCACAGCAGACCCAGAAGGCAACGCTCCAAAAGAGGCAGCGACGTGGAGCCAGACCAGACCAGCATGCAGACCGTGTCAGCGGTGGACAGCAGGGACGGAAATTGACCAGTATGCAGCCTGCATGATCCCTGGACCCGGTGCTTCCTCTCAGTGCAGCCTGCACCCTTTCTCTTGCCAACCCCAAGCATTCAAAAATAATGAGTCAGGCCCTCTGACCCAAAATAATTTGATGTATTTTACAATCACGGGATTTTAAATCACCACTGTGTTCATTTTAGTTGCTTTCTGGGTTTGGGGCCTTTAAGGGTAGGGGACTGTTACATTTTCCAGCTTTACTATGCAACCAGGAGGGCTAAAAACTTTTTTTTTTCAATACAAGCTGAGATTCTCACATAATCACCTGGCTCCAGGAGCTAGAGCTTTAAGAAAAAAGTACTGTGAGACTTGAGATAAAACTGCAAGGCAAGAGTTGGTGACACTGTTTAGAGCTGGTCATAAAAAACAGGAGCATTTTACTTGCTCAGTTTTCCAGCTAAGATGCATGAGGGGGCTCCAACCTTGGGAGGGAATTCTCGGTACTGCAGTAATGCCAAAAATGATTTGCCCAAGGTAAGGCTATTATAGAAGCCAGAATAGAACCCAGATCTCTTGATCCCCAGTCCTGTGCTCTAACCACTAGACAGCACTTCTTCAGCGAGACATCAAATTGGAAAGGCCTGGGCTGCGCTTAGCTGGGCTCTATGGAAAGCTGACAGTGTGTTTATTTATTTACAGTCTGTCTGAGAAACCGCCATCAGCTCCTAGAAAGCTCCGTATTTACTGAAGCTGAATCAAGGAACGGCCAGGAACAGCCATGTGTTGGCACCTGCTGCTTGCACAGATTGCAGGTGGGAGTGCAGGTGTGGGCGAACTCGGTGAGAAACATTATAACCCCTAATAACATTTCTCTTTCAGTAGCACCCATGGGCCTGGACAAGGGCAGGGCCCTTTTGTGCTGGGTGCCATATAAACACATTGAAGGACAGATATGGTTTACCTACGACCTCTTTGCTCTCACTCAGTGACAGATGGGTAAGGCCCTTACAACAGAGCTGTTGGCCAGTGTGCCATGACAGGAGGCTGCCTGAAGCTGATATTTCTATTTGTCTGCCAGGAGCACCCCCCTTCTTGCCATACAACAAAGAAGGACTTTAGCACCCTAGAGGTCCCCGTGGTATATTTGCTCATGTTCTGTCCAGTGTATCACATTTATCACCCACGCGTGGGAGCAGACTGAAATTTCCATTGAGACTTGACAGCTGATGTTTCCCAGTCCCGCCGGTCATTATTTTGGGGTTAACTTTCATTGATGTCGGGCTACGTTTTGAGTTCCTCGGAACAGCTGTCACACTTTCAACAGGGCTGCAGCTTCAAACCAGGGGGCGGCTGGTGTTGTTACCTGGTCTTGAGGTGCCCTCTACCGGCAAGATGTTGAATGGCAGAACAAGGGATGAAAATGCAATGACTCTGAAACCTGTATTTTGCGTTTTCTAATGCACCTTTCAGCTCAAAGTGCTTCACAAACATAAGAAGCAGATGCTTGAGCTATTGGCGGTGATAACCATCCCTTTATCCAAGACAAATGGAGGCTCGGCACCAAAGATACTGATCCCAACCTGGGCCATCTGAAGTAGTTGGTGCAGGTGAGTGTTAATGTAGGGGAGTGACCCAGAATTCTCTCCTCTAGGCCTTTTCGTCTGGAGTCGAGTCAGTGCATAGCTGCAGAGACATGTTCTTGGTGATTCTCAACTGGCTACATGGTGGCTGAGGATTTGTTCGACCCATTTCCGTGTAACATCCTGTGCACAAGAAAGCTGTATCTGAAAGAAGCAAATGAATGTTGGGCTGACGCTTTCAGAACCTGCACTGAGGAGATGCTGGAAGCCTCTGCCCCCTCCCTTGCTGATTTTGCTGTGCTCTATAAGTTTCAGAGCAGCCGAACACCATGAGACTCATCCCCAAAGCTAGGACCCCTACGTCCCATCAGTGGCCAGAAATACCCTTTCCCACCCACGACCAACAACGCTGTTTCTCCCCTCCTCTCTGACGCAATCTTGGCACAGTAATCTACTTTGCCTTGGCCATCTCCAGATGAGGCTTCGATCTCCTCCATGCTTATCTCCTGGCATGTCCTCTACTGAGGACTGAAGATGAAGGCCAGACAAAAGGTCCAGCTAGCCCATCCACTGCCTAACTGGGCCAGGCCAGTGAGAATTCTGTTGAGTGCAGGTCTCTATTCCACCGCTATCACCACAGTATCTGAGCGCCTACATTAACTGGATCTCGCCTGGCCACATCTTTATGAAGCAGGGAAGTATTACTTCCAACAGCTGAGTGCGATCGCACCATCCGCAGAGCTTCAGCACAAGCTCCGCCTGTCTTCTCAGGACTCCACTGACAAAGATTCAAAACAAAACAACCCAGCTCAGGAGCCTCACTGCCCCTCGGGTCTGGTTGAGCCCTTGTCTTCAGGGAGTTCACAGCCCTCTCCAGCGACAGCTTCCTCTTGGCCTGCGCCCTACGAATGTCTCCCCCCAGACCTTCCACCTATCAGTGCAGAACACCAAGCCCTTCCAATCTGCATAGGATGTAGGAAGCCTTACAGGCAATTTCCTGTAGGGCACATGGCTAGGAGAAAGCATGTGACCTGCAGTTACAGCTCCCAGTCTTACTGGGGCGTACACAAAGCCAGGTGCCCCGTTACAGCCTCATTTCTCAGGTGTGGGAAATAGGCACAGAGAGATGAAGTGACTGGCCCAAGGTCACATGAGAAGTCTATAGCAGAGCTGGGAATTGAACTCAGGTGTCCTGACTCCCAGGGCCGCTTTTCTTCCCTGAGAACATGTCACACTGACGACATGCTTGCTCTGGGTACCACACCAAGGGTATAATGATCGACACAAAGCCCTGGCTGGGATGACTTAGTTGGGGATTGGTCCTGCTTTGAGCAGGGGGTTGGACTAGATGACCTCCTGAGGTCCCTTCCAACCCTGATCTTCCATTCTATGGCAAGGAAGTTATGCCAACACAGCCCAGGGCGAAGCTCTGTGGAGTGAGAGGCAGAGCATTTCTTATGTCTCCCTCCCTGGGCTACTCATCCCAGTGTCCTTCCCAGGCTCCTTGCTCAGAAAGTCCCAGTCTCCCCGAGACGTCCCAACTCCTTGTCCTAGCTCCACCACCACCCCACTGGCTCTCAGCTCCCTTCCTCGTCCCCCCCCAGCTTCTAATCCTAGTCTCCCACCTTCCCAGGCTCCTTATCCCACTCAATTCCCTCTACCTCCCCATCACCACCAGCAGGTTCTGCTCACGTCCCCTTTCCCGCCTCCCTCTCCTCGATGCTGCCTAGGCATTAGCTGGGATTGGGAGATCATTCAGAGCACAAGACAGAGCATCTCCTTGCTCTCAGTTCCTGTGTTTTGCACCAGCAGCTGGGAGTAGCAGTTTCAGGGGAAGTCCAGCTCAGCCCCTACATCTCTGAGATGGAGCATGCTCAGTCTGGTCACATGTTGGGGCTGTGTTCACGGAGCATGCTCCAGTCTCAGATAGCGTCTTCAGAGAATTGAGCTGCCAAACTCTAACCACTCTCAACTGAGCATGTGCAAATTGAGATTTCCCCCCAGATGCTTATAACTTGGTTAAATTTGGGGGGATGGGGGGTTCCCCTGGGAACAGCAAAAGGCACATCCCTGACACAAGGGCAACCCCCCCCCTCCACACACACACACACTCACATACCATATTTCCAGTCCCTGCTCCACAGAATGGAGGGCTTGGAGCTTCTCAAAGTAACAATTGTGAGAATTTTTTTAAACATAGGCAAATAGTGTATTTCCCCCTCATCTCATTCTGAGAAAGAGATGATCCATTTTTGCTGCAACTTTCCCGAAAAAATTCAGTCTGAAGCAGACACCTGGCTTGGAGAATTTCAACCTGAATGATTAAAGTTTAGCAAAGTGATATGCAATGGAAAACAGGGTCTTATAATGGGAAGTGTGTCTGACAATGTTAACTGTAGGTGTCACTACCAGCTCCACCTATAAAACGACAATATAGATGAGCATGGTCCACTGGGGCTCATCTCTGTACCTTGTGAACAGGATGGCAATGAGGGAAAGACTGGGGGAGTGGTAAATAATGAAGAGGATGGAACATGGACAGAGCAATCAGGATTGCTTGGTAAGCTGGGTGCAAGCAAACCATAAGCTTTTAAAATATGTCTAAATGTAAATGTATAAGTATGTAGGCCATACTTACAGGGTGGGGGACTCTACCCTGGGAAGCAGTGACTCTGAAAAAGATTAGGAGGTGGTGGTGGAGAATCAGCTAAACATGAGATCCCAGTGTAACATGGTGCCAAAGGGACTAATGCAGTCCTTGGATGCATAAACGGGGGATCTCAAGCAGGAGTGGAGAAGTTATTTTACCTCTGTATTTGGCACTGGTGTGAACGCTGCTGGAATCCTGTGTCTAGTTCTGGAGCCCACAATTGAAGGAGGAGGTTGATAAATTGGAGAGGGTTCAGAGAAAAGCCATGAGAATGATTAGAGGATTAGAAAACCCACCCTATAGATAGTGATAGACCCAAGGAGCTCAATCTATTCAGCTCAACAAAGAGACAGTTAAAGTGTGACTTGATCACAGTCTATAAGTAACTGCCGGGGGAACAAATACTTAACAACGGGCTCTTCAGTCTGGCAGACAAAGATCTAACATGATCCAATGGCTGGAAGTTGAAGCCAGATAAATTCAGACTGGAAATAAATAGTACATTTTGATGAGGGCAACAAGTGGTACAATCTACTAAGGGGTGTTTCTCCATCACTGACAATTTTTCAGTCAAGACTGGATGTTTTCTAAATGATCTGCTCTAGGAATTATTTTGGGGGAATAAATTGGCCTATTTTGGCCTGTGTTATTCAGGAAGTCAGACTAGATGATAACTGTGGTCCCTTCTGGCCCTTGGAATCTATGTAGCCCTAGAAGTGTTATGGGGGCGCACTACTGAAATCTCCACAAGGTGGCAGCACTACTGCATGGAAGACAGGCCCTTGGTAAAGGTGGATAGGAGAACCCTCTCGAGCTCTCTCAAGGCAAAGCGTGCAGGAGAACGAATAGAGCAGGGGCCCCAGGCTTTAGAGGAACCAAGTCAAGGTTTGGATCTGCCTTGTGCGAAGGGCCATGGAAGTGAAGATGAGCAGCTGATATGATAGAGAAGGGGGAGCCAGTGGAGGGATGCAAAGACAAGGGTGACATGGTCAAAGCAATGGGTGAGGAAAAGGATCTTTGCAGAAGCCTTCTGAATGGATCTGAGCAGGGCAAGAGCGCATTTGTCAAGGCCAGAGAGAAGGATGTGCTGTAATCAAGGCAAAAGATGAGAGCCTGGACAAGAGTTTTAGCTGTGGGGATGGCTAGGAAAGGCCGTATCTTGGGAAAAGACCGTACAAGATTTAAACACAGCCTGGATGCGAGGAGCTAGAGAGAGGTCCAAGTCGAAGATGACGCCCAGGTTACGGGCCTGAGTGATGGGCAGGTTGATAGCATTGTCCACAGTGATCAAGAGGTGAGTGGCAGGGCTTGTGGGGAGAGATGCAGAGCTCTGTTTTAGCCATGTTGAGCTGGAACAAGTAGTCTGACATCCATGAGATTCAGAGAGACAGACTGAGATTTCAGTTTGGACAGAAGGAGACAGGGCTGCAGTAGAGAGGTAGATCAGTGAGTCCTCAGCATAGAGATGGTAGTTGAATTTGTGCTTACAAATGAGCTTACCCAGAGATAAGGTGTAGAGAAGTGGTTCTCAACTCCGGTCCACTGCTTGTTCAGGGAAAGCCCCTGGTGGGCCGGGCCGGTTTGTTTACCTGCCGTGTCCGCAGGTTTGGCCGATCGCGGCTCCCACTGGCCGCGGTTCGCTGCTCCAGGCCAATGGGGGCTGCGGGAAGCGGCGTGGGCCAAGGGATGGGCTGGCCGCCCTTCCCGCAGCCCCCATTGGCCTGAAGCGGCGAACCACGGCCAGTGGGAGCCATGATCGGCTGAACCTGTGGACGCAGCAGGTAAAGAAACCGGCCCGGCGCGCCAGGGACTTTACCTGCACAAGCAGTGGACCAGAGTTGAGAACAACTGGTGTAGAGGGAAATGAGAAGGGGACCAAGGTCAGAGTCCTGTGGAACCCCCACAAAAAGCCGGAGGCTGCAATGAAGAGGATCCTGCTGCACAGGACATGCTGAAGGAGTGATTAGAGAGATAGGAGAACCAGGAGAGGGCAGAGACATGGAAGCCAAGGTGGGGGTGGACAAGATTTCAAGAAGAGGAGCATGGTCAGTGATGTTGAAGGCAGCTGACAGGTCAAGGACAATGAGGATGAAGTACTGGCTATGAACTCTGGCTAGGAAGAGGTTGTCACTGATGCTAGTGAGCACCCCTCCCTGGCCATTCATTAGGACTTCTGTAAGAGAATCCCAGCCTCTGTAAGCAGCCATGGATAAGAGGGAAGGTACTCTCATGCATCAGTAACTGGTTAAAAAACAGGAAACAAAGGGTAGGAATAAATGGTCCGTTTTCAGAATGGAGAGAGATAAATAGTGGTGTCCCCCAGGGGGTCTGTACTGGGACCTGTGCTGTTCAACATATTCACTAACTCTATGATCGGTAGGAGGGAAGGGGAGAATGAGAAACACCCTCCCTTGTTATGGACTGCGAGAGACAGAGCAGAGAAATGGATGGCCTGTCCTCCCACCCCACTCAGACAAAAGCAGGGAGCAGTGCAGGGAAAGCGTGACAGATTTTCGTCACCCATCTGCCTGGGGCCACAGTTGATCAGGCTGGGGCCACAGGATCTTTTTGGGGAGGAGATGATGAGGCACACCAAGTGTCTAAATTTTAAAGCTTTATTAATAAAATAATAAAATTACAGCAGAGAGTGATAGGAACGCTCCCATGTTACTCAGAGGAAGAAAGAAAGTGTTAATGCCCCAAGCCCTAACCCACTTTCATACTCACACACGCACGACCCAGACTGGCCAAGTCTGGGTGTAATGTCAGAAGAAGAAGGAGGACGGGGGGGGAAGGTGGATGGGAGTGCTGTCCTGGGCCCAGGCTGTCCAAGGATCTGCTGTGCTCTCCGAGTTGCTCCAGGTCTCAGGAGGGTTTTAAGTCCTAGGCTCCTTTGGGGGTGTTCCATTCCGCGACCTCTTTGCGCCAGTCCAAACCATCTTTCTGTGGTCTCTTTCCCGTTCCCAAAACACCCGATTTCAGGGCCGTGAGACAGTTCTATTTGTTCCTGGCTGGCCTTTGCCGTCTTGCCCCTTTTCCTGGCCCCTGCATTTTGTTCAACAACTCTCCTTTCTCACAGCTGGTCTGGGGGGTTGGAATTCCCCCTTTTCTGTCTTGGCAGGTAGCAGCTGGCCTTGGACTGGAATCAGCTTCTTATCTTCGGACTGAGCTTGCTAGCTGCAGTGTTGAATTAACCCGTTCTCTGCTTTCTTCTTTCTCTCCCCCCTTTCTCGGCCTCTCGTACCCTGTAAAGGAAACTTCCACTCCCCACTCGCACGTCTTTGACCCTTCCCAAAATGCTTTGCGATGCTTGCAACAGTGTTAGGCACATACAATGCTGATCTGCCTTCCCTGGAGCCTCCCTGAGGGAGGGGGGGCCATTGGGGTGTGACAAAAGAAGGGAGCCGATGGAGCACCCCAAGGAGCAGGCAGCCCTGGGTTAGGGGCTCGCACTGTTATCTCAGCATGAATACACGCAGAGATGGGAGTTATATCCGGGGTGGATCTAGCCTTAAGATTCAGTGGGTGCACTATACTAAACTGGAGTGTATTCCGAGCATGAAAAACAATGAGAGCACCTAGACCAGGGGTGGCCACCCTGGGGCTCCGGAGTCGCATGCGGCTCTTCAGAGGTTAATAGGCGGCTCCTTGTCTAGGCACCGACTCCGGGGCTGGAGCGACAGGCGCCAACTTTCCAAGGGGCCGGGGGGTGCTCACTGCTCCACCCCTGGCTCTGCCACCGGCCCTGCCCCCACTCCACCCCTTCCCGCCCCCTCCCCTGAGCTTGCCGTGCCCTCGCTCCTCCCCGCCCTAGCCTCCGGCATGCCACGAAACAGCTGATCGGGTGGTGTGGGGAGGGCTGCCAGTGGGTGGGAGAGCTGATGGGCGGGGGGGCAGCTGACGTATTACTGTGGCTCTTTGGCAATGTATGCTGGTAAATTTTGGCTCCTTCTCAGGCGCAGGTTGGCCACCCCTGGCCTAGGGAACAATCCAGACACATTAGTAAGGCTGCGTGTCTGTCGCGGAGGTCACGGAAGTGATGGATTCCATGACTTTCCGTGACTTCTGCAGCGGCTGGTGCTGTCTCAGGGGCTGCCCGAGCTGCGGGGGCCTGCTTACCTGGGGGGGCTCTCCGGCTCCCACTGGCATGTCCCTGGAGCTCCTAGGCGGTAGGGAGCCTGCCAGCCCCACCGACCCTCCCCGCCCCCAGCACCAGCGCTGCAACGCTGCAACCCATCCCCCCCGGCACGGGTCCCGGGCCGCGTGCCACTGCCCCGCACCCCCCCACCAGTGCCAGCGGATAAGCAAAGCGGTGACTGGGCGTGGCTCATGTAGCCAGCTGGTGGGAATGACCTTGGCGAGAGAATGGAGTGCAGTTGTAGCTATGCAGGTCCCAGGATCTGAGAGGCAAGGTGGGTGAAGTCACAGGTGCTGGCTTTCTGATTTCCCCGGGCGTGCTCGACCTCCGCTCTGCCCTAGGCCCCGCCCCCACTCCACCCCTTCCCCTGAGACCCCAACCCTGCCCCGCCTCTTCCCGGCCCATTCCTCCCCTCCCCCAAGCACACTCTGCCCTCTCCCCACCCACTCCCCCCAGTGCCTCCTGCACACTGCTGAACAGCTGATCCATGGCCAGCAGGAGGCGCTGGGAGGGAGGGGGAGGAGCTGATCGGCAGAGCTCATCGGTTTTTTCCGTGGGTGCTCCAGGGTTGGAGCACCCACAGAGTCAGCACCCATGGGTGAGGTAATATCTTGTATTGGATCAGCTTCTGTTGAGAAGAGAGACAAGCTTTTGAGCTTGGCGAGAGAATGGAAGACTGATGACCCATTTACATTTAACGCCTGCCATCCAAGGAGGCCAGGATAACAAAGAACCAAGCTGCGAGCGGTCTGGTAAGAATGCTGCTCCCCAGGGTAGTGGAGGGTTGAATCTTGGTCCTTTGGGCCAGAGAAGCAGGTTGTACTGCCAGCATGCACATGTGGGTCAGCTTTGCTTCACCACTCTAGCCTATGGACGCTAGGTGGGCCAGCTAATGAAGGTTGGCTTGTGTTGAAGAGGCCGCCCTGTTGTTAGTTATATAGCTTCCAGCAGGATAAGTCTCTCACAGGGCTACAGCTCTTTTGGATCTGCTGAAGGAGCCACCGGGAGAAACAGAGGTGCTGAAGCCAGGAACCCACTTTCAGGGTTGCAGCAGGGCTCACCCTGGCAACAAGCAGAGGCCCAGAGCCTAACACTAAAGAAGGTGTGATGAAGTGGGGGATTTTCTTAGTGGTTTGCCTGAATACTGGGGTGTCTGTCTTCTATGTGTGTTGTGTGTTTAACGAGGTGGTGGGAGAGGGTATTTGTTGTTGCGGAGGACCAGGTGTTACCTCGCCAAGCAACCTGGACCCCGGAAATTAGCAACCAGTGACCCGGAGGTCCACCCCATTTTGGGAGCCAGACGGTTCAGGCCAGTGGGAGGACAAATTGCTGAGGAGAGAGGGCCCCGGTGACCTGACCAGCCGGTTTTGGCCAGTGGGAACAAAGGACAGAAGAGAGAGGGTCCAGGTGATCTGTTTGCCCGGGAATGAAGACAAAGGACGGAGGAGGGGCTTTCAGGAAGCTGCTATAGCGTGGTCGGCTGGAAGGAGGACACTTCTGAACTGGGGACAAAGAGCAGCTTGAGTAACCTGCATGCGGGACAGACCCAGATGGATGGTGCTGTGACTTTCTAGGCCCAAGGCCCTGAGAACTTCCTGTGCTGTGTTTAGATGTACAATAAATCCTCCTGTTTTACACTGGCTGAGAGTCATAGCAGTCTAGAGAGGAGGGTTGCATTGCTCCCTCTGTGTGTGGAGGCCCCGGAGGTCCAGAGCGAGTGGAGTCCCTGAGGGGACTCATGGAGAGAGACAGGTGTGCTGGAGGCTGAGAGGTGCGGTCCCAGAAGGCGATGGGGCCAGAGGGCCTAACCCCAGGGAGCGGAAGGCTGTCACACTGAAGGGGGTTACTTCCAGGGGCCCTAGGGAGTGGAGAGAGCTCAAGCCCTGTGACTCTGTGACAGAAGGGTATGCTGCCAGAGAGACAGTGTAAAGGTCAGATGCATAAAACACGCTGCGGACCCATGACAGGATGTTAGGAAGGGTCCGTGTTGCAGCCACTCTAACTGATACATCCAATTGCTTGTTTTAGAACATTAGAGGTTTGTACAAGTCAGCGTTGTTGGCTACACACAGCCACACCTCCTCTGCACTGGCCAAGTTTTGCTTGTTGATTATTTAGTAGCCTCATTGAAGATACCAGGGGAAGATTTTTTCCCCATATATCAAAGCATAAGCCTTCCAGAGGTAGCAAAAGACAAAAAGGCAATACTAGGGTATTTGGACTCCGGGACCCTGACTGAAGAAAATCATAGAATCATAGGATATCAGGGTTGGAAAGGACCTCAGGAGGTCATCTAGTCCAACCCCCTGCTCAAAGCAGGACCAATCCCCAACTAAATCATCCCAGCCAGGGCTTTGTCAAGCCTGAGCTTAAAAATCTCTGTGACTAAGTTCCTGCTCTACCTTGGTGGGTCTTGCACTTATTGGCGGATTTGCTCGCCTTGGAGCTTCACGGCAGCCCTCAGCTTGGCCGTTTTTCTGAATTCACAGTCCAGGTCGACTCCTCCTGTGTCTGACCAGGAGTTGGGGGGATTTGGGGGGAACCCGGGCCCGCCCTCTACTCCGGGTTCGAGCCCAGGGCCCTGTGGAATGCAGCTGTCTAGAGTGCCTCCTGGAACAGCTGTGCGACAGCTACGACTCCCTGGGCTACTTCCCCATGGCCTCCTCCCAACACCTTCTTTATCCTCACCATAGGAACTTCCTCCTGGTGTCTGATAACGCTTGTACACCTCAGTCCTCCAACAGTCCGCGTTCTCACTCTCAGCTCCTAGTGCCTCTTGCTCCCAGCTCCTCGCACGCACACCACAAACTGAAGTGAGCTCCTTTTTAAAACCCAGGTGCCCTGATTAGCCTGCCTTAATTGATTCTAGCAGCTTCTTGATTGGCCGCAGGTATTCTAATCAGCCTGTCTTAATTGTCTCCAGAAGGTTCCTGATTGTTTTGGAACCTTCCCTGTTACCTTACCCAGGGAAAAGGGACCTACTTAGCCTGGGGCTTATATATCTGCCTTCTATTACTCTCCTATAGCCATCTGGCCCGAACCTGTCACACCTTAAAGGAAGGAGATTCCACCACCTCCCTAGGTAACCCATTCCACTGCTTCATCATCCTCCTAGTGAAAAAGTTTTTCCTCATATCCAACCTAAACCTCCCCCACTGCAACTTGAGACCATTACTCCTTGTTCTGTCATCTGCTACCACTGAGAACAGTCTAGATCCATCCTCTTTGGAACCCCCTTCCAGGTAGTGGAAAGCAGCTATCAAATCCCCCCTCATTCTTCTCTTCTGCAGACTAAACAATCCCAGTTCCTTCAGCCTCTCCTCATAAGTCATGTGTTCCAGACCCCTAATAATTTTTGTTGCCTTTTGCTGGACTCTTTCCAATTTTTCCACATGCTTCTTGTAGTGTGGGGCCCAAAACTAGACACAGTACTCCAGATGAGACCTCACCAATGTCAAATAGAGGTGAATGATCACGTCCCTGGATCTGCTGGCAATGCCCCTACTTGTACAGCCCCAAATGCCATTCGCCTTCTTGGCAACAAGGGCACACTGTTGACTCATATCCAGCTTCTCGTCCACTGTAACCCCTAGGTCCTTTTCTGCAGAACTGCTGCCTAGCCACTCGGTCCCTAGTCTGTAGCAGTGCCTAGGATTCTTCCATCCTAAGTGCAGGACTCTGCACTTGTCCTTGTTGAACCTCATCAGATTTCTTTTGGCCCAATCCTCCAATTTGTCTAGGTCACTCTAGACCCTATCCCTACCCTCCAGCTTATCCACCTCTCCTCCCAGTTTAGTGTCATCTGCAAACTTGCTGAGGGTGCAATCCACGCCATCCTCCAGGTCATTAATGAAGATATTGAACAAAACAGGCCCCAGGACCGAGGAATGTCATCTAATGATGAGGAGTGGGGGACTGAGTCAGAACTCTGGGTTCTAGTCGGCCTCTGCTCAATTCACTGTGACTAGCTGAACAAGCCACTTGGGGTAAGTCGACACAGCAAAAGAAAAACCCACGGCTGGCTGAACTCGGGTTCAGGCTGCGGGACTGTTTCACTGCTGTGTAGACTTCTGGGCTTGGGCTGGAGCCCTGGCTCTAGGACCATGTGAGATGGGAGGATCCCAGAGCTCGGGCTACAGCTCGAGCCTGAAAATCTATACGGCAATGAAATAGTCCTGCAGCCCAAGCCCCACAAGACCGAGTCAGCTGGCATTGGCCAGCCATGGGTTTTTCTTTGCTGTGTAGACCTACCCTTGGAGACAGATTTCCAGATGTGCTGTGCACCCCCCTGTTCCATGGACTTCAGTGAATGTTCCATAAGAACAGCCATACTGGGTCAGACCAATGGTCCATCTAGCCCAGTATCCTATCTTCTGACTGTGGTCAGTGTCAGATGTTTCTGGCAGCTGGAGGTTTAGGGACACCTGAAGCATGGGGTTGTGTCCCTGACCATCTTGGCTAATAACTATTGATGGACTTATCCTCCATGAACTTATACTTTTGGCCTTCAGCATCCCCAGGCAATGAGTTCCACAGGTTGACTGTGCATTGTGGGAAGAAATTTCTTTTGTTTGTTTTAAACATGCTGCCTATTAATTTCATTGGGTGATCCCCACTAGTTCTTGTGTTATGTGAAGGGGTAAATAACACTTCCATATTCATTTTCACCACACCGGTCATGATTTTATAGACCTCTATCATATTCTCCCTACTCATCTATTTTCCACGCTGAACACTCTGTCTTTTTGATCTCTCTTCATTTGGAGGCTGTTCCATATGCCTAATCATTTTTGTTGCCCTTCTTGGCACCTTTTCCAATTCTAATATAGCTGTTTTGAGATGGAGTGACTGGAACTGCATGCAGTATTCAGGGAGTGGGTGCACCATGGATTTAGGTAGTGGCATTATGATATTTACTGTCTAATGATCTTTGTTAGGATATAGATATTCAGGCCTGTCTATAAAGGCCTATACTCTAAGAATTTAGGTGTATTCTTATCACTTGGCTAATTATAGAGGTATAAAAGAAAGAATCAAAATCACTATCTGCTGGTGTAAGGGCCTTCTCTTACTGTGACAGTCTGAGGCCCTGTGCTTAGGCTCAGGCCTTTGGCTAAGCAGCAGAGGCAGCCATAAGCTGGGAAGCGACCGGTCACTTCCTCACATTCCAAACTAGTCACATTGAAATAAGGTGCTATTGGGCTGTTAGGCACTATCAGGACAGGATTGTATTCCTATCGCCTCCAGAGAAAGGGAAGTGCCTAGAAAATGTAAAAGGAAACTTAGTTTGATAGCATCCTGTCTGGCAAGAACTCACTTATCAATAGCTGGGATGTGAAATCCTCACTTCTGTATTGTCTTGTCATTATAGTTCCCACTTTGCTGTTGTTTGTCTGTATAATCTCGGTCTGGTTCTGTGATTGTTCCTGTCTGCTGTATAATTAATTTTGCTGGGTGTAAACTAATTAAGGTGGTGGGATATAATTGGTTACATAATCATGTTACAATATGTTAGGATTGGTTAAGTTAAATTTCAGGAAAAAGATTGGTTAAGGTATAGCTAAGCAGAACTCAAGTTTTACTATATAATCTGTAGTCACAATGAGGAAGTGGGCAGTTCCTCAACATGAAGTACAGTGGACAGCTGCTAGACTGCAATGTGTCAGCCCAAAAGCTAGTGAACCTTCTGCTGGAGGACACATTCTGGGGCACATATAGACTTCTACTACATCTAATCCATCATAGAATCATAGAATCATAGAATATCAGGGTTGGAAGGGACCTCAGGAGGTCATCTAGTCCAACCCCCTGCTCAAAGCAGGACCAATCCCCAATTAAATCATCCCAGCCAAGGCTTTGTCAAGCCTGACCTTAAAAACTTCTAAGGAAGGAGATTCTACCACCTCCCTAGGTAACGCATTCCAGTGTTTCACCACCCTCCTAGTGAAAAAGTTTTTCCTAATATCCAACCTAAACCTCCCCCACTGCAACTTGAGACCATTACTCCTTGTCCTGTCATCTTCTACCACTGAGAATAGTCTAGAACCATCCTCTTTGGAACCACCTCTCAGGTAGTTGAAAGCAGCTATCAAATCCCCCCTCATTCTTCTCTTCTGCAGACTAAACAATCCCAGTTCCCTCAGCCTCTCCTCATAAGTCATGTGTTCCAGCCCCCTAATCATTTTTGTTGCCCTTCACTGGACTCTCTCCAATTTATCCACATCCTTCTTGTAGTGTGGGGCCCAAAACTGGACACAGTACTCCAGATGAGGCCTCACCAACGTCGAATAGAGGGGAACGATCACGTCCCTCGATCTGCTAGCTATGCCCCTACTTATACATCCCAAAATGCCATTGGCTTTCTTGGCAACAAGGGCACACTGTTGACTCATATCCAGCTTCTCGTCCACTGTCACCCCTAGGTCCTTTTCCACAGAACTTCTGCCGAGCCATTCGGTCCCTAGTCTGTAGTGGTGCATTGGATTCTTCCGTCCTAAGTGCAGGACTCTGCACTTATCCTTGTTGAACCTCATCAGATTTCTTTTGGCCCAATCCTCCAATTTGTCTAGGTCCCTCTATATCCTATCTCTACCTGCCACCGTATCTACCACTCCACTCTTGCACCCTCCATAGTGATTAACACCAGCACAAAGTCAGTGTAAGATGCTATTGTTCAAATCTGGTACACTTTAGCACCGCTTCATACAAACCCTGCATCTTGGCAAGGGGTTAGACTAGATGGCCCTTGCGGTCCCTTCTAACCTTATGATACTTTGAATCGTAGATGACAAAGTTATACGCACTGGAGAATCAGGCCCTGCGCCCCCAGCTAAGTTCACTCAGGGCTGTGGCCTCTCCCCGGACCTGCTGTGGTGGGGAGAGGTGCCTCTCCCTGCCGGCCCCAGGCCGGCCCTGGACCCGCTGTGGCAGGGAGAGGCACCACTCCCCCAGCCCCAACCCAGCCCGGCCCCAGCTCTGCCGCAGCCGGGGGAGAGGTGCCTCTCCCTGCCGGCCCCAGCCCGGCCCTGGACCCGCTGTGGCAGGGAGAGGCACCACTCCCCCAGCCCCAACCCAGCCCGGCCCCAGCTCTGCCGCAGCCGGGGGAGAGGTGCCTCTCCCTGCCGGCCCCAGCCCGGCCCTGGACCCGCTGTGGCAGGGAGAGGCACCCCTCCCCCAGCCCCAACCCAGCCCGGCCCCAGCTCTGCCGCAGCCGGGGGAGAGGTGCCTCTCCCTGCCGGCCCCAGCCCAGCCCTGGACCTGTTGCAGCTGGGGAAGAGGTGCCCCTTCTCCGGCCCCAACCCAGCCTGGCCCAGACCTGCTGCGGATGGGAAAGAGGCATCTCTCCCATGTCCCCAACCCAGCCCAGCTCCGGACCTGCCACAGACGGGGAAGAGGCACCCCTTCCCCACCCCCAACCCAGCCTCGGCCTGGACCTGGCGTGGATGGGGAAGAGGCGCCTATCCCGTGGCCCCAGCCCGGGAGCTGCCATGGCGGGGAGCAGTGCCTCTCCCCCCCGAGCCCAGGTGCAGCTGCTGCGGAGAGAGCGGGGCGGGGGGGGTCCTCTCTCCCTGCTGTAGCCCTGGGGCAGCCTGCACCCCAAACCTCATCCCCGGCTCCACACCAGAGCCCACACCCCCAGCCAGAGTCCTCATCCCCCCACACCCCAGCCCTCTGCCCCAGCACTGAGCCCCCCTCCCACACTCTGAACTCCTCAGCTCTGCCCCCACCCCATGAATTTTGTTATGTGCACCAATATGGAGGTGATGTGCCACACATTACCTCCATATTGGTGAACATAACAAAATTCATTCTGCACATGGGTGGAGAAAAATTAGAGGGAACACTGGTCCCCAGCAAAACCAGCAAAACAGGGACCCTACCTGGGGCATGGCTGACAACTCTAACGTCAGGCTTTTCAAGTGCCAGAACCTGGAACATCATGTCCCGGGAGGCCTTCCCAGGGCAGTACAGCGTCCAGCTCTTGAAGGGCTTCAGGGCACACAGTGAAGAGATGTTCACAACAGTCTTGCACAAGCCGGAGTGCTCTGGGAAGGCATTCAGGATGGGGGATGTGAGACAAAGCGCCAAGGTGACATTGAAGGCAAAGTAGCTGTTGACTTCGGCTGGGCTGGTGAAATCCACAAAGGATTTGGAAATATCTCCAAGTGATCCTAAAAAAGGGACAGAACACAACCTAGTACTTGGTATTTACATAGCACTTAATATTGGCAGTGGACTGATAGATATTAATTAAATTCATCTTATCACATCCCTTTGCAATATTATCCCTATGGTACGGATAGGGAAACTGAGGCAGAGGGAGGTTGTGCAACTTAACCATGGGAACTTGCCCAACACGCACAAATCTCTACGCTGGGGATTTGCTCTGAATGCACCAGTGCACAGCCCCCACATAGACAAACAAAGCCAATATTTGTACCCTTGCAGCTTACCCTAATTTTAAGCACAGGCAAGACCCACTGACGCAAATAGCAGCTTTGCCTGTCTACATCAGGGCTTTGCACCAATGCAGCTACACCCATGGCTGTAATCAAAGCATGTCCTCAGTGTAGAGAAGACCTCTGTGTAATGCTGGGCAAGTCCCCATGAGAACTGCCTGGTGGTAGGCAAAAACAGAGTCAGTGGCACAGCCAGGAAAAGAAGTCAGGTGTTCCTTGCTTCCGGTCCCAGGCTCAGTCCATGTGGCCCAGAGACTCACAATGGCACTCCCCTTCCCCACTGGGGTCCCCCACTTTCCCATCTACCCTTGCCCATCACCCTGCCTTATTTCTTCAGCCAAGAATGGTACGGCATTCCCTTCAGAGTCCAGTGAACAGGAGCCGCAATTTAGGATCAGTATGTGTATCTTTAACGCAGCCTTGCAAGATAGGTCATGCAAATTTACCAGCCCCACTGCAAGCTCTGTTCACTCCCCTTCTTACTGTTTGCCTGATAATAAAAAGAAGAGGACGAGGTTTTACTCACCTATCAAAAACGCACGGATTTATTCATCCTCGGCTAGCAGAATTGCTGCTTTAGTGTCACATGTCAGCAAAGAAGATGCAAGTGATACAGACCCGCGTGACGCTTCGCGCGGGTATCCAGACTGTGAGGCACCTCGGTACCCTTAGTGTGAGGAAGCCTGGTCTACCCCAACTCCACCAGCCACAGGCAACACAAGCACTCCTCCATGGCACCGCTGTCTCTCTGCAGAGGTGTTTCTCGTAAATATTTGGCTTTTGAATGTTGTCTTTTAACTATCCCCTGGTACAGCAATAGGTGATGCTACCAGCCTTGCTACAAGTACATCCTCTTTTGTGATGAAAGTTACTGAAGGAAATGGCTGTTCTATCCTCTCTGAGCAAGTGAAGCATTGCGGTTTACCACTATTTTCAATGTGTGAATCGTCCTTTCCCCTCTGTTCTGAAAACCTCAATTCTTAACATTTTTTTTTACTTACACTTATTACTGTTATTACTTACAACTATTATTTGGTATTGCAATAGCACCCAGAGGCCCCAGTCAGCACCGGGCTCCTATGGTGCTAGGTGCTGTACAAACAAAATAAATCAAAATCCCTGCCTCAAATAGCTTACAGCCTAAGGCCTCGGATCCTGCAACGAGGTCTGCGCAGGCAAAGCCCCCTCAACTGGGCTCTCTCTATATGGAATTCATTGCTGGATCAGGGCATAAATGGTGACAAGAGGCAGGAGTGTAACATATAAGGAGGAGGAGGGGGGAGACAAAGGACACAATATTGGGAACACAAGGTTGCATTGATTAGCAAGGGTATAATACAGAGGGGTATAGGGCGTTTTTTAAACTAATCAGAGGTGAGGGAGCAAGAGGCCATTATTGTTGTTATTTAATACGTATTGTGGTAGCACCTCGGGACTTCAACCACAGACCAGAAACTCGCTGTGCTGGGCACTGTACAAACACACAGACCCAAAAGGCCAGTCCCTGTCCCAGGGGCCTTACCGTCTCATTATCAGCCCACCCACTTAGCCATGAACATGGCAGCACCCCGAAAACATGCTAGGCCCTTGACTCTGGGGCTTCCAGTCTAATGATACATCTTTTACTCTCCATTGGGTCACACAGCAGTGGGGACAGGTAAAGAGCAGGAGTGCAATGGTACAATCACAAGAGGGTTCTTTTGGGCAGGAACATACCTTCGCTGTGCTACAGAGAAAATGCACCCTTCAAAACTCTATTTTTAAAAATATTTAAGACCTCACCCCTCTCTCTCATCTTCTCTTTGCCCATTTATTTTCTTCCTTGGCCATTTTATTTGTGTGCTATTTTTGTTTATTGTTTAATCCTGCTCAGTCTAATGTTTTGTATTGTTTTTCAGCCCTTGCCTATTCCGCCCTCCCCTTTTGTCTCATTCACCTCGGATCAGCCTCTCCCTCATGCACAGACACTGTGGAGTTCATGGATTCAAGGGGTGAAATCATGGCCCTGTTGAAGTCAATGGCAGTAATTCTGTAGATACGGAGTCCAGAAGAGACCAGGCCTCCTGCATAGTACAGGCCATAAACTTTCAGTCACCTGATGCGCTGAAGGTGGGCTTGCCTCGTCCTCCTGCTGCTGCACTTGCCACTGTTCCAGTCTCTCTTCCTGCTGCACCTAGAACAGTGGTGGGCAACCTGCATTCCAGGCCAATGGGAGCTGTGGGACGCGGCAGCCAGCACATCCCTGCAGCCCGCCGCTTCCCGCAGCTCCCATTGGCCGGGAACGGCAAACCGCGGCCACTGGGAGCTGTGGGGAGCGGTGCCTGCGGACGGTAAACGTCAGCAAAATATCTCGTGGTCCTCAATCAGATTACCCTGATGGGCCGCATGTGGCCTGTGGGCCGCAGGTTGCCATCACTGACCTAGAGGAAGGAGCAGCAGCCTTGTAGGCTATCCCCGCTGTGGGTCAGATGAGTAAGGATCCTGTCAGATGGCCTCATGCCCCAGGGTCTGGTGAAAAGGGAGGTCTGGTATGGCTCTGATGATATTGTTCCACGTCCAGTCCGCCCAGCCTAACCCCAAAGAGGCAGGGACTCGATTGTCAAAACTTTCTTGTCCCACAAGTATTATCAGCACCCTGCTAAAGCAGCATGGCCCTACTGGCATTACCAACACCTTTAGGAATTCTGTGAGAGTGGGTCAGCTGCATAGATCCCAAGGCCAGAAGGTACCATTGTGATCATCTAGTCTGACCCCCAGAGACCTTGCTCCATGTGATTTTCTGACCACAGAGAGTTTCAACTAATGATGGTAGATGTAGTTTGTATGTCCTACTCCCCTTTCTTTACTGCATTAACTCTCTAAGGGGATGGCATGATGAAACTGCCTACACTGGCATATAGCTGATCTGCATCTGCTAGTAGCAAATATTGCCAATGGCCGGTGATGGGACACCAGATGGGGAAGGCTCTGAGTTACTACAGAGAATTCTTTCTCATGTGTGTGGCTGTTGGGTTTTGCCAAAATGCTCAGGGTCCAACTGATCACCATATTTGCGGTGGGGAAGGAATTTTCCACCGGGTCAGATTGGTGGAAACCCTGGGGTTTTTTCACCTCCCTCTGCAGAGTGGGGCATGGGTCACTTGTAGGTTTAAACTAATGTAACAGGTGGATTCTCTGTAACTCGAAGTCTTTAAATCATGATTTGAGGCTGTCAGTAACTCAGCCAGAGGTTAGGGGTCTATTACAGGAGTGGGTGGGCGAGGTTCTGTGGCCTGCAACGTTCAGGAGGTCAAACTACATGATAACAAAGATCCCTTCTGGCCTCAAAGTCTATGAGACTATCTACTCTACAAGCAACAAGGAACAGTTTGTTTGTTTTTTAACTGTGATTGGGACAGCAAAAGGGAAAACTCATTCCTCTGCAAAAACCATGTAACAGACCAGAAATATACCTTAATGGGAATAACTTTCATACTGTACGTGCAATTTGCTGTCTAAGCAAACGATTTGAGATCTAACCTTGTCTTGTTTATTTTGGATGGTAGCACAGTTCAGAAAATGTTAGCCCTAATATCCTGCTCTGGCTGAGCTACGCCCAGCATGGGACTGTGGGCAACAGGTGGACAAAAGTGGCCTTCTCCTATCTTTGTGGCTCTCTGATCCCAGAGCTGGCCAAGGGCCAGAGTGATCCTTGGCACTACAGGAGCCACAGGATTGAACCTGCACGGAAAGAGTTATGTGGGTTTTGCTGGCTCACTGGTGCACGTCTCATTCCCCACCTCACCCCTGTCCTCCTCCCTGAATAGGGAGGTGTGAGTGGCTCTCTGGGGAGAAAGACTGTGGGTTGAGCATGAGCCTTAGCAGTGCGGCCAAGCCTGGAGTAAAGGTATGAGCTGAACTTTACTATCTTGGTCTTAGAATCAAAGTGGTCTAGTGGAATGGACATTAGCTTGGGGCTGAGGACACCTGGATTCTAGTCCTGCCTCTCACCTGCTGGATGATTTTGGCCAGATTACTTCATCGCTTGTTTCTCCTCCCTGTCTATTTAGATTGTAAGCTCTTTGGGGCAGGCACTGTCTCTCACTACGAGTCTATACAACACCCAGCACAATGGGGTACTGATCTCAGTTGCAGCCTCTAGGTGCTACTATAATACAACAGTAATGTTGATGTCTTGGTAAATAAGACCACGCCCCAGGAAGGCAAATGTGCAAGCTGTGGTTTTTAGAGTAGGTTGGTTTTACTGAGATGGTAAGCTAAGTGGTAGGGACCATCTTTTTTGTTCTGTGGCTATACAGTGCCTAGTACAATTGGGCCTTGGTCTATGACTGGGGCTGCTGGTTGCTATTACAATAAAAATAACAATCAGGAAAGGCACCTTTTGACAGTGTCTGATATTTGGAGCATTCACAGATTACCTATTCACCCATCTGCCTATATTTTCCTTCACTCTCCAGTGTTCTAGCTATTTTGCCCTGTTTTTTTGGCCCACACAATACAGATGAAATAAGTTTAGCCCTATTTCTTACCTGTGCATGGCGAGCGTTGTATTTGGATTACCCTTCACGGCTAGTGATAAGGTGTGTAGGTTGGTTGGTTGTGTGTTAATGAAGAAATAATTTGATATTTGCCTTGCATTGCTTTTTGACCTGGTAAGAAATGTTAACTTGGCTCATTTTACTGCTGCTATTGCAGAGTACCTATTGGCAATGAAACAACTGGGGGTTTCTGGGTGATGTATGAGCCTGCTCATTACTAGTAATATAAAGGTTGATTGTAGAACTAATGTTCCCCTCACTGTGTAGGAATCGTGAGTTTGTTTCATTTCTATAGCAAAATATTCCAGGGAGCTGCTGTGAACCATTGTTCTGGCTTCGAGTCTGGGATTGGGGCCCCATTTTGGTAGACATTGTAAAAGTACAGTGATCTGTGTAAGCAATTTTTGGAGTACTTGTAGAATGTGGGTTTTGTGAGCATATAATAGTAATACCTGGCTCTCATATAGCACTTTTCATCAGGAGATCTCAAAGAGCTTTAAAAAGGAGGTTGGTATCGTTATACCCATTTTACAGATGGGAAAATAAAGCCGATCTTTCTGTGGTTCTTCACCGCTGTCACTTGTCAGCTGATATTATAGTACTTTGCATGCTGCTGCTGTGTACACATAGTCACCAAACATCAGCCGGCTGTGAAGGGCATTGCTGTTTTGATGGGCTGCTAGTCAGTCTTGCCCATTTATGGTTGCACAAATTTTTGCCTCACAGGAGTGTTGTGAAGCATTGAGACACTTGGACTGTTGCTTTTTGCAGAAATCCAAGGTAAATAGGTATACTTTACGTAAATACAGCATTGAGAGATGATGGCAACAGAGAGAGTGATACTGCCATCTGCTGGCCATAAAGTACAGCACACACCATTTTACTGTTCCTTACCTTCAGCTCCCCTCTATCATTTTAATAGGCGATATATGGTACTGCTTTGGATACATACTGCTCCTGCATCCAGATGAAGAGAGGGAAGGCTTAATGAACCTACCCTTAGGCATGCTGTGTGTAACTAACTGCACGCTCCCACAGAGCTTTAGCAAGCATGTGGCAAAATGCTCTTAATTGCTAATTGGCTGTGGGCTACTATAGCTACTAGTGGTGAGGCTGCTGGTTTCGAGAGTAATGAATAAATCCTTATTTCTGCTGTACTCACATGAATGCGGATCAGCACAGGACAGAGATGTCTGCATCTTGCACATTACTGTGCAGCATAGGACACAAGATAGTGTAAACTACAGCTGATGCATTATGCGGCTCTCCAAGCCCCAGGGTGGTCACGTTGGGTATTCTACGTTAAGAGAGACTGGCCTGGACTAATGACCACACATGATGCTGTAGTGTAACATTTTCACATGTCTAATGTGCTGTAGAGTTATGCAATAAGCCTCTGACTTGTGCCTAGGTTTTCTCTACATCAGGTGAGTGCCCTATATCAGGGCAGGATGTGCATCTTGGGGTCTTTCCAGTGCTTGGCATGCCTGTGCATGTCAGAAGCATGCAGCGAGACATGGGAGACATTGGAACACTAGCTCTGAAATGCAGAGACTTCCTCTCACTGGTAGTAGCTAGTAGTTACTTAGACTGTAAAGTCTTTGGGGCTGGGACTGTCTTTTTGTTCTGTATTTACATGGTGCCTAGCATGAGGCCCTGCTCTATGACTGGGACTCCTAAGAGATACTGTAATACAGATATTAAGGGGGAGAAAAACTCATAATTGTGGAATAAAGAAAAGACAAAACCTGATTTCCACCCCCAGCAGGAGATTCAAATCAGGAGAGCTCAGGACCCCAGGGCCCAATCCAGGTCAATGAAGTCACTGAAGTCAGTGAAGAGGTTCCCATTGACTTCAGTGGAACTGAATCAGTCCCTTGCTAGGCAAGAGATTTGCTCTGCTTACAGAATACTTTACTATGTGTTAGGAATGTGGTAATGCTCCAAAAAGGGCCAGGTTGTTGGGGTTTAATGTACCCACTCTAAACCTGCCCCCCCCACCACATTGTATATAATTTAAAAGTTTATTTTATGTGTGTTTAGAGGAGGTCTGATGTGGAGGTATGAACAGTGGCGGATTAGCCACTGGGCCAATAGGGCCCATGCACAGGGGCCTTGGCCAATTGGGAGGTCCCCAGGAAAATGGGTTTCCCCGTACCCTGACCTGCTCCACCCGTCACTCAGTGCTGCAGGGGGACTGCCGGTGGAAGGGGTGAGGAGAGGTCCCCACTTGATCTGGCCCAGGGCCCCACAAACCCCTAATCTGCCTTTGGCTGTCAAGTAGTGCCATCAGCCTGTAGGTGAGGTGAAACCATGGTCCCCAAAATGAGAAAGTTTCATGCTTTGCAGAGTTTCAGAAACACTGAAACAGAACTATGACTACAGTCTTTACCTTTCAAGATAATTGCAACATCTTATTGTGGTGTTTATTGGTCCAAGCTACCAAACCACAATGTGTTAAAAGATTTATATTTGTTTTGCATGGGCAAGTATTCTTCATTTTTTTCAGAAATGATTAAGCTGTTTAGCTTGTGGCAAAAATGGCAAATATTGACATTTTGCAAATATACTAACATGAAATGTCTTCACATCACATATTCCTAATTGTCAAAGTATAGCACAAGTTTTCTCTGTTTTCAGTTGAAATTTTCTGACCAGATGAGTCTCACACTGAAGGTTATGTACCAATAGCAGTAGATTGCGTGCCAATAGTTTTACTGTATAGTGGGTAGATATAAATGTACATGAATTCCTAATGTTATGCTTCTCCATTTGTAAGCTTTTGTACATGCAATGGAGCATCTAGTCTGCCTGGTAGAAGGTTTTAATTTGTAATTGCCTATGCATTATTCCAGACGCTAGTTTTTTAATTCCATGACACTTATACAGAGGTCAGTAATAAGTGTTAGAGATGACAATACACAGCTTCATACTGGTCTTCAGTCAAAGGCCTCACTAAACAAAAATGGCCATTTTGATACTAACATAGTGATCTAATTAGCATAAGTCCGTATACTTGCACCAAATGAAAAATGTTGGTAGTGGTCGTAATAATGCTGACAATGTACTTTGGGAATTTTACCTCTACAGGGAAGTTACAGTATACCAAGACGTGGGGAATACAAGCCCATTAAAGCTCACATCAAAGAGAAAAAGACTCTCTACAAACTTTGAAAAATGTGTTATTTGTTAAGAAAACCAAAAGTTCAGTCCTGTTACCACTGCAGTCACGAGGAGCTTTGCCAGTGAGTTCAGTGGGAGCAAGACCAGCCCCTAAAGTGTTAGAGCCCTGATCAGTGTGCAGCAGAGACCTGCTCCATGCAGATTATTATCATTAATAATTATTTTAATGCAGGAGCACCTAGGCGCTCCAGTCATGGACCAGGGCCCCATTGTTCTAGGTCTTGTACAAACCAGGAACGAAAAGGTAACCCTGCAGACCTCACCTATACGGTGTGGAAAGAGGAGGGGATCAGCTTTCTGCACAGCAGGGGATCAGGGAGAGGCCAATGTTGTTATCCTTACTCACACTGGGGACAACTTACTCACAAAAGTAGCCACACTTGCATAAGGGTGGGAGAATTGGTCCCTCAGACTGGAATCAGGCAAGCAGAATGAGCTCTGTATTGCAGCAGCTGGGACAGTCCCATGTCATAACACCATGTCTGCCTCAGAGTTATGTCCTTACATTTGTTCATTGGAGGAGGACAGGTCACTTGACAGCACTCACTGTCAGGTGGGCAGCATTCAGCACCAGCTCCAGGCTGGTCTTCAGGAGATGATTTGCTGGACAGTTCCTTAGGGACACTTCACAGCAGGGAAGGAAATTTCAATCATCTTCTGTAACTCCCCCATCTGGTCAGTTTTCCAGTCTGCAAAGCTTGCTAGGACTAGCACCTTTATGTAGTTGCAGCTGTGGCTATTCTCTTTATCTTGGGAGTTCTCCTCGTGTCTCTACTGTGGAGTTTTACCTGAGCTTTGTCCTAGACTAGAGGCCAAATTCAGACCTCGTGTAAGCACATGCAAGTCACTGAGGTCACTGGAGTTGCACCTGCTTACGACAGCTTTGAATTTGGTCCTAGGAATCTATGTAACCCAGAGATATCAGACCACATAAGTCATCTAGAACAAGTACATCAGAAAATAGTGTGAAAACCCTGTGTGAAAGGGTTGGGTTGATAGCCAAAGAGGGAGTCAAACACATTCTTTCGTGTGATAGGGAGGTTGCATGGTTCAATGGTTAGAGCACAGGAGAGCATCAGTACAGAGACCTGAGTTCTATTACGAGCCCTGCCACTGATCTGAATAAGTCACTCATTTTGGCCTGGATATAAGTGATGCTCAATGAGGCCCGCACTTTTATGAGACTCTGAATGCTGGGCACTGAGGAAGAGACAGAGTTTTGAATACAACTGAAAATGAAATGAAATGAAATGGAAATGAAAATGTTAAGATGGATGCTTGGAATGACAAGGGTGGACCGTGTTCTGAACGAACACATCAGGGAAGCGTGAAGGCGGAACCAATTATAGAAAAGCTGAGAGAATCCAGGCTTAGATGGTTTGGACATGTGAGAAGAAGATGGGAAGAACATGTAGGGAACAGGGACTTAGACTTTGAAGTGGAGGGAAAGAGAAGGAATGGAAGACCCAAAACAAGATGGATGTTACACAAAAAGATCTGATTAGCTGTAGAGTTTCTGAGGAACTGCCTCAAGCCAAACTGGGATGGAGAAAAAGGACTTGTCGAGACGAGCCCCTATAGTTGGGACTAAGGCTAGAAGAAGAAGTTGATATTCAGCACCCGAGGCTTCCAATGACTGCAATGGGAGTTGGTGCTCAGTATATCTGAAAATCAGGTTAACTTCTCTGTGCCTCAGTTTTCCCATCTGTAAAATGGAACCAATTATATTTACCCACCGGCATGCAGCACTGTGACATCTAGGGATGCAAATGCTATAGGAATGAGAAGTATTACTAATAATTAAGGCCTAATCAGACCTACAAGACCTCCATTGCAACAAGCCTTCTTTTGGGGTCTCTTCAACCTAAACAATTCGGTGAACTCAACACAAATTAACAATGTTTCAGTTGACCAGAATCTGCATTTTTCTGCTCAAAAAGTTTGGTTCATAACATTTTGCCCAGCTGGACTCCCCACATGCCCAGGATCCATGCTGGGGAAGGATTACCATGGGGGTCAACATAATCCATACAGTGGTTGCCTGCAGCTAGAGGTGGAAATGTAAGAAGGACTCATTACCTTCCCACAGCCCTGCCTCTCCAGTGGAGACTCCTCCAGCCCTTAATGGAGGGTCCCTGGACAACCATGGGCCTGGCACTGCCAAGGTAATGGTAGTGCTAGAGATTGAGAGCTGGCGCGGAGTCTCTGCCCTCCCGCTGAGCCTTTGGGATCCAGGTAGGGTTGTGGGCGGCCCGCGCAGCCTGCTCTGTTGAGCAGGTGAGGGAGGGAAAGGCAAATCGTGCATCCTAGAGAACAACCAAGGAGAAATTCCCATTATAAGAACCTTGCATAGATGACCTCCCCTTTACCCTCCTCTTGAGGGTTTTAGGCCCTCTGTTATTCGTTGTGGTTAGAGGCCTAAGCCTTAGAAATAATACCTACGGTAGCAGCATGGTCGAGAAAGGGGGTGTGTTCTAATGGACTCAAGATGAGGCTGGCATTTGGGATCCCTGGGTGCTCATCTGGACTCTACTGCTGTTGTCTGATCCCTTACTGGTTTACTATGTGGCCAGCCGCTAAGGCAGAGGTGGGCAAACTGCGGCCCGCGGGCCACATCTGGCCTGTGGGACCGTCCTGCCTGGCCCTTGAGCTCCTGGCCGAGGGGGCTCGCCCCCGGCCCCTCCCCCACTGTCTCCTCCGCCACAGCCTCAGCTCGCCATGCCACCAGCGCTCTGGGCGGTGGGACTACGAGCTCCTGCTGGGCAGTGCAGCCAGCCTGTCCCAGTGCTCTGAACGGCATGGTAAGGGGGCAGGTTGCGGGAGAGGAGGGGGTGGATAAGGGGCAGGAGGTCCCGGGGGGCAGTCAGGGGACAGGGAGCAGGGGGCGGTTGTATAGGCGTGGGAGTCCCAGGGGGCCTGTCAAGGGGCGGGGGTGTGGATAGGGGTTGGGGCAGTCAGGACAGGGAGCGGGGGGGTTGAGGTCCCAAGGGGGCGGTTAGGAGTGGAGGGTCCTGGGAGGGGGCGGTCAGGGGACAAGGAGCAGGGGGGTTTGGATGGGTTGGGAGTTCTGAGGGGGGAAGTCAGGGGGTGGGAAGTGGGAGGGGACAGATAGGGTGCAGGGGCCAGGCTGTTTGGGGAGGCACAGCCTTCCCTATCCGGCCCTCCATACAGTTTCGCAACCCCGCTCTGGCCCTCGGGTCACAAAGTTTGCCCACCCCTGCACTAAGGCCATATCTACACTAGAGAATTTGGCACTGCAGAACCCTAGCATCCCATTGATGTCACCTCTTACCCACACACCAATGTGCTCGAGATGGTGCTCAGGCGGTCACATCATCATGCTGAGCCCTGCTGCCTCCCGCCTCGCTCACTCCGCTCTATTGCCAGCGCGGCAGCAACTGCTACCGTGTAGTTAGTCCTCCCGCTGCAATCCCACTATTCTCCTGCCTATGCTGCAGTGACTGTGTGAACAGCCCGGAGCGCTGACTGTGGCCTATTGATTCACTCAACTACTGGCCAGTACAGACCTGAGTGCAGCCATGTTTGCACTCAGCTGGTCTCAGCTCTGCCTTGTCCCTCCCTGGACACTCCAATTCCAATAGCATCAGGGAAGGACACAGAGGTAACATATAATACAACTCTATTAAAATGTATAAAACACCTTGTATTTTGTCCCATGGATTTAATGGATTTTTTTCATAGATTTAAAGGCCAGAAGAAACCATCTAGTGTGATGTCCTGAATAATGCAGGCTATAGACCTTCCCCCAAACAATTCCTTTTGAACCAGAGCAGATCTTTTTTTAAAAAATCACAGTTTCAGGGGAACTGCATCTGGATTTCCCCCTTCCCCCCCACATTGGTCCATTCCAGGAGTTCTCAGTCAGGGCTCAGGCCTCTGGGCAGGGTGTGGGACCCGTGTTCCCTGACTGCAAGAATCAGTGATGAGGACGAGGCTGTCATGGGGTTCTCTACTCACCACTGGGGTGAATGCTTGTGGCCATGTCTGGGTATTAGCTCCACTGAGTTCTTACACCCCCTTCCTCTTGCCATGGCCCCTCCCTCTATCTCTGGGACTTGGAGTGTTCCTTCTTTGTCTTTCAGCTCTCTGGCCAGGTCACTGTAGTCCTCCCCTTCTGGGTTATCAAAGTCCCACTGGGTCAGCAGTCCACATGCCATTCCAGACAGTCTTCTGCTCCAAGGCCAGGTCCTATGCCCCAGTGGCTGGTAGAGGAACCCTGGCCCACCCACTACTATGGGTTCCAGGCCAGGGACCCTATGTCTAGCAACTCTGGTCTGCTTGTTCCCAGACCCTGTTGCTATTTCCCTGGTCTCTTTCCTACTTCCCATCTCTATCTTCTGGCCCCTCCTCTAGGTTTACCAAGCCAAACTCCTCCCAGGGAGTAACTGTAGCCTACTCCTTTCTCTGGCTTCTTGCCAGACGCTGTAGACCCAAACACACCACCCTTCTCTCAGGGAGTGACTGCAGACTACTTCCCCTGCAGCCCGCTTCTGGTCTCAGCTTCCTCCCTTTATACAGACCCAACCTGCGCCTTCCCAGTTAGGCTCCATCTTCACTTAGTGCTTGGCCCTTCAAGCCTAAATCTCCTCCCATGTGCAGCCTACCAGGTTAACTGACCTAATTTAACCTGTTCTGCCTTGTGTGGGGTAGACACCCCAGTGTTGCGTATGGACTGTTGTATTGTTCTCTGGTTCATTACACATGGTTTATTAAAGTATGTGTGGGTATCAGACCCAATGATCAGTGATTTTAAGGACACTGTGGCAATCCAAGATGGAGTCTGAAAACTGTCATCTTGTGACCTTCCGTACAGTCAGCCTGGTCTGGATAAAACTGGACTGAATGGGTTTTTCCCACCACTGGGCGATCCCCAAGTTTCCATCATCTCAGACTGTTTCCTGCCTTTCTACGGATTGTATTGTGTTTTCCCACCCTAGACTCTATAAAAGAACTGTGATCACAGGCTGATGGGGGAGTCCATCATAACGACTGTGTGTGTGGTTTCGGGTCTTCGTGGCACTCATGCATCAGCAAAGAACAGCAGTCGTTCCTGGAGTGAAAAGAAATGAAGACGACACATTACCATCTTACCTGTCCTGCACCTGGGGAACGTCACCATCCAGAGCGTTCCTGGTCCACTTCTTCTGTCCTGACATCCATCGAGGGACTCTCCAGTGTTCCTCCTCCAAGGGTTTCAATTACCTGTGGAGTAGAGGTCCTGGACTTCACCCCATCACGGAAGTGCTGGGAATTGAGTGAGAAAGCAATTAGGGTTTCTAAGTTGGGGGTCATATTTCTTGAATGCTAGGGCGGCTTTAGTTTCATTCTTGGGTCTCAGAGTAACAGCCGTGTTAGTCTGTATTTGCAAAAAGAAAAGGAGTACTTGTGGCATCTTAGAGACTAACCAATTTATTTGAGCATAAGCTTTCGTGAGCTACAGCTCACTTAATCGGATGCATACTGTGGAAAGTACAGAAGACGTTTTTATACACACAAACCATGAAAAAATGGGTGATTATCACTACAAAAGGTTTTCTCTCCCCCCAACCCACTCTCCTGCTGGTAATAGCTTATGTAAAGTGATCACTCTCCTTACAATGTGTATGATAATCAAGGTGGGCCATTTCCAGCACAAATCCAGGTTTTTTCCCCCCTCCCCCCAACACACACACAAACCCACTCTCCTGTTGGTAATAGCTTATTTAAAGTGATGACTCTCCTTACGATGTGTATGATAATCAAGGTGGGCCATTTCCAGCACAAATCCAGGGTTTAACAAGAACGTCTGAGGAAGGGAGGGGGTAGGAAAAAACAAGGGGAAATAAGTTACCTTGCATAATGACTTAGCCACTCCCAGTCTCTATTCAAGCCTAAGTTAATTGTATCCAATTTGCAAATGAAGTCTAATTCAGCAGTCTCTCGCTGGAGTCTGGATTTGAAGTTTTTCTGTTGTAATATCGCAACTTTCATGTCTGTAATCGCATGACCAGAGAGATTGAAGTGTTCTCCGACTGGTTTATGAATGTGATAATTCTTGACATCTGATTTGTGTCCATTTATTCTTTTACGTAGAGACTGTCCAGTTTGACCAATGTACATGGCAGAGGGGCATTGCTGGCACATGATGGCATATAGCACATTGGTAGATGTGCAGGTGAACGAGCCTCTGATAGTGTGGCTGATGTCATTAGGCCCTGTGATGGTGTCCCCTGAATAGATATGTGGGCACAGTTGGCAACGGGCTTCGTTGCAAGGATAGCTTCCTGGGTTAGTGGTTCTGTTGTGTGGTATGTGGTTGCTGGTGAGTATTCGCTTCAGGTTGGGAGGCTGTCTGTAGGCAAGGACTGGCCTGTCTCCCAAGATTTGTGAGAGTGTTGGGTCATCCTTCAGGATAGGTTGTAGATCCCTGATAATGTGTTGGAGGGGTTTTAGTTGGGGGCTGAAGGTGACGGCTAGTGGCGTTCTGTTATTTTCTTTGTTAGGCCTGTCCTGTAGTGGGTGACTTCTGGGAACTCTTCTGGCTCTATCAATCTGTTTCTTCACTTCTGCAGGTGGGTATTGTAGTTGTAAGAATGCTTGATAGAGATTTTGTAGGTGTTTGTCTCCGTCTGAGGGGTTGGAACAAATGCGGTTGTATCGCAGAGCTTGGCTGTAGACAATGGATCGTGTGGTGTGGTCAGGGTGAAAGCTGGAGGCATGTAGGTAGGAATAGCGGTCAGTAGGTTTCTGGTATAGGGTGGTGTTTATGTGACCATCGTTTATTAGCACTGTAGTGTCCAGGAAGTGGATCTCTTGTGTGGACTGGACCAGGCTGAGGTTGATGGTGGGATGGAAATTGTTGAAATCATGGTGGAATTCCTCAAGGGCTTCTTTTCCATCGGTCCAGATGATGAAGATGTCATCAATATAGCACAAGTAGAGTAGGGGCGTTAGGGGACGAGAGCTGAGGAAGCATTGTTCTAAGTCAGCCATAAAAATGTTGGCATACTGTGGGGCCATGCGGGTACCCATAGCAGTGCCGCTGATTTGAAGGTATACATTGTCCCCAAATGTGAAATAGTTATGGGTAAGGACAAAGTCACAAAGTTCAGCCACCAGGTTAGCCATGACATTATCGGGGATAGTGTTCTTGACGGCTTGTAGTCCATGTTTGTGTGGAATGTTGGTGTAGAGGGCTTCTACATCCATAGTGGCCAGGATGGTGTTATCAGGAAGATCACCGATGGATTGTAGTTTCATCAGGAAGTCAGTGGTGTCTCGAAGGTGGCTGGGAGTGCTGGTAGCGTAGGGCCTGAGGAGGGAGTCTACATAGCCAGACAATCCTGCTGTCAGGGTGCCAATGCCTGAGATGATGGGGTGCCCAGGATTTCCAGGTTTATGGATCTTGGGTAGTAGATAGAATATCCCAGGTTGGGGTTCCAGGGGTGTGTCTGTGCGGATTTGATCTTGTGCTTTTTCAGGGAGTTTCTTGAGCAAATGCTGTAGTTTCTTTTGGTAACTCTCAGTGGGATCAGAGGGTAATGGCTTGTAGAAAGCGGTGTTGGAGAGCTGCCGAGCAACCTCTTGTTCATATTCCATCCTATTCATGATGACAACAGCACCTCCTTTGTCAGCCTTTTTGATTATGATGTCAGAGTTGTTTCTGAGGCTGTGGATGGCATTGTGTTCTGCACGGCTGAGGTTGTGGGGCAAGTGATGCTGCTTTTCCACAATTTCAGCCCGTGCACGTCGGCAGAAGCACTCTATGTAGAAGTCCAGTCTGCTGTCTCGACCTTCAGGAGGAGTCCACCTACAATCCGTCTTTTTGTAGTGTTGGTAGGGAGATTGATAGAGCCAGAAGAGTTCCCAGAAGTCACCTACTACAGGACAGGCCTAACAAAGAAAATAACAGAACGCCACTAGCCGTCACCTTCAGCCCCCAACTAAAACCCCTGCAACGCATTATCAAGGATCTACAACCTATCCTGAAGGATGACCCAACACTCTCACAAATCTTGGGAGACAGGCCAGTCCTTGCCTACAGACAGCCCCCCAACCTGAAGCGAATACTCACCAGCAACCACATACCACACAACAGAACCACTAACCCAGGAAGCTATCCTTGCAACGAAGCCCGTTGCCAACTGTGCCCACATATCTATTCAGGGGACACCATCACAGGGCCTAATGACATCAGCCACACTATCAGAGGCTCGTTCACCTACACATCTACCAATGTGCTATATGCCATCATGTGCCAGCAATGCCCCTCTGCCATGTACATTGGTCAAACTGGACAGTCTCTACGTAAAAGAATAAATGGACACAAATCAGATGTCAAGAATTATCACATTCATAAACCAGTCGGAGAACACTTCAATCTCTCTGGTCATGCGATTACAGACATGAAAGTTGCGATATTACAACAGAAAAACTTCAAATCCAGACTCCAGCGAGAGACTGCTGAATTGGACTTCATTTGCAAATTGGATACAATTAACTTAGGCTTCAATAGAGGCTGGGAGTGGCTAAGTCATTATGCAAGGTAACCTATTTCCCGTTGTTTTTTCCTACCCCCCCCTCCTCAGATGTTCTTGTTAAACCCTGGATTTGTGCTGGAAATGGCCTACCTTGATTATCATACACATTGTAAGGAGAGTCATCACTTTAGATAAGCTAGTACCAACAGAAGAGTGTTTTTTTGGGGGGGGGGGTATGTTGGTGGGGGAGAAAACCTGCATTTGTGCTGGAAATGGCCCACCGTGATTATCATACACATTGTAAGGAGAGTGATTACTTTACATAAGATCTTACCAGCAGGAGAGTGGGGTGGGGAGGAGAGAAAACCTTTTGTAGTGATAATCACCCATTTTTTCATGGTTTGTGTGTATAAAAACGTCTTCTGTACTTTCCACAGTATGCATCCGATGAAGTGAGCTGTAGCTCACGAAAGCTTATGCTCAAATAAATTGGTCAGTCTCTAAGGTGCCACAAGTACTCCTTTTATTCTTGGGACTGAGCTCCAAGCTCTCGCAGGGAAGAGCTGCTGTGTCACTGGGTTTGTTTGTTATATAGCTATTGGTCATTTACATTTACTCCTTCCCTATCTGTGTAATTCTATCCCCGCATACATTTACCTGTTTGCTTTGAAGCTTATCTCTTGTCAGTTATATTTATTGTGCACCACACAAGGGGAGAGGGGAGGAGATCTGCACCAGTCTACCACAGAGGGCGAATCTGCTCTTTTGAGAAAAAGGGTCTTGTTTTCTATTCCGATACCTACACCACTTTAGACATTCAGAGTTATCTTGGCTCCCCTTTGAGATAACACCTGGGACCACCAAGCTGGATTTTCCTGATCTGCTGCTCCAGTGCAAAGCCTACTGGGTGTATGAAAGGCTGACATGTGACACTCCAGGGGGATATGCTTCTATCAAAGCTTCCCAACGGTGTCCTCTGGACTGCAGTGCAGAGCCCAAGTGGAACACAGACACCTTCACAACCAGAGACAGGGAAATCTGGAATCAAATTTGGCTAAATCCTCTGATGTCTGGGCCAGGACCAGTTTGTGACCAATGAGACTGGGAGGATGATCCAGGTAGCTCATCAAAAGAAGAAAGCAAAAGAAGAGGAAGAATCAGGAAATCAGATGCTCAGAAGAATCATCATGGGACACTTGAAACAGACAGACACATAAACAAAAGCAGCCATCAGTTTGCCAGATTGGAAGGAGAATATAAGAACATAACAACAGCCAGACTGGGTCAGACCTCTAGTCCATCTAGCCCAGTATCCTGCCTTCTAACAGTGACCGGTGCCAGATGCTTCAGAGGAAATGAACAGAACATGGTGATTATTGAGTGGTCCATTCCCTGTTGCCATGTCCCAGCTTTTGAAAGTCAAAGGTTTAGACACCCAGAGCATGGGGTTGTGTCCCTGACAATCTTGGCTAATAGCCATTGCTGGACCTATTCTCCATTAACTTATCTAATTCTTTTTTTAACCCAGTTATATTTTTGGCCTTCACAACATCCCTTTGTGTACAGAAATGCTTTTAGGAACCATTAGGAAAAGAACAGATAATAAGACAGAAATATCATAATGCTACTATATAAATCCATGGTAGGCCCACACCTTGAATACTGCATGCAGTTCTGGTTGCCCCATCTCAAAAAAGATATATTAGACTTGGAAAAAGTACAGAGAAGGGCAACAAAAATACTGCTTCCTAAAAGCATTTCTGTACACAAGGGATTTGACCCTGAAGTCCTTACCCTGTCCTGAGATTTGCCAGAGTAAGGACTTTACGACTGGACCCACTAATTATGACGAGTGATGCTGATATAGCACTTTTCTTTCAAAGTCCTCAAAAATACTCGAGAAACTATCCGGACTGTAACTACTGTATGAGGATTACTCAGAGATCTTTGAAATGCAGCTGTTTCCAGGGTAAGACATGATAGCTGTTTAACAGAGCTCAGAAACATTAATCAATAGTTAAGGTAAAAAAGAAAGGAATATATTTTCTAACTGAAATGAATCTTCCAACCCAGTGTAGAAAATAAAGTCCACAACTCTTCATTAGCATTAGGTCATCACCTACAAATCTGCATGCAATTAAGAAAACAAATACTAGATGTCAGTGATATTAAAAATCTGGAGTGCTTTGAAGCAGTTGTCAGCTGCTGAGCTAGGAATACTTAGGAATCATATGCTAAAAATTAAAGCCAATAAAAAGCAAAAGTAAGCTTTGTTTTTTGTCAGCTGCACAAGGTAAAAGTGAAGAGACAGGACTGATCACTGGTGTATCCCAGCAGAGTAACAAATAAAGGGTAAATTCCTTTTGCCAAGACTGATTTTGAAATGATTTCTCTGTAATAGGCCCTTCTATGGGGGTATAAGTGGCATATGAGTAGGATTTTCATGTAGTAAAGCCCATGCATCATTTGAAAGTATATGTGCTGGGTGTGCCCCAACAGGGAATCTGGTCATTATATTTACTGCTGGGCTGAGAATGTGTGTCTGAAATAGCCCAGTGACAGATGCACTGAATACAGAAGAAGACTATTGATGCTTGACTCTGATAGCTATATATGTGTTTGTACTGCACTCATCAGCACCTCACTTCATGCCAGATATAACAGAGTCTGAAAAGGTCCAGTGCAAGGCAGTGGAAATGGTTATCAGGATAGCAGGTCACTGTGGCCATGTCTGTGACTAATAGGACAGGATGCAATCTTCTGGCCAGTTGATGATGGAAGTGGGAGTTTTATGCATCCAATAGCATTGCATCTAACTGTGGACTGACTTAACCAACTGAGGACAGATGCCCTCAACAGTGAGGAATGTTGTAGAAGAGACCAGCCAGGGAGTCATTTTCTGAAAAATTCAGGGGTGGGGGTGGGCAAAGTTGTGTCAGCCTATAGAACAGTTTATGTGATTACATTATATCCTGCAAAGTCAGGGGGTGCAGGGCGGTGGGGGTGGGGAATGGAAACAAATAATGGAGCATACAGACCTATTAAAAGTTGGGGCAACCAAGGTCTGAGGGCCGGGGAAGAGAACTGCCTCCCTTGCTCTACAGCAAATGGTGTCATTGGAGGCAAGTTCTTTGGAGCACTTCCCCGTTCTACCAGCATCACCTCAGTGTTGCCTGGATTCAGCTTTACCAGCTGCTTTTCATCCTGCTAAGCAATGAGGAAGGTGGGAGGTGATACTGGTTATATTTGATGCTAAAGGAGCTGGAGAGCTGGGTGTCATCTCCCTACTGATATAACATCACTCTGTGTTGTCTCATCAGTGCTTCCAGCACCTTCATTTAGATGTTGATCCATACAGGGGTCTGGAGGTGAAGGCACAGTTGCCCGTAATGACTCTCTGGGTTCAATTTGGGATGAAGAAATGACCCATTTAAAGACATTTCTGTTAGCTTCAGCACCCTCTTGGAGGTGAGGCAGGAGTATTGAGTGACCGTTGGAATCAAATGCTGCAGAGAAGTCCAGCAGAAGGAGTATGGATGGACTTCCCTTTGCTATGGACAGGCGGTCATCTACCAGAGCAATAAGGCCTGAAGCCTGACTGAGAGGGATCGGGATACTGGCAGCCTACACGGGGGCCTTGGAGATGGTTTGTTTTTTGTTAGTTTGAGTAGGTTTAGTTGGACAGTGGACAGTAGTTTGTAAGGTCTCTAGCTTTAAGGAGTAGTTTCTTCAGTGCTGGTTGGACTAGGGTATTTTCTAGAGGAGTATGTTCAGCAAAGGAGATGCTGACAGTATCTTTTAGGAAGGGTCTGATGTTCTCTGCTCTCTCCTACCACCCAGAAAGGGAAAGGCTCAGTCACATGTGGCGGCCCTGATTGTTTCCATGACTACATGCATAAATGGGCCAAATCCTTGGAAGGGAGGACTCAGTGTTTCTGCTCAGCATGTTGTTCTTCGTGGCCCACAAGGCAATCTTGGTGTGAGCAGTCCTCATTACGCTCATCCACTCCCTATTCAGCACCTAATTGCTCACGGGTGAGCTCAAGGAGGTTGATATCCCCCAAACGCCAGTGGATCATTTATCAATTACAGCTGTGTATTGTTGTCCAGATGCATCACTCTTGATGCCTTCCTTTCATGCCAGTAATGATAATGAGGACAGGCAGGGGAGCACAGCAGAAATCCCTTACCATGCTGATGTCCATAATGAGAAGGGAAGTATGTCAATAGGAAGTCTTGTCTCATTAAAACATGGGGTATCTTCTCCTTTCAACTCCTGAGTGAAACTCTTTTTTGTCATTCCAATTCATTATTATTGCCAAGCCATATAGCTCAGAGCTGCGACACAAATCACTGGGTTGGGGACTGGATGAGAGCCAGAGATAATCACCACCAGACATACAGTGGAACAATATCATATACCGTTAAGCCTTAGAACCCTAAGGATGAGTTTACTTGTCCTTGGGGTTCCAAACAAAGGGACCCTGTACATTCTCTCTTCTGCCTTCTCCACAGCGGCAGCCCTGCTTGCTGCATACCTCTGGTCCTTCCATCTCCCCAAAGGATTTGCCAAAGTCAGCAGAAGCGCTCACTACTACCCAAGCTGTACTTACTTAGATCCCAGCTTGTAGAGCCTCCCTGAGCTTTTCTTTGAATCTTGACTGAGAATGAATCTTTGAAATCCAAGAACACTGGTTGGCTTCTTGGGGCTCTCTTTTAGGGGTACTACTGACGTGGGGTTTGGCAGAACTTTGGGAAGCCAAAAGACCTATACACTCCATCACAGGCCCCTGTCTCTATAATTAACTAAACCAGAATGCCAGATTTGAACACTTCCAAAACCTCAAAACCAGAAATCAATCCAAACACTGTGGCTTGAGTCCATCTCTACAATATCTCAGTCTATACTATTGTTCCTTTTTCAATCTTTTTGTATAAAAATAAAAGTGCAATAAAATGTATGAACAAAACAAGAATAATTATTGTAGATATGTAAAGACTGATTTTACAAGGGCATGGGGGACATCTTAGTAAAATCAGAAGGTCTTAAAAATGTATTTCAGTTTTTATAAGAAATTTGGATACAGGATAGGATGTGAATTTCAGGTAACAGAGATTTGGGGTTTGAAAAACTAGGATCTACATGTATTATAAACACATTCTGGGTTACTGGGTCCATCATATGTTATTAATACATGCAAGTGAGTACCTGTGGAGAAAAATATTCTAAGGCACTGCAGAAACTCTGAAAGAGACCGATGGTTGATAGAGAAGACTTTGCAATGTAGGCACATTTCTAGGCAATATAGTTTAAGGCCACACATGCAATTAACAAGTCAACATGGCTGTTGATTGAAGGTGAGCATGCCAAAGGTCAGCCTTGGAAAAGTAAACCACACTGCACACCCAAAGTAAACAATACGGCTGTGATTAGCTGCTCTGTGTTCATAATGTATTCACCTCACAATGTGCTGTAGTTTTGCTGATTTTATTTTTTTAAAAATTAGCTGCTTTAGAAATACCGTATACATTTATTGTCAAATTTCAAGTAGTTGCTTAGGGTGGTGAGGGCAGGTAAAAGACAGATTAATATATGTGATAGGCAGTTAAATTGGATTAAGTTACGGCAAAAGAGGCTTTGAAAACCGAAAGAGACAGAAGAGAATGGTGAGAAGCAGCATGGGATTGGGAAAGGCTCAAGAGGCTAAAGCGAAGACATTGAGACAGCAACAGGAGCTCCAAGACTCCAGCAAGGGCCAAAGAAGCCATGTGTTAGTGACTAAGTGGAGGTGCAAGGAAGCTGGTTGGGGTAGAAGAAATGCAGGAGAGGGGATGGAATGAGGAACTTGGGATGCAGAACCAAGTACCTGACAGATCTATGGGGTGGCTGTCAGACAAACACAGAGGAAGGAAACTAATCAAATTCAACTAGATGCCTCCACACTGCTACAGCAGCTGCTGCTTTCTGAACTGTTAACAGGGAATAATCATTGAATGGGTGTGTTCCCAGTGGGGTCCTGCAGGGATCAGTTTTTGGCCCTACGCTGTTTAACATCTTCATTAATGATCTGAAAGAAAATCCAATCCATAAAATCATCACTTGCAAAGTTTGCAGATGATACAAAATTGGGGGAGTAGTAAATAATGAGGAGGACAGGTCACTAGTGCATAGCAATCTGGATTGCTTGGTAAACTGGGTGCAAGCAAACAATATGCATTTTAATATAGCTAAATATATACATCGAAGAGCAAAGAATGGAGGCCATACCGCATGATAGGGAACTCTGTCCTGGAAAGCAGTGACTCTGAAAAAAATGTGGGGGTTGTGGTGGGTAATCAGCTGAATATCAACTCTCAGTGTGACCCTATGGCTGAAAGGGCTAATGCAAGCCTGGGATGCATAACAGGTAAAGTAGTAGGATTAGAGATTATTTTACCTCTATATTTGGCACTGGTGCGGCTACCACTGGAACACTATGTCCAGTTCTGGTGTCCACAATTCAAGAAGGATGTTGATAAATTGGAGAGAGTTCAGAAAAGAGCCTCAAGAGTGATTAGAGGATTAAAGGACATGCCTTATAGCAGTGCTATTCAAACTTATTTGATCAGGGTCCCTTCTTTGTGTCTGTAGTCATGTACTCCCCCTGCCCCCCCCCCCAAGTACATATACCGCCACCCAGCTCTGAAGGCAGCGCAGAGAGCAGGGGCACACGGCCCTTCTGCACAAGCCCCAGCTTTCTGGGGGTGACAGCCAAAGCTCTTAAAAAAAAAAAAAGCACACAGCTTGCACCTCCCTTGACACTGGCTAACTGATATGTCACAAAAGTAATAGTAATCATCATCAAGCAGGTGTGTTTCTAGTGGGGTTCCACAGGGATCAATTCATGGTCCTATGCAATTTAACATTTTTATCCATGACCTGGAAGAAGATGTAAAGTCATTACTGATGGAGTTTGCAGATGACACAAAGACTGGGGAAGTGGTAAATAATGAAGAGGACAGGTCACTAATACAGAGCAATCTGCATTGCTTCATCAGCTGACAAGCTAAGAATATGTGTTTTAATAAGTCAAAATGTAAGATCTTACATCTTTGGAATGCAGGTCATACTTACAGGATGGGGGACTCTATCTTGGGTAGCAATGACTGTGAAAAAGACTTGGGGGTCATGGTGGATAATCAGCTGAACATGAACTCCCAGTGTGATGTTAGCCAAAAGGGCTAATGCGATCCCTGGATATATATACGGGGAATCTTGAGGACAAGTAGGGAAGTTATATTACTTCTGTATTTGGTACTGGTGCAACTTCTACTGGAATACAGTGTCTAGTTCTGAAGTCTACACTTTAAGAAGGATGTTGATAAATTGGAGAGACTCAGACTTCAAGGACAGAAAGGACTATCATGATCATCCTGCAGGACCACAGAGGGTTCTGAGAAGAGCCACAAGAAGGATTAAAGGATTGGAAAACATGCCTGGTAGTGAAAAACTTAAGGAGCTCAATCAATTTACTTTATCAAAGAGAGGGAATGACTAGATCACCGTCTATAAGTACCTACAAGGGGAAGAGAAACTGGATAATAGAGGGCTCTTCGATCTAGCTGACAATGGTATACAAAGATCCAATGACTGGTAACTGAGGCTAGAAAAATTCAGACTAGAAATACGGTGCACATTTTTAACAGTAAATCTGATTGACCATTGGAACAGTTTATCAAGGTTTGTGGTGGAATCTTCATCACTGGAAATATTTATTCAAGACTGGGTTCTTTTCTAAAAAATATGCTCAGGTTCAAACACTGCAATTGGATTGAAGCAGGACTTAATTCATGGAAGTCTTATGGCCAATGCTATGTAGGAGGGAAGACTAGATCATCACAATGATCCCTTCTGGCCTTCAAATCTATGAATTTATTAAAATGTTTTTTCACAAGGAAAATGTCAATTTTTTGACAAAAAATCAAAAACGGAAAACTTTTGTTTTAAACCAGAACATTTTTATTCAGCTATCCTGCCATGGTGTCTCATGGGAGTTATAGTCTGGATGCCTCATTCCCCTATTCTCCACTGTGGATTGTGCTCCCTGGCTGGACTACATCACCCATAATGCACCACAATCTCCTCCCCTCTTGCTGAGCCATGCCAATTATATCATCTGAGTCCCTGGCCATTGTGCATCATAGAAGATGCATTCCAGCTGAGGAACTCAGACCATAGAGGGGAATGGGGACATAGGATAACTGAACTACAATTCCCTTGAGGCACTGCAGTGGCATTTCTCAATCAAAATTGTTCTGGTTTTGGCTAAAATTTTTGAGCATTTTTTTTTAATGAAAACTCTAAATTTTTTGTGGAAAACAGATGCTTTTTGTGAAAAATTTAGTTTAATCAAAAACCCAATTTTCTATCAAAAACAGTTTTGACAGAAAATTTTCATCCAGCCAGATGCCTAAGCCCATATTTAGATACTTAAATATAAGTATATAAGTATAAATAATTCTCCACATAGGAGTGGATAACTGGAGGCATTCAGGTTTGAAAAACGTGGCCTATTCCTCTCATTTTCACATTTCCTTTTAACAAAACACGCAATTCAACACTGTTGTCAACATGATTCTAGGATACAAATATCACTTATTCTACATAAATAAATATCCATACCAAAAATATGGCCTCATTCTTCCCCAGCCTTACACAAAGCCAAAACAAGCTAGCATTTCTCTGATGAGGGTTGGTGGGTGGGTCAGTTGATACGAAGGTCACTCATTCTAATGTCTGGTTCTCATGAAGTAATGAAATATTTCAGTGTTTGGGTCACAAATAGGGTTGCCAGGTGTCCAGTTTTCAACTGGAATGTTTGGTGGAAAAGGGAACGTGGCAGCGTCTAGTCATCACAGCTGACCGGACGCTAAAAGTCCGGTTGGCCACAGTAAATGGCCTCTGCCACTGCGGGGTGGGAAGAGCAGCAGCTGCATCTGGAGCCACATGGAGGAGCTGCTCTCTGCTCAGTTGCTGAAGCCTGAAAGAGAGCAGTGGCTGGCTTCCAGACCAGGATTCCAAGAGGTAGGTGCTACTGCCGGGAGAGGGGAATCCTATTCACCCCCAATTCTGCCCTGCTGTGCCCTGATTACCCCGGCCCTGGCCCCTTGCTATGGAGATTGATCCCTGCCATGTCCCATTGTGCTCCAACCCCCCCTCTGACCTGCTATGTCCTGACTGGGCAGGCGGGCAGGCTCTGCATCAGCACTTCCCAGCCTGGCTCTGCAGGTAGCAGGTGAGTCCTGGGAGAGGGGGGAATGAGCGGGGGGGGGGGGGGAATGGGGAAGGGTGGAGAGCGAGCAACGGAAGGAGGGGGAGAGGAGTGCACCGGGGGCAGATCCTTGGAGGAAGAGGCAAGGTAGGGGGTGTTCGGTTTTCAGCAATTAGAAAGTTGGCAACCCTACACTGCAGGAGTTTACATGCAAACAAATCAGATTGCCACTGAGAATGGCAAGTAGATACAATGGTGATGGGCACTCTAAAATGGCTAGATTAGATGCACAGAAAAGGTTATATTAATATTAGGTGTAATATATTCTCTTTTTACGAAACCCAGATTTTTGGACTAAATTATCTAATTAAAACAATAATGCTTAACATGTATATGTATCACTTTTCATATTCAAAATGCTCTACAGACACTGGGCTTGATTCATCCCTGGTGGGGACGTAAGGGTGAGGGCAGGTCGCTGTGCCAGTGGAGGCATTCACCCTTGTGTGAGGGCAACTCTCATTTAATTTACAGTTAGGGCTCCCTAGGAGCTCTGTTCACAGAGACTTCCTGGGGGCTGTGTTGAATCAGTACATTCTCTGCATGCCCAGCCCATACCCCCTTTTGGCTGGTCCTGCCAACCTTCTGGGCTGCTCCGACAGAGCAGGAGGGATGCAGGTGGCTTGTGCCAGTGTGAAAACTGCTGCAGGGAGAATTTCTATTCATGGGGGGCCCTGTGCCTGGGTTCCTGCATGCAGAAATCAATACAGTGTAGGCACAAATAGAGCACATTAAGGCAAATTCAGCAGCTTTGCAGCCCCATTGAGGTCAGTGGATTTCATGGATGTAACTGAGAACTAATTTACCCCATTACCTAACTAATTCTCATAGCACTGGCAATTAAGTATGATTATCCCTGTTTTACAGATGGGGAAATGGAGGAAGAGAGATTAAGTGACTTCCCAAGGCAACAGGGGGAGTCAGTGTCAGAGTCAGGATTTTTGTTTCCCACTTCCATGCTCAAACTACTAGTGCTCTCATGGACCAGGCTTTGGCATAATTATTAGGAGATCTAGAGCCTGGTCCTCAAGCCCTATTCAAGTGAATAATACTTAGTTAGTTCTGCTGAACTAAATGGAACGACTCACACGAGTAAGGATTACCGATGTGAGTAAAGCTTTGCAGGATCAGGCCTCCGGCTTCTAACCCTGGTTCTGACCCTGATTACTCTGTGATGTTGAACAAGTCAATTAACTTCCACAGTTTCTTCATCTGTAAAATAAGTTTTACCCACCTGTGTGCAGTGCTTTGAGATCTACATGTGAAATGTGTTATTTTGAGGGCAAAATAGCATTATGAATAACTATATGACTAGACTATAACACATGAAATAGCTCTCCTGAGTTCTCTCTAATAATGCAGAACAATTGTTTTATCTTGAATGATGAATGAAGTTACCCTTTAAGAAAACATTGAAAAGAGTAGACTTCACTGCATCTGGAGACACTGCATTGCCACCCAGTCTGTTGGAGGGGTTTCTAGATGGGTCCAGTATTGCTATAGATGTTTATAGTTATTATAGCATAACAACCACTGTAATGGGCGTCACCTGGGATTGAACCTCAGGCCGCCAATTCTCCAATTCTTGAGACAGCACCCAATGAAGTCAATGTAAGGATCATCGTTGACTTCACTGAGTATTGGATCAGGCTGTAAAAGTATGAGCTTCTACTGTTTGAAGTAAGGAGTAATCACCAAAGCTGTTACCTGTAGCTGACTCATAGCCTCTGTGGACTGGTCACTAGCAGGGGGACACACAAAACACACTGAACAATGCATTACATACCTCCCTTGGCACGTCCCAAAGATGTGAAGCTCCTCCCAGACAACTGAGGTCCACTGCAGTTCAAATCACAAATGAGTGCCCATTTGTAACAACTGTCATCTTAGTCTGAGTCTGTGGATTGAACCAGTGATGAGCCGCCAAAATCTTAACAACGGGTTCCCTCCTCACTCCACGAGGGCGTCGTGGCCCACCCCCGCCCCCCGGGACTCCTGCCTCCCCAACCCCCCCACATTTCTTGACGCCCCTCCTCCTGGACCCCTGCCCCATCCACCCCCCTCCCCTGTCCCCTGACTGCCCCCAGAACTGGGCAGGAGGGTCTCGTGGGCCACCGTAGTGGGTGCCCACCCCGCCCCTAAGAGCCAGAGGCACCTGCCGGGGGGCGAAGTGGGGAGTCCTGGAGGTGCTTACCTGGGACAGCTCCCAGGAAGCAGCCGGCAGGTCCCTCTGGCTCCTAGGGGCGGGGGAGCGTAGCTAGGCGGGGAGCAAGGGGAGTGGCCGCTCCCCCCACTGATCACATTAAAATTGGCACCTTAGGCGCCGACTCCCTGGGTGTTCCGGGGCTGGAGCACCCACGGGGAAAATTTGGTGGGTGCTCTGCACCCACCGGCAGCTCCCCACCCAGACCTGTGCCCAGCCCCAGCTCTCCTCCGCTCCGCCTCCTCCCCTGAACGCGCCGCCCCGCTCTGCTTCTCCGCGCCTGCCCCCCCTCCCAGCTTCCCGTGAATCAGCTGTTCGCGCGGGAAGCCGAGGAGGGCTGAGAAGCAGGCGGCGGCTTCACACTCAGGCCGAGGGTGGTGGAGGGGAGCTGGGGCAGGGAGCGGTTCCCCTGCGCAGCCCCCGCCCCCGGGTTACCTGCTGCGGCGCAGGCGGCCCTCCTCGTGCCCCCCCGCCCCAGCTCACCTCCGCCTCCCTGGGCCTGAGCAGGAAGCCACCGCCTGCTTCTCAGCCCTCCTCGGCTTCCCGCGCGAACAGCTGATTCACGGGAAGCTGGGAGGGGGGGCAGGCGCAGAGAAGCAGAGCGGGGTGGCGCGTTCAGGGGAGGAGGCGGAGGTGGAGCAGAGGTGAGCTGGGGCCAGGGTGGGGCGGGGAGCTGCCGGTGGGTGCTCTGCACCCACCAAATTTTCCCCTTGGGTGCTCCAGGGCTGGAGCACCCCTGGAGTCAGCGCCTAAGGCGCCACTTTTGGCCGGTTAAATTTAGAAGCCCTTTTAGAACCGGTTCTCCCTCGCGAACAACCAGTTCTAAAAGGGCTTCTAAATTTAACAACCGGTTCTAGCGAACCGGTGCAAACCGGCTCCAGCTCACCACTGGATTGAACCTTCAGCGCTAAAAGCAGAAGCCTCTACCTTCTGAGCTAAGGTGATTGGTTCCGTGGTTGGTAGCATCAGTAGACACATAACTTTTGTGGACCAGCCACTAGATGGGAATGCAGAATAGACATTGCCCCAGTGTCCTTTTGAATTCTCTATCTAACCTATTGTGAAGGTACATTGCTCCAGTGTAGGGTTTATTAGAATTTATGTATTGTTCTGATTTATATACTGTGCTGTTTATGTACTGTTTTATGAAACTTATGGGTCAATAGTCATGGTCAAGTTGCCGTTTGGACACCATTTTGTGGGTTCTTTTGGTTGGGTCTTTGACGCCTTTTCTTCTAACGGTGGGAAGAAAAGTGCAGGAAACGGTCACATGCCCAAGTCTATTTAAGGCCAGCACGTTCAGCATGAGGGGCTGTCCACCACAGAGGCAGCCCGTGCCTAGTTCTTCTGTGCGTGCGTTGAGAGGCAAGATTCTTCACGAGGTACCTACCTGAAGACCATAGTGGGGTATCCTGATCCAGCTTCAGTACGTGTCTCTCCTGTCACCCCATCTAGGCAGTTACAGGTCCGGCATCCAGCAACCACCGCAGTAGTCCGCAGTCATGACCAGCTATCTGCCTTTCCATCTGAGTTGCCCGTGAAAGTCATCTCCTGCAAGTAAAGGAGTTCCCATAGCTTGCTAAAGGTAGAAGGGGGCCGGGCTTTATGCCCTTTTGGATCAAACCTCTGAGCTATTATTCTGTTGCCTTTGTTAATTTGTTTAATTTTAATAAATCTTAGTAAATCTATCTTTACACTGGGTTGTTTTTACTTACCTCATGGGTTTTAAAAAGTGATATAGATATCGATCTGGGTCCAAACCTTAGTCTTATTTATCTGTTACAGAGTTTTGAGATAACACCAGGATGCTGGGTTCCTAAATTTGCCCAACTATTTTTATCTTCTTTCATTATATCACTTCCATGTTTATTTGCTTTTGGTCCTCTGGGAGCATATATCAAATCTCCATGGTGACTGCCACCAGAGTACAGATTTCCTCTCTGGTTTTAACACATCCAGAATGACATCCATCTGGTCCCGTAAGACACCACATTGGCAACTGTAAACATGATCTAAGAGAGCTATTGCACTAACACTATCTAACATTTTTTTTAGAGCTTCCCCTGCCCTTCTCTGTACCAGTGAATTCAGGACACATGTAGTGGTTGGGACACTCCTTCTATCACCTTTTCATTTAATCTGGTGATATTCTAAGACAAAGCTATAGACAGATCAGCAGCATTCAATGTTCTAGCAGTCAAAGAAGAAGGTGACCAGTAGGGCCTTCCTTATTTATTTATAGCTTAAAACTTGAAACAACAAAAATCTTTGACTCGAAAACAAGGAATAGTGTACATAGATAGTCTAAGTAACCCTGTGTTCCTACCATTGTTACCCTTGCCCTTCTTTCTCGCATTCCATTTGTTTGTTCCACCTACTTGTTGTAGTTTGTTTTAGATTGTAAACTCTTTGGGGCAGGGACAGGCTCTTCCGATGTGTTTATACGACATCCAGTGTTGCCATCCTAGTAATGGAAGAACCTGAGCGCAGCTGTAACGATAATAAATAACAAGAAGTACAAGGAATCACTTAGTCATCAGAGAGAAATACTGAGAACCAAAACTATGAGACCTTGATATCAGAGGATCCTTCAAGATGAAAGGCAGTTTGAAGTCAATGGGATATTTTCATTTCGGGGAAACACCAACTCAATCAGACCTACTCCCAGTGCCCTTTGTTGGGATGGGCTCAGGGGCTAAGTTTGGCTGAGTGAAGTCTCTCCCCCAGTTAAAGCACTTCTGACTGGGGTCTCTTCCCCCAAAGAGAGGCAGTGGGGGCAGTTCTGACTGTTGGAGGCTTCCCAGGAAGAGAAGGTCAGATGGTGTGTATGTGTGTTCCCTACCGACAGGCAGTGGGAGTGGGTCTGACTGGTGTGTGTACGTCTTCCACCATTGAGGGCACTGGGGTATAGAGTGACCATCCATCCCCTTATTTTAAGGAACTGGTCCTTATTTCATTGATTTGTCCCTTTTCAGGGAAATCCCTTGACTTGATTTTAAGGGACATCCCTTGAACATTTTAAACATTACATTGAAGCTTATGATAATTGCGTTTTATACTTGAAGGCAGTACACATGTACACTTGAGAGAAAAATACACACTATGCTGAGGGTAATGGTGTTTCCTCAAAATGTCCCTTAAAATTAAGTGTTGTCCCGTATTTTTCATGTGGTTTTCCCTGATTTCTATCCAACAAAGGTGGTCACCATCTTGGGGCAGGTCTGATGGTAATCTCCCCCCAAGGAGAGGAATTTAGGTCAGGTCTGAAAGGGGTGACATGTCTCCCCAGAATGAGGGGCACTGGGGAAGTTGTGACAGGAGTGGGGAGTCCCTCCCATGAGGGGTCTGGGGTCAGGTCTGACAGGGGAGGGGAGTCTCCCCAATGAGGGGTCTGGGGGCAGATCTCACAGGGGAGGGGAGTCCCCCCAATGAGGGGCGCTGGGGCAGATCTGACAGGGGTGGGGGGTCCCCCCAGTGAGGGGTCTGGGGGCGTGTCTGATGGGGTGGGGGTCCCCCCCAATGCAGGGTCTGGGGGTAGGTCTGATGGGGGTGGGGGTCCCCCCAATGTAGGGTCTGGGGTGGGTATGACAGGGGTGGGGGTCCCCCCGGTGTGGGGGCAGGTGTGACGGGGTGGGGGTCCCCCCCAGTGAGGGGTGTGGGGACGTGTCTGATGGGGGTGGGGGTCCCTGCAATGTAGGGTCTGGGGCGGGTATGACAGAGGTGGGGGTCCCCCCAGTGTGGGGTGTGGGGGCAGGTCTGATGGGGGTGGGGGTCCCCCAGTGAGGGGTGTGGGGGCGGGTCTGACGGGGTGGGGGTCCCCCCAATGTAGGCTCTGGGGCGGGTATGACAGAGGTGGGAGTCCCCCCAGTGAGGGGTGTGGGGGCAGGTGTGACGGGGGTGGGGGTCCCCCCAGTAAGGGGTGTGGAAGCGGGTCTGACAGGGGTGGGGGTTCCCCCAGTGAGGGGTGTGGGGGCGGGTCTGACAGGGGTGGGGGTCCCCCCAGTGAGGGGTGTGGGGGCAGGTGTGACGGGGGTGGGGAGTCCCCCCAGTGAGGGGTGTGGGGGCAGGTGTGACGGGGGTGGGGGTCCCCCCAGTAAGGGGTGTGGGGGCGGGTCTGACGGGGGTGGGGGTCCCCCCAGTGAGGGGCGCTGGTGGGAGTCTCTCTCTGGGCCCGGGCTGGAGGCGACACCCCCTTTCCCCCAGGACTACATTTCCCGGCATGCCGGCGCGGCAGGGGGTGGAGACGCGGCGCGGCGAAGGGGCGCGGCCGGCGAGCCTGGGGCTGGGCTGGGGCAGAGCGGCTCCGGCGCTGGGGGGTGGGCGAGGCTCGCTGCGTCCCAGCCGGGCCCGGAGCCCATGGAGCGGGGGAAGATGGCGGAGCTGGAGAGCCTGGAGACGGCGGCGGAGCACGAGCGGATCCTGCGGGAGATCGAGAGCACGGACACGGCCTGCATCGGCCCCACGCTCAGGTACAGCCGGGCCCGGGGCAGGGGCCCCCCGCCACAGTCCTGAGCAGGGACCCTCTAGCCCCCCTGAACAGGGAGCCCCCAGCCCCCCGTCACTTCCCCCTGAACAGGGAGTCCCCAGGCCCCCCGTCAGGGAGCCCCCAGCCCCCCCGTCACTTCCCCCTGAACAGGGAGCCCCCAGCCCCCCCGTCACTTCCCCCTGAACAGGGAGCCCCCAGCCCCCCCATCAGGGAGCCCCCAGCCCCCCCGTCACTTCCCCCTGAACAGGGAGCCCCCAGCCCCCCCATCAGGGAGCCCCCAACACCCCCCCTCACTTCCCCCTGAACAGGGAGCCCCCAACATTTCTGTTGCTCCCCCCTCACCCCCAGACTCTAAGTCCTCGGCACCACTCAGCCCTAGAGACTCCTGGCTCCCCTAAGTTGGGAACTCCCAGCTCCCTCATCACTTCCCCCTAAGCAGGGAGGACACCTCCCCCTCCCCCCCTCCCTGTTCAGACATGGAGAGCCCTCTAACCCCACCAAACTGGGTTATCCGTCCAAATTGCCACTCTGTCCTTGCTGATAGACCCTCTAAACCCCCAAATGAAACAAAGAAAGGACCCTCCTGGTGCTCCGTGAATATACCAGATCCCTAAAAGAAGGGCTTCCCCATGCCCCCTTAATCAGGTATACACCCTGATATTCCACCTGTTCTGACTGAATGACAGTTCCATGGCATAGCTGCCAGTTATTGTCATTCTCCCCTGTCCCAGCTGCTGTCCTGAGCCCAAACAGCTGCAGCCCCTGAACCTCTGCACTCATTTCTTCCTGCTTTACCAGGGGTCCTTCTCTCTTCTCCAAATCCTGCTTTAAAACCATCTCCTGCCAGGAATTCTCCTACTTTGTTCTCCTCCCTCTCCACCCTTTTGATTTTTCGAAACTGTTTTCCTGTGCCTTGTCTCCTTCTGTTTGAGAAGTGCTGTGTACATTTATGGCAATGAATAAAATGATGGTGGTTAATAACTCAGCAGGAAGGCAAGCCAGTGAAGGGATTTGAGGAAGGAGTGTGGGGTAACATAATTGGAGCAGCGGGATGGGAAAACTCTTTTTTTGGAAGCAATGTTTTGAATAGATGTGGAGGGTTGAGGTGAGATGTGGGAGGTGACCAAGGTACAGGCCAGGATTCTAACTGTAGTGCTGGAGAGGGAAGAATGGATTTTAGATAGGGATGTGAAAAACATTGGGATCAGCAAGACCTTGAATTTGGGGGATGGTGGAGCAAAAGATGATGGTGATAGGGAGGGTTGCAGCTGTAAGGTACTAGTATTGCCTTGGGACTGGCTTTCTTCAAGCCTTCTGTATTTGGGACCTGGTGCCCTCTCTATAGTGAATTTTGGGCACAGCATTGATGGTAGGGTGGTATAAGCGTCTAATAATTAGACACCCTCTTGAAAATTAGTTTACTAACCTCCCACTCTGAATCTCTGCTTTATAACTATGAAAAACCTGTCCTGGGTTGTGTGCATTTAAATGTTTTCTGCAGAAGTCACCTCTGGGCTGCAGAGGAGTATGAAATCCTCTTGTTCCTTCCCACACCCTCCCTCTCCATTATACCCAGATACCATTCTCACGTCATAGTTCTGGCAGGGGCTGAAGGATTTCTCATCAGGCCAGGGGTGAGATGCATCAAGAAGTTGAAGATAAAATGTAATCTGAAACTGTGGCCCATTCCCGAGGGCCTTGCCTGTAGTTGTTTAGACTCGTAATTTGGCTTCACTATGATCTGATTGTTTTTTTCTTCTTCTAGGCCTTTTTTTGGGGGTGGGGGGGACGGGTTCCTATTTTGCTTTAAGGGGCTGTCAGTGTGAAAGAATGTTCCATATTCTACTGATTATTTTTAAATTCGCACTTCAGGGTCTGATTTCCTCAACCTCTCGAAGGAGTGTTTGTATAGGGTGTTTGTTCTTTGGTAACTGTAGCAAACTGTCACATTAGATGTGGGGATGCCTGTTTGACAATATGTACATATAGGGAGAATGTGCAGATTTCATCGCAAACCCCAGACTCTTATCTGAATGTTATTTTCCTTATCCTTGTTGTATGGGTTTTTATTTTTATCTGTTTCACAAAAAGTATGACGAATTGAATCCTCGTGATGATATCGGTTAATGTTTCTGTTTGGTTGGTGGATCCTTTGTTCCCTTATTAAACATCCTCTTTTGGTGGTTCTTGCGGTACCTTTCAACTGGAAAAAGTCTTTGCCTACTCTGTGAAGTTGCTGACATTTTCTCTGTCCTAGGGGTGTAAATGAAAGAGGTTGCATGGCTGTTAACGCTATCATTTCTGCTTTTCGTTCGCTCTTGGTGGTAGTTTATGAAGTTCTGAAGTCAGTGTTTCATTCTTTTGTTTTTCCTTTGTGATGCAGTTTACGATTTCTCAGCAGTGATTTCTGCTGTATTGTTAATCTAGAAGACATGGTATTTGTCTATGTAGCTGTGGCCTGTTTCCATAAGGAATCACCTGATTTTGTGTGATTTTATAATGTTTAGATAAATAAATTATACCCACTTGGAATCTGTTCCAGCTGTCCAGACTGCACATTATTCACAACGCTGGAAGTAAACTACTTTTATTTTTAACCCCCCCATCCCCCAAACAAACAAACACAACTATACAGTCCACTATACCCAGATCCCTCATGTTAAAGGGTAGAAGTGTTGTTTTAAAAATGTTTCCTTTAAAAACCAATTAATTTCCTCATGTCACCAAAAACTGAGATTAAAACTGATATTTCTAAAACTTTCCTTTTACTTTTCACTATTTTTCTTTTTTCAATTTCATTCTCCTTTTGAAGTGAAAACAGTGTTCAGTTTCACCTTTGTTTGTAGTCGGGTTTTGGTTTTTGTGCACTGACTGTGGAGCTTAAATTGCAATGGTAAAGGGGGATATTTAAATCCAAACAGAACAGTTTTTTTAAAAAATAAACATTTGTGTTAATATCAGGTTTATGTAAAACCGTCTCATTTTTACAAAACCATAACTTCTGGAGTTAATCTACCTGCCTGTGCCCCTTCAAATGAGCAAATGTGTGTAAACTTTCTGACTGATAACAATGGTCTTTGACTATGGTCACAGGATCTGTGTCTGCATTTGTGTAGTGGCAGGAAACTCTTGTTTTGTGATATTATAAGATTACAATTTGGTCAGCTCTTGACTCATTTTTTTAAATCTTCTTTTAAATATTCTTCCAGCAGAAGTAGGGCCGTAACTGTAACCTTGTGGGGATAGGCCATGTGATGTTATTGGAAGGACATGCTGAACATTGGTCTGGTTTATTAATAAAAAAAAATCAAAATACTCAAGAGCCATCTGTCCAGGTTTTTCATATTGTGTAAAAATTACAACAGTAGGTTTTAAGTCTCCTATTCTTGGCATATTCAGCAGAGATCAAATGGGGTTTCAGACCTCATGTATGTCTTCAGACTTTTATACTATGGATCTATGTGTCTGTCTGAGGAGTAGGGTAGCTAAGGATTCTGCAACCATCAACTGTATAAACGTGGTTGTTACAGGAGTGATTCTAGAATGGCTTTTCTAATCTGGGTGTGGGTAGGATTTGTTTTTATTTTACTGAGAGATGTTATTAATGACAAGCATCAACAGTCCCAGTTCCAAAGAGCTTTCAGTCTACTCTAGATAGACACAGAGTAGACATGCTGTGTGCCAGAGAAGTAGAAGATTTAACAACTTTTTTTTTTTTTAAATGACTCACTGCTTGTGGGCATCATGGAAGAAGTGAGTCTTCAGGAGACAGGCTAGGCTCCCCTTGAGAAACAGCACAGTTTCATAACATAGTGCAGACACACAATCTCTGCCCGTGGTACAGGGAAATGGTGCTGGAATCCTGCTAGCAACGTGGGCTTGTCTGCACACAGTTTTTGCCTTGCTTAGCTATGCTAGTTTCTATTTCAACATAGTTAAAAGGGGTAAAATCTCATAGTGTGGGTGCTATTACCATGGTATAAAAGTGCTTCCCTGGAATAAACGACACTGATATAATGCTTCATATCCCTATAATTGTGTCCACACTGGGGTGTTGCACCACTTTAATCAGTTTCTACGTTGATTATATTTATAATAAAGACTGTATGTAGACCAGCTCCAGTTGTATTTAAATTGTCATTGCTATGGCGTTCTGATTCCTATGTGGACAGTGTCTTTCATTGAAGTCACTTATTTTCATGAGTCCTTCTGTAAATATTTGGGAGGAAAGACTCCTTCAGAAGGACTAGGTGGTTGCTGACTCACTTCCATTTAACAGATGAAGTGCATGCGCTGTGGATGCTCTCGTACAGGTCTAATGTGCCCCTTCTTCAGCACATCTGTGCGGAGCATTATCGCAGAACCAAAGATAAGAGTTCCTGAAGTACATTTACTAGTGTCTTGTCCAGTCTAGTTTAAACATGGGGTTTCCCCAGTTCCCTTTGAGGAAACTATTTCCTGGCCTAATAGGTCCTGTGCTTTCAGAACAGTTGGAGTATTTATTTTTAAGGGAACCTTTTCAGGTGCTCTAGAACTATCAAGCTGTTGGGGACACTGGGGCATGGCCACTAGGTAACTTGAGCGGATGGAAGACCACGAGTGTCGATGGAGCCCCCTCGCACTAGGCCCAAGTGTCCTTGCCCCCCCCCCCCCCCGGAGGCACTCGCAGCAGCTCTACATACTAGGCCCAAGTGTCCTTGGCCCCCCCCGCCTGGAGGCACTCACAGCAGTTATGCTGAAGATCTGCAACAATATGTTGCAGAGTCAGACTGACTGAAACTAAACAAGGCCAAACAGGGCAGATATGGAAGGAAAAATGCCGAATAAAGCAGCTTCATGTATAGTTTAACAAATGATACAAAAAACAAGGGAACTAGCTGGTAACTGGATTGGCTGGCTATATGGATACTTAGGGCAGCTTGCTATTGGATAGATATGCTGGGAAAAAGGGTGTATAAAAGCCTGTGAAACTTCCTGCTCTGGGTGCAGGATTTAGAGTAACAGCCGTGTTAGTCTGTATTCGCAAAAAGAAAAGGAGTCCTTGTGGCACCTTAGAGACTAACCAGTTTATTTGAGCATAAGCTTTCGTGAGCTACAGTGAGCTGTAGCTCACGAAGGCTTATGCTCAAATAAATTGGTTAGTCTCTAAGGTGCCACAAGGACTCCTTTTCTTTGTGCAGGATTTGAGATTCTATTCTCCCTGTACCTTTTTGAAGCTTCAAATAAACTTTTCTGCTTCTCCACCCCGTTGTGATTATTGGGTGAAGCACACCGGGTAGCGAACCAAACCCTGCTGTTGTTTTGCCTCTCGGCACTGGGTGCTGGCAACAAAGCTATGAAATAGCTATTATCATAACCATGCTATCTTACTGTTAACTTGGCCTTCCTCTCCTGGACTATTGTTTTACATCTGAAACTTACCATGTCTTGTTTCAAATTAGATTATAAACTCTTTGGAGCAGGGATCTGGTTAGGACCTTTGGATGCTGCTGGAATACAAATAACAAATGTCAGGATGTCTTTCCTGCTTTTCAGTCCAAATGCTTCCTTTACTAAAGATATCCAATCACTCCTAGTTATTGTCTCTTGTACCACCCTAAGTAGTTCCTCTCCTCCCATTTGTGTTTACATTATTTAATTATTTGTAGATAATTTTCCTCTCTCTTCTACCCATCCACATTTTTATAACATCATTGTGGTATCTAATCACCCTTGCGGAAGAATAATGCCTTCCTGCCCATAAATCATCTCCACCTAAGTTCTAGCGCTTTGATTTTTCGGTCTTCCCCGTAAATTCGTTGATCATGTTTGTTGCTCTTCACTGAACTCCCTCTAGTTTGTCTAGCTTCCTGGTGATGTGGTGAAGGTAATATTGTGTGTGAAATCACACCAGAACAGTATAGAGGACAGTTTTGTGACTGGATGTCTCTGTGTGACTGGATCAGACCCTTAAAAAAAAAAAAAAAAGGAAATAAAAAAAGAGTTACAAACTCCTATCTAAATTTCTGAATCTTTCAGCATTACCCCTTTCCAAAAGTCTCCTCCCAATAAATGTATGTGATGTATCATTTTTTTTGCATAGATATATTATCTTACATTTTTATTACTGAATTGGTTTCTGCCTCTTTTTAAAATTTTTCGCATCCCTTTGTATTATTTCTCTGCCCTCACTAGCATTTGTACCTCCTTTCAATTTATCATGTATATTTCCTTTAATGTATGGTTTACTCGCTCTTCTAGATTCCTAATAAATGACTTATGGATCCATAGAATTTAAAGCCAGAAATGACCCTTAGATCATCTAGTCTAACCTTCTGTTACAACACGGGCCGTTAAATTTCGCCAACTTACCCCTGTAATGAGCCCAGTAACTTATCTGGCTAAAACACATCTTCCAGAAAGGAACCCAGTCTTGATCTGAAGACAACAAGAGATGGAGGGAGAATCCTTCACTTCCCTTAGTAGTTTGTTCCAATGCTTAGTCACCCTCACTGTTGAAAATTTGTGCCTTGTTTCTAATTTGAATTTGTCAGGCTTCAACTTCTAGCCATTGTTTCTTGTTCTGCCTTTTGCCACTAGATTAAACAGCCCTTTAATACCTGGTATTTTCTCCATGTGAAGGTGCTTTGACACTGTAATCAAGTCACCTCTCAATCCTCTTTTTGCTAAATTAAACAGAATGAGCTCTTAAGTCTCTTGCCCTGTAACGCATTTTCTCCAGACCTCAAATCATTTTTGTGGCTCTCTTCTGCATTCTCTCTAATTTTCAACATCCTTTAAAAAGGGTGGACACCACAGCTGTATGCAGGTCTCACCAATGCAATATATACAGAGGTAAACTCCTATTCCCTACCCCTACTCCCGTTTATGTATCCAAGGATTGCCTTAGCACTTTTTGTAACGACATTGCATTGGGAGTTTGTTGAGTTACTTGTCCACTATGACCCCTAATCCTTTTCAGAGTCTCTGCTTTCCAGAATACTGTCCCCCATTCTGTAGATCTGGCTTGGTTTACTTGTTCTAAGATGTATAACTTTGCATTTAGCTGTATTAAAATGCATTTTGTGTGAATGGGCCCAGCTGCAGATTGGTCTGTAAGGCTGCCCAGTCCTCCTCATTATTTACCACTAAGCCAATCTTTGTGTCATCTGTAAATGTTATCAGCAGTGATTTTTTTTTAGTGTCAAGCCTATTAGTGGTCCCCAGGGAACCCCACCAAAGAAACACCCTTTTTTGACGATGATTCCTAATTGACCACTACTTTTTGAGATCTGTCAGTTAGCTGCTTCTTAATCCATTTAATGTGTGCTTTATTAATATTACGTAGTACTAATTTTTTCATCAAATGTCTTGCAGTACTAAGTCAAATGCCTTATAAAAGTTTAAGTATATGACATCTATGTGGTTACCTTTATCAACCAAACTTTCATTTCATCAGAGAATGAAATCATGGTTGTTTGACAAGACTTTTTTTTTTTTCTGTAATCATGTTGACTGGCATTGCTTATATTCCAATCCTTTAATTCTTTATCAGTTGAATCCCATATTAGCTTGTCCATTATTTTGCCTGGGATTGATTTTTGCATAACCTAGAGTTTCCTGGGATTATTCCATTGTCATTTTTGCACAACGGTAACATTCTTACCATCTTCTGCAATTTACCCAGTATTCCAAGGTTAATTTATTAATAAACAGCCAGCAGTCCAGAGGTCTCCTCAGCCAACTCTTTTATACCTCTTGCATAGAAGTTAACTAAGCCTGCTGATCCAAAAATGTTTATCTCTAGTAGACATTGTCTAACATCCTCCTTAGGTACTAATAGACGTAAAGTACTTCATCAATATATAAGTACACCGTCCTGCTTCTTTTCAAATACAGAAAAGAAATGTATTAACGCTTTGGCCTTTTCTGCCTTATTACTAACAACTTTACCATCTCCATCTAGTAACAGGTGTATAACATTGCTAGGATTACTTTTTGTTCCTATTGTACTTAACACACACCTCCTTCCCTGTCCTTACTGTCTTTAGCCCAATTCCCAATGGATTTTTTCCCTTATATCTTTAGCTTCCCTTATCAATTAGAATTGGTCCTAAAAGAAGTGGTTAACCTTCCCCTTCCCACCAAACATCTTTTCCTAAGTCAGTATATTGTTCTACATCATTTCCTTTTTGTGCCACTAGTTTTAAGTCTTCCGGAGTGTTTCTCTTATGAACTGGAATAACTTTTCAAGCCAGGGTTTTGAGAGGCACTGTATCAAATATCCAAACATATTACATCTGTCTCATTCCTTTCATCCATTATATTTGTACTTTTATCAAGAAAAGTAATGAAGTGTGTCTTGCAAAATTTGTTGTTTATAAAAGTGCTGTAAAACGTCAGAATCCTTCCTTAAACTCCTCTCTGTGATAATGCCTGCAAAATACTCTTGGATGGGCAGGCTGCCGGTGTGCGATAATTTTACTTATCAAGCTGTTCATAATTGTTTCATTCTTGTGCTCCTCTGGTGTCTCTCATAGACTTTAAAGTCAGAAGAGACCATCGTGATCATCTAGTCTGACCTCCTGCACATTTCAGGCCACCAAAGCTTGCCCACCCATTCCTGAAATAGACCCCTAACCTCTGGCTGAGTTACTGCAGTCCTAAAATCATGGTTTAAGGACTTAAAGTTACAGAGAATTCCCCATTTACACTCATCTTAGACTTAGACTGTAAGCTCTCCCGGTGCAAGGACTGTCTTTTTGTTTGTCTGCATGATGTTTAGCACAGTGAGGCCTGATTCATGATGGGTATTACTGTAGTAAAAGACTAATAGTTGTCCAAGATCCTGATTCTCTGCTTTGCCACTATCAGTGGCCTGGGAGGGGAGGTTATCTAGTTTGTGTTTTTGTGTCTTTGAGCCATGTGTTTAGTCCAAAAATGTCCGAGGTGGCTGCTGCTACTCTTCGGTGTCTCAGTTTTAGGGTGCCCAACTTGAGAGCTCTTGGCCCTGATTTTTCACAAGTTCTGAGCACCCATAACCCAAGTCAGTGGGAGCTGTGAGCGCTCAGTGCTTCTGGAAATCCAGCCCTAGGTATCTTGAGTTGGGCTCTCGGAAATGGAGGAATCCCAGATAGGAGAATGAAAATGTTGGCCGTCTGTCTCAGTCTGTAAAATGAAGATATCTCTACTGCAGGAATTTTTTGAGGACTGGCTAATGGCTTCTGCTGTTATGACTCCCTGGTTCTCGCAGTGAATGTGTATCACCCTGAGCCCAGTATTTGGGCTGCTTTTACCTGTGCCAGCTGGTTATGGTTCCTAAAGGTCCATTCTCTAGCTCAGCATTGCTGGGGGAACAGTACACTCTGGCCTTACTGTCTCTCTATCCTGATATGTTCTCTGCACCCGGGGTTCAGCTGGGGAGAGTGAGTGGGGCAGCTACCTCTACTCTGCTCTGCACCAGCTGAGGAAAACCCCCTCTCCCCGCACTGCCTGAAGGCAGCCAAGAATGTGGCCTGCTTGTAAAATGCTTTGAAGATGAATGCTGTGTAAATTTATTATTACTGTCTGTGTGTTTAAAATTTGTATCTCTGTGTAATAAGCCTTTTACCTCTTATTTTACACCCTTAGGAATAATATTTTTCATGTGACATTCTGAGCTGGCTGAATCAGTCCCATATCTTATGAATTACTGGGCAAAAAATGCAAATAGCCTCTAGAGGAATGTGTCATGAAGCTATAGGCTGACCGATTAGATGCTAACTTCTTCTGTTCACTGAGCTCACTCAGGAAGCTTGTTTATAACCACTGTCAGTTGCTACGAGAAGCTGAATAGGACTCTTTGGAGCATCTTCAGTGCACCTCGACCCCTCCCAGATGGGAGAACATAATGCAATAGGAATGAAACTGCTCAAGTAGATGTGCCCTGTTCGTATGCCCATAATTATCTTTTAAAAGACGCTTAAAGCATTATTACCTGAATTATGTTAATGTTCCTCACTATCAGCCTGATACTACCCAGCCCAAAACTCCCTAGCAGGAAAAACATCAACAATTGCATTAATTCTGGTACCTGTGTTCCTTTGTGACCATTTATGCAGGAAATTTAAACACAGTATTAAGGAACTGACTGGTCAGGTTTAATCTGACACTTACAGCTTCTGTGACTTGTGACTAAGATGTGCTTTTTTCAGTTTTATGTTTCCCCTTCCTTTTATAATGTTAAGCCCTGATCCTGTAAGCCAGTGTCCTGGGCCCACTGGGGGGGCTGCGAGCAGGTTTCAGGGGGTCCGCCAAGCAGGGCCAGCATTAAACTTGCTGGGGCCCGGGGCAGAAAGCCAAAACCCCAATGCCTGGGGCTGAAGTTGAAGCCTTACAGTCCGCACAGAGTAGTTTACCGGGAAGAGACCTTAGTTTATTTATAGAGAGTATTAACTTCCTCATCAATCTTGTGGAAAATAGCTTCCTTTCTAGAATTAAATTTACTTGCAAAAGTTATCAACCCCCCTACCTGCTCCTATTTGGTGAGGCCTGAAAGTCTGTCTGGGCCATTCTAGGAGAGCGTTTTCTCCCCCCAGCAACTCATTGGATTTTATTTTATTTTCACTTTTGTGTTAGCCTCTCAGTGCATCTTGTTGCTTATTATGAAATAAGCAGTGGTGGTAGTATTACAAGTTAGCACTACTTTAAGGGATGCACTTCTATTGCAGAACCGAATTGTCCCTCTTTTCTCCTGGCTGTCCAGGGAAGTTCTGGGTGAGTTGAGAGTTTTGGAGTGGGAATTGTGTCAGAGGGTCTATGGGTGTTATTTTTTGGAGATCACTGTTTTTCATGGACCGTTTATACTGATTGAGTTATTAGATAATATGATTATGAATCAGAATAAATGAAACACATGACTGGGAACTAAGAGCGCTGGGTTTTAGTCCTGGCTCAACCACTGACTTGCTGGGTGACCTTGGGCAAGTCATGACACCTGCCTGCGCCTCAACTTCCTTATCTATAAAATATTGATGATAGCACTTACCTTTCCAAAGGGTCAATGAAGGGTGCTAAGTATTATTACTCAACTTTGGTTTGGTGTGGGGTTTTTTTTGTGACTGCTTGGGTAGAGGGAAAGAAGGTGAGTCTTCTTAGTACTATTGCTGTAGCAGACACATCTGTTTATGGTTCGCTGGGGGTATTGCTTTAAGAAGTTACTGTACCATATCAGCTGAGAATAAGGAGACGCTTAACTGGAGACACTTTCCTGTTCTTGTTTCAGGGCATAAGGAAGATCTTATCTAATTTGTTGTCTTCCAAACACTTTTCTTCAGAGAGTCTGAATGTGCCATAGGCCCTTTGGAAACTCATATTTAAGTGTCAGCATTGGCTTTGGTTTTTCAAATCAGTCCACTGATGACCAACTCTCCTGACTAGGTCAGGATGACTTCTTAGAAGGCCATTCCTTTGTGGAACTCACCTGTATAAGGATTTTCTTTGCCACCAACGAGCAGTGACCTTCAGGACCACACTTTTGCTTGGGAGGGGTGGGGGAAGAGATGGACTTAAAACCAGTGGTGAGCTGGAGCCGGTTTGCACCGATTTGCTAGAACCGATTGTTAAATTTAGAAGCCCTTTTAGAACTGGTTGTTCCGCAAGGGACAACCGGTTCTAAAAGGGCTTTTAAATTTAATCGGCCAAAAGTGGCTCCTTAGGCGCTGACTCCATGGGTGCTCCAGGGCTGGAGCACTCACCGGCAGCCCCCATCCCTGCCTACCCCCATCCCCGGCCCCAGCTCACCTCCGCTCCACCTCTGCCTCCTCCCCTGAACGCGCCGCCCTGCTCTGCTTCTCCGCCCCCCAAGGCTTCTTGTGAATCAGCTGTTCGTGGGGGAAGCCGGGGCAGGCTGAGAAGCAGGCGGTGACTTCCTGCTCAGGCCCAGGGAGGCGGAAGTGAGCTGGGGCGGGGGGGGGCACGAGGAGGGCCGCCTGCGCCGCAGCAGGTAACCCGGAGAGGGGGGCTGCGCAGGGGAACCGCTCCCCGCCCCAGCTCCCCTCCGCCACCCTCAGCCTGAGTGCAAAGCCGCCACCTGCTTCTCAGCCTTCCTCGGCTTCCCGCCGAACAGCTGATTCACGGGAAGCGGGGGGGGCGCGCGCGGAGAAGCAGTGTGAGGCGGTGCATTCATAGGCGGAGCGGAGGTGAGGTGATCTGGGCTGGGCGCGGGGCGGGGAGCTGCCGGTGGGTGCTCTGCACCCACCAAATTTTCCCCGTGGGTGCTCCAGCCCCGGAGCACCCACGGAGTCGGCTCCTAAGGTCCCACTTTGATGTGATCAGTGGGGGGAGCGGCCGCTCCCCCCCCAGCTTCACTCCCCCGCCATTAGGAGCCAGAGGGACCTGCTGGATACTTCCTGGGAGCTGCCCCAGGTAAGCACCTCCGGGACTCCCCACCTCGCCCCCCGGCAGGTCCCTCTGGCTCTTAGGGGTGGGGTGGGCACCCACTACGGTGGCCCATGAGATACTCCTACCCGATTTTGGGGGCAGTTGGGTCAGGGAGGTGGGTGGATGGGGCAGGGGTCCTGGGGGTGGGGGCGTCAATGAACGCAGGGGGTTGGATGGGGCAGGAGTGTCTGGGGGGTGGGGGTGGGCAATGACCCCCTCGTAGGGTGAGGAGGGAACCGGTTGTTAAGATTTTGGCAGCTCATCACTGCTCAAAACTACCCTTGTGCTCTCTTCCGGATGTGCAGTCTGGTGCATGAGTGGCTGAGCTGTGCCAGTTGAGTGTAGCAGATTTAGCCAGATGAGCAAATTTCTCCTGCTGCTCAGAGCATCTACTGGAAGGCTGAGGTAGGTGACTAGTTCACATTTTTCAACCTCAGGTCATACAGGCTGGTCGGATAGTGCACTCAGGAAGCTAAAGTTCAGGTTAGCATTGGGACTGTAAGGCAATAAGGGATTAAATATCACTTGTCTTAAGTGGGGTTTTGCTTGTCCCAGGCTGTTGTATGATTGAATGCTCCTAGTCTGGGGCTTCATCAGAGGGCGAATGTGCTTCATGCAGTAATCAGTGGGGCTGGAGCGAATTGAAATGAAGTGAGGCAGTATTGTGCATGTGAAGGTTGCTTACAAGGACGCCTCTCTAACGATTATCTGAGTAGGCAAACGATATATTGTGAAGTTTGAATGCTCTATTACATTGCAGCTGAACAGGACTTTCTCAGTGGTACTTTTGATCCACCCACGCAGGGTGTGGTGACATGTATGGCACAATTGATGGTGGCCTCTAATCAGTGCATGTCCTTTCATGCCCTTGCTGTGCTGTGAAGAAGTCCAGTGGAAGCTGCACTCAGCTGTGTTAATTATTGAGAAGTTAGACAAACAACTGCATAAGGAGCGCTTGAGGTGCTTTAGTTTCTTAAAACATAGCACAGGATTAATAGAGTTAAAGATATTTCTTGAGCTGGTGATCAAAATTACACTTTCTTCTGGGTGCAGAGAGACACCAGATTTGATTATGGAGACTGATGCACCCTCTCCCTTAGCTAGGTTCACTTCTGGTATTTCCTGAAATCCCATGTGGTGGTATTTCATTTGCATTTTCAAATATTACGTGCAACCCAAAATAATTCCCCATTTTTTGCCATAAGTAAAGCCTCTTTTTTGCCATAAGTAAATCTAAAACAACCTCTCCACTTGCCTGTCTTTAAGTTCAGTGTTCTGTCTGCTAAGTTGGAAGAAGCACATGTGCTGAGGATGAAGCTGAGCAGAGAGTGCTCCTGTGATTGGTACTTTGCTCCCTGAGCTGCTTTTGTGCTTAATGCAGAGCAGTGACTGCAGATGAATAAACTCTCCACTTCACAGCTGAACAACACTCGGGCAAAGAGATCCACGAGGCCTCCTATGGAGGGATGAGAGTGGAGCAGAGCATTGTGCCCCTGCCTTTCAGCTGGAATATCTGGGAAAGATTAATGCTCAGTGTTTTTTTTTTTTCTCCCTCCCTCCTCCCAGCAGAGCGGGGAAGAGGAGGGCTCCACATTTACCAGACATCTTATTAACCAAAGGCTGATAGGGAAGATTGAGGAAGCTTTGGTGGTTTCCAAGGGTAAGGCTGCATTTCCAGTATCATGATGAGGGAGGAGTTCTTAGGTACTGCCTTGAACTCTGTGTGACAGATATTGCAACCCCATGCAGTAGCTTTGGGTGCCATTCTATTAAATTTATGGAAGCTTTATGTATGATTGTGTTCTACTCCATCAGAAGGGTTACCACAGCTCCTACAGAAGCTACCTACAGTGGGGGGCTGATTAAGGTGAGTCACTGGGACTAAACAAAGAACACAGAGAAAGAGCTTTTAGTATGAAAGGATGAGCTTGAACTGACACAAGGCTTTCTTTCTGATCCAGCAAACAGACAGGACCTTCTGTCCAAGAGGGATCCATACCCTTCTGTAAAGGTTGGAAAGACTTTGGCCTGGTAGGGTCCCATAAAACTGATGGGTGAATCCTGTATGTTTAGTGTGTGTTTAAATCTGTTGATTGTTTTTATTATGTTTTCTCTGCAATGCTTTTACCTCAAGAATAAATATGCTTGCTTAGAATGAGCGGTGTAATAACTTGTAACTGCTGGCAATATGCTGTTCATAGCCGTCAGAGAGAAAGCAATGCACAGGTGCTGGCCTTTAGGCAGATTGGCCTGCTGGGGATGTCACAGTGTAAGGCAGGGAGCTGTGCAGCCTTAAAATCCCCAGTCTGAAGGAAATGGAACAAGGGTTCTTGCCCAGGGACAGGTGATGGTTGGAGACCTGAGGCCTGACTGGCAACTCCTGGAGTGCACCATGGAAGGAGGGGAAACAGATGCAGTCATCCTGAAACTGGCACCCTGCTGGAATGACTGGCTCCACCTTGAGTATGGGCCTCTGGCTTGTAGGTTTAGTCTTCTGGTAGAAGGTGTTTGGTTAGATGTTTTTCAAACCATAGCCAAGGAAATTGTGTGTGTATGGGAGAGAACTGAATTAATCTAGACTTCACTTTCTTTGTATTTTAACTGTAGATCTTAGAAATTTGATCTAGAAAGACTTAACAAGTCAGCTAATACGTCCCTTCCTGGTCTGTCTAGTGCAGGATTGTTCTCTTCAGTATATTTCTAGTAGTTTATCCTAGTCTAAATCTGTTAAAGATGGGGCTTCCACTCCTCTTTGGAGATTATTTCACAGAATAATAGATTTCACTCTTGGGATGTTTTCCCTGAGATTCAACCTTAATTTTTTTCTATATTTATTTCATGGCATGATTCCTAACTTTATTACCTCAAAATGTCCTAGGAGCTTCTCAAAGACAAGTACAGAGGTGGTTCCTGCTCTGAAGAGCATAAATCTAATGTAAGTAGAACACAATAAGCCAGGGTCATAAACAGACAAAAAACAGGGGGAAGGAAAGGGGAAAGACAAGGGTGGTACTATCACATAGCTACTTAGTAAGGTATGTATGTCTCTTGATGCTCCATTCATTTAACGCTTCTTGCTTCTCTTTTATTTCCTGCCTCACTTCTTGTAGGTGAGATGGGAGAATAGAGCTTTTTTAGAGGTGATTTCAATGAGGCAAGGGGGGTGGCTTGTCAAAAAGTTTATGGAAGGTATTTCACACGCAGAGAGACAGAGAGGAGGAGGTGGAGAACAAAGGGGACATGAAGATTGATAGGATGGAATGTAAGTGAAGACAAAGTCAGAGGGAGGGTTGTAGATCTTTGATTGCCAAGGACAAAGAGTTCAAACTTGCTGTGCAGTGAGGTGGAGAGCCGTGGAAAGATTTATAGAAGGGGTGACATGACCACACAAGTAAGATGACTTTGGATGGACTGGAGTGGAGGCAATATTGGTATCTAGAAGAGAGGGGAGGGTGGTGGCAATAAACCGTGTGTGAGGTGTCAGGCTATAGATGAGTGGACTGAAATGAAGGAGGCGAGTCTTGGACTTGTTCTGCATAGGCTAAACACATGGCCTCAGGTGCATACCAAACCTCATGCACAGCTTTCCCTGCATGAATAACATGTGGCTTCGGGTAAGAACAAAACCCTCTGCTCAGTTTCTCCAGGGAGCTGCAGCGGGTGTGCCATGTTCTCTTTCCTGCCTGAAGCCAGAAGGGATTTCCTGTGCTTGAAGTGCAAGTTTGTGCCTATACTGGAGGAAAAGATTCTTGGATTGGAGGGGCAAATTGAGATGCTAGTAAGAATTGGAGAAGTTGAAGAGTTCTTAAGACAACCAGGTTGACAAATCACCAGTATCGCAGGTTCAAGGAAGAATGGAGCTGGCCACAAAGGAATCCGTTACAGAGGAAGTCAGAGAGGAGGCCTGGTCATTCGTAACCACCAGAGACAAGAGGTCATGGCAGTATTCCACATGGTTGGAGACAGATGAGAATAGCCAGACCCTGGCCACAAGGGAGAAGAGAAATGGGAGGCATTCCCACAGCTAGAAGTTTCAAATTGATACCAGGTTCTCAATATGGAATCTGTGGAAGAAACCTCTCAAGCTCCAGCAGGTTGAAGGAAACAGAGAGACATATGGGACACACGTGCAGATGGCAGCTTGGTCCAACCTCTAAGAAAATCAAGCTTACCTGCAAAGAATTCTCTAGCCATCCAAGGCAGTCAGACTATCCTTGTTGGAGGTTCAGTACTCAGAAGAACTGAATAAACATTCTGCAAGGAACAGGCAGACAACAGGAAAGTGTGTTACCTTCCCAGAGCCAAGACATGAGATGTCACTCTAAGACTGGATATGCTTCTGAAGTCTATGGGCAAGGATCTGTTGGTGATGGTGAGGGTTCATATTGGCACAAATGACACTGTGTCACGGGATATCACGCAGATAATAGATGACTTCAGGGAACTTGGAAGTGTGCTGAAAAAAAAGACTGTCCAAGCCATCTTTTCTGAGATCCTTCCTGTTCCTCGAGCAAAGGAAGACAGAAGGCAGAAGATTCTGGAAGTGAATTGTTTACTAGGTGAGTGGTATAGGGTGAAGGGTTTTGGTTTTATGCAACATTGGTCTACCTTCTGTGGGGAGAGGGGGCTGCATAGTTTGAATGGTCTCCATCTCAATAGAAGGGGAACCAATCTCCTTAGGAATAGGCAGTCTAGAATATTCAGGAGAGGATTTAACTAGTAGCAAAAGGGGAGGGTAAAAAGAGGGAAGATATGAGCACTCAGCACAAAATTGAGATGCTGAGAACAAAATTAATCAAGGAACTAAAGGACATGAGGACAAGAAAGTCTTTCTTTGCCTATAAACCAGTGCTAGGAGTCTGGGTAATAAGAGGAATTGGAATTGCTCATTTATGAGCATAAGTCTGAGCTAGTTGGTATTACTGAAACGTGGTGTGATATGCACAATTTAAATGTTATGACCATTGCTTTTCATTTATTTAGGAAGAACTGAGTGGGCAAAAGGGAAGGGGGACTGGAATGCGATGTAAAAATGGCATTACCTGTTTCCAAGTCACTGATAACTTGGAATAAAATGATGTTGAATGCTTATGGATCAATATCCTAACAGATAAAGCACAAGATAGGGCACTAATTGATGTCTCCCGGAGCGCTGCTTTACTCTGCTATATCCGAATTCGTGTTATATTGGATTGCATTATATCGGGGTAGAGGTGCAATAGATGACAATTTCCTGCCTCAAAAAGTGTTGCAACCACACAGGGGAATTCTGTATTAGACCTTGTCCTAACAGATAAAGAGGAACTGATCACAGAACTAAAAATTAATGGTAGATTAGGTACAAGTGATCATGACTTGATCACATTTATATTGTACAAGCAGAATAAAGTCCAGACTAGTAATATATATACCTGGTACTTTAATAAGGCTAATTTCACAACTCTGAAAATAATTGAGCTAAATCAGCTGGGAGGAAGAACTTAATCAGAAAAATGTGAATGACAATTGGGAATCATTTAAGAATGCCCTTAGATGCCCAAAAAAGCCACAATCGAGAAAGAAAGTTGTGCTGGTTCAAAAACCTGACCTGGTTTAGAGGGGATGTGAAGAAAGTTGTAAAATAATAATAATAATAAAAATAACAAATGGAAGAAAGGGGAAGTTGATAGTAAGGAATATTAATCCAGATGTTCAAAATTCTAGAAAATTGGTAAGGGGAGCCAAAGGACACAAGGCAAAATCTGTGGCCAGCAGAGTGAAGAACAATAAGAAGGAGTTTTTAAAGTATATTAGGAACAAAAAGAATTATGACAATGGTATTGGTTCATTGCTAGATGGAAATGGTAGAACTATCAATAATAATGCAGAAAAGACAGAAGTGTTCAATTAATATTTCTGTATTTGGGGAAAAAAATGATGATACCACTCTTTCCATTCCACTAGTATCTCTGGAGGATGCTAAACAGGAGCTACTAAAATGAGACATTTTAAAATCAGCAGGTCCAGAGAACTTGCATCCAAGAATTTTAAAAGAGCTGGCTGAGGAGCCTGCTGGACTGTTAATGTTCATTTTCAATAAGTCTTGGAGCACTGGGAAAGTTCCAGAAGACTGAAAGAAAACTAATGTTGTGCCAGTTTTTAAAAAGGGTGAATGGAATGACCTTCCATTAGATATAGGCTTGTCTGCATCCCAGACAAGAAAATGGAATGACTGACATGCGACTCAACTAATAAAAAACTAAAGGAAGGTAATGTAGCTAATGCAAATGAACAGGAGTTTATGGAAAATAGATCCTGTCAGATGAACTGGATATCTTTTTTTTTTTTTTTTTTTTTTTTTACTGAGATTACAAGTTTGGTTGATAAATGTAGTGTTGCTGTAATATACTTAGACTTCTATAAGGCATTTGACTTGGTATTGCATGACAGTATGACTAAAAAAACTAGAATGATGTTAAAATTAACATGACCCATTAAATGAATTAAAAACTCACTAATGGATAGGTCTCAAAGTGTAACTGTGAAGAGGGAATCTTCATCAAGTGGTGTCCTGCAGGAGTGGGTTCTTGGCTCTATGCTATTTAACATTTTTGTCTATGACCTGGAAGAAAACACAAAATCATCCCTGATAAAGTTTGCAGATGACACACAAATCGGGGTAGTGGTAAATAATTAAAAGGACAGGTCACTAAATCAGAGCAATCTGGATGACTAGGTAAACTGGATGCAAGCAAATACTACGCGTTTTAATATGGCTAAATGTATACATCTAGGAACAAAGATTGTAGGACACACTTACAGGATGGGGGACTCTCTCATGGGAAACGGTGACTCTGAAAAAGATTTGGGGGTTGTGGTGAACGAGAACTCTGAGTGTGTCACTGTGGCCAAAAGAGCTAATGCTGGAATGTATAAACATGGGAATGTTGAGTAAGGTGCCACAAGTACTCATGTCCTTTTTAGGAGTAGAGAGGTTATTTTACCTCTGTATTGGTCACTGGTGTGACCGCCGCTGGAATACTGTGTCTGCCAGTTCTGGTGCGCACAATTCAAAAAGGATGTCAATAAATTGCAGAGGGTTCAGAGACGGGCGACAAGCATGATTTTAAAGGATTAGAAAACATGCCTTATAGCAGTGGTTCTCAACCTTTCCAGATGACTGTACCCCTGAAGCCCGAGCCCTGCTGCCCGGGGCTGAAGCACGTAACCTAGCTTCATGGGGTCCCCTGTGGCTTGCCAACCCATAACGCCAGCCCTGCACTAGTGACCCCCAAGTTGAGAAACACTGATCTAAATAAGTTGACGTACCCCCTGGAAGACCTCTGAGTGCCCACAGGGGTATGTGTACCGCTGATTGAGAACCACTGCTTTATAGTGACAGATTCACAGAGCTCTATCTATTCAGCTTCACAAAGAGAAGTTAAGGGGAGACACGATTACAGTCTATAAGTACCTGCATGGGGAACAATCGAGCAGAAAAAGGTATAACACAGGCCATGGCTGGAAATTGAAGCTAGACCAATTCAGACTGGAAATAAGGTATACATTTTTAACAGTCAAAGTGATTTAACCATTGGAACAATTTACCAAGGTTTGTGGTGGATTCTCCATCACTGACAATTTTTAAATCAAGATTGGATGTTTTTCTAAAAGATTCATGGCAGCTTCAAGAAAAGTATATTCCAGGTCCTTAGGCCTCTTTTAAGTCACGATCATCCTCTGGTGCTGCAGAGCAGAAACTGGATTTTGAATGAAATGCATCCTTTGGGCACCACTTGCACAAGGGAGATATTAATTAATTAATTGATTATTTATATCAGTGGTTCCCAAACTTGTTCCACCGCGTGTGCAGGGAAAGCCCCTGGCGGGTCGGGCCGGTTTGTTTACCTGCCGCGTCCACAGGTTCACTGATCGCGGCTCCTAGTGGCCGCGGTTCGCTGCTCCAGGCCAATGGGGGCTGCTGGAAGCGGCGGCCAACACATCCCTCGGTCTGTGCCACTTCCAGCAGCCCCCATTGGCCTGGAGCAGTGAACCGCGGCCACTGGGAGCCGCGATCAGTCAACCTGTGGACGCGGCAGGTAAACAAACCGGCCCGACCCTCCAGGGGCTTTCCCTGCACACGCAGTGGAACAAGTTTGGGAACCACTGATTTATATTATCAGAGCGCTTATAGGCCACGATCAGGACCCTGTTGTGCTTTGTATTGTACAAACATAATGAAAGAACAGACTTAGTGTTCTTGCCCCAGCAGCTTGCAATCTAGGAAATCATGCTATGATGTGTAAGAGGGTCTAAATTGTTGTAAATGTTAAATGTCTTTCTCCCACATTAGTTTTCATATGAACTCTCAGGAATCAGTTTTGTGACCTGCTGGGATCACGTAGAACCATGGATCAGAATGTGTATCTAAGAACTGTCAGATGCTTTAGTCCACTAAAATAAACCCCAACCCTTTATTTTGTTTCTTCATCACATGCTGTGTGATGTATCAGTCCTGTGAGTTTCTTTCCTGGTTTGGAAGTAGCCACTTTGAATGAATGCACCTGTCTCAGTGGTATTGTGCTCTGAATTGTTGCATGCCAAACGAATGTACGTTTGTTTTTTTGGGGGGTTGGGGATAGACTCACAAAATAGCTGTGCAACAGGAATATGGTAGGTGGATTTCAGTAAAGTCTTTGAACGTTTTTTAAAAAACATAAGAAACTAAAGGTGCTGTTGCACTCCCAGGGAGAAAGTTAGCACATCCCCAAAATAACTGTAATAGTCAAAAACAAGACACAAGATCATGAAAAACTGAAACATGCTTGCTGTGTTTTAGATTGGCTTCTGAAAACACAAATTAACTTGCTCTTTCATCTGTTAACCTGCTTGACCTAATTTTAAAAGAAAGGAGGAAGTATGGGGAGCAAGAACAAAACAAACTCACCCTTGAACTGCACTCCCTGCCCTCCCAGAAGAAACCAATCCCAAATAAGCTTAAAATAACAATTTTAAAGGGAAAATGACAAATAGTATCTCCTAGGCAAAAGATCAAAATGTTGTCTTTTTAAAACAGACCAAAACAAGTCCCTAAACACTGGCAGAATCATTCAAATAGTGGCTAGTGTACACTTGATGATCTCTGGACTGTAAGGCCCCACTTCTGAGAGTTGCTTTGTGCAGAGCCCTTTTGAAATCAGTGGGGCTCTGTGTAAGCACAGGGATTCAGGCACATGGAGTTGATGGCAGTATCCGGGCCTGTGTTGCTTCCTGTCTAGTTGTACAACTCCTTTTTGAGTCTGACTTGATACAGTTACCCAAATTCAGGCTTGCTATACTCAGGTGCATCTGAAGTCAAAGGAAGGATGCTTGCTTATACCAACTCTGAATTTGGCTCAATGGCTCAGAAAACTTGCTACGTTAATGAATCCAGATTGGTTTGAGTATGAATGCTGTCACTGGGATTGAAAACTGGCTGGAGGATCATAAACAAAGGGTTATGATAAATGATAGTGTATTGAATGAATTGGAGGGGCAGGGGACTCCTTAAGAGGGTGCTGCAGTGATTGGTGTGGTGCCTTCTTTTATTTCACATCTTTAATCTGGAAGAGGTGTTAAAAAGCATGTTAATTACATTTGCAGATAATACTAAATTGCAAAGAATGGAGGAGAGAACGATGAGGAGAGAAAAATAATACAAGAGGGACAAAGAGGCTAGAAATATGAACACAAAATAACGAAATGAGATTCAACATGGCCCAGTTCAAGTGATTATAGTTTGAGCAATAATTTTGATGCCAATAATTTACTTGGCATTGCACACACAAATAGAGAGCTCCCTCACCTGAAGAGCAAAATAATTCAAAATGCAGATGCTTAATGGGAAGAAGACACTTGAAAAGCATTGAGTCCCCATAGCAGATAGCAAATAAGATATGAGATTGCAATGTGATTTGCAGTAGATAAAGGCCTTTTTGATTTTTGGGCAGTATATAATAGCAGCAAAAATACTTACCTCTCTTCATCTGTAAATTTCCAAGCACATTCAAAAGCACAGTTTACAAATGGGGAAACTGAGGCTCAGAGACTTGCCCATGGTCACCGAGCAGGCCAGTGGCAGAGCCAGGAATAGAACCCAGGTGTCCTATGTCTCAGTTTAGTCCCCATCCACTGGGCCACACTGCTTATCTCTCTGTGTGGGGATACCCCAATATATTTCTAACACAGTGATTCTCAGCACTGGTTGTAGTGTTGTCTGCTGAAGCTGTTATGCCAGTCTTTTAAGTCTGTACTAATTAAGTCCAGCTTGATTGATAAATAAAACCTGCGCTTTCCAATGGTTTGTAGGGTTTAGGTATCCAGTATTTTCTTTCAGCCACTTCCAGATTCAGTTAAAAAGAATTATTCTACAGGACAACCCTGCTTGGGAGGATTCCTGCAAGGCTGCAGCTCTAGCATGAAATTGATGGCAGCCTGGTTGGTTTCACTCTCCTACACCTAGGCCTTTGGCATAGACAGTGTCATAGATTAGGCCCCTATCAGTTGCACTCTACCTGCCTAGAGGCTGAGGATGAAATTAACTATATGGCTGTCAGTTTGAGTCTGGTGCTGCTCATGCTATTGTATGCAGGAACAGCAATGCCAGCCCAGAAGGAAGAAGGTTGAGGGGGGAGAGAGATTCTAGAAAAGATGGGACAAATTTTCTGGTTTTTTTTTGTTTTGTTTTGTTTTGGTGAGGTGGAAATAGGGAAGCGATCCAGAGCAAAGAAACCATCCATTTAATTTAAGATGGAGACTGCATTTGAGTCTTTCTTCTACTAATCGTAATAAAAATTAAACTTAAGTAACTAAAGAAATTGAGCAAACTTACTCTCTTTAAAATTTTCAATTCGCCTATACTTTGAAATTGTGTACAAGAAGATACTTGCTCAGAGCTCCCCAGCCACTCTCCTGGTAAGGTTGAAAAGAGGGGCAAGGATGAGATAGGAAACTCAGCTGAGGCTCTTAGTAGAACACTTCAAAAGCAATGGAAAAATGCTGCCTATGAAACTGCAAAAGTATACTCAAACTAGCACTCCTGTTGAATCAGCCACATCTTAATTTTCAAGGTTACAGAGTTACACTCTATTACAGGAGTGGGTGGGTGAGGTTCTGTGGTGTGCAATGTTTGGGAGGTCTGACTAGGGGTGGGCAAACTTTCTGGCCCGAGGGCCACAATGGGGTTGCAAAACTGTATGGAGGGCTGGGTAGGGAAGGCTGTGCCTCCCCAAACAGCCTGGCCCCTGCCCCCTCCCACTCCTCCCCCCCGAACCCCTCCAACCTCCCCCCCCTTCCTTGTCCCCTGACTGCCCCCTCCTGAGATGCCTTGTCCCTAACTGCCCCCCCAGGACCCTGCCCCCTATCCTGCCCCCCCTGCTCCCTGTCCCCTAACTGCCCTGACCCCTATCCACACCCCTGCCCCCAGACAGGTCCCCTGGGACTCCCCGCCCTTATCCAATCCCCCCGCTCCCCACCCTCTTACCACGCCGCTCAGAGCAGCAGGAGCTCGCAGAGATCACCACCCGGTAGGAGCGGCGGGCCAGAGCGCTGCTGGCGTGGCGAGCTGAGAGTGGGGGGACAGCACGGGAGCGACTGGGGGCTAGTCTCCCCGTCCGGGAGCTCAGGGGCCAGGTAGGATGGTCCCGTGGGCCGTAGTTTGCACACCTCTGGACTAGATGATCATGATGGTCCCTTTATGACCCTAAAATCTATGATATGTATGAATTCAGTCAACAGAATAGCTTTGTAAAAAGATGTAAGCCCTCTTATAGTGGAGTGTAGCATCCTTGTCAGTCACGTTACAAGTATAGGTGAAAATGCTCACTTATGCTTCGTTTAAGCAATAGGAGCTTTGCTGTAAGGAACAGTCCAGCACAGGTTTAAAACTGGTTTTCATCTCCCTCCCCACAGTTATTTGTATAGCCTGTGACCCTTCATAAATCAGTTCAGAGCAGCAATAAGGGATGGTCTAGTAGGGCTCTTTCCATGTCTGAGTCAGTCTCCTGGGTGACATGTAAACATGACTCCTGCTGTGGAACATGGAACTGTGGCTTTGCTGAGTAAACTGGCTATTAACTCTGCAAGTAACAACATACGAACATTCTCATCTCTGCCCTTTTTATGAAGAGAACTAGCTAAGTGTGTTTCAAGAGCCACTATTGTATTCAGGGAGACTTTAAAATACTGGATAATGGTTTCCTTTTTTTCAATCTTTTGTGTGAATTTAGTGCTGGTAAAAGGTGCCAGGCTGACAGCCCTGCTGACTAAAATCCTGTTATCTACAGGACAGGAATAGCAGGGCCAGAAACAATGCAAGCATCCCCACCCTGCCACATCAGTGTTCCTCAGCCTAAGAGCACCTCTAGAGGTCAGACAGAAACCTAGTCTCCACTGGTCTCTGTGGAGATTGTCAGCCAAGGGGGCAATTAGTCCCATTTGTGTCAGTTGTCTGTGAACTGGGCTAAGATCCATCAATTCATAAGTAACAACTTTCATGCATTACTAATTTGAGCTTGGTTTCAGTTGGCAACCTACAGGAAAATAGCTCTGTCCCATTACTGGTTGTCTGAGCCATTTTGTCACCGCACAGTGTAACATTAACACTTAGGCCTGCCATGAGTGCTGGGGGCTGGACTAGATGACCTCTCGAGGTCCCTTCCAGTCCTACAATTCTGTGATCTTCATCAAAATCCTTTTGAGGTGGTGCAGTTTTTCAGTATTTTGTTCCCCTTAATTGCTGATTGCCGAGATATTTGTGTGAATGGAAGTTTTCTCCTCTAATCATTGTCAAAATTAATCCGTGTTGTCACAATGCACTGTGATCAATACCAAAATTCACTAGTGTGAAATCGTTAAGTGTTAGATCTTTAGATGATCCTTTCTTTGATTAAGCATAGGTGGCAAAGCTGAGCTTTACAACATTACCTGTGATAAGGGACAGTCAGGATAGCATATCATAGGGGATATTATCTTTTTGTAAGGTATTCAGAGGTATTGAGTTGTCTCCAGAGTTAGCCTTTGTAACCTTGAAGTCTTTTTGCTGTTACCCTCATCCTCTTGTTTGACACTCATGTGTCATATCTTGTTTCAAACTGACTGTAGGCTCTTTGTGGCAGGCATGTTATTGTTATGTATCTGTACAAGATCTAATACAACAGGGCCCTGATCCTGATTAGGGCCTTTAGGTACTAGCACAGTTAAATACCAGATGATAAATAGTGTGCCCAAGGTTCTCTAGCAATCAAGTTTAGATCCAGGGATATTCAGTTCTTTCCTCCATTTAAATTGTTTGATTATAACGTTCACTGGGGTTGCACAAACATGTCTTCAAATGTGTTGCACAAGTATAAACAAGGGCATAATTTCACTCTGCAATTGGAACTCTTCACTAACAATTCTGATGGTGCGTGAAAAGGAATGGAATCCAGCTGCCCCTCCAACAGCTGTAGTGATCTTGCAACAAAAGGAGTGGTGAAATGCAGTGACCTTATTTTAGTTGGGTATGACTGAATGCTCACTGGGGGCAGGTGATATACAAAGAAGGTGTCATTTTTACATAATCACTTCTCAGAGACCTGCACATTCGTGTTGCATTAAACTGGTTAATTTTGCATTTTAATGCAAATGTAAGATTAATTATTTAGTGCCCACTTAACCTTAGTCCGGAGAGAAAAGAAACCTATGCCAGTTCCATAGACTTGTAGCCATGGGGACTATTGCAAAGAAAAGAAAATCTCCTGCTTAGAACATAGGAATGACCATACTGGATCAGACCAATGGTCCAACTAGCTCAGTATCCTGTCTTCTAACAGTGGCCGGTGCTAGATGCTTCAGAGGGAATGAACAGAACAGGCAATTTATCAAGTGATCTATCCACTGTCATCCAGTCCCAGCTTCTGGCAGTCAGAGGTTTGTTACTTATAACTGTTGCTTACAGGGTGTCAAATTGGCTGCCAATTTGAGCACCACGTGATTTTTATAGAATAATTACCAATCATAGCAAAATTGTTTGGAGTCTCCAGTTATGAGGGGATTTCTGAGGTTTGAACTAGCATTAGACACTGACCAGAAGAGCTACTCTTCTTCCCCCTTCTCTCTTGCCACTCCACCCTCCTCCCATTTTATTTATTCTGAGCTGGACACTTATATTGACAACAAGAATATCTAGAGTTATTATAATAGTTAATGGTAACAATTTTTGCTAGAATATAAAACCTCCTACTTCAGATTTTAAACCCTTCTCTATCAGGGATTAAGATGAGATCTTCCCTGTGGACGGATTATCCCACATCTGCCTACTGAATGGTTTCTTGCACATTCCTCTGAAGCATCTTGTAGCCTCTGTCAGAGACAGGATGCTGGACTAGATGGACCACAGGCCTCATCCGTTATGGCGATTCCTAGGAACTGCAGGTGATTTCCTTTCATGCTTTACATTTTCTTTTCAGAAAGAGCTGTGTATGCTTGTAGGAGTCTGTGTGTGTAACTGTAATTCGTGAATAGGCTTTGTTGTTTCCAGCTGTTAGATGTGACCATAGAGTCTTGTGTGTAGATCTTAACAGAGTGTTTGGTGATTGTTTAGCATTGGATGATTTGCCACTCATACCGTAGACCAGTGGTGGGCGACCCGCGGGCCACATGCAGCCCATCAAGGTAATCTGCTGGTGAGCCGTGAGACAGTTTGTTTACATTTGCCGCCACTTCCCGCAGCTCCCATTGGCCGGGAACGGCGAACCGTAGCCACTGGGAGCTGCGGGCGGTCGTGTCTGTGGCTGGTCAATGTAAACAAACTGTCTCGTGGCACACCAGCGGATTACCGTGACGGGCCATGTGTGACCCGCAGGTTGCCCACCACTGCCGTAGACGCTACAGATGTTGAGGCCTGCTTATTACTGATTTTTGGGGTATGCTTTTACATAAGAAATTTTAGAAACCTTGGTTTTTCTCACAAGTCCTTGCCTTTCCCCTCCCTTGTTTTCAAGCTTCTGAAATGCAGCCGAAGGCTTTTTTAGACCGACTTTGTCGCTCTTTAATGAGCTCTTGGCATGCTTTGTGCATCTCCTTAACGTGGCTTGTATTTTTAGAGCCGCTCGTGCTTGGAACAGATACAGCAATACCATGATCATTTCTCTGCTGAGAGTGCTTCAGAGCCTGAACTGTCTGACTATGGTGACTTTCCAAAGGGCTGGTGTAGCTAGCCCCTTACAAAATGGCCTATTGATAGGTGCAGGGAAATATGTACAGGTTATATATCCTGGAGGATAATGATTCACAGTGCTATATAAACACAATGATTTGAGGGCATTTTTCTGAGGCACGTATTATCTGTAAAGTGGGTATAGGGAAACTGACAAGGGAGGTCTCAAGTCCATGGAGGGAGCTGGTATTTAAAGATTTCAGATTTTGTCTGTTTAGCTAGCACTGATGCTAGCAATGGTGTAAGTGCTAGTGAAGACCTCTTAACCACTAGGTTGTCTATCTCAGGATATGCTAACGTTTCCACCATTGTCAGCTCTAGCGGAGCTGCACTGATGCTTGACCAATAGTCATGTGTAGTTGTCCCCATAGAGAAATGTATTCTACTGCTACTAACAGCATGGTTTTGGTGGGATTTCTCACTGGAACTCCATTCTACCTTTCCGCTGTTAATTTCCATTTCTAAGCCATGGCTTAGAAGAGCTTTTAAAGGTGGGTTAGTATTATCTTTATAGATGGGGAAACTGAGGCACACAGACACTTAGCTGAGGTCACACAGCAAATAAGTAGCAGTGAGGAATAGATCCCAGCTCAAATGACACTCATTCTCTTTCTCTGACCACTAGACATAGAAGAATCATAGACGATTAGGGTTGGAAGAGACCTCAGGAGGTCATCTAGTCCAACCCCAACTAAATCATCCCAGCCAGGGCTTTGTCAAGCTGGGCTTTAGGATGGAGATTCCATCACCTCCCCGGGTAACCCATTCCAGTGCTTCACCACCCTCCTAGTGAAATAGTTTTCCTTAATATCCAACCTAGACCTCCCCAGTGCAACTTGAGACCATTGCTCCTTGTTCTGTCATCTGCCACCACTGAGAACAGCCGAGCTCCATCCTCTTTGGAACCTCCCTTCAGGTAGTTGAAGGCTACTATCAAATCCCCTCTCACTCCTCTCTTCTGCAGACTAAATAATCCCAGTTCCCTCAGCCTCTCCCCATAAATCATGTGCCCCAGCCCCCTAATCATTGTCATTGCCCTCCGCTGGACTCTCTCCAATTTGTTCACATCCTTTCAGTAGTGGGGAGCCCAAAACTGGATGCAGTACTCCAGATATGGTGTCACCAGTGCTGAATAGAGGGGAATAAGCACTTCCCTCGATCTGCAGGCAATGCTCCTACTAATGAAGCCCGATATGCCGTTAGCCTTCTTGGCAGCAAGGGAACACTGTTGACTCGTATCCAGCTTCTCATCCACTGTAATCCCCAGGTCCCTTTCTGCAGAACTGCCGCTTAGCTAGTTGGTCCCCAGCCTGTAGCGGTGCATGGGATTCTTCTGTCCTAAATGCAGGACTCTGCACTTGTCCTTGTTGAACCTCATCAGATTTCTTTTGGCTTAATCCTCCAATTTGTCTAGGTCACTCTAGACCCTATCCCTACCCTCCAGCTTATCCACCTCTCCCCCCAGTTTAGTGTCATCTGCAAACTTGCTGAGGGTACAATCCATTCCACCGTGCAGATCATTAATGAAGATGTTGAACAAAACTGTCCCCAGGACAGACCCCTGGGGCACTCCACTTGATACTGGCTGCCCACTAGACATGGAGCCATTGATCACTACCTATTGAGCCCAGTGATTCAGCCAGCTTTCTATCCACCTTATAGTCCATTCATCCAATCCATACTTTTTTTAACTTGCTGGCAAGAATACTGTGGGAGACCATATCAAAAGCTTTGCTAAAGTCAAGATCTGCTTACTTTGTCTCTGGTTCCTAATTAAAACCACAGGTAATGTAGCTCTGCATGCAAATTTGTACTAGCTTAACTTGCATGAGTTTCAAATCCATTTAGTTAAACTGCTGCTAATCCCTGCATGGGCAGAGCACCTTTACATTGGTTTAAACCCAGTTTATGTTGATTTAGTTTAATGCAGTTAGAATCTGCATTGGGTTAAATCTGCATATACCATGTTTAAATCAATTAAAGGGTGTCCACACTGGGATCTGCAGTGGTTTAAATAAATAAATAAAATTTAAAAGCACTTTAGTTAAACCCATGCAAGTTTGTAGGTAGACCAAGCCTGATTTCTGTTTCACTTTAAATTGTAAATGTTCAAGACCTTTGTGTAGATAGAGGCCTTGGTAGCTGCTGGAAGTGTGCGAGAGACAGATAAGTAACCTTATATGAAGTGGAACTCATAAATAGTTGTCTGTCCTGTTGTAATCGGGAGCCCTATTTTTACACATCCTGTGTTTTTTATTGAAGCTGTGTACTGCTATTTTTTTCCTTGTATGGTTCCATACAGGAAAAGAGAGAGGACTTTATTTTTTCCTCTCAAGGCAAAATTCTAAACTTCTGTTGAATGACATGTGTAACCAGGCGCAGACTCACAGGCAGCACCTCCTGCTGGTCGTCTCAGGGAATTAGTGTTCCAGCCTCAGGAGTGCCCTCTTCAGGCCAGTGTCTCGCCTTGCTGCTGGCTCCCTTGTCCCTCCCAGACCCCGGTGCTCCTTTCACTGGGTGCTCCCCCCTGGCAGTACCCCACAGTTCTGGGTCTTCCTGTCCCAGGGGAACCCCCCACCCACTATCCCTACCTCGCCTCAGTCGTAGGCTCCTGCCAGTCACCAGCTAGCCCCCACTCCCTGGGGCAGACTGCAGCATGAGCCACTCATCACAGGCAAGGTTGGGTTTAGACCTGCTGCCTCTACCTACCCATGGGCTGCCCCCTGCCATCCCAGTACCTATTTGGCCTTACTCTTGGCCTGCTGCCTTGCGGGTTTCCAGGCCGAGCTCCCCAGCCCCTTTGGCCTTCCCCCACCCCTGCTCCACCTCAGGTACTCTCTCAAGCTCCCCAACAGCCAGGCCCTTCTCCCTCTAAAGGCAGAGAGAGAGAGACTCTCTCTGGGCTTCTGATTGGGGCATGGCCCCCAGTTGAGGCTGCTTCCCCAATCATCCCCACTGCCTTTCTTCTTCAACAGCCCTCTCTCAGGGCTGTTTTAAACCCCTCTGGGCCCGAGTGGGTGTCCACCCCGCTACAAATGCTTAAATTTAAACCTCCTCCTCCTTCATTTCCCATGTTGTTTGAGTTTAGCTTTTTAAGCTACATGTGTTGTGGAGGAGGGAGATATGGAAAAGTGTTTTCTAAATCTCTGGGTGAGCTGTTTTATGCTCATGCATTGTCTGTTTACTGTGAATGATGGGTAAAAAATGTATGGCCTTCAAAATGTTTTGAAAGTAAAAAGTTCCAGGAGACTGGGTGGAAATCTCTCTCACCTCTAGGTGATAAAGGATGAAATTACAAGACAGGATGTTTGAGTACCACTGAAGAAAATCCATATATGGCACCACATGCTGTTGGGCTTGATAACTGTTCACGTAGATAGTATTCAAGAATAATTCCCTCCACTTCAGGAGTTACTGGTAGGGTGACCAGGTGTCCAGTTTTCGACCGAAACACCTTGTTGAATAGGGATCCTGGTGGCTCTGGTCAGCACTGCTGACTGGGCCGTTGACTGTCCAGTTCACAGCGCTGTGGGGCTGTTAGGCTCCCTGCTAGCCTCCACGCCACGTGGATCCCAGAAGCAGCAGCATGTCCCCCCTCCAGCTCCCATATGTAGGGGCAGCCAGGGGGCTCCGCACGTTGCCCCCGCCTCAAGCGCCACCCCTGCTGCTCCCATTGCCAGGAACCACTGCCAGTGGGAGCTGCAGGGTTAGCACCTTCAGACAGGGCAGTGTGCAGAGCCTCCTGGTCACGCCTCCGTGTAGGAGCTGGAGGGAGGACATGCTGCTCCTTCCGGGAGCTGCTTCAGGTAAGCGCCACCTGGAGCCTGCACCCCCAGGACCCACGCCGCACCCCAGCCCCCTGCCCCAGCCCTGATCCCCCTCTGAACCCCTCAATCCTAGCCTGGAGCACCCTCCTGCACCCCAAACCCCTCATCCCCAGCCCCCCCCCCCCCCCAGCCGCAACCCCAGCCAGAGCCCTCGCTCCCCCCGGGGCCCAACCCCTGTGCCCCAGCCCTGATCTCCCTCCTGCTCTCTGAACCCCTCGGTCCCAGCCCGGAACACCCTCCTACACCCCAAACCCCTCATCCCCAGTCCCATCCCAGAGCCCGCACCCCCAGCCGGAGCCCTCACCATCACGCCCCAACCCCTGCCCCAGCCCTGATCCCCCTCCTGCCCTCCGAACCCCTCAGTCCCACTCCTAGCAGATAACCAGCTGGGCTCAACTCTTCTGTTGATCTCCATTGGAATTAAGCAATAGTAATTGTATGGCACTTCAGTGCATAAGTAACAGTTTAATGCTAAGCTGGGGTTTGTAGTACTGTCTACTGACTGAAGTATTATCTGCACTAATCATCACAACTTGCACTGCTAGACAGAATCTCTTCACTAGCTCTGCCTCTGATGGATTGTTTCGTTGACCACAAGTCCTTTGGAACAGTCAGTACTCCTGAGATGTAAATTAGATTATAACCTAAACCTTAAATAGCACTGGTTCTTCAATTTGTGCAGGGCATTTGACATACCATGAATATGATTTTAATATTGTATTTTTTGTGTTTAGTTTTTTATTTAATTTAGTAATTTAGATTTACCAAGCCAATTGTAAATTTACATGTGATGAGTCTGTCTGTATGTATATACATGCACATATGTATACATAAAAACTTCTTTAGGTAGGAATATAGTGTATATGTTCTAGAATACCCAATGGTATTTACAGGGTAATACTTGACTTAAAATATATTTGCATATAGAGATATTTAGACTATTGTTAAATAATATAGACGGGGAGGAGGAGATGGCACTGAAACCATCTGGAATGTGAACATGCTCACACTGTCTTGTTTTAAGTCTCTAAACATTTGTGTGTGTTCTGTTTTCTGTTACAAATATACTTCGGAAGACGCATGATATTTAACTAGAACTCTTTTTATATACCTGACCTCTCTTAGAGGCTCAATTGAAGACATAAATTCATTAGAAACTAACCAGTATCTAATATATATAAGTACAGACCATATCCTAGAGATGTTGTTTTACAGTATCAATGGGGAATAAGGTTATATATCTTAAAGTAGCTTTATTGCAGGAAACTCATGTAGCAGAAATAGATGCCGATAAATCAAGAAGATGTGGGTAGGTGTTAAGTATCATTCATCATTGAATTCTGAGAGCGGAGGCACGTCTGTGTTAATTCATAAAAAGTATAACTTTTCAATATATACAGTCTTGATCTGAGCCTGAAGGAAGATAAGTTTTTCTTGAAGGCTGTTTCAGCTCAAAAATGTTAACTCTAGGAAGCATTTACAATCCAAATGGAGGTAATTCTGAATTTTTCAAAGACATTGCAGACATTCTTTCTAATACAACAGACATTCCTGTAATACTGGCAGGCAACTGGAATACTGTGCTAGATAGACATCTGAACAAATCCAGCTCTCAAAGCACAGTGGGCCAGCCCTCATTGTTTATGAATGAACTTTATTTAAAAGATGTATGGAGACAGAGACGCTTCCAGCAGCTCCCATTGGCCTGGAGCAGCAAACTGCAGCCACTGGGAGCCGCAATCGGCCGAACCTGCGGATGCGGCAGGTAAACAAACCGGCCTGGCCCGCCAGGGGCTTTCCCTGAACAAGCAGCGGAACAAGTTTGGGAACCACTGCTCTAGAGTACATTCATTTTATTCCAATTTGACTTTTTTCTTGTCTTCAGAACTGATTCCAGCATACCTAGTAGCAGTTATTGATGATATATTAATTTCAGATCATGTTCCAGTTATATTTACCATGGATGCTGGTTACACATCATTAAAATCTTCTAGGTGGAAGGTTTCGCTACTAAAAGATGCAAAGTTTTGTTCCACAGTTGATTCAGTCATCTTAACTTCATACAAGAAAATAAGCACTCTGTTATCTCTGATATCATCTTTTGAGGAGCTCAGAAAGCTATTGTAAAAGGTGAATGCATAAAGCATATCTCCCAAAAGGCGAGAGCGCGCGACTCAAGTTACTAGACTCTCTCGGGACAAGAAAATAGATGAGTCCCAGAGAACACACAAGAGTGATCCAAATAATGAAAACTGCTTACATTCTCTAATCAATTCCATGTCTAAATATAATGAATGCTTAACCAGCCAAGTTGAATTTGCACTCAGCAGGGTCAAAGATATTTTGAATGGGGTGATAAAGCTGGTAAACTACTTGCCAGAAGACTTAAGATGGAGGCAGCCAACAACAATATTTCCTTCTTATTGCAAGAGAAAGGGAGTTTCAATCTTGAACCAATAGATATAAATAATTAGTTTAAGCAATTCTGTCAAGCTTTATATAAATCAGACAACTAATTTGATGACTCTAATAAATTTGATCATTTTGTTGATCATTTTAATATCCTTACTTCAGGACAAGTGTTGCTTGTGGACAAAGCTATCACAACACAAGAAGTTGAACAGGCTATAAAAAATGAGCTCCGGCAAGCCCCCTGGGATGAATGGCTTTCTTGCAGATTTCTACAAAGCATTTTGTAATCAGCTATCTTCTATTCTTTCAAAGATCTTCTCTGAAACATCGAAAAAGGCACCATGTCTCGTGACATGAGAACTGCTTTAATTACTTTTAATATTAAAGAACAAAGATGGTTGCAAATGTGGTGACTTCTACCCCATATCTCTATTGAATACAGATTACAAAATTTTTAGCGACACGACTGAACACCATCACCCCATCAATTATACAGATCAGGTTGGTTTTGTTAAAGGAAGATTGGCTGCTGATAATATAAGAAAAATCGCTCAGATGTTCCTTCTATAGGTTTATTTCTAGAATCAGAGAAAGCTTTTGATAGGGTTGAATGGCCTTATCTAATGGCTGTCCTAAAAATAACAATAATTCAGATTTGGACCAATATTCCTGAATTGGGTCAGTGTATTATACAACTCTCCCCTTGCTTCACTCGGAACTAACGGAATTATTTCTCCCTCATTTCAACTAGAAAGAGGGACATGCCTGGGCTGTCCCCTCTTGCCCTCCTTAATGTCTGTTGAACCCCTGGCGATGTCAGCACTCAGCCATTGAAGGTGTGACTATAAACAGGAAAAAATATAAGATCAGTTTATATGATGCTGACATTTTTGTACTATTGAGGAATTCATCCTCATCAATCCCATCATTATTGAATATAGTGGATATTTTCTGAAAGATCTCTGGTTGTCACATTAACTGGAATAAATCCCAAGCTATGGATATATCCAAAAGACCAGATCCTTCTCAGTTTGTGTTTTCCATTTCAAATATGCAAGGAAATATCTTATTTAGGTGTTAAAATTTTGTCCTAATCTTCCCAAAATTGTTTCTATAAATATGGACTGTATATTAGAAGAAATGTCCAATGAGATAGAGGGAGGAGATACTTACAGGGGAGAACAGAAATAGACAAAATTAATATCTGCCCAAGATTATCTTTTATCATTAGCCTATTGTTTTTCAAGGTCTCTCCCTTGCTCTTTGTTCAGATAAATATGCCTATTATGCAATTTATGGGATAAAATGCTGCCTTGTTTGTCACACAAGATTCTTAAAAAATCCTGGGCAACAGGAGGTAGGGGGTTGCCAGATTTGTATCTCTATTATCTATCATTTTAAATGCACCCTATTGTAAGGTCGTTCCCCTGCACTAGCTCGATATGCACGCCGGCATATACCTTCTACTCCTGAGGCAATTCTGTGCCAAAAAATTCTGCACACACTGTTTTAAAATTCTGTGAATTTTATTTGTCAATAAATAAATGTGGAGGCTCTGGGAGGGCAGTGGGGAGCATGAGCCTCTTGGTGCACGGAGGTGGGAGATCACCCTGCAGCTCTCCCCATCCCTGGGACACAGACTCGGCCGTGAGACTGCACCCAATCCTGACGCAGCGCAAGGGCTTGGCCTGCCCCAGAAACACTGCGGGGCCCTGTCCATCTGCGTCAGGTGCATCAAGTGTGGGCAGGAAGGCCCAGCGCAACAGGATCCAAGTGTGGAAGGGCTTAGTGTGGGGCCATCCAGGTGTGGGGTGAGATGGTTCTGTGTGGGGCAATCTGGGTGCGTGGGGCTCAGTGCGGGGTCAGGGTCTGTGGGGGATCTGGATGCACAGGGCTCGGTGAGGGGGCTGGTTTCCAGGTGCAGGGGCAATGGGACTGAGCCGGGGTGGGGGGTCCAGGTGAAGGTGGTTGGAGCTCAGCGGCGGGGGGGGGTCGGGGTCTGGGTGCTGGGGGAATGGGGCTCGGTGGAGTGGGAGTCCAGGTGTGGGGGGCTTGTTAGGGTGGTCCAGATGCATGGGGGTGGGGCTCATTGGGGTGGGGGTTCGAGTATGGGGGGGCTTGGTGGGGAGTTATCTGGGTGCAAGGGTGTGGGTCCATGCAGGGTGGTGGGGCTTGATGGTCTGGGCGTTTGGATGCAAGGGAGGGGGCTCAGCAGGGGGTTCCGAGTGCAGTGGGTAAGGCTTGGTGGGGAGGATTTGGGTGTGAGGGACTTGGTGCGTGTGTTTTGGATGTGGGCGGGGGGGGGTGAGGCTCGGTGTGGGAGCCTGGATATGGGTGGCCCGGATGCATGGGGATTGGGCAGATGGGGGGGGGTGGGTCTGATCTGGTTGGGGTGTCCCCAGCCTTCCTCCTTCCCTGCAGTTATTTACCTCTCCACTGAAACCACGTGCCCATGCTCCTGTGGCTTTCCCGTCAGACAGTCATTTTTCTGCAGGGAAGCAAAGAACTCTGAGGACAACATGAATTCTGTGTGCGTGCAGTGGCACAGAATTCTCCCAGGAATAACCTTAAGTGGCTACCTATACCTTTAATGAAAAATCCAATCTTTGCATTTACATGGGGCAACATATTGATTACAGCATCCAATCTTACTTACTCTCTTCTTGTACCAGTGTGGGGTAACCTCCTGTCTCAGGATCAAGGCCATCGCCACACTGAAGACAATTTGGATAGAAAAAGGATTAATAAAAATTAAAGATATAATACAAGATGATAGACTGGCCTCTTTGGATTACATGTCTAACAAATATCTTCTATTGATGGCTCACATTTCTTTCTTTCAGTGGCTATGTTCAAGGATTTATGCAAGTACAGGGGACAATTGGTCTGTCTCAACTGTCTCACCTCTAGAAGATGTTAAGAAATACGGAAACAAAAGTCACTTTGTAGGAATTATTTATAGATGGTGTAGTGATTTGCATTACCCTCTCAATCTCAGTATTGAAAAATTGGAAAAAGAACTTCGCCTTACTGTCACCACAGAAACCTGGGAGGATATCTTACTTAATGTGAATGATAGTTCACGTCTTTTATCCTTGCGATTCTTCCAGAACAAGATATTAAACGGGTACTACACGACTCCAGAACATTTAAGGCTAGATTGGCATCACACAGTGAATGTTGGAGGTGCAAGCAGCAATATGCCAACCTTTCATACATCCTCTATACCTGTCAAAAATGCATGTGTTCTTGAACACCATATTAAGTGCTCTCTCAAAAACTTTGTGTTGGTATCTTTCCTTCTCCAAACTTGTGTACACTAGGGGTGCTGGATGAGTTGGTATTACCAATTAACATTAAGAAATGGATTGCAGTAGCTATTTTAAAGAGATATGGCAGTTTCCTGCAATATCTTTGAAAAACCTTATTGGATTAATTTTAAGTATCTTAGGAGTCCATTGTTTTAAATGCAAAGATTATGTATTATTGTGGGCTGGGATTTTATCCAACCTCCCTGAGGCGATGTGATGTGAACCCTGGGAGCTGTTGTGAATAGGGCCCTACCAAATTCATGGTCCAGTTTGGTCAATTTAATTAATAGGATTTAAAAATCGTACATTTCATGATTTCAGATATTTAAATCTGAAATTTCATGGGACTGTAATTGTGGGGGTCCTGACCCCAAAAAGGAGTTGTGGGGAGGTCGCAAGGTTACTGTAGGACGGCTACACTTACTTCTGCACTGCTGCGGGTAGTGGCCCTGCATTCACAGCTGGGCAGCTGGAGAGCGGCGAGTGCTGGCCAGAGGCCCAGCTCTGAAGGCAGAGCTGCTACAAACAGCAGCACCAAAGTAAGGATGGCCTGGTGTGGTACTGCCACCCTTATTTCTGCGCTGCTGCCTTCAGAGATGGGCCCTTCCTTGGTCAGCAGCTGCCACTCTCCGGCCACCCAGCTTGGAAGGCAGCAGTGCAGAAGTAAGGGTGGCAATACTGCGAGCCCCTTAAAATAACTTTGCAACACCGCCCCCCGCAACTCCCTTTTGGGTCAGGACCTCCAATCTGAGAAATGCTGGTCTTCCATGTGAAATCTGTGTAGTATAGGGTAAAAGCAAACAAAAGACCAGATTTCATGGTCTGTGACACATTGTTCATGGCCATGAATTTGGTAGGGCCCTAGTTATGAACTTCAAAGAACTGTATTGAACAATGTGCCAGACAAGAGTGGACTTTTGGGACTGTGTCCATGGATTTGCCTGGGGAATCTCTAGGAGGAGGTAAATAGAAATTTCTGTCCTCCCTTTACGCAAAAACCCAGCCTTTTGAAGCTGCACCCTCTGGAGAGGACCATTATCTGCTGATTACCTGTTCCCAGAATCTGCAGATCAAAGGCTCTAGAAGTATAAAAGAGAGACTGAACTATTCATGGCTGTTCTGGTTCTGAATCTGAGACAGTTATGAACTTGTAACCATGGGGAAAACCCAGTTGTGGGTTTTGAAGGACTGAGACCAACCAGAGCCCAATGCTGGAGTTGGGATGATCTCTGGTAAGCTTTCTCACGTGTGTGTGTGTGGGTTCTTTTGTTGCATTTAATGTTTTCTCTGTAATGAGAAAAGGAGTACTTGTGGCACCTTAGAGACTAACCAATTTATTTGAGCATGAGCTTTCATGAGCTACAGCTCACTTCATCGGATGCATACCGTGGAAACTGCAGTTTCCACGGTATGCATCCGATGAAGTGAGCTGTAGCTCACGAAAGCTCATGCTCAAATAAGGTGCCACAAGTACTCCTTTTTTTTTTGCGAATACAGACTAACACGGCTGTTACTCTGAAACCTGTTCTCTGTAATGCTTCACCTTAAGAATGTGCTTGCTTTAGAAAGAGCTGTGTGGTAACTTTTGACTGCTGGCCATTACAGCTGTTCTTGGCCTTTGGAGAGAAATCAAAGCACAGATGCTGGCCTGTTTATGCAGTCTGGCTTGTTTGGGATATCCCAGTGTAGGCAGGGGATTGTGCAGCCTGAAAACCCCCCAGCGAAGGGGGAGAGAGACGTAGGTCTCATCCCAAGAGAGGTGATGGCTGACTGAGGAACTGGAAGCCTAGAGTGGGTGACCTGATGGACCACGAGGAAATACAGGTGCAGTTGCCCTTAACTCTGACGGTACCATGTATATGTAAGGCCACTGTTGTCTGTTCTGTTAAATAAACTCTCCTGCTTTTAAACTTTTAAAGTGCTTGCATTTTAAAATGAGTTGGCACTGATGTTTCTTAGTAGCTTTTGGGACCCGGCTGTTGCTGAAGTTCTGAAAGCGCTAAGGCTATTGAAGTCCGTATCACTTGAACCCCAGTGCTGTCAACTTGAGAACAAAGCATTAGCTGGCTTCATCTAAAAGAAACTCTAGATTTAGTGACCTCAGGTGAGTGGGGAAAACTGGGTGATCAAGGGGGGGAAAAATGGAGGGAAACATTTTTAGTACCCTTTTTTTTTTTTTCCCCCTGCAGGGGAGAAATGTTAAATAAACACTTTTCAGTTCACCTCCAATGTCAGAAGTGTTGGGTAAATCCCACTGCCACCAAAGGTGTAAGGCAGTTCATAAGTGACATCTGAGATCTAGGCTTCACACTTGGCTTTTACCTCTGATCTTTGTGGTGCTGACAAGTGTAGTCAGTCATAATTCTTACACTGTTTGCACATGGCCTTCGTGATTTGTTTGCTTGCTCTCCCCCAGTTAGCCTTCAGGTTGATCTTTACACACTTTCTTCTGTAAGGGAGTATTGGATGAGTTTGTTTTTTCTAGGTGGATTGTGGATCTTAGGGCAGATGTTAAATACTTCTGACTGTGCTGACAGTTTCCAAGTGATGATTTCCAAGTGATACACTAGCACCCGTTTTCACAAATGCATGACATGTGCTTGATATGGGAGAGGCTGCCTTGCTGCTTAACTCTAGTACAGAGCAGTAGCTTTGGTTTCCTTTTTTTCCTCCTGTGATTTTTGGGTGGCTTGGGTTGATTTACTGATCTGGTACAAGATGACAATTCTGATTGTGGATCTTGGATTATTAGTTAGTTTGCAATAAGAAGAGTGCATGGTGTTTGCAACTCCTGCTGTTTTTTTACCTCACAGACTTAGTTCTGCTAGAGTCCAGTTTGCTAAAGCCTTGAACAGGGCCGGGAAAAAGGACTTGTTTAATAGGTGCATCTGCAGTCTACTTGTGCGTACAACAGATGCCGGCTTTAGTTACTTGTTTTCCATCCTGCACCTACCCTGACCTCTTTATTTGAAACAACACAATAAATGCTCTTCTATCACATATAACTCACACCCTACTGAAGGTTAATAAGTCAGGATTTCTCCGCAGTTCTGACATGAGAAGATTCTGGACTGACCTAGTAAAATTAGGAACAAGGTGGTTAGATTGCTGAGGCAGCTAGTGGTAATACTGGTCCTGTAAAAGTACTGAGGGGAGCTAAATTAACCACACTTTCACTAACAGTTTACTTTCACTAAACTATCAAGATCTCATGCGTAAGGCAGGCCATAGAATTTCACCAAGAAATTCCTGCATTTAGTGCATGGCTTCTGGTTGAGCCAAAGCATTTATTTTTAAATCAGACTGGATATCTTTCTAAAAGAATTAGTGATGCTAAATCCACCACATCCCTGGTTAAGTTATTGCAATGGTTAATTACTCTCACTGTTAAAAATGTGTGCCTTATTTGTAGCTTGAAATTTGTCTAGCTTCAGCTTCCATCTCCTTGTCTGTTAGACTGAAGAGTCCTCTAATCTTCTCCTGATGTAGGTACCTATAGACTATGATCCTATCCACCTCCTATCTTTTTCTTAAACATAAATAGGTTGAGCTCCTTCAGTCTTTCGCTGTAAGGGAAGCTATCCACACCTTAAATCATTCTTGTAGCTCTTTTCTGAACCCTTCCCAACTTTGACACCAGAACTAGACACAGTATTCCACTGATGGTTTCACTAACGTCCTATACAATGATAACACCTCTATACTTCTTCTCAGTATTCTCCTGCGTATACGTCCAAGGATAGCCTTTGCTCTCGGACACCATATTGCACTGCAAGCTCATGTTCAGTTGCTTATCCATCGTGACCCTAAAATCTTTTTCTGCGTTTTTCCAAAATACAGTCCCCAATCTTATACATGTGACCTACGTTCATGGTTCCTAGATATGGCTTTGCATTAATGTGTTAAAGTACATGCTGTTCAAATGAATCCATTTACTGTGTGATCTAGATCACTCTGTAGAAATAACTTGTCCTTGTTGTTTATCACTCCACCATTTTTTGTGTCTGTATCAGCAGCCTACTGCTGTCTCCTGGGAACTGGATTGAGGCCATCAAATTCACCTTCATTTATAACCTTGACTTAAACATTTTTTTTTAATTAAACCCCGTGTAATTAAAAAAATGATTCCCTTGGAAGACAATCCAGTACAGCAATAAGTGATATAACTTAAAAGCAAAATGCAAGTGCAGTTAGTTTGCCTTTGAGACTGGTGCAGATGCACCAGAGAAAAACCAACTAGCAAAAGTTAGCATGGTGGATGTGTGGTTCTTGGGTACCTGCCATAGGTAGGAAGTGACCATATTTCAGGTAAGTCTTACATATGATTAAAAAACAAACTCAAACCTGTTTTATTCTTCCATTGTAACCTATTCAGGCAAGATTTCCCTACTTATTGTATATTTAGAGGAGATCTGAGTGCTGTAATGTACAGTTATGTGGTTCCCCAAGGGTACTTATTAATGATACATCCCGTGTACGGCATCTAATGAGTGTTTGGGGTGGTAGTTATCTCCATAGACTAGGATACAAGTGAGACATTAATTAATTTATATGTACCCACTAGGAACTTGCATAGCTAGAGGACAGACAGGTTTTATAAAGCATTTTCAATAAATTTCCTTCCCCCCCAATTGGGACTGATAATGCAGGCCGTCCTTTGCCAAACTGAATGGAAGGTTTTGCCCGAGGAAGGACTGCAGTGTCGATCCTTAAATGTTAACATTGGAACAGATCGACAAGCTCAAGGCATCCTGTATGCTGAATTAAGAATGTTTAAACCACCTGGTACCCTGGCTATACATCCTAAAATGCCCCCTGTTCCCCTGACTAATGCTCGTCCACCTTGTAGTTATACATCAGATACTTACTTCCTGTCCTAAATGGTTGTGTTCCACCTGTGGATTAGTACATTTCAGTGATAAGGCAGTTGAAGTGACTTGGGATACTCTGGGATGAAATGTGCTATCAAGGGCAGAAGGGAGCATTGTAACTGACTAGTCTGACCTCTTGTATAAATAACACAGGCCACAGGACTACCTTTAATTGATTCCTGTATAAATGTAAGGTCTGTTACTATAAATACTGCTTACATTCTTAATGTTTGCTTTGAAAACGAGTTGTCTTTAAAGATACCACTTTGTTTTCATGAAGAACAAACATGATCCTGGTGACCTGTGACTGCTGAAAGTGTTAATGCTAAAAGTGCAAAATACATGTCTGTTTTCCTTAAACCTTTGCTTTGTGACAAATCTCTTCCAAAGCATTTTCCATAGAAGGGAGCTGATGCTTCCTCATGAAGTTACTGTCAGTATATTGGCACGGATGACTAATGAACCTGGGTTCAATTGCTAGTTTTGGTCACAAGTGCAAATATGCTATAAACCTTTGTGAAACTGGGGCCATCAGCTGAGAATGCAGACAGACAGTTGGATAATTGTTACAGTATTGGATGCTGCAATTATAATTAAGAAAAATAAAATAAATTATTTGCTACAACACATTCTCTGTAAAATATGTTATCCACAAGTTGTCCCCTTTTCGGGTTTTAAAGCATTTGGTCTCAGTAAAGCCTCATAAATTGGGCATTTTGCTGCCTTTTTGAGAATTTAGCAATTGTTTTGGTGCCCTCAAGTGGCAAAACTCAGTATTGTTGCTTGAAATGGAGGATGTTACTAGGAGTAATTGGGTGCAATTAAGCAAAAGAAAAATCAGTCTGAAAACTTTAATGGTGAAGTGAGCATGCTTGGGGCACTGAAAACAGGACTGGACAAAGCACTTACAGATCAGGAACAAATTTTGCACTGGCTAGTGGTTAGACTACATGATCTAACAGACCTTTTTGCATTTCTGATGTATCTGATACAGAGCTTCAAGCACTTTTATCTCAAATGGTTCTAGCCACCAGAGCCAACCCCCCGTCCCTCCAAAACAAGCCTCTGAGACTGAAATGTTGGTAGTAAATTGCCCAAAAAGGTAGATTGGGAGTTGACTTTATTTTTAGCAAAATTCTCCTTATTGTTTTCATTTTAAGTAAAATAGACTTTGAACACAGTTTTCAACAAACAGAGGAACCAACCCTGCATGCCAGCAGATGGATTAGCAAATGCGTGAGTTTCAAGTAGATTTAGCAATTTATGCTTGATATGCCTCTAAAGACCTGACTGTGTGATAGCATATAGCATAATAAGTGGGGGTGGAATTGAAGAGCTTCATGTTACTTTGTCAGCTGGTGGAGAGAATGAAACTGGTGCTGAGCAATAAAGAATTCAGAGGAAACACTCTCTAAGCCTCTGACTTTTTTTTTTTTTTTTCTCCCTGGAAATGGGCCATGTAAGGCTAGCGTACAACCCTTGGGGCAGGGATTGTCACATTCTGTACACTTGGACAACACTTATTGCAGTGGTGGGCCCTGACCTGACCTGGCCTCTAGGTGCTCTGGCAATATAAATTCCTGGACACACCAGGCATCAAGATGGAGTTAAGGTTGAGAGTACGTGTCGGTAATGTAGGGCAAAATCCGTAACAGTGATTCTACAGTTCTTAAAATATTCACTTTTCGTTTTAACTCCCAAACGAATTAACTTGAAAGTTCATTCTGTACCCAGAGTAAATGTTGAACATTTCATACATACCAAAAAGTTTGAATCCCTGTTACACAGTTGCAGCAGGAATCTCCATAATAAGTAGAAAAATTTTCCTTTATGTTAATTTTTGTTATGGGACTGGTTAAAATTAGTGTCCCATATGATAAATTTCTTTTCAAGCTCCCTTAAAATCACTCTTGAAATCTGGAGTGCTCACCTAGATTATAAAAAGAAAAGGAGTACTTGTGGCACCTTAGAGACTAACGAATTTATTTGAGCATGAGCTTTCGTGAGCTACAGCTCACTTCATCAGATGCATACCGTGGAAACTGCAGCAGACTCTATATATACACAGAGAATATGAAACAATACCTCCTCCCACCCCACTGTCCTGCTGGTAATAGCTTATCTAAAAGCCATTTCCAGCACAAATCCAGGTTTTCTCACCCTCCACCCCCCCACACAAATTCACTCTCCTGCTGGTGATAGCCCATCCAAAGTGACAACTCTTTACACAATGTGCATGATAATGAAGTTAACACTGAAATCTTGGGCTACGTCCTCCTGATATAGGGACCTGTTTGTGTGCTTCAGTCACAAATTGCATAGTTCTTGGTAGACCTGTGGTGCTATTAGGGGTTTGTGTGTGTGTGTGTGTGTGTGTGTGTTGGGGGGTGATTGGCTCTGGGTGCGGGTTCTTGCATATATATTGATTAGGCATTCTTTAGGCAGGGTTCAGGTACTTAATCAGAACAACTCAGGCCAAGATTTTCAAGTGAGTGCCTAAACTTAAGCACTTGTTCTTAAGCAACAGGCACTAAGTGGCCTACAATCATTTTATTGCTGAGTGATGCACAAAACAGGTGGGCCTGTAGATAGGTAACAGGATGCTATTCTGCCTGACCAAACTTAATTTAATAAATAAGAATGGTCAACTTTCCTCTATATAAATTCTAATAACTTTAAGCTTATTCAGGACTTTCAGCTCCTTGATCAGACGGAAGGGGTTGCATCTATTTAAAGCTGGAGGACGCATCTTTTACCTTTTATAGGGAGCACCAGGAACTAAAAATAGAAACTGGGTGAACATATCATAGATCATTTTTAAAAAAATCCGGTATCGAAATGAGTAGATCTGCCATTCTTTTAGCTACCTCAAAGTACTTCAACATGGATTATACCAAACAGAACACTTTTTGAAATGTAACTACCATTTGCTTTAAAGAGGCCAAGTGGATGTAATATAAAATAAGCATATTGCTTTAGTAATCTACATTTCTATATAAATTTGAAACTTTGTTCCCAGTGATGCAACAGCTCTTTATTATAATAGCTGTTTTTTATATAGCAGAATCCTATTGTGCTTTATAGACTATATAGGTTTCAGAGTAGCAGCCGTGTTAGTCTGTATCCGTAAAAAGAAAAGCTACTGCATTGTCCTTTCAGTTCGTACAGTGCCTAGCACAAGGGGTCCTCATCCATGAGAGGGACTTTTACTGCCGTTGAAGTACAAATAATGAATAACTTGTGGTTGTGGGTTACTTTCATCATTCTCAGGGGGACAGAACTTCTTTTTAGCTACGTAGCCTTGTAACATAAGCCATTTCAAATATACTTGAAAACATAGAATCATAGAATATCAGGGTTGGAAGGGACCCCTGAAGGTCATCTAGTCCAACCCCCTGCTCGAAGCAGGACCAATTCCCAGTTAAATCATCCAGCCAGGGCTTTGTCAAGCCTGACCTTAAAAACCTCTAAGGAAGGAGATTCTACCACCTCCCTAGGTAACGCATTCCAGTGTTTCACCACCCTCTTAGTGAAAAAGTTTTTCCTAATATCCAATCTAAACCTCCCCCACTGCAACTTGAGACCATTACTCCTCGTTCTGTCATCTGCTACCATTGAGAACAGTCTAGAGCCATCCTCTTTGGAACCCCCTTTCAGGTAGTTGAAAGCAGCTATCAAATCCCCCCTCATTCTTCTCTTCTGCAGGCTAAACAATCCCAGCTCCCTCAGCCTCTCCTCATAAGTCATGTGTTCTAGACCCCTAATCATTTTTGTTGCCCTTCGCTGGACTCTCTCCAATTTATCCACATCCTTCTTGTAGTGTGGGGCCCCAAACTGGACACACTACTCCAGATGAGGCCTCACCAATGTCGAATAGAGGGGAACGATCACGTCCCTCGATCTGCTCGCTATGCCCCTACTTATACATCCCAAAATGCCATTGGCCTTCTTGGCAACAAGGGCACACTGCTGACTCATATCCAGCTTCTCGTCCACTGTCACCCCTAGGTCCTTTTCCGCAGAACAGATCAATGGAGTTTTGTGAGGGCCTTCCATTTATACACCTTGCAGTTAAAGGTGTATAACTTTATACACCTTGCAGTTAAATATTAAGGGATGAAAACTGTCTAAGGATAACACTTGATCTTGATGCTGGTAGAAGTAACTTAATTGGTAGCCTAATTTTGATCCACTTGCTACCTTTTCAGCTATATAGTTGGGATTTTTTCCCGTGTAATACATAAAACTTTCTACACTTGCATTTTTAATCTCCTCCCACACACACACCCCTCCCCCCCCCTTTGTAGCAAGTCTGCCCAGGCAGCTCCTCCACAGATAGTGGGGTGGGTGTACAAGTCTAGACAGGTTGCTCGAGTTTTGACCAGCATTGCTTTGTCTCGACTAGGACTTGGAAGATACTACGCAATAAATGACAGGTTTCAGAATAGCAGCTGTGTTAGTTTGTATCCGCAAAAAGAAAAGGAGGACTTGTTGCACCTTCGAGCCTAACAAATTTATTTGAGCATAAGCTTTCGTGAGCTACAGCTCACTTCTTCGGATGCATGCAGTATTTTCCACTGCATGCATCCGAAGAAGTGAGCTGTAGCTCATGAAAACTTATGCTCAAATAAATTTGTTAGTCTCTAAGGTGCAACAAGTCCTCCTTTTCTTTTTACCCAATATATGTTGCTAACTTAGTATAGAGAAGGCAGTGCGCCTTTAATGTGTGTTAAACTGGTCGAATAAGGCTGGTTGAAGTTTTTCCATCAAATTGCTTTTTCAGTGGAAAACTGGGTTTTCAACCAAACAAAATTTTCATGAAATGTGCCTGCTTTCCAGAGGAAATGTTTTTTGTTGAAAAAATGCTTGCCCAAAACCCCAAGTATTCTCAGTTTTTGGACAAAACTAGAGATATTTCTTTAGATTCCAAAGCCAGAAGGGATCACGATGATAATCTAATCTGACCTCCTGTATAAAACAGACCATAAACTTCCCCAAAATATTAACTAGAACAAATCTTTTAGAAAAACATCCAGTCTTGATTTAAAAATTGACAGTGCTGGAGACTCTACCATGACAGTTGGTAAATTTGTTCCAGTGGTTAATTACCCTCACTGTTAAAAATGTAAACCTTATTTCCAGTCTGAATTTATCTAGCTTCAACTTCCAGACATTGGAGTGTACTATACCTTTCTCTACTAGATTGAAGAGCCCATTATTAAATATTTGTTTCCTTTTAGGTACTTACAGGCTATGTGCAAGTCACCCCATAACCTTCTTTTTGTTAAAATAAATAGATTGTCTCTCACTGTAAGGCAGGTTTTCTAATCCTGATTCTCTTGGCTCTTCTGTAAACCCTCTCCAATTTAATCATCCTTCTTGACTTGTGGACACAAGAACTGGACACACTATTCTAGCAGGGGTCTTTTCTCTTTGTTCTACTTGGATATGTCACTGCAGTGCTTTGTGGGAATTATAGTTGAGTTGCTTCATGTCTTTATTCTCCTCTCAGGGCTGGGTGCTCCAACTGGATTATATCTGCCATGATGCACAACAGCCAGGAACTCCCATGATGCATTGACTCCCTCTCTGAAAAGGAAGACTGGTGCATCATGAGAGAAGTAGTCTGACCAGGGAGCCTGGGCTACAGAGGAGAATGGGAGCATAAGGGACCTGAACTACAAGTCCCATGAAGCACTGCGGTAGCATTACTGAATCAAAATATTATGGCTTTCTGCAGGAAAAACACATTTTTTGCTAAGCACTATGGTCAAGTTTAAAACCCAGGGACTAATGCAAACTTGACCAGTTTAAAATGTTAGACACGCTGCTTTAGCATGTATTAATTAGCACCTTCCAATTCCTAGTCTAAACAAGCTCTGTATTATCTAGGACTGCTTTGAGTGGGGTTAGATCAGTGTTTATCAAATGTGGCCACATGCAGCCACCAGGGGCTTTTTGTGAGGCCACGACAGTCTCCTGGATGGTGATGAGGGGACCAAGTATTTGTCCCCCCGCTTGCTGAGAAAAGTGATATTAACAAACATGCAAGTATCACTTTTCACAGCAGACTTAGCTAGCTGGGAGGCTGTGATCAGTGATATTTGTAGGTTTGTTAATATCACTGATCACAGCCTCCTAGCCAGCTACTAAGTCTGCTGTGAAAAGTAATATAAACGCACATACAAATCTCATTTTTCACAGCATTATTTTTATTGAGTCTGCAAAAAACCCCCAACTCTACATAAATAAATTACAGTGATTTGGACGTGTATAGGGGCATATTTATTTGTTTTTCCTAAAGTTAATTAAATATTTTAGGAAAAAGTATCAGGGCAGCCACCAGTAAGAGTTGAGGCCACCAAAAAATTTGTTGTGAGAACTACTGGGTTAGATGGTATGATGGCTTAAATGCTGGTGACTTGCCCACACCAGTGCACCCATCAGCAGTGGGAAACTTGAATTGTGCTGGCATAAATTCAGATTCGAAAACTTTGTCTTCACTGCATTTTTAACTTGAGGTATAACTTGAATTTTGCCCCAACCTGACTCCCGTCCTAACACACAAATCTTGAGCCCAAGCTAGCTGGCCTGGTGCATGGTGTGTGTGTGTGTGTGTGGGGGGGGGGGGGTTTGAAGTCTGGGTGCCTCTGATACTTGAGTTAGTAATGCAGTAGGGATGCAGCAGCTCAAGGTTGCAACTTGTCTCTTAATCCAGTCACTCTGCGTAGTTTGAGTGTGGTCGTGTCTTCCCCCCCACCAGCGGGGCACTTCTCTCTCAACCTAGACTAGTCTGAGTAACTTTTGTACTCTTCTGCCCTGGATTTCTGAAGAGAAATCTTCTACTTTGCTGCCATCTGGCGACTGTACTGTGTACTAGCTATCCTGATCGTTTTGCTTCTGCAATGTTGCTATCTTGTTTGGTTGTAAATCGATCAGCATGAAAAGAATGGTGTAATTCTATAAAGACTACAGTGTTTTGTTCTTCACATGGCATTTTATTGATTTGGTTCCCCGTTTTCAACAGTTCAAAATGTTTATTGTTCAAGTGATCACCTACAATTTAAGCTCAGATAGTCTCTTAAAAAAAATCTGTGACAAGCCCAGAAAAAAAAGTTGCAAAAGTGCAAATATTGCAGGACCTTTGCTGGAGAATGCAAAGAGGGCTAAACCTTCATTCTGGTATAAAAACATAGTAATACTTTGCATCTCTGTAACACTTTTCATCCAAAGATCTCAAAGTGCAACAGTTAAGAAATTAATTTTTACACAAAGCAAGTGTAGTTTACTGGAGACTCTGGGCACTAAGGCAATACAGACTTAAAAACCCCTTCATTTTACAAATTGGGAAACTGAATTACAAATACCTTAGAGCCTTGCTCAGGGTCACAAAGAAGGAAGTCTGTAGTACAAATGGGCATGGAACCCAGGTCTCCTGGCTTCCTAGTGTTATGCTTAATTGCCTCTTCATTCTTCCTTCCTCATGAAAGCTGAGCAATTTTTTTTCCTTTTGTGGGTAAAGGGTTATATTTGAAGAATAGTTTATATATTTTAATTACAAACCCTGTTTGGTTTTTATATCCAATCCAGACATTCTGCACTTAATATGACAAATTTGTCCCTGGCATCACTCTATTGAAGTTAATGAAGTTTTACATCAGGAATGAACTTGGTTTAGTGTCTTAAAATTACCAACCTTCAGTTTGAATGATTGGGTAAATGTTCTCAATCACTTTGAGGTTGATTAGCTATTTCCAAAGCAAAAGAAAGCTATTAAATTTGATTCTTTTCTGAAAGCAAATGTCTTGTAATGAAGTATCACTTAATCCTGTAAGAGTTCAAATTTAGTTCTCTTCAGTAGTATGTTCTACTAACCAAAAAGCACCTATATGTCAAAGCAACAGCTCAGTACCCACTATATAACAACACACAGGACTCATTTGAGGTATTTTGATAAAACCGAATAATAAGTTGTACTTGATTTTAAAAGCACTCTAAAAATGTAATTGGGCTTGTAATCTTGAAACCCACCACCAAATGGAAGTTACATGCATAAGTGAAAACAGCGCTTTTAAAGTTTGCAGTCCGTATATTTAACTAACAAGAAAATTATGTTGCTTTTGATTTAATTTTCATGTATGAACATTTCCTTCCCTCCCACCAAAAATACATTCAAATGGGAACATTCTAAGTTTTGAAGCGAGCAGTTTTATTTCTAAATTTCTCTTGGTTACCATGCTGGTTAAGGTTTCAGAGTAACAGCCGTGTTAGTCTGTATTCGCAAAAAGAAAAGGAGTACTTGTGGCACCTTAGAGACTAACCAATTTATTTGAGCATGAGCTTTCGTGAGCTACAGCTCACTTCATCGGATGCATACCGTGGAAACTGCAGCAGACTTTATATATACACAGAGAATATGAAACAATACCTCCTCCCACCCCACTGTCCTGCTGGTAATAGCTTATCTAAAGTGATCATCAGGTTAGGCCATTTCCAGCACAAATCCAGGTTTTCTCACCCTCCACCCCCCCACACAAATTCACTCTCCTGCTGGTGATAGCCCATCCAAAGTGACAACTCTTTACACAATGTGCATGATAATCAAGTTAGGCCATTTCCTGCACAAATCCAGGTTCTCTCACTCCCTCACCCCCCTCCAAAAACCCACCCCCATACACACACAAACTCACTCTCCTGCTGGTAATAGCTCATCCAAACTGACCACTCTCCAAGTTTAAATCCAAGTTAAACCAGAACAATTAATGCTGGTTAATTGTCCCTGTTTGTACATGAAAGAACCTCAAGCACACAGCCCCTTCTCCCTCATACCTTTCCCATACAATTTAAGTTATCACCTGTATTTTTTCTCTGTCTCTCTGCCCATCCTGCTCCTTTACTAGGATTACTTCTGGTGGCCGATTGGTCCCTCCCATTTTGTGTGTCCTGCCTCTCTCTTTTATCCCCAATATCACACCACAGATACCAAGCTGAAACTGACACCATTTCAGTTTCGCTTGCGGTCCACCCTGCTAGGCCACCAGGAAGGCTCTGTTATAGAGAAACTGATACTTTTTTTTTACTTTTTCACTGTCCCATGCTGACAGGCAATGGATTTCCAGGGGCAGGTAGCTTTTGGTGGAGTAAAAATCACTGTTGGTAGAGTAAAACGTTTATCTGCACCACCCCCACCAGTCTACTCCCCGTAGTTTCAAAGAGATAGTGGTAGTCTACTAGATTCAAGTAGGTGGCTGGGAACCAGAAACCGCTGAGGTCTTTGCTACTGACTTTGTTGCCTTGGGTAAAATATTTAACCTCTGTGTACCTAGTTTCTCTGTTATAGCATGGGGTACGTGCCTCCCATGGGTGTTGAGGCTTAGCTCACATTGTAGAGCCCTTTGAAGATGTAACGTATATAAATGCTGAGTGTGAGTATTGGCAGTCAAATTCTGCTCCACTCATTAAATTGTAATATTTTGGATGTAAATAGTGACCCTGTTAGAGTATTTTGAAATTTGGGTTTATTTTTATTTTTTAATTTCATGTATTTTCTTGGCTTCTGTCAATGGGAAACTGATAGCTTGAGCATTGGGTAAAGGTGCAGGATTCTCATGCTTCCTGTGCCTATCCTTTTAATTTGAAATGCTTTCCTCCAAGATAGTGGTATAACTATTCCCTTTGGAGCTGTTCCCATTGATTGGGTAATTAGAGGGATTAAACAAGTTTATGTAGCAGATGTGAGTAAATGCTTTAGAGCCATTTAAGACTTATCAGGACAATCAGTATCTAGCATGCTAAGACTGTGTGGGCTATTAAGATCCTCTGATGAAAGGTATGGTAATATTCAAACCCTATGTAATGAATCCTTGCAGCTGCGTGAGATGGCTTAATTCTTATGGTAAGGGTTTACAAGAGTCCTCAGTTTGGAGTGCTTCAGTGCTTGATTCCCCCTAGTAACCTTGGTTGTGCCTTTTAAAGGAGCTGAGTGCCCACAGCTCCATTTGATGTCAGTTAGATCCTAGATCAGTAGTTCTCAAAACTTTTGTATTGGTGTCCCCTTTCACACAGCTATTAAAAACACACTTTTAAATATTTAACACCATTATAAATGCTGGAGGCGAAGTGGGACCTGGGCGTGGATGCTGGCAGCTTGTGACACCTCCACCCCCCCACTGTAATAATCTCTTGACCCCCCCTCCCATTTGAGAACCCCTGCCCTAGATGTCTCAAGTTGAGAACCCAGACTCTGAGGCACCCCAGGCTAGTGGAAACTTGAAATTATGTCCTCTAACCATTTTACAAATGGGTAAAGTGGTTGTTAAGACTTGCCAAGGGTTAGACTGGTTTCAGAGTAACAGCCGTGTTAGTCTGTATTCGCAAAAAGAAAAGGAGTCCTTGTGTGTTAGACTGTGTGTTAGTGGCTCAGATGAATAGAACTGAGTGACCCCTGGTTTAACAGCTTTGAAACCACGCTACCAGTCTTTGTGAATGCAGGTGTACTTTTAAATACAGTTACAACAAAATTCCTCCTTCTGTACATTAATCAGCTCTCAGATGCAAACAAGGTCATTCTTGCCTTCTCTTGTCGTGTGCCCACTGCTTTGAATTTATCCTTATGGGTATTTCTGTGCAACGCAGTGGGGGTGGAGGTAGTTTCTTTTTTGGTAACTGAAAGTGCCCCATGCTGGCATGCCTGTAGGGTTGCAGATGTAGATCCCCAGCCCAATGTCAGTAGTTACGCTGATCACCCAGTTTTTGCTTTTATTTGTAAATGCGCCAGAAGTGCCAATGAACATTACCAAATGCTTTCTGTGTCATCCTAGTAACTGCTTCCTATTCCAGCACACTACCTCTGTGGCAATCCCAGGAAGCAAAAAGCTGTGTCCTGGAATCAAATGTTTTAAATTACATCCAGTGAAGCATCGCAAAGGAATAGCGCTGTGTGACTGCAGGCTGTTGGTTTTTTTTCTCGGTTTAAGCATAGAATAATAGATGTATAGATCTGGAAGGGACCTCAAGAGGTCATCTAGTCTAGCCTCCCGTGCTGAGGCAGGACCAAGTAGGTATGCCTACATCATTCCTTGTAGGTGTTTTGTTTAACCTTTCTTTAAACACTTTGGAAGCCTATTCCAGTGCTTAACTATCCTTATATATAATTATCCTTAGAAAGTTTTTCCTAATATCTAACCTAAACCTCCTTTGCTACAGGACATGGAGAACACTTGATTGCCATCCTCTTTATAGCAGTCCTTAACATATTTGAAGACTGTTATCAGATTTCCCCCTCAGTTGTCTTTTTGGAGGACTAAACATGCCCAATTGTTTTAAACCTTTCCTCATAGGTCTGGTTTTCTAAACATTTTTGTTGTTGTTGTTGTAGATCTCATCTGGAGTCTCTCCAATTTGTCCACATCTTTTCTAAAGTGTGACACCACTCTTCCCCCCCTCCCCCCCCCCCTCCCCCCCTCCCGGCAGAGCTGGACCCAGTACTTAGAGGCCTCACCAGTACTGAATAGAGCAGGACAATTGCCTCCTGTGTCATACATGCAATGTCTTATTAGCCTGTATCTTACTAGCACAGTTAGCTGGTCAAGACCATTTTCTTTTAGTTAACAGGCTTCGTGCTGTGAGATTTCAACTGCTGTATTTTAACTTTGAAAATACAAAGGAGGAAACTCTACATTTATAGTGAAGTGTGTAATTATACAGATGGTTAGCTGTAACCATTACTAATTCTTTTTTTTTTTAAAGGCAGGTATTCCATTTCCAGCCCTAAATTAACTTTGTTTGACAACTGAGTCCTCATAAAAAGACTCACTTTTTGTTTTGCAAGTAATTCTGCATACGCAAGGGCTTTCTAGTCGCAGCTGTGGCTAGGCTCTACAAAAGAGTTCTCTATCAGTCACCTTCCATTTAGACACCTGTATGAGGTGGCCAACCTTACAAGAGTTCAGCACCTAGAAGTTCCTGTTTTCCTCAATGGGAGCCACTGGTTGCTGAAGCGTTTTGAGAATCTGACTCTAATTCTGAGTGCCAAGCGCTTATGAAAATGTTACTTGCAATGCATGTTAGTATGAATGAGTAATGTTTGTGTATTTGCGGGCCTGGAGTGGGTTGGAGGAGATTAGGCCCCAACATACACTTGAACTGTTGTTGTTAATTTGTCATGGTGAATTTAAAGTCTTCTTGCTTCTGATTTCCATTGGTGGGAGGGCGTGGTGATGAGAGCAGGCGATTGGCTTTATTTCCAGCACTGCCATTGATTTGCTATGTGACCATAAGCAAGTCACATAATTGCTCTGTTTAACTTGCCCTGCTAAGTTTAATGCATTGTAAAATGTGCAGAACACCTATCTTATGGGGATGTTACGATGGATGGTTTGTGAAATATTTTGATGGCTACAGGTGAAAGATGGTGTTTAAGGGCAAACAGTTGCTTGAAGTTCTTGTATAGATCTTTAAAAAGCAGCTTAAAAGAGGTACTTCTCTGATTTTTTTTTTTTACTGTGGTTTATCTGTTCTTTGTAATGTTACACATCTAAGAAGATTACTGAACACGTTTTAGATGTGCCTTAAGAGACAAGAACCAAAATTTTATTCCTGAGGGAATTCTGGATCACTGCGCACATGCAGAATTCCTGTCCCTCGCAGATTTCTTTGCTTCCCTGTAGAAAAATGACTTTCTGACAGGGAAGCAAAGGGAAGCCTCAAGAGCAGTATGTTTTGGGTGCCCAGAGCAGCTGGCAGAAAGGTAAATCACTGCAGGGGGTGGGGTGAGCCTGGCCGGTGTCTCCTAACCTGTACTGGGCTCAGCTGCTAGTCCCGGCTGGGCTGAGAGGCTGGGAAGGATGGGACTTGCTCTTCCCCTTCACAGAGCAGCTAGGTCCAGGTCAGACTCAACCCCAGAAATCTCCCTTGGCTGCAGGAAGCTCTGCAAACACTCCACACCAGCTTCCTGCACCCACCACTTCTCAACTGTGGAGGGGAGGGATCACTGTACGGGTAACTGCTCCCCTGTCAGCCCAAACCCTGTGCATCCGGACCCACCATACCTAGAGCATCCTGCTGAACCTCACCCCCCCTTACACTCAGAACCTCCACACCGACAAGCCCCATTCATTTCCTCTGCACTTGGACCACCTGGATGAGCTCCCAGACCCCCACCGCACTGAGCCCCAACCAGCTGCACCTGAATCCCTACCCCACTGAGCCCCCCAAACCCAGACTCCCCCTCCGCTGAACTCCAACCACCTTCACCAGGACCCCCTTGCAGAGTCCTACTGCCCCTGCACCTGGAACCCCACAGCAAGCCCCTGTCTATCCAGATTCTCCCCTGCACCTGGATCCCCCACTGAGCCGCCCACACCCAGATGGCCCCATACAGAACCCGCTCCCTCCACACTTGGATCCTGCTGGGTTGATCCTGCCTGCCAGCACCTGGCATGGAGGGGCAGGCCTGGTCCTTGTGTTGTCAGTGTTGGGTGCAGCCTCACCATTGAGTCGATGTCCTGGGAACGAGCTGCAGAGTGATCCCTCCCCTCTCCATGCAGCCACTGTGCTCCCCACTGCCATGCTGGAGTCTCCACATGTGTTTGATAAATTAAAATTTGCGGAACTTTAAAATACTGTGTGCAGAATTTTATTTTTTTAGCACAGAATTTTTAATTTTTTGCAGCAGAATTCCCTCAGGAGTAAAGTTTGCAGGCTCCTGTCCTACTTTTCAGTACAGTATAGCCTTTGTGAAATTGTAGTTGATTATTCAGGGAGAAGGTGTTACAATATTTCCAGATTGCTTTTGTTAACTACTGTTTGGGTTTCAGTTTTCTGAGAACCTTTCCTCTTGATTCTGTGTCTGGCTTTTAACTCTTATGAAATCCACTGCAACTGGAGTCTGGATTGCTCATCAGCAGAGGTACCTGGCTTCAGCTGCTCTGTGCTTGAAGTTCAACTTGAGGCCTTCCAGGTAGTCAGTTTGGACTCATTTTAGTCATCTTCACACCAAAATCAAGCTGCTTGTTGTTTCGCACAGTAACTCTGCTTGAAGAGAAGCCTAAACTAAATGCAATTTAGAATTTACAACACTAGGTGGTGGTGTCCCTGAATGTCTGGTTGAAGACTGGGATGATCTAGTTTATTCAGACTAAGGAGCCACCAGGTTTTCAGTGTCTCTGTTTTTTAGTTACCTCTCTGTCAACGTGTCCACTTCTCCCACAAGCGTCTTGACTCTCTTCCATGCTGCCCCTTCCTCATGAAACACCATTCGTAAATTAGTATGAGAAACCACAACATTCTCCTTCAGATCATTCCCCAGAACTTGCCTCTACTTTGATGGCTGCCGGAAGCCCCCAACTGGCTATAGCTGGGGAGAGGACCAGTGATATTTACCCAATTTAAAAAAAACAACAACATACTTTTGATTTCAGAAATGTCAGGTCCTGTGCATAGCCAGCCCATGGAATTGTGGGATACTTCTGGATGACTCCCTGGACCTGAGTCAAGCAGGGCTACGGCTACACTGCAAAGCAATAGGGCTCGGACCCCTGGGTCCCAGCTTGACTCGAACTCGGACCCTGGTTTAGCACACATTCTTATTTCTACCACCTATCTCTTCCTTTCTCTTCTAGTGTATTATACCCACTTGTTATGCCTTGTCTTAGATTAGATTGTAAGCTGTTTTGGGCAAGGACTTTAACTTGTGTTTCTCCAGCACTCACCCCCCCGACTCACTGATACTGGTTAGGGTCTCTGGGTGCTTTCTTAATATAAATATATCATCAGATATATCATCAATTTACAAAGGGGGAAACTGAGGCACAAAAATTAAGTGATTTACCCAAAGAAGGCCACACAATAAGTCAACATGAGAGCTGACTTCAACATTCGGTGGTGCTAGCCTGGGACTCGGAGACCCCAGTACAGTTCCCTGTGCTGGATTCCTGTTTTACCTTGGGCAAGTTGCATATTCTCTTGCCTCAGTTTCCTTGACGTATGTTAATATATGAAAAAATAAAAAGATTGTTGGGAGTAATGTACATCCCTACCTCACGGGCATTGTGAGATAAATACCCTAATGATTGTGAGCCCCCTCCCCCCACTATGGTAATGGGGACTAAAGATATGCCTTAGATAGACATACACTTACAAATAAGCTATATCTTCAGTAACTAAATCACCATTAATGCAAAGCTTCTGTCAGTGGAGTGAAGACATTCCCAATGTCTGGATGCTTTTTGAGCTTTATTGTACTAATATGTGATGTTTGAGGCATGAAACAATTATATGCAGAGGGGCCAGTGTTCTCACCGTGCCCAGGACTACATCTTATTCCATTACTCCCATATTGTGCCTATTCAGTAATAGAAATAATAATACCAGTCCATCCCTTCCTGGCATGAAGGTGACATAACTTGATTGATTTCCGATGTGTGTGTGTGTGTGTGTGTGTGTGTGTGTGTGTGGAGGGGGGGAGGGAGGGGGAAAACTGAGAGAAATCCTAACCTGAGGAAGGAATTCTGTCAGTGGCTAGTTTCCTGGTCCTTTTTACCTCACGCAGGGTCTGGCCCTAGATTCTGGAAGGCACTCCAGCAGAAGTTCTAACTCCTGTGCTCAAAAGTCTCCCTATACGTCTAACCTGTTGTTGATCTTGCTGCTGGCTCGTCCTTTTTATACGTAAACAAAGCTGAGCGTTAAATGCATGAAATAGTTACTGAGTTTAGAACTACAGTACTGTGGAAAGAAAAGGAGTACTTGTGGCACCTTAGAGACTAACCAATTGCTCTGGATCTAGTTACTGGGGAAGGGGGAGACAGGACAGGGACTGTCTTTTTGTTATGTTTATATAGAGCCTAGTATAACTAGGCCCTGTTCTATGATTGGGGCCGCTAGTTGGGACCACATTACAAATAATAAATAATAGTATGTTGCTAAAAGATGAATTGCATGGTAAATAATTTTTAAAAAAATTAAGCAATCTTAAATGTCGAAGGGGGAGGATGTTAGGATTGTTATGAATGTGTAGCTTGGAAGCAAATTGGATCGATTCCATCAATCTGTGCCTTGCAGGTATTACAAATTATTTATAGAGCTGGAATAATTTCATTGGCAGCTATGTTACAAATTGTAGCGCGCCCCCCCCCCCTTTTTTTTTTTTTTTTTTTTGCTTAAAGGAAAGCTGCACTAGTTTTTTTTTTTTTTTTACTTTTCACTATTTCTCAGTCTCTGATAACTATCTTTGGTGGTGGTGTCTCTGTAAGTGACAATTGCCACTGTACAAATTCTTCCAAGAAGTTGGTCCAGGACATGGGGAATGAAGCTCTTGCAACTTAGGGCATGGTTTAAGCCGGGGACTTTCAAGTTGTTATGGGAAGACTGGATAGAATTTACAATTTGAGTCACTTGATTTTATATACTTTCCCACGGGAGTTGCGTTATCTACTTTGTCAGGTTATCAGAATGGTAGCTTCCAATTTGAATCTTTTAAGTTTGATATTATATTTTTTTGGTATTCTAATCTGTTTTTTAAAGATGTAGTGACTAGAATATTAATGCTTTAAAAGTTTGAAAATATTTTTTATTCGGTTATTCATATTCTGAACCAAGAGCATATTTTTGCATACAGTTTGCTCCAATTTTTTCTACATGGAGCTGAAATTGGAAGCTTTGTTTGCATAGAATTTTCAACAGTTTATAAGGCATCTGACTATGCTGAAGTGTAAGTGTTTATGCCCCAGCGTCAGTGACTGATCACTGGTCTGAGAATAGTTTTTCTTTGCCAGCAATGATTGCACAGGATTTCTATAGCAGGTTGTAAATCTTGAGATATGGTAGGTCAGATTTTAGGGTCTTAATCTCTATTGTCACTTTTAACAGTTATCAAATGGGAATTGTACTTACCTTATTGTATATAAAATAATCCCATTTTCCTTTCCAACTCTCTGCAGGCAAGAACAATGGTTTGTATAGAATGCACTATGTTTGTGCTCAGCTGCCAAAGAGCCAGCTGAAAGAGGAACCCAGGTTACCCTCAACCCTATGGAAAGGGTTGAGCTAGTTATCGCTGATGTTAGCAAGTAAATCATTTCTGTAGGCAATGGAGGAAACAAAGATGGCTTGTTGGGTAGGGGCAACTTCTCCAAGGACAGGAGTCAGGGATGTCATTTTGAATCCTCTAATAGCGTGGTGTGAACAATGGAGAATTAGCCACACCTATGAATTAACTGAAATGCAACTATTTTGCACAGTGTTGCTGTATTCTGGATTGCATTTGTGCACCACTGCCAACGCTACCTGAAAACAGAATCCGAAAGGCTGCTATATCTAGTGAAGATTTTCCTTCAGGTGGTAGAGTGTCCGATTTTTTTTTTTTTTTATTTTTTTACAACAGACTATGCATTCTGGTGGCCATAAAGTTTGGTCAGCCCTTGAATTAGTGGCATCTTAGATACAATCTCTATTTCAAATACAGTTACACACTTATTAAAGAAAAGTGAAATTAAGACATAAAGGCAAGTGGGGAAATAGGTGTTTATCTGAGACTTGAAAATGAGACACAAATTCAGTGGGGTACAGGTACAGGAAGGATGATCTCCTTCTAAAAATGCCTGCATTGCATAGATTGATGGAGTTTAAGGCCAGAAAGGGACCATTAGGTATCTTCCTAATATCTCAGAGTATGACATTTCACCAAATCACTTCTATATTGAGCCCAATAACTTTTTTGGCTAACACGTATTTTCCAGAAAGACATTCAGTCTTGGTCTGAAGACACCAAGATATGGAGAATCCACCTCTTCCCATGGTAGTTTGTTTGAGTGGTTAATCACTTTCACTGTTAAAATTTGTACCTTATTTCTAATTTGTATTTATCTGGCTTCAGCTTCCAGCCTTTAATTCTTGATATGCCTTTCTCCATTAGAAAAAAGAGCCCATTAATACCTGGTATTTTCTCCCCCCCAAAGTACTTTATATTGTAAACAAGTCACCTCATGATTTTCTTTTTGATAAGTTAAACAGATTTAGCTCATTAGGTCTCTCTCTGTAAGGCATTTTCTCAGTTCTCAATTAATTTTTGTGGGTCTTTTCTGTAGCCTCTCCAAATTTTTCAATATCCTTTTTAAAATGTGGATGCCAGAACTGGGTGTAAGATTCCAGTATCGGTCTCACCAATGCAATATGCAGAGGTAAAATCACCTCCCTACTCTCTCTGCCCTTGAGGAATGAGAGAGAGCTAAATTATATTCCAATTAATGTATAGCTACTTTCATTTTAAACAGTGCAGTTTTTATTTAGTAGATTTATTTAATAGAGGCAGAGGTATGCCCACCAAAGAGGGAAAATTGATGTATATAATTCAGCCTCTTCTTCTCTCTGTGTTGTAGAACATATACTCTGCATCCAAGCCATTCTATGTTCCCCTTTGTTTTATTTTTAATAAAGAACTGAATGTGCTGGAACACCATGGTAGGCCAAGCAGAGGTGAGATGAGGACATTGTGGTGTCTTTAATACCGTGTCCTCTGGCATTTACGCATGTGACTGACCCATATTTCAACACTTTTGCCAACCATAGTACATGAGGTATGAACACTGAGATTCCCCGCAAAGGAAGTGTGACTGGGGCACATTGCTAAATCTCTTCCATTGTAAACCAGTGTTTTTGTTTACCGTTATTGTAAAGATGATTATTTCAGTTTAATATTAACCAGCTTGGAGGGGCTGAATTTATCTTGCTTGGTTCTAGCTAGCATTCCTGTCCTACACATGGTGCAAATCAACTGTCCTTCCAACTTGAAAGAGTTTGAGACAGTAGGGCCCACTGACGCATCGCTTTTGTTCTTGGGGAATTGTTTCCATTGTGCTCTCTAAAAGGAGGGAAATTAAAAGCTTTGCTCATGGCCAGTTCTCTTCATATTTGCCTCAGTTGGGGGGATTCTTGTTGGCTGTAGCTGCGCTGGCTGCCTGGCTTTGGGTAGCTCCCTACATTTCCTGGCGCTTTTCAACACCGCATGTTAATTTTTTTCAAGCTCTCCCTCTTAGTTGCAGATGATAAAAGGCCTGTTTCCTAATAGGAAGATTGTAACCAAGCTGTTCAAACTTAATTTAAATTGGAGTCATTATTCTTGACTTCCTCTTCTTAAAGACTTGTTTGGACTTGCTGGCACAAAGCAGCTCCCGTGTTCCACCCCAGATGTGGCTGGGTGATCCCTGTATTACATTCTTTAAATTGCTTTGCTCCTGTAAATAAGCAACTGAGTGGTACTTCAGACCACTTAATAAATATTAAGAGGGCCCAATCCTGCACCTCTGAAGTTGATGGGAGGGTTGATGTTGACTTTAGTGGAAAGAGAATTGGGCCCTAAGTAGCTCACATATTAGGCTGTTTGCTTTTTTTTTAAAAAAGCATCTGTGCATATTTGCCCTCCTAGGTCTTAGCCTGTTAGTGTGACACTTGTGGAACTCAACTAGTCTTGAGGGCTTTTTGGCCCTTGAGGGCAGAGGTAGCAGGGGAGAATTCTATTCAGACCCTCTACTGGCTGTTATGTATGTCAACACCACTGAGTATAAAAGTACACCCTCGCCAAGGATGTTGCTGACTTTATCTCCCACAAGCTTCAGAGACCTTGGCAGCTTCACCTTTGGTGCTGCATTCCAGAATCCTGAGCTGGAATTCATTTGGGGGAAGAATTTGATGGTCTCTGCAGCTCTTTGCATTGTGGGTACCAGGCTTGCATAGCTAAAGGATGGAGCTATGGAAAGAGACCTCCATCCTGGTTGATTCCCTCCCTACAAAAAAACGGTAGGAGCATAAAAAGCTAGTCTTCAAGAGTGCAGGACTGGCTCGGTACCAGATATGGAAATCCTTTGACTCAGGTGAAATGATGGTCAGGGCAGTTGATGTGGCTACTTGGCCACAGGCATCCAGATTCTACCAGGAGGTTCACAGGAAGATCCAAGACCTGCTTCATGCCAGTGAGGATGTGTCTGAGGAGCAGATGGTCTTCTTTGCAGCAAGCAAAGGAGACAACAGGCTGCACTTTGTTTCCAGGGCCTGCATCTTGCTCCCTGGGTTCCTCCTTCAAGATAGGAAGAGGAAAAATTCCTGGTCTGGGAGTCTGCTTTTACATCAATGACTAGCAGGAAAGGAGAAGAACGGTATCACAGACTGCTGAGGCGTGCCTGCTAGGCTCGCTCCACAGACCACATTTTCTTCCAAAACAAATGTAAAAATGTGACTTAGGACAGTTTCCCTGAATTGAAAATCTTTATTCTGGATTTTTTAAGAGAATTGCCAGTAGCTCAGTAGAGAGGGCATGAAAAACTGGTCAGGAAAACCTACTAGTTGCCTATTCACAACGAAAAGAGCCTCTGAGGTATAATACAGACTCTCAGAAATCTCCAAACCAATATCCATGAAGCAGTTCAACCAAGTGGTTGAATTCTTTTCTAGCATCTAGAAATACCAGAATAAATATGCACTTAATTCATTTAGGTGCCCAAGTAGAAACCAGAGTCCTCTTTTATATGCTAAGTTTCTCTGTCTAACTTATGTCCTTGACTCTGGTACTGACCCACTGTGTAGCCTTGGGAAATCGCATCCCCTTTCTGGTTAACTGAGGCACACGATGGGAAATGATTATAAAAATCTCTCCCTCAAACGGGTGTTGTGAAAAATTGCTTTGAGGTACTCTGCTTTGGATCACTATTTGGTGTATGTTTTATCATGATGAGTGCAGGGGACTGGACTAGGTGACCTCTCGAGGTCCCTTCCAGTTCTATGATACTATGATTACACAAAAAGAAAAGGAGTACTTGTGGCACCTTAGAGACTAACCAGTTTATTTGAGCATGAGCTTTCGTGAGCTACAGCTCACTTCATCAGATACATACCGTGGAAACTGCAGCAGACTTTATATATACACAGAGAATATGAAACAATACCTCCTCCCACCCCACTGTCCTGCTGGTAATAGCTTATCTAAAGTAATCGTCAGGTTAGGCCATTTCCAGCTCATGCTCAAATAAACTGGTTAGTCTCTAAGGTGCCACAAGTACTCCTTTTCTTTTTGCGAATACAGACTAACACGGCTGTTACTCTGAAACCTATGATTACACAGTGGCCAGAGCTTGGGTGGGCCCACTTGTGAAAAATGAAATAAAAACAAAGGTAGGAAGATTCGGGGCCCGATTAAATACAAAATGATGAGGAAATAAAACAATGACAAAACACCAGGAAATTTGTTCCTTTGCCCTTAATTCATCTTTGTGTGAAGTGATTCCATAGGTCTTGCCACAGTGTGATACACTTAGGACTGGCATGTTAGTAAGGAGTGGCATTTGCATTTTCTCTGTACAATCTGCACTTGTGCCACACATGAGTGGCATCTGGTTTGAGATGGCTCATGTCCATGACTGGTCAACAAAGAGGCTTCTGACTTCTTTTTTTATCAGACTAAACTAAGCCAAAATTAGCCACCCGAACCAAAATAAGCATCTGAATGTAAACTTGCACAGATTTTACTAAATTGGTTTTAAAAAACACCTCTAGTTAACCCAGTGACTGTTTGTCTGTAGACAAGATCTTGGTAAATTCTTGACACAGTGAATTGACAGCGATGAGATTAATTGTAGCATCCTGTTAAGTGTCTGCTTGCTAACGAGACCCGAAGCTTATCGAAGTGTACTACTTTGGCAGTGTGACTCTTGAGAAGCCATAGTTGCTGCTGCACTAGTCTTCCTACCAACTTTAACAGTGAGGGCGCTAGCCTAGACATGGACAGTGAACACTAGTATTTTAGGCTCTCTATGCTGTCTAACCCTGTTCGGAACAGGGCTCCTCAATAGTGTGGTGGAGGGCTAGTCTACACGAGATATTCTGGAATAACATAGGGTGGGAATTTAAAGCGGAATCGCTCTTTCCGAACAACTCCATGTGTGGATACTTATTTCAGAATCTGCTTCCAAAATCTGTTAAGCTAGTTTGGGGAAAAAAGTATTTTTTATTCTGGAATAAACGATTTCATACCTCGAGTAATTCCAGAATAATTTATGTAGCGAAGCCCTAACTTGACGCCACCACCTACTGGTAGAGGTTGACTCGGTGGTAGTAAAGGGAAGGAATTTTAGAAAAAAATCTTAGTATAGATAGGTCTGAAGGTGTCGAGTAAATATTGAGATCCCGTCTCTTTATGGTAATTAGCAGGCCCATGGCACTTTTGTTAGAGTAGGGATATTAACTGTAGTTTCTTGGCCAAATCCCTGCTTGGATAATTGTTCAGATTCCCTAAATTTTTCCGTACAATTTCTTAATTTCCTGTCCTAAACTTACGTAGTAATTTTATTAAGCAGCTGCTGTATTCGCTCCAGAAGTGGCCCCACTTCTGTGCGGAGGAAGTGATCTATATGTATCCCTTTCCTACTTAATAGGGTGTTGAGACATGATTCATGGCTGTAAGGTGCTTTGAGATTTTCAGATGAAGAGTGCTACTGAAGTTTAGCATATTAATAAAGATCCAGAACATATTAATAAAATCATTGTTTTCTGAATAAAAAACCATGCATTCACACCTCATACTGTTATTTTCTTTACAATCTTCCCCTTGCCCCAAGGCTGCTATCACTAAGGTATGCCTTAGTGTTTGAGATGTTCAGGTCCTGGTGTGATATTACAGTATCTACCTGTACACTTTGTGTAACACCTAGACAAGTGTGGGAAGAGTGGTAGCTTGCCTGAATTTTGCATTATCTTGCTTTGGTTGGCCTGTGTCCTGTTGTTACTTAAATGACGCCCTTGGAACGTTAAAGGCCCTGTATCTACTTCCTGTTTCCCTAAGTTTCCTATTCTAGCAAAACCATGCAGGAACCATCATCTATGACAGAGCTGACAGTCACATCATATTCTGCTGTAAGTGGTGAAGGCAGGCGCTGAGGAAATCCATGTTGCATGAAAGGTGTTAATCGGTGGCATCTAATGTTGCTGCGCTGGTTGGATTCAAAGATTAGCATCCTAGCTACACAAACTGTGGGGATTGGGGTTACAATGGGATAGCTTCTTGACCTCCTTATAATATGGTTAGGTCTTGCTTGTAAGGGCAGAGTCAAACCGTATTTTAACTGCTATTCAGCCCTATTAGAGCCCTGCAAAGAGCAGGATTTATTTTCAGGAGCTGCTTTCTAGCATAGAATCTAATGACAACATAATACCACTTCCTCTAGTAGTTTGCTAATGTTTACCGTTGTTAAAGGGACTCTGTCAATGTTGGTTGAAAATGAAGGTTTTGAATTTATACAAATAAAGGAACCACTTTCTAGACTGTTAATACAAAATTTGTCACGATTACAAAAATACTTTTAATTAAAAGTATGCAAGAGTGGTGTGGCTGTAATGTTTGTAACCCAAATGTCAGAACGCTCTGCTGGTTCAGGAAAACCTGAAAGTGGATTGACTGATCGATCATCACTTGAAAAACTTAGTGAAGTGCACAAATAAAAGTAGCGTACAAGATGAAAAGGAAATTCAGTACTTAAGATTTTCAGTTGAAAAAATTTCAGGTATTAGTAACACGAGTAAGAGAACTGGTTGTTTTAAAAAAAAAAAAAAAAAAAGTATAATCTGCTGGTGTCCCTTTGCTACACAGACATTTTGCAAATCGCAAGAATGTGAACACAGGAACTCAATGATTTTGGTGTTTCACATTGTGTACGAAACAGATCTGAGCCTGTCAAACTTTGTTTGACCCTTCCATGGGCATGTTGCATTAATCTTTTTTTTTTTTACATTATGCAGTAATTAATTTTTTTCATCTCATTTTTAACGTTCATAATAAACAAAATGCTAGAGCTTTTATGTAGCCGAATGAGAAGAAATGTTTCAGAGGCCTTAAAACCACTACAGAAGATTAAGAAGGAAAAAAAATAAAATAAAAATTGAAGTCCGGAACCAGACCCAAGAACTTTTTCCACATATTAATTGAAAACAAAAAGCAAGACACTTCTGTTCATTGTCCCCAGAATGTCCTTGCACTGTTCCAGATTTTTTTTTTTATTTTGTCCCCAGAGATTTCTTGGGAGATATTTCCTGCCTCCCTCCCCATTCCTTCTCCTCTTGTAATTTCAGTTTAATTTATTTATATTCTGTTGGAGATCCAATCCTGCAGTCCTAAAGCAGGCAAAACTCCCATTTGGAGTAAAGGTGCAGGGTCAGGCTCCTAATCTGTCATAATTTGCAACTGATTAGAGTGGTGTTAACCACGTTCGTTGGACCTACTCTTTTCAGGATGCAGAACAAACCTATAGAAGTTCCTACACAGGCTGAATACTGGCTTGGGACGCCTTTCTTGTAGTATTGCATTTGTATTTTGCTGTGCTTGCATAAGTCGTCTTTAAACTTCCATAGCACTTTCCATCTGAGGATCTCAAAGACCTTGGCAAATATTAATGAATGAACTCTTAAAGACTCTGAAACCTGTGACATTGGGAAGCATTATCCCTAGTTTACACACAGCTTTTCTATGCCCTTTCCCTCAGTGATGAGCTCAGCCATGCAGGAAGCTTGTGGCAGAGCTTGGAACAGAACCCTGGACTCCTATTTTCCAGGCTTGTCTTTTGTGGTAGCCACAAAACCACGCCGTCCCCCCTTCCTCCCTCCTGTCAACATCTGCCCAGCTTGTGCCTAAATGCATTTTAATGAGTTACTAAGTTGTATGGCAAGGAGTGGTCAAAATGAATCCCAAGGGCTGCATGCAGGCCGTAGCCATCCATGTTCTAGAATGAGGATGTGGCTTATAGACAACAGAGCCCAGTATGCACGACTCCCTTTTGATCTGAGAAGCATGTGGATCAGGGTGGCGAGGTGCAGTGTAGGCCTGACTAAAAGATCCTCACCACCGTGTTAAAGATAAAGGTGGCTTCATATGCTCCAATTCATGCCACTTGGATGGGGCCCTGATGATTGACAGTATGGGCTTCAGATGGGTGAAATTTGGCTGCCCCGTTGTATGGGATAAACTTTGTTAAAAACAAGACTGTCAGACAGAAACTGGTGTGACTCTGGTCCATCATTTGCCTTTTATAACTTTCCTGGAAAGTTTTTTCCATTTGACCTTTGCAAAACCAAAGCTTGTTTTAATGAACATGGGCATTGTGAAACACAGTGACACAATCCAAGGTCGAGTTGAGTCTTGAATTTTTTGTTTTTTAAATTGATTTTTTTATGTGCTCAGTAAACAGAAACATCCAATCGGCAGACATAACAAGGAACGCTTTTACAGAACTTCCGTCGGAACGTTTCCAGGGGCTTTACAAGGTTTCAGCATGGATGCAAATGGTGTAGAGTCCCAGAGAGCGTTAGAAGTGAGGGCAAGAGGAATAATTGGATAAAATGGATGTAGACTAGGTGATGGATGCCCACAGGCATAAGTAGACAAGTAAGAGTGTAGGTCAGAGTATGTAGGAATAATGCAAATAGTAGGGGGAGAAAGCTGACCCAATATAGGGAGAAAGGTGATCCAACAGGAGAGTATAGTATGGCCAAAATACCTAATAATTTGCACTGTTGTAGCTGTGTTGGTCCCAGGATATTAGAGAGACAGGGTGAATGAGGTAATATCTTTTACTGGACCAACTTCTGTTGGTGAGAGAGAAGATTTCAAGCTCCACAGAGCTCTTCTACAAGTCTCTCTCACCAACAGAAATTGAAGATGATGCCTGTCTTATGGGTCATAGTGACAGGGAGCATGGTGGTGGTGTAGACAGTGATGGATAAAGGGGAGAGTTTTGAAGGGAAGACAAGGGTTTTGGCTTTAGCTGTGTTAAGTTTAAGCTGATGATTGATATCTAGGACTCTTAGGATTTGTTGCTTCCTGTCACTGACTCATTCTTTGGCCTTGAATAAGTCACTGGACGTCTGTATCTGTTTTGCCATCTGTAAAATTAGGGAGATGTGAGGCTTGCTTAATGTTCATAAATCATATTGAGACTCTTGGATAATAGGTGTTACATAAATGCAAAACAGTATTTTTCCCGTGGTGGAACTGCATTATGTCAGCTTGGAACTTTTTCAATTAGTGTTTCCATTTTCTTTTAAATTTATAGTGAAGTCTACCAAGGAGTTGTATAGCTGAATAATATATATGCTATTATATTTGCATTTTTGGATTGTAGCTAAGATGCAGGTAATTAGAAAGGATGTGCAGTATTGATTTAGGATATACATAAGGAGCATTGCAAATAAATAGACCATCACTAGATGGCACTCTCTCTCTAAGTTCTAAATAAGTCGTTTCTTGGCAAAACTCTCTACCTGATTACAGTGCAATAAAAACTACCATAATCGATACTGTGGCAACATCCTAGCTTTCGTGAATGTCAGGTCGCTGTCTCTTCAGATGCTTATTCCAAAGGCAGAAACTGGATAGCACTGAAGGAAGCTGTGTTGTGAACTTCAAAGAATTGCATGCCTTTTTACTCTGCTTTTTGTCAATGACCATGAAATGTGCGTAGAATTGGACTTATTTGAAAGCTTTCTTTTGCAATCAATGCAGAATAAGTAAAGACCCTAAATATGCAGGGTTTCTACCCTATTACGACCCTCCTGAGAATGGGAGATTGAAAGCGCATAACTCACAATGTCAGAATACATCATAAGGATAATTATTCAACATTTCCCTCCTCAGCGCTTAGTCCCATTTTGATTTTTACTGTAGACACCTAGGGATGCTATCTTGAGTTCAGAGAGTGAAATTTTCAAGTGACTTAGGAGCACAAATTCTACTGAAAGCCAGACCTGTGTTCCTAAATCACTTAGGTACTTTTCTCCCCCAGCATTACTTAAAATGTTCACTAGGAGCCACCTAGTTGACCACCTCTTCTAAAGGGTTACTTGATACATCTGTTGAGTTGGGTTTTTTTGTATTTCTGTAGTTTCTTTTCATCCCCAACCTTTCAAATCACTGGACAGCAATAGGTTTCAGAGTAACAGCCGTGTTAGTCTGTATTCGCAAAAAGAAAAGGAGTACTTGTGGCACCTTAGAGACTAATCAATTTATTTGAGCATGAGCTTTCGTGAGCTACAGCTCACTTCATCAGATGCATACCGTGGAAACTGCAGCAGACTTTATATATACACAGAGAATATGAAACAATACCTCCTCCCACCCCACTGTCCTGCTGGTAATAGCTTATCTAAAGTAATCTTCAGGTTAGGCCATTTCCAGCACAAATCCAGGTTTTCTCACCCTCCACCCCCCCACACAAATTCACTCTCCTGCTGGTGATAGCCCATCCAAAGTGACAACTCTTTACACAATGTGCATGATAATGAAGTTAGGCCATTTATTACCAGCAGGACAGTGGGGTGGGAGGAGGTATTGTTTCATATTCTCTGTGTATATATAAAGTCTGCTGCAGTTTCCACGGTATGCATCTGATGAAGTGAGCTGTAGCTCACGAAAGCTCATGCTCAAATAAATTGGTTAGTCTCTAAGGTGCCACAAGTACTCCTTTTATTTTTGGACAGCAATAGTGAATTAAGGTATTTGGTCTCTGAAATTACATGACATCACCTTTTTAACACAATTGCTGTAAACGTCGAGGTTTGCAGGAAAATCAGTGAGTCAGTCAAGAAGGCTAAATTCAGAATTAGATGTCTTAAAATTCTCACAGTCTTCAGAATATCCTATGGATTGTAAGCCTGTATTTAAAATCTTTCCGCTCATGTTAGAAAATTAATGTGCTTATGATCAGAAAAAAAGTACCTTTCATACTTTACATCACTCTTTTATCTTTCTGGAATAACATCTGCTTATGTTTGCTGCCAAGACCAAGTTTGTTAGGCTTACGGAGGCAATATATCTGTCGATGGATGAGTTGTAATCTAGTCCACCTCACAGAATTGTCGGTGATGATGCTGTTACAGTGTTTTCTGTCTCTGATGTACGGAGTAAAAAGAACATTGTTTGATTTTGTTTGTTTTTTTTAGGTGTCAGTCTGAGCTTTCCATGCAGGGAGTAATCAAATCTTATATGGGAGTTCTTTGTTTGAATAAATATGGGAACCCAAGAAATCCTGTTGAATGACTTCCGTGAATGTGAATTTTGTGCGTATGGATGTTGTTGGATTGACCTCTCTGGAGATTACCTATTTTTCCCCAACATGGAGGATGAATGCAAGCTTCCACCAGGCCTTCCTGCCTTTGTTCGTTACCTCTGACAGGGAAGGGCCATTTGGGAGGTGAGGTGGGGAGTTCAGTCCCATGTCCCACTTATTCCAGCAGCCCTGCTGACCGTGCTAACAAGGGGGCAATTTGTGTCAGCAGAGACTGTGCTTTTCTCATGTGACTTGTCCTCTGGGAGCTGGTCTGAAGCCCACAGAGTCACTTCATAAAGGCTACCAATCACCCGTCAAATAGCAGCCAGTTTTGGTCTCTGTTGGCCTAACTGGATTTGAACTGCTGACCTAAATAGAGGAGGAAGGTTCTGTGTCCAGTTACCAGTGCCCTGAGTAGAAACGTTGTGGTCTGTGAGAGAAACAGGAATGAAAGCAATTGTTTGTTGAATGGAAAAGAGAAGAACATGTGTGACACAAGAATATCCTCAAACATGAGTTAAAAGTAGAAGTAAAGCGCCACTTTAACCCCCCCCCAACTCTGTCCAGAGGCTATTGGTTATTGTTTAACAACTAGCATTTTGTGAATTTATTCTAAGTAATTATATAGACAGGTAACACAATTCTAACCTCCTTGGAAACTCCTCTTTCTTAGGTCTGTCTATGATGGTGAAGAGCATGGTCGTTTCATGGAAAAACTGGAAGCCCGAATTCGAAACCATGACCGAGAGATTGAGAAAATGTGCAACTTCCATTACCAGGGCTTTGTAGATTCCATCACAGAGCTCCTGAAAGTTAGGGGAGAAGCCCAGAAGCTTAAGGTAAGAGAGAAATTTAGCAAAGACATATCTCTTCTATCAAAGGGTAATATTGTGGCACAATGAAATATTTTCATTTCTGACTTAGGGCTTGTCTTCACTACATTGTTAGCTTGAGGTGTAGCTTTGCTCCTAACATCACTCCCATCCCGTTCCCCCCATAAATCTAGCTTGAGTTAAGGGGTGATTTAAGCTTGAGCTGGCTGGTCCATCAGGAGGGATGGGTTGAAGCTTCAAGCTGGTAATGAAGTTGGGGATGCAGTAGCTCATGTTACAACTGATCAGCTGCTAATTCATTCACTCTGTGTAGTTGGAGTGTTTTGCAGTGTGGTTGCCCTGGGTATGTGTACCTTGCAGTTGACAGTGTGATTGCAGCTCATGTAGACATACATGAGCTACCTCAGATACCAATAGCAATGAGGCTACGACAGCATGGACTTCAGTGCAGTCTGGCCCTTTGAGTATATAACCCGGGTCCCATCAAGGCTTGTACACTGTGTGCTGCTGTGGCTTCGTTGCTTTTGATACCCTAGCTATCTAGATTAAAGCTAGCTCAGTTATGCCTCCATGCTTTGCAATCACTCCCTGCCCCCTCAGTGCAGTGTAGCCATACCCTGAAACGTCAGAAGGACCAAGGTCTCGCCTACACTAGAAAAGCTTTGCTGGTCATTTATACCACTATATCTATACTAGCAAACCCTTCTAGTGTAGACATGCCGTATACCAGCAAAAGACTGCACTTTTGCCAGTATTGCTTATACTAGTCCACTGAGTGAAATAAGCTTTAAGTGCAGATCAGCAGTGGCAAGCAACCCAGGGCTGAGCTCTGAGGGGAAACGGAGAAACCAGATGATAATGGAGTCTGTTCTAGGTATAGGGGGCAGATGGAGTAACAGGTGACCTTGGACCTGTCTCTCAGACACTGTATCCTAAAATGTGGGGAATGAACAATTTTGTCAGTTCTAAAAATATCAGAACAAACCCCCCGCTTCTGAGTTTCCGGAGTTGGGGAAGCTGCCTCATTTTCTTGTGATATCTGCTTTGAGGGTGGTAGGGCATGATTGATGTGTATTCTTGAGGCCTAGTTTCGTTACAGGTTTCAACAGCTTCAACAGGTTTCAAGGAGTCACAGATAGTTTGACAGAAACCATCCAAGGACAGTGAATTGCTGGCTCTTTAGGGACAATGACAACCACCCTCCCCTCCAAAAGACACCTTGATTGTCTCCAGAGTGTAACACAGTTAGCCTTTCTTACTTGGAAGGATGGGGCAGCCTGATGTGGGACCTTTGGGTGGTTGTATGGAAGTCTAAGTGCAGAAGATGTGGCAGGGGAAAATACTAAAAATTTCCCAGGAAAAATTCTTTGGAGAGTAAAGAAAAGTTTTTCATGTTCTAATATGCTGAGGTTTTAAAAGTAACCATACATTTTTTTATTGCAGTGTATGTGTAAGGCATGTCCTAGCAGGACTCCAGGTTTTACTCATACAGGCCTACCATCCTGCAGTGATGCATGCAGGGAAACTCCTGCTCTCGCTCGGAGGCCCATTGACGGGCAGTGCCAATTGCAGGATTAAGGCCACAGAACATATGAAAGGAACAGCCTACTCTTGTATCATTGTTTCTAGCCAAGAATACCACATTCTTTGAAAAGACTTCTTGTGATTTCCCAGCCTATAAATCACTTCTTTATGGGTGGCACACTGTGAAGTCCCTTCATGTACACTTAGGGATCCCTTGATTTCCATAGCCATCTGATTTATAAAATGGCCCCAGAGGAGAAGAATGCAGAAATCTTGTTTGTAAAAAGTGGTGGAATCCTTCTCATGAGGGTTTCCCTGGAGACCCATCCACGGATCCAGCGGAGAATGTTCATTTTTTTTCAACTATTCATTCTCTACAGTATTTGTTTTTGTTTTTTTCCTCAGTAGTTTTAGTCTTACATAGTTCCATAGCATATGCATTAAATCTACATCTTCAGTATTTCACCTGCAGCATTTATCATTTATATATGCTTTTGTTTAAGTTTCTAGAGTTCTGTGTAATCTTATATTTACAGTGTTGCCTTTCAGGCACTCTAAATAGCAGGACTCAACCCCATCCCCCAGCATGCCATTGAAGTGCTAACACCGCTGGAGTGAAACCTGGCACAATACAAAGTGAAGAAGAATTCTGTGTCCATTTTAGGTGGTCAGAATTGAAGTTGAAATTTGCATCAGAACATCAGGGTTAAGTCCTCTAACTTTTTCAGGCAACACTGTGTGCTTATTAAGGCTGACACATAGTCAGGAACTCTCTTTTTTTACAACTCATCCAGAAGATATCTCCAACAATGCAGCTCCCCACTGGGACGCTGGTTCATTATGGTTTACCTCCCTTAGCTAACAGTAGTAGCAACTTATATTTTGCAAGAAAAGTAACCCAGATGAAACTAAATACTGTATTCACAGGAACAGATCTTCAAAGAGGCATCACTTTTACCTGGACAAATTTCTAATCATAACAGCATTTAAACTTCTGCTTACTCTTTGTGATTATAACTGTGCAGCCTTAAGGTTGCACTAATTCACTATTTTACATTTAATCTCCTCGTTTAAAAAAAGTAAAAGAACCTTATGCTTATTTGGCTGGTAAAATATTGTATCATGAATGTCCTCAGCACTGTGTACTGCACTCTCTTCTCCTTCGTATTCCTGCTCATAACTCCTTTCAGTTGGCCTTTCATTGCTCTTCTCCTGCCCTCCTTCTGATTGTCTCTACGCTATAATTAATTTAAACAAATGCTTGGTACCACATGTTCCATATAGAGAAGAATGAACTAAATAAGCCCCTCTCATGATCCTTCACTACCATATCCTCATCCTTCCCAGGCCCCCACCTGCTGTTTGTTACCCCTTGCTGTGCTTGTCTGTCTTAGATTATAAAATCTCCAAATCCCTTTGTCTGAAAAGCTCTGTGTGTGTCTATGGAACTCCTATGTAAATAATCATCTGTTTTTCTGTGTGTGTCTGTGCCTCTAAAAAAACTGAAAATGTACAAGGGTGGAACATATTCCTGTTCGTTTTTGCTTTAGCTGGGATTGAGATGTAATTTTAATAGAAGACTTGTATAGACTTGGCATCATTTTTGGAGCAGGTTTAAATTAGCCTACGTGAATTCTTTTTCGTAGTAGGATTTTCGGGGTATAAGAAAATAAAATAATCTTCAGAGGAGATACCATGCTCCTACTCGAAATATCTCAGGACATCATAAAGGAAATGAGCAGTTTTTGTGTAGGGCAGTGAGCCAGGAGAACTGAACCTACTGCAGGAGGTGTGGGGAGCGCCGCTATGCGACCGCTCCAGTGAAGTTGTAAAAAGTTAAGTCATGAGGTGAATCCTTCTTGCCTGCAGTGCGATAAGTTTATGGTAACAAGCACAAGCAGTTAAAGTCTGGCAGTCATGGGGTCTGGACAGTTCAGGCAGCTGGTATTGGGATGGCTGTATAAAGCCTTTCACTGCTAGGTCACCAGTTTCAATCTGACCCAAGTTGGAAGTGGCCAAAAATCATTGCCATCTGTTGACCAATCAGCGGCTACTGTGGAATGAGTTGGGTCTTGGTCCTCTTTCTATCATAGATCCTCCTCCCAACATCATAATTATTTGTCTTGTCAGCGTTCTTGTGAGAGATGTAAAGGGTTGAATGGCTGACGGAGACTGAATGATCCTCCCATCTCTAGAACTGGAGTATTCCAGGTCACGTTTGAGGTACATTGTGGGGTGATATAGGGGAAGTTTTCATTGCCATACATGTTGTAATGGATAAGCAGAGGACCTCATTTCTAGGGTGTCAGTCTGACATGGTTCACTGGTACTAATCCATTCAGGAATCTTGGTTGCTGCACTTTCCTCAGCATGGCTGCAGCAGCAGATCCTTGCTACGGCAGCCATAGCAATTGGTCAAGACATCAGAGTTTGTGGTGAGTAATGGTTTCATATAAGGGAATCATGACAAGGTGAAGAGTTGAGTATAAGCCGGGGTGGGCAAACTATGGGCAGGGGGCCGCATCCGGCCCTCCAGACGTTTTAATCCGGCCCTCCAGGTCCCGCTTGGGAGTGGGGTCCTTGGCTTGCCCTGCTCCGGCACTCCAGCTGGGGAGTGGGGTTGGGGGTTTTCCCTACTCCGTGTGGCTCCCAGAAGCAGTGACATGTCCCCGCTCTGGCCCCAAGCGCCACCCCCGCAGCTCCCATTGGCCAGGAACCACAGTGCGTGGAGACTGGGCAGTGCGTGGAGTTGCCTGGCCACGCCCACGTGTAGGAGCTGGAGGGGGGGCATGCTGCTGCTGCTGCTTTTGGGAGCTGCTTGAGGTAAGCATCACCCGGAGCCTGCACCCCAACCCCCTACCCCAGCCTTGATCCCCCTCCCGCCCTCCAAATCCCTCAGTCCCAGGCCAAAGCACCTCCTGCACCCCCAGCCCTTCATCCCCAGCTCCACCCCAGAGCCCGCACCCCCAGCCGGAGCCCTCACTCCCCCGCATCCCCAGCCCAAAGCACCCTACTGCACCCACAACCCCTTATCCTCAGCCCCATTCCAGAGCCTGCACCACCAGCTGGAGCCCTCACTCCCCTGTACCCCAACCCCTTGCCCCCAGCCTGGAGCCCCCTCCCATGCCCTGAACTCCTCATTTCTGGCCCCACCCCAGAGCCCACACCCTCAGCCGGAGCCCTCACCCCTTCCTGCACCCCAGCCTCCAATTTTGTGAGCATTCATGGCCCACTATACAAGTTCCATACCCAGATGTGGCCCTTGGGCCAGAAAGTTTGCCCACCCCTGGTATAAGCTCAGCTTCTCTTCTGCTGGAAATAGAGGTGATGAGGGTGGGCTGCTTGCTCTTATAATCCACTATGTTTTTTTGTTCTCTGTGGCGGCTCAGGGTGCTGTGATCCTGCCTCTTGCTGCTTTTGTATAAAATCCAATGAATTCAAGTAATTTTTTTAAGTTATGGATTAGTTTTTAAAATTCAATAATGAGAGAGCTGAACAAGAAGCTGAAATCCAATGGAAGCTTGCAGGCACACAGTATTGCACTGATCTGCTGCTAAGCTCGAATGTGTATGCTACCAAAATTCTTTTTGGTCAGTTTTTCCTCCCTGTCCAAAGAATATGTATAATAGGGTGGTTTGCCCCTTAAGGGCTGAAGAGCTTGGGCTAGTGAACCCTGATGACAGAATTATCCAGTTCACCTGGGGTGAATTGGATAATTCCCTATACAGTGCAGCAGGTGGCTGCAATGAAGGAGGAAGCTCAGGAAGCTGTGATAGTGTCTGCAGAGAGAGAGGCTCTCCAGGGCAGAGAGGCCTGGAAAAAAACCTGACCAAGCCGGGGAAGGATGGCAAAGGCTCCAGGGAGTATATTCTGGGTGGAGGAAGAGAAACCTTTTGTTGTGTGGACTTATGAATGGACCTTGTTTTGGGGTCTGAATTTTATTTGCAAGTTATTTTATATTAATGAGCTCAGTCCCCAGTGAGGGATAATTTCTGACCAAGAAAAAGCCTGAAATGAAATTTATTTGACCAGTCCAAGAGGGGAAACTGAGGCAGGCTCCCTGTAGTTTGACCTTGTGCTACACAGGCATCCATGGGAGGCAGCCAGTCCTGTTTACAATATGTAAACCACTTAGTTTGGAAGGTCTTTGCGGCAGGAACTATTTTAATTTCTGTGTGTTGTATAGGAGCAAGCACAGTGCCCTTTATAATTATAAACTTTTTAACTGTTGATCCACAGAATGTAGACTTTGCAGGATTGAACATCTCTGTTTCAAGAGCAGGTACCATGTTGACAGGGAAGGGGAGAAATGGATGAATCCATGTTAACTACTTTGAACAGTTCATATAAACTGTATTATGAAACAAGTGAGCTAATTGATATTCAGTTTTTAAGAAGTCATTCACTTGCTGACAAAAAATGCATTTGACTTAGGGACCAGATTATGCCTCCTTTACTCATACAGAATGGAATTCAAGGAGGGAGGTACTACTTTACATGAATAACAATTGCAGAATATTGTGCTGGGGGGCACAGCTTTTCAAAGGTGGCATCTAGCCGTGTTACCCCTTGCTGTTTTCCACTGGTGTCTAGTAACTGGCAAGAAACTCTTCCACGTCCACCTTCATATCACCTGTGCTGCTCTTCGGATCTTTCCTTATGTCAGAAAATCCACTGAATGCCTTTTGATGAACAAAAAAACAAATTAACCTCATCTATTTTACGGGGTGCAGAAGAAAATTGTAAGAAATTGCGTGGAAGCTGGTGAAACCCCTAGTAAAGGTTCTTGTGCAAGCAACCAAAAACCCTCTTGATTACATGTAAATTTTAAAATTAATATGTTTTTTTTCCCATTTCCTCCCACAGCATCAAGTGACAGACACGAATAGAAAACTGCAGAGTGAGGGGAAGGAAGTAAGCCCTGTATTTTTAAAAGCCTCCCTTATATGATCTATTTGCTTTGAATATTTTAATGTATTATAATACTGATAGATTGCAGAGACTTGTAGTTTCAGAACTCCACAGCTGTGTGGGCAATACTAGTGATCACTTGTGTGACCATAGTGTTAAATCTGTAAAATACTTGTGATACCTGTACCTAATTTTCAGTAAATGTAATGGGGATGTGTATGAAGTGACTATCCCTTTCCATAATTCGTGGATTAAAACTCAGTGGGGGGGAACCTGGAAAGCAGGAAGACTTTGAAGTGATAATGGACAAACAGTGGGCTCAATCCTTCACCCCTAACTAGTGTCAATAAACACTGAAGGATCAGGGTCCCAGTTTGCAGAGCAGTACGGCAGTAGTAAAAGTCAGTGCGGTCTTCAGCTGCATATGTGGAGGCATCGTACCATGGAGCAAGTGAAACTCTGTATGTTTTGGATGTGATTTTCCCCTTTAACTGCATTCAGTCTTCTACATCTTAAAACTAAAGGGATATTGAGAAATTGAAGGGAAATTGTTGGATAGCAACACAAGTGGTCAGTGAGCTAGAGGCACTGATATATGAAGAAAGATAAGTGCCAGTTGTGTGCATATATATATAATATCTGAGAAGTGTCTAGAAATGCCTATTCCTGCAACTCATCTTCTTGTCCTCCTGGAGGGACTCTCACCACTTGTTCCTTACTCCCATAGAAATCTTCTGCTCTTCTCTCCTCTTCCATCTTCCTAGTTCACAGAGAAATTCACTTTATTGCCAGTACTTTCAAAGAAAGTACTTTGGCTTATGGGCTTAAGATGTGGAAAAGACCTATTCCATCTTCCTGCCAATGTTGGATAGTTCCCTGTGGTAAATATCAGTGTTTTGAAAAACTGTGACCCCCAACAGTGTACTGCTGGTGAGTGCACTGTTCATGCATCTGTAGGACTGGCTCTGGAAGAGATTGAGATAGCCAAGTAATAACTTAGTGACGGCCGAGAGGACATCAGTGTACAAGAGTCTGAATGGAGTAAACACCAAGGAATGGGGGAGATTATTTAGGCTGATCCAGGGAGGCATAGCTAGGAGAATAAAGGGATATGATTAAGAAAAGGAAAAGTTAGACTTGATATCAGGAAAGAAAGAGGCTCTGCATATGGGAGGAAGACCATGGCCAACAGCTCTGCTCTTCGGTCACAATGGAACTCACTACAATAAGGGTAAAGCTCTTCTCTGTGAGAGACAGAGCTTCTCTTGGGTGTCAGCCCAAGACACTGAAATGAACTCCCTCAGGAGCTAAGTGCAAGGGACATTTCTTTGCCCTCATTACTCTAACATAAATGTATAACTCTGTGTGTGTGTGTGTGTGTGTGTGTGTGTTTGTGTTTAAAAAAAGGAAATCCAACGCAAAACACTCCCCTATACACACTTCTCCCCTTGGGCAGAGGATGAGAAAACAAACACATGACACGTTACTTCCGTTTCTTGATGTACTACTGAAAGGTGCAAAGATAGACAATGGGTGAATGCAGTATAAGAACCTACATAGAAGGAAAAGAAAAAGACCTATTGGGGTGAGGACTAGTCTCCCACAGGAAGTGGTGGAGGCTGTGATACTTTGGCCATTTAAAATTTGACAACCACTGGCAAAGTGTGTGGAGAGATAATCTGTTTCTGGGTGAGGGGGGTGGAACTGATGCTTCTAACAGAGATTAGAACCGGCAAACCTTATGGGAAAAACAGACTCAAACCACTTCCATAACACCAACCAACCAACCAAAGAGGAAAACCAAAAATCCCCAAGAACCCCAAAAAGAAAAAAATGACTGGAAGATAGCTAATGTAACACCAATATTTAAAAAGAGCTCTAGAGGTGATCTTGGCAATTACAGACCGATAAGTCTAATGTCAGTACCGGGCAAATTAGTTGAAACAATAGTAAAGAATAAAATTGTCAGACACATAGAAGAACATAAATTGTTGAGCAAATGTCAGCATGGTTTCTGTAAAAGGAAATCATGTCTTACTAATCTATTAAAGTTCTTTGAAGGGGTCAACCAACATGTGGACAAGGGGGATCCAGTGGACATAGTGTACTTAGATTTCCAGAAAGCCTTTGACAAGGTCCCTCACCAAAGGCTCTTACGTAAATTAAGTTGTCATGGGATAAGAGGGAAGATCCTTTCATGGATTGAGAGCCGGTTAAAAGACAGGGAACAAAGGGTAGGAATAAATGATAAATTTTCAGAATGGAGAGGGGGAACTAGTGTTGTTCCCCAAGGGTTAGTTCTAGGACCAATCCTATTCAACTTATTCATAAATGATCTGGAGAAAGGGGTAAACAGTGAGGTGTTAAAGTTTGCAGATGATACTAAACTGCTCAAATAGTTAAGACCAAAGCTGACTGTGAAGAACTTCAAAAAGATCTCACAAAACTAAGTGATTGGGCAACAAAATGGCAAATGAAATTTAATGTGGATAAATGTACAGTGATGCACATTGGAAAAAATACCCTCAACTATACATACAATATGATGGGGGCTAATTTAGCTACAACTAATCAGGAGAAAGATCTTGGAGTCATCGTGGATAGTTCTCTAAAGACGTCCACGCAGTGTGCAGCAGCAGTCAAAAAAGCAAACGGGATGTTAGGAATCATTAAAAAAGGATGGAGAATAAGACGGAGAATATCTTATTGCCCTTATATAAATCCATGGTACACCCACATCTTGAATACTGCGTACAGATGTGGTCCCATCATCTCAAAAAAGATATACTGGCATTAGAAAAGGTTCAGAAAAGGGCACCTAAAATGATTAGGGGTTTGGAACAGGTCCCATATCAGGAGAGATTAAAGAAGCTAGGACTTTTCATCTTGGAAAAGAAGAGACTAAGGGGGAATATGATAGAGTCTATAAAATCATGAGTGGTGTGGAGAAAGTGAATAAGGAGAAGTTATTTACTTGTTCCCATAATATAAGAACTAGGGGCCACCCAATGAAATTAATGGGCAGCAGGTTTAAAGCAAATAAAAGGAAGTTCTGCTTCACGCTGCACACAGTGAACCTGTGGAACTCCTTGCCTGAGGAGGTTGTGAAGGCTAGGACTATAACAGGGTTTAAAAGAGAACTAGATAAATTCCTGGAGGTTAAGTCCAATCATGGCTATTAGCCAGGATGGGTAAGGAATGGTTTCCCTACCCTCTGTTTGTCAGAGGGTGGAGATGGATGGCAGGAGAGAGATCACTTGATCATTACCTGTGAGGTTCACTCCCTCTGGGGCACCTGGCATTGGCCACTGGCGGTAGACAGGCTACTGGGCTGGATGGACCTTTGGTCTGACCCAGTATGTCTGTTCTTATGTTCTTAACAACCAAAACCGCAAACAAACACCAAAACAAAATCAGAACACAACACACACTCCTTCCCCCACCTCCCCTTTCAAACTCCCTTGTTTACACCCGTGTTCGCTGGCTCCTGTGTTGCTGCACCTCTGCCACTGGCTGGCTGTTTGGCTGCTTTTATAGGCCCCCTAATCAGGGCTCTGCTTCTCTCACAGCACACTGCCCCCTACCAGCCTCTACAAACTGAAAAAGGGAAAAAAAAAGACCCCCACACATAACAGAACAAACACACTACCCACAAAAAACCTCACTTTCTGCCCCTAAGAACCGGGAGTTTGCTTCCTCCCTTCTCCTCTAATAGAACTCCCACTCAAACTCCCCTGTTTACAGCTCTGTTTGCTGGCTCCTGTGCATCCATAAAGTCTTGCTTTCGTTATGCTAGGAGGGGGACCATACTGTTTTGCATATGTGGAGTGGAGTACAGTTCATAGATTGTTTCCAAAAGGGATCATAATGAGCCAGTCTAACCTACTGCATTACACAGACATAGAACTTTGCTTAGTAACTTCCTGTGGGTTCGAAATTCTTCCCTACTCCATGAGTGAATAAATGAGTTCCTTAGCGCTCTTAGCAGGTATTGTTGTAGACCTACTGTGGGGACCTTGTTGAGAGATGAGTACACCATAGAGATGTACATACAAGCTGTTTGTTTACCACTGTTGGCGTAATTTAATTTAATTTTCTTCTCTTTAAGTTGGTAGTAGCAATGGAAGAGCTGAAGCAATGTCGACTACAACAGAGAAATATTTCTGCTACCGTTGATAAACTAACATTGTGTCTTCCTGGTGAGGAATCTGAAATTGATCATTGCTACTTGTACAGTTTCATCTAGATTTAATTTATTTTGTCTTTAATGTATGTATCTTTTTTCTTTTCTCCCCAGTTCTGGAGATGTACAGCAAACTGAGAGAGCAAATGAAATCTAAAAGGTAAATTTTACAGACTGATGCATATTGAAGAATCACAAAGCACCAATGTGGAGGTCTAAGTTAAACTCAACAAAGAGGTTCTCAGGAGTTGAGAGATCTATACTGCAGTTTGCTCAGCTTTGAAACTATCTAATTTCTCATTAGTAGCTCTCAAACCACTCTTCTGCTCATCCTTTCATCAGTCTAATCCAAATGCAGGTGCAGATTAGAATAGTAGTTGTAACAATGTATAATCTTTCCTCATATACCAGGTTTTTCTAGAGAATAGGTTCATAGTAACGTACATTTTTATTTATATGTTTCAATTTGACACATACACACAAAATCCCTATCCTAGGCTCACCATTCAGTCACATAAAAAACATTGAACTAGCAGTTGCTGCAAACCAGAAATAGCTTACTAGACATGAAATGCCTCCCCCCTCATTCCTTTACCCAACAAATACTATCAGCCCCTGTGCTTCTGGATCCCCCAGAGCCTTGCATAAATTGATACGCGTCGCACCTGAAAGTCAGACTAGAGTGGGGGAAGTTAGAGCTTAGAAGTTAGAGTTAGTTATTTAGCTGTTCAGTAAGGGGTTTTCCCCATTAGTATCTCTGAGCATGGTATAAAGTAGCCTACTAGTTTGTCCATTTTTGACTATGTGTATAGCATTGGTGAGGGGCTTATCTGTTGACCGATGACATGTTCATTAAAATGTTAGTTGCAGCTGGGATTCGTAGCTATTGTGGGGTGTGTGTGTGTGTGTTTGTGGGGGGGGGGGAGGGGAAGGAAGCTGGATCTGATCACAGTGGTGTGAACTGAAAGGAATTCATATGCCATATGATTCCCTCATTCTATATAGTGTTTCCATGAACTGATTCTGAGAATCACTTCAATTTTTCTTTTGATTGATTTATTTTGACTTGTACAGAAATTATTATTGAGGGCCATATTTAAGTAAAATCTGAACACTTAGTTTTTGTCTGGATTTGATGGCTCCATTTACTAAAGCAGCAAAACTTGCCCTTTTTGCAGCTGTCTCCTCCTGTCTTTTTTCTTGATAGCCCATAGGGGATGGGTTGGTAGTGTAAACTTCAGGTTTGAATACCCAGTCTCAGTTGGTTTACTATGTGTGACATGCTGGAAACGAAGAACAAAGTACAGTCCAAACCGAGAGAGGATTGACTGTGCAACCCACAGGACAGGAGAGAATGAGACCCAACACTTCCTTCTCCAGTGTCCAAAACACAAGGAAGCGAGAGAGATTTCCTCAGGTGATCAGGACTCGTTAGTCTCACAAAGTGATGAGGAAAAATTGTACCTGAACCTGGGAGAAAAAGAGGGATGGTGGAGATATTGCTCGATGCACGAACCTGTCACTGCATTAGGATTCAACACTGCTGACAGACAGACTGCTGACAAACCCCCAAAACAGTGTACGGCTCTAAGGGGATTTTTCCAACCACTGGCTGACAGCTGAGGGATGTCCTCTTTGGTAACACTTGCACAGCTCTTTATGCCAGTAAAGTCTCACTAAATTGTATGTGGCCAGTTTAGACAAGAGAGTGAAGTATGAGATCCTTTCTGCTCTGGGTTTGTACATGAGAGATCACCAGGGCAATATTCTTGGCCAAAAATGCCTTCTTGCCCATCTGTGTACCTGACTGCCATCCTTTTACCCCAAAAGCATTTGCATTTCATTGGTGAAATGATCCCTCAGTGCATGTAGCTTGTTAAGCACTTTGGGATCATTTGGGGTGAAAGATAACCTCATGTCAAATGTTGTTAGATACAAAAATATCAGATTTCTGAAGTGGGTTGAGGCGCCGCTGTTCTTGTCCGAGAGAGCAGAACACAGTTGGAAGCCTTGCTTGTGCTAAGAACTCACCAAGGACTTTGGGGCTAAAGCTGCATTACTTCATTAATAAGAATCACTGGCCTCTGCACTTACTCCCTGCTCCAGATATTTTAGACTTTGTTTTCGGCAGGCAGTCATAGACCTCATCAGTGAACACACACTGTCTCTGCAGGCCACATTTTAGCATCTTCTACTTCAATAAACAATATCCTAAAATATAACAAAACCCCAATGTGTGTTTATTCCTCCAGTTTAAGCTCTGGCTTTCCGTCCACTCTTAAGTTTCTCTCTCCAGAGGGGATTACATTTTATTGTAAATAGCTTTTTGTACCCCACTGTAATATAAATAGTGCCCCATGTTACAAGGTTAAACCGTGTGACTGCTGCTCTTAATGGTCCTTTCAATTTTTAGTTAAAATAATTTCCCCGACTTGACTCTCTGTTTACATAACTATTGTTTTGAAAAGAGATTTGAGTGTTATTTTTTTAAGTGACATGGTAGTGCATATTTTATGCCTAAGCACGTATTTTGCTTGAGTTGGGGTTTTTTACTCCCGTTCTCCTGGCCAAATTTCATCTCTGCTGTGTACCTACTTAAATTTTCACCTCCCCAGCTTTTCCCTTTGGGCATGGTATTCTGTATTACCTCTCCAAAACTGTGTCCTGTTATGGTTGCCTTATTTTACCCTAGAGACATGTTAGTGATGATCAAAATAATTTTTCAGAGATATCGCTAACAGCTCCATAGTCAAGGTTTACGTGCTGGGACTGGACGACTGGATGGATCAGTCGATAAATTGCTGTGGTCTGTTCATTCCCTCTGAAGCATCTGGTGTCAGTCACTTTTGGAGACAGGATACTGGGCTAGGTGGACCAATGTTCTGATGGTTTTCCCTTCGTCAGATCTGTTACGTTCACGATCAGCTAGCGTAGCTTAGTCCTTTTGGATGGAAGGTGAGTGCTATGTAAATGTGAATTCATGCTCAAATATGAAGTACCTAGGAATGGAAGTAACAGCATCAGAGCAAAGCTTTTTGGGCCAACGATGGTCGTTGTATCCCAAGCAGCACTTAGTCTCGATTCTCATGGGGGCCTCTGGCACTATAGTAAAATAAATAAATGAAGCTGGGTACGAATAACAGTTTCCATTCCTATGGCGCCTTTTAGCCAGGGATTTCAAAGTGCGTTTCAAATGCTGTGCCTTACGGCACCCCTGTGCGGTATGTAAGGGATATATAGGAATTACTTGATCTGCCACTTAAATGCAGCCACTTCTAGGATGGGAAGCTTTTAACAGTGCTTGGCAATATTGAAATCATTAGACAGGTAGCCAGATCCGACTCTCAATGGGCACAAGACAGACATCTCTTTAGTAAAGCAGAGCCATTTTACACAGTCACTTCTCAGAGTATGTCCACACTTTAACCTTGCTAAACCTCAGTTTATCTAACTGCAAATGTGAGAATAATTCTCCCTTATATTGTACAGGAGCATTGAGGTATGTGTACTTCTGTACAGTGTTTTGAGATCCAGGGTATATAGAAGTGCTAATTTATTGCCATCATCCTCTGATGTCAAGTGGAACACCAGAATAGTCTTGTATACTTCTGAGTCTGATTTACACTCTTCCCAGACATTACCCTGCATTGAAGACATTAGAGCACCTTGAGCATACATACCTGCCACAGGTGAGCCACTACCGCTTCTGCAAGATCATGGTGGATAATATCCCTAAACTGCGTGAAGAGATAAAAGATGTTTCCATGTCAGACCTCAAAGACTTTCTGGAGAGCATTCGTAAGCACTCTGACAAGATTGGAGAGACAGCGATGAAACAGGTAGGGTCTTGTGTTGCATTCTACTGTTAAGCTTAGCATGCCTGTTCAGTTTTAACTGTCCTTTTCTATGCTAGAGTATTTAACGTTTGTAGTTCAATGTTTCAAAAACTGCTTTAACTATTAAGTAAGTGTTGCCATATGAAACTGAATGATCCTTTATTCTACAGCTGCTAGGGGTGTCTGTTTTCTGTTTCTGATGCAACTGCAAAGCGCTGACATGTTTTTCTGTACTTTGCCCTAGACTTCTAGTAGCCCAAAGTCGAGGAGGCCGGGGTGCGTTGTATAATCCAGATCTCCCATTTAGCAATGTAACATGGCATTTGTGCTGCTGTGCTGTGCGTAGTGAAAAATTACAGAGCTGAAAGAGCCAGTGTCAATTTCCCATGGTCAGTGTAAAACATTAGCATGCAATATGCTTTTGTTTCTGCATTCTGAGCTCCTTCAAAATAGTAGGTACATTTTTACACTATATGTTTTACAAATACCTTGCCATTGCATTGACTTTGAAAGCGATCCCTGGTTAATTGTACATAAATGTGTATTAAAAAAACCCCAAAACTAGTTACAGCAAGGAAATACCACTTTTCTCACTATTCTTTAAAACTTCTCAATGATTTTTTCTTTGTCTTCTAAATGTCATTCTTTCTACAATCTTTTCCATTAATTGGTTTCCTTCATGTTGTGTTTGCTGTGTTGTTGTCCTTGTTCAAAAACCCTCCTGTAACAGAATATAGAATAGGCTTTCTACTCTGAGCTCCATTACTTTGGGAATAATGGATAGCAAACTTTTTCCATTCTACCTAGTACTTACGTTAAGTCAAGTTAGCATCTCTGAATCTGCAAAGAAAATGGCTCTGATCATCTCCTCTTGTCAGAGACTCAGACACACATAGTAACAATGTCTGGAAAGTGGTTTTTTTGTCTCTTGGTATTTAAATTGCTCTTATTAACTGTTCTGAATTTACCTGATGCTAACAGTTACTAGAGGACTAATTGTTTATGGAAAGACTTTTTTTTTTTCTGGCCATGAAAGCCAACCCAGTTTCTTGAAAGGTCATTCTTTGCCGTGTGCGTGGAAAGAAGTAATCATTTTCAGTCGTTTTTTGGGGTCCAACTAATGAAGGGAATGTGCTGTTCTTCAAATACGCTCCATGTCCAGCTAAGGAGGCTTGCTAATTGTTGGAACATAAGGGCTTGCAGATGTTCTGTCTGATTGTTTTAGTTTCCAGTGTTGTTGTCGTTGTGACATTGGGGGCAGGGGTGAGGCTAGTTAATGCATATTGAAAGCTCATAGCAGTATGCATTGGTGTCTTGTGGGCAGAGGTGACACAGGGGAGAGGTGCACACGTACACCTGTGTTTTCCTCGGAATAGGTAGGCAGAGTAAGAGTCTGATGAATCCATCTTTTCATCCTCGCATATCCACATCCCACATTGCTTCCTCCTCTGCTGTCTCTCCATCTCTGGCGAGGACACTTATTACCCTGCCCTAGCCTTCTCTCCTCCCACACATGGACTAGTCTCATCCTCACCACCTCCGCTTTCATTTCTGCCACTTCCAGTGGAATGGCTGGGCCACCTCAAACATATATGCTGCAGCTTCTGATCTGTGTCTCATGTCCCTCCATCTCCTTGCACTCACTGAAACTTGGCACTTCCCATCTGGTACAGCCTTTCTCATGGTGGGGTCTCCTCCTCTCTCTCACACGCTGTTCCTCCTGTTACTTCCAACACTTCTTTCTTCCACCTTCAGTCTTTTCAAACTGCACATAATCTCTCTTTTCTCCAATCCTCTTCCCCTCCCGGTAGTTATTATCCATCACTGTCCTCTTTCATCTATGAGTTAGATGTGTGTCTTGCTTTCTGTTCCTCCCTCAGTCTTGGTTCCTTCAACTTGTATGTTGATGACCCTGTGATGACTTGGGGAATCTGCCTGTACAACTTAAGAGTTTTGATTGATATGATGAAGTTATTATGAAATTGCTGTATCATAGGATGCCCCTGGATGTATGTAGATTCCACCCTTGCTGACAAGGCTGTCACATCCCTGCCAGGCCAGGGATAATGATTAAGGCTACATTTTAATCATGGGTATTTTTAGTAAAAGTCATGGACAGGTCACAGGCTGTGAATTTTTGTTTGCTGCCTGGCCCATGACCTGTCCATGGCTTGTACTATATACCCCTGACTAAAACTTGGGCTGGGGGATTCTGGGGGTGTGGTCTGGGGGCACCGCAAGTGCAGAGTGTGTGTGTGTGGCCCGGGACCCCTGCTAGTGCTGGGGAGGAGGGTTGGAGGGGCTTGCAGGCTCCCTACCCAGCTGCCCAGAAGCTGCAGGCATATCTTTGCAGCTCCTAGGGGGAGAGAAGGCCAGGGGGCCTCTGCCCCCACCATGAGCAATGGCTCTGCAGCTCCCATTGGCTGGGAGCTGCAGCCAATGGGTGCTGCGGGGGTGGTACCTGCAGGCAGGGGCAATGCGCAGAGCCCACTGGCCCCTCTGTCTAGGACCTGCAGGGACATGCCTGCCAATTCTGGGGAGACCCCCTAGGTAAGTGCCGCCCTGTATCCCAACCCTTTCCCCAGCCCTGAACCCTCTTCCACACCCAAACTGCTGCTGCTCCCCTGGAGCCAGTCGCACGGGCCGCTGCAAAAGTCATGGAGGTCACAGAAAGTCACAGAAGCTGTTACCTCTGTGACAGACATGCAGCCGATGTATCATTTGATGTCAACAGGTGGAAACACTTGAATGACAATAGGTTGGCTGAAGCTGGGCAAAATACTTCCTTCAGCTTGTTTTGGGGGGAGGGAAGAGGAGAGAGTGGAAAATTCCTAAACCAGACAGAGACAAAGGCGACAAAGCTGGAGTTTTAAAGGGGTCTCTTGCGGTGGGCGGGAGGAGAGACCAGGTAAGCCGCACTGGAAACAAGGGGCAGGAGAGAAGATGGGGGTGGACCAGCAAGGTCAGAGAAAGTGTGCTGCGTGGGGAAGGCTCCATGTTTCAGAATACAAGCTGTGCACCACAACAGAAAGAACCTGGATGGCTCCTGTGGACCCTCTCCCCATCCCAAAGAATACTCTGGAGGAAACTAAGGCAGGGAAATGCATATGGGGTTTATTATTTTAGTATAGAGCTGTGTATTTCTCATACAATTAAGTAAAGAGCAATGGTGTTAGAACCCTCTGCAAAGTCTGTGCTGTGTTACGCTATTCATGTGCCCTTGAACAGGTGAACTGTGGGCCCAGAATATCCACAGGGCTGGGATTCTGGGGGAGGGGGTGGTTGAGCTGTGTGGTGAGCCTGAGGAGTCAGCACTGGTTCCATGGACTGGGCCATATATAGTGAGGTTGCAGCTCTCACAAGGAGCATACTAGACAGAGCGTTTGTGCCTTGAGACTATATCTAGGGGCAGGACTTGGGCTTTGTTTAGACTCCAGAGGCTTAAGTCCCTCTGGGATTCTGTGGCTGGATCCCCTCACAGCGATGTGAAGAGTGCCCAAGACTAGGGGTGCTCTTGACGGGAGCTGTGACAGACCCATGCAACCCTGTTGCCTCTGGCTTCTTCACCCTTAGCTCTCTGATTCGATCTTCAGCCCTAGTTAAAGTCTCTTGGCTATTGTTATGGTTACCCCCTGGATCTGGGCTTCACTAAGCACTGCTGTCTCTTTTGCCCCCTTTGAAGATTTTTCTCTCTGATCACTGCCTCATGTGCGTCAATAGTGCTTGATCTTATGCTGCCTTCCTGTTCATCCACCACCCCTTTGGTCTTAAAGGCTTCTGAACTGAATTGCATTACTTTGGATTACAGGTTTTTTTCCCAGTGACCCTTTTGAGGCTGCACAGGATCTGTTGAGTATCTTTTGGTTACTTGGGGAAAAGTTTAAGAGGGAATTTTTTTTTCTTCTAGGCAGAAGTTAATAAAATGCTAAGCGAAACAGACTATTGGACAGAGGAGATATGACAGCATGACTCACTAAGTAGCAAATATTTAGAAATCTTGAATACGCTGTACTGCCAGCTTCCATTTCTAAAACACCTTTTGTACAAAAGGATCCCAAAGATTTCTGCAGGCTTATTAAACTAAGATGCAAACAGTAAAACAGGGCTTGCTTCATCCGCTGCTGAAGTGCATCTGTCTCTGGGTTGGGGCCTTCTGTTTGTTTTTAAACACACAACAGCACTACAAAGCACCTTAGGAAATGATGCGAAGAATGCCACTTCCAATTGACACTGCAAGGGAAGTTGGAATTTGACTAGTGCATTGGGTTTACTCTGGCAAAAAGTGCCATGTGATCTTTAGTGATCAAAAATGACCAGGGACCTAAATTTTGTGTTGCCAGCAGCACAGTGTCCCTTCACATCATATTGATGGAACTGAAGGAAAGAGCTCCCCCTGCTGACTTACCACACCACTTCTTGCATCACTATATCTTTTGCTTAATCTGTTCGGTTTCTGATTGATAGTCACTCCGTAATAATATCTGGCCTGGGAGTGTTGAACAGTGATTGGCAGTTCTAGTGGGCTGTGATAGGGCCTATGCATTCGGGTTAAATGAGCATAGCATAAATTCTGTTCAACTCTCTGATTTTGCCAGTGGGGAGCAGAAAGAGTTTGATACGATGGTGAAGGAAATGATGTTTTTGTAGCATTACGAATCTGAGGCCAATGATGACGAGAGCTGAGAATTTCATTTTGTGATACTCGGAATGATCTGTCTTGGAACACAGGAAGCTGTAGCTATGTCTCTGGCTGGCATTCAAAGATACTGGGAGTTCTTTGGCTCCCTCTGTTGGACAGGAAACTGACAGTGGGGGTGAAGTCAAGTCATAATTCCTGGGGTCAGTCTTACGAAGGAACTGGGAGATTTTTGTGTTGCTCCATTGAGAAACTGATTTTTAATTCCTTTGCCGTGTGTCTGTGTTAACTCTGAACCTTATTACCTGTTATCCCATGGGAATCTTTGCTGCCTCAAACATTGTTACTAAATATATAGCACTTATGCAGATGAAAGAGTCTCGGTGTTGAACTTGCTTTGGACTTTGGCCCCATGAACCTGGTTTTTTTAAGATCAGAGTTATAGGGTTGTTGGGAATGCATTACATCTTATTAACACTTGATGATATCCAGTATGTATTTGTTTTATATAGCTTAACATCGGAAACATTTCAGGCGTGTGAAAGAGGTCGCTTAAAATGGTGCTGCATGCTAAGTATCCAGTGTGAGCACTGTGCGCGTTTTGACATAGGGGGCCAAAAATAACCAATCCAAAAGTCATTATCGGATAAAGTTTATGTCTGGACGGCCAAAAACATTCAGCCTGCTTTTCAAAGAGACAGATGGAAACAAGCATATTTTTCATAGCATCTGTAGGATGAATTGTCACAGTTTATGTTGAGTAGGTAGTGAACTCTTGTTACGAGTCTAAATGTGCTGGTATTCTGGTCATATTTTTTTAAGGTGATATTTAATTGTTTTAGCCACAGATCCTATTATTTCAAGCCAGATATAACAATTGTATGGTGAAAATATAGACCCATAACATATTTTGACATCTTTGAAGTGGTGTAACATGTGACTTGGGGGTATGTATTCCTAGAAAGTGGTAAAACATATCAGCCACGCAAATGAATGAATATACTCTCTTAAAAATCTGTTGAGATATAATCAATATTAATCTGTGTTAGATAGGAGTGCAATGTCTTTTCACACAATACTTTGCACTTCCTTGATGTCATTCATGTGAGGAACACAAGGCACTTTCAAACACTGCCTCGTAACAGCCCTGTGGGAAAAGCAAGAAACTGATAAAAATTATATTACATTGAGAGACACTGGACAAGTACCGTTTGCAGATCTGAGAATAGAATACAGATCTCCTGACTGCATCTTTTTCTGAAATTGCTTTGTACTAGGCTTTACCCTTTTTATATATAATCAAGCACTTCATTGCTTGCTAAGATTTGGACAAAGATCACTAAAGTGTATCTGCATATATGCTGCTATCATAATGTTACACTTGCTGTTTAAAAGGAAAATGTCAGCACAGATGTCAGATTTCTTTCATATTTTTCTAACTTCTTTTAAAAACCATTTAATCAGAGACCACAATTGCTAATATACATTAATTAATTATAATTGTAGAGTTATTCGTGGTATCATTACAGGTTGAAGTTAAGGTTGTTAAGACATTCAAACATGGCATTTCTGTACCCTAATACGTTTAGATTTCTTTTAAATTTCATCTGAACTCTGAATTCCCTGGATTTATAATGCTTAGTTTTGAGGTACAAACATCCCTGTATGGTTTTTACTTTAAATTACTGATGTGTTCTCTCAGCCTTAACTGCTTCTTTACAGAGTTTTTGTCTGGGAATATCAAATAATAGCACACCTAAATGGTGGAAGGTAAATGACATGTTCATTTATTGTTTAATGTAAATAGCAACATTACTGTACACAATAATTTGCCAAATATTTAAATGTGATAGATAGCAATTGCAGAATTGGCGTGAGTATTTACCAGCCCAGGCAGAAATTTACTTGCTTGCCTGCCGTTTGCCATGATGATCATGGAAAACTAATATTTACGTGCCCTGGATGATAAGAACTTTGTAAGTTTGAAATATCTCCTCAGTAGTCTTGAATTCTTACAGATTTGGGTTGACACTGGGATGCCCTTAGGTTGAATAGTAACTAACATATGTGATTCCACTGAAGCCAAGAGGATGACTTGTTGTATAGGGTGCTACTAATCAGTGGTTCTCAACCTGTGGCCTGTGGGCCACTTGCGGCACAATCAGCATAAGCTGCGGCCCATGTGACATCCTCAGGGCCATACAGGTAGTACTGGATGCGGCCCACAGTGGGAAATAGGTTGAGAACCACTGGCTGAATAAAGGGTTAGCTGGTTTTCAGAACCCTGATCTGAGGCTGGTTGGGACCTAGTGTGAATCTATTCAGCTTTCTGTTTTGGGTTGCTTTCACAATGGCTGACATATTTCCAAACATCTGAGGACGTTCTTGTCAGTTAATTTATTTGAATTGATGGTGATAAGTTGAGACGTGGCATGTGGCAATTTCAGTATTATTGGGAAATCCTGCTATGTCCCAGTGCTTCGTTTTAAATGTAAACACATGCACACCATCCTGAGCCAAATGAGCAAAGCAATTCCTCTCTGGAAAGGGGGATAGAATGACATTTTCTCAGACTGCTGCTAGAACTCCAGATGCTGATTGTTGGCCTTTCGATGGCCCGGGAAAAATGTTAAGAAATGCATTTTGTGCAGTGTTTTTAATTATCATCATCCCCAAGATTTTTAAACTTTGTGTAATCTTCTGTAACACATATGGAAGTTGTTTTTTCTTTGTATGTATATTTTATAGTAAATTAGATTTAACTGTACGTCTCTGAATGCATTGTGCAGAGAATGTCCCCGCTCTACTGTGTGTCAGACTCTTGGCAAGAGCAGATCTATTCCAAAGGTCGTTGCTTGTACTTTGCCTTTCGTGCTTGCCTTGTTTCAGTCTTAGGATCCCCTGCCACGTGGGCTGCATACGCCAATGCCAAGTTTGAGGTTAGTTCTTAATGTGCTCGTAAGATCCGCGTGTCGTGCTTATTACTATGGGACCTTGTTTTACAGACATGGCCGAGCACTGATAAAGTATTCCTCAGGTTTCAGCGTGTCCACTGAATGCTTTAATCTTGTCCCATGCCAGATGTTTTCTTTAACAAGCACAAAAAAGACAATAAATTTAAATAACGTATAGTCTGACAAAAGCAGAGTAACTTTAAAGGGGAAAAACTCTGTTAAAAGGACCAGCCAGGTCACCTAGTGATGGCGCAATGTCAGACTAGCTATTTTGTTTTGCTATTCTAATTTCACTCTTGTTTTTCCCCATCTGGGTAATTTGGTAACTTGGAACTGATTTTCTGAAATACTGTAACTGCAGTAGAAACTTGGTCTGGACACTGTTGTTGTTGTTTGTATTAAACTAGTATCTTTGGGGACCCTCTTGTGCCAGCTGCTGTTCAAACCAACGCTAGGAAGACCGTCCCTGTTGCCGTCTAGGCTTGTGACAAGAGGCAGCAGGTTCATGAAGCAGACAAATAGGAAGGGGATTGACGAGGAAGCAGTGAAACAGCATGATGTCTTTCTGTTGTAGATTATTTTACTGTTAACAGCTGTTTAATCGAAAGATGCCATTTTAAAACACACAAGTTTGAGAAGACTTAAAATGTTTTTGTTAACCATGTAGTGCACGTGTGTGCAGACAGAGAGAGACTAATTTAATGGATTAATATTTTTTAAACTGTCAAGCCACCATAAAATCGCCTCTTCTCAAGCCTATTAGAAATAGCTTGAGAAAATAAACAGGCTTTACATTTTATTTCAGTACAAAATGCCTGTGTGAAAAGAAATATTCATTTTTATTTCATCTTTAATTTTTCCTTCTAATCTTAGGCTGCTACTTCATTAAGATTTGACATCTAAAATTGCATTCCAACCATTTTACGACTGACTGAGCTGATCATTTAGCACTTGCCATTCACTGTATAATTAATCAGAAAATTTCCTAGGAGAGATTCAATAAAGTGTCTTCCTCCAAATACTGTCTACACATTCTGTTACAGTCAGGGTGAGATCTTCAAAGGTTTATAGTTTCTCTTTAAAATTGTTGGAAACTGTTGAAAAATACTCTGGACTCTAAATATCTTTTCTTTCAAGACAACAGGTGTTTGAGAATCCACCACATCCCTGGTATGTTCCAGTGATTAACCGGACTCTCGTGGCTGGCCATCTCTGCATTAGGCGCACACAGCCAGTAAAGGATTGGATACTATTGCAAGTTAGGACAGGTACATTGGCTAAGCTGTGCAAGTAGCAGATGTGTGAGCTCTAGTGTTGATACTAGCCTGCCTGTCTGTATAACTCTCTCATGAGCATTATTTTCATCCAAAACAGAGGCAAAAATATTGGTGTGTAATACCTTCCAAACAGTGGGCTCTTTCATAAAAATTGTACCTAAGATGCTTTCGAGCTTACACAGATAGCTGAGACAGGGAAAGGTCTGTTTAGAATTGAGACTGAAAAAGAGATGAAGTAGGAAGACGCCAAAAGACTTTTCAGGATAGCAGGAGATGCAGAGGAGAAGACTCTTGCATTGACAGTAGCGGGATTGTGTGGAGAACCAAACAGGAGACCAGTGCTACAAGAATAGATGGCACAGGGACACAAGCAGAGAGAGTTGGAATAACTAAAGGGAAGATTTTAAGAACGATTTTTAAGTGGATCCTGAAATGAATGGAAGAGCCAATGGGGTTGGCCGAAAGTAGATGTGATGCGGGAGGGCTTCCTTGTACATGTGAGGAGATAGGCTGCAGCATTCTGACCAGGCTTGGAGTCTGGTGAACTGGGACTTGGGGAAGCTAAAGGCCAAGGAGGAAGGAGATGAAGGAATGGATGAGGATTTCAGTGGAGGTGGAGGTGAACGGCACATGTGGGCCATGCCGTGGAGGTGGTGGTAGGTACATTTGCCGACATAAGCATGTTTCTGTTCCCGTGATGTGTGTTGTTTGAGGTCTTTATGCTTTCCTGTGCTTTTCCCCACATCACAAGATTTGAACACAAATATGCTTATTATCATAAAAGAACTTTTATTCTAATGTTTCCTGGCTTTCCATGGAATGTTTTTCTGTTTATTTAAGAGGAACTCTGTGCCTTTAAGTCTGTGTTTAACATTTATACTTTATAGAAATTTTATTAACTAAAGGGGATTCTTCTGAAATTTTTATGACTTCAAAAATTAAACTGCTAAATCACAGAGTTTGTTTAGTTCCGTGTATCTATGACTAATGGCCACAGGGACTATAGTATTCCTGTAGCATGCTAGGCTACTCTGTGGAACTGGTCAGAGACGTGGCTACATCATTCATAAGTAAACTCAAAAGTTTAATTATAGGGCAGCCCTATAGTTGCTGGACCAGCTTTTCCTATAGTTGCTTTTTAGGTTTTTTTAAACTCCTGAAACCCAGGGATGTTTCTCAGAATAAATCTTTCATCCTCCAACTGTCATAACATTCAAGCTACACTAAAAAAGGCTAACAAAAGCAGAGAAATATCAAATTGAAACCAGCCATCTTTAACTTACCTTGTGCCTACTTATTGTGCCAGAGGACTGTAGTTATATGGGGTATCGTGAATACCACACTGAAGTCAGCTAAAGGGTACTGTTCAGTTTATATATATATCGCTTCATTGCTGGAGCGCTATCTCAGTGCCTAGGACAATAGGGCTCCAGTCTTGGTTGGTCTCTCTAGGTGTTAATGTAATAACATTTAAGAGTTTCGCAAATTAATCCACCTTTAATTATTTTAAAAAGTCCCTTTAAAAGTTTTCAATATTAGGTGCTTGTATTGTGTGTATGTTGCAACTTCCCTTTACTGTCTGTAGCTGGTGGATATTCTAGTCACTGTACCAAGGCTGACAGTAGATATTACAAGTAAAGTTGATAAGGCTCTGGGAGCCCATGTTAATGTAGTAGGGCAGCAGAATATGTAGTACGGTGCATGAATATGGAACTCCTCTTCTGCAGAAGTTAACAATTTACAAAGATGGATGACCAGTAATTTTACTTGCAAATGGGGGAAGTAAGGTACAGACTGGTTAAGTGACTTGTCTGAGATCACGCAGCAAGTCTTTCTCAATGTCAGGGATCGATCCCAGACGTGCCTAGAATTTTGTATCCACTCAAAACTGCAGAGGTTTGTTTTAAAGACTTTACGTTGGAGTTTGGTCTGGGCATGGGATCTATAATGACCACCAGTGGGCAAGACTTATGTTTTATGATTCATCTGAAAGATAGCTCCTCTGGCTGCATGTTGTCCACTATACGTAACACCCCCCGGGTCACCATCTTTGCTATGTGACTTTTGGAGGTGTTCACAGTTACTGACCTGGGCCAGCCCTTTTCAGTTTGTGAGATTTGAGCAGATGACAAGTAATGTGGAAAGGTGCACCCTCTAAAACTCAACAAAAGAGCATTTCAGCTCATTGGGAAATTCTGGAATCTGGTGTGCTAATGAGGAGGAAATGAGTTAAAATAGAACATATTAAGGGACTATTACACTTTACAATGGATCTTAATGATTAATTTTAAGGGAGCAGTCTCCATAGCCTCTAACTCATTGAGCACACTTTGTATGACACTACTATACAAATTACAAATGTGGTGTGTGTGATCAAAAAAAAGTGAAATCCTTCAGCAAACCAAGTTTTTGAGTTTGTTTTAATTTAAAAAAAAAATTTTGCTGACAAATTCAGGCCATTTAAGCCTCCTGACATACTTTTTAAATTCACATACGTAGTAAATTTAGACCAGTGTTCCATTTTTTTTATTATTGAACAATCACTTCAGTTTACATTAAATCTTGCCCCTCTCCAGTTGGATGGGAGATTAGAGAAGGCTTCTGAGGGGTAAGAATGTCTTCATCAGACACATGATCGTGTTTTTTGAATTCAGGAGTCACCCAAGCATTGCAGCCTTTGAATGCGGTTGATAATTGAAATGCAAAGTCTCTGATAACCGCACTTTATTAATTTTTGTAGATATCTCATGGGTTTATTTTTATGGGGAATCAAAACCTCTCTCAGGACGAGAGAGAGGGAATGGTGGCAGGCAATGTAAGAGTATCATCATTAATGCAGTACCATAGACTAGTGAGATGAACTCTTTTGGGCTTTGCTGGGCCATGTGAAATCCATTCTTGGGATTGAAAGGCCAGGTATTATGTGCACTGGAGGTTAGAAACAAGGGAAATCTTGTCTAACTGCTTCCTGTGTGTCTCTCTTACTTTAGCTTTTCTCTCTCATGTGCCCTTCCTTATGCTTGGATCACTTTCCCACTTACTGGGTACCAACTGGCTTTCTTCTCCTCAAACAAATACCTCCTTATGGCCCATTTTGGATCCCAGCCTGCTTCCTTCACCTAAACTTTTCTCTTATATTTTACTTGCCTGACATAGATTGTTAGCTCTTTTTTTTTTTTAACTTTTGTCAGAGGCTTTTATTTTAAACCAACCAAACAATAAAGGTACAGAGAACCTAGTTTTAGGCAAGTCAGGCTTTTCAATGATTTGTTAGCGGTCGTAGGTGGGACCCACTCCTATATCTTTTTACGCGTTGTAGAGAAAGGGACATACTGCTCAGGAGTACCACTCAGTAGCAGGCTCTTGGCTTTGCTTGCAGAGTGCTGTGGACATTTCCTATTAAATAGTGAGTAGGAAATAAAAGGAAGAATGCTTGGGACTAAATCAAGCGCTGGTGTGCAGGTGTAGTTCTCTTTTTAAGGCAGGTTTGAATTTGGTCCATGGAATATATAGCATTGGTGGAAGGAGAAATCCTCAGTGTTCTAGAGTATAACACATTCTCAGCTTCAGAAGGTAAGTGGTAAGTGGAAAACAGGGAAGGATAGAGCTTTTGATGCGCTGTCATTGCTTGGGCCATAAGATATACGATAATACTCAGTACTTGCATAGTACTTAAATATTCATATCCCTGTGAGGTTAGAAAATATTATCCCCGTTTTACAAATGAAGCTTTGACTTCAAGTCTACTTGGTGATTCAACATCAGATCAGACCATTTGCTTCCAGGGCACGCAGCTTGTTTTTCAGTAGCATTATGTTGTTCATAAGTACTTCAAACCTCTTTTCAGCGGGAAGAGGTATAGCACTCCGTCAGAGATTTACTCTGAGATTGAGATTTAATTTTACAATGGAAAGTGTGATAGTGAAATATTTTGGTTTAATGATACAAGAAGTGAAAAACAAAGGGAGTAACTACAGTGGGCATCTGCCACAAGCCATCTGGATTGGAGGAGAGTGACATGGGAAAAGTGTTTCTGGACCAGCTTTCATGGTATTTGAATCTAAGGAAATGTAACTACCCGGATGTGTATGTGTAACCCACACACCACCTGGGTGTGGTGTTCTGTCCTATGTAGTGGCACGGAGACCACTTAGAGAGAGAGATTGAGTCGGCTCTACAGCCTTAGCTAAGGGATATATGGCTTTTAGCTCATGCAGCAGAGGCTCATGCACTAAGCTCCAGAGATCCCAGGTTTGTTCCCACCCGCCGACGACTGGGGTCTGTCGATGTTACATATGTATAACACACAACCAAGCATACTGCATCCAACATGTGCCAAAGGCATGCAGAAGGCAGCTTTATCCCCATAGAGAATTAACCTTGGGTCTATTCTTTTTACCAGTATAGAGGAACTGACACCCATATTATGTTGATGCTTCACAGAGGACATAGAAAAAGCTCCAAAGATCTTGTACTGTAAATTTAACTGATGACAAAACATGTAAAGGGGGCAGACTGAAAGGTGGGGGAGGGGTGAGGAGAGTGAGGGTTACAGCGAAAGACCACCCGATTACTCCTATACAGGAACTGGTGGAAAATGTGAAAGTTCTGTGCCATTGATCAGAAGCATAAAGAGGAATGAATCCACAGAACACAGTAATAAAAGGGTATTTCTGGGTAACAAGCCTTAGGGACTTAAGTGTAGGTAGGCATGACAGAATTCACATTGATTTATACAATTTCTGTGGATAATATCTGTTTATTTTTAAGCAATTTTTTGATTTGTAATTATTTGAATTTTCACAGTTGTGGGAAATAGAGAGATCAAACAATAATTCTTTAAAGACAATAGATGTTGAGGTTCAAAAAGTTAAAGCTTTCTGACCAGTAAACACAGTGGCAACATCATATGTCAAAATATCCAAAGTAAATAGCCTTAAATCAGGCTCTAATAAGTTCCCAAGTAGAATTTTCTTTGCCTAGCTATAAATTTTGATTTATATCGATGGAAACATTTTTGGCTGGTTTGTGTGTATGGTGAAATCAAGGTTTCTCAACTTTCACTGATAAAATCCGATCCTTAAGCCCAAGTGTAGGGCCATTGGTGTATAGATTCATTGAAATTGAGGAGCTACCCCAGGTTATACCAGCCGAAGATCTAGCCTGTAGGTGGTGTGGTGGTGGTTCTTCTGATGTCCTTGTCACAAATGAGATGTGTTTCCAGAATCGTGCGTGCACAAACAATGGCTCTTTCCATCACTGCAGTGAGGTCCTGCTTCATACAGTTCTCCCCAAAGAACGTAGTGCTGTGCAATGGATAGATCCGTTCCTTGCTGGAAATAGCTCTTTCTGCATGGCCTTTTGTAAATACTGTACGAGTAGGAAGAATACAAATAAATCACTCCCAAACCTCTGATGCTCTTAAATTGGGAAGTGCATTTGGGTCCAGAAATCATGTGGCAGTAACATGATTTTAATGTCATATGTAACCTCAAGAATGATTTCTGTATCACCCATGAGCTTTTTAAAGTTTTTATGTAATGAAGATTTGGGGGAGGGGGGAGGGTCTTTTCTCTTTGTCAGTTAATTTTCTTGATTGTGGCTTAGTGTCCGTTTGGTGAGATGACTGATTCGCAGTAACAAGTGAATGGGGTCAGTGGCGAGAGCTTCACAGTTTGTTTTTGTTTTTGTTTTGGGGGGGGTTGTTTTTTAGATGTTTTTTCCTCTTAAAAATTGTGCATGAATTTAGCTGTTGTGAAAACAAGGAATGACTAGAGATGACTAAATCTAGGCATTGAGTTACCGGACACAGCACAAGCACTATGTGATATCTATCCTGACTTATAAGAAGCCTCCTATTAGTTCTGTGCCTTGCTTGAATTTAGACTGCCTATTGTATTGAATCTACAGTATGCACAAATGGACAAGGAGGATGACATTTTAACAGGGTTAGAGCTTGTCTTTACAGGGGAAAAGCTACTACAGAACCATCACTGAACTGCTGCTTAACCACTGGAACAATTTACCAAGGGTTGTGGTGGATTCTCCATCATGGGCAATTTTAAAATCAAGAGTGGATATTTTTCTAAAGGATCTGCTCTAGTTCAAACAGGAGTTCTTTTGGGGAAGTCCTATGGCCTGTTATGTAGGACGTAAGACTAGATTATCACAGTGGGGCCTTGTGGCCTTAATCTAGGAACCCACTGTGATGGTGCCCCCCATAAGGCTTTGTGGAAATATGCTTAAGAATATATATGACATAACTGGAATATGTTCTATGTTACATATGCCATGTAACATATCTATGTAAAGGTTATGATCTACTGAATCTATTAATCCTATTTGTATGCATGTATCATTTTTTGTATTCAAAATTATGAATATTGGCCGTGTACTGGCTTAATTTCTAAATAACCTTAGTAGAGCATTTGGTCAGTTCCTGGAGAAAGGATTCGCAAAGTTAAGTGCCCAATCAAGAAGCACTTAAGGAACAATGCATCTTGGAATGCTCCAGTCCACATAAGAAGTCTTCCTGGAGACATTCGAGATACCTAGTGGGCAATGGCTTCTGCCTGTAAAAACTGTGAGTTATGAATGGACATTGACTTGCCCAGGTAACTCCATAACTCCATCCTGGGGCTGGATTTTGCATAGGAGAGAGGAGGGGGTCTCCACCCACAAGAGAGAGTCTATTTAAGCCCATGGGAGACTCCTCCATTTTTTCTTCAGCTGGCTAAGGAGATAGCCTCTCCACCCCCAACGATACCTGAAAGAAACTGGAACAAAGGACAGTAACTACAGGGGGTGTGAGTGCTTGCTGGACCCAGACTAGAAGGAGGCTAGTCTGTAAAAGAGCTTACTGGAACTGGTGAGGTTTTTATCTGTATTCAGTTTGATTAGACATAGACTTGCGGGTTTTATTTTATTTTGCTTGGTAATTCACTTTGTTCTGTCTGTTACTACTTGGAACCACTTAAATCCGACTTTCTGTATTTAATAAAATCACTTTTTGCTTATTAATTAACCCAGAATATGTATTAATACTTGGGGTGGGGGGGCAAACAGCTGTGCATATCTCTCTATCAGTGTTCTAGAGGGCGAACAGTTTATGAGTTTACCCTGTATAAATTTTATACAGGGTAAAACAGATTTATTTAGGGTTTGGACCCCATTGGGAGTTGGGCATCTGAGTGTTAAAGACAGGAACACTTATGTAAGCTGCTTTCAGTTAAGCCTACAGCTTTGAAGGGACGTGGTTCAGACCCGGGTCTGGTTTGCAGCAGGCTAGTGGGTCTGGCTCAAACCCAGCAGGGCACTGAAGTCCTAAGCTGACAGGGCAGGAAAGCAGGAGCAGAAGTAGTCTGGGCACATCAGTTGGCAGCTCCCAGGAGGTTTCTGTGATCCAACCCATCATACCGACTGCCACCAGTGCTGGTGAATTTTTTCTTAATTGGCTTCTCCCCCTCTCCCCCCCGCCCCATTTTAGCTCTTTCGTATGGTAAGACTGAAGGTCAGTGGTAGAGAAGAAAAGTAAGGGGAAAAGTTTTGAAAATTGCCACAGTGATGTAAGTGCCTAAATCCTATTAACTTCTAGTGAGATTTAGGCTCTTAAATGCCTAAATCACTTTTGGGACTAGGATTTAGGCATTGAAGTCACTTAGGCACATTTGATAATGTTACTCCTGGTAGTTACTAGTCAAGCTCCTCTGATGCTTGTGGACTGATTGATCGGAAACAACATGAGACAATTTGGCCACTTCACTCAGTTGATCACTCCAGTCATTCTTCCAGGGACATTAATCCAGGATTCTTTGTTTCATCCGAAAAGAGGGTACATTCATCGCACCAATTAATTCACTGCTGGGAGGCACAAATGCAATTTTTACAAATATGATCTTATGTTTTACAACTTGCCTCCCCCGTACTGCAGCTGATGTTTTCCTGAATTCACTTTGGACTCTGGCTTTATACTAATGAGGGCTATTTTGCCTATAATTTCTGTTGTCAGTGGGAATTTGCAGTAGGAAATCCACAGCAAAAGAAGTTTGCTTGAAGGGCTGATGAATTAATTGCATGGCTTAGCAATTACATTTATATAGCAACAACTACTCCCCTCCCTCCCTGTTTGCAGGGTTTCTTTTAACTCCCCAATCTCCAGAGTATAATAATTTATGGGGATCTCTCTCTCTCTTTTTTTTATACATGGCATGGGATTTTTAGAAGCACTCAGCGTTGACCTAATTCAGCTCCCATTGAATTCAGTGAGAGTGGTGGCATTGACGTGAGTGGGAGCTGGTAGGTCAACAAAGAGCATTTCTGAAAATCCCAATCTTAATTTTTAAATTACATAAAAATAAGCAAGAACAGCTGCATCATATGATCGAGATTGTAGGGCACAAGAGGTTGGAGAGATGAGATTTTTTTGAGCACAAGGTGGACATGTAAACAAATTGACAAGGCTGGGCTGGGAGGAGCAACAGTGTTCTGACTCAAAAGTATTATTTACCGTTTGTGTTACAAATAGAATCAGAGATTGAGGCCCCTTTGTGCTGGGCATTGTCACAAAAAGACAGGCCCTGCCTCAAAAAATTTGCAGTCTTGTTGTCTGGCAAGATGCAACCGGTGGATGCAACTAATGAATATCGTGGGAGGAAGAAAGTGGATGAAGTGAAATGAAGGAAGTTCCGAACGGTAGACAGTAGTCCCAGCTGACCACCTTCCTAGTTGCGGTTGAGAGGGCAGGGTTTTCTTGTTGGTCTCTAATAGGAATTGCATGGGGATTTTTCTAATCAAGCTACTAACAGTCCAACACTCCGTAGATGGAAGCTCAGGCTCTTTAATCACTGTTTTTGCACTTGCTTCCAACTCCGTTAAATCTCCTAATCCCACAATAATCTTACCACCTACTGCTTTGTGTCCTCTTAGTGCTTTACAAATGGGAGTCCTCACAACGCGCGGGTGAAGCAGGTGTGCACTATCTGCTATTTAAAGGTGATGAGTTCTGAGATATCGGGAGGGTTCCTCATTTAACAAAGGCCACAAAGGGAATCCGTGACAGAACTGGGGTTAGAATTCAGAAGTTCCTGGCTCATCCTATGTTCTGATCACCAGAGAAGGTAGCCTGTTAAGATGTGCAAACATCCTGGACTTCTCAAACTTTTGAAGGAGAGGCTTAGCAGATGCTGACACTTCTGTCATTGCTAACCTTTTTCAGACCCTCTTAACGCTGTTTATAGATCTGCTAACCCATGGAACAAGTGCCCTGAGGGTTCTCCTTATAAGCAGACAGCAGTATAAACAAACACCCCACAGTGTCCTCAGTACACTCCAGCCTTTAGGAGTTTTGTTTCAGTTCTGACCCCACAACCTTTCCTCTGGTTGGCAGTGTGCTGGCGTTGACAGTTGGAATGGTTCGGCCAAAGTTGAAAGACAATTGCTAGAGGAGCAGCGGCCAGGATGGTATGTGTTATTCAGCAGGACCCCCTTGAGGCGAAGCTTTGAATCTGGTGCACATTTCAAAGCATGTGTTAAACTTTATGTGATACTGATTAAAACGGAGGGCTTCAGGGTGAATTGGCAGGGCCCCACAATTGCATCTGCCAAATGACATGCAAAGAAATGTCTTGCTACAAGATAGGGGCTAAAGTATTTGTTTTAGCAGAATCAAACACCAAAAAGGGAGAAGTGACTCTGGACACATGTATGTGTACACAACAGTACTTACAGGTTCTGTCTGAGTCCTTTTGTGCATATGGTATTTCAATTGAAAGGCATTTATTTGGAAACCCATATGGAAATAATAGGGTTTTTTATCATGTCCTTCAACTTTGTGTTCCCAATGAGCAGATGTAAAAAAGCAAGAGATTAAATGAACACAAGTACTGTAAACCCTGGTTAGATCCACTGATGAGATGGAACAAAACTTATCTTTCAGGATAGTAACAGACCTTATATGCAATCAGTCATTACAGGAGATCTGGTCCTGACAGGTGCAGGCTGACTGCAAAATCCTTAAGAGATTAAGTGGCTGAGTGCTTTATATTCTTCAGTGTGTACTGCTGCTTTTTTTTTTTTTTTAAATAAGGGTCTCAAAGTGCCTTGCAAACAGTTGAGCTTCACTTTTACAAGGTCCCTAGAAAGACGGTGAAGATTCGTATTTCCATTTTATAGATGGTGAAGCTGAAAAGTAGAGGGTTTCATTGTTTGGACCCAGGTTTCACCATGTCTCAGTGGCAGAACTGGGAGTAGAACTTGAGTCCTGACATCCAGTTTCCACCTCCAATCAGTATTCATGCTCAGTACTCCCATCTAATTGCACTACACAGGAACTATTGTTAGAAATCTGAAACAACATCTCTCCTAATTAGGTGCCCAATCCACAATGATTTGTTGCAAAACGTACTGAAGTATGGCTAAAGGAGGTTAAGGGGCCAATTTGCAGTCTTTTTCAGGGGCAGTGGGCTACAATGGGCTGTGTGTGGGGCATATAGAGAAATGGGATTGTGGTGCTCTGGTGAAATGTGGGGGGTAGTATTTGGAGGATGGCAAGGTCTGGGTTCTTGGGCACAGCAAGTACCACTAGGTACAGTGGGAATTTAGGAAACAATCAGAAGAAAGTGGCAAATTGGAGAAAGCACTGGGAAATGTGTTGCTGGGGAGATGGGGTGGATAATTGTCCCTACAGCACGTATGAGCATAAGTATATCACTTGTGCCTATACTTCCATTCCTGAGTATTCAGCAGCTCTTTACCTATGTCATATTAACCCTTTAGACAGTGAATGGACAACCACACGTGTAGATTTCCAGACCAGGACATTGGCATGATGCTTTCCCCACATGGCTGCAGGTGAACAGCAAGTACCAGGCTGTATGTACAACGTCTTTTATTAGTAACAATGTGTAAAACTGGAGAGACCAATTAGTCTTCAGCTTTATGTTTCTAAGGTGGTATTTAAAGTAGGCTTAAAGTGAGTTTCCTTAACCTGCCAATTCCTGTAAACATACAAGGAGTGTTGGGTCATCCACGTAAAGTTTTTGTGGCCTCATATATGTCATATAATGTCATATAATATCAGAGTTGGAAGGGACCTCAGGAGGTCATCTAGTCCAACCCCCTGCTCAAAGCAGGACCAATCCCCAATTTTTGCCCCAGATCCCTAAATGGCCCCCTCAAGGATTGAACTCACAACCCTAGGTTTAGCAGGCCAATGCTCAAACCACTGAGCTTGCTTCAGTTTTCATATGCAAAATTCCTCCTTTTCTCTAAGCTCATTAAAAAGAGCCCAAAGCACCCCTCCTCTGCTGGCTGTTTTCGGCGTGTCTTCTGTTCTTGAGGTTCCTAGAGTTTCTTGAGGATCCCCAACCTTTGTTTTCAGGCTTCAGTGTTTCCATTCAGTTTTTGTCAAGAGCAAGTGTGGGGAGTGCACTGTTCTCTTTTCTTTTGTGTGATTGCCGGCATGCCCAGGACCCTTTCTCTGGCTATTTGTATTTTCAACTGTGCTTTATTTAAACTTCATTGTATGTCTCATTCCAGGCTCTTGATAGAAACAAAAGTTGAGAAAACGCTCACAACATATCAGGTTTGTCACCACAGATCAATTAGCAAAGTTTCAGCACCTCCTACAGTTTAAAATGGATGAGATGTGTATAAATCAGTGGCGCCCAAATCAGAGCTGGAGGGATACATCTACTGGGCCATACTTATTCCTAGAGAAATTCTTCTCTTTCCTACCATTTCACAGCCATCTCCTCAGCCCTTCCAGAAGGCTCCTGCTGTTCCTCTGGGCTAACAGGTACCTCTGCAGCTGGTCACCCTGTCTAGTTTTAATCTGGTTACCTCTCCAGTGGCTCAGTTTTCCTTCAACCTATTTTCTCACCACCTGGCTTTCTCCCTTTTCAGCACAGCTCTATCTTAACCTTTCCAGCCCTCTGCTGCTAATTCTGTCCCCTTCCTTCCTTTCCAACCCCCGTGCACTGCTGCTATTCCCCCAGTGCCTTGGAACCCCTCTTCGCTCTTGTCTGCCTCCCTTCTAATATAGATTTCCCCCTCCATCCTGGGATTGAAAAGAATTCAGGGCAAGGGGGTTAATTGGATCCTGGCTACTACATGTGGGCTACATATGTTTAGAATATTGTGCCCTATGAGCCACACTTAAAGTTTATTTGCCTAAAATAAACTCCAATTTATCCTCCTGAGCAATGAATTACTCATCATCGTTCTCTTTTGCAACTTTGAAAATTAAAGAACAGTTACTATAAACAGGAATAGAAGTCAATCCAGAAATGTTAGATCTTAATTCTCTTGAGCTAGGCCATCTTCGCTGGACCACTAATCTTCAGTTCTAGGGCTGCTAATCAGTGTTTAAGGGCCACACACAGCAGCCCTCAGGCTTTGTAAAATGCAATCAGTTTCAATATTCTGATCTTTTAAGTTGGCTGTGTTGGCAAAGTATTCACAGGTAGAGCATATGAAGGTGAGGGTGCTGTCCAGGCCACACTGCAAAATTTGGTCCCCTGCACTTGAGGTGCCACTTCTGTACTCTTCAATAGCAACTGAAGCTCTGTGTATATGTGTGGTGGTATAGCTCCTGATAGGAGTACGTGTGTGAGTTAACGTATGAAACATGGGATGAATTTCTCTCTTTGGGGCACGTACTGCAGTGTACACATTCTGGGGTAGTCAGGGGAGACCTTGTTAAACTCTGCTAGATTTGTCCATCTTTTATAGCATTTCTGTTCTCTCCGGCAGCAGGGACTCTTTCTACTTCTGAGTAACTTGGTCACTAGTTGAAATCTTTGCTTGCTTTATGGTGAAACTCATCCTTCCCCTTCCCCTCCCACCCCTCTGCAACCTGCTTCTTTCTCACACACCTGTTGCATTTTGTCATTACCTTGATTGGGGGCTCTTTGGGGCAGGGTCTGTCGTTTATTTTTTTTTGCCTGTATATCAGACTGCACACAGTGGGGGCCCTGGTCTTGCGTTAGCCCCCCTAGATGCTCTGGTAGGGCATGTGCCTCCGACACTGACACGATTACTTTTCCAGTTGTCTGACTTTGCAGAAGCAACCTAGGTATGATCTGCAGTTTACTGGGAATTAAGACTCTTGAGCTGTATTCCCATCTCTGTTACTTGCTGTGTGACTTTGGACAAGTCACTTAACAGTTCTCTGACATCATTTCCTTTCTGTGAAATGGGAATGCCACCCATGTTATACACCATCGGGATATGGAGGCATAATTCATTGATGTTTGGAAAGCAATTTGAGGTCCCTGAATGGGATCTCTCTGTATGGTAAAGCATGCTGCTGTTGCTTCCTGTTGTGAAGTTACCAGGAATTAGTTACAAAATAAAGGCTGTAAACGCTTTTTGTTGCCTTCAGTATTTTCATCATAAAATTCCTGGCAAGTGCAATTCTGTAACAGTGGGTCGCTGAAAATATTAATGAACAGATTTGTACGAAAAGGAATTTGGATCCTGTGGATCAAATAAATTTGTTGTATATTATAAACTTTATATAATGACAAGTGAAAACAGTTCTTGTATGTCTTTTACTTGCACTGTTTCTATTCGCAGTAAATGTGAATGTTTTTAATAAGCTTTTTTATTTGAAGCCAAGTTGGCAAACACAATTGTTTTCCATTTTATCTTATTTCAGAGTTGGTGGCATTGCCTTGAAGCTAAGAACTTTTTGGTGGGCTTTCAGAGTCTGCATTAACCCCTTAGGTTCTGAGGGGTTTGCATGGATGCCAGAGATCTAATATCTGGAGCACTTGGCAGAGACTACCAAAAAAAAAGGCTTTGTTCTTGAGTGCCCGGTGTTTGACGTGCGATTAAAAGGCTATGAGCTTTGCTAACTCTAAAAACATTTATTTTGCAAGCATGGCTGTTAAAGCTCGGTTTTATTAGCCACCAGTGCATGTTTTATTTTTAAATAGGGACATTGGACCTATAAAATCTGACTTTTAAAAAATTGAATGTATCAGATGTTATTGAAGCGTCTTTTGAGTGCAATGTTGTTGCAGCTGCACTTTTGATAGCTTGTTTTTGTAGCTACTGCAGAGTAAAGTTTGTATGTGCTTGTACTATATACATACACAACATTTGTACATCTCCCAGTTAAGTGTCTCCAAGAGTAAAAGCTGAACAAGGTATGGCATTTGTGACACACATCCACTCACCATCGGAGCTTTGGAGACTGAACGTGAGCCCGGAAGGTTGAAAACCTATGACTTTTTAGAAACAGCACTTAACTGTTAACCTAGAATCTTTGCTCCTTCATTTCCTGACCCTCTTGCGTGTTTAAAACAAAATCACTGAATAAAATACAATTTCAAATCAGAGGAGTAGAACAGGAGATGGCAGAATACACTGAGTTACAGGGGGCTATGGTGCCCGACTCACTAAAGGGACACTTCTGATACGTTTCCCCACAGCAGAGGAAATATTTGGTTGCCACTGTTGCCTTCTTAGCTAGCTAATAGCTATCAGGGCCATTGACTAACTACTGGCTATTACAAGATATGTGATCTTGCTGTGTGGACTGATTTAAATCACTGATTTTAAACATGATTTACATCAGCAAGCAGTAAACCTTGGTTTAAATAATTGATTTTAATCTTGTGTAGCATTTGTATTTTTTCGTTAATTTCCTAAAGAAAGGTTCATTCTCCCTGGTTGATACAACCAGTGAAATATGTTTATTTGTAGCCTTTACACTAAATATAGTACTTTTTTTGCTAACCAGTATACACTATAAGATACACATTTAAGTGATTATAACTAAGGCTCTGATTTAGTCATGGGTATTTTTAGTAAAAGTCATGGACAGGTCACAGGCAATAAACAAAAATTCACGCCCGTGACCTGTCCGTGACTTATACTAAAAATATTGGGGGGCTGCTGCTGGGGTGCACAACACACAGCTAACCTACAGAACTCATTGCCATGGGATGCGTGATGGCCAAAAGTATATCTCGGTTCAAAAAAGAATGGATAAGTTCATGAAGGGTACATCCATCAGTTGCTATTAGCCAGGATGGTCAGGGGTGCAACTCTTGGGGAGACTCTAAACCAGGACAGGATACTGGACAAGATGGTCTGACCCATTATGGAGGCTCTTATGTTCTTAATCTTATAATTTGTCTTATTGGTGAACTTTCTCAACACTTCGGATCCAAATCTGTGCTTGAATGTGCATGCCCAATAATTTCTCCGTAAATGGTAGTTCATACATATACGTTACCAGAGTTTGGACCTTAGTGTGAAATTTGGAACATAATCCCTTGCTTGTCTATTTTGTAGACTCATTAAAATTTAAGAATGAGGGAAATCCCCCCCACGTTTGTAGCGCACAAAGTCTGTTACCATAATTCATTGCAGGATTGTGTCCCACGGTATGTTATCCAGTGGTTTGGCCAGTCTCCTCATAAATATCTTGTGTAAGAAGTGCATTTAGTTGCTTCTTAAGTCGAAGAAGAATGTGGCTGCCTGTTTACTGAGCAGTGCTTCACATGTAGAATGTTATGCCTATGCTCTGGGATTTGCACTAGGTTCAGATTAATGTCTGGGTGGAGTTCAGTGAGTTGATTCTGTTATTTATAAAGCTCTAACTGGTTTGGGGCTGTCTGTGTCTCCATGTGATATGACCACAGTTGCAGTCAGTATAAAGTGGCACTGAAAGAGTCAGTCCCTTTGTTTGAAAGAGAAGGCCCTGTTGTCTGGTGGTTATTCATTGAGGGTCCTAGACCTGGCATCTTGCACCCTACCTTGGTTTGTCAGAGCCCAAATTTGTTGGAGTTTTAATGCCAACTCCAAAGAAAGAAATGGGAAGAAATGGAAAGAAAGCAAGCACTGGGAAATGTGTTGCTGGGGAGATGGGGAGTTTTAATGCATCCTACCCAACTTAGTCTTTTGTTTTGCACTCCTACAGTTCTACAAAGTTGGTTATTCATTTCTCCATGCACCTTTGTCCGGCCTCCAAAAGAACCAGTAGAATAACAGGGTCCTTTAGAAAATAAATAAATAAATAAAGAAGGATTCAAGGGCAGCACTGCGCCCTCAGTGAAGGTGTCAACTAACAGTAGGCGCCCGAGTTAATAATAATTATTTATGGTTCCACCAACACCAAAGCCAACAATGCAGCGGCAGATAATTTTGACCAGCAATTTCAGTCAATCTTTAATGAAGCTCCAAGAAGAGATGTCATTGTGATCCTGAGTGACTTTAATGCGTAGGTAGGAAAGGATAGTGACATCTGGGCAGATTTTTGGGAATTTTAGTCTTGGGCAGAAGAATAGGACTGGGCAGTGTCTGCTGGAATTTGTGACTGCTGATGACATGGTGATTGCTGACTTGCTTTTCTGTCATCCAGAGACTCACAAGCAGATGTGATACGGTCTGCTGGTTTCACCAGGACCATTATTGATCATGTTCTTGTTAACAATAACCAGTTCTGTCTTGCTCTCCACCAAGTGGCAGAACAGGATCAGAAACGAAGATATTCAAAGTCGAACCCAGCAACTGCCTCCTCCAGCACAGGTTTGATGTCAGTGGGTTTCTTGGTATGGACTTATTAGAATGAAAGATCAGCAAATTCTGAAGTGTGTGCACCAAGGAATGCTGCTATACAGCCTGTGATCACATGGGTGCCAGAAGCTTCTGTATGCGACAGGATTGCCAGTGATAGATATAAACTGAACAAACAATCAGACCACCTTAACCACCTTGCCAGGGATTGATCTGGGTGGTTATGATAGGGTGCGGGAGACCCCGTCCAGTGTGGGGTGAATTCACCCCGTCCTTCAAGCTGCCCTCGGTCTCCAGGCCATGAGACCTAAGGGCAGGAGTTCATAGCGATGCCCCAATCCGCAGGGCTTTAAGACCCACTGGCCGGAGTCTGTGGAATCACCTTGCTCCACGGGGCAATAGGGTCATGTGACCCTCGTCCGGGGGTAGCCCTTCTTTGCTGAGCAGTAAGACCTAGCGGCCAGAGTCCATAGGGGTACCCCAGGTTTACAAGGCAGTAAGGCCTGAGCTAAAGTCAATAGAGATACCCTGGTCTACAAGGCAGTAAGCACTAGAGGCCAGAGTCATTAATGATCCACTAGATTTGCTGGCAGCCAGGTCTAGTGACCTGAGTCAATGGAGATACCCCTCTGGGAGTGGCTGTATGGCCTAGCGGCCAGAGTCAATAAAGTTTGAGAATGTGTCAGTGAGTCAGTAGGAAAATTGTGAAACTGAGGGGGTCCTTAAATGAGATCTTCTGGAAATGAGGATCTTCTCATTGACTTATTTGTTTGAGGAACAACTGGAAACTTTGCTGAAGGCACTAGCGCAAAACTACTTAAAGATACTGTGACAGAATGTGCCGCTGTGTTCACACCCTGCTCACTATTGTAATGTTTGTACGAGGCATGTCTTGCAAGGAATCATTTGAAAACTAGTAATTTGCTGGTTAGTATTGTCCTGATAAAATACATGTGGCAACATTGCCTGTGACGTTATAACAGTCCCCTGTATGATGTTATTTACATATATTCCAAACCATAGCTCAACCGAAGCAGAAGTTGGTAAAAGGTCTGTCCTAAACAAAGGAATGTGTGCTCTGCTTAATTTGCATTTAAGCAGTAAACAAATCATCAAGGACGAAGGGGAGATGAAGTTCAAATGGGGGAAAAAAACAACAGGGAATATCTTTCCACAAGGACTTTTTGTCTCCTGAATCTCAGCTGGAAACAACTTTCAAGAGGGAGACCAGTGCTATAAAAAGGAAGGACAAACACCCCCAGGCACCCCTCTCTCTTTCTCTCCCATCAATTCACTGAACCTGAGGGGACAAAGTAACCAATCGTTAGATTGGAGGAGTCCAAACCTAATAAATTTGGTCAGTCAGACTCTTGAAAACCTGTGGTGAGAAAATTTTGCCGGGAATTTAACACAGTTTAAGTTAGAAACCATTTGTGTTTTATTTTTATTTTTCTTGTAGCCGTTTCTGCCTTTTATGCCCCATAAATTGTACTCCCTTAAAATCTCTCTTTGTAGTTAATAAACTTGCTGTATTGTTTTATCTAATCTAGTGTGTTTAAATTGAAGTGCCTGGGAAACTCCATTTGCAGTGGCACAGTGTGTGCATGTTATTTCTCTTAAAGAAATAACAGACTTTATATAACTTGTATTGCCCAGGAGAGGGCTGGGCAGAATGGGACTTAACTTTCTGGGGGAAAATCTAGGACTGGGGGTGTGTTAGGGTCACCCTGCCATATGACCCAGGTTGATGACAGCCAGAAGGTAATCCAGATGTGGCTGGTGGGCTGTAGTTTCACAGATGCTAAGCAGTGTGTGGCTTGTATGCTGGGAGACTGTTTGTGAGTGGCCCAGGTGGAAGCTGTTTTAACCATAGCATTGTAAGGCACTCAAGGTTGCAGGACAGGGATGGCACAGCTGTTATTAGTCTGGATTTGTAGCCTGGTATGTGTCAGATGCATTCTCCTTCAAGGGTCCTTCCACATCCCTCCTTGGCACTCTTAGTCAAGAAATTCAGGATCTAAATCCAATCCAGTACCAAAAGCCCAATAAACACTGGTTTTCTTGCCTCCTGGAAATCTCTGTATATCTACCTTGGAATCCTCCCACTGGAGAGCTTCCTGCATGTGATTCTAACTTAAACATACACAGATCTAGGAGTTACAAAAAACCTGAGGAAGTTCATCTGATGGTATGGATTTGGTGTTGTGGTGAATTGGCTGCTATGTCTACTGGGCAGATGGCAATAGCTTCTGTTATGGAGAAAGTATTTGGTGTAGGTTTTTCTTTGGAGTGATAATTTTGCGGTTTGAGGTGAATAATCAGCTGAACATGAGCTCCCAGTGTGACGCTGTGGCCAAAAGAGCTAATGGGATCCTGGGATCCGTAAACAGGGAATCTTGAGTAGGAGTAGAGACTTCATTTCACTTCTCTATTTGGCACTGTTGCAACTACTGCTGGAATACTGTGTCCAGTTCTGAAGAAGAACACTGATAAATTAGAGAGGGTCCAGAGAAGAGCCACAAGAATGATTAAAGGATTCAAAAACATGTCTTATGGTGATAGACTCAAGGAGCTCAATCTCTTTAGCTTAACAAAGAGAAGGTTAAGGGGTGACTTGATTAGTTCATAAGTACTTATACACAAGGAACAAATATTTAATAATGGGCTCTTCGGTCTAGCAGTGAAAGATATAACATGATCCAATGGCTGGAAGTTGAAGGTAGACAAATTCAGACTGGAAATACTGCATGCATTTTTAATGGTGAGATTAATTAACCATTTACCAAGTGTCATGGTGGATTCTCCAACAATGATACTTTTAAAATCAAGATTGGGAGTTTTTCTAAAAATCTGCTCTAGGAATTATTTTTGGAAGTTCTATGGCCTGTGCTATACAGGAGATCAAACTGGATGATCACAACGGTCCCTTCTGGCCTTTGAATCTATGAATTAGATTGATTAATCTTACAGAAGTCTTCAGATTCTCTGTGTGCATTTTGTGCAGGTAGCCAGATGCCAATTGCTGTTGACTTCTGATCCCATAAGACGTCGATCAAACAGCTGGAAATAATTGGAAGAGAGTCCATGTTCTTTTGTTTAACAAGACAAAGCCTATTGTGTACTGTACTTGTGCAAGAAAGATGTTTCTTCAATGTGCTGTACTGATGGATAAAGAACTGAACCATTCACTTGAAAAATTACTTTTCCAGACAAAAGAACAAACCACTGTTGAAACAAATGTGACGTGTTGTAAGTTGAAATTGTTCTCTGGTATGCAGGGGATAGTGCTTACAATATTTCTCTGACATTTTGATGCACCGGGTAGCACTTGAATAAGTATTTAAAGTGCATCTCTCTACAGGAAATACTTTGTCGTGTTGGAGCCGTCCTTTTAATATCTATTTGAAAGGTACATGCAGGGTTCACGGATGCCAGAATATTCTTAAGAAAGGATCAGAATGAGTAGTAATATGCTAAAAATTAATGGTTTGCTTCTCCCTACCATGAGTTTGGGTGAGAAATCTAGGTTTGCTTCTAAAGTCAGATTGAAGCAAGTGCCATATAGAGAATCTTTCCTTTTGAACCACTTTTTTAAAGGTTCTTCAGAAATCCATTCTTGCCTGCATTTCTGCACTTGCTGCCTCCTACATCCTCTATCACAAGGCCACTTCACTCACCCTAGTGCTCCCTCCAGTGTCTTTTATCACCCTCCTACACTTGTCAGCTTTGTGCTCCCTGTGTGTCAAGTGCTTTGCCCTCCACGCCTCTGTGTCCCTTCTGAAACGCCCCACTTTTTGTGATACATTTGGATTGACCTCTTAATCCACAATGCCCTTCTCTATGTCTATGTATTGTACTTTTCTGAGTTGCTTTGTGAAGTCTTTGGGGTCAGGGATGTTGTCTTGTTGTGTTCTGTTTTGTATTGTTCTTGGGTTTTTGCTTTTCTGGCCCTACATAAATAATCCCCTTTGATCCCTGTTATGCTATAGGAAACGCTTGATTCATGAGTTTGGTGACTGTCACAAATGTTTGGGTTCCTTATTAAATACATTCATGGCTTAGTGTTTGTGAGATTTAAGTGCACAGCAAAATTTTCATATGAAAAGGAACTTTGCCGTAGGAGGAGTGACTTTAATAAAGTTATGTGGTTGAGACTTTTCTATGGCAAGGGTTGCGTAAAAGCAGAATGCATGATTATGCCACTATGTATTACTAATATTTTTGTGCTCGCTGTATTTGTTGAAGGCAGAGTTACATTCAGCATTTTTGCTTCTTGTGCTTGAGTTTACTAGTCCCAAAGTTTGACAGGCTGATCTGAGGATTTAGCTATTGGAAACCACTTCAATGGATCCTGTGAATCATAAAGCTTATCTAAAGCTTGGTCTACAGTACACGGTTATTTCGGAATTAGTTGAGTTACCTCGAAATAAAACTGGTTCCGTCCACATGACCAAACCAGTTTTTTTTGATTTAAAGGGCTCTTTCCTCTGATTTCTGTACTCCACCTCGGCAAGTGAAGTAGCGCTAAAATCAAGATCGCAGTTCCGGGTTACAGGTACTATGGATGCAATTTGATGATATTGGCGTCTGGGAGCTATCCCAGAATGCTCCCTTGTGATTGCTCTGGACAACATTCTGAGCTCCGATGCACCAGGTAGGCAGTAAAAGCCCTGGGAACTTTTGAATTTCCTGTTTGGTCACCATCAGCACAGCCCACCATCATAGGCAACTATGCAGAGTCTACCATCTCAAGAGACCATGCAGTCCCGGATTTGCAGATGGGCTCCAGCATGGTCCGAACGGGAGGTACTGGATCTCATTGCATGTTGGGGAGATGAATCTGTTACGGCAGAACTACGTTCCAAAAAAGGAATGCAAATACATACGCTAAAGTCTTCAGGGCCATGAAGGAAAGAGGCTACTCCAGGGACACAGAACAGTGTCGTACAAAAATCAAGGAGCTCAGGCAAGCATACCAAAAAGCCAGAGAGGCGAACGGGGGCTCTGGGTCACAGCCCCATACATGCCGCTTCTACCGTGAGCTGCATGCAATTATGGGGGGTGACGCCACCTCTACCCCATCATTGTCCGTGGACACCTGTAAGGGGGGAGTAGCACGGAGTGAGGAGGATGAGGTTTTGGAGGATGAAGAGCAGGAGGACAGTACACAGGCGGCAAGTGGGGAATCTGTTTTCCCCCCTAGCCAGGAACTATTCTTAATGCTGGAGCCAATAGCCTCCCCCTACTCCCAAAGCATGCTCCCGGACCATGACCCTGGAGAAGGCACTTCTGGTGAGTGAGAGCTTGATCGGAGCCACGCGGTGGGGGATGGGCTGTTCGGGTTTAGTTTAAAGGGCTCATCCCTGCTCAGAGCCTCATCGGAGCCCCGCAGTGTGTGTGTGGGGGGTGGGGAGGGGAGGATGTTGTGTGAAGCAATCATCGCATAGAGTCTGCAGGCTGCCTGCAAGCTGAATTCTGTAGCCCGGCCGCATGTGATGGCCTACTCACACCAAAGTATCAGGCACTTCAGTATAAGAGGCAAAATATGACTTTGTACAGAAAGAACATGTGCTGTGTACTATGAATTGCCTGTTTTACTGAGAAACAGTGTCCCCTTTGTTCTCTAAAATGTATCTTTTTTAAAATACTACCCTCCCTTTTTCTCCTCCTGCAGCAGGTGCAGATGTTTCAATGCAGCCCCTATCTACTCCATCCCAGAGGCTGGTCCAGATTAGAAGGCGGAAAAAATGAACTCGGGATGACATGTTTGCCAAGCTCATGCAGTCCTCGCGCACTGATAGGGCCCAGTTGAATGCGTGGAGGCAAACAATTGCGGAGTCACATAAAGCATTTCATGAATATGAAGAGAGGAGGGACGTGTGCAATGAGAGTAGGCAGGACGCTATTGTCAGGCTCATGGGAGAGCAAACTGACATGCTCCACTGTATGGTGGATCTAATGCGGGAAAGGCAGCAAGACCACAGACTGCCCCTGCAGCCCCTGAATAACCACCCTCCCTCCTCCTCAAGTTCCATATCCTCCTCACCCAGACGCCCAAGAACATGGCGGGGGCGGGTGGAGGTTACTGCGACCCACACAGTCAGCCCCAGAGGATTGCACAAGCAGCAGAAAGCTGGCATATCCTAAATTTTGATTTGGTTTTTGGACTTGTCCTTCCCTCCTCCTCCCCAGTTTAGCTTCTGATTTCTCTCAGTGTTTTGTGCAACAAATAATAAAGAATGTTTTTTAAACAATTGTGACTTTATTTCCTTTCATAGATATATAGGGTGCAGATAACTTTAAGAGAAACAAACACAACTCTCACACCGTACCCTGGCCAGTCATGAAACTGGCTTTCAAAGCTTCTCTGATGTGCAGTGCGCCCTGCTGTGCTCTTCTAATCGCCCTGTTGTCTGGCTGTGCGAAACTGGCCGCCAGGCGAGTTGCCTCAACCTCGCACCCTGCCATAAACGTCTTCCCCCTTACTCTCACAGATATTGTGGAGCACACAACAAGCAGCAATTACAATTGGAATATTGGTTGTTCTGAGATCTGAGTCAGTAAAGTGCGCCGGCGCGCTTTCAAACGTCCAAATGCACATTCTACCACCATTCTGCACTTGCTCAGCCTATAGTTGAACTGTTCCTTACTACTGTCCAGGGTGCCTGTGTACGGCTTCATGAGCCATGGCATTAAGGGGTTCCCGAGGATAACTATAGGCATTTCAACATCCCCACCAGTAATTTTCTGGTCTGGGAAGTAAATTCCTTCCTGCATCTGTTCAAACAGACCAGTTCCTGCAGATGCGAGCATCATGCACCTTTCCATGCCATCCCACGTTGATGTCGGTGAAACGTCCCTTGTAATCCACCAGTGCTTGCAGAACCATGGAAAAGTACCCCTTGTGGTTTATGTACTGGCCGCCCCGGTGTTCTGGGGCCAAGATAGGGATATGCGTTCCGTCTATTGCCCCGCTGCAGTTAGGGAATCCCAGCGCATTAAAGCCATCCACAATGGTCTGCACATTTCCCAAAGTCACTACCCTTGATAGCAGCTGGTCAATGACTGTGGTGGCTACTTGCAGCACAGCAGCCCCCACAGTAGATTTCCCCACTCCAAACTGATTCCTGACTGACCGGTAGCTGTTGGGCATTGCAAGCTTTCACAGGGCTATAGCCACTTGCTTCTCAACTGTGAGGGCGGCTCTCATTTTGGTGTCTTTGCGCTTCAGGGCAGGGGACAGCAAGTCACAAAGTTCCATGAAAGTGGGCCTACGAATACGAAAGTTTCTCAGCCACTGGGAATCATCTCGTACCCGCAACGCTATGTGGTCCCACCAGTCTGTGCTTGTTTCCCGGGCCCAGAATCGGCGTTCCATGGCAGGGACCTGGCCCAACAGCACCATGATCTCCCAATCGCCACATGCCGTGCCGTCTGTGTCCATGTTCTCATCAGTATAGTAATCACACTGTCGTCGCTTTCTCGCCCGGTTTTGCAGGTACTGCACATGCTGCTGGATAAAGCGCAAGGTATTTACAATGGTCAGAACTGCAGCGGAGATCTGATTGGGCTCCATGGCTATGGCGCCTGCACAGGTAATCCTGGAAAAAGGGCGCAAAAGGTAGGAGAGCAGAGGAGCAGCGGAAGCTGTGCTGTTTGGTTCACGGTAGCCAAACAAAGGCTGACAATGGTTGTCTTCTGTGGCTTTCACGGAGGTGGGAGCCCAGGACAGACAACATGGAGAAGCTCGGAAGCGTGGCAATAGCGGGAGAGCAGAGTTGGCGGCAGAAGCTGTGCTGCTTGGTTCACGATGGCCGAGCAGAGTTGAGTTGGAGAGGTGGATTCATAGTAGCAGGAGAGCAGCGGTGCACCGTCTGCTGAAAGCAGTATGGCGTCTGCACGCCAAAAAGGCGCGGAACGATGGTCTGCCGTAGCTTTCTGACGACACACACCCAGAAACACCCGTGAGCATGTTTGCCCCATCATGCACTGGGCGCTTAACCCAGAATTCCAGTGGGCGGCGGGGACTGCGGGAATTGTGGGATAGCTACTCACAGTGCATCGCTCCGATATTCGATGCTAGCCTCGGTACTGTGGATGCCATCCGCCGAATTCACGTGCTTTAGTGGGGACACAGAAGACTGAATGTATAAAATAGCTTCCAAAAATTCGAATAGAATAATTTCGAAATAATTTTGTACCCTGAGTAGAGGCCCAAGTAACTCTCAGACTTGAGCAATCAATCCCTTATGTACCAGTTCACCAAAGACCGAGGACTGATTTTACAAATGGAATCAAACTAGCGTTTTTAAAATTTCTTCTTTTTTCTGTGGGCAGAAAAATGAATCATTCCACAAAAGCTCTTGTTGCATGGATGGAATTTGGAGACAAACGTGGCTTCATGTGAAAGGGACACAGTCAACTTGAAATCCAGTCCATTTTTTTTTTAAAAAAAAAGTTTTATATCCTACACTTTCCCTTGCGTTACTGCGCTCATTTTTGGAGGTGTACAGTAACCGTTTTATAATGATTTTTCTCTTTCCTACTGTGGTGTGAAAGACCAACACATGCATTGCTTTCCTGGTATAGTTGATCACTTTCTCCAACCTACGCTCAACATCCTGTCAAATACATATAATAAACTGAAATCATATATTTTCCCCCGTCTCAAATCTCAGCTATAGTACTGTTTGATGTGCGTTGGTGCTGCAGGAACTACCATACAAGTGGGCCATGTAGTCCAGTATCATCTGATTAGCTGCTGCAGAGTATGGTGCAAAAACTATTTGGTTTGCTTAGAGTCCTCTGGTGCTAGCACTGTAAAGACATACAGAAGGAGACAGTCACAACCCCAAAGACAGACAAAGGATGAGAGGGGATATGTGAGGTACATACATGTGAAATGACTTGCTCAAGGTCACAAAGCAGGTCATTAGTGTATTTGGGAATAGAACCCAGGTGTCTGGAATCTCAGTCCAGAGTCCTGTCTGCTGAACCATACTGCCTCTTGGAAATCCTGCAGTAGGCAATGATAGGAAAGCCTGATAACAGGAAAGTTTGTTCCTAACCCTCATTAGAGTTTGGAACTTAATCTGTGAAGTAGCCAAGTTTATATCCCTTCCAAAACTCTTTGATTTGGTGTTTTAAAAATCCCGTGACCATGACATTGACCAAAATGGACCGTGAATTTGATAGGGCCCTAATTATGATGATGACTAGAAGTACCTCATCTGCTTCATCTGTACTCTAGCAATAGGTTAAAAAAGATTCAAACAGAACTGTGATTTTTCTTTTTCTTGAGGGTATTTTGTTAATTATAATATTTTCCTTCCGGTTATTGTACTGGGAGAGATATGGAGGAAATAAGCATTAGAACAGAAGAGAAATTTACAACTGAGATTAAATTTTTGATTTCTGAGAAGCCAGAATTTCTTTGCTACAAAGTTTCCACCCAGAAAAGTGGCATATGCTGTTTAAAGTTGAGCCAGAAATCTTTTTAAAAAAATCAAAACTAAAAATTATTAGAGCACTACCGCTCTGCTCAGTATAGTACTTAAAGGAAAACACAGTCCTGTCCCAAGAATCTTAAATTAGACCTAGAAAATACAGCTGAAGCATGCATCCCTGTGAAAGACTGAAATGATGGCAAGTTGGAGAAGGTCCCAATACAGGGGTGGTATGTGTAAGGACATTTCAGGGTCACCAACCGGGACCACAGGTTACCTTACGAACCTTGTAAAGCAGACGACCACTGCTTACTGGAGCAGACAAAAACTACTGCCAACTCCTTGTTCAGATCTAAGGAACAGATTTATTTCAGTATAGCTATAGAATACCACACCCCAGTGATCGTTAGAGTGTAACAGGGCAATGAATTGGCTGCGTGTACACAAACAAAGGCTGTATACAAACAAAGGTAAAGATTTAAGTCTCAGTACACTCTTATACCCAAGATGACATCCTACTTCTATTAACACCCCCCTTGATTTGTTATGTAATAATAATTAATATTTATGACCAAGTATGAAATTCTGCATTACACTCTAGATAAAATAACATGTTGATCTTATTAACAGTAACAAAGCTGTTAATCTTACTATTTGACAAGGACTTCCCTTGTTTACCCTGATCGTTTTTAGTAGGCCACAATAACTTCTTCTTTGTTCTATACCCAAGTCAGGGACATTTAGGGACATTCCAAAAAGTGAACAACAGGATATTTAGGAAGCTGTGAAGGCTTTGTTTGCACTCCTTCCCAAAAGGGTTATTCAGAGTTCTTATTGACTACATTAAATAAGACCAACAATTATATTGCTTATATATTGCTTGTACATGAGCTTGTATATTACTAGCTAATGTACGATCCATTCAATACAGGTAGGCCCTTACCATCTTACATGAAGTAAGTTCACCTAATCACTGTTTCACTTCCATACAATATGAGGCTCATTCATTAACAGAAATAGGTCTTTGACATCCATTTGCCTCTGCCAGTGCAGGTTGTTCTGTACAGCAGTTATTTCATTTTCAGAGGCAACTGCTTCAGAGGAGATTGCTGGGCATGCAAACACAATTCTTTGCACTTTCACTGAGGCTCTAATTCTGTTCTTTCCTATTTCCCCCCCCCCCCCTTTTAACATAAAATAACTCATCGTGGTCACAAGGACATGGTTGACCTTTGTGTATGGAAAATCATAGGTCGGAATAGTGACTGTTGGTTCCCTGCGTCTCCTGCCTGAGGTTTTGGGCCATTGGATCCATGTAGTTACAAACCCTTTCGCCCTTATTCTGATCTACCCCATCCTGCTTCTGCAAGAACATTTGGAGATGGAACATAAACCTCATCCTGCTCAGCTACTTTTTCCAGAGCTCCGCCATCACAACGTGACTGCTGGCTTACGTGGTCTGTTGGGCATTGCATGAGCCCTCTGCACCAGGTGAAGATCAAACTGAAAGTTTCAAGTGGACTTGTAAGTAGAAGAGACACAAATGAGAATTTTGGGTTTGTCAACCTGAAATATAACTAGTGAGAAACATGATGATCTTAATTGTTAGTGCAAAACTGAAAATTCAGTTATTGTATTTTGCATGTGAAGTTACTCATAGATTCCAAGGCTAGAAAAGACCACTGTGTTAATCTTTTCTGACCTCCTGTATAACACAGGCCAGAGAACTTCCCCAAAGTAATTCCCAGAGTAGTTCTTTTAGCAAAACATCCAATCTTGATTTAAAAATGGTCAGTGATGGAGAATCCACCATGAACCTTGATAAATTGTCCCAGTGGTTAATTAATTTCACTGTTAAGAATTTACATCTTATTTCCAGTCTGAATTTGTTCAGTTTCATCTTCCGGCCGTTGGCTCATGTTATATCTTTCTGTCAGATTGAAGATCCTGTTGTTAAATATTTGTTTCCCATGTAGGTACTTTCAGACTATAATAATGTCACCCCATAACCTCTTAGACTGAGCTCCTTGAGTCTAACGATTTAGCGTATCACCATAAGGCATGGTTTTTTAGTCCTTTAATCATTCTCATGGCTCTTCTCTGAACCCTCTCCAATCTATCAACATGTTTCTTGAATTGTGGGCACCAGAACTGGACATTGTAGTCCAGCAGCATTTGCACCAGTGTGAAATACAGAGGTAAACTAACCTCTCTATTTCTACTTGATTTTCCCCTGTTTATGCATCCCAAGATCTCATTAGCTATTTTTGGTCATAACATCACATTGGGAGCTCATGTTCAGATGACCCCCAAGCCTTTTTCAGATTCACTGCTTCCCAGGACAAAGTTCCCCATCCTGTAAGTATGACCTACATTCTTTGTTTCCTGCATTGTACATTTACATTTAGCAGAATTAAAACGCATATTGTTAGCTTGCACCCAGTTTACCAAGTGATCTACATCGCTGAGTCAGTGACCCATCCTCTTCATTATTTACCACTCCCACAATTTTCGTGGCATCTGCAAACTTTATCAGTGATAGTAGTTTTTTTCCTAGGGATTTTATAAAAATGTTAAATAGCTTAGGGTCAAGAACCATTCCCTCCGGGACCCCTCTAGAAACACACTCGCTTGATGATTCCCTGCTTACAATTACATTTTGAGACTTATTTAGCCAGTTTTCAATTAAGTAAATGCATGCAATGTTAATTTTATATTGTTCTGCATTTTTAATCAAAACTAATGGTCAAGCTCTTCAGCCAGCTCTTTTAAAACTCCTGGAAGCAAGTTAGACATTTTAAAATCAGCAGATCTAGCTAACTTTATTAGTTTGTTTAACATCCTCCAGGGATGAGAGTGCAGTGGGAAGAATGTTATCAATACTATATGATGAGACTATATTTGCGTCCCCAAAAACAGAACAGAAATTTTTATTGAACGCTTCTGCCTTTTCTGCACTATTATTGATGATTCCACCATTTCCATCTAGTAATGGATTAATACCTGTGTTAGGATTCTTTCTGTTCCTACTTTTAAAAACTCCTTCTTATTGTCCTTAACTCTACTGGACATAGATTTCTCCTTGTGTCCCCGATCCATTTTCTGCAATTCCTAACTTCTGATTTATATTAATTACTATCAACTTTCCCTTTCTTCCATTTGTTATGTATTATTTTTATAGCTGCCTTTGTTTCTCCTCCAAACCAGGTCCTTTTTTTTAAAAAATCCGTTCCACCGTCTTCTTTGATTGTGGGCTTGTCTCTTTAGGCACCTAGTAGGGTGCTCTTAAATGATTCCAATCATCTTTCACATTTTTCTGGTTAAATTCTTCCTCTCATCTGATTTGGCTCATAATTATTTTCAGCTTTGTGAAATTGGCCCTAATAATTATGATTCAGTGGCTTTTCACACTCTCCTTCAATGCTTCACTGGGATCCTGGCATTGTGTGCTAAAGTCTTTGGTGTTTTTGGTTTAGGGCACTGAATACTGGAGCTTAGTGGTATTGGTTGCTTTGAAGCACCTAATATTAAATAATGACTCAATGTGCTCTGTGCAGGCTATAAAAATGTATAGAATTATTTTATAAAATACTTGCAATGGTAAAAAGAGTCTTTGTAAACTTCAGCTTGAGGTTACTAAATGGTGTGGAGAGTCCAATTTTGGTGTCTGTATAACTCTGTTCCAGGAACGCAAGCACAGGGCAGATCAGTGACCAGACGCTAGTGGAGTGTTTAGATTAGAGTGTTAATTTCTTATATTTTTGGGAGTTCTGACCCATGGAAAAACAAACTAATGAAAGATTTCTCTCTCAATAAATTAGAAACATGCACTTTTGAAAGAAAAATGTCATGAAGTTAAAGGCAAAATTATGGCACTTATTATCTTGAATTTCCATGACTGGTTAATTTTGTCAGTGTGTGGGTGGCTAAATAATCCTTCTGTTTCCGAAATCTTCCTGAGGAATTCTTTATTACTTCAGTGAGACAGACGCCCACTGTGGAAAGTTGAAATGGTCAACCTAAATTCTCTCCTGCTGCTGAACTCTGAGCTGCTTACAGTGGTGGTTGATATTAAGCATTTTGCTTTGGGGATTTTTCATTTCAAAGTACTTAACCAATGTTAATTCTCCTGAGGATGACTTGTCCAGGCATCAGTTGTACTTGAGAAACTTTCCCTGGTGTGTAATTAGCAGGACCACTTCCATCGGTTTCTGCAGAACCTAAACTTATGTTCAGCTTAGTCCTTATGGCAACAGGGAGAGCCTTCCCAGCATGACTTGGGTAGTGCTACCTGTCTGAGCTTGCAGAAGAGCGCCTTCCTCATGTGGAGCCATCTGGTTGAGTCTGCAGAGAGAGCCGTCTTAATGTGTCCTGAAGAAAGGCTGCCTGAGTAGTTCTTGATTCCTAGGTCTTTGCTCAAGTAGCTAGAGTACAGCCCTCTCCCAATAATATCTTTTGTTATCACCTTACATTCTTCAGGCTTGCAGAGCTCCTTAAGAGCTGCTCGGGAATCACTTCACTCATTGGTGAAATGCAATGGAGAGAAACTAGGTAGCTGTTCAATAGCATATAGTAGCCCAACTCAGACATGCTGGGTGATGGTCAGCAACTACCAGAAATGGTTCATTTGGCCTTTAGACAGTAAGAGCTTCATGAGTCATTTTTTTTCTTGTTGCTTTCCTTTCCAAGAGCAACCTCTGCCTTTCTCTGAAAAGGTCAAGAACTGCAAACTTACCACCAGATATCAGGAAGCAAATATGTAAAGTGATGGTGATGCCAGAGTTGAAACCGAGGGCCTCTGGATCGGAGGATCAAGAATAATCACATGATCATGCCCACCCAGGGTGCATTATGGTGGTGTAGAGTCTGACTGAGCGTTTTTATTCCCTACATCTCAGTCCAAAGACAGGTTTCAACCAGCTTGAACCAGCGTGTGTGTGTGTGTGTGTGTGTGTGGGGAGGGAGGGAGGGTGTAAAATCAACCTCATCTCTGACTGCGTGCTGGTCGGTTTTTGGAGCAAGCTAAAGTGGCAGCATTGGGAAAGGCTATTTCTTCTCCCTTTGCGTGGTCCTTTGGAAGGGCTGAGGCTTTTAGGAGTTGAATGTTACGAATACCTTTGGTTCAGTGGCATATGCAGAACAAATGTGAATCAAACACAAAAATAATTCCTTCAAGAATTTTATTTATTGATGTGGTAGCTCAATACTACACTGTTTACAATAGAGAGTTAAGTGGGATTTTGGGTTTGCTGGGAAGCTGACAGCTTGCGGTTCCGAGCGAAATTTCTGCCTTTTGTGGGCTGAAAGAAGAAAAGCTGTGTTCTTGAAACGGTTATTTATAAATTATTTGAAAGTTTGTTCCCTTTCCAGGCTGGGGAGAGCCTGCCAGGATTGCGGTTACTGCAATGGTGAAATTTTGGATGTGAAAAAAAATCCCAGAAGTCTGTTTGCATTAGAATAACAAGATAAAGAACCTCATGGAGGCTTGTGAGGGACTCAAATAAAATGCAGTTGTGGACGGGTTTCTCTCACTCCCTTTCTCACAGATAAGGTATTGGGAAGTGGGCAAGAACCTCAAACTAGCTGGATAAACAGAAGAATCATTGAAGCTTCTGTGCTGACGGGAAGTGTAGGGTCTGCAGGGAATACACTGAAGTCTGTCTGGTAGGGCTTGGCATGGGCTTTAGGGGGTGGTTGGGTGATAGCAGCGGTGATCTGTTTGCCATGGGGTGGTTACCCCCTCCATTCCTGCTTATCCCCATCAAATATGTTTCCTGGCACTAAAAGTTGAGTCACTTCCCAGCCAGAGAATGCAGTTGTTCCATCTCTCCTTTGTTTTCTGAAGTGTGCATTGTCATTAGTTAATTGTCTTACACACCTAATTTGCCTTGATCTGCAGCTTTGAGATGTTTTTCTGGCTTATTTAGCCGTATTACATACAGGCATGCAGTACAAAAAGATACCCGAAGACTTTCCTCAGGCAGGATGGATTAGGAAGGAAGTCAGTGTCTGAAAGGAAATAATCAGGTAACCAATTTTCCATTCTGACTGCTGACCACTTTCCCCAAGAGAGATTTCTGACAGCAAGCAGTAGTGAAAATTTAGTCTGGAGGGAGAGAGAAATAGCTCAGAAGACTAATGTTCTCCCTTCTCTGAAACTAGCACCATTAATGTATTTTGGGTTCACCTCTTGGAGCACCTTCCCGCCAAGGGATGCATTCCCAAAGGAATGAAGGTTGAGCCCACAGTGCTTCTATAAGTGTTGATGGGTAACAGGTGGCATCTTGACAAACCACCTTGGAGGTGCCAGAATGCCCTTTCCTCCCAGTAACTCACCATGGAATGGACTGAGTGGGCTCTGAAACCTGTTTATTTGTGACTGAGCGTGTCTCAGTGGTGCAGCGCCCCAGGGGTCGGTCCTGGGGCTGGTTTTGTTCAACATCTTCATTAACGATCTGGATGATGGGGTGGATTGCACCCTCAGCAAGTTTGCAGATGACACTAAGATGTGGGGAGAGGTTGGTATGCTGGAGGGTAGGGATAGGGTCCAGAGTGACCTAGACAAATTGGAGGATTGGGCCAAAAGAAATCTGATGAGGTTCAACGAGGACAAGTGCAGAGTCTTGCACTTAGGACGGAAGAATCCCATGCACTGCTACAGGCTGGCTAAGCAACAGTTCTGTAGAAAAGAACCTGGGGATTACAGTGGACGAGAAGCTGGATATGAGTCAACAGTGTGCCCTTGTTGCCAAGAAGGCTAACGGCAAATTGGGCTGCATTATTAGGAGCATTGCCAACAGATTGAGGGAAGTGATTATTCCCCTCTTTTCAGCACTGGTGAGGCCACATCTGGAGTATTGCATCCAGTTTTGGTCCCCCCACTACAGAAAAGATGTGGACAAGTTGGAGAGAGTTCAGCAGAGGGCAACGAAAATGATTAGGGAGCTGGGGCACATGACTTGCGAGGAGAGGCTGAGGGAACTGGGCTTGTTTAGTCTGCAGAAGAGAAGAGTGAGGGGGGATATGACAGCAGCCTTCAACTACCTGAAGGGGGGTTCCAAAGAGGATGGAGCTCGGCTGTTCTCAGTGGTGACAGATGATAGAACAAGGAGCAATGGTCTGAAGTTGCTGTGGGGGAGATCTACGTTGGATATTAGGAAAAACTATTTCACTAGGAGGGTGGTGAAGCACTGGAATGAGTCACCTAGGGAGGTGGTGGAATCTCCATCCTTAGAGCTTTTTAAGGCCCGGCTTGACAATGCCCTGGCTGGGATGATTTAGTTGGTGTTGGTCCTGCTTTAAGCAGGGGGTTGGACTAGATGACCTCCTGAGGTCTCTTCCAACCCTAATCTTGTATGAGTCTATGAATGTTTCACAATGGCTCATTTGGTTTCATTGGGCCTTCTTGGTGAAACCTAACACCTTCATTTTGCATTAATTAATGCTCCTTTTCTGTTTGATGACTTATACAATTACAGAGGTTTACAATGCAAATACTCAGTATAACTTATATAAGATGGAGTAAAGATATTATAAGTGAAATTATTACATGCAGCATCTATGAGCAATTTATAAAGTCTAAACATGAAACACATTCTTATGAACTTAACCTCTGTTTTAACCATGCTAACACACAGGTGAGCCAGACTGATTTCCAGCTATGTATTGATCAGTGTTCAGTTTAGGCCCAGAGGCCTTGGCATGAGTTGGCACCTGGTCTGCCAGCTGTAACTGCTAGATAGCATGGCCTTCCTTGATATTACTCTTGTGTAGTCAGTGGAGTGTGATGTGTGAACCTGAGATTGGAAAACCCATTTTTGTCTATTTCTCCCCCCTCTTCCCACAAATTTCATTATTCAATACGTATTCAGAAATTGAACCTGCTATTTCTTACTCTGCTTCTATCTATATTCCACATTATTTAATGTCGGTGGAGTGGCATTTCAGTAACTGAGACAGAATTTTAATGCTGATTAGTAATGAAGTAGTGACTCCAAAAACAACCTCAGTAGCAAACAGTTCCATTTAGCTTAACTCCTGTATGTGATACCATTGTTGGTCTTTAGGTCTCATATCTCTTTTCTAGAATTATTTTATTGTAGTTTAAACTTTTTTGGCATTTGTTAATAAAACAGATGTGTGAACAGGTAAATCCTATATAAAAAGGATACTGAACATGTTTAGAATCATAGAATATCAGGGTTGGAAGGGACCTCAGGAGGTCATCTAGTCCAACCCCCTGCTCAAAGCAGAACCAATCCCCAAGTTTTGCCCCAGATCCCTGAGTGGGCCCGTCAAGGATTGAACTCTCAACCCTGGGTTTAGCAGGCCAATGCTCAAACCACTGAGTTATCCCTCCCCACCTACGTTTAGATTGTAGAAAACTGGTTTTTGTGTGCATGGCAGTGCCCTCTACTGGATAGTGTCAGTACTACTCAACAGCGTGCCAAGAGTCCCTATAACGTTCGTAGCTAATGGGGATTCTTCTCTCGTTCAAGTGGTACGAGGCTTATACTTTTGGAGCAGAAAGAACATATTTCTGTCCCTGCTGCCATGTGAAATTGAGGCATGGTGAGCAGCATTGTGGTCAGTGTGGAGTTCTAGGTGGCCCTGGATTTGTTATAAATTCTGTAAGACTGCAATAATGCCAGATGCCAACAATTCATTTGTTGCTTATAAGATTTAGTTTAATGAACTTGTTTACAAGGCTATTTTCAGATATTCCAGAAGGAATCAATCTGATTCTTTTGGGAGAACAATCTCTTAAACCATTGGTCACACAAACAGAATGACTTGAGTAGTTTCCACCCAATTGAGCAGAGTCTTGGAGTCCTTCCAGTGCTAAAGAATAATAGTTTTGTTAATGCTTCGTGAGCTTACTGTTGTCATTTAAAGAAAATGTGATATCATACAGAGTTGTGTATTGGAATCCATAATTACAAACACATTAGTACCAGATTAATATATGGAAACTATGAAACTCTCTGAAAGGTAAACAGAGGCAACAGCACACAAAGGTCAAAAAGTTCTCTAAGTCTTGGAGGAATGAGAGTTGTGAAGGTTTCGTAGAAGTTTTTAAGGAGCTGTGTGCAGATTTATTTTTATTCACCGAAGAGTGTTTTTTGAATTCAGAAATATTTTCTCTTGCCTGTATTTCTGTGCCTTGACACGTTCTCTGGTCACAACTGGATCTTAACCATCGCTTGTCAGGGTGAAAACCTGCACAACTTTTATTCAAGTAACAGCATAAAATTGTCCATCAACCAAGAAAAATAAGGAAATTGTTTGTGGTGCTTGTCGGAATTGCCGTAGCAGATCATACCAGTGTAGTTACTCAGATGGTGGCCAATGCCAAATGCTTCAGAGGAAGGTGCAGAAATCCCCATAATGGACAATTATGGAATAATTTTACTAACCACCCCGAGGTTGGCTTAAACCCAGAAGTTTTGAAAGTTTATATTCTTTAGACTTTATTAAAATCCTCTGAAATGTAACTGGATGTTATAGTCAGCCAGGCACTTGTCAGATCTTTTTTTGTTCTTAGCCTCCATGATATTTAGCGGTAACAAGTTGTACAGATTCTGTCATTTGATGTGTTTAAAATAGAGTTGCCAACCCTCCAGGATTGTCCTAGAGTCTCCAGGAATTACAGATTAATCTTTAATTAAAGATTATCTCGTGATGAAACCTCCAGGAATACGTCCAACCAAAACTGGCAACCCTAGTTTAAAAAATATTTCATCGGCTATAAATTTGAAGCCTTTCAGTGTTATTGAATAGACCCCTTGCTTTTGTATTGAGGGGGGTAAGGAGGAGCTCCTTTGACTTATCTAATGTACAGTGAGGTGCCCTATCTCTGTATCCCCAGTTTACTTCTGCCTTTTCCAACTGATTCCTGTTATTAATCTCGTCATCTCTACTACTCATCGGGCTCTTTAATTTCCACGGTATGTATCTGATGAAGTGAGCTGTAGCTCACGAAAGCTCATGCTAAAATAAATTGGTTAGTCTCTAAGGTGCCACAAGTACTCCTTTTCTTTTTGCGAATACAGACTAACACGGCTGTTACTCTGAAACCTTTAATTTCTGTGTTTCACAGCCTGCTCTTCCTCCACCCTTTGTGGGAGAAATAAGAGAGCCAATCTTTGCTTTATTGATATGCTTCACCACTTATTTCCAAGTTTATCTCTTGAAATGCTTATGTTAGAACAGTTATATTTGCTCACAACAGCAGTGGCTACTGAAAATGCTGCTTCTAATCTCTACCGGCAGAAATATTGAGTAGTTTTAGCCTTTGAATGCTGCTCGCTTTAACTCTCTAATTCGGGGCAGAATTGGGATGCTACAAACCATTGTTTCGTGGAAAGCGATTAATGTCCCTAATTTGAGATGGAGATTGGCGGTAAAATAGCTGAAATGATTGAGGAGACTTCCCTAGTATTTATGAAACAAGAGTACTCTTTTTTTCTTTTCTTCCCCGCCTCCCCCCCTTGGTTTGGTCGGGTGATGTGTGAGCTGGGCTGTATGGCTGTGCCTGTAACGTTGTTCTGTGTTGTCAGGTTGTGAACCAGAAACTATTTGTAGAGCAGGGGTGGCCCACCTCTGGCTCCGGAGGGGCTTGCGGCTCTTCAGAGGTTAATATGCGGCTCCTTGCATAGACACCGACTCCGGGGCTGGAGCTACAGGTGCCAACTTTCCAGTGCTCACCGTTCAACCCCTGCCACTCCCACTTTCCCCCTTCCCCCAAGGCCCTGCCCCTTCCCGCCCCTTCCCTGAGCCTGCCGCGCCCTTGCTCTTCTCCTCACCCCCCAGAGCCTCCTGCATGCTGTGTGAGGCAAAGGGAGGGGAAGCGCTGATGGGCGGGGCGGCTGGCAGGCGGGGCGGGGGAGCGGATGGGGGCTGCTGATGTATCACTGTGGCTCTTTGGCAAAGTACATTGGCAAATTCTGGCTCCTTCTCAGGCACAGGTTGGCCACCCCTGTTCCAGAGCTTGGGAGAGTGTAGTCTGGATTGTTGTAGGTTGTGCTGCAGGGGCCAAGAAAGTAGGTGCTGACATGAAAAAGGGGCATCTTGGAAATACTGAGTCCTGTAGCACCCACAGGCTCAAGTTCAGGGCCGCCTCATGCTGGAGGCTGTACAAATGCAACCAAGGGGTTTTTGATCTAGTTTAAGAGAAGACTCAACAAGTGAGTAACAAACAATGGGGGAGGGAGTATGAGGGTAACAGTAATAAGCTTTTGCCCTTACATAGTGGGCACAACCTGATTGTCCCAAATTCTTTTCTTTTTTAGGAGTCAATGTCTGTTTCTGTTTTTAATAAACACACTGCATTTCTATTTCATATCTTTAAACCTCTCCCTGTTTCTGTATGGCCTTTAAATGCTGTTTCTGTTTTTCCTAATATAAGTTGCCAATGAGAAACATGGGGAGAGTGGGGAGCAAGGGGAGTGTATATTTAGACAGGTTTCAGAGTAGCAGCCGTGTTAGTCTGTATCCGCAAAAAGAACAGGAGGACTTGTGGCACCTTAGAGATTCACAAATTTATTTGAGCATAAGCTTTCGTGAGCTACAGCTCACTTCATCGGATGCATAGAATGGAACATATAGTAAGATATATATCTATATCTGCGTATATATATACAGATATATAAATAAAAGTTGGAAGTTACCATACCAACTGTGACAGGCTAATTAATTAAGATGAGCTATTATCAGCAGGAGAAAAAAAACTTTTGTAGTGATCATCAAGATGGCCCATTTAGACAGTGGACAAGAAGGTGTGAGGATACTTAATGTAAGGAAATAGATTCAATATGTGTAATGATAGGGGAAGGTTAAGGAAAGATTGGGGAAGTGAGGCAAGAAAGAAGAAATAAATAAATGGTGTAAAATACAAGAGAACAGGAATATATCTTATTGATAGGAAGCTGGTGCCAAACTATAGTGTGTGTATCTTTTGGGTACATACAGGGGTGTGTGTATAATCCAAATACATTTACACTTCCATTTTATTTTCCTGGAAGACACCCCAAGAGAGGTAAGCTTCCATATCTTCTGTGTTAAATTACCAAGAGCTCTTCTCCATCTGTAATAGCTTAAATCTTTACCCAGGGCTCTGAGTGTGCTATTACATCTCACATTTTTCTATATGTGTCACCATCCTCCTCTGCCTTCTTTGATCCCCATTAGTCTTTATGAGCCCTACTGTTACGTCTTATACCTGTACATCCTTACTGCAGACTTGTAGGAGACTGAACTGTTTTTTGTCTGAAGTAAGCTGTCAGCTCCTTGGAGCAGGGTGTGCTGTTGGCACTCAATTGATAATGCCCTCCCCAGAGTCAGGTATTGTAAATTGTGCAGGAGTACTTGGGACTGGACACTTGGACTGAGATCCTGCAAACTGATCCACCGGGGTAGAGCACCGTAAAAGGAGGGCTGCCTTTACAGGTCCGCTTGCAGGATTGGGGCTTCAGATGCTGTCTGGCTACTACAAAAAGAACAGCTTATCTTCTCCTTAGTTGCTAACCTGTAATATCCTATGACCCGCTAATCTTGCTGAGGGAAATTTGTGGCTTGAATGTTGATTGGAGACCTGGTGTGTGGGTGATAACAGCTGCAGGGGATTATGTTTGAGGGACTTCTGAATTTAAAAGGAGCTTTGACAAAAAGTTGTGTGGTCAAAGAAAAGGCAACCCCTGCTCCCCTTGCTTTGCATCTAAACATTCTCGTATTCAGAAAGGATAAAAAAGAACTTGTTCATTTAATTTCCTTCCTTTTGAAGAGCCAAAACCAACAGCGTAAAACCAGACTTGGACTCCACATGGCAGGATAGAAGTCTCCTCAACTCAACCCTCTCTTCTCCTCCCCTTCCCGCCCCGGTCAAAAAAAAGTAATTCTGGACAATTTCCTTCGGGTTTCTGCCGGTTAACCTAGCTAATCCTAACCAAGAGCATAATTAACCAATTAGCCTCGGGAGTTGCTTTAGACGCATGTGTTTTACCATTAGGGAATATAAGGAGTTCTCTGCAGAAGTGCTATTTTCAAGAGTACTCTGCAGAGTGACACAGCTGTGCAAAAGCTATTGAGTTTGTGTTCCTTGCTGCAGGCATATAAGCCTTCAGACACATTAAAGAATGCTATAGTTTAAGGGTCCCAAACAGTGGTCCGTGAGGTTGATGTTCCACCCATTCACTTCACAACCTTTTTTTAAAGACAGTAGTATATGAACCAATAAAATCTGGGCGCTCCTGCATTTAGGTCTGGGGTTCCTAAGCCCTGTATAGCTTGGACCACATTTTAATACTGATGTAGTTTCATGGCACTCCTGCCCTCCACTTTGTGATCATGTGGATCATGAGTGCCCCTTTTGGGATCCTGCAACACCCCCATGACATCTACAGTAATTGCTTATGTGGCAAATGTTAGGAAAGTGGTTCAGTGTGTCAGCTGTTGCATAATGCTAATGCAGCAGTAGCTGGACATGGGGAAGAACTGGTGTCCTGAGTCTTGCCAGCTCTCTGCAGACCACCAGTGGTTTGAAGACTACGCTTTGGGGACCTCTGATGCAGGTGATAGTGAATTTAATCTGTTCTTTGCAGAGTACAGTCTGTACCTTAATTGAATTATTTTCTCTTGCCGCTAGTCAGTCCATCATGCATCCACATTGGGATAAGGAGGTTGAACTCAGTCTGGGTTATATAATTTAGAGGAAAGGATATCCGCTGATTTAATAAGACAAAGGGGTGATGTTGAGATTAAAGCATGGGACAGGGGAAAGAGATTTTATCAAATATTTTTATGACAATTGCACCTGGAAGCTCCAACTGAGATTGGAGGCCCCGTAGTTCTAGGCACAAAATACGTGCATGTGCTTGCACCAATCTACATAGACAAGACAAAGAAAGGATGGGAGGAGAAAGAGAGGCATGGAGGGGGAAGTGACTTGCCGAAGATTACATAGGTCAGTGGCAGTGCAGAGTCTAGACTCCATGTTTCCCGAGTGCCTGGTCAGTGCTGAATTTCTGTGTCTATTCTATTCTGATCTCTGCCACGTGCTGAGTGTATTACTTCCATTTTCCTTACCGTGGTTGCCCCATTCTTCCTTACTGTGCCAAGTATTGAGAATTAATTTGTCAAGTACTTTGTCACTGAGGGTCTGTCTACGTGTCAGTAAAAGACCCGCACCATGGCTGTGGCTAGCCTGGGTCAGCTGACTCGGACTGGGGCTGTGGGGGCTAAACATTGCAGTATAGACGTTAGGGCTTGGGCTGGAACCTTTGCTCTGAAACCCATCATGGGGAGGGACGGGTCTTAAAGCTTGGGCTGTAACCTGAGCTTGAATGTCTGTACTGAAATTTTTAGCCCTGCAGCCTGAGCCCTGCAAGCCAGAGTCAGTTGACCTGGACTCTAAAGGCTAGTCTACACTAGAATTGATGCAACGGTGCAGCTTTACCGCTATAGCTGCAGACACTGTATGCCGACAGGAGAGAGCTCTCCCGTCAGCATAATTTCTCTACCTTCTCGAGCGGCGGTAGCTATGTTGACAGGAGAGCGTCTCCTGCCAACATAGTGCTGTCCACACTGGTGCTTAGGTCGGTTTAACTTACGTCGCTCAGCTGGATGACTTTTTCACACCTCTGAGCGACTTATACCGAGGTGGGTGCTCGTGTGTACAAGCTCTGAGACTCGGTGCCTTGGGTTTTTTATTGCAGTGTAGACATATCCTTAGTTGGAGAATGCTACAGAAATGCAAAGTATCAGTGGAAGACTGTACCATTTATATTTGCAATCTTAAAGCGACACTGTCAATTTTAAAAAACATAAACCAGTCTGAAAATGTTATATCCTTTTGTAACAAAAGAACACAAAGACGACTGTAATGGAACCAGCTTAGTGTGAGAAAAATATGTATTTATTTTACTTCAATGTGTTTATCTTGTGCATTCAAAACCATTTTTTGTACGGTTGGTTTCACTGTTTGTATAGGTCTTTTGCAAAGCAAGAGGAAAGTGAAACCATTTTTACCAGCTCTTTTAGACATTGACCAGAATTCAAGTTCACGGTGTCCCTTTTTAACTTGCGATGATTTAGAAATATTATAGACTGGAAAACACTTTTAATATGTTGCCTTCATTTTGATAGGCTTAAATAGCATCAAGTGATTGTACTAGGTTCATATCCTGCAGCTGTTAAGCCAAATTCTGCACTCAGATACACACACAGAACAATTCCCATTGAAGTTAATTAGGGCTGGTCTTGCAGCTTTGAGGTCAGGATTTGACCCAGTGCCTTTTAAGTTTCTATTTTCAATGTTCCTAAGAGGCTTTAATAAAGATTTTATTTTTCTAAACCTCTTGCAGTGTGCAGTGGCTCAGATACTATGGTGATGGTCTGGTACAAAAACAGATTCAAATTTGATTTTTAATCTGAGATCAATGTAATGCTTACAAAACATACTTCTACAGTAAAAATATCTGGTGTATTGTACATAAATCCCTACTGATTTCTGAAAGGAGTCACCATTGTCCAAAAATCAAATTAGTGTTTGAATCATACAGGATAAACTGGAAATAGTTCAGCTGAATAAATAATGCTCATATGTAAAATGGAGTGCAATAACATGCATAGAATTGGAAAAACATGCCAGTTACCAAGAAAAATACCATTGCATCCATATTAATTTTTCATTTTCAGTTAGAAGAGAAACCATAATAAGTCACTATTAAAAAGGGAACGTAAAATTCTGAAATACAACTGTTCAAGGTCCTGCTACAGCAATACCTCCCTATTTAGCAAGCACTTAAACATGTCCTTACGTCTCATTCACTTTAATGAAAATTTAAGCACGTGCTTAAAGCTAACCACATTCTTAAGTGCTTTGCTGAATTGGAGTCCATGGTCTTATAATCTGTTGTGTAGTGTTGGAAAATAGTCAGTTCAGATTTGGCCCTGAGTTTAGATTTTCTTTCAGAAAGCAATGTTTTCTAAAACATTAGAACCACCAGAAATGTTTCCATAATTATTTAAATTAAAGTGGAAATTACTGTTTAAAAACAGAACATGTTACTGTATTGTTTGCAACAAATAAACCCCCCAACATGCAGCTTTGAGAACCTGGAAGTCCTACAAATAAGTAATATTGACTTAGTTGTTTTTCATGTTTGAAAGTTAAAAAAAAAATGCAAAGAGCCCACACATATTACTAAGTCAGTTGGATTGTTAAAATCCTCAGTTTTAATAATCTGAGTGTGGTTAGTATTATTTACAATGCATGATTTTTAAATGGTCCCTCACAACTACAAATACATTTTAAAACAAAGCATTCAATAATTTGCCCCCTTTTACTTAACTACTCAAGTCCAAATTCATGGTTAGTTTTCCTCTGGGAAACGGATATTAGTGATAGAGGAGTGGTAAATACACTGGAGGGTAGGGATAGGATACAGAGGGACCTAGACAAATTGGAGGATTGGGCCAAAAGAAATCTGATGAGGTTCAATAAGGACAAGTACAGAGTCCTGCACTTAAGACGGAAGAATCCATTGCACCGCTACAGACTAGGGGCCGAATGGCTCGGCAGCAGTTCTGCAGAAAAGGACCTAGGGGTTACAGTGGACGAGAAGTTGGATATGAGTCAACAGTGTGCCCTTGTTGCCAAGAAGGCCAATGGCATTTTGGGATGTATAAGTAGGGGCATTGCCAGCAGATCGAGGGACGTGATCGTTCCCCTCTGTTCGACATTGGTGAGGCCTCATCTGGAGTACTGTGTCCAGTTTTGGGCCCCACACTACAAGAAGGATATGGAAAAACTGGAAAGAGTCCAGCGAAGGGCAACAAAAATGATTAGGGGACTGGAACACATGACTTATGAGGAGAGGCTGAGGGAACTGGGGATGTTTAGTCTTCAGAAGAGAAGAATGAGGGGGGGATTTGATAGCTGCTTTCAACTACCTGAAAGGGGGTTCCAAAGAGGATGGCTCTAGACTGTTCTCAATGGTGGCAGATGACAGAACAAGGAGTAATGGTCTCAAGTTGCAGTGGGGGAGATTTAGGTTGGATATTAGGAAAAACTTTTTCACTAAGAGGGTGGTGAAACACTGGAATGCGTTACCTAGGGATGTGGTGGAATCTCCTTCCCTAGAAGTTTTTAAGGTCAGGCTTGACAAAGCCCTGGCTGGGATGATTTAGTTGGGGATCGGTCCTGCTTTGAGCAGGGGGTTGGACTAGATGACCTCCTGAGGTCATTTCCAACCCTGATATTCTATGATATTTAACACACTACCGGGAATGCAACTCCTTGCTCTGCTTTTAGTGTTAGAGAGGAATATTCTACCAGGTATTTGAGATATTTTTTCCCTAGTGTTTCATTTTGTTTGAACTTCTGTGCCATTCTGAAGTATTACACAATAATAGCATTTGAAAGTTTTTAGGCTCTAATTCAATCTGTGAATGAAAACTGTATTGTCAGAACTTCAGAGAAGTGCTGAGAGCCTTGAGGTTCTTATTAGGTGTATTGGGAAATAGCCCTGTAGAACTGTGGAGAAGCCTGAAGGGGAATGGGTGGAGTCCTTGGTAATTGGAGAGGGAGGTATGGTTAATGGATGGCATCAACTGTTTTTCATTATGCTAAGGTCCCCAAGTTTGTTAGAATGGGCACTTCAGTCTGCCTGCAGCCTGGGGGCAAAACTAGATCTTTTAGTCATTGGCAGCAGGGGAATCCTCTGCCCCCGGAAGTTCCCTCCATTTCTTCGGCTTCGCCAGTTGTGGGCAGCTCACCCAGCACTCCTTGCTGCTGAGCTTTTCTGAGGGAAAGTCAAAACTGAAAACTCGAACAGTTTGGCTCTGTAATGTGCCCATCTCGTTCCCACCCATGTTTCAGGGCTGCATTTACCTTCTGGGGACATTGTCCCTTCAGATCTCCTTCCTCTACTGAGGTCGAAAAGGGACCCTGGTGGCTCCGGTCAGCACTGCTGACTGGGCTGTTAAAAGTCCGGTTGGTGGCGCAGCGGGGATAAGCCAGGCTCCCTGCCTGCCCTGGCTCTGGGCAGCTCCCTGGAAGCGGCTGACATGTCTGGCCCCTAGGCGCAGGGGAAATCAGGGAAGCTCTGCCTGCTGACCCCACCCCCAGCGCAGGCTCCGTAGCTCCCATTGGCTGGGAACTGTGGTCAATGGGAGCTACAGGGGCAGCACCTGTGGCCGCGGGCACCATGCAGCGCCACCTGACTTTGCCTCTGCCTAGGGGCCGAACATGCTGTCCGCTTCTGGGAGCAGTGCCGGAGTCAGGACAGTCAGGGAGCCTGCCTTTCATGGACCCCAGCTTAGACATAGTCTGTGGACCCCCAGGGGTCCGTGGATCCCATGTTGAAAACTATTGCTTGAGGAGCAAGCAGCTCACCCTCACCCATCACTATGAGGGAAGCCACTCCAGAAGGAAGGATCGCCCAGTGGAAAATTGTGCCCCACTCCTGCCTTGAACGCCCAGCTGCTGCTACCTCCTTCCTCTTCCCATCTGATGGTCCGGCTCCCTCCTCTGCTACCACCTCTACAATAGGCCTCCCAGGGAAATCCCTACTGATGTGCCAGGCTGGGGACTTCAAGGGAAACAGAGATCCATCTGGCCCATGTACACCCCAGCCAGAAGAGGGTGGGGCAGTGTTTCTGGGAAGTCCTTCTTTGAACCCCAGGCCAATCCCTTCCTTGAGACCCAGAAGGGACCCACATGAGAAAGAGGAGACAATAAGATGAGTCTCTTTAAGGCCAGGGAAGATTGCTAGCCACTTGAAATATTTTTGGAGCAATATCTGAACCCAGTTTTGCTCTCCATCTGAAGCAGGATCATAGGGGCAAACTCCCAAAGAGGAAACCAATAAAGTCACTGCTGTTTCCCCTGGTCATCTTCATGGAGTGCTGCATTGCAGATCAGTAAAGAAAAGACCAGGCCACAGACGTGCCAGTTTCTCTGGGTGTGTGCACACAAATAAAGGGAATTCTTTCTTCTTATGGGCGGAAAGGCAGCTGTGCAAAGTGTAGTTGGAGAGTCAAAGTATACATAATATTAAAAACAAGCAACCCCCGCCCCCAAACAAAAACAGCGAATGGGCTGCTTCAGGCAGAGTTCCGACTACGGTGCTTAGAATGTCTGCAGTTGCCTTAGAGAAGCTATAGCTGTATATCCCTCTTCATGGGCCCTGGACAGATGTAATAGAGACGGGATTTCCGTCCACCCCAAAAAGATTGGGAAAGTATTGAGATGTCATTCCCCGCTGCCTGCTGCTGGTCACCATGCCCTAATGTTCAGGTTATTGTCCCAAGCTTCTGCTGCAGCTTGGCAGGCTTCATCATAACCTCCACCTCCTCTCCACAACAGCTAGTTATGGACTGATGAGTGGGTCAGTAGCCCAAATGCAGAAGAACAAGCAAACAGGAAGGGGCTCCTCGGCCCACCATTTCTGCTTTCTTGCCCTTCATGCTTCTGTTTTGTAAGGCCAGAAAGTTCCTCAGCGTTCGCCAGTCCAAACTGTGTACTGATCTAAATTCAACCTGGTGTCTCTACTGAAGGTTAATGTGGCGATCTTCCCTGGTGGCCAGGGACATGGTGTTTCTAACTGGTAGGGATTGTTACCCGAAAGGCTGGCCTCTTCACTTCACAGGCCTTCGTGGACGGCCGAGCAGGCATTTAGCACCTTATCTCCCTCCCTTGTTCATGAAAACTTCAGGCGGCAACGGACCAACCCAGGGGAAAAAAGTTTCATCTGAAACCCCAGGGGCCTCTTCTTGCTTTTCGCATAAGGGCTAACATGCGTGGACAGTATTGCAAGCATGGTCTATCTCAACCTGAAGGTCCCATGGTCTACGGGTTTCTCCCTGGAAACGATACAAATCTGTTTCTCACCAGTATATAGTGAGATCAGTCTCACAGGCAAATGATTTCCCCGTTTAGTAACACAATGGGAAACTTTACAGAGACCTGATGCAATTCACAGTAATCGGAAAAGTCTATTTACAATTCTGGCTCTTGCCAGATGCACGAGAAGGGAATGTAGGTCACATGGCAAATTGAAGCAGTCTCTTTGGTTCAACAGAAGACAAGACTACTTTGTAAGCAGTAGCTAGAACAAGTGCACAGTGCTGAAGGGAGGTCAATAGCTGTCCTCTGTTGCCTCAGAGCAATCTGTGCGACTCCCAATTAGCCCTTTCTGGAGTTAGACCCCCCCCTCAGTCGGTGCAAGGCTTTTTCAGTTTGGGGGCAAACTGCTCTGGTCAAAATGAGGTTACTGAACATTGTCCACGGTTGAGGTCCTGTCTGGAATTGTGCAAGAAGCACTGGAAGAGCTTTGTCCCATTCCCACTCTCAGATGATCTGCGGACCTGCCAGGATATAAATGAAACCATCTATCATTCAGAATGGAATGATAAAACCTATTCCCGATCCTGTTCCTAGCCTGAGGGATTTGGGAACCAACAGAACTGGGTCCTATATGAATGAGTTTCTGAGTTCACTTTTGTCTTTTTCACTTTCATCTCTTTTTCTGTACAATTTTTCTGATCCGTGCTTTGTACAGAGAGAAAGCTAAACCAGTTTCTGGAGTATCTTGGATTCATGACAGACAGACATATGGTGCTAGGCAAGTTCAGTCTTAGGCCTGGGCTGAGGATGAATACTTTGGTTACAGGGTCTTGTCTCAGCAGACTGTTAACAAAGGATAAAGATGGCTATAAAAGAAAAGAAGTGATGTCACAGAAACAAAAATCTGCTTGTTGGAGCCTATCAAGAATGCTGATCTCATCCACGGACACGCTATAATCAAGCTTGGGAAGGGTTTGATTTAAATCAATAGATTTTGGAGAGAACATCTGTTTCAGCGGACACACAGAAATCAATGGAAAAAAATATCCATAGGTAACTGTGAGTGCAGCTTCCCCCACCGCACCTGGAGCCTGCAGGGATTGGGTGTCTCTGGTCCTGCGGCTGCATTGGGAGCCCGCTGCCAACAGAGTGAGTGAGCGGGGCCGTGACGGGATCTGCAGAGGGCTCCCTGCATGGCCGTGAGGCCGGGGATGGTGAATTTCTGTAGGTGCAAGTGAGGGGAAGGGCTATGGTTCTGGCCGGCAGAGCAGAGAGCCCCAGGCCAGCGCTGTGAAGAGGACAGTGTTGAGCAGGAGTGGCCACCCTCAGATGAATGACTCCCGCCTGGCAGTAGAGCCATTCAGTTTTGGAGTGGCCGCCCCTGTGACTGGGGACTTGTCATTCTCCTTGCCATCCTGGTGCGGGGGTCTCTGCTCTGCCTTGCCTGGACCACAGCTGCCCCTGCACCTTGTGCCTACAAGAATCCAGTATCTCCACCCTGCAGCCATGCAGGGAGCTCTCCGCAACTCCACTGTCATGGCCCTGCTCACTCACCAGCCAGGGATGTTTAGGCCCCACCCCCCGGGCAGGAATTGTTCAGCAGTGGCCTGGCGCTCATCGTCCTCCTTGCAGCCCTGGCTGGGGGGGGTCTCTGCTTTTCTGGGTCAGGACTGCAGCTTCCTCCATGCCTTCACCTAGATGTCTTGGGTTCTTGACCATACAGGGAGATCTCGTCAGCCCTGCTGTCAGTGCTGGGAACTCTCTGCAGCCCCACTGTCAGCACTGCTCAAACCCCAAGCCTGTCCTGCTCTTAATTTCCAGCAATTGTAAAAATAAATAGTTACAAATTGAAATAGTTAAAAATCGATATTAATTGTTTAAGTTGGAAAAAAAATAAAATTCTGCCAAGATTAGCTATAATGACACAGAGTTCCTGTGAGACCTATCCAATAATTCCTGTTGTTCCTCTCTGCATCTCACCCTATTGCTTCCATTGGCAGCGTGAATGCAGAAAATCAGATTTGAAGGGTTCCACCCATTAGTGAACCAGGCAGATAGATCTTTGTCAAATGCCAGATTGGATAATGGAGGGGTCTCATTCAGGTTCCAGTGCCATCCAGGGAATGGGTACCATAAAGAGAGAGAACACAGCATCCACTGGCTGGAACACAATTCACTGAAGTCCTGGTACACTGTTCCTCCCATAGATAAAACTTGTTCTGGTTGTGGCAAGTTGATGGGGTTTTCATAAATATAAACAAACTAGAAAGAAGACAATCGGCCCTACTCCAGAGAAACTCGGCCTCTGTTGGGCAGAGCAAAGTTTCCTATCTCTGTGTTCTGCCTAGTGAGGGTTAGATGAACACCATGGCTCACATGGCAGAAGCTGGATTAAGCAGAGTGGAAATATCCAGAAATATCCTCACTCATAAATCAATGTGGTGGGTTGGACATTGACCTCTGAATCCGAGTGCCCTGTGGCTTCCACATTTCTCAGCACCCTGGATTTGAGGGGGTGAATGACCTCTCTTGAAGTTTGGCAGTGTTGATGCTGTATGCCTTCTCAGCTTTTTCACCGCTCCCCAGGCCCATACAAAAGACGGGAAGGGAAAAGCTGCAGTTATACTAGTTACACCTTTCCGGTGATAGCAGCTGTGGTTCTCAGGCCTGATTATCATCAGACCTTCTGGTGCTTCGGTTTCACAGAAGAGGTCTGTTATTGCAAAAAAAACATCCAGGGCCAGGCAGTTTCAAAACGGATACTTGGATGAAGTGATTATCGTCTCAAGGACCCTAAAATAGAAGTTGACAAAATAGAATTGATTCTCCTGGCTGGTGTGTCTTAACTACCATGTTAAACAAGTGAAACAACTGAGTTCCTCCAGGAGGGCCTTAACATGGGTATATAATAGTGTCCAAACGAAAAGGTCAAGTCTCTGTAGTTTGTGATCAGTTTGGTCCTGCCACAATCTACTGGGCTGGACCTGATAACTTCCCGAGCTCCCTTCCAGCCCTGCATTTCTATGATTCTGCATTCAAGAAAAGGAAGTTTTGTACCAATCCCAACATTAAATGCTTCCTTACCTCTGCAACCCTTATTCCTGCCGCACAAGGACAGAGAGCACCATCTGGAAATTGTTTTCTACTCCTTTCAGCACTACCCAGATTGAACTCACAATATAACTCCTGCAGGAGTCATTATACTTCCTGTGCATTAAAGGAGACCTCCTGATGGCTACTATCTCCAATTAGACAAGGTTTTGAGGATGGGCGCTTTCTCTGATGACACAGTATTGTACTTTTAATTGACAAATAATCCTTACAGCTGTCGTAGCATTGATTTCTGAAGTACATTCAAGAAATAGTCTTCCTTCTGCTAAGCATCAAATCCAGTTTTTAGGAGTATGGATAGTCTCAGGGCAGAGAAGTCGTCCTCTTCGTAGGGAATCTCCTAGGCGGTTACCTGGCCATTTTTATATAAATTTCCAAATTTTACGTATTGGTCATCTAGCTTTTAGCCAGTGCCATTTATTTGTAGAAGTCTTCTCTATGCCTTGGTGCCCAGGTAAAGCCTGTTTGCTTGATAACAGCTCCCCCAAATTCCTAAAGAACATGGAAAAAACTAACAGACAGTGGCTAGCCATCTTTCTATCTTGAGTCATTTAGGAGAATAAAATACGTAAGCTGTTGCACAGACCAAAAGTAATAGCCCTACTAGAACTTGAGGGACCACTGACTTGCAACAAGTTACCACCCCATCTCTTTGCAAATTACTTGAAAGGCTTACCTTGAAAGAATTGCCTCCACGGGCAATGCTGTCCTGAGTGTAGATCAAGCAAGGTTCAGAATAAACCACGATATCGATGATCAGTGCGGGCACTCACCATCTGCATCGAGTGACTTCCACGTCACACAGAAGACATGCCAGTATTCCTACATCTTACTGCTGCATATGACACAATCTGGTGTACAGGCCTACTACACAAACTGTAATTGGTCCTACTGGAGTGGGGTTGTCATGGTTGTAGGGCTGTTGCTGAGAGGCCTCAGTTTCCAAGTTTTACTTGGCAAACGAAAAAGCCTCTGAAGGTGGTTAAAAAAATGGCCAGCGTAAGGACTCAGTTGTAGCAGCAACACTTAAGCTATTCACAAATTCCCTTCCCAACACCACTGCCAAGCATTTATTGATGCAAATAACATTTGTCTGACAGTTCAGGACTGGGATTTCAGTCACCTAGAAGAAATCCCGAAGGCAGATATGAAAGAGATTGCCCACTACTGTAAACATTGGAGACTTAAACCTAGAACCAAAAAGACCATTTCCATCTGCTTCATCTATACCACACACAAGCTAAGAAACAGCTCAACATCTTTCTGTATGGAAACGGGCAGAGGACCATAACCTAAAGCCTGGGTGTTACATTGAATCATATCTTGACTTTCAAATAATGGATCTGTGGGCTGCAGCACAATCAATAGGGAAATTGTATCTGTGCTTACCTGAAAATGTCCTTTCCTCAGATAAGGAGGGCTGGAGATCCAGCCCACTCTGAAGACCAAAGGATGAGCCAGAACAGAGCTAGAAATTGACATCCAAAGATATGTGTTTCAGAGTAGCAGCTGTGTTTGTTTCATTCGGAGGAATTCCCCATGCTCTACAGTAGGGTAAATTGGTGTGCTTTTTTTCCTCTACATATATTTAACACAATCTGTAATTTAAAGAAAAAATATTGAGGTATCCTGATTGCAGAGGGTGTTTCAACTGGAAGGAACTTTAGGAGTCAGGGTCTTCCCCTGCTGCCAGTAACTACCAGGTCCAGTTTGTTAGAATTCAGACATTTTTGAAAGGTTGAGCAGGGCATCTGGTAAAGTGTCTGGCTAGCTCATCTTATTTTTCAGTCTTTACAGTGCTGAATTCACTAGGTGGTTGTTTCTTATGCTAATCATAGTAAATTTGAAACCTTTGACCAATACTGAAAATCCATGATTACCGCTGAGTGATTACAGAATTTCATTGTGTGAATTTATCTAGCTCAGCAGGCCTGAAGTTTAAAGAAGGGGCGAGAGAAAAAATAGAGTGGACTAAAGTAATGAAAATAGATAATTCTTCCTAAGTAAAATACAAACACTGTCAAAAGTTTTTAATTAGTAAAATAGAATTCACACATCTGAAAAATTGCAGTAAATTTTCTTCTTTAGATTCTTCAAGATCGAATGTGTCTATTTGAGTGGTAGAACAGAACACTGAGTTTGATCTCCAACTGAGACATTTTCAATGTCATAGTAAAACACATTTGTGATGATTATATGTGTCTGTCCCAGGCATTCAAGCAGCTTTGTAACATCAGATTTACTTAGGAGCAACGTCTGATCAAACCCAAAAAATTCCAAGGAGCAGTTAGTGATGAAAGGCAAGGATTTGCGCTTGGTAAGAGAGTCCAACTTCCATAAGTGTTGAAATTTGCTCTGAGCATGAGGATGACTTTGATCAAAACACAGCACAAATGTACATAGCATGGGACTTTATGAAAAGTCAGTAAACTTACAGGTTTTGGAGATACTTAGGTATTGAAATGGTAATGTAATTAGCCTGCAGTGTCAATGGAAAACTGGCTTGATATAATTAACAACAAAGAAGTAGAACCAGGCAAGGAAAAGATCAAAAGCAGTTTCAAGGAGCTGTGAACTCTTTCCATTACTTAGTAACACAGGTTATTCCAATCCAAATACAGTGGTCATAAATTGAATACAGAACAAAAGGAAGAGGGTGAAATGTGGCTGAGGGAGCATAGTCTTGATTTTGTTCCATCATTTCTAGTATTTAAAATTGAGGAATTTAAACTTCTACACCAAATTTATTTTTCTGAAAGAGGTTGTCGGTTTGTTGTATCAAAACGACAGAAAATTGTGGAAGTAAAGTTAAAAAAAAAAACCTTAGAATTTGGTCAATTTTTAAAAGACATGAACATCAGAATAGTGTGTTCTAAGGACATTCAGATTGGCTGGTTGACATTTCATAATAGGGTAGGGGCTTGAAAAAAGCAAATAAATTAGTATATGTCCACATACTATTGTATGCATATATGTGTATGTATTAGGGCTGTCAATTAATTGCAGTTAATGCATGTGATTAATGCAAAAAAAATTAACTAGATTTTAAAAAGTCATAATTAATTGCAGTTTTAATCACACCAATTTAATATTTATTATAAATATTTTTGGATGTTTTTCTAAATTTTCAAATATATTGATTTCAATTACAACACAGAATATAGTGTACAGTGCTCATTTGATTTTATTTTTTATAAATATTTGCACTGTAAAAAAGAAAAAGGAAATAGTATTTTTCAATTCACCTCATACAAGTCCGTTCAGTCCTACATCTTGTTCAGCCAATCACTCAGACAAACAAGTTTGTTTACATTTGCAGGAGGTAATGCTGCCTGCTTCTTGTTTACAATGTCACCTGAAAGTGAGAACAAGCCTTCCCATGGCACTGTTGCAGCCGGCATTGCAAGGTGTTTACGTGCCAGATATGCTAAACATTCATATGTCCCTTCATGCTTCGACTTGCAGACTCTAAAGTTTTGCATTGTTTTGTTTGAGTGCAGTTATGTAAAAAACAAAATTCTACATTTATAAATTGCATTTTCACAATAAAGAGATTGCACTACAGTGCTTGTATGAGGTGAATTGAAAAATACTTTATATAAATAGTTAAATTAGTAAATTAGTTAAATAAACCAATTACGAAGTGAATCACATAGCACGTGTCTGATTTTATAAAATCTTTTGTAGCTTTCTTGAGTGTCTTCAGTATTTTTAGTGTGTATGTGTGTTAGTATTTCAGGAAAAACTCAATGGGTTTCTTCTGGTTGCTATTTAATGTGCCACAGAGTTTAAATGTCTGGAAGACAAAACCAGAACATATTGGGAGACCCAGAGGAAGGAATTGTTTTAGACTGTCTGTCTGTCTCTCTTTTTATATAACTGAGTGAGTGTGGAATCTGTACCCCTCGGGAAATATGCTGCTTTCCTCAGTGCTGGAAGAAAATTTCCCCCGGAGGCAGTGACTTTGTAAAGTGCTTTGAGATCGACAGATGAAAAGCACTGTGAGTGCCAAGCGGTGTTGTCCGTTAATGTTATACTTGGATATAACTGAACCAGGTCTGCAATAGCGACTCTTGCACTGAATTTTTAGTAAGGAAACGCTTATGCTTCTTGAAACGTGTATTTATTTTGAATGTGTGTCCTGTGCCTAATTCACCCTAGAATAAATGGGTACTGCAGAGGTATCAAATTTTTTAAATGTTAAAATTAAATATTTCTAAACTACCCAGGGGATAATGTGACCCTGGTTCTGGTGGTTGAAGGGAGGTGTATACTATGTGATTGGTACATTATCCATGTGAGCTTTCTCTGCAGCTGCAGAGAGGCACATTTAATTAATACTGAAACAATTAACTTGACAAGTAAATCAAACTCAGTTAGAACAATAATATTTTCCCAGATACTATGTGGTAGCCAGATGGTAACACAGATTCTGAACGGCTTGACTTTCCCACTCTTGAGGTAACTGGAAGGTAATCAGTATAGTTCTTTTTCTTTATTTTTTCCAATTTGGGTATTTGGATTTCGATGTGCTGGGAATTAGGCCTGTAGGGATGTCTAGGAGATGTTTTAATTGCTAGGAAGTATTTTGGCCTTTGCCAAATGCCAGGATGTAAATAAAGATTCATGTGGTATGGGGTTCTACTTGGCCTCAGCTGCAAAGCTAAACCGGGCCGGAGGTTTTGGCAGAACTTGATACAGACTCTCATGTGCTGGTAACTCATACTGTAGTGGGAACCTGGGTGCTGTCTTTGTGTTCCCTTTAGTGGGAGTCAGCCTAGGTGCTTGTGTCCACTTATGAGGTGCCACACTGGCAGTCATTACACATGTACCTACAATCGCTAGGGCTAGTAAATTGGGCCTTTGTGCTGCCAGAATGCAAAAATAATAAGCGAGTTGCAAAAGATGAGTGAAGCCTTCCCCTTTCAACACCAGTAGCGTTAAGCTCCCTCAGCATGTGCATGCTGATGGGGCAACTCATGTTATTTCTTCCTTTGGACATGGATTTTTGGTAGGGGACTATCTATTTGGACGTAGTAATGAAAAGTGTCTATGTAGGTGTGCAGTGTCGCAGAAGAAAGCAGAATCTGCTTGTGGGGCAAATCCATATTGGAGGGCCAAATTAGGGGCAGAAAACTATGGGAAACTACATACTGGCTCCGACAGAGATCAGATTCAGTCCTGGGGTCCCTCCAATGGAGAGGGAGAGAATGAGAAGCCATATACAGTAACAGCAAGAACTGAATAAAGGTTGAGGTGGACAGAGAAGTAATAAAAGGACCTAAGACGTGGCAGGAAGATTGAGGACATGAGGTTGTGACCCATCCAGGTGCACAGGCTGGTTCTCTCATGACACCCTTGCATATCACTTAGCCTGTTGATCAATAACACTGTAAAACCCTCTGCCTTGATGTTGACCAGTTTGGTTGGTTGGTCACCAGATTAGTGGCTGTGGGTACAGTTAGGAACCCTGACTTCTATCCGGAGATCATCTGGGACCAGCCCTGAAGCCGAAACCTGAGCACATCTTTGGGGAAGGGCGTGATGAAGAGTTGTAGGTCCGACTGGGGAGGTTGTATTTCTGTTTGCTGGTTTGATGGCTATGGGCCCCTTTTTTAAAGCCATGTAGATTGCTCCATTTGATGGAATTGCAAAGCCATTTAACTTTCTGCCGGTGGACATGAGCGAAAGAGGCACGTCCTCCCATAATGCTGATAAACGTGATTCCACAAACCTTAGTGTTCTTCTTTTTAACTTTGTGGATGGTGGCTTTTTAATTTAGTTAGTGGTGGTAATTGACACATTCGGCACAATGCTGCATATGTAGAGGAGCGTTCACCCAAATATCATAGCTTATTTATGTTACAGCTGGGTCAAGAGACCCCAATCAGAATCTCACTGTGCTAGGTAATGTACAAACACCTGCTGAGAAGACAGTCCCTGCCCCAAACTGTTAACAGTCTAAATAGAAAGATTAAAGACTAGGAGAGAAGTAACATTCTCAGACAGTTGAAGTGACTTCCCCCAACTCTCACAAGTTACCAACAGAGCCGGGACTGGAACCCAGGTCTCCTGACTTCTAATCCAGTGCACTGTCAACTAGACTATGTTTGCCTGCATGCCAGTGTCAGATGTGACATGAGCCTTGCAGCGAAAGGGTCTTTTTTTTGTATCAACATAGCTGATGTATTGTATCTCAGCCTGTGTAGCATTTTACAAGTAACCTACTATCCTTATAGGACTGTGGTACTCAATTACACAACTGTAAAATATACTGTTCAGAGCAATCCTTTAGAGACTTTCTTTTGAGGGAAGGAAAAGGGCTTGGATAAAATTACCTCTAATAGGTTTCCTCTCTAATGTTTAACCCTATACTTGAAAGGAAAGCTGTATATTCCAGTGCTTGTGCTTTGTAGTCCCAGCTCCAATGCGGACTTAATGGGTAGCTTTGGCAATTCATGTAATCCCTCTCCTTGCCACGATTTCCTCACCTGTAAAAGGGGGTATTTACCTTTTTCACAGGCATATAGTGAGGTTTAATTTGTTGATATATGTAAAATGCTGTGGGTTTTTTTTGTACTATAAGGCTTAGGACTCCATTCTGCTAGATGCAATCCCTGTTCTGTTTAAAACCATATTTAAATCAAATATGCAGTTTTCACTTGTCTTTATGAATATATAGGTGTGTTAATTGGAATATACATCCATTCACCTATTCAACGTGAACAGCGGCACTGAGTGTTTGTTAATTACGAGCAAAGTTTGTTACTTTCATCCTTTTCCTCTCTTCCCCTGTAGCAAAATTGTCCAGAGATAAACCTCTAGATCCAAACCCCCTTATGTTTTAGGACAGTATTAGAGATTTACAAAAAGATCCTTGCTTCATAGGGAAAGAGAAAAGGAGGGAAATGAGGCATAAGTGGAAGCAACAGCAAGCACAGGAGAAACACAATAAATTTTTTAGTCTTGAATAGTGAGTTTGTTTGTCTGCTTACATGTTTGTTCAGAAGTAAAGAAAAAAAGAAGAAAATTCATTCACTGCCCAGAACCTTTATAAAAGACATAAGTGTTTCTACAGATCACATTTTCTTCAGCTGCCAAGCATATAAAGTTGCCCATCTCTCCATGTGGGGATTGTCTTCTCAAGTTGCTGAGAGTTGGGGCTAAACTGAAAACACAAATTCTTTCTGTATTTGATTTCAAGACCCTGAAAACTTAAAATGCTTTAAATGCTCTTCACGTTAGATGGGGCCCCCTTTGCTGATGCCACATCAAAGGATCCTGCCTGATTATGTAATAACTTGCAGTTCGTAGCGTAGAAGTTTTCAACAATCAAACCAAGCTTAGCAGACTTCTGAGACAGCTGATGATATGTTAACAGAACAGATCCATTTTAAAGATTGAAGAACTTCTTGGAGAGGGCTGACTTACCCTATAGAGCATGGATCTCTTTGTAAATCTCTAATACTGTGACTCAAAAGTTAATTTTTTGGCTGTAATTTGAAGCTGCTGTTCATCAGTGTAGCCTGGAGGCTGGGGAATGGCGCTAGAGACCAGGAAACTATTCTGTGGTCTTGCACAAAACTTTTTTCACTCTGCCTCAGCTGCCCCAGCTTGAAAATGTGTCCAATCCTTAGCTCATAGGGAGGATTAATGAATGTTTGTAAAGTGTTTGAAAAACTGAAATAGCAATATGAGTGCTAATTATGATCTAGTAAATTGCTATGCATAGCTAATAACACCTAGCTCTTAGTGCTTTGTAAGACATCCAACGTGCTCTGTCACTGATGTAGCATTGTCTAGAAGATGGATGGTTCAGGATATTTTGTAGCGGGAGTGCATTACATATATTTAAAAGTACTAAACCAAGGAGTAATATTACTTAGCATTGGTTTCAGAGTAGCAGCCAGGTTAGTCTGTATCCACAAAAAGAACAAGAGTACTTGTGGCACCTTAGAGACTAACGTATTTATTTGAGCATAAGCTTTCGTGGGCTACAGCCCACTTCATTGGATGCACAGAATGGATCATATAGTAAGAAGATATATATAATATATATATATATATATACACACACACAGGTTTCAGTGTGATTAGGTGACACCATCATAGGACCTAATCACGTTACCCACACCATCAGGGGTTCGTTCACCTGCACATCTACCAATGCGATATATGACATCATGTGCCAGCAATGCCCCTCTGCCATGTACATCGGCCAAGCCGGACGGTCTCTACGCAAAAGAATAAATGGACACAAATCTGACATCAGAAATCATAACATTCAAAAACCGGTAGGAGAACACTTCAACCCTTCTGGACACTCAGTAACAGATTCAAAGGTGACAGTTTTGCAACAGAAAAGCTTCAAAAACAGACTCCAAGGAGAAACTGCTGAGCTTGAATTAATATGCAAGCTAGATACCATTAACTTGGGTTTGAATAGAGACTGGGAGAGGCTGGGTCATTACACATATTGAATCTATTTCCCCATGTTAAGTATCCTCACACCTTCTTGTCAACTGTCTAAATGGGCCATCTTGATTATCACTACAAAAGTTTTTTTTCTCCTGCTGATAATAGCTCATCTTAATTAGCCTCTTACTCCACCTTTTCATGTTCTCTGTATGATATACTTCAGAGTAGCAGCCTTGTTAGTCTGTATTCGCAAAAAGAAAAGGAGTACTTGTGGCACCTTAGAGACTAACCAATTTATTTAAGCATTTAAATTAACAAGAGTTAACAAAAACGTCTGAGGAACGGGGCGGGGGGGGGGGGAATAAACATGGGGAAATAGTTTTACTTTGTGTAATGACACATCCACTCCCAGGCTCTATTCAAGCCTAAGTTAATTGTATCCAGTTTGCAAATTAATTCTAATTCAGCAGTCTCTCGTTGGAGTCTGTTTCTGAAGTCTTTTTGTTCTAATATTGCGACCTTTAGGTCTGTAATCGAGTGAGCAGAGAGATTGAAGTGTTCTACGACTGGTTTATGAATGTTATAATTCTTGACATCTGATTTGTGTCCATTTATTCTGGACAGTCTCTACGTAAAAGAATAAATGGACACAAATCAGATGTCAAGAATTATAACATTCATAAACATTCGCAATATTAGAACAAAAAGACTTCAAAAACAAACTCCAACGAGAGACTGCTGAATTTAAGTAAAACTATTCACACAAAGTAAAACTATTTCCCCATGTTTATTTCCCCCCACCACCCCCACTGCTCCTTGGATGTTCCTGTTAACTGCTGGAAATGGCCCACTTTGATTATCACTACAAAAGGTCCCCCTCCCGCCCCCCCGTTCTCCTGTTGGTAATAGCTCATCTTAAGTGATCACTCTCCTTACAGTGTGTTATGATAACAGCCATTGTTTCATGTTCTGTGTGTATATAAATCTCCTCACTGTATTTTCCACTGAATGCATCCGATGAAGTGAGCTGTAGCTCACGAAAGCTTATGTTCAAATAAATTGGCTAGTCTCTGAGGTGCCACTAGTACTCCTTTTCTTTGTATGATATATCTTCTTACTATATGTTCCATTCTATGCATCCGATGAAGTGAGCTGTAGCCCACGAAAGCTTATGCTGTAATAAATTTGTTAGTCTCTAAGGTGCCACAAGTACTCCTGTTCCTATTACTTAGCATTGTTATAGTACTTTTCACTTTCCAAACACATCTCTTTTCTACACCCCAGTGAGAGAGGAAAGTTGTAAAATACCTTGTATATCTGCAGCATCTTCCATCTAACCATCTCCATACAGTTTATGAACATTCATGTTGGTCTCTCACAGTCCTTTCAAATTCCTCCAGGCTCTTCTCTTCACCAGGCTTTCATCTCCCCACACTAACTCCGTTGAATAACCTTGATGATGTCCCTCCTTTATGGAACACCGTCTCTAAACCTTTATATCAATTCTTCTCTCTCGCTCCTTCAGATCCCTCCTAAAAACTTCCTTTTGTCATCTTGCCGAAATAAAATAGTGGAACTGTTAATATATATGTGCCTTATTGAGGTACTGCATGATCTTTATTGTTGTTCCTGTCCTTCCTCTCCTTGGCCATCGTGTATCTATTAATGACCTGTTCTTTTTATGTAAAATGTAGGTTTTACTCTCTTCAGGATAGGAGAGCAATGATTAGAACCACCTGTTTTGTTCATGGTCCACGATACCCACACTGTGTCTCAAAACTTTCTGCATGTGATTGTTAAATTACTTTATTATGAGGACTTACCTATTTGAATGCCCACCTCTTCCCTTGCCTTTCCTTCCTGTGGGCCAGTCAGTGACTAAGGATTCCTCCCATAAGTTAGGTGTTTAATATAAATCTCCCTGTATATACAGTGGTATTAAGAATAAAAAACTTCTTTGGACCATCCCATCTCAGAAAGTGGAGGGATGGGGGGAATTGTTTCCCTTTTAAGTAGGGTATAGTCATAGTACTTGTTTATGCAGCACTTTCCATCTTTAAAGCACTGAGCAAGAATTAACCTAGTTCCTTCTCTACATCCCTGTGTTATACTAGGAAGGGAAGTTTTTATCTGCATTTTACAGTCCAAGGCCACGTAATCAGTCAGTGTCAGATGCAGGAATAGTACTCAAGAAATCGTTGTTGCCCCTCTAAATGTAGTTTGTATTGCTGAATTCAGAGAGTCTGTCTACTCAGCAGTTGGGTAGCATGATCGCAGCTTGTGTAGGCGTACCTGAGCTAGCTGTGATTGAGGTAGCTTGCTAAAAATAGCAGTGTGGCTGCGGCAACACAAGCTAGCCTTCCAGGTACAATCCCAGCTATACATGGGTGTGTGGCTAGGTACACACTTGGGCAGCTAGCCTGTCCTGCCACTAATGCCATCATAACTACACTGCTGTTTTTGGGGAGGTAGCCCGGATATGGCAACAAGTGCTGTCCCAGTAGTAGTGTAGACATACCCTTCGTTCAGCTTTTTGTGGCGGTATGTTAGTTCCTTGTATGCCTTTTCATTTAGAGCTACTGTTGAAGTTGTGTGTAGCATTTCAGGTTTATGGCGAAACGGGATTGTGATGACTATTCTGTTATCTTAATAAACCATCTGGAGGATCCCCATTATTATTAAACTGGCTAATTGGTTGACAAGAAAGTGAAACTTTAACATGAACTGTATATCTCCTTGACATCTGCAAAGCAACGGGCTTCATTTGTGGTTGCAATCATGCATCATTAAAATCAACTTCCAAATCCTTGCACATAAGGGCGGAAAATACCCCCTGTCTTACCTAGAGGTTTTCTGTATGGTCCCCCACCCCTATGGTATCTGAGTATCTTTCATGAGAAGTAAGCACAAAAATATATCGAAATCTCTCTTCCACCTCTGCTGGCAGGAACTAGCTTAAATCTATTTTTGAGACTTAAAAAAACCCCCTATATATAAAAAGTGAATACTCATCTTTTTAAGTGAGTTATTGCAGACACGCTAAGTTGAAGAGATGGGTTTGCATTTGGTTTTGAATGGTGGTGGTTTTTATTTTGTCTGGTGTTGAGTTCCATAGTTTTGGTCTCGCGTCTGTGAAAGGGTCTGTCTCCTGTGGATACAAGTCTTGCTGGCAGCATCATTTTAGCAGTGGAGGTAATCTGCACCATGAAATAGTTGTCAAAGAAGGAGAGGGGCCTCTTGGGTAGCTTGGGCCAATCCCATGCAGAAATTTGAAAGGCAGCGTGAGCTGGGCTCTCTGTTCAATGGGGAGCCAGAAGCAAACTGAGGTAATGTATTTCTGGTGACTTAGTGAGCAGGTGAGTTGCTAAATCCCAGCCATAAAATTTCCCTTCTGCTACAGAGTTGCTTCTGGTGCTGTATTTGTTTCAGACAATCTGTGTTCTTCTGAGCTAGTAAGATGCATGATTTATTCACTGTGCTACGCTAATACCGACAGGTTTCTCATAGGGCTGTTAAGCGATTTAAAAAATCGCGATTAATCGCACTGTTAAACAATAATAGAATACCATTTATTTAAATATTTTTGGATGTTTTCTACATTTTCAAATATAGAGATTTCAATTACAACACAGAATACAAAGTGTAGAGTACCCACTTTTTATTTATTTTTTATTACAAGTATTTGCACTGTAAAAACCAAAAGAAATAGTATTTTTCAGTTCACCCAATACAAATACTGTAATGCAATCTCTTTATCATGAAAGTTGAACTTACAAATGTAGAATTATGTACCAAAAAACCTGCATTCAAAAATAAAACAATGTAAAATTTTAGAGCTTGCAAGTCCACTCAGTCATACTTCTTGTTCAGCCAATTGCTCAGACAAAACAAGTTTGTTTACATTTGCAGGAGATAATGCTGCCCGCTTCTTGTTCACAATGTCACCTGAAAGTGAGAACAGGCGTTCTCATGGCACTGTTGTAGCCGGTGTCGCAAGATATTTATGTGCCAAATGCGCTAAAGATTCATATGTCCCTTCATGCTTCAATCGCCATTCCAGGGGACATGTGTCCATGTTGATGATAGGTTTCAGAGTAACAGCCGTGTTAGTCTGTATTCGCAAAAAGAAAAGGAGTACTTGTGGCACCTTAGAGACTAACCAATTTATTTGAGCATAAGCTTTCGTGAGCTACAGCTCACTTCATCGGATGCTGAATGTTGATGATGGGTTCTGCTCGATAACAATCCAAAGCAGTGTAGTCTGACACGTGTTCATTTTCATTATCTGAATCAGATGCCGCCAGCGGAAGGTTTAATTTTTTGTTTGGTGGTTCAGGTTCTGTAGTTCCCTCATCAGAGTGTTGTTCTTCTAAGGCTTCTGAAAGCATACTCCACACCTTGTCCCTCTCAGATTTTGGAAGGCACTTCAGACTCTTAAACCTTGGGTCAAGTGCTGTAGCTATCTTTAGAAATCTCACATTGGTACCTTCTTTGCCTTTTTTGTCAAATCTGCAGTGAAAGTGTTTGTAACATGAACAATGTGCTGGGTCATCATCCGAGATGGCTATAACATTAAATATATGGCAGAATGCATGTAAAAACAGAGCAGGGACATACAATTCTCCCCCAAGGAGTTCAGTCACAATTTTAATTAATTCGTTATTTTTTTAATGAGTGTCATCACTATGGAAGCATGTCCTCTGTAATGGTGGCCGAAGTATGAAGAGACATGTTTAGCATATCTGGCATGTAAATACCTTGCAATGCTGGCTACAAAAGTGCCATGGAAATGCCTGTTCTCACTTTCTGGTGACATTGTAAATAGGAAGAAGGCAGCATTATCTCCTGTAAATGTAAACAGACTTGTTTGTCTTAGCGATTGGTTGAACAAGAAGTAGGACTGAGTGGACTTGTAGGCTCTGAAGTTTTACAGTGTTTTGTTTTTGAGTGCAGTTATGTAACAAAAAAAAATCTACTTTTGTAAGTTGCACTTTCACCACAAAGAGATTGCAGGTACTACAGTACTTGTATGAAGTGAATTGGAAAATACTATTTCTTTTGTTCATCATTTTAAAAATAATATACACTTTGATTTCAATGAAGAGAGAATACAATATATATGAAAATGTAGGAAAACATCCAAAATATTTAATACATTTAAATTGGCATTCTGTTGTTTAACAGGGTGATTAAAACGGTAGTTAATCACGATTAATGTTTTAAATCGCAATTAATTTTTGAGTTAATCGTGTGAGTTAACTGCGATTAATCGACAGCCCTAGTTCCTCATTCTGCTAGATGTTGTCAAAAGGCAGGGTTATTGTGCTTCAAATGTGATTTTTTTTCTACTGTGATTGCAGGGGTGAGAACTGGGTTTTTTTTTATTGTTGGTTTTTTAATGTTTTCATTCTGTCAATCTCTTTGGAAGAGAGAGAGAATCCGTTGGGCCTTTACCCAATCCTCTGTTTCCCTATGATTTCCTGTATCTGTTATCATGGTTTTGTGGACTGCAAGGAAGGACTTCCCAAGCTGTAATTTGAGAAATGCTGGTGTGAAATATGAAGGCTGTTTATTCAGCCTTGCAGTGTTCTATTTGTTCACTCTGCTGGGGCAAACCTTTTCTTTTAGGAAAACCCAGTGAAAATACATTCTTTCATCATCATGTGTAGAATAGGGAAGTATAGAGGGATTTTTCCTTGTTTGGTACATTTTCATGACCATTTTTGCAAGGCTGATTGATTTAAGCCTTTGGTATGTTACCTAACATTTTGTCCTTCCTGTATGATAAAGATGTATTTTCAATTTTAGTTTGTAGTATAGACTCATAGATTAGAAGGCTCTAAGGGACCATTGTGATGATCTAGTCTGACCTCCTATATAACACAAGCCAGAGAATTTCCCCAAAATAATTTTTGGAGATGAATGTTTAGAAGAACATTGAATCTTGATTTAGAAGCTACTAGTGATAAAGACTCTACCAAACACTTTGGGAAATTGTTCCAATGGTTAATCACCCTTATTATTGAAATTGTACATCCAATTTCTGGTCTGATTTTTCTCTAGCTACAACTTCCAGTGTTGGATTGTGTTATAGATTGCAGAGCTCTTATCATATATTCATTTCTCATGCAGGTACTTATAGTCTGTAATCAACTAACCTTCTCTTTGTTAAACTGAAGAGATTGATCTCCTTGAATCTATCACAAGGCATATTTTCTAATCCTTTAATCATTCTTGTGGCTCTTCTCTGAACCCTCTTCAATTTATCAATATTTTTTTTGCAATGTGGACACAAGAACTGGATGGCAGTATTCCAGCAGTTGCACCAGTGCCAAATACAGAGGTAAAATAACTTCTCTACTCCTACCTGAGATTCCTCTGTTTATGCATCCAAAGACTGTGGCTGCAGCATCTCATCTAGGAGCTCATGTTCAGCTGATTATCCACCATCACCTCCTCATCTTTTTCAAAGTCACTGCTTCCAAGGATAGAGTCACCCATCCTCTAAGTGTGGCCTACATTCTTTGTTCCTAGATGCATACATTTATATTTAGCCATATTAAAAACCATATTGTTTGCTTATGCCCAGTTTACCAAGCTATTCAGATGACTCTGTATCAATGACCTGTCCTTTTCATTATTTATTATTCCCCAATCTTTGCATTGTCTGCAAACTTTCAGTGGTGATTTTGTTTTCTTCCAACTCATTGATAAAAATGTTAAATAGCATAGGGCCAAGAACTAATCCCTACGGGGCCCCAATAGAGAGATACTGTTTCTCTATTTACAGTGACATTTTATTCTGTTTCCAGTGCTTGATAAAAATAGCAGTGGAAATTATTTTTTTGCTGCAGCGGGAGGACTGATGTGGTAACAGAAGGGCTACTGTAGAAACGGGATTTAGTGAAAACTTGAAGGATAGCCATAACACAAAGGAGATTTAGTTTCTTTGAAGAATGGAAAATTATATTTCAGTTGGAAATCACAATAAAACCAATTGGAAACCAATATTGTTTATCAGAATTGCTGACCAACTGTGAAGCATAGGTGAGGTCACTGCATTCAGGGAGGTAGATCTCTAAAAGTCATCCTGTGGTGTTTTGTAACAGAATGGGATGAATAAACCATACAGATGATCCTAAAATCCAGTTGTTTTAAGCCTAGTGTTGACATTTTTGTATCTTGATATTGCAGGAAGATGGATGTAATTCATGACCCATGGAACATTTTCTTGGGGCATATTAGGGATTTTGGAAAAAAATTATATACAAGATGTTACAAAGGGTAGCCAGAGAGGGCATGAAATTTCTCTTGAGGATTTGGAAGAGAAGCTACAGGGAAGATAAAAACTGTTTGATTGCTTATACAACTTATGCATGCTCCCCCTTTCCTTCTGTCTACACGTATACCTTGGGGCTTGAGGATGTTGCATACTGAAAATCATTTAAAGGCATCATGACTGAAACTCTGTATTTACTGTAGTTGCGGTCACATTTTTAGAACTTATGCTTTTCTGTTATTGAAGGTAGAAATGTGGACAGAGTAGATTGAAATCAGTCTGGAACCTCTCCAGAGGCTGAATAATGAAAAAAATACTTTGTTTCCTCTCTTGACTGGATTTAGGTTTGGAATGATGTCTTCATTCTTGTTCCCTGAACAACAATCCAGTTTTTCAAATATCTCCTACATGACAGTCAGCGGTTGTTCAGTTAAAGCTGCCTGCCTCTAGTTAAGTGAGCTATTGTTGCAGTTTATATTGTCTCATTAATAAATAAAGAACTGTGAAATAAGATTAATTCATTCTCCTGTAATACAGGGTGCAGATGGATTGGGCCCTATGTTCAACTGCATCCTTTGGCTACTTAGTATGCAGAGTGAGAGCACAGCTGATCAACTTCTTGTGTTTACTGTTTATGTACTCTGGGACTAGCCATTTCTATTCCACTACCAAGGAAGATAAGGGTGCAAGAAAACATTGCAGGTGCTTGCAAGTCGTAGAGTTTTTTAATGCCAATTTCATGTACTATTTGGGCCTGTAGCTAGCTGTTGATAAAGTGCTTAATGTTGTAAGTTCTGGACAGCTCTGCTCTTGAATTTTGTTATGATCATGCTCTTTGAGTTTCCCAATCAGCACTGAAAAAAATGCTGTGAATAAATTGATAACGTGGCCATGCCAACAGGGTTACAGTGGACTACTGTTGCAGATCTGCTTACATGCTTTAAAAACAACCCGAAATACCACCCTAGATCCTTTGAACTAAAGAGTCTGCCCAATACAAATAGTGCCTCAATGGTCCATGAATTCAGAGCTATGATTGACATGGACTCTATTTCAATGGCCCTAGGGGTGTCCCAAATCAGTGTTTACTTTTTGCCCAAATCACATAGAAAGAGATGGACCTAATTACTCCTTGTGGCAAGGGTTGCGCTTGGGATGCTTCCCGGAAACTTGACTTGCACTTAATTTTGTCTTTTTTTTAAATATAGTTTTCCCTCTCAAAGCACTGCCACTTCTTTACAGCTTTGAAGTAGACTACTGCATGTCTCTGTCCTATCTGACGATGACATCACGGTATGTCATATGTTCTCTTGTGACTCTGAAGTCCGATCTATGAGGAACAAGGTCACGAACACTTGGCCATTTTTTTGATCAGTTTCTGTCTCAAAGTGTTGACAACCTTTATTGATAGTTGCTCTCCTTTCAGGTCTGTTCTTGGCTTTGTCTTCCAAGTTATCAATATTTGTGGCACATGAGTTGGGATTCTGCTTACGGTGTCTTTTATGTTGACCGCCCTTCCTGCGCTTTCCAAGTTTCAACTCACTATAGAGGACTTCTCTGGGGAGTCTCTCATCACCTATTCTGACAGTGTGATTTGTTCATCTAAGCTGATCTTTGATGATCATTGTCTTGATGTTTAGTTGGGGATTAGGTCCTGTTTTGAGTAGGGGGTTGGACTAGATGACCTCCTGAGGTCCCTTCCAACCCTGATATTCTATGATGTTAATGTTTGAGACTTTGTCTTGCCAGCAGATCTTCAGAACAGAGCAAGACAGCACATGTGGAACTTTTCAAGTTGCTTGATGTGTCTGTGATAAACTGTCCCTGTTTTGCACCCTTATAAGAGGGATTTTGTCACTGCTATTGTATATCACCAGTTTTGTTGACATTTTGGTGGTATGCTGATTTAGTGTCCTGTGTCTTCCAAAAGCCTGGCTTGCCTTTCCTATTCAGTTTGATATTTTATGATCCAGGGATCTGTCAGTTGAGATTATACTGCCTAGTTATGTAAAGTGATTGATATTCTTTAGTTTTGTACCACTGATGGTGATGTTTAGTTAGTGGTTGATGGGATGGTTGAAAGAGGACTTCAGTTTTTTCCAGGCCGTTGGTAAGTCCAAAGTGTTTAATTGCCTCTGAGAACCTGTCAAGGATAGGCTATAGGTCACTTTCACTGTGACTAAGTAGACTACAGTCATCTGCAAAAAGGGCTTCACATATGAGCTCCCCAAGGACTTGTCTTTGCAATACGTCTTTGGAGATTGCATCAGTTCTGTATCTAATGTATATGCCCTTTGGAAGGTTGTCAGTTGCATAATTCAGAACAGCTGAGAAAGAGAGACTGAGGAGGACTGGTGCCAACATGCAGCCTTGTTTCATCCCATTAAACACGGTGAATGCTTTCCAATGGCCACGCTCTGAGAGTACTTGACCAGTCATGTGTTCATGGAATTGACAAGTGATGTTAACAAATTTGCTGGGGCAGCCAAACTTTTCTAGAATTTTCCAGAGGCCATTTCTGCTCACAGCGTCAAACACTTTTTTTTAGATCAATGAAGACAGCACACAGTTTCATGTTTAGTTCAATGCATTTCTCACAGGGAAATTGTTAGCTCAGGTTGGAGCTAACTCAGCCTTTAGTTTCTGGTAGAAGCTTCTCTGATACTGTTTCAGAATGAGGATTTTATGACCTATGGAAATAGCAGAGAGATTCCATACTCAAATTTGTTGCCTTTATTTTTGTGTAGTGTAACTGGGATTGTATCTTTGGGAAATAGAGAGAATTTCTCAGGATTTCAGATATTCTTATTTATATAGATCAGTTTGGGGATCTGCAAGTTTAAGGATTTCATGCTGTCTTTGCCTGGTGATTTATCTGGCTTCATTTTTTTGATAACTTTCTATACTTCATCAGTGGTAGGCAACTGAGTGGTTTCTTCATGTTGTAGGTCTGACTTGTGGAAGCCAAATGGAAGGAGTCTCGGAGGGAATCCCAACTCATGTATGGGTTGCCGGGTTAGTTCCTCTGATACCTGTGGATTGACTGAGGAAGGGTGGTTGAGAAGCTCAGTAAAGTGCTATACCCATCTTTCAGAGTGGTCTCTGTTGTCCTTGATTAAGGTAGATCCATCTAAACTCTTTAGTAGAGCTGGTCCTGATTTTGATGGGCAATAAATGGCAACTTTAAGTATTGATTTAACGCTTTATTTCTTTTTCTTCTGCTTCCTTTCCCCACCAGTTATTTTGTAGAACGTGAAGCCATCTTTGAGCCTTGGTTGCAGATACCTGAATTTGTCTTACTTTTATGATGATTCTTTGTTGTTTTGCTAAGACATAAGCACATCATTCTTTTCCTCAAGGATCTTTTTGATTTCATCATCATTTTCATCAAACCAGTCCGGGTGCTGTCTTTGATTTCTTGCTCAGAGTTTCTTTTGAGGCTTGAAAGTTCCCTGACTTGAATTTATTCCATTTTTTGAGTGAGTTATTGGGTGGTGATTTACTGCTATCAGATTTTTCCTCTATGGTTTTCTTGATGAGATGGATGTCTCAAGTGCGTTTTTTTTTTTCAATTTCAGTTCAATCTGTTCAGCATTGTTTTGTCAAAAGGGTAGAGCATTAATTGAAAATGGTTTTGATCATCCTGTGGTCAGTCCAACAGTTTGCTCTTCGCTTTGCTCTGGTGAGCTTAATATCCCTGATGGCTCTTTTGATGTACAGTGATGCAGTCAATGAAGTGTCAGTGCTTTGATCTTGAAGGTATTCACAAAGTTTTATATTTGTTGGCTTGCCTGAAGATTGTGGTGGTAATAATGAACTCACACTCAGCACACTTGCTGAGTAGGAGCAGACCGTTGTTGTTCATTTTTCTGACTCCATTGTTGTTTATTACACCACTCCAAGGCATGCTCTTTTCCAGCTCTGGCATTATAGTTTCCCCCAGAAGTATGAGTTTTTCTTTACTGGATGTAGATTTGATTGTCATCCAAATCAGAATAGAACTGTTTTATTTTTTCTGTGCTGTTCATGGTTGGAGCATAAGCACGGATAAGCATTTCAAAATGTGAATTTCCAAAGGGAAGTCATAGAGTCATTAGGCGTTTATTTTTGCCCACAGTTAAGTCTTCAATGATTTCAGAACGTTATTTTTAATGGCAAAACCAGTGCCATAAATTGTCGTCTTTTGCTGGTTTCCCTTTCCAAAAGAAGGCATAGTCACCTCTTAGTTCCTTTACGGAGCCTTTGTCTGCAAGTCTGGTTTTGCTGAGGGCAGCTATATGGATGCTGTGTCTAGCAAGTTCCCTTGCAATTAATGCTATATGTCTTTCAAGTCTTGGTGTGTTACCTCTGTCCATTAAGGTCTGTATGTTCCATGTTGCCACAGTGACCACTCTTATTTTACTTATAGAATGACCGCTGGGTGGGTGTTCCACCACTCTCAGTGAACTGGCCAGATTAAAGTTGGTTAGGCAATGTTTAGGGCATCTTTTCTAGCCCCTTCCCTTACTAGAGTGAAGAGTGCTGTCCTGAAAAAGTGCTCTTCAGACACCAGGGGTGTTACCGATCATTCTTGCTGTCCAGAATTTAAAGCTGAGCAACCAGTGTGCCAGCTCACTTTTAATGCAGATTTGTGACTGTGATGCAGTGTTCATTTACACCTGTCACTTCCCCACTTCCCCATTGCCATGAGACTTTGTTAATGATGCGCAAATGCCTGTGCATGAGGTTTTTTTAAGTGAGAAGATTGTTGCATGGGGTGGTGGTGGTGGGGGCGGGCAATCTCACTCTCTCAGCTGCTGAAGTCAAAGACTGGTAGCACGAAAGGTTGCAGAGACTGGGAACTTCAGTAGCTGTGGTGGGTAGCCTGTCTTTTATGCCTTCACAAGCTTACATACTCTGTAATGCAGTGTTGCAGTGCCTTTCCACCATTAAGAAGTTTCCTCACCTGGTCCGTCAAAGCAGACTTACTATGCTGGGGCTAGGCATTTCCCCTCATAGCTGCCTTCTACTTAATTTAGTCTGCCAGTCAAAGCAGTGTCCTGGGAAGTGGACATTTCTGCATACTAGCAGCTACTTGGAGCAACAGTGAGAGCTAGATGCAAAGTGAGGACCAGTGAGAGAGAGAAACTTGGAGTGTGGCTGTCCTAACTTTCAGAGGACTACTGCTACACCCCAAACCACTACACAGCTGTGAGAAAAGCAGAGCTTTGTTGTCTAAATTGTAATTTGACAGAGACACCAGAGTTCACCTGTCCCTCCCCTTCTACCTTTATGGAAAGTGATCATGAGCTATTCAGTAACCACAGTCCATTAAGCTCTTAGTTTCTCATCTGAAAGGCAGTTCAGCAGCACAATACCACCTTAACATCATTCTCTTATATAGAAATCTTGGCTCCCTCTGAGGTTGAACACGTTTCTAGCTGGACCAATGAAATTGCTCTACAAAGATAGGAAAATTTAAACTTTGATCTTGAACAAGAATGATACAAGGTTTGGAGAACACGCCTTGTAGTGATGGACTCAAGAAACTCAATCTATTTAACTTATCAAAGAAAAGGTTTGTGTGACTTGATCTGTGTAACTATGTATTTGGAGAACAGAAATTTGATAATGGAGGATGTGCTCGGGTTCAAACAGGAATTAATTAATTCATGGAAGTTCTGAAGCCTGTGTAATGCAGGAGGTCAGACTAGATTGATCACAGTGGTCCCTTCTGACCTTGAAATCTGTGACTCTGTGGCCTTAAAACCTATCAATGAATCTATTAATCATGGTGTTTTCCTCATTTTGTGGTAAGAACCAAGTTCTGTCAATGTTAGAAAAAATAACATGAAATCTGAAGAGCGCTTGGGAGCCAGAAATTCCAGTGTTGTGATCCTGGCTCTGATCAGACTCGTTGTGTGGCCTTGGGTAGGTTATGGAGTCTCTTTGTGCCTCAGTGTGTTTATCTGTAAAATGCAGATAATTTGCCTCCTTCACTGAATTACGTGAAGGTTAGTTAATATAAAGTAATTCAAAGACCAAATGTATTTTATATGTATTATTAATATTATACAGCAAGAGAGAATATATGTATTTAGATTAGACACACATTTTCCAGACCTAGTTCATTTCATTCCTAGGAAACATTTCGATTCTTTTAGAGGATTTTTCTTGAATTGGGGCCACTGCTGTGGTACTTTTATGCCGCCAAGTTCAATGTTCTTCTGGACAGAATAAAACGTGTTTATGGATTTTGATGACACTAGAAAATTCTTGGATAGTTAAATTTGCTGTGTTACGGGAAAATGAACAAAAGTCTGATTCAGTTGAGGATGACTGACCTTGGGGGGGAAAAATCAAACATACCAGAGTTTTGATTACTTGGAAAGTATTTTCTTGATTGTCTTTGGCGTATATTTATTGTTGTATTATTACATTATTCCCCAGTAGCAAACATTATAGTTAAGAATGAGATGTGGTTTTGGTCCCACACTCCCGACCTTCCTCCTCCCCCTGCATTTTTGCTTCTCACTACTTTCTCAAACAAAATACTTCTAGGCTTACATTTGTGTTCATCCCAAAAGTGAATTTGTTTGGAAAGTTCAAGCAACATCAGTTCAATTATTTTGAGTTATATAAGCATGACAGCCTCCCCCCAACCCTTTCTATACAGGCTTCAATTTAAATTGTAACGCATAATTCAAAAACAGCTGAAGCTAAACCTAGTGTTATTTTTGTTAAAGATCGAAAAGCAAGTTGTTTGAAGAGTCCTGTTAAATTTCTAAACTTAGGAGCATTAATATTTGCAGTTTTTGTACATGCAGGTTAGAATTCTGTATTTTTTTGATGTATTATGGTTCCATCAGGAGCTTTTTAATGACCTGAAAATCAAAAAGTGGAAACATGGACAAATTGTTAAGGATGAGTACAAAAGAATACCACAAACATGTAGAGACAAAATCGGAAAGGCTAAGGGACAAAATGAGCTATACTTAGCAAGGGAGGTAAAAAGCAATAAGAAGAGGTTCTATAAATACAGTAGGAGCAAGAGAAAGATGAAAGAAAGTTGGTCCACTATTAAATTGGGAAGGAGAGCTAACAGCAGATGACATCAAGAAGGCTGAGGTTTTTTATGCCTATTTTGCTTCTTTTTCATTATAAAGGTTAATGGTGACCAGAGATTCAACACAATTAATATTAACAATAAGGGAGAAGGATCACAAGCTCGAATAGGGAAAGAATTAGTTAAAGACTATTTAAATAAATTATGTATTCAAGTGGGCAGGATTTGACAGAATTCACTCTAGGGTACTTAAGGAACTAATTGAAGCAATCTTGGAACCGCTAGCAATTATCTTTGAGAACTAAAGGATGGGTGAGATCCCAGAGGACTGGAGAAGGGCAAACATAATATCTGTCTTTAAAAAAAGAGGAACAAAGAGGACCCAGGGAATTATAGACCAGTCAGCCTAACTTCAATACCTGGAAAGATACTGGAACTAATTATTAAACAATTGATTTGTAAGGGATAACAGGATTATAAGGAAGAGCCAGCATGGACTTGTCAAGAGCAAATCATGCCTAACCAACCTAATTTTCTTCTTTGACAGGATTACTGGCCTATTGGCCAAGGGGGATTTTCATAAGGCTTCTGACACATTCCCACATGACATTCTGATAATAAAACTTGGGAAATGTGGTTTAGGTGAAATGGCTGTGTGTTGGTTGCATAACTGGTTGAGTAGTTATCAATGGTTCACTGTCAACCTGAGAGGATGTATCTAGTGGCGTCCTGCAGGGGGTTTGTTCTGGGTCCAGTCCCATTCAGTATTTTCATTAATGATTTGTATATTGGAATGGGGAGTATGTTTGTACAATTGGCAGATGACACCAAGCTGGGAGGGGTTACAAGCACATTGAAAAGAACAGGATTAGAATTCAAAACGACCTTGAAAAACTGCAGAATTGATCTGAAATCAACAAGGTGAAATTCAATGAAGATATGTGCAGAGTACTTCACTTCGGAAGGAAAAATCAAATGAACAACTACAAAATGGGGAATAACTGGCTAGGTGGTAGTACTGTAAAGGATCTGGGGGTTACAGTGAATCACAAATTGCATATGTGCCAGCATTGTGATGCAGTTGCAAAAAAGGTTAATATCATTCTGGGATGTATAAACTTATGTAAGATATGGGAGGTAATTGTCCATCTTGGCAGTGGTAAAGCCTCAACTGGAGTATCGTGTCCAGTTTTGGGTGCCACACTTGTTAGGAAAGGTATGGACAAATTGGAGAGAGTCCAGAGGAGAGCTACAAAAATGATAAATAGTTTACAAAACCTGACCTCTGAGGAAAGGTTAAAAAAACGGGGCATGTTTAGTTTTGAAAAAAGAAGGCTGAAGGAGGACCGGAGAGCTGGTTGTCAAATATGTTAAGGGCTGTTAGACAGAGAATAGTGATCAGCTGTTCTCCATATCCGCTGAAATTAGGACACAAATTAATAGGCTTAATCTGCAGCAAGGGAGATTTAGGTTAGATATTTGGAAAAACTTTCTAACTATGAGGGTAGTTAAGTACCGGAACAGGCTTCCAAGGCAAGTTGTGGAATCCTCGTCACTGGAGGTTTTTAAGAACAGGTTAGACAAAGACCTGTCAGGGATGGTCTAGGTATATTTGGTCCTGCCTCAGTGCAGGGAGATGGATTAGATGATGTCTCAAAGTCCCCTTCCAACCCTATATTTCTGTGATTCTATGTTTACCTAGAGGGGGTTAGATTATTTTCTGTTCAGGTTTTTGTACTGTGCCCACCACTGTGGTATCTAAGCATCTAGGTTAATGCATTTGGGAGCCTGCAATTACAAAGGTAACTTGGAGGTGTTACTAAAGACCTCTAACAGCATCTCTCCCTTTCCCTTGGAACAAAACATAACTCTAGTTCCCAGGTGCTGTCTAAAGACATTGAGTGCAAAAATTAGCAGTAAGTTGTTAAATTCAAGACATTTCAAAATAAGGGTTTGACTGCAACTTTAACTTGCCCCTGTTTCACATGTTAAACCCATATTGCACGTGTGTGGCACTTCCGAATCTTTTTTTTCCTTGTTAAATATATACAGTAATTTATTGCATACACGTTACAACTAATTTTTTATCTTTGGGCCACAGTAAACTTTTTCTTTTTTTTTCCTCTTTCTTTTCCTTTTCACTGCGTACACCTTTCATACTCTCGTAGACAGGTATTTATTGTATCTCCTTATTCCTTGCATAGCCGGTGAACATACATTTAACTTCTCCTAACCTTCCCTCTCAAACCGATCTCTCCAGCTCCCATAAGTAATTTTTGTCCTCTGATGTCTTTTCAGTTTGTCAACATCCTTCTGGTTTATTGTGTCCAAACTGAGGTCTTGCCAGTGCCAGGTAGAAATGAACTGCCGTGTCCTACTCCATGACGTGATTCTTCTGAGTAAGGAGTCCCAAATTACTTTGGCTGTCTTTGCTGCCATATTAAATTGCTGGCGGATACCTTGCTTTCTGGTCCATTGTAATCCCGTGGTCTCTTTTGGGTGCTATGTTTTTCCATGTGTTTTTCTCTCATTGTTACAGACATATGAAGATTTTTTCCTTGCTGATTCTGATTTTAGTTTCTGTTCAGGTTTCAAGTTCTCTAAATCACTTCTGTATTTGTGTCCTCATGGCTATTAGCAGCACCTTCCAGTTTACCGTCCATTTAATATAGTGGCTAAATGAAACCAAATCTTGTGCTTATTTCTATCAAATCCTACTAGACACCTCCCAAATTCATCATGAATCTTGGTTTATAGCTCTTAAATCAATTTTCAATCCATATGATAGTGGAGCAGGTCCTCAAGGAAACCATTTTGAAGCACTTGGAGGAGAGGAAGGTGATTAGGAATAGTCAACATGGATTCACCAAGGGCAAGTCATGCCTGACCAACCTGTTTGCCTTCTATGATGAGATAACTGGCTCTGTGGATATGGGGAAAGCAGTGGACGTGATATATCTTGACTTTAGCAAAGCTTTTGATACGTCCTCCCACAGTATTCTTGCCAGCAAGTTAAAGAAGTATGGATTGGATGAATGGACTATAAGGTGGATAGAAAGCTGGCTAGGTTGTCTCCAGCTCAACGGGTAGCAATCAACGGCTCAATGTCTAGTTGGCAGCTGGTATTAAGCGCAGTGCCCCAGGGGTCGGTCCTGGGGCCGGTTTTGTTCAACATCTCTATTAATAGTCTGGACGATGGGATGGATTCCACCCTCAGCAAGTTCGCGGATGACACTAAGCTGGGGGGAGAGGTAGATAAGCTGGAGGGTAGGGATAGGGTCCAGAGTGATCTAGACAAATTGGAGGATTGGGCCAAAAGAAATCTGATGAGGTTCAACAAGGACAAGTGCAGAGTCCTGCACATAGGACAGAAGAATCCCATGCACTGCTACAGGCTGGGGTCCGACTGGCTAAGCAGCAGTTCTGCAGAAAAGAACCTGGAAATTACAGTGGACGAGAAGCTGGATATGAGTCAGCAGTGTGCCCTTGTTGCCAAGAAGGCTAACGGCAGATTGGGCTGCATTATTAGGAGCATTGCCAGCAGATCGAGGGAAGTGATTATTCCCCTCTTTTCAGCACTGGTGAGGCTACATCTGGAGTATTGCTTCCAGTTTTGGTCCCCCCACTACAGTAGGGATGTGAACAAATTGGAGAGAGTCCAGCGGAGGGCAACAAAAATTATCAGGGAGCTGGGGCACATGACTTATGAGGAGAGGCTGAGGGAACTGGGCTTGTTTAGTCTGCAGAAGAGACTAAACTAAGAGGGGGTTTGATAGCAGCCTTCAACTACCTGAAGGGGGGTTCCAAAGAGGATGGAGCTAGGTTGTTCTGAATGGTGGCACATGACAGAACAAGGAACAATGGTCTCAAGTTGCAGTGGGGGAGGTCTAGTTTGGATATTGGGGAACACAATTTCACGAGGAGGGTGGTGAAGCACTGGAATGGGTTACCTAGGGAGGTGGTGGAATCTCCATCCTTAGAGGTTTTTACGGCCCAGCTTGACAAAGCCCTGGCTGGGATGATTTAGTTGATGTTGGTCCTGCTTTGAGCAAGGGGTTGGACTAGATGAGCTCCTGAGGTCTCTTCCAATCCTAATCTTCTATGATTCTATGATAGTGCTTATGTAACCCACTGGTCAGTGTGTATTATGCTTGCTGAGGTTCACAGGGTTCAGATTTCTAATGACTTTCATCTTTAGAGCCTTGGAAATCTGCAGATATCCACTTTATATCCTCAGAACATTTTTGCGGATCGGATGCAGATACAAATTTTGTATCCGCGCAGGGCTCTATTCATCTTGGCAAGCCAGACTGTTTTGTTCAAGCTGTAGAGACCCATACTTTCAGCTTTGGAGATTCCCAGTTCATTCCTTGGTGCTCCCAAAGATGGTGGCTGTCAAAGTTGTATCCATGACAGTTTGAATGAATTTGGTGAGGAAGATTTTCTGACGCACTCTATCAAATGCTTCATTGGTTTCTTTCCTCCACTGCGTCCACCGTTGCTTTCACAGGTTTCATCATCTGATTGCTGAAGATGTCAAGTTTGTACGATATGATTTCTCTTTTACTAACTTATGCTGCTTATCTATTCCTTTTATCTTCTGTGGTTAAAGCTTTTCCTCCGTCACCTTGTTTCTAAGGTTGGCAGTTACATACAATGGGTGGCAATTTCCAGGATCACTTTCTTTGTAAAAACTGATGCAATGCTTTCTTCTGTCCTCTGCATCCTCCCAATTAATATCTTAGCACGTATACAGCACTTCTCATTCATAGATCTCAAAGCAGGGGTTGGCACCACCATGTTGCGCGACGGACAATTGACAAAATTACTGTACTTAGTGATGGGCATTGAGGGGTGGGGGGACGGTTATGTCATTGTCATTCAATTTTTTGAAAAATTACCACGAATGCTTCACTGACCCTGTCTCAAAGCACTTTACAAAGATGGGTCTGTACCATTATTCTACTCCCCCCCCCCGCTTTTTTTTTTAATTGGGGATGTGGGTGAATGAGGTAGAGAGCTTAAGTGACTTGTCTAAAGTCACACATTATACTGGTGGCAGAATTTAAACTAGAAAATGGGACACTGGACTATGAATTAGGAGACCTATCCACTGGATCACCCTTGCCTGCATGATTACCAATAGTAAAGTAACTTCTTTAGCTAGCTCCCATAATTTCCTAGGTCTTCCTCCTCATTTAGGACCTGCTAACTTTTTAAAAGATCCAAATGCAAGATCATAGAATATCAGGTTTGGAATGGACCTCAGGAGGTCATCTATTCAACCCCCCTGATTTCATTGTGGCTTTAGAAATGCCTTTGTTCATGCAGGTGATTCTGACACATTTCCAATTGGAGTAGGAGTACACAATGTTGATCTTCTGGATAAGTAAAGAGGGGGAAAATCACAATATAAGGAATAGGTTAAAAAAAAGTGCCCTGATGGTGCTCAGCATCTCTTATGATTGGACCCTAGGAAATCTAGTTAGCATGGTACAGTGGGGGAAGGCTGGAACATTCTAAGCAAGGCCATAATTAAGATGCAAAACACAATTTCTAGGAAAGAGACCAATACAATTAATAAGAAGCAGCCAATATGTCTTAATTAGACACTGCTGAGAGATATGAAGGTAAACATTCTTTTACTGGAAAAGGGGAGGTGAAACCGAACAAGCATGACAGTTAAAGCTTGCAAGGAAGAGAGCATCAGGAGTAGTTTGTGAAGGGTCGGGGTGGGACTAAGGGTATAAAGTTTTTAACTATTATATAGGGGGAAGAGAATTATACAGAAGAAATAGGTCCTCCCTCAGTCATTGGGGGAGCCTCAGCAGCCAACAGTGTGCCAGGTGCTGCCAATAGACTTTGGAATCAAATCAGATTTAATTTTCCTTCGATAATTTTGGTACTTGTTAAAGGGGCTGTATTGACCATGAGTATTCTTCCTGAAACCTGAACTACATCCCGCAATGCTTGGACAGAATGAAAGGCTTTCTCAAAGCAGGTGGTTATCTCCTTTTTAAAACCAGTATTGAACAGAGCAGGCAGACCATCTCCAGTAAGTGGTAGCACATTATAGATGGTCTCCTGTTGGCACGAGCTTACTTGGTTACCCGTTAGCTGACCTTTTGTTTGAGCCGAATGGAAATGATCGGTAATTGTGCTCCATCTGTAGATGGTTAATTACCAGTTCACACAATATGTTGTTATGGGTCATCTGTTTCCATTTTCATCATAAACAGAAGTAAATGTTGAGAACATATTTTTCTACATCCAGTTTCACTTGTTGTGGATACTTGGAATAGTTTGCAACCCACATCTTTTGCTTTTCGATTAGGGCTTTGGCCAGAGAATCCTGTGACCATTTCAGAATTTTTTTTTAAAGTGCCCTGGAGGTTGCATTGTAGGGACTTTCCTTATGCAAAACATAAAAGCACTGTTTTTTTCAAATTGTAACCATATTTTTCATTAAAATCAGCTATAGTCCCAATAAACAATTGACTCCGAAAATTTTCCAAATGCTTGCCACAGTGCTGTTTCTATTTTTATTGTTTAAAAAAAAGCATTTTTAAAACACAGCTTAGCTTATAATTAAAAGAAATGATAGAGTAAATCAGAAAAAAATGTACAATGCATTTAGCTCTTTATTACAATATAATTAAAACCTACTGTATATCTTAGTGCAAGATTATTTTTGCAGGGGTGTCTGAACATTTCTGCCATTTGGTTTATCATGGGAATTTCTGTTTTTGATTGTTACTGACTTCCCAATTCAGAAGGATTGCACAAAGGCTCTGCCGTATGTTATGCATTTGTTTATATATTATGTATACTCTATACATGTATGCCGTTACAGAGAATTTTGCACCAGTATCTCAGTTGCAAGTGTAAACATTTCTGAGTAGTCTTCAGAGTCCGCTGAGAGCTAGACTTCAATGGTTTTCTTTTTAGTCCCCGTTCACAAAGTCCCATTGGCTAAAGGGGAATTACAGCGTTTAGGCTTTTTTTAGCTGAGGTGTATTTAAGGGAATATATTTCTGTACTGTCTTTGGTACAAAATTGAACTTACCTGTTTTGTGGGAAACAAATGTAGGATTATTGTAAATAAGAAATTTTTCTGACCCCTGGTTGTTGTAGTCTCTGGCTAGGCTTCTAAGACCCTTTTCCAGTCCCTCAAGTGCAGGCCTTTCAAGTGGCAGGCCTGGGCGCCCACTTCTCTTCAGAGTGGGATCCTGCAATCCAACCATTCTGACTGTGTCTCCAGGTGTTATATCCTTCTCATTGATAATTGTTACTTCGCAGGCCCAATGAGTTTTCCTTCGGGGGCCTGTGCAAGGTAATAATATTCAGTGTCACAGAAGCAGCTTCTTTAAAACAAAGTGTGGTTTATTTTGCCATAAGGAGACTTAAAATGAGTCCTACATGCATATTGTCATACCAATGCTTGACGTTCCCCATGAGCCCTGGGGTAGGCCTGACTTAGACCTAGTGCCCCTCCCTTCCTCCGGGGCACCATATTACAGACCCCTGCCTCCTGGTGTCTGACAGCCTGCAGCTGCTGACCGCTTCCCCCCTCTCTTTCTGTAGAGCAGATCCTTCAACAGACCTATCTCTTTTGACCTTCAGATTCTCAGCCTTGGAAGCATCCCTGTTGTTGAGAAGTCCCTCAGCATGGTTATAAACCTGGTTGCTATGTTTGAGGGGATGCTCCTTACCTATGTCATTGTTTTCCCTTTCTTGTCCAGTATCTTTAGCAACCCTTCTGAGCTAACTATGTATTTAGGCAAGGTCATATCACACAGATGCACTAGAGACATAAAATAGTTGTAAAAATAATAAAAATGTTTCCCAGTTCTCCACATCAGTATCTTATGGGCTGAACCAAATGAGAAGATTGAGTGGTTGGCGAGAAGTTTGAGTGGTTGGATGTCCTAAAACTGTGAAGAAAATGTGCCTTTCTGACAGGAGAGAGAAGACTGCAGAAGGCCAAAAATGCAGGCCAGACAGGAAAGAACAAGCACAAATACCTCCCGCCCACCCTTTAAAAAATACGTTAGTTCCTGTAACCAGGACTTCTCGTGAGAAAAGTCTTCCTCATCCTCAATATGTTAAATGTCTAAACCAAGACATCCTACGACAACTCTTTAAATCACCGAAATGTGCTATAATGAATGGACTCTTGCCTTTGCCAAGGAATAAAGGACATGTCTGGAGGATTTCTAGGAGGTAGCCACGAGGAAGAAACAATTTCTAAAAGAAAAAGGCAACTAAACTTTAGCTGATAAGGAGGAGAGAGGAGGCTCATTAAGAGAAACGTTTCAGCAACCACATGGCACGAATCTTCACACATAAGACTGTGGATGGAGTTTAGGGGAGCAGAAAATCAGGGTATGGGTTGTGACCACTAAGCGTAATGAGGAATACAGTACAGATTAGAGAGCAAGTAAACCGTCACCTGCTGTTGCAAGATCCTTTGACAAGCTTTTCTTTTAAGGAGATTGAAATAACAAATCTTTTAAATCTTCAGTATTTAGCAATATTACACAACTGCTGACTATAACTTTGACGTTTACTATGAGAGATTTCTGAATGTGCATAATGTTGCCACCCTAATTGTTTCGAAAAAAGCTTTATAGCTACACAGAATCACAGAGTCAAGAAATGCTAAAGTTGAAAATAGAATGGATAATTTATTACCTGATTTTCCTTTCTGGAACTGATCTAACCCCAAATCTTTCCCACGCAAAAGAAGTTATTTGGGTATCTCTCTAAATGGCTTTTTCTCACTCCCAGCGTCGAGTTAATACAGTTGGAAAAGTGTTGATATTATTTCAGAGTAGCAGCCGTGTTAGTCTGTATTCGCAAAAAGAATCTGGATGCATCCGATGAAGTGAGCTGTAGCTCATGAAAGCTTATGCTCAAATAAATTGGTTAGTCTTTAAGGTGCCACTAGTCCTCCTTTTCTTTTTGTTGATATTATGAAGTTATATTTAAATTCTTAGTACTCAATTTAGTTTTTCCTGCATCTTAAGATTTTCTCATCTACTCTGTTCTATTTGGGCTTTTTATTCCATGCTTATCGCTGTAGAATTAGTGATATCTGCATCTTCCAGTACTGTATTAAGCCTGTCTTTCCACCAGACAATTCCTTTCTCTTGTGGATTTAGGGTCCTGATTTTTAAAGGTATTCAGGTGTTGCTGCGCTCAGCATTGCAATCCCTAACTGATTTAGGAGTCCAAGTCTCATTTTCCAAAGGGGCTTAAACACTTAAGTCTAAATCTCATTGATCTAAATCAGTGGGATTTAGGCTCATATATTTTAGGAAAGGGTTCAAGATAGAGGATCTGCACCCTGAGAGTATGCCTAGAGGCCCAGAGACAGCCCTAGCCTACCTAGACCCAGCAAGCCTAAGAGCACATAATTTGGGTCTGTTACAGCGGGTTGATGGAAGGCCACAAGAGAGCTCAGCCAGGGCACCTGTCCGGGCCTGAGAAGAAACTCTTTGGTGAATCTCAGGAAATCTCTGGTCTTGTGGACCCAGCTTGCTCACTGTCTTGAGTGAGGTCTGCTGTTGGATCCCATATGTACCCTATAACAACAGACTGCAATCTCTTTGGATGAGGTCCCATATAAACAGTATATTTGCAGGGCAAGATGTCAAGGAGCCTGAAACATTTTCACTTCAACAGACTGAAAAGGAAAGCAATTTGCCCTGCATTTCTGCTATTCAAGCCTCAGACTTTACAGAAGCCCCAGTCCTAAGGTGCGTCATCACTGAATGCTTCTTTCAGGGGCAAAGAGAGTATGGACACTGCACCCACCCCCTCTCACTCCTCCAGCACAGGTATAAATAGCAGTGTAGATGGTGAGGCATGACTTAGGTTAGTAAAAACTTGCATGAAGTCTATATGCTATGCAGCTCTATGCTCACCCAAACCATAACTCCTTGTCTACACTTCTGTTTTTAGCAGTGTAATGTCCCACTGACGCCTGGCTGCTGGATCCTTCCCCTGCTGCAGGGAAAGACTCTGGTAGTGGGGAAAGGCTCTGGCAAGGGGGAGCTGCTGAAGCCTTCCCCAGATGCTGGAGCCTTTCACTGACATGTGTAGATCGTACCACAGTGGACACAGCTTGCTTTTCACTGTGGTGTATAGCTGCACATACCCTATATGTTGCTGACACTGATGTGTAGTATAGACGTAGTCCTAGTGTGTTTGGATTATGTTGTGTTGGTTTATCTAGGCAGTTTGGCTCTGCTGTTCCAGTATATGATAGGAAATGGCAACTCAACCAACAAGAATTTATCAGAATGTGGGTAACATCGTAATATATTCATTTATTACACCTGCGGTGCCTCTATTCTACAGTAAGTAAAGATCCATTAACACTAGAAATATTTGTGTTCTCTGTTCATTGGGATAACAACTTTGTTGACGCCTTTCCTCTGGGAGGCTGAGAAAAGTACAGACACAAGTGGAAACTATTTCTTGTATCTCAGGATGGTCATGGAGAACCTGGATTTTTGACCTGTCTCTGACACGTAGCCAGGCCTTGGCCTTTTCCTCTCATACATGATTTGCCTTAAGGAGTGCTCCAAGTTCAGTAGCCTATCCCTGCACAAGTGTCTTCTAAGAGGTTGAGCTTGATGCACTGATAGCCTTCTGAAGGTTCCCTTCAAAGACTCATTAGGTGTCAATTCTCCCTGAGAAGATAAAATGGGCTGTCTCTGCAATGCTCCCAGCTCTTGACAGTCTGGGAGCAAAGCAAGATTGCCAGCTTGGCCACCAAAGTAAAGTTGGAAAGCTATATTTTTTGCTTGTTTGTTTCCTAATTAACTGTTGCATCTGAAGATCTGCCCAGGCAAAAAGTTCCAATTATTTACCCAACCACCCACCCGCCCCCCAAAACACAAACCACCCACCTACAATTGATTCTCGACATACTTCCCAAGCATGATGCTAGTATTTGTAGCACATTTTAAAAATAAGACCAGAAGAAGGAAAAGATCAAGTCAACATTTTACTAGCCACACACTAAGTTGAGTCTGGGTTGAATAGAACAGCAATTAGCAAAGCCGTGATTGAAATAATTGTCTGTATACTCTGTGTGTTGGATGGAATGTGATTGTTTCACTTAATCATTTATAACTAGTTGCAGTAGTTCTACGGAGTCAATACAGAGCCTCGAAATGTGTTTCTATCCTGGGAAAAATGACTAGGATTGTCATAGTTTGCACTTCAAGTGGTTTGTACCGCAGACTTGCTCAGCGGACTATGCTTTGTGCCAATGTCAGGGCTGTAAATTCACCCTAGGAGCTGCAATTCAAGCTGCGCTCTTTCTCCATCCCGCCAGTCACCAGTGATACAGATTCTGCAGTTGGACGCTGTCAATGCATGAATCAGTTACAATCCAGCCTGCTCTTCCACAACCATGTAGAGCCCATCAAGTTAACATTAATGAGATACTTTATTTATGATACCAAAGCTGAAACTTGTTTTTCATAAGATGTGACTCAGACACATAGCGAGCAGATATGTCAGGAACTCAAAGACCTGCCAGGTGTTGAAATTAAATCATATTTAATACTTCTCGAGTGCCTTTCGTCAGAGGATTTCATAGCACTTTGTGAACATCAGTGAATTATGTGTCTCATTACTTTCCATTTTACCAATGGAGAAATGAAGGAAGGTATAGTTTGGGGTTTGCCCAAGGTCCAAGAGGAGCTCCGTGGCAGGACAAGAAAGATCCCAGGTACTGACTTAGTTTAAGGCTAGTTATTAACAAAACAATCCCTCTTCTCTGCTCTCTTGAGAGTCCCATTCTAATAGGCTCTGGAGTTTTTGGTTGGTTTACTGACAGAGCAGTTTATTGCTATTGTCGAGGGTTGCATATTCAGTGTCATTGGGCCATCATCCATTTAAAAAGAAAAGGAGGACTTGTGGCACCTTAAAGACTAACAAATTTATTTGAGCATAAGCTTCCGTGAGCTACAGCTTACTTCGTAGCTCACGAAAGCTTATGCTCAAATAATTTTGTTAGTCTCTAAGGTGCCACAAGTCCTCCTTTTCTTTTTTGTGGATACAGACTAACACGGCTGCTACTCTGAAACCATCCATTTAAAGTACACTATCTGGAGACCCAACCTGTTGTGAGTTACCAGCTTGAGGAAAAAATCATTTCACTGAACATCACAAAGCAGCTTCATCTCCTACCACCATGATAGGAAAAGACTGATATTTTTTCTTTAGTCCTTATTTTATGGACTAATAAGTGGCACGCATAAAGGCTGTAAATACTTGATACTCACTCCTGGGTTTTCTAGCAACAAAAGATTCTGCAATTTGTACAGACTCAGCCAGTGGCACCCTGGAGCTAAGGGAACTAGTAACGAATGCACTGTCACCAAGGCTAGCTGGAAGAGAAGAAGTTGGTAGTGATTTAGAAACCTGATTCTGAAATTACACCATTGAAGAATCTCCCACTGAATATTTATAAACCTGCAAGTCACAAAATCAGTTAACACAGTTCAAAGTCTCCAGAAAAGGTCAATCTCAGTCATGTGCTATGTTGCTTAGTATTAGTTGCTGTGATCGTGTATGCATCACTGTATTCCCGGTAGCAGTCTGGGCTATCTTTGGTATGAAAGATGCTACATACAATTTATGTATTGTCACTTTGCTTAGCTAGCCATTGGTGTCTAGGTCCTAGGTATTCGTATCACAAAATTCACAAGTTGAATTGGTACTAATTAGCATCCTTTTCTGACAGTCTCAGCAGAAAATAAAAGAGCAAGTGACTGGCCCTGAAAACTGGTGGTCCCTCCACACAAGTCTTTAGGCAGTACCACTGCTCATAGTGTACCTATTCAGAGGATGTCTTCCTCCTGGGCTGACCAACGACACTTAACCCTCCCCCTCAACTTTTTAAAGTCATATGTATTTTTATTTCTTTACTGTTCAAAGAAATATGACAACTCATGTGTAGGCTTCCAGAGAAGTGTGAATTGAAGGAGGTTAGGTGCTTGAGAATGACTCTCGAAAAAGTATTTGTAAGACAAATAGACGTTCAAGGAAGATAATGGGCTAATAAGAAAGATGAACTGGCATAACTGTTCCTACAGCATGCTGTCTGTGCCTCTCCCTGGAAAACAAGATGAAGTGAAAAGCAAAGTAATTGGTGCAGGAGTCACTTAAAACATAGTTACTTAGTGGTCCTGAGACTACAGAGTAAGTGGAACATTTGAAAAACGAATGTACTGACAACATGTTGTCTTGATTCATGTCCCAAGGTTAGAATTGACAACATACTTCCCCCCCATGCAGATTTACATCATTGAAGATGTTCCTGTAAACAACATGCTGAAGGTCCTGTTGTTGTCTTCTACCACCACCTCATTTTATCCAGATCCCATGTGCAGACCAGATTAATTTTGTGAACAAGAATGTTTTCCTGGAACTTCGTGGAGTTCAAAAGAATTCAGCAGTAAAGTAACAGCCAAATTGGATTCAGTTTTAAAATGTTGGTGAACCTGTTCCACTTCTGAGTGCTCTGAAGTACATAGATGGACTTGGGATTTCTGTGCTATCCTGAAATAAAGCATGATTAACTAGGCAAACTCAATCTACCTTTTTTACTGATGTAAAGAATGTTCATAGGTATTGGGAAAGCCCTTTATAATGGGTGGTGAGTTGATGTCTGGCAAGAACTCATTTTTCTCCTCATTCCAAAAAGATTGTGGTGATATGATATTATCCTTTCAGCACCCCTCTCCTGTTTTTGTCCCAGGAAACTTCTCCTTACCTTTAACTTGTTCTGATACAATAACAAAATAGATCACTAAAGCTTTTTCTAGGCCAAATTCACACCTTCAGAAAAGGAGGTACAAGCCATTGATGCCAGTTACAGGTGCAACTGCTTAAACCACGTCTAAATGTGACCCTCTGACTTCCCCCGTTAACACTGCGTTGTGATGCTTTGACTTACCTTTTCTTTTAATCTTTTTTTTTTTTTTTTTTTAAATTTATCAACAGTGGTGGACTTGCCTGTGAAAGAACTGTGGGTAAATTCCTCCACTACCATTCAAAATACTATCCAGCGATACGGAATCCAGCACCTGCATGTTAGATGGGTACAGCTGGGCTGCACATGTGCCAGTTGCTAGAAGGGGAGCTACTGGAGGGGACTAAGGGAGGATCCACAGCACAGCTGAAAGGCACTGGTTTTTATAGTACATAAATTAAAATTGGAAGGGGTGGGGGGGAAAGAGGGTGAGAGGTTTGTCTTGCGGTTCTTTTAGAGTTATGCTTTTGTTGTTATTGCATCTATAATATGCAGGTTCCTTTATCTGTTTCCATAAAATTAGCTTGTAAATTTGAAATGGAAAAAAGTTAGTCATAGGAACCAGGCTATCTTTGCCAATCATGGAACATTACTAGTTACAAAGAAATGTAGTTAAGGGCATTATTCCCACTAATGTGTTTTATAGCCGGGTGCCACATGTAGAAGGGTTATAAAATTTTTACTGTAGAGAAGTCCAAGGAGATGCTAATTTTTTCGTTGCATTTTCTGTGAAAGCTGCTGCTGTTTTTTGTCGACAGTGGCGGTGTAGCCAGGTTGGTCCCAGAATATTAGACAGACATGGCGGGAGAGGTAATACCTTTTCTTGGACCAACTTCTGTTGATGAGAGAGACCCGCTTTTGAGCGATATAGAGTTCTTCTGCTGAAGAAATACTCCCATTGACTTCAGTAGGGCCAGGATTTAACCCATGAAGACAAAAGCACATAGGTGCTGAATGATTGGCCCAAGATGTCAGAGTGAGCCAGTGATAGAATTAGAATTAAGAATTAGTGGGGGAAGCAAAAGTGGATGGGAATCTGGGAGGCAGTGACCATGAGTTGGTTGAGTTCAGGATCCTGACACAGGGAAGAAAGGTAAGCCGCAGAATATGGACCCTGGACTTCAGGAAAGTAGACTTCGACTCCCTCAGGGAACGGATGGGTAGGATCCCCTGGGGGACTAACATGAAGGGGAAAGGAGTCCAGGAGAGCTGGCTGTATTTCAAGGAATTCCTATTGAGGTTACAGGGACAAACCATCCCGATGTGTCGAAAGAATAGTAAATATGGCAGGCGACCAGCTTGGCTTAGCGGTGAAATCCTTGCGGATCTTAAACATAAAAAAGAAGCTTACAAGAAGTGGAAGACTGGACAAATGACCAGGGAAGAGTATAAAAATATTGCTCGGGCATGTAGGAATGAAATCAGGAGGGCCAAATCACACCTGGAGCTGCAGCAAGCAAGAGATGTCAAGAGTAACAAGAAGGGTTTCTTCAGGTATGTTGGCAACAAGAAGAAAGCCAAGGAAAGTGTGGGCCCCTTACTGAATGAGGGAGGCAACCTAGTGACAGAGGATGTGGAAAAAGCTAATGTACTCAATGCTTTTTTTGCCTCCGTCTTCACGAACAAGGTCAGCTCCCAGACTGCTGCGCTGGGCATCACAGCATGGGGAGTAGGTGGCCAGCCCTCTGTGGAGAAAGAGGTGGTTAGGGACTATTAAGAAAAGCTGGACGTGCACAAGTCCATGGGGCCGGACGCGTTGCATCCGAGAGTGCTGAAGGAATTGGCAGCTGTGATTGCAGAGCCATTGGCCATTATCTTTGAAAACTCATGGCGAACGGGGGACGACTGGAAAAAGGCTAATGTAGTGCCAATCTTTAAAAAAGGGAAGGAGGAGGATCCTGGGAACTACAGGCCAGTCAGTCTCACCTCAGTCCCCGGAAAAATCATGGAGCAGGTCCTCAAGGAATCAATCCTGAAGCACTTACACGAGAGGAAAGTGATCAGGAACAGTGAGCATGGATTCACCAAGGGAAGGTCATGCCTGACTAATCTAATCGCCTTCTATGATGAGATTACTGGTTCTGTGGATGAAGGGAAAGCAGTGGATGTATTGTATCTTGACTTTAGCAAAGCTTTTGACACGGTCTCCCACAGTATTCTTGTCAGCAAGTTAAAGAAGTATGGGCTGTATGAATGCACTATGAGGTGGGTAGAAAGTTGGCTAGATTGTCGGGCTCAACGGGTAGTGATCAATGGATCCATGTCTAGTTGGCAGCCGGTATCAAGTGGAGTGCCCCAAGGGTCGGTCCTGGGGCCGGTTTTGTTCAATATCTTCATAAATGATCTGGAGGATGGTGTGGATTGCACTCTCAGCAAATTTGCGGATGATACTAAACTGGGAGGAGTGGTAGATACGCTGGAGGGCAGGAATAGGATACAGAGGGACCTAGACAAATTGGAGGATTGGGCCAAAAGAAATCTGATGAGGTGTTCAACAAGGATAAGTGCAGGGTCCTGCACTTAGGACGGAAGAACCCAATGCACCGCTACAGACTAGGGACCGAATGGCTAGGCAGTAGTTCTGCGGAAAAGGACATAGGGGTGACAGTGGACGAGAAGCTGGATATGAGTCAGCAGTGTGCCCTTGTTGCCAAGAAGGCCAATGGCATTTTGGGATGTATAAGTAGGGGCATAGCGAGCAGATCGAGGGACGTGATCGTTCCCCTCTATTCAACATTGGTGAGGCCTCATGTGGAGTACTGTGTCCAGTTTTGGGCCCTGCACTACAAGAAGGATGTGGATAAATTGGAGAGAGTCCAGCGAAGGGCAACAAAAATGATTAGGGGTCTGGAACACATGACTTATGAGGAGAGGCTGAGGGAACTGGGATGGTTTAGTCTGCAGAAGAGAAGAATGAGAGGGGATTTGATAGCTGCTTTCAACTACCTGAGAGGTGGTTCCACAGAGGGTGGTTCTAGACTATTCTCAGTGGTAGAAGAGGACAGAACGAGGAGTAATGGTCTCAAGTTGCAGTGGGGGAGGTTTAGGTTGGATATTAGGAAATAATTTTTCACTAGGAGGGTGGTGAAACACTGGAATGTGTTACCTAGGGAGGTGGTAGAATCTCCTTCCTTAGAAGTTTTTAAGGTCAGGCTTGACAAAGCCCTGGCTGGGATGATTTAATTGGGGATTGGTCCTGCTTTGAGCAGGGGGTTGGACTAGATGACCTCCTGAGGTCCCTTCCAACCCTGATATTCTATGATTCTATGATAGAGTGGGAAATAGACCCCTCATCTTCCAAACTCCAGTCCCTGTGCTGACCACTAGGTAACAAGGCCTTGCATCCCACTAAGTAATGCTAATCTGTATTTAATCCTATAGATTTGGAAGTTAAAGTCAAGAAGACCAAAATAAATGATAGAGACAAGGTGGGTGAATTTCTTTTATTGGACCAACTTCTGTTGGTGAGAGAGACAAGTTCTGTATAGCTTGGACGCTTGTCTCTTTCACCAGCATAAGTTTGAGGTCCTTGGGTAAAAGGTGCTATGTAAATGCCAAGTATTATTAACTGTAGCATGATTATACAGCACATGAGGTGTCTGCCACTTGTAAAGGACACTTTGAAAGATAGGGTCTTCTTGAGGAACTTCATCTATCTCAGGCAAGTACGATACACAAGATGAGCAGTTCAATGCGAGATGGTGTAGTGATCATTGAGGGATCAGTATAGTGGAAGACTTCATGAATGTGGCTTTTAAGGAAGGAAGGTGTTTAGTGTTTGGGAGATTAAAACCTGCATAGGTGCTGGAACTAGAGGTGCTGGGAGTGCGGCTGCACCCCCTGGCTTGAAGTGATTATATACAGGGTTTATGGTTTAGTTGAATGGCTCTCAGCACCCCCACTATACAAATGATTCCAGCATTCTGAGGGGGCAGTGTAAGATTCTGAGCCATTTGAGTTAATCTTGGAAGTGTGCATGCAGGGGGTGCAAAAAACCCAGAATTTACTTTTCTCATTTCATATATTGTCCACTGAAGATTTTCTTCAATAGCACCAAACATGATACTGTTTTGATGATCAAATTAGGGTTTAAATTTAATTATTTAAATCTAAACCATAGTCTGAGCTTTACAAATGTGAAAAACAAAACAAAAAACCACACCACAACTGAAACGAATTCCTCTTTCATATATTCTTTTTAAATGCAGATTTTTTTTCTTGTGAAATGTAAGTTTTGAAAAATGTTTCCAGGCTGAGTTCCTGCCCTGTATGCCATATTCTACCATGAAGGGATTGTATTGCTGATTTATAAATGCTTTAAGATGATGTCATTGAATTCAAGTGAAATTCGACAGAAAACCAGTCTCCATTGGGTTCAGATGGTTAAACAGTGTCTGCAGTCAGGCTACTGCAGTACATCAACCATTGATATGCAGTCAAAACCAAAGTGAAGTGATTTGAACCCTTTTTGGGGCACACATATCAGCCAAAATTTTCAAAACCAGTGCCCCAGAATGACGTTTCTTAATCCCTAATATAAACAGCCTTTCAAAAGTGCTGAGCACTCAACATAAGAATGGCCATGCTGGGTCAGACCAATGGTCCATCTAGCCCAGTATCCTGTCTTCTGACAGTGGCCAATGTCAGGAGCTTCAGAGGGAATGAACGGAGCAGGACAACTCTCAAGTGATGCAGCTTCTGGCAGTCAGAGGCTAGAGAAACCCAGAGTATGGAGTTGTGTCCCTGACCATTTTGGCTAGTAGACATTGATGGACCAATCCTCCATGAATTTATCTAATTCTTTTTTGAACCAGGTTATACTTTTGGCCTTCACAACATCACCTGGCAATGAGTTCCACAGGCTGACTACGTTGTGTGAAGAAGTACTTGCTTTTGTGTGTTTAAAACATGGTGCCACTCACAAATACCATTGAAGCCATTTGGAGGCTAAAAGTACTCAGGAGATTTGAAAACCAGACTACTTTTATTTACATGCTGAAAGATTAGTTAGGAAAATAGCTAGATATGCAGGTTTGAAAATGTGTGCGTTCACCTATAAAGGACCTAGCACACTATTGGCATTACAAAAATGATACGGCTTTATTGTACATATTGGTCACAAACTGGGAGGGTGCAACATGTCCAAGCTAGTACTGCTCTTTGCTATGAAGACTGACTATACCAAGTTCTAAATGCTTAATCTTGGGCTGTCACAGCTTAACCCAAACCCTACTTCACCATTAGTCCTGTACAGGCAATGAATAATAACTACATTAAAAAAAAAAACCCAGTAAGTGATACGGTAATATCTGTAGTTAGTGAATGCAATATGTGTTTAATTTGTAGAGATTTATTTCTTTTATGCATGGTCATGTTCTCATGAGTTTTAAGCTGTTTTTATGAAATACAAATGCATATAATACTTTGTTCAAACTGTTTTATTGTTCTTATTTTATCTTTTAAATAGCACTGGCAGGAAACAGCCGAGTTTGACTGAGACAACCAAAATGGCAAAAACACATTGTGCTTCAGTGCCCCAAAATGGCGTTTTTTAATTCCTATTAAGGCCCCATAGCTTGCAAAAGTGCAGAGCACTCACAAATACCATGGAAGTCATGTGGGATCTGAAAGTACTCAGGAGACTTGAAAATCAGGCTATTTTATTTAGATGCCTAAATTTAGAAGAGTTAGAAGTAATACCAAGGATTGAAATGGCTGCATATAATACTTTTTTGAAGTAAACAATTAAAAAAAGGCCAACATAGCATCATGTGTTTAGGCTGTGACTGATTTCTTGTTTTAGCAAAAATGGAGGTATTGGCAAGATCATTGGCTAGAATACTTACGAGATAGAATGAAAAATACTGCGATCCTATCGGTTTGCTAACAATGAGCAAGATACTATCAGTGTATACCGCCTTTGTAATTGTATTATTCTCATGACAGTCTGGATTATTTGAGGTGGGACTAGAGGGGGATTTAACTTGATGCTTTAGAGTTGTAAAATAGATTGGATTCTGCCCAGGGTCTGGTCTGATCTGCTTTATATTTTGTATATTCCTCTCATATTTTAATGCTCCACAAGACTAAATATCAGGAGTGAAACCCCGGCTCCATTGAAATTAATGGCAAAATTCTCACTGGCGTCAATGGAGCCAGGCTTTCAACCCAGATGAGAAGAAACTTTTCATGTTAAGGTTTTGGTAGAAGGTTTCAGTCACATTGTAGATAGTACAAGTTCTGATATTTTAATTGAAATGTTTGTGACTTGAAAAGGAAAGTAACTTCTCCTCATTGAGATAAGAAAATAAATCAGATATATAATAGTCCTTTTAAAATCTCTTCAGGGTTAAAGTGTTAACTTTTCAGGACTGGAACCATGTTGTCTTGTACTTATGAAGACCCATGCACACCTATGGCATTGCCAAAATAATTAAAAAATACAATTCTCTATATAGTTTACATATTAGCCTGTAGAGGGCAGAGCATGTTCAGTAAATAACTGGCATTTACATTGTAATTCTTAATGAGAATTATTGAAACTTGTGGATAGAGGGTGAACTGTACATGTATTTTTAATGTGAATAGCTCCAATTAAATTCTTCCACAAGTGTTAAAAGTTAGGTGAGGAGAAATTATGATAAATTTGAAGTGAATTTACAAGGGCAATTTGAGTTAATTTCAAGTCTTGGGTTATCCACATGTATTCACAATGTTGCAGAATTTAAAAAACCTTAATATTTGAAGTACAAATGATATACTCAATTACAAATTTAGGGGAAAAGTTTCTGTTAGAAACATCCTTTGATATGGCGGACAGTTGTCCAGAATGTTGAGTGAACAAATACATTCTTTGTTTTCTGAAAGTCTAATTGACTGGATAGTTTGGAGAGACCATGGGTTTGTGCAGGGTAATGCAGTTTTTATTATGAATGCTCTGCCATTTTTCCTCCCAGTGTTCCTTCTCGGAAAGCCCAACTATTTAAACTTTCAGAATGATTGCTTAGAAAATAGGTGTGTCTAACAAGATATTTTAACTTTCATTTAGAAATCTTAGTGGATTTTAAGTGAAAAGAAATGAGCCAAACAAAAGTTAAATGCTCTCAGCTTCTTCTACATGAGAATTTTTTAATGAAAAAACATAATATGCCACTAAACATCCCTTGTAGTCAGCCTGCTTGGATAAGGAGATGCTCCTTATTTCCCTCATATTATTTTTCTTCCTCTGTGTTTTTAATTCATTTTTTCCAATTTATGGCTATTATAGCAATTACAGAATGCATCCGATGAAATGAGCTGTAGCTCACGAAAGCTTATGCTCAAATAAATTTGTTAGCCTCTAAGGTGCCACAAGTCCTCCTTTTCTAATTACAAAATAGTTATTGTTATCAAAAGTTTGTCATGCCTAAAGAGAAGTGCGAGGTTTATTGTTATCATGGTTGTCATCTCCTTTGTATACAATATTTTTTTTACCTCAAATAGGCGTAATACAAAATCTGAGTTATAAACCTCTTTCGTAGTTTCATAGAGTTGAAGGCCAGAAGGGACTATTAGATAATTGAGTACGACCTCCTGCATAACACAGGCCATTGTTTCACCTATTTACCCCTCTACTGAGCCCCCAGTAACTTGTTTGGCTAACACTTATCTTGTAGCTCACGAAAGCTTATGCTTTAATAAATTTGTTAGTCTCTAGGGTGCCACAAGTACTCCTTTTCTTTTTACGGATACAGACTAACACGGCTGCTAATCTGAAACTTATCTTCCAGAAAGGCATCCAGTTTTGATGTGAAGACAGTAAGAAGTGGATTGACACACAGCTGAAGCTTGTGTTTGACATCGTATGATTTGAGGCTAAAGGCACTGAGAATGAGTCCAATTAGCAAAAGAATATGCATAAACAGTCTGGGGTGCAGACTTAGAGAGGACATGATAACTGTTCTCAAGTACTTGTAAAAGGTTGTTACAAGGAGGAGGGAGAAAAATTATTCTCCTTAACCCCTGAGGCTAGGGCAAGTTGCAATGGGCTTAAATTGTGGCAAGGGTGGTTAAGCACTGGAACAAATTGCCCAGGGAGGTTGTGGAATCTCCATCATTGGAGATTTTTAAGAGCAGGTTAGACAAACACCTGTCGGGGATCATCTAGATAATACTTAGTCCTGCCAGGGGACTGGACTAGATGCTCTCTCAAGGTCCCTTCCAGTCCTATGATTCAGTGCACCTAGGGCACTAGGAGCTGTTAATGGGCTTGACACTGGCAAAGTGCCTCAGCTGGGCAATTCATGGAGCTGATGAACCATTAATGCAGAGGTGAGGGAAAGACATTAACAAGGTTGTACCAGGAGCCATTAGTGAATATATATCCTGCAACATTTTTAATTCTTATGATGTGAGGCCAGAAGAGATCATCATCCATCCCTTTGGCTAAATTTCACAGTAGCTTGCAGATTGCTTTGATGTGGCTGAAGACCAGCTATGGAACCCGTTCTCGGATCATCACATATGATCTCTGACACAAAATCTAGACTCTGTGGGAACTTTTGCTTAACTATGCTGAAGGACGTCTGCCTCCCAGAACTTACATGCCCACTTATCAGACTTGTAGACTGCCTTGGGGAAAGGCCAGACAATATCTCATGCATTTTGTGCATGACTTTACTTCTCAAGGCATCATCCTTGAATAGTTCTCATATCCAGACATATCTTTCTCTGTTCCAGGATAATCAGGACTGTCCAAGAGAGGCATGCAAAATGTTGTCTTCAGCTGGTTTCTCAGACTTTTTTTTTTTAAGAACAAAACCAGACTGACAAATGGAAACAAAAACAGGATCTTGAAAGGAAACTTATCTGTGAAGTCCTAGACAAGGCACACAGAGGGTATTTGAAGCATAGCAGCTTTGAAGATCTGAGAAAAGGCAGCTTTAAAAAAAAAAACCAAAAACAGTAGTGGCCAAGATATGAGCAAAACTTAACTGAATAGCAAAACATTTTTTGAGGGTTGGAGTAGTTTATCATAATAACCACAGGGCAAAGACCTGGGAACTGCTGAGTTCTAAATCTGGCTTTGTCACAGACTCGCTTTGTGCCCTTGGGTGAGTCACTCAACCTCTGTGCGTTCGCACACCCAATTTACAAGAGGAGACATCTACATAGCTTACAGTAGAAACGCAGAGTTAAAAACATCTTGGGAGTAGTAGGTTGTTCATAACTCTGAACAAAATGTTATGGTTGTTCTTTCAAAGTATACAACCGAACACTGACTTAATACAGCTTTGAACCTTTACTATGCAGTAGTAAAACACTGCTTTAAACCATCTTAATCTAATTGAAACAAGCACAGAAACAGTTGCCTTACCTTGTCAAATTGTTTTATTAAACTTTTCTTTTATTTTTTTTAGTAGTTTACGTTTAACACAATACTGGACTGTATTTGCTTCTTTTGGTCTCTGCTACTGCCTGATTGCATTCTTCTGGTTCCAAATGAAGTGTGTGGTTGACTGGTTAGTTCATAACTCTGAGTTTGTACTGTAGTATTTTTTTAAAGCATATGCAGTGCTGCCCAAAGGCCCTGTGCAGGATTGGGGCCTATTGTACTAGGCAGCCTACAAACATATACAAAGATGCAATCCCTGCCCTGAAGAAGCATCTTTCAACCTTCTGACAGGGCTGTTGCAAGGAATTTTTTTTTTTTTTTTTTTTGTAAATTGCCATAAACTTCCTAATAGTGGTAACTTTAATGGAAAAGCCGTAAGTTGTACTAACAATCCTAAAGAAAGATGATTGAGGCAAGAGTTATTCTTACCAGTGTGGGCTGGCACATACCACTTCCAGTGGAACTGCCTAAAGGCTCTGAATGTTAAGGTTTAAGGATTTCAGTCTCAGAAGCACTGCTCCAAGACTTGGGAGTCTCTTCTAATGCTAACTTAGGAGAACTAAATTGCTTTGGTCATACTTTGGCTGCCTGCTGCTAAGTTTCAGTGTCTAGGTGTGGTGACCGTGTAATATGAGTGTTTAGACCACAGCAAGATTTAAATTAAGGATTGTAGAAAGGAGGCAGTGTGTTTCCTCAGTAGTCTTTTAAAGAGAGAGTTTCAGTCTTTGAATTGCGATTTTACTCTACTGCTCTCAATCTCTGGAAAACAAACCTCCTGTGTGGATCTTTTCTTTTTAACGGTTCTAATAAAAAAGGCTTTTACATTTGTCCCATCAGGAGCACATTTAAACACAGAAGTACTTACAAGGCTATTGATAGTCCCTTATGGAGAAGAAAGCGCTTAACCCATCCTTGCTTCTCTGTCTATTACATAAGAACGGCCATAATTGGTCAGATCAATTGTCCATTTAGCTCAGTATCCTGTCTTCTGACCGTGGTGCCCCAGAGGGAATGAACAGAACAGGTAATCATCAAGTGATCCATCCCCTGTCATCCATTACCAGCTTCTGACAGACAGAGGCTAGGGACACCATCCCTAACCGTCTTGGCTAATAGCCATTGATGGACCTATCCTCCATGAATTTATTTAGTTCTTTTTTGAACTTTGTTATAGTTTTGGTCTTCACTACATCCTCTGGCAAAGAGTTCCACAGGTTGACTGTGCATTGTGTGAAGAAGTACTTCCTTTTATTTGTTTTAGACCTGCTGCCTTTTAATTTCATTTGGTGACCCCTAGATCTTGTGTCATGAGAAGGAGTAAATAACACTTATTTACTTTCTCCACACCAGTCTTGATTTTATAGACCTCTATCATATCCCCCTTTAGTTGTCTCTTTTCCAAGCTGAAATGTCCCAGTTTTATTAATCTTTCCTAATACGGAAGCTGTTCCATACCCCTATTCTGGCACAAGTTAACCATTTTTGGATGGGAAAGGAATCATTGAACTGGTTACCATTTTTTTTGCTGAGATTATCTAGTTGCTCTTATTATTTTTATGTATTGCTCCTTCTGATGAATTTAACTGGGACTGAGATAGAGGAAAAAAGTATTCTCACATATGCCTTGCGCCATAATTAAATCTCAGCAAAGACACTGTGCATTTTTGCATGCTCTGTGTTCTCTGAAAAGACAGTACTAACAACAACTGCAGAGTAAACAGTGCTGCAGGGAGCAGGAGACTTCATCAGCTGTTTATGCTCAGAAACATCTTTGATTATGAACTTTGAAATTGTTAGTGGTGATTAATATTCATAAGCAGTTATTTAACTGAGCACGCTACTATTTTGCTTTGGGTAATAAGGCAACAACGAGACGTTTTGGGATTAAAAAAAAATCAAATCTGAATATTGACATTGTCAGGATATTTTTCTCCAGCAACCAAATTCTATTCCTGTTAAATCGTACATCTGAGAAACCTGACAAAGCATTGCATCAACTACTGTTTCGGGTCTGCTCATTTATGCAGTAAACTAATTCTAATTCTCTGCTCCTCTGTTCCTTCTGCATATGTATGATAAACACAATTACATAACATTAGCCTGGTTACTTCTGATACACACATGCAGGTGGCTCGTTCTTGGGGTCAGATCATCAGTGGGTATAAATCTCCATTGCTTCTTTGAAAAAGGACTCATTTTTTAAAACCTGTTTTTCTTTAAGCCTCATTCTACATTTACCTATAGTACTTAACTGCTTTTCTTAGCTGAGAGTTAGTTTATCATTTTAGCATAGGATATGTTCTCTGTGGACTACAGCCCAAAGGCGGCATGCGAGCTGATTTTCAGGGGCACTCACACTGCCCGAGTCCTGGCCACCGCTCCAGGGGGCTCTGCATTTTAATTTCATTTTAAATGAAGCTTCTTAAACATTTAAAAAATGTTTTTACTTATTTACTTTACGTACAACAATAGTTTAATTATATATTATAGACTTCTAGGAAGAGACCTTCTAAAAACGTTAAAATGTATGACTGGCACGCGAAATCGTAAATTAAAGTGAATAAATGAAGACTCGGAACACCACTTCTGAAAGTTTGCCGACCCCTTAGCTAGTATCTGAGTGAGTCTTACTAGAATCAATCTCTCTACGTACTGTTTTATAGTAGGTGTCCCAGAGAACAGGTGAGCAGTATTCAGTGATTATAAAGAGCTTTAAATGTTCATAACCCTGAAATAACCTAAACTAGTTAATCCTTACAACACCCTATGAGGATATATGTAGTAGTAACTATATTTTATACATGGGTAAGATGAGGCAGAGGGAGGTTAAAAAACTTGCCCAGGGGTACGAACGATGTCAGTAACAGAGCTGAGAAAAGAACTCAGGATTCCTGGTTGTCCGTTCCATGCTTGATCCAGGTTTCAGAGTAGCAGCCGTAAAAAGAAAAGGAGTACTTGTGGCACCTTAGAGACTACAGCTCACAAAAGCTTATGCGCTAATAAATTTGTTAGTCTCTAAGGTGCCAAAAGACCTCCTTTTCTTTTTATGCTTGATCCGGAAAGTCTACATGAACAGTGCACATTTATTATACCATACTGAGTACAGTATTTGCAGTTGCTTGTATTGAATCAGCGTCACAATCTCGATTTCAGCAATGGGATGGGCGAGGGTGTGGTGATCACGTTACTGGGGAGAGGAGAGTGGGAATTTGCAGGAGAATCTGTCCTTGGTGTTAACATTGAGGTATTGGAGAGTGTTTACTCTTCAGTGATTTAGGGTTTTCAAAATTCTTCTTAAGACCAAACATCAAGTAAAAATCACGTTCTTGGGCCCCGTTTCCTGCACTGATGGTGAATTTTGTCAGATTTACTTTGGACAAATTGCACTCCATGATAACCAGTTAGTGCTGAGAAAGCAGATAGGCAAAAACTCTTATCGTCCTGACAAGTGATTGCATTTTAGTTGAAACTTAACAGAAGCTGTGTTGATGTGTTGAGTTTACACCTTGCAGTAATAATACACGCTTTGATCTGATCTGAGAGTGATTTTATAACTTTCAAATGGTTCTTTGGCAGAGAGCCAGCCACATTATCATTTTTTATTCACTTTCTTTTTTCTTCCCCTGTAGCTAGTCTGCTTTTTTTAATATTGTTTTAAGGAATATGTATTCCATTCCTAGGGATATTCTTTAAAGTTCTACATCTCAGTCCATTAGAGGGGTCCATAAAACAATCACAGCAGCAAATGTTCAGTAACTAATCAAAACCACTAAAGCTAACCACAACAATACTTCAGCCCTGTTTAAATAATAAATCGTGCTTTGCTGTGCCATATCTACTATCTCATCAGGAAAGAGCTAATTAGATTCTTTATTTTAAAGTAAACATTGTCAGTTTCATTGAGGGGTGGAAGCAATGGGAGTGAAGATGACACATGCTTTGCCCTCAGCGCTGGCAAACCAATACAAAAAAATCGGTGTGTTGCTGTTTAAAACTGTTAGTTCCTAAAGTTGCTGATATATTTGAAAAGGAAAACATTGCTAGGGCCTTGTCAGGCAAAGAATAAAGGAATTCATGGCCTGACACGTAGCATATCCCTACCCATTGGTTCGTTGTAAGTCTCCCAGGTAGTTACACTTACCTGAAATCTTACTTTTCATGCGAGTTTGATCTGGAAGCTAAAAGTACAAGGCTGAACTCCAGAACTTGAAGACTTGCTAAAGTCTGCTGCAGTTTCCACAGTATGCATCTGATGAAGTGAGCTGTAGCTCACGAAAGCTCATGCTCAAATAAATTGGTTAGTCTCTAAGGTGCCACAAGTACTCCTTTTCTGTTTATGAACTGTTAGTTAAGGGTGATCTTTGTGTGTGGGGGGGTAACTATCCTTTTCCTTTTACACCTTCACTGAGAATTTAGCACTACCCCATGCTGCTCTATTCTGGCTGGGAGGTGTCACCTGTAAGTGTTTGTGGACATGGCGAAATAGACAAGAATGGCAATTGCAGAATAGCTGTCCACTTTGGAAGTGATTTAAGCCAAGCTGCGAAAAGGAAATCAGTGCGGAATAAGTGTGCCCATCTTGGGATTTAATGAGGAATAGCTCTTGTGCTTTAAATTCACACCCAAGCTTGTTTCGCAATAGCTTCCCAGTGTGGACAAGCACTGAGAATGGGAAGATCGCTTATTTTCCTTGTCTTTTCAATCTGTGGTCTCTCTCAACCTACCAAGGAGGAGGATTGTTAGTGTCAGTTGTGTGAGTTTTTTTTAGTTTAGCTGGACACTTTCCAACTGTGGAACTGAGCAGAAATCTCCAACCTGTTTCAGACCATAGAGCAGTGACTAGTCATCTGATGGTTAACACATTTAGGTCATCAGTGACCTGGTTTTGATCCTGCTACATAGGGGTGGTAGGCTCTGTATCCCATTACCCGAGCCATCCAGTTCCCACCTCCCCCAACAGGTGCTCTTTTTAGAAGGGCTGTAGTTTGCCTAATCAGGTCAGTTGCGCAGCTGTTGGTATGCACAAATGAAATTGGCCTGCCCCTGCACTAGCCTTGTGAGCAGATGAAAATGACTGTGCTTAAAGGGAATTTAAACTACGTGGGTTGTTAAATTTAATGTGCGTTGTGAACAGACATTTGTTTCTTAACCTCCCTCTTTTTTATTGTCACATTAAGCAGAGAGTACAGAGATGGATAATTCTGTGTAATAGAGGCAGTTCTACAGAATAATAGAAAAATGCACTTGCTTTCATGTAAACCACACCAAAAGGAAAGGGTTTTTTTGAGGGCCCCCCACCTTGGCCCCAGGCCAATTTTCAGAGGTCCTGCTGGAGTGTCGCTTACGCTTTGATGTGGTTTCTAACGTGTGCCTCTTCATTGGGCTCCCTACAGATGCCTTTATGTGAAACAGAACATTAAAATCCCAATGTGCCTCTGATGCAGGTCATTTTTCTTCCTTTATGTGCAATGTCAAACATACTGTCCAGCTTTCTCCCAGCCAGAGCCTGGGACGGCAGTGTGTTCACACGTGTGCATGTGTGTGTAAGGTGCAGGCAGCAATGGAGCTCCTTGGCAGTTAAACTCACACTTCTCCATAGCAGCTTCCTCTGGGCCTCTCCCTGCTTTTCTCTCGCGCAAGGTGAAACTGAAACCTTGGTGACTTCACCCAAGTCTTCAGAAAATTTGATATTTCTCACTTACAGGTCACTTCAGTACAATTTGTGTCTTGCCAAGATTAAAAAAAAAACCCCACAGACACACAAAGCAAATCTTTTTTTTTTTTTCTGGCATGTACTTTATAGAGCTCGAGTGTAACTTCTAGATTACAGATCTAAGAGAATCTGTTTCTTTTAGCATTGTGAACTAATTCTCAACTTCATTGTCGCGTTTCTGTAAGAATGTCTTTAACATAGCTGAAATGCAAGCTAACATAGCATCAGATCAGTGTTTTAGCAAGACTGAGCACTGTAGCAGTACAGGAATGTACTTCAAAGTGATCAGCTATGGCTGTGTTGCTTTCGTTAGGTGTAATGTATGTGGTGGTTTTTGTTTTTTGGTGTAAGTGAAGGAAGTAAGAGTTAGTCCTTTAGGAAATGTAGCACTGAACAGCGTTTTATTTTTATGATCGGAGACTTGTGTGTAATTCATAAAAGCATACAGCTGCTTCTTACATGAGGAGATGCTCTTAGTCATTATGGGAATCTCTCTAACTGCCTTTCGTGGATCTGCAGTGGTAGAATAGAGAATACAAGGAGAAATTCTTTTTAATAAAGATGAGCCTGGACTAAAACCACATTAAGAACCTCAGAGCTGGGTTCGGATCTGAATTCATTGCTGAAATTCCTTTTTCTCTAGTAGGCTGAATCCAAACAACCTGCACTTCAGGAAAGTTTGGGTTTGAATCTCGGCTTAGAACTTCCAGGTTTGGGAATAATCAGGTCTGGGGGGGTTTGCCCCTCCTGTTAGAGAGACATTGTTTGGTTGTAGGATTTTGGTTCAGACCTGTCTAGTGTTCACTAATTAACAAATATACTTTTGCACTTATTAGCAGAAACAAACATAATTACCTGCACTCTGTCCAAATAAAGGTAAGTCACCTACGAGTGGTGCACGGTGGGAGGGAGTATCACCTGATCTCTGTTCGGAGAGATTTTGGGTAATATGGCCTCTCTTGCTATTAATTCTGTATTTCAGCTTAATATGCTAAAACCTATTGAATACTTTTAAAGCTTAGAGGGTGGAAGTGCAGACTCATTTACCTTCAGCATGCTCACTCCACTGAGTTATTTTTTTCCCCTCTCATTTGACCAATGTCACTAATTTATTTCCTATACAATTTTTCTTTGAACTGCCCATTTTAGGATCTTTTAAAGACTAACGTTTCATGGGAAATTTTGTATTAGGAGAAAATTTTGCTTATACTCTTTTTAAAAAGGGTAAGAGGGAAAATGATTCTATAAATCTGGGAGATTTTCATAGAAACCTTAGGCTTCAATTTGGTATCATTTACATTCAGTTCACTTTAGCACTTCAAAAAAAGAAAAGGAGTACTTGTGGCACCTTAGAGACTAACCAATTTATTTGAGCATAAGCTTTTGTGAGCTACAGCTCACTTCATCGGATGCATACTGTGGAAAGTATAGAAGAACTTTTTATACACAGAAAGCATGAAAAAATGGGTGTTTACCAGTACAAAAGGTTTTCTCTCCCCCCACCCCACTCTCCTGCTGGTAATAGCTTATCTAAAGTGATCACTCTCCTTACAATGTGTATGATAATCAAGGTGGGCCATTTCCAGCACAAATCCAGGATTTAACAAGAACATCGGGGGGGGGGGGGGGAAGGAGGAAAAAACAAGGGGAAATAGGTTACCTTGCATAATGACTTAACCACTCCCAGTCTCTATTCAAGCCTAAGTTAATTGTATCCAATTTGCAAATGAATTCCAATTCAACAGCCTCTCGCTGGAGTCTGGTTTTGAAGTTTTTTTGTTGTAATATCGCAACTTTCATGTCTGTAATCGCGTGACCAGAGAGATTGAAGTGTTCTCCGACTGGTTTATGAATGTTATAATTCTTGACATCTGATTTGTGTCCATTTATTCTTTTACGTAGAGACTGTCCAGTTTGACCAGTGTACATGGCAGAGGGGCATTGCTGGCACATGATGGCATATATCACATTGGTGGATGTGCAGGTGAACGAGCCTCTGATAGTGTGGCTGATGTTATTAGGCCCTGTGATGGTGTCCCCTGAATAGATATGTGGGCACAGTTGGCAACGGGCTTTGTTGCAAGGATAGGTTCCTGGGTTAGTGGTTCTGTTGTGTGGTATGTGGTTGCTGGTGAGTATTTGCTTCAGGTTGGGGGGCTGTCTGTAGGCAAGGACTGGCCTGTCTCCCAAGATTTGTGAGAGTGTTGGGTCATCCTTCAGGATAGGTTGTAGATCCTTAATAATGCATTGGAGGGGTTTCAGTTGGGGGCTGAAGGTGACGGCTAGTGGCGTTCTGTTATTTTCTTTGTTAGGCCTGTCCTGTAGTAGGTGACTTCTGGGAACTCTTCTGGCTCTATCAATCTGTTTCTTCACTTCCGCAGGTGGGTATTATAGTTGTAAGAATGCTTGATAGAGATCTTTTAGGTGTTTGTCTCTGTCTGAGGACTTCATTCACTTCAGATGAGTTGCTTTGGCTTGAATCAGAGTATCTGAAAGCAGAAACAAGTCCAGGATTGAACGTTGGAAAGAACAAAAGCATAGTCCCCTTTTTGATTCCTAATCCTTGGTATATGACGTTGCAATAGGTTTATATGGAGTAGAGCTTCTAGTAAAGTAGAGACTCTGTGCAGAATTTGCCTCTCTGTTTCCCAGTTGTTCATCCTGTTTGAAGTGTCACAATCACCAGGAGGATTTCTCTTGTGCAATGCTAATGGACAGATTTTTGCCTGGGACAGTCTTGCTAAAATCTGTCCTTGAGCCTCACTCTTAGGTCTCTTTGGAATGGTCTCTGTGCTGTTTGTTGCTCATCTCAGCCCAATCATTATTTTCTCTTCTCATTGAAGCTTAACCTAATTATTTTTTTCTGCTGCTTTCCAACCACTAGAGGTCAAGATTGTGCTACTGCACAGTACAATAAGTAGCTCCCAGGCATTTAGCATTTAACTCCATCGTTCTACTTTCTTAGGCAATGACGTCCAGTGCCAACTGTGATTTTTTTTTTAAAATCCTTTGATTTAAACAGTTGCATTTATCTATTAAGAATGAGTAGATTGTGTTACATGTATGTACATCATAAAAGTATGTTAGTCTCGTGACGTAAAGCAGATCTTGGGGTATTTTGTGCATCAAATATAAAGTGATGTAGCATGCGAATATATGGGCTTCAAAGAGCCTTATCTCTGTAATATGGATAAAATAACCGTATTCTGTCTGCTGCAAATTTCTGCACAACCAGGCTTTAAAAAGGAGCTGACATTAAAGAGACTCTGTCAAAATAAAAATCATACTTTAAAAATACATTCCTTACTTGTTATACTGACACCTTAGATGTTTAAAAGCAAAATCTTTAACCACTCTAATTTGCTTTTCACTATTTATATAGTTTGTTTGTTTGCCTGATTTTTCCTTCAGTTTGGGCAGTGGCAATAGATTAAATTAATCTTTTGGTTTCTAATCCGGTTCTCTTCCGTGTTTTTCACAGTATCACACAGCTGCAATGCCTAGTGTTGCAAACCGTGCAAAAGAAAGTTTACATCCATGCACTCTTTTACAAAATGCATTCATTAAAGCATATGCCTTCAGATTTGGATTTTGGAAACCTTTTGTTCTCTCCCCCCATTACGGAAACGTATATAATCAACATGTGCCCTTTCCCTTCTAATGGGTCTTGCATTAATGTAGAGTGCATATCACTCTTGCTCTCGCTAACAACCGAAACCTTGGTTCTGTAGTCCTCTGTCTCCAAAGTTTGTGTATTGAGTTACTCAAAATAAATAAGAGTGCTCTATGTGTATCCTGCCCATGCGTGATGTGTTGCCAGTGGGATTTTCACTGGTGCAGAGATGCAGTTAAATACATAGGTGTCTGTTGAAATTAAATCTGGCACAGGGAGTCAGTGCAGGTATGAGGTGAATCTGTTTTTGAAAGGGGGAAAACCTACACTTAAAAAAACCCACAAACAAAAACTCTTTTGGGAAGGACATTCTGGAGAATCCAGTGTATCCCAACAGGGTTTTCATGTTTAGGCAATACTTGATATAGTTCTACTTGTAGCAAGATATCAGTCCACATCTATAGCATCAGCTCTTCTACTGCTGGGCAGGCATTTTTTTTGTGGCAGATTAAACGGGGCTTTGCAGTTGTGTATAGGACAGCGTAACACCTATGTATAATCCCAGTTTTGAATTTAAGCCCTCTTACAACATACTTTGGCATTTGGGGCTAAGCAATTTACCTGTCTCTCACAGATACTATGCTCACTAATAAAAAGAAAATCCACACCCAGTTTCAGGTTAGTAGATGTGTGCTTTTTTTTGCATAACATCCTTCCCTAGAAACAAACCTTTGGTTGTAACACTTCCTACAGATCAAGATCATAGAATCATATAGCAATTTTCCTGTGAAGGGATCTCTACTGGTTCATCCATTCCAGTACTGAATCCTGGTTATTATCTCACTGAGAGAATTCCAGTTGGGTACCTTTACAGATCATGTAAATTAACAGTGCACAATTACATTCTCCTGGGGTACCACAAAAATGCTTTCAGGAATCTCTGGGGTCCAGATGTGGAGGGCTTTCTGTTCACATGGGTTGAATAGAGGAACATATCCAACAGTTAAGTCAGCCCTTTAATTTATCCTGTGACAGTCACCACATGGCCTGTGGTCTAATATCTCTCCATTGGTGTTATAAATAGATCAATATGGCAGCATGATGGGTTTGGAATTGTGATTTGTGAACGGTCATGATATTGTTTGCATTAATACATAATCACCTGAATGGTTTTGAAATGAGTCTTCTGGTGTTTGGAATATCTAGGTTAGAAAATATGTTAAATAAATTGTCAGTTCCATCATGTGTGTGTGGGTTTTTGTTTTGTTTTTTGTCTCATATTTGTAGCATTTTCTGAACGATTACATCTTTTCATCCAAACTAATAAATCATTGAATGTCATCATAACTTTTAAATCTGCTTTTGTTCTAGGCCCAGCAGCAAAGAAACCTGGATAATATCGTATCTCAGCATCCCAGGATAGGTGGTGGAAAGAAATACAAGAAAGATGTCTGTGCAAGCTCAGATCTGGAGGTGAAAAACACTAGCCCCATGTCTGAACAGGATTCGGGGATCCTGGATGTTGAAGATGAGGATGATGATGAAGAGGTACCCATATAATATAAAAACCAGGAGATTGGATGGCCCAGGGCATTGTAAATGGGACATTTCACATCCCAGTTTGTCAGCTCATATTTGCCCTACATTGGTTCGTATCATGGAAAGATGTTTAGTGGACTATATGAAATGAGTAGTTGGTTCTCAGTATGGTTCATAGTGAACTATGGACGACATCCCAACTGGCAATCTCTGCGGAGGGGACAAAAATTAAAATGAGAACAGAGTGAACTACCCTTTTCTGTACTAGGGATGGTTCCTCCAGTCCTTCACTTATTAGGAATCATAGTCTGATGTCTTACATAGCCATTTAAAATTTGAAAGAAGGAAAAAAGTCCATTAAACAGATACTGTGGCCTTTGTGGAATTGTGCTTTGATGTATATATTGGCTGACAATGAAAGCACATTTTCTGTGTTCAGAGGCTTAAATAACTTGATTATAAAGATTCTGTCTCATTAAAAACTTGAGCCACATAGTAGAATTTTCAGTGTTTTGGAATCTCTTGCTTCTTTTTTCTACCGATTAGGAGCCAAATTCTCTACTGGCGTAGCTCCGTTGAAGTTTAATCGTTATTGCCAGTAGATAAAATATAATGTGTCATATACAACCTTTCTGGCCCTTGCTCCTGGAATGCATAATCTCCCTTCCTGCTGTTGCTTCCCCACCCCTAAGTCCGTGCTTCCTTTTCACCAACTTGATGCCTTCTCCCCATGATCATCTTTCTCCAGCCTGTCCCTCTTTGGAACCTTACATTTATGTGTTCCCAATTAGTAATTTTAAAAATAAGGAATAAAAGCAAACTTAATTCGTTAAGGTTTGAGCCTTCAGAGTGGTTACAGATTATTTAGTGGAGGACTGCGAATGACCCAGTAAGTGATAAAATTGCAAACTTTATTTACTATAAAGTAGGTAGTTAAGCAAACAGGCATTACAAACTAACCATACACTGCACTGGTACTCATATTCTGAGATGAAATGATGCATTTAGGGGTGATCAGTCCCTAAATGAGGAGAATGGGTATAATCCTTTCTCTAAGGGATCTTGATGGTGGATGGGCATGCCTAATCTAAAATTAGCCTGCTGTCCTTTTTATAATCAATTATAATATTGCCCCTTAATTAGTTAACGTTGAATCCACCTTTTAGCATATCTGTATTTCTGTTATCATAATTAAATATTTTCGTTCTCATTGGCTGTTTAACATTAAACATAATCTTAATTAGTATCTGCGTAAATGCAGTACCAATTACTATCAATATAGATAGCATTTTCCAAAATATTAACACTTCAGCTCACACTTGTATAAGCCAGATAGGACCAAAACATGTTTACAACATGACCTGGGGTTTGTTTATCTCCAGCTTGCTTTTAAATTGTCTCACTTCACTTTACTCACGTTTTACGAGGTCTCACGTGACTATTTGAAGCTTGCTTTTAGGAAATAATTTTTTGGGCCTACTCACATTTCTTTGCAAATATAAGCAAGCATCCTATCTACAGGCAGCCCCTTTTTCTACCTACTGTGCTGCAATCCTTTCATGCCAGCAGCCAGGAAGGAGAACAGAGCGTCAGCCCCTTCATAGCAGTGAGAAGATGGGGTAATACACTGATCTTCAAAGCTGTGGCAAGGCCCTCTGGTTTTTTTATGTTGCACCAATACTTGATCCTACAGCAAATTAGAAATTGGACAGAAGTTAAACATAAGGAGAATGAATAGGAAAGGTACATTTTTAGGAAATAAATACAAACCTGTAAATGTACTCATAATATTTGATTTCCCCCAACCTTTATGTTCTTGGGTAGTTGTCTGCATTCCATGCTGCCGTGGAACGTCCACTTGGCTGCAGAACAAGACGCCGGTGCCCTATAGAAAGTGGTTGGTATTGCTGAAGAATTTGAGACTAATGTGCCACAGTGCTACAAATACCTGCAAGTTGTAAATATCAAGGAGGGAGAGGAATTACTTAGGAAAGCAAAACTAGTATTATAATATCAGTAGACAGGGATGAAATTAAGGAAGAAGAAAATTTAGGCTGATCTTAGGAGAAACTTCCCAACAGTTCCATTTATTATGCAGTTGAATAGTCTCTCGGAGGAAGTGGTGGCAGATCCATTTGTTGGCAAAATAAACGGTAGGCTGGCAGAACACTAGTAAACTTACAGTAGGGAATAGTTTTGCATTGACTGAATGATGGATGACTGAAGAGATCTTTCATTTCTAGATTCTTAGTAAATAAGCTTTCGTTCCTGGTTTAATGATACCTTTTGGAAGATAGTTCGTTTAAATTGGCAACAGGACTAATGTCTTTGCAGAAACAAGATTCAGAGCATAAATGAGTAGTTGCTGTCCTTGGTGATGAAATGAGTAGTGAAACAGAAGTGTGTCCAGAGGGAGTGCTAATGAAAATGGCAGGGGCTAGGTGCCTTGTCAGAAGCAAGTGAAGAAATAAAGTTTATTCAGTTTGCGTAGAATCATAAAGCATGAATATAAAATGCAGCTCCTGTTTGTTGTTTCCTTACTAACTCTTTGGAGAGAGCAGTTCCTCAGGGGCAGGCAGAGGAAGTGTTTTTAACTATCCTAATCGGATTTCTTCCACTTGGAGAAAAAAAGCTCTTTGGAAAGGAAACAATAGTTTATTAGTGCAAATACCGCTGTTTTCATCTGGAAGGGAGCACAGTGAAATGCAACCATTAAATGTCTAGGAAATTGTATGTGAGTAAAATATTAAGAACATGTTTTTCAGTAAGGCCTTAAGCCTGCTTGCAGCTTTGGAGACAGTCACACTTGTTAGTCATTGAAAGCATCCCTAGCCTCTCCTCTTGAAGAGACCCCTCAGTTTTTCTTGTCTCCACACTCACAAGTAGGCAGAAATCAGACCACCTGCTGCCAAAGTTAGGGTATCCAGGATTCCAGATTGGATTTTCCAAATTCAAGTCAAACTAATTGGCTGTTTTTAGGGCTAAAAGCCCCAAGGGTGAATAAACAATGTTGGTTTGTTTTGTATGAAGCCACCATCTCGTTATGCACTCTGGTGGGTTGTCCCCACCTTGCTTCTTTAAAAGGAAGGAACCAAGGCAGCCAAGGAAATAGTCTTAAAGGAAGATTTTCTCCTCTTGCACTTTTCTTCCTCCACCCTGTGGAGTGCATAGGGGAGCTCTGCATCTTCTGCACCATATCACTTTCTCCCCAGAGGGACTGTTTTGGGCTTACCTTTCCCAGGGAAAAACAGAGCACCACTGACAAAGAAGCCAGGAGAAGTGTCAGACAGCCCTTTCCCATGCAGGGAACAGTAGGGTAAGGGCAGATAGATTAAAGGCCACTGAAACCCTCTGCAGCAGCAGCCCTGGTTCAGCACAAAAGCCAGTCCAGGACTTCTCTCTACTCTTTGGAAAGAGACCAAGCCGGCAGACACTGATTCAGCCTGGAGAAGGACAGTGAGAGGCCCTAGGACTCATCTCTAGCCATTCATCCATTTATCTTCACAATTAAACAGGAGTGTTTCCCCTTGGGCTTTCCTCAGTGGGGATCACCCTTCCCTTGCAAGTAGGCCTGGTGGCTAGGACATTTTGTGGTGGCGATTTATTCCTCAGAAACGTCCCATGTAGCTGACTCCTAATGTAGTGCTTCAGACCATCTGGGAATTACTCAGTCTGGGCTAGATTAGATATTCTTTACCCTTCTTGTTCTGAGTGGGCCCTTTCTGCTCCCACAGATCATTCTGACTCCCCACCCACATGGGGTGCTCAGTCCAAATAGAGCACATACCTCCCACCCAGCAAAATGCTAAGTAATGGCAGAGAGAGAAGTTAGTGCACAAGAGCCTCCCTTCAGTGATCAGATGTGTCCCAGTGTAGATTGGTGTTTATTCTCCTTTTTTCAGTTAGATAAGAGAGAGCTGTGCAGACCATATTCAAACAGGGCAAAGACCTCACACACCCTCTCCAAGAGGGTGCATAGTAAATTGGCTTTCTCCATTGAAGGCATGTCCTCTCCTCCCTGGGAAGGAGAGGACCCAGAGGCTCTATTCAAAGGATCTGGTGGCCAAAAAGAGAGGAAGGATGAGATCCCAGATCCTTTAATAGAGAAACAAATCTGGTATGTTTCCTCCCTGCATGCTAATGAGAAGCACAATATCAGGGCAGACTGGCTGAGCAGATGTGGGTTAGACTAAGGAGAATGGAGTCTTTATCCTAGAGTCGTAGAATCTGATCATTTAAATCTGCCCATGGATGACTTTGGATCTAAGGATGATAACAAGGTGGCAAAAAACCCTGAACTTCAGATTTTGTACTGGTGCCTGTCACCTTAGTGTCAGAGAACTTCCAGAAGAAGGAATCCAAATGCTGCATTGGTAGGCCCAAGGGATTATTCTGCTCGTACCCAGCATGCCTGGCTATGGGAATAAAAAATACAATGCTCCAAATAAATGTGTTGGCTTTAGTCAGCATTTTTGGAGCAGGCAGACTGAAAAAAAAAATCCTTGCATCTGAACATTAATAGTTCCTCCTGGAAGACTTCTCAATCAGCTGTGTCTGATCCAGAGAGCACCACTCTTTTTTCTAATTTGTCTCCATCAATAATTATGCAAAAGCCATGCTAATCTTTTGTGAGAGATATCTCTTTACTTCCAAAAAGAAAAGGAGGACTAGTGGCACCTTAGAGACTAACCCATTTATTTGAGAAAGCTCATGCTCAAATAAATGGGTTAGTCTCTAAGGTGCCACTAGTCCTCCTTTACTTTTTGCGAATCCAGACTAACACGGCTGCTGCTCTGAAACCCGTCGTTACTTCCAGTCAATCAGAGAGTCTTGCTGTCAGCATAACCTCAGCTGGTGGAATGTTTGAGTCTGAAGGACTCTCCGGTTAGCTCCAGTATCGCGCTGTTCATGCAGATAAGATGGTGCTTAGAATAGCTCCAGCCCTTATTACTAGGTTAAACTATGGCATGGTCTAGGTGTTCATAGGGCAACTGAAGTACACCTAGACCACACAAGAAGATGTAGTAAATCTGCATTATTGTGTAGTACCCCCAACATGGGGTTAAAAGCCTCAAACCATCAATATCCATCTGGATTAGGTGATACATGTCGCAGCTGTACAAAGCAAGAAGCGGAGTACCTCTATTAGCAATCAGAGCTTCGTCTTTAAGGCTAGTGAACTCATTCTGGGCCAAGAGAATCTATCCACTGTATGCAGAGAGATGTAGGGTGGCTGCCTATGAGTTTGCTAAATATTGTAAATGATATTTAAACCTCAGTGGATGTGGACTTTGAAGAGGTATATTGTAGATATAGTGCCTGAATGGAAGGTTATAAAAAAAGTAATCAAAGTAATAGGCTCCCCATCGGAAGTTCTCAAAAAGCAGTTCCTATCAACTCCAGAGTGAAAGATCAGTGGCTCTTTTATTACTGAGGTTCAGAAAAATGTATCCATACTTACATGAAAACTTTCTATCTACAAGTAGCAATATCCATAGATACAGCCAATTCTGGACAAGCTTGGGGCCAAAACAAAAAAGCAGAGCATTCCTTAGCTGTCACCTAAGTCAATGTATGTCTGTTTCAGAGCTAAGAATTTGTTATAAAGGTTAAGCCTGCTAGAATCCTGAGTCATAGAAGGTAACCCAAGTTAACCCAGATGGAAGGGTTTGGGCTGCTTACAGGGACTGACGGCTCTGCCTCCCCCCTCCCATCCTGCAAATGTGCTGAAGACCAGAATTAGAGTTTGTGGGCTTCACTGTTTGAAGAAAGGAAAATTTCAGGTTAAGGATGGGATGCACTTGCTGTTCATGAAAGTGGAGAAAGGAGATGAGGCTGAGGTGCTGATGGCAGAGTGTAGTGGCCTTTTTATTAAAAGGGGGCTTTAGGTTTCTTTCACTGCAAGCTTAGAAACATCTCTGCTGCTCCTCAAACCTCAGAAACACAAGCTTATCTATGAGAGTAAAACGAGTGCTACAAAGAGAGATTCCACACCGTAATCAGATATATGTTGGTTGTGGTATTGTTCTTCACTTCAGTGTCTAAAATACTCTTCATCTAGCTATTCAGGGGTGATTTTCAGTGATTGTTCATTTCCTTTTCCTGCCAGTATGTGGCATTCCATCACAAACTATATGTACCGAGCTTTGCTTTTGTATTGCAGTAAGTATTGTCAGAGCGGCAAGTTCGTAAGCAACATGAGGTAGTACAGACATCAGTCTCTAGGGCGTCTCTTGCCGACCTACCATAATTCCGGTAGGGTTTGTGTACAAAACTGTAATGGCCAGCGTCTTTTTGTGACGGGAGGCGGTGAAAGTTACGCAAGAAACTACCCAGGGAAACTAACGACTGCTAGGAGAGCAATAAATGTATTGTTCCAGTGCAGTAGAAAACAATGCAGATTGTTGGGCAGTGTTTTAAATTTGCCACAGTAGTTTGTTTCAAATACTTTGTACGTGCAAAAGCATACAGTGGACAGAGTCTGAAAAGAGTTCAAAAGGCTGGGTGGGTTATTTCATTCACCCTTAGAGTTGGAGCACTGTGTGGAGGGAACAGTCTGTTCTTTTCCTCATATTAAGTCAATCTCAGGTTAACACCCTGCACAAGAGGGTAAAGGATTTGAACACCTCCACAAGGATGTGTGTGGTTTTTAAAACAAATATTCTATAGAATTTGTGCATGATTGTCTGAAAATGCTTTAGATAAACAGTTTAAATCTTAATATAAGGTCTTGATCAGGGGTCTGCAGTTGTTCTAGAGCAATAGCTATTATATTGTGTATGTCTGGGCTTTAATATTTTTAAGGAAATACAGAGATTTTTTTAAAAAAAATTGTGGGGTGCTCTTGTAAGAGAACTCCTCTTGTGAATCAACTCCCCTTCTGCTTCCCCCAACCTGCACCTCTTCGTTAGCAAAATATTTCATTTGTGGACCACCAGCCATGGCTCCAAGGACTGCTAACAATCGAAGAAGAGTAATTATTTGTTGTTAAATTCTAATTCATGGGAAATCATTGGTTAATTTGGTCGTTATATGTTGCGAACAGGTGAAGTCCCCCCCGGCCCCTTCCCCCATTACTACTGTAGATTTATTACGGGAGCCCCATTGTGCTGAGCACTGTACAAACACATAGCAAGAGAAAGTTCTTGCCTGAGGAGTTTATGCTCTGTAGCCTGGTCTACACTTAAAACTTTGGTCAACATAGCTACAGTACTGGGGTATGAAAAATCCACCACTGTGCTGACTTAAACACCTGGTGGAGATGTGGCTAGGCCAGCAGAAGAATGCTTCTTTTGTCCTAGCTACCGTCGCTTCGGGAGGTGGAGTTACTACAGTGATAGGTCAGCCCCTTCTGTCACAGTGGTGTGCATAGAATCATAGAATATCAGGGTTGGAAGGGACCTCAGGAGGTTATCTAGTCCAACCCCCTGCTCAAAGCAGGGCCAATCCCCAACTAAATCATCCCAGCCAGGGCTTTGTCAAGCTTGACCTTAAAAACTTCTAAGGAAGGAGATTCCACCACCTCCCTAGGTAACCCATTCCAGTGCTTCACCACCCTCCTAGTGAAAAAGTTTTTCCTAATATCCAACCTAAACCTCCCCCATCTACACACTGGGGTTACGGTGGCATAGCTACAAAGCTGCTGCTGTAACCCCTGCAATGTAAATAAGCCCTAAGTCTACACTTGAAATCTAGTTAAGACATAACACGGTGAGGTAAGAAATGGAGATAATGGGGCTAGAGGGTAAGAGTGATAGGAGCACACGTTTACTTAGCTCCTGTGTACAATTAGTACATTTAGGTTTTGTTTTAAAAGATCAGAGCTAGCTATTGATATCGGTAATCCCACTCGACTGCCCGTTGCCTGTGATTGTACACGACTGACCTGAATAGATCCATAGGGTGAAGGTTGTGAATGCTGAACCTCACATTCATGCACAGTTTTCTACTGTCTCGTACTTTCTGCCTCTCCCATGTGTGCTTTCTCAGCCCTGCGGCAGGCTCAGTAAGCAGTTTTTAAAAAATGGCTCAACCTGTCCTTTAAGTGGGTTAAGTGTTGATGCCAGTCCTGGAGAAGTACCTTCCTGCTGGCCAGGTGCGGCACAGATCAAGTCAGTGACAGCTTCTGCCAACATGCCTCAACCCTTATCAAGGACCAACAGCTCATTTAGCAACCATGGCTGGTCACATCTTTTGCCTCTCTGCTGAGATGACTAACAAAGGATATGAAGACGGTATGTGTTTTTTAGAGAGATTGATGCTCGGAGTGCTGGGTGCAACATATGTTGAATTTTGCTGCTTTGGTCAGCTTGCACCTGCTTTAAAAATCAAACACTGAACAGTACTTACTAGCTATTGAAATTCATTATAACTGAAATCCTCAGCATGCAGTCTATAGTATGTCTGTATATTCCCACACACTATGTACTTTATTTGTAGCCAGTTGCTTTGTAGATTATATGTTGATCCTCTTGTTTTCCATTTCATGTCTTTGTAGGTGCCTGGTGCCCAGGATTTGGTGGATTTCTCGCCCGTGTACCGATGCTTGCACATATATTCTGTACTGGTAAGTAGGTCTACGATGGTGTTTTCATTGTACAGTTTGTACAAATGGCACGGAAGTTTACCCTGATTTTGAATGGCAAGATTAGGTGCAGCTCCTTATATCTATGTAGACAGTCTTGGAAAGAACCTGTTGCATAACAAGTATTAGTGTCTGCTTATGTTCACCTTGAGAGAAAATGCAGTATCTAGTAAAATTAGAATCTCAGCAGCATGTGACAAAGGGAAGCAAGGGCAACATTGGGAGCCCACAGTAGAGGAAGGGCTTTGAGTAAAAACCAAACAGCTATTTTATATTGGCAGACTGCAAAGATATATAAACCATTTTCTTCAGCCACAACAGCTTTGAGGTTTATAAGGAGCCAAATACAATTTCTAGCTTAAATATATTTCCCTAAAATAATTCTTCTTTAATCAAAATAACTGTTATATCAATGCAAAATAATGTATTGAGTAATCAAGAAAGACAGCAGTTTTAGGTGGTGGTGGTTGTTTATTGCACCTTCCTTCTTTTGAAGACTGGAGAATTTCCAATCTTTAAAATCATATGGTATGTAACTAAATCCACAGTTTTACTGTCTTGGCTCAAGCTTTCTAGAAGTCGGACTTTTGCCATTTTATCTGCCCTGAAAAACATCAAGATATGTTTACATGGCTATGTAAGTGATAAGACCATTTTCTGCTGCATTTTAGTCAGTTCTTGATCACTGTTGTATATTAAGAGAAAAATAATCATGTGACCCTGATCATCAGTTACACACAATGGTGGAAACCTTCCCACAATAGCAAAAATGTTACCTACCACATTGGCACTCCTACTTACCCAAATATTTCCCTCCAAAAAAAAACAAAAAAAACCACAAAGATAAAAATTTGTAACTAACAAACAAATCAGTCAACCAGCCAGCAAAACCAAGAGCTTTTATTTTGAAAACGGAGACGAACCAGAGACTTTGAAGTCCACTAGGGAATTTGCGATCATCTTTGCTTGGAAGGCACTGAGGTACTGAGGTGATGTTTGGCAGTATAAAGCCCCAAGATAGATAGATCATCAGCAACTTTAGAGCCCGTTAATTTTCTGTCCACATTTGAGATGATGGATCTAGAATTCTAAATACTTGCTTTGTTTAGAAAGGTGGGTCCACTTAAAATCCAATAAAATTCACCTCTAGTTTTGGTAGGTTGCTAGACAAAATGTGGTTTTCCAGGCCTTCCAGTATATTGATAAAAAGTTACTCCCTTCAATATGAGCAGAGAAAATGACCTTTGTGGGTGACGCTTCAGCCATTACTCCCTTGTGTCATAATTTTTAGACTGCTGCAGTAATTCATCTGAGCCTTTCAAACTGGAAATCCAAAGACCTATTTGTCTGCAGCTGTTCTTTAATGACAGTAACCCACAGTTGCTGAAGAAAGGTCTTCAGCTTTCTCGGCCACAGGAGAACCCTCTAAAGTCAAGCCAGCACATAAGAAGAGTGCATGGTTTCTGCATGTAATCGAGCAGCTTTGCCTCCCTTGCAGCTGTGGAGACAGACCTAACAGAGTTGTTTCTTTTATGGTACATCTAAAGCCAGTCCTGCCCCCCCCCCCCCCCCCAGCAATACCTACACATGAATTTGCTAAAGGAAAGAAATCATCATAAAAATGCAAATATAACCTTTTTGTCTTCATCTGTTAGTAATTATATAGCTTTGGCTACAATGCCATGATACTTCATTGGCATTAGAAAGTTAACCTACCCAGAATGTGTTATATTTTGAGTGTACTCTGTCTTGGACAAAGACAAAATACTACATGTTGGATACCTGCTTCAGGGAGTGTGCGAGTGTGCTTACCATTGTCTGAACCCCTTGGTACATTTCAAAGTGTCATTTGATTTGGAAAAACTTCAGTTGTACATAGGTGTATATGTATATTTAATTTAAAGCAAAATCAGAGGCTCTGTTCTCATAGCTTTGCATATCATTGTTTAATAGAAGGCTGTATGTAATGCTATTACGTAAAGGGTGAAAACAGGACATTAGTTTTTTGCATCAGTGTGTGTTCAGAGTATTGCAGTCTGTAGTGCATATTTATCTTCTAGACTGACATTATATTCTGGTTTACGTAATGGTGCTTTTACTGTTCATCCTTTGTCATATATAGAACATGGCTGTATATTCCCCTATTGTATGCTAGAGAAATGCTACTTCTATAAACAGATTCCAGGCTAACGCTCCACGCCACTGTTTGATTGCTTTCGGCTGCAGCTGGAAGTAAACCACTAGCCAGCCACTATGCTCTGGGAGAGAGTGCACCTGGAGCCTCTTTGATGTGCTCAAAAAGTAACTTGAGATGGGAAGAGTCATGTTAGATGAAGTCCATCCCTCTTCTGGGGATAGAATATAGACCCCCAATGGATACATGTCTGAATGATTAAATTATTATTTCTTTCTGCCTCACGTAGGCGTGGGACTCAATGTTTGTAAAGTGCTCTGAGATACTAAAATTCCTGTGTCAAATATTAATACTTAGCACGATTATAGAATTTTCCATCTTCAAAATGCATTGTAAACATCAACCCTCCCCACATCCCTGTGGAAGAGGTAGGTAGGTGTTGTTCCCATTTGACAGAAAAACCTGAGGCAGTGAGGTCACAGAAGGAGTTGGCGACAGTGCTGGGATTAGAATTTAGGAGCTCTTCTCCCCAGTCCTCTGAGCCCATTAGACCAAACCCCTACAATACAGAATCTCAGCCAAAAGGCCTAGAAGAAGCAAGAAAAAGGCAGAAATGTCAAGAAGACGTGTGTAAAGCAAGAGCAGGGAAGTAAGGCAAGCAACCATAAAGGAAAATTATCCTTTTCCTGACCTGTGGTTGAATCCTGAACTGGTTTTCTAGGCCCAGCTAGCGTTGAACAATATCAAAGATTGGACAAGTACCAAGGGAAATGGCCACATCAGTGTCAGACGGAAGGCTCATAATATAATAGTTACCAAAACCTCCTAATATTTGTCATTTACAATAGTGTTATCTAAGTGCTTGGCCTGCAGTTACAAAGGCCTACTTTGAATAAACATTGCAATATTTATTATTTTTAGTGAAATCGACCTTCCAGTCACCTCGGTTTTATGGCTGTGCTGCTTATAAATTCCCAAAGGATTATTTGAAAAATCCTACTCATATCTGCCAGCCTTATCAGCAGGGCAGGAGTTCACATATTGTAACATGAGGTCAGCTTTCGGTCATGGTCTTGCAGACGGGGCCAGGCACCTGTAAATCCTTCCTTCAGCAACTAAAGCGAAGTACAATATCAAACAGGCAGTGAGACTTTTCCAGGAAGCGCTGAACTTTTGCAGGAAGGGCAGAGGAGAGGGAAAGAAAGTGAACAAGGGTCAGGCTGTGGTTAATTGAGAATTGGTCCTTGACTTGGTAACAGAGCTAGGGGAGACAGGCTCTGATAGGGATGCTTTATGGGACTATTTGTCAGCAATCCTTTACTCTGAGAAACCAGCTGACTAATAATGGCTGTGGGGCCAGATGGAGATAGACGCCACTTTAAATATATACAAGCAAAAGAAAATATGACAAATGCACATAAAAACTGTGTGTATGTGGTGTACCCCTCTCCTCTTTTAACGGCTTATAGTGTACTTTGTTTGGGACAGGGACACAGATATGTTCTTCTGATATGCTTGTACGGTGCCTAGCATAATGGGGCCCTAATTCTGCTTGGGATCTCTGGATACCACAGACATTAATATTTTAAATCCTGGAATTGCATGCAAAAAATGAACTAGAGAGTTGAGAGAACAAATGCATCATCACTGAGACACAGTGAGGCTAAGCAATTTGCCTTAAGTAGCACAGGGAGTCAGGGAGAGAGCCTAGAACAAAACCCTGCCTCTCCTCTATTCTAACCAATCGACCAAAGTTAACCCCCCGTCGGATACACACAAATAACAGAATATACCCACTTTCTGTTTAGCAGCAATATATTTAAAGACATTTACTTACAATTAGCCTGTAAATCTACAACTTCATTACGTTAGTGGTCTTTTCAGAGGTAATGGATCAGTATGCAGAATTGGTTAATGGATCCCTGTACAAAGCTGAGATGAAACTACAGTATTTGGGTGAAATGAATCTGCCATTGATATTTATTATATACTAGGTCTTCCCTCACCCAAATGTAACTCATAGAAAAGCTGGTTTGATCAATATCCAAAGTAAAGTAGGACAGATTGGGTTTGGGTTAGATGGTTTGTTTATCTCGTGTGGCATCTGTATAGCTGTTGGCAGTCTTGGATTTCGAACCCAAGAGATGGAATTGCTTTGCTTTACATAATATAAAATGAAAATTGATTATTGTGTTGTGTCCCGTAAACTGAAGGGTGTAGGGAGGGGAACTTATCCCAAACCTGGAACTTAGCAGCAGTGAGACAGTCAAAAACAAAATCCAGTACAGTTTTGGGCTACAGTTGCCGAGGAATCTGCTTGGAACTGGCAGGTGACACTGTGATTCTGGATAAAGGAGACTGGAAGGAAAAGGTTTGGTTTTTTTAAAATCATTTGAAACATTTCTGAATACTTACTGTCGGTGCAGTTCAACACCTTTGGCTGTGGTGTACAGAAATGTTAAAGGGAGAACAAAGTTCCTAGTTCAGGCCGTGAATATTGTTTTCTAGGTAGGTCTACAGAGCCTGCAGAAGCGAGCCTCCCAGCCTGGGTCAACAGACGTGAGCGAGCAGGGCTCACGCTCGCGCTCTAAAAATAGCTGTGTAGACAGGGATTCGGAGTTGTTCTGCGACCTGAGCTGCAGCTTCACACTGCTGTCTACACAGCTGTTTTTAGAGCATTAATGCAAGCCCTGCTAAGCCGAGTCTGTTGACCCAGGCTGGGAGGCTCATGTCTGAGGGCTGTGTAGACCTACCCTGTCAAGTGTTCATTTTGTCTTCTCTAGACCTCTTTTTTTTTTTTTTTTTTACCTCAAGTTAATTGATTGCCAGTTAGCTCGAGATACTTTACACACGTGTAAAGACTGGTGTGGGCAGTCCCCATGCTTTGATCCTGCCTACGGTGGGATCAGCCTCGGGTAAAGGTCAAGTGGCCTACAGAGTTGTTTAAAAAAAAAAAAAAATCTACAGCAGACATTGCTTTAAGGTTTTATGCAGCTCTGCTCCTGTTTTCATCTCATCCCCTTTCATCAGTCACTTTATTGTCCTAGGCCAGGTCTATACTATAAACTTACATCGGTATAACTGTCGCTCAATGGTGTGAAAACTCCAGACCCCTGAGTGACGCCGTTACGCTGACCTAACTCCCAGTGTAGACAGCGCTAGGATGACGAGAGGGCTTCTCCCATTGTAGACCTGCCCTTAAAAGTGGGGTTCAACTCTCAAAACTATGTAAAATGTGCCCTTTCCTACTCCTCACGTACGCAGGTGTTCTCTCTGGAAGTATTCAGCCATTTGCTTACTTTAGTGACTGCAGCAAGTGTTTGCTGCTCTATTTCGGTTTGTCCTTCAGAGCCAGCACAGCTTTGGGAATGGGAGCTGGACTCATGCGTCCACAGAATTGTTAATCGAGTGTTGATTGCAGAATGTATACAGTTAGTGATTCACGAGGCACAAGGGAACCCAGCTTGACTTTCAGATTCCAGGCTGAATTTTTGGCATTGGCAGTTAGAAATAACATCCTTTTACGTTCAATGAGCAGATTAAATCTGGAGTTCTTGAGAGACCATAAATATGGAACATCATGAGTCGCTTTCCAGAATCACAACTTAAATGTCATTATTTATTTGTCCTAGCACTTTTCCTCCCTCCTAATAGTCCCTACTCTGATGTATTCATGTTCCTCTTCTTTCTGACTTTCTGCTCTAATATTTCATTTGCACTGGTGACTGCCAGTTGTTGCTTTGTCTGCCTCTTGGAAATATTGATTGTGACGGTTACTTTTCTTTTCGCTCCTTGCCCAACTCTGCAAGATTAGAGGTGCTACAGTATAGATAAAAATCTCATCTGCTCATGCTTTTGTAATAGGGATTGGAGTAGTTTCTCTTTTAAGAGCTGATCATCACTCTTATTCTTGAAACTACTGTTCAAGTAATGTAGCTCGCAGACTTCTTTTTCATACTAAAAGAGATGCTTTCTTCTTTGAAACACATATTTATTTTATTCACTGATACTGAAATGTGAACTGCAATGTGGAGGGTCTGTTAATTCTTATTTTTTAGATCAGGGCTGTGAAGTTTGTTTCCACTGTGTCCTTGGGAATGTAAAGCTATTAAAAAGTTTCACCTTTTCTCTTGAGATTTTTTTTTTGTTTAGTGGAAATTTTTCCTTCTAGAAATATCTAACTCCTAGTTCATCTCAGTTGCTTTGCAGATTGTCCCATCATTCTGTTCTGGCGTATCTCACTGTCTGCTGAGTTGGCTGACTCACCGGTGCCTGGTGGAGTTAGATAGCTGTAAACATGGTACTGAGATCATAGGGAAAGGCTAGGGTGAGATACTTTGTGCACTGGATTGATAAGGACACAGGAAAAGCCATTAGAGTGAACTGGTGTCAGTGACCTGAGATAACTGCTCTGTACTACGTGCTAATGGACCCTGGCTAGTGTGTCTGTCTGTAGTGGTCATAGATTTAACTTTTTGTAATTGTCATATTGCTCTTTTAACCTTGTGACCTTACTACCCATGGGGATACAACTTGACTTCGATCAAAGAAGAAGCAGAGAAATCAGTGTTCGTTCTAAGCTGGCTAGATATGATCACAGACAGTGTTGGCTCTCCAAGTACTCAGTTTGGAAAACAGCCATGTTAGGGAAAAAACATATAATTCCTCCTAAATATAGTGGCAACGTACTATAACCCAAATGCAGGATCCTTGTCACCTGAAGGTAGGGGTTGCAAAGCATGATTAATCCAGGGCTTCAAGTCCCTTTCACAGTGATCACCATTTTTTATTTATTTACAAAACTAGGTGAGCCTTACCTGTCTGTTACACTGCATATGTAGACTAGCAAATTGCAGATACATTTAAACTTTAAAGCATAACTTTGGTTTTTCTCTTGATTCAATCACATCAGTTGTTATCCCAGTGGTTAAAATAAGGGGTTAACCAACAGTCTTAGTTGCTCCGCGGAAGGTAAGGGGTCAGGACTCAGACGACAGCTCGTCATGAGAGATTATTCATTTTAAATGGTCCAGAACATGGAATGGATTGAGTTTTCAGTATCCCCAGCACTACTTCTTGTTTTGCTCAAATACTGACCTTGCTGAGTTTGTGAGAGGGTCACAGAAACAATCTGAGTTTGAAGAACGCTCTGACGTTATGGTGAAGATCTTCCGTGGTGGTGTCAAGGTGCAGTGACCTCTCAGGAGGAACACCACAGTGATGGAGCCAGTGCTGAAGAGGAACACTGATCTGAAAAGAGTTTTCTGAAAGTGTATTGGATTAGAGTGAGAACAAGGTCAGCCTCCATTAAGTTTGTTTTCAAAAGGCAAAACTCGGTTAAACTGGAGGGGAAAAGGTTCTCTCTGCCTGCCTAGCAGATCTTCCCATTTTAAACCTCTCCTTCCACCCTCAGATTTCTACTTTGGAGCTGCTGTTCTTTCCACAGCTGGATCAAAACCACTCCTTAAACAGCTGTAGGTGATGCAGTTGAACAGTAGGAGACTACCTTCTGGGACTGAATATGATCTACTGCCCCTACATTGATGGTGCCCCATGCCTCTGAGTTGTGCCTGGATTGTATTGTCTCATGGAAGTGCAGGGTCTTGCCACTAGATTGTCAGACCATGCTCTTAGCCTGACATTCTGCATACTGAATTCATTTCCTCTTTTTTTTTTTTTAGCAAGTGATACCAATCGTGTCTATGTGATATCCGCCTTTTATTTTGTTACTTTATAGTACCCAGAAGTTTGGTACCCTTGGTTCCTAAGAGTATTTATATTCAATAGAGTAAGTGGAAAGTGTGAACCTTTAAAATGTTGCTTGTAAAGAAAGTTATGAATGTGAGTTTGTCTCGTACGGTCCAACTATTTGCATTACTAAAGCAACATATTTTCTCCCGACATAGCTCCTGAGAATTGTCAAGTTCTGACACTCAAGCTGACCAGAAACTCCCATTCCTAAAGAGGACTGTGAAATAATTAGCCACCATGTTTCTGTGAATCACATAGAATAGAATAGAATTGCTTGGTGCATAGCTGTGTTTTTGCTCTTTCCCTGCTACATATGTAGTTTAAGTACCTGTGTGTACCTTAGTTGGGAAATGATTGTCATCCTGTTTTGAATACAGTCTCTTTTTTATGAAGGATCTTGAGTTGGCTGAAAGTTAATTCTCCGTCTGTTTACAAATACTTATTCAGGAAGGGGTGTACAATTTGCAGGACAGACTTATGACGCATACACCCGCTATTTCAGGGGCACATGCCTTTGTTCAGGAGAATGTGGAAATAAGGCACAGTATGTACAATGAACAAATGATGCCCTTGCATTCCAAGAGTGTGGTACTAAAGCGGCTTGCTATCTGATGGGATGGTGATGTTTTAATGATGGAGAGATAAGAGAAACACATTAAGTAATGTTCTGAATACCAGTGCCTCTTCAAACTGCAACTGGTGGTCTACTTAGGTCATGTTATATGGATGACATGAGGCAAGAGCAAAGATTCTGAGATCTGATCTGATAAGCACTCTATGTGTGCAGTAATGTATTTTGCAGTATGTATAATAAAATTGCATATAGCTTCGAGGCTGACTCAGTTTTGCAAAACCTGGACTCCCTGGAATCACAGGTTTAAAATCTGGCACAAATGATTCGTCGCTTTAGCCTTCTGAAGTTGTTAATTTGAGTTCTAAGAGGCATGCTGTTTGTGGATCTGTGGGGTGAAATCTTAAAAAATCAGAGGTCCTATGTGCTACACATGGACACTTAGGATTCTGCAGAAATTGTTATGAGACTAGGGATTTACCTTGTGTTGTTAAACCGCATCATCTTGTTGCATAATTTACTGCATCCAGCTTTTCTAATGCCCTCTCACCCCAGAAGTGGTTGTATTTCAGTGTTCCTGTAGTACATAGTTTAAAGGCTTTGGGCTCCTTCAGGATGAAAAGCTGTGTGTGTGTATGTGTGTGTAATGCTGTATAAAAGTAGCACCTGTTCTTTTGAATAATAGCTGCAAATTTTAGCCAAAGGATATATGTTTCTGATGGTGACTATAATGCTGAAAATTGTAGACTGAGGGCATCACCGTAAAGGTCTTGTAGCCCAAGGGCTGTGCATCTTGCACAACAGCTGCTTGAAAAAATCAAATACCATTTTATTTTACCACCTCTTTGTTTTAACGTGGGAATAACAAGAAAAAAATTGTATCTTGGGTGCTTAGTGAGTTCTCTTGTTTATGAAAGCACAGGGCACCTAAGCATGCTTCCCGAGGCAATCCTGCCAAACTGCTCTAGTTTACATGATGCTGTAGTGCAGGGGTGGCCAACCTGGGGCTCCGGAGCCACATGCAGCTCTTCGGAGGTTAATAGGCGGCTCCTTGTCTAGGCACCGACTCCAGGGCTGGAGCTACAGGTGCCAAATTTCTAGTTTGCGGGGGGGGGAGGGGGTTCACTGCTCAGGCCCTGCCCCAACTCTACCCCTTCCCGCCCCCTCCTCTGAGCCTGCAGTGCCCTCGTTCCTCCCCCTCGCCCCCAGAGCCTCCTGCATGCCACGAAACAGCTGATCGGGAGGGAGGGGGAGGCACTGATTGGCGGGGCTGCCAGTGGGCGGGCGCGCTGGGAGAGGGGGAGCTGATGGGGGGGCTGCTGACTTGTTACTGTGGCTCTTTGGCAATGTACCTTGGTAAATTCTGGCAGCTCCTCAGGCTCAGGTTGGCCACTCCTGCTGTAGTGCGTAGTTGTTTATGCTGTGGAATGGAAAAATGTGATGGTCTACAAACAGGGCAGCACTGTCCCTTTCCCAAAGAGCTTACAGCCTAAAAAGACAAAGGGTAGAGTCAAGGACTCCATCATACAACCTAAGTGACCTGAGGTCCTTATGTGTGTATATGTAATACCTATCCCCAACTATTCCTCTACCTAGTCATTGTGAGTTCCTCACCCGACTGTCATCTGCAAACCCATAATTACTGCCATCTGCATGTTGTTTTTTGGGGGAGGGGCACAAAAGAAGGGGGATGGTATCCTGAGGTACCAGCGTCCTGAGGTACCTACAAATGCGCCTGTCTAGTAGGTGGATGGAGGCACATAAGCCCTCACTGTTGAATGCCATGTTTCTTTGTGTGTGTAAGAATCCTGGTGGTTTTAACCCTTTCATGTTTGTTCTTTTTAGTGCACTTTCTCGTTTCACTTATTTCTTAGAGCCCTTTGTCTTTTAATGTAGTGCGTTAACATTGTTAAACTTTCTCTCAGCATGGTTTTTAATAAATCCTCCCCCTTGCTTCTGCCGCTCTCCATCCAACCTCAAGTCCTAAACTGTCGGACTCCACCCTATAAGCTATATTGGTTCTGCGGTGTTAACAGGGTTTATAAAAAGATCAAACTTTTCATTAAGTTGGAAAAGGAAGCAGATCTGACTGTGAATCCGGGCAGTAGGAGATTAGTCGTGTAGGAGGTGCCATCTTTCAGAGAACTACTGCACTTCAGGTCCATTTTTGGTCAGTAATTTGCTATGAAGTGTCTAGATTGCCTGTCTGAATTCAGCCTATTTTGGTAGTGACTGAAAGGAGTAACCATCTGGTGGTTAAGTCTAGAGATGGAAAACAGCTACTAGATCACCAAGTCCTTCCCCTGACAGAGGAGGTATCCAATATTACATTGATATTGTATGTGATCTTAGCCAAAAGTCTGAAGGGGGTGAGTCTGTCTCTCTCCTGTGCATGTAAGAGCCATCATAGTAACTGGAACTAACTAGCCCCACTTGTTGGCAGTCTCAGCAGAGAGGCTAAGGACTTAATGTGTCGTAGAGACTGAACTCTCCTCTCATCCCAACAGTGGGGGTTTGATCACATTGTTGAATGGGTTTATACAACTGCCTTCTGTTCTGTGCAGAGAGGACAATAGTCTGCAGTACACATGCTAAAATAAAATAAACTTCTCACTTTTGCGGCCAAGATCTTTTTCCCTGGAGCTCCTGGTTAAGAGAGCAAAACAAATGTGCGAGTTTAACAAACGATTTCCCAAGCTTAAAATGTCACATATCAGTCTTAAAAATGAGTAAATGTTCTTTCACTTGAAACTAAGACAATATGTGCGATGGATGGTTTTGCTAATTTCTGAGCCTGCAATTGAATTTATAGAAAGAGGAGCCTCTTCTTTACTAAAGAAACCTTAAAATAAAATCATCTTTAATTTAATGGCATAACATTTTTTTTCTAGTGCAAAGGTCTCCCATTTAGTAGCGTATTTCCCTTTGTCCTTTTCCAGGCAACTAATGCAGAGTTTGTCTGTCAGAGATTACTAGTTCTGTGACAAGAGGTGGTTATTACAAAGGCAAAATGCAAAACAGGAACAAAATTAATTACCTGAATTCTTTGCAGCTAGTGGTCTCTTAAAAACATTGTCTCCCTTTGTCCTTTTCTGTGGTCTTCCTGTTTCCTTGTCCCCACTATGCCCTGTAGTTTTGTTGTTCATCGTACCTAGGGGCTAATTCTGCAACTCTGACCATGATTATTACCTTACTCAGTGAGTGTTCTCTTTGAAATCAGTGGAACTATATACTACTCATATGAATAAATCCTTCTTTGCTAATTCTTGGAATGGACTTTTCCTGAAGTAGGCTAGACCAAGCTCCTTCCAGTGTGCACAGCTTATACTTGAGAAATAATTGTTCCTCTCCCTCGCATGAAGTCTTTACATTTGGTTCTTCTGGTGGGAAAAGTGGTAATCTCTTGAGAACTGGAGGATTTTCATGTCAGCTCACTATTAAAGTTTTAATGAAGAATTTAAAACACGGTATGAAACCATAAATACCACACTATTGTATCCATTCATCATGACCTCAGGATGCTGGGGTAACCTAAGGAAAGGAAGACTGGAAATAGAGGAAAGAATGGAAACCAACATACAAGTAAGGCAGACATTCCTGGGCTTAAGTGTGGAGGGTAGCTGAAACAAGGGGAGACTGCCAAAAATATGACCTGAAGATTACTAGCTGCTTGCTGTTGTAACAAGGAAAAACCATTCTTCGTCATCCTTGGCTAAATCCTAATACCCTTCAGTCTTCTGGGCCACAGTCATTTTGTAACTAGTGTTTCTTTAGTGTGGTCTTTAAATTTTTTTTTTAAAGTTGAAAAGCCATATTTTCCAGACTGAAAAACACAGGCTACCTTGTTCAGTCAATGTAGTTTAGGTCAAGTGTAGTTATGAAAAACAGATGAATTCTGGTGATCAAGTTGTACTTTGACAAATATTCCATTGTTTGAGCATGCAGTAATTTCTTTAAAATGTTACACAGTTCTGGTCTGAGATTGGCTTCTTTCTTTTAGCCTGCAGCATGTCACCACGTAAAGGTCTCGTCAGTCAAAACTTAAAACATCAGCTTCCTTGTATAGGATATCGAGCAGAAGTGTTCACTGCAAAATAGATTTGGATTCCTCCTTCGCTGTTAAAGTATAGGGACTTGAATATGCATATCACTTTGGCATGTGCTCACTTTGTGCTGTCAGATCTGTTAGAAGTGGCATTTTCTCCCATGCAGGATTTACTGAGTGGCCCTAATGTACATCTTCAAGAGAAATGTATTTGCCTGTTTTGTTAATGTTAGCACAGTGCTCTAGCCCATTAGTGATTTGGTTAATCATATTTCGCCTTCATACAAGTCTTCCTTGCCTTGTCAACAGAACAGAATGTTCTGCCTTATAGATCTTAGATACTTTTATGGCCTCTCTGAGCAGCTCACAGTCTTTTAATGTCTCTGTCATCACAACACCTCTGTAAGGTAGGGTTGTGCTATTATCTCCATTTTACAGATTTGGTGATCTGAGGCACAGAGAGACTAATGAATTTCTCAAAGTCACACAAGTTTTCACAGAGGCACTGAAGTGATTTCTGCATATAGCTTATATTCAGTGTGTTTATAAAGCTTTTGAGGATGAAAAGCAATGTAGACATGTATACTAGCTTTTAATGTTACTGTTAGCGCTGTTTAGGCCAGTTAGTCCAAAATGTGCCATAAAATCACCTTTCAAATACCTTTCTCTATCCCTAAATCAATGTCCCCCTTCCAGAAAATTCCACCAGCTCTTAGAAAGCAGGGCTGTATTTTACCCAGTGGATCCCTAAAGTGTTCTGGATGCTTTATTTAAAAAAAAAATAAAAAAATAAAGGCAAGACATGATCCCTGCCACAAAGAGCTTTACAACCTAACTTGGATATGTTGCAATTCATGGGGTAATTGGTATTAGGAAGGCGAATCAGATGAGGAAGGCCAGTTACAGCACCAGATCACTCCAGTTAGGCATGTGCATATCTTGGTAGTTCTAGGAGAAGCATGTTTTAAAATAATCAAATGTTGATTTTAAATGGGTTTTAAAAAATTATTGATAGAGACTGCATCTTGCATGTGTCCATCCGTGGCTTTGATCACAGGACAAGAATGGATCAGACCTCAGAACAGATGGGTAGGAGAATATGCATGATTTGGCCTACCAGCCATAAGAGTACGCTCTTAAACTGTTTTGTCATAAAACAAAATAAAAATTTAAAAAATTGAGAAGCTTTTTTGTTTGATGTCTTATCAGTGCCCTGGTTCTCTTCTTGCACATGATCATGTGTTTCAACGCTTGTTTCCCTGCTGCTGCTTGGAGATAAAAATGTATTCATCAGTCAAAAATATTACTCTTCCCAATGAATCTTAATTAATACATGTTGTTTTTCATCCACTACAAGGAAATATGAAAGCCAAAGCTGTCATTTTGGAAACGTTTAGTGTATTGCTTACTTTTTAAAGATCAGTAAGATCAAAACCCCAGATCACTTTTCAGCCATAGCAGTTCCAAATATTGTGCTCTTCCTGTTTTAGCTATTTAAAAAAATAGAAATGAACATTTTGAAGAACCCAAAAGAAAAATGTTTAAAACCTGTAAATCATTTAATTCTGTGTGAAAATTAAATGTATTTTAAATATGCAAACTATTTTTAAATACCAGAAATTTAATTTTGAAAGTCTAATCCAGCAGTACTTGTATGTAGGGAACTCAGTGGAAGCTTTGTGAATTGTAAGTGTTAAAAAGGGCTGCACGATTGGGAAGATTATCATCTGCGTTCTGTTATAGTTTACCTATTTTGAGTAAACATTATAACCCCCACACTTTACCAAGCATGATGTAAGGTGGACAAAATTTGGATTGGAGAAGCTGAAAATCTAATACACTAGGGGTTGTCATACCATAGCTGAATAAACTCTGGCATCTCTGAATGACTGAAGGAGTAGCAAACACTTGCACCAAATTCATCAACTACTGTTAAATTTGAAGGAAGACACATTTCAGGTTAACATTTAAACCTACTAAAATATGAGTGATAGTCTGAGATATAGATTATTCTTCAAGAAGAATTGTGGCTGCATCATACTAGGAGCCCATTTCACCCTGAATATCCAAGTGTGCTTTACACCTTTTTATAAAACCTGAAGAAGAGCTCTGTGTGAGTTCGAAAGCTTGTCTCTCTTACCAACAGAAGTTGGTCCAATATACGAGATTACCTCACCCATCTCATCTCTTTAATATCCTAGGACAGACACGGCTACGACAACACTATAAAACTGTACACAAGTACCACTTTGTTTGGAGCAGTGGTATGCAAGGTGAAATTTTATTGCCTGTATTATGCTTGAGGTCAGACTCGATGATAATAGTCTCTTCTGACCTTAAAATCCACCTTTGGGGAGTAATGTAATAGCTGTTTAAAGGGGCATGACAGTACACAACAGTTTAGGACTAGAAGTTAAGACTCTAATCCAATTGAAAGTACAGGGGATTTTAGGTAAAATGGATTTTAACTGAGTTGGAATTTAGCTAGCAAACAGGGGCTAACACCCAAAATATTCCTTGGAATCCCTATTTACTGAAGTGCTCAAGACCTTGGTTTTATGTCGCACCCAAAAGATAGCAGCTCCCAATGCCTTGCTAATAGGTTTATCCAGAACTGAACTAAAGGGGAAAGTACAGTGTTCCTCGCTGAAAAGGTAGTACCATTTTGTGCACCGTTCCTTGGAGGTCTTTCATCAAAGTACTTGCCCAGCTACCCCTGTGTAGCTTGTGGCATCTGACAGCATCACAGGAGGCATTGATATTTCTGCAATCTTTAATTATAGCAAATAAAGATTAAAATTCTCTTGAGCACGAATAGTTTATTTAAAAGGACATCAGAGTTGGCAGATCCAAGATTTCATCCGTCTTTTTTGCTTGTCCATACATAAAATTCATACATCTTTATGTTGCTCAGTATACAGTGCAAAAAGTACTTCAGAATGCCCTTTCTTCTGTATTACATTGAACTCTGTGGAGATAGAGGTGGTTCTGTGGAGATAGAGGTGGTTAGGGACTATTTAGAAAAGCTGGACGTGCACAAGTCCATGGGGCCGGACGAGTTGCATCCGAGAGTGCTGAAGGAATTGGCGGCTGTGATTGCAGAGCCATTGGCCATTATCTTTGAAAACTCGTGGCGAACCGGGGTAGTCCCGGATGACTGGAAAAAGGCTAATGTAGTGCCAATCTTTAAAAAAGGGAAGAAGGAGGATCCTGGGAACTACAGGCCAGTCAGCCTCACCTCAGTCCCTGGAAAAATCATGGAGCAGGTCCTCAAAGAATCAATCCTGATGCACTTGCATGAGAGGAAAGTGATCAGGAACAGCCAGCATGGATTCACCAAGGGAAGGTCATGCCTGACTAATCTAATCGCCTTTTATGATGAGATTACTGGTTCTGTGGATGAAGGGAAAGCAGTGGATGTATTGTTTCTTGACTTTAGCAAAGCTTTTGACACGGTGTCCCACAGTATTCTTGTCAGCAAGTTAAGGAAGTATGGGCTGGATGAATGCACTATAAGGTGGGTAGAAAGCTGGCTAGATTGTCGGGCTCAACGGGTAGTGATCAATGGTTCCATGTCTAGTTGGCAGCCGGTATCAAGTGGAGTGCCCCAAGGGTCGGTCCTGGGGCCGGTTTTGTTCAATATCTTCATAAATGATCTGGAGGATGGTGTGGATTGCACTCTCAGCAAATTTGTGGATGATACTAAACTGGGAGGAGTGGTAGATACGCTGGAGGGGAGGGATAGGATACAGAAGGACCTTGACAAATTGGAGGATTGGGCCAAAAGAAATCTGATGAGGTTCAATAAGGATAAGTGCAGGGTCCTGCACTTAGGATGGAAGAATCCAATGCACCGCTACAGACTAGGGACCGAATGGCTAGGCAGCAGTTCTGCGGAAAAGGACCTAGGGGTGACAGTGGACGAGCAGCTGGATATGAGTCAGCAGTGTGCCCTTGTTGCCAAGAAGACCAATGGCATTTTGGGATGTATAAGTAGGGGCATAGCGAGCAGATCGAGGGACGTGATCGTTCCTCTCTATTCGACATTGGTGAGGCCTCATCTGGAGTACTGTGTCCAGTTTTGGGCCCCACACTACAAGAAGGATGTGGATAAATTGGAGAGAGTCCAGCGAAGGGCAACAAAAATGATTAGGGATCTGGAACACATGACTTATGAGGAGAGGCTGAGGGAGCTGGGATTGTTTAGCCTGCAGAAGAGAAGAATGAGGGGGGATTTGATAGCTGCTTTCAACTACCTGAAAGGGGGTTCCAAAGAGGATGGCTCTAGACTGTTCTCAATGGTAGCAGATGACAGAACAAGGAGTAATGGTCTCAAGTTGCAGTGGGGGAGGTTTAGATTGGATATTAGGAAAAACTTTTTCACTAAGAGGGTGGTGAAACACTGGAATGCGTTACCTAGGGAGGTGGTAGAATCTCCTTCCTTAGAGGTTTTTAAGGTCAGGCTTGACAAAGCCCTGGCTGGGATGATTTAACTGGGAATTGGTCCTGCTTCGAGCAGGGGGTTGGACTAGATGACCTTCCGGGGTCCCTTCCAACCCTGATATTCTATGATTCCTCTGGCACCTTTCATCCGAGGCTGTCAAAGCTGTTTACAGATGCTAATTAAACCTCACTGCACCTGTACAAGGTGAGCAGTGCTAGCCACATTTTGCAGCTGGCAGGACTGAAACACACAGAGAGGTTAACTTTCCCAAGGTCAGTGGCAGGGCTGGGAATAGAACCCAGATCTCTTGTCTCCTAGTCCTCTGCGTTGACTGCTACATGGGCTTTCCTTCTACTTATTTAAAAAGAAAGCACAACCCTCTAACCATCCAAGCCCTGAACATATGGACTCAAACACCCTTTCTCTTAAGAAAATAGCCATTGGTTTCAAGTTTCCAAGGAGCTAGATTCTGAACAACCAAGTAGAATTCAAAGTGGGGAATCCTATCTTTTATCCGACAGGTCACAATATTACAGCTGCGGTTGAACCGTGCAAAGACCAAGAAAAGGTAAAATGGCCGGTAAAAGGTAAAGGTGAATTATCAGTCTTACTACTCCCATCTCTGAAGGCTTTGTAAATTTTGCTTTATAAAGTGCTTCGATGAAAGCAGTGATCTAATTTTCCCTGAGGAGGCCAGTTGTGCCCATTCAGTATTCTATGATACATTCTTTTGTCACTCTTATCACTGTAATATCTGAGGACCTTCCCATTGTGCAGTAAGAGACGTGATTGACATCTATCATTTATTGTTTGTTCTCTCTTATCTTTCCCCAGGCAGAGAATTGTGTATGTTTTGTTTTAGTAGTGTTTTGTTGTTTTTTTTTTAAATGTACACGTTGTGTGTGTTAGAAGAGGCTGGTTGGAGGAGTGCGCCTGGCACTTGGAGTGCAGGGTGGTGTGGTTTGTGATGGTTCTTTCATTCCCTTGACCGTTTGTTTTATAGTCTCAGACCAGTCCTTGAGAAAGCTCTGTCTGCTGCAAAAATGGATTTTATCCTGTAGTAGAAAGAGGGCCTTGAAGATAAGGTCTGAGACCTTGACCTTGAATTGATATTCTGTGGGAAGCCAATGCAGAGAGCAGAGGACAGGTCTGATGTGCACTGGTAGCCAGTGTTGCTGGGGAGACATATTGCAGCGTTCTCCACTGATTGGCGTTTTCTAGGGGCTGATGGCTTCATGCCCATTCTCTCAAGTGCAGACAGAAAGATTAGTCAGTTCAGTCAGTCAGATTACACAGGTGAATTTTTAAAAGCCATATTACAAACTATAAATACTGTTACTCAACTTTTGATTTATAAAAGTTTTCAATTCATTCTGCTCTCTTACCTCCAGTGTCCCATTTGCTGATGTCATTCCATAAATGTGCTTAGGTGTTTTTGGTTGATCCTAGAAATTAAAACTAGGAGTTTATTTAGATGCCTTTACTGTCTGTCCTCTCTGCTGCTCTCCTGTACAATTTGGACCACTTCAGCCCAGTTCTCACAGCACTTAGTGTCTCTCTCCTAGCAGCTTGCCAGCACTACCTCTCACTGCTGGGCAAGGTCATAGGCCAGGGGTCGGCAACCTTCGACACGTGGCCCATCAGGGTAATCTGCTGGTGGGCTGCGAGACCTTTTGCTTACATTGACCGTCCGCAGGCACGGCCCCCCGCAGCTCCCAGTGGCTGCAGTTCACTGTTCCCGGCCAATGGGAGCTCTGGGAAGCTTGTGCTGCTTCCCGTAGCTCCCGTTGTCCAGGAACGGCGAACTGTGGCCACTAGGAGCTGCTGGGGGCCGTGCCTGCGGACGGTCAACGTAAACAAAGTGTCCCGTGGCCCACCAGCGGATTACCCTGATAGGCTGCATGCCGAAGGTTGCTGACCCATGTCGTAGGCCCTTTCACGCTGATGTGTGTTTGGGAGGAACTATGGTGAGGAAACTAGACCTTTATTATTTTCAAAACCCAGTAACTATTCAAGGTAAAGTGTTTCAAGTCTGCTTCAGAGATGAGGGTGCTGTTTTGTAAATTCTGAAAATTGCTGGTTATAATAAGTATGGCCAACCAGAAATCAGGAGTAAGGCCTGAAGAAACCATGAGTAGATCCCTGCAAAACTGTGGATATCCGCTTTCTATCTCCCCTCAGCCTAACTAAAAGAAGGTTGAGGGGAGATATGATTGCTCTCTATAAATATATCAGAGGGATAAATACCGGAGAGGGAGAGGAATTATTTAAGCTCAGTACCAATGTGGACACAAGAACAAATGGATATAAATTGGTCATTGGGAAGTTTAGACTTGAAATCAGGCGAAGGTTTCTAACCATCAGATGAGTGAAGTTTTGGAATAGCCTTCCAAGGGAAGCAGTGGGAGCAAAAGATCTGTCTGGCTTTAAGATTAAACTCGATAAGTTTATGGAGCAGATGGTATGATGGGATAACATGATTTTGGTAATTAATTGATCTTTAAATTTTCATGGTAAATAGGCCTAATGGCCTGAGATGGGATGTTAGATGGGGTGGGATCTGAGTTACTACAGAGAATTCTTTCCTGGGTATCTGGCTGGCGAATCTTGCTTATATACTCAGGGTTTAGCTGATCGCCATATTTGGGGTTGGGAAGGAATTTTCCTCCAGGGCAGACTGGAAGAGGCCCTGGAGGTTTTTTGCCTTCTTCTGTAGCATGGGGCACGGGTCACTTGCTGGAGGATCCTCTGCTCCTTGAAGTCTTTAAACCACGATTTGAGGACTTCAATGGCTCAGACATAGGTGAGAGGTTTTTCGCAGGAGTGAAATTCATGGGTGAGATTCTGTGGCCTGCGTTGTGCAGGAGGTTGGACTAGATGATCATAATGGTTCCTTCTGCCCTTAGTATCTATGACTCTATATCTGTACCCACATCCGCGGACTGTTTCTGTGGATTGAGATCTGATGTGGATACACGCAGGGCTCTAATCATGAAACTTAAAAAAGAATAAACGTTGAATTTTTATTTATTTCCTGGTTTCTGAGCCATCAAGATATACTCCACATTTTTAAAGTTTTTCTCTGCAACTGAAAGGGCTTTTTAAAAAAATGAAATCTTAGATTCTCATGCAGTCTCTTGATTCCAAAGGCTGGGACTTTCAGAACAACATCAAATACCACAAGACCCATGATCAAATGGTGAGAGTTGGCAAGACTGTGTGATCATTCTCATCTGTTGATTCATATTTGAGGTAGTATAGGAAAAAATTGAGAATTAAAATAGGAGCCCTTTCCTATATTCAGCTTGACTTCTCTAGGCAGGAAAATAAACATGCTAGCATATTTCTAAGGTTAGATCAAAGATCTGATGGCCCTTGACAGGTAGAGATGTGATTGCAAGCTGTGATACAACTATTGTGTTGGATGTATCTTCAGAATAACTTCCTAACGTCGTGTAATGGCTGTTGGAAAGGCATGAACCCAAAGCTGTTTATCCAAAGCAAGAAATATGATGCTGAATGGATTTGGAAAACGTACAAAGGACACTCAATGAGAGAATTATACACTCTGAGGGCTGGTCTACACTACCGCGGTAAATCAGTCTAACTTAGGCAACTTCAGTTACATGAATGACGTAACTGAAGTCACCGTAGTTAGATCCACTTACCGCGGTAGCTACGCTGCACTATGACTACAGGACAGTGTCTCCTGTTGACTTCCCTTACCCTTCTCAGGGAGGTGAAGTACACAGATCAATGGGAGAGTGCTAGATCGACACTTGCAGCAGTGCCGATATCCAGGTAAGGGTAGACATGCCCTGATTATGTTTGAGTAAATACTCCGGTGAGTGATTATAACAGTGGAGCAGCTCAGCATAACCTGAAAGGTGTAAATGGGGAATTCTAGACTGACAGAGAAGATAGAACGGTGACACAGAAACACCTGATACATGGCCTGACCACAGCTTCATAGAGAAAAGGGACAAGTGAACAGCGGATGTACTCTCCAGAAACGCAAGATTTCCCTTTCGTACTTTAACTGCTCCAAAGGGGCTTAATATAGATTAGTGTTTGCAGAATTTCAGACAAAATGTGTTAGGCATGCCGTTTTCCTAAAACTCTGATTCTTGCTAGATTCTTAGTGCAGCTTGTTTTTTGACCCTGGCTGTGGTTTTAGATTGTGTGGGGATTTCACACAGACCCTCTCAGACCTTGACTATAGAAGGTATGTCCTTACTGATCGCAGCTTGGGTAGGCACGGCAGCACTAACTTGAATCGAGCGAGCATGGCTAAGAATAGCTGTGAAGCAGCAGTGGCTAGCGAGGCGAGGTAGGTACCCATGGTGCTGGGCAGGCACGTATGCAAATACTGCTGCATCTTCGCTGCTATTTTTAGGCTACACCGAGTGTGAGCCTGCCTGTCCAAGCTGCAGTCCCCCTGATTGCAGTGTAGGCATCCCTTAGGAGGAGGGTGAGAAAAACGTGTTTGGAATTTACCCCATTCGAACATCTCTATACAAAACGTAGGGGCTTAAGGAATCTGTCCTGGGAGTAAACAAGGGTGTTAGATCGGCACAGTATTCCTCATGATACTATCATGAGGCGTGCAGCATTCTGTGCTTTACTTAAAGCCCCAGCCCCCGCAGAAGTGATTATATGAGTAACTCAGCTTTCTTTTCTTTTCTTTTTTTTTTTAGTGTGACTTTCTCGCCCTCATGTTGGTGGAGAAAAGCTTAAAAATGTGACTTCAGTGCACCCTAAAGACTCAGAAAACAGAAGGCAGATAAAAAGACCCCCAAATGTGGGTGTTCCCCCCCATCTCATAATTTTTAAGCCAATTTCATATTTTTTGTGCCTGACTCATGGGAAAATACTGGAGGTATATCCTATGGTGGACTGGACGCTTTTATCAAGATGAAATATCGCATGCTGGGATTTCTAGTTGTGCAGGCATTGTTAGTGTGGTGGTGATTTGCCCTATTTTAAACAAATTAGTGCAGTTCCTGGACATCCAGCAGTTTGTGAATGGTGGCACCTTGCCTCAGCTCTGGAGAATTTGGTCCCTCTTGGGCTGTGTTTTTAATATTTGCAGAAGATGAGCTCCTCTGATAACCCTGGAAGTGGAGTTGTTGAATTGGAACCCAGTCTTTCTGCCTATTGTAACTTGCCGCTTTCCTTCATCTTCCGGGCTAGTGCCTGTAAAAAGAAGAATAAAGCGGCAAGAAAGCTGCATCCGATGAAGTGAGCTGTAGCTCACGAAAGCTCATGCTCAAATAAATTGGTTAGTCTCTAAGGTGCCACAAGTACTCCTTTTCTTTTTGCGAATACAAACTAACACAGCTGCTACTCTGAAACCTAAGATTTTTCATGAAACAACTAATTTTAATTACGAATGATCTGAGTGCAGGATGGGGAGCCAGTAACTTCTGAGTTCTAATACTAGCTTTGATACAGACTCTACGTGGGCTTGGACAAGTCATTGAAACTGTTCTATGAATCTATGAGCTGAGGTGCAGATTTTAAGGCAGAAAAAAACATGGTGATCTAATCTGACCTCTTGCACAACACAGGCTACAGAATTTCACCCAGTGATTCCTGCATCAAGCCCATGATCTCTCACTGAGCTACAGCAAGTCTCTTGCCCAGACATCCAGTCTTGTTTACCTGTATGTAAAATTGGGAATATTTATCTACTAAAAAGGATGTTGTGAGGATAAATTAGTTAATGTTTAGGAATAACGTTGCAGATGAAAAGTGCTTTTCAGAAATTAAGTATCAATACAAATGATGCACAGATTTTTGTTCAAGCAAATCCATTTTATACTGGGGGGTTGCTAAGTGTGAGCAGGATGCAAACTCCTTTGGGATTTACCCTTTTGCTACTATGGCCCAACTGTTTATCATCCTAGGTCAGAGGTTATGAAAAGCAGTAGTTAATTAAAGCTTTATTAGATGTAGGTGATAATACTATGAAAGGAGCCAGCCACGCCGAGGCCAATAATAAAGACCCTTTGTTAAAAAATTTAATAAATTAACACTCTGATCTGGAGGGGAGGGGTGGAAACCGATTACAAAGGCCAGGCTTGTTAATCAGAATGTTTACTCTCTTCAAAAGTCCAGGCCCCATGGCTCCATAATCTTTAGTGATCAGATTTTTTCCCCCTAGTATTGCAGACTGCTGCTGGCCCCTGCAGGGGAAGTTCTTCTTTGGGTCAGGCCTGGGACACGGCAAGGAGGAAGTGCCAAGACAAACATAGGTTACAAGGGCCATCACGCTAATAAACAGAGCACTCGTTAGTCAGAAGGTCAGGCAGCTAGTCAACGGCTTGGAACAGTGACAGCAGTTAGCACAGGTTCATATTGCAAGCAAATGGAGTGAAAGCTCGTTTTGAGCAGTCTGTGGAGTTTGGCAAGTGTTTCTGTGTGGGGATATTAAAATATTGATACAACTGGGATTCCCTAAAGCAGCTTTCCTTTTCTGCCTGCTGCCTGGTTTGCTGAAACTCCGTGCTAACGCTCTTCCACACTGCTACTTTTTGCTCTTTTAAAAAGGTAAAGATGTGATGAAGTAGTACTCGTCTGTGTGACTGGAATGCCATGCATTGGCCTTTTTGTCTGCTGCCTGGCAATTTCCAGACTTGAACAGTAGGGGGCATCTTTTACTCATGCTTCTTTGGTTTTGTTTTAGTGTCGCTTGATCTATAGGGCCGTCTTTAAAAAGCAAATAGAGCATTTGACCTGCTGTGCAAATTAGCCATATGGTGAAGTGTAATATCCCGCTGACCCTCATTACAGAGCACTATGAAAAGCGCTCCCCTTTTCACATGCAAGAATATTAAAGTGGCCTTTTCAGCATTTTCCTCCGTATAAAACTGTCTTCACTCCCATGGCCAGGCAGTTAAAAGGGAACTCCAGCTGCAGCCAGGATGGTGAAATTAAAGGCTTACCCCGTCTAAATGGAAAATAGATATTCCTTCCTATAGACTGAACTGAGAGAACAATGCTCCACTGCCATCCCATCAATAAGAAGGGATAATGCCCCTATTTTCTGAGAGGAGGGAACACAGGTCCCTTTTAGAGAGTGGCTGCTGTGAAACCATCCCAAAGGGGGGAGCTTTTTTTTTTAAAGAAACTGTCCTGTCGAGTTAACCTATTCTTGGCTTTATCCTCAGAGCGGTTGGAAGCAAATCAGCAACTGAGGTAAGAAAACTGGTGAGTCATACAATAGTTAGCCATATGGGAGACGCCACCATCAGGTCCAAGGAGATCCACTTTCCTACTGTGACTAGTTGCTGTTAGGCTGACTTCCATCAAGAGAAACTTCTTGTGCATCTTCATCTCTTTGTAGAAAAACTGCTGTAAATTCAGTCTAAGACGTGCACCCCTCCCCCACCAGCACAAGTGTATGCTTGAAACCAGAGGTGAATTAAAGCTTTTCTGGGTCTACCAGAGCTTTGCAGCCCCATCTGGAGAGGGATGGGAAGAAGCTTCTCTTCAAAGTCCTTGATCTTCCTTCCAGGAGAGGTAGACCAATCAACTCAGACCATCTCCAGCTGACTGGCAGCAACAAGCTGTGTGCGTTTCGCTGTTACCTGCAGCTACCTGATTAGCACTGTCATATGTTGCCTCTGACCATAGAGGCCAGATTCCAGGGAACTTACTTCAACCTGTACCTTGCTTAAAACTAGTTAAAAAAATAAAATAAAGTCAAGGAGCTGAAGTGGGTGGGAAGTGACTGATACAGGGGACTGGAAATTGGATGTGGCATTCTTCCACACTAAGTCATCTGTTTGAGTCTGGCCTGGGTTGCTAGGGTCTGAAAGTGGATACTATCTAGTCTGGCTTGTGTGACGTTGAGTTGGTGGGGGACAAGAGGAAATAATTGAACAAATATTGAGTATCTATAGAAGGCGCTACAAGGAGGAGGGGATGTTTACCTGTGCAGTGTCCAGTGCACAGTTATGGACCCTCTAAAAGAAAGAAGAGAGGAATTAAATAAAACCTCAACAAACTGACTTGCACAAAACACTACAAGTAAGGGAGTCAGCTGTGTGACCGAGGAGACTGGCTCTCTTTAGACTGGAGGGCTCAGGACAACAGTGTGATGGGAGAATGGAAACGCTAATGATTTATTCTCGTCTTGAGGGGTCTCCAAGCACCTCACCAACTTCTCCTACATTCATATATGCAATTTATGTCATGCTTCCCCTTATGTTTCTAGCAGTTTTCCTCTTCTTACGTGCCAAATGACTATCACTTCCTTCAAATCTTTCCTTAAAACACATCATGCTCTACGAAGTCTTTTGGGGATGGTATCTGCAAGATTCCAAAATTTCTGCACTAACTCAAACTGGCACTGTGACAAGGCGCATTATGCCTGAATGGTTTTCCTTGTGACTGAGCTATTAGTTATCTACTGTAGTCTGTTACAGCCCTTTGGGGAAGGGACTGTGGTTCTGGTTCTGATTTTGCTTATACCAATGTAAAATCAGAGTAACTCCATTAAAGACAATGACATTATGGTGGGGTAAAACAGGAGTGAGAGCAGACTTGGACCCTGTGTCTCTGTTAATCATAGGACTGGAAGGGACCTTGAGAGGTCATCTAGTCCAGTCTCATGCATTCAAGGCGGGACTAAATATTATGTAGACCATCCCTGACAGGTGTTTGTCTAACCAGCTCTTAAAAATCCCCAATGATGGAGATTCCACAACCTCCCTAGGCAATTTATTCTAGTGCTTAACCACCCTCGCAGTTCAGAAGTTTTTCCTAATGTCCAGCCTAAACTGCCCTTGCTGCAATTTAAGCCCATTGCTTCTTATCCTATCCTCAGAGGTTAAAGAGAATAATTTTTCTCACTCCTCCTTGTAACAACCTCTTACGTATTTGAAAACTGTTATCATGTCCCCTCTGAGTCTTCTCTTCTCCAGATGAAATAAACCAAGTTTTTTCAATCTTCCCTCATAGGTCATGCTTTCTAGACCTTTAATCATTTTTGTTGCTCTTCTCTGGACTTTCTCCAATTTGTTCACATCTTTCCTGAAATGTGGTGCCCAGAACTGGATATATTACTCCAGTTGAGGCCTAATCAGCACAGAGTAGAATGGAAGAATTACTTCTCGTGTTTTGCTTACAACACTCCTGCTAATACATCCCAGAATGATGTTTGCTTATTTTGCAGCAGTGTTACACTGTTGACTCATATTTAGCTCGTGATCCACTATGACCCCCAGAACCCTTTCTACAGTACTCCTTCCTAGGCAGTCATTTCCCATTTTGTATGTGTGCAACGGATTGTTGCTTCCTAAGTGGAGTACTTTGCATTTGTCCTTCTTGAATTGAATCCTGTTTACTTCAGACCATTTCTCCCATTTTTTCACGTCCTTTTGAATTTTAATTCTATCATCCAAAGCTTTTGCAACCCCGCCCAGATTGGTATCATCTGCAAATTTTAGAAGTATACTTTCTATGCTATTATCTAAATAATTGATGAAGATATTGAACAGAACTGGACCCAGAACTGGTCCCTGCAGGACCCCACTTGATATGCCCTTCCAACTTGACTGTGAACCACTGATAACTGCTCTCTGGGAATAGTTTTCCAACCAGTTACACACCCACCTTATAGTAGCTCTATCTATGTTGTGTTTCCGTAGTTGTTTATGAGACGGTCTTGTAAGGTAGTATCCAAAGCCTTACTAAAGTCACATCTATATATCACATCTACCACTTCCTCCCCCATTCACGAGGCTTGTTATCCTGTCAAAGAAAGCTATTAGGTTGGTTTGACATGATTTGTTCTTGCAAAATCCATGCTGACTATTACTTATCACCTTATTGTCTGCTAGGTGTTAGCTAATTGATTTGCACCATTGTTATTATCTTTCCGGGTACTGAAGTTAAGCAGACTCGTCTGCAATTTCCCGGGTTTAAAATATTTATATGGTGCTAAATGCACCATTGGCACTCAAACACATGTATTAAAATAAGATCCAAACTATCCACGGGTATCATTTCAGCCAGTTCAAGGTGATGGTTAATAAAGCCCAGCAGCACTACTCGATGGGGTAGAGAAGGAAGCGTATACTGTATCTAGTTAAAACTGGTGGAGGAGTTTAGCCTGGCAGAGTGTAATCTCCAGCACTGGAGTTTGGCGAAGACCATAGCATCACCAACTCACAAAGAGTGTTCTGGGATTGTAAATGGCTAAAAATGATCGGGGCATTTGATCCCAATCCTGCAAGTTTGTTGTTCGTGGAACTGCTGTTGTCTTTGGTATTAATTTTGTGCACAGAGAGTTTGCAAGAATGACCCTCAACTTCAGATCACCCAGTTAATTTCTACCTGTTACTTCAGGTAATTTGAAGGCAGGTACAAAAATCCTCTTATTTACTTACTTTTGTGAACAGTTGTGTAAAGCTCAGAGTGGGTTTTGTAACGATGGAGCTGATCTCACTTTTGTTTTTGTTGAGATGCTGTGTAAGTCTCTCAGAGAAAATGAAGGAGGGGGAAAGTCTGCGTGGAACTGAAAATCACCATGGAGCAAAGTCTTAGCAAGGATCAAAAAGCCAGTGAATGCCAAAAGTCAATTTAAGAAGAGCCTGGGCCAAACAGTAGCAAATACTAAATACATCCATAAATCCAGATGGGAGCATGCTCTAACTCAGGCTCATCACTGATGAGCGGAAGATCAAGTTGATTGTTAACCTGTTTACTTTAAACCAAAGCTGCGGTATTTAGAATGAGATAAACTGTGGATAGAGGATTCCCAGTGCTATAAATTAATGGTGCTTCTTTTGGATTGGAAACCTAGGTGATTCCAAATCATTAGAGGACTAATTTTGTAGCCACTCCATAGATACAAAAAGAAAAGGAGTACTAGTGGCACCTTAGAGACTAACCAATTTATTTGAGCATAAGCTTTCGTGAGCTACAAAGCTTATGCTCAAATAAATTGGTTAGTCTCTAAGGTGCCACTAGTACTCCTTTTCTTTTTGCGAATACAGACTAACACGGCTGCTACTCCATAGATACAATTCTTATCAATGTTTATAGCAGTTGTGCTTGGGGAGCAGCTACAGAATCAAACACTAATTGACTATAGTAGGTAGGAAGGCTGTGCTAAATCTTTTAGTTTGAAATACCTGGACTCCCTGTAACTCTGGGTTCAAATCCCAGCATGACTAACCCAGCCCTCCCACCTTCTGAGGTGCATAAATAGCAAACTGTGCCATTTACTTTGACTCTTTTGCGTGAGATCTCACAGAAGTCCTAGCTGGTCTGTGCAGATGTTAAAGGTGATATGAGGATTAAAAAATACTTGTAAAATGCTTGGAGTGTCTCAGCTGACAATCACTGCATCCGGGCAAAGTGTTATCACTACCATGTTTTACACAGTGACCTACTGCTCTTCAATGATTAGTACATTCTGTACATGGGACGGTTTTCTGTTTCAGGGTTAACACCACTTAAACCTCTGTTATCCTAGGGAGAAGTGACATGTTCAGCATGTTTTGGATCCAAAATACCCTTTGCTAGGCATGTAGTTGTGAAACTTCTGAGAAATAAGGGAGCCGTGCATTAATGATTTGAAATGGCAGGAAAAATAAATGAGATGAAAATGTATATTAAAGAAAAACATGAAACTTACTGTAACTATCCTCATGTAATTCATAACTGGATGCACTTTCACCTCTGCTACCCCTTAGCTAGAGCTTTTTTTGATTCCTTAAATCTTGCATCTGCCTTCATGTGATTATATTTCATTTTCCCTTATGGCAGCTGATGTGGTGATCATCAACAAGTTTAATTATCTGGCGCTCATTGCCAAGTTTGTGAACTGGATGCTCCAAAGCTAATCTGAAAAATAAAGTTCTGCCCAGTAATTTTATAAAACATATGGTGTTATTGATGGCTTTTCCTGGACCGGTGATTAGAATAAATGTGCAGTTTGTGACTGTAATTTTGAATCTTTGGCTGCCTGCTTGAATGGTGGGGGGCAGGGAGGGAGAGAAATCTGTTCCAATCAAATAAATCTAAATAAATGAGCAAGCATGTGTGGTTTTTTCCCTCTTTTCTGGGGACTGTCTACCCCAGAGACAGGCACTGAGATATAAAAAACCATTTGCACAGACAATAGTCTGCTTTGGAGGAAAGTTTTCATAGTGAGTTGCAGATCCTCTGAAACATACCTTAGAAACCTCACTCTCTGTCCTGTAGCTGCTAGTTGATTCAAGATGTGTAGAGTGTGAAGATATTTTCAATGTGACTTCTGTTTTGTTAGGCCACTAATATTTGTCTTTTTCTATTTTTAAAAAAGGAGATGAATAGATTTTGCAGATATGCCCAATGTATTAGTTATTGAGTATTAAATTTATGCAGAGTGAAACAGCTGCTTTTAGGAACATTTGCGGGAGGGATAAATAATGAAGAGGACAGATCACTGATACAGAGCGATCTGAATTAGGCACAAGCAAACAGTGTGTGTTTTAATATAGTGAAATGTAAATGTATATATCTAGGAACAAAGAATGTGGATCATACTTACAGGATGGGGGATTCTGTCCTGGGAAACCGTAACTCTGAAAAAGATTTGGGGGCCATAGTGGATAATCAGCTGAACATGAGCTCCCAGTGCATCTCTGTGGCCAAAAGGGCTAATGCGATCCTGGGATGCACAAACTGGGGAATCTCAAGTAGGAGTAGAGAGGTTATTTTACCTCTGTATTTGGCATTGGTATGACCACTGCTGAAATACTATGTCCAGTTGTGATGCCCACAATTCAAGAAGGATGTTGATAAATTGGAGAGGGTTCAGAGAAGAGCCAAGAGAATGATTAAAGGATTAGAAACAAGCCTTAAAATGATAGCCTCAAGAAACTCAGTCAAAGAGAACATTAAGGGCTGACTTGATTACAGTCTATAAGGACCTACTTGGAGAACATATATTTGCTAATGGGCTCTTCAGTCTAGCAGAGAAATGTACAACATCATCCGATGGCTGGAAATTAAAGCTAGATGAATTCAAACTGGAAATAAGGTGTGTAAATTTTTAAATGTGAAGGTAATTAATCAGTTGAACAGTTTACCAAGGTTTATGATGGATTTGCTATCGCTGGCAATTTTAAAATCAAGATGGAATGTTTTTCTAAAGGATATGCTTTAGGGATTATTGTGAGGAAGTTTTCTGGCCTGTGATATATAGCAGGTCAGACTAAATGATCACAGTGGTCCCTTGTGGCCTTGTAATCGATGATCTGACTAGAAAGAAGCTGAGAACATTTGTGACTGACAAGAAGACACGGAGACCATCTATAGAAAAGATCAGATGAGTAGTAAAGCGATAGGAAGGGCGGCAGGACAACATGAGTTGGTCAGTGATGCTTTAATAGGCTCTCTGTGCAATCTGGTTGTTGAACAGCCTTTAGATACTAACATGATAGCATTTTAGAAAAAGAGAAATAGGGACATGAACAGAAGTAACCATTAGTAATGACACTGTGTAGTGATTATAAGGGAACAATATAAAATATAGGTTATTCGTTGCCTATGGCAGTTCTGTCCTCCATATTGACTCATTTATAAAAGATTTAAAAATACACAAACCTGGAATATTGCATTCATTTCTGGTCACCTTATTACCAGAACAGTTCTGATGTATTAGAGGGCTTTCACAGAATAGAAACAAATACAACTTTTGGAGGGCTGACTACACTGAGGATAGATCAAGAGTGAAAATATGTATAGTTTAGCAAAGCAACAACCCAGGAAAAACACACTTTCTAATATATGGGGAGTGCAGAACAAAAAAAGGAATGAGAAATTGTTTAGGGATGTACAGGGGAATATTATTAAGAGGATGGGATGAAATTAAGAAAGGGGGAAAATGTTGGTGGAATCATAGAATATTAGGGTTGGAAGAGACCTCAGGAGGTCATCTAGTCCAACCACCTGCTCAAAGCAGGACCAACCCCAACTAAATCATCCCAGCCAGGGCTTTGTCAAGGTGGCCCTTAAAAACCTCTAAGGATGGAGATTCCACCACCTCCCTAGGTAACCCATTCCAGTGCTTCACCACCCTGCTAGTGAAATAATTTTTCCTAATATCCAACCTAAACCTCCCCCACTGCAACTTGAGACCATTATTCCTTGTTCTGTCGTCTGCCACCACTGAGAACAGCCGAGCTCCATCCTCTTTGGAACCCCCCTTCAGGTAGTTGAAGGCTGCTATCAAATCCCCCCTCACTCTTCTCTTCTGCAGACTAAACAATCCCAGTTCCCTCAGCCCCTCCTCATAAGTCATGTGCCCCAGCCCCCTAATCATTTTCGTTGCCCTCCGCTGGACTCTCTCCTATTTGTCCACATCTTTTCTGTAGTGGCGGGCCCAAAACTGGATGCAGTACTCCAGATGTGGCCTCATCAGTGCAGAATAGAGGAGAATAATCACTTCCCTCGATCTGCTGGCAGTGCTCTTACTCATGCAGCCCAATATGCCATTCGCCTTCTTGGCAACAAGGGCACGCTGCTGACTCATATCAGGAAAGACTTCCTGAGAGAGCTCGGTTTATGCTTTGGAATAATTTCTTCCTTCACATTACTTGGGATGTTTAAAAGTTGGCTGAACAAGGTTCTGCAGGGAACAGTATGGCATTGCCTGTGAGATCAGTGGGATGAACCAGCATGTCTTGTCTATCTCTGATCTCTAGGATCTCTGTTCAAATTTGTCTTCCAATTACGTTGTCTCTCCCCCCGCCAGCCCTTCAAATATAGGACTCAAGCCATTTGATATATTGAAATATGGAGGCATTTGCTTTCTGAAGTATACGAAGTATGGCAGTTTGCGCGGGATAGAGAGGTTTCATTCAAAAATGAAGAGACCTGTTATGGATAAAGCCACAAGTCTCAATACTCGGTTTTAAAGTCAAGCAATAACACTTCCACACATTGTGTCTCTGGAGTGATTTCCAAAGGGAAATTGTTTCAGTCTTAGCCTCTGCTTACGTTGGAAAGAAAGGGAGGGAACATTGTAAAGCTGCCTCAAATATTTCATCTTCAGCACACAACTCTCGCGCCCCCCCCCCCTTATTTTATTGTGTAAAATAATTGCTGATGGGCAGAGTATTTAAAAAAGACAAATAGAAAATATTTCAGAAAACAAAGCTGGCAATTTAGCTCCCAAACACTGGGTTGGGGAAAGACAGATGCTTGGTTGCACTGGCGGCTTTTGAGTGAGGTAGGCTTTCCTTAGTGCTCTTCTGCAGTGAGGTTCAACACCGAAGGCACCTTCTGTACAGAGCCCTGTTGCCTAGGTAGTGTTTTTGGAGAGTAATGCCCCAGAGCACGCACAATGAGAGTGTGACCTTGTCAGAGCTAGCAGAGAGATTGTGGGAGTCACTAGGTGACTTGAGCAAAAAGGGGTATGGGATGCTGGGAAGATGGAAGAGTGCACTTGAACAGGTGGCTGGGGGAATGGTAGGAGAGGGTAAGGGCAATATTTGGGACTCTTCCTCATCTTTTCCCTTAGAATGTATGGAAAGGAAGGAGAGTTCTTAGCTGTGCATCTTGAGGGATGAGTAAAAGTGTGCCTTGGTTGGGAGCTATTCCGAGCAGAAACTTCATCGTGGATTAAGTTATTCTTTAAGTTACTCTTTAAAATGTCTGACCAGTTTCAAATTGCTGTTGTGGTCCTAGTGACTTGCGTTTGAAGACTCCAATAAGCCCTTGAGGTCACCTCAAAATCTCACCTACGTTGTTTGGTGAGATGACAACCTCTGTGTACAGGAAATAATTGGAAATTAACCACCAATTGACTCTCAGAAGATTCTGTATAAAGCTATCGCAGTGGCTGGTTTCAGTGACTGAAGGAATCCCATGTACTGCCTTCTGCATTGAAGATTGCACCTAACCTCATCTGTTTGCACTTCCCAGAGGGTGCTGTACTCTGCTGGAACTCACCCAGTCAGTTGAGGTTGCTTTTCTCAGTAGTGTTTTTCAGGAAGGAAAAACTAGAATATAATGTGAGCTTGCTCTGTGAATTCAATGTTAACAGGCGACTGCCCCATGTTAGTCTGAGTGGTTTCAATCAAGAATCTGAATGATGCTGTCAGAGGTGTGTTTGGTAGGTTCACCCTTTGAGGTAGTCAGTAGAGAGACAAAAAGAAAAGGAGTACTTGTGGCACTTTCTCTTGCCAACAACCTGTTTTAGTTGTTTGTGGAAAGGTTCCTGCCTAACCATTTAGCAAGATAGGCAATTACCTTTCTGAAGGGGGCCTTTGTCTTGCAATGATCTGAGGATGATTGATGTGGTCATGTAGCTGAGTCTGTATCATCCATTTTGCCAATTCAGGGGCAGAGATGTAAGATGGGATGATACAAGACAACTGTTGAGAGGTTAGCAAAAGAAACTTAAAATGAGCTGGAATAATTTTTTTCCTAATGAACATTGTAATCTGAGGATCATGATTCTGCATTTCTGATCTAAGGAATGTATAAGAATAAAAGTGAAGGGAATGGAATGAGATACAGAGCCTTTAGCCACTACTCTGGTCCCTAAATTCAAATCCAGACCACATTGGTAATGACAGCTTTTTTTTTAAATTTAAGTTGGCCAGTTGGAATGGATTGGTCATTTTAAGCCAGTTCCTAGTCAACGAAATCCTCATTGTATAAGCCACGACTACATCAGGTATTAATTTACACCCATATTGGCAGTGTCAGCAAAGTAGCCAAGGGATGAATGGGTTAGACCATCTCTAAGGCACATTGGAGGCTGTGGTGTGGAGGAGTTAACCTTAGTACTGCACATGCTTCGCTTGTCATGTGGGTTAGTGGGGAGCTTCAGTCTCAAGGACGAGTCTTGCACCTTTCAGCAGCCCTAAATTCAACAGAAAATTAAAGACGAGCACCATATTTGTTTCAGAGTAACAGCCGTGTTAGTCTGTATTCGCAAAAAGAAAAGGAGTACTTGTGGCACCTTAGAGACTAACCAATTTATTTGAGCATGAGCTTTCGTGAGCTACAGCTCACTTCATCGGATCCGATGAAGTGAGCTGTAGCTCACGAAAGCTCATGCTCAAATAAATTGGTTAGTCTCTAAGGTGCCACAAGTACTCCTTTTCTTTTCACCATATTTGTGGAGAGGAATCTAACTCTGGCCCATAATGAAGATACAGTTGCAAGGTTTGGTCTTGAAAAGTGCTTGAATAATAGTCATCGGATTGCTGCATGGCATAGAGGAGATGCAGAGATGTGTAGAAATTGTTTCAAAGATTCTACAATTAGCGTATCGTAATTTGTACGTGTCACGGGCCTCAAACTTTTTTACAGCACAAACACCCATTGTAAGGCAGTTAAACATCATTATGCCACTAATAGAGATTGCAGAAATTGAGCCATAGAAAAGTTAAATGACATGCGTAAAATGACGGGGCAAATCATTGGTGGAGTTGGGACAAGAAGCTTGGTTTCAATACTGTCATCCCACTCACTAGGAGGTCAGAGGAAATGGATAGCAACAATAGCCTGACAAATGTCTGTGTGTTTATGATAGGTTTCAGAGTAACAGCCGTGTTAGTCTGTCTTTGCAAAAAGAAAAGGAGTACTTGTGGCACCTTAGAGACTAACCAATTTATTTGAGCATGAGCTTTCGTGAGCTTATGATGCAAGTCTGGGAGCTAAGAAGTGTGAAGATTTTTAACCCCTTCGGTAGGGGCACCATTTGCAGCTCCTAAGAAGGAGGCTAGTCCTATTAAATCCCCAGATGGCACCTTTCTAAAGGAAAATTCCATTGTAAAAAAAAAAATTGCTCAATTTTACATTGAGTTTTGGAGTTTCTCTGCCTTAGTTTCTTTCCACCTGCAAGTATGAAGCTGATGTTTCTAACGCTGATGACATAACAAACAGCAGTCGTCAAATGGGGAGTCTACCTGCGGAGAAATGGCTTCCATCCTCACAGAGGAGCTAGATTGAGGTGGAAGGGGAGGTCTGAGGCCTGTGGTTGCAGGAAGGAGCTGAGTGTTAAAGAGTGTCTCTCTAAAAGTTCTAAAAGAAGCTGTCAACTAGATGCAGGCAGAAGTCACTTGGTGAAATTCTCTGGCCTGTATTATGCAAAAGGTCAGACACTAGATGATGATAATGGTGCCCTCTGGCTTTGAAGTCTGTGAATCCCTGACTTGCAATCCTATTATCCCACACCAGCTGATAAAATGAAGGGAGAGCATGAGGGGACAGATGGCAGTAATGTCAGAAGACAGAGAGGATGGGACATGGGGAAAGACTATTCCTAAACAGCTTCTGGCTCATAAATGCCTCTCTTTAAAATGTCAAACTTGTTGTTGACTTAAAACCAATTTCAGCCCTGGTACAAAGTGGAACAACTTGATTGACTTCAGGGGATTTGCCCTAGCTTAAGCCAGGTCTGAGTTAGTTTATACCAAGTCTTAGTTTGTCTTTTGACCTTCACTAAGGACAAAGGTATTGCATATGTTCTAACAAATAGAGAACCAATGTTACAAACCTGAAAACCCTGTGTTCCAGGATCTACGTCAGCGGTGGACAAACTTTTTGGCCTGAGGGCCACATCGGGATTGTGAAACTGTATGAAGGGCCGGGTGGGGAAGGCTGTGCCTCCCCAAACAGTCTGGCCCCCGTCCTCTATCTATCCCCTCCCACTTCCTGCCCCGTGACTGCCCCCCTCAAGTCCCCAACCCATCGAACCCCCCCGCTCCTTGTCTCCTAACCGCCCCCTCCTGGGAACCCCACCCCAACTGCCCCCTCCGGATCCCACCCCCTATCCAATCCCCCCTGCTCCCTGTCCCCTGACGGCCCTGCCCCATCCAACTGTGCCCTGTCCCCTGACTACCCCCCAGAACCCTCTGCCCATTATCCAGCCCCCCTGCTCCCCGCCCTCTTACCATGCCGCTCAGAGCGGCAGGAGCTCGTAGCCCTGCTGCCCGACCGGAGCCAGCTACGCTGCCCAGCAGGAGCGGTGGGCCAGAGCGTGGGCAGCGCAGTGAGCAGAGGCTGCGGGGGAGTGGGGACAACAGGGGAGGGGCCGGGGGCTAGACTCCCCAGCTGGGAGCTCAAGGGCTGGACAAGATGGTCCCGCGGGCCATAGTTTGCCCACCTCTGATATAGGTACACAGAGCATATGGGTGACGATATCTGGAGAGGCCTCACAATGAAATCAACGTGGCTACATTTTACCTAACCTGCTGGAGCTCCATAATCTACACACAAAGGAGGGGAGCGTGTGTGACTGCACTGCTGGAAATATTAACGGCAGAAATTTCCTGAGAACCTTTTAATAAAGGGGCTGTTAACTCAAACTCTGTTTGTACAATAATATGGGGAGGAGGTTTATGTGTGGGAAGTATAGAAACAATTGTTTGGCTTTTTAATTCACTTTCTCCATTTAAACAAAAAAGACCCAAGTCTCTGGTTGTGCGTGGAGCAGACTAAAAATACTTAGGAGGAGTTGTTCTTATTTGTTTTGTACAGTATTTGAAAAAAATGTTTGGTCTTTAAAGTGCAAATAGAGACGCTGTCCCTGCCCTAAGGATTTTGTAATCCAATTTCAGATGTGAAAAAGTAAGAGGGTGAAAAGAACAGGAGGACTTGTGGCACCTTAAAAACTAACACATTTATTAGAGCATAAGCTTTTGTGGGCTACAGCTCACTTCATCGGATGCATAGAATGGAACATATATATATGTATACACACACAGACAGATAAGTTGGAAGATGCCATACAAACTGTGAGAGACTAATTAGTTAAGATGAGCTATTATCAGTAGGAGGAAAAAAAAAACTTTTGTCGTGATAATCAAGATGGCCCATTTAGACAGTTGACAAGAAGGTGTGAGGATACTTAAGGAAATAGATTCAATATGTGTAATGACCCAGCCACTCCCAGTCTCTATACAAATCCAAGTTAATGGTATCTAGTTTGCATATTAATTCAAGCTCAGCAGTTTCTGCTTGGAGTCCGTTTCTGAAGCTTTTCTGTTGCAAAATTGCCACCCTTAAATATTTTACTGAGTGGCCGGAGAGGTTGAAGTGTTCTCCTACCGGTTTTTGAATGTTATGATTCCTGATGTCAGATTTGTGTCCATTTATTCTTTTTCATAGAGACTGTCCGGTTTGGCCAATGTACATGGCAGAGGGGCATTGCTGGCACATGATGGAATATATCACATTGGTAGATGTGCAGGTGAATGAGCCCCTAATGGCGTGGCTAATGTGATTAGGTCTTACGATGGTGTCACTTGAATAAATATGTGGACAGAATTGTCATCGGGCTTTGTTGCAAGGATAGGTTCCTGGGTTAGTGTTTTTTGTTGTGTGGTTGCTGGTGAGTATTTGCTTCAGGTTGGGGGGCTGTCTGTAAGCGAGGGCTGGTCTGTCTCCCAAGATCTGTGAGAGTGAGGGATCATTTTTCAGGATAGGTTGTAACTCTTTGATGATGCGCTGGAGAGGTTTTAGTTGGGGGCTGAAGGTGATGGCTAGTGGCTTTCTGTTATTTTCTTTGTTGGGCCTGTCCTGTAGTAGGTGACTTCTGGGTACTCTTCTGGCTCTGTCAGTCTGTTTTTTCACTTCAGCATTTTAGTATTTTAGTTTTAAGAATGCTTGATAGAGATCTTGTACGTGTTTGTCTCTGTCTGAGGGATTGGAGCAAAGGCGGTTGTATCTTAAAGCTTGGCTGTAGACAATGGATCGTGTGGTGTGTCCTGGTTGGAAGCTGGAGGCATGTTGGTAAGTATAACAGTCAGTAGGTAAGAGGGTGGGAAGGGAAGGATGGTAACAGAATAAGGTAGGAATGCTAAGGGATAAAACAAGAAGGTGCTGCAGTAGCCACATAACCTGGGCAGAATTTGGATGTCTTGATGCCTCAATAAGGGGGATTCTGAGGATGCTCAGAAGTTTTTTTTTTTTTTTGTGCTGACTGGATGGCCACCCTCCTGGATGTGGACAAGATGAAGCAGTCACCAAATGATAAAAAAAATAGAAACTCCTCAAGTTCCCTTGTGAGGGGGAAACCACTCACCATGTGTAGCTTAACTGAGGTAGCTTCCTTTGTGTCAGGTGGGAGAGGCCTGTCTGTATAGAACTGTAGGACCAGAGCTCTAGTCCTAGATTTTTAGGTCTGGGTTTTACTGAGGGTGCTCAACTATAATGGTGGTAAGGGACATGTAAGTGTCTAAAGGAATTTCTGTAACCTTTTTCCAGCATTGTTTATTCCTTCTCACAAAAGGTTTGCTTGTTCTCTCTTGAAATGATTTCATTTTCCACTATGCCTAGGTTTTTTTGACGTGTGCTAAATCTGCTAGAACTGTGGTTTGCACTGTGGTACAGTAAGTGTGCTATGCAGACGTGGATGCTCACAGAAATGCTGCACAGTAGTGTTGGAAGAGTGCGTGTCTGTGAACATAGCAGGCTTCTTCAGAAATACTTGTGCCAAAATAGTTACCTGTATAACTATCCAGAACAAATTGGTATTTGGGTCAAGCTTTTTAAAGGAATGTTGACACTGATGTCAGAAAAAAATGGTGTAAATCAACTTTTAACATGTAAAAGCAGCAGTTGTATGTGGAGGTGATTGGGGTTAACTCTAAGGCCAGGAACTTGACTTCATTTGATCTGTTTTTCAGGGTGCCAGAGAAACCTTTGAGAACTACTACAGGAAACAGAGAAGAAAACAGGCTAGACTGGTGCTTCAGCCCCCCTCAAATATGGTATGACTGTCTAATAGCTTTAGTGATCAAAGAGACTTCGCCTAATAAAGGAGCAGCACATTATCTCTGCACATATTGTTCTATGTGTGTGGTCTCTTGTTCCCAGTTGTACTGCCCTTCTTCGTTTTAAACTTTGTTCCCTTTTCTTTGTTGCAGCACGAAACTTTAGACGGCTACAGGAAGTATTTTAATCAAATTGTAGGGTAGGTATTCTTTTTATATACACATTCTCGAAATATGTGTGTGCTGTGTTATTGAATAGCACACACAAAAAAAGGAAATGTTGATCTTTCTGACAATTCTTTTTAGGAGCCAAAACAGGAAAAGTGTGGTTTGTGCTTCCTAAACATTTAAGAGGAGAGTCATATTTTACTGCACCCATAAACCGTGCTGTGTCACTAGTGCAGGCTTTCTAAAGACTGAACAGTTATTGTGCACTGCTTGCAAATTTCACAGTGAGTTCAAGAGAGTAAACATGTTTTGTGCACGGTGTATGTCAACTTGCTGCTATAATGAGATGAATAGGCCAATCTGATTGAATTATGCAGATGTTGTAATCCTCTTGATTATAGTTCTTTGATATCCCACTCCTTGCCTCGCTCAGGAAAGGATGTTTGCTGGTGTGATCATTCAGCCTCTATTCCTGTGGCTTAAAAAATGAGTTAGTTACTGCTGCAAACTACAGTCTAGCAACAGTCTTCCAAAAAATGGCCCGAATTTGAGTGAAGAGAAGATAAGGCTGCTGCCCCTGAAAAGATGGGATACGCTGGAGAAATGTAATCAACCAGGGTTGAATGTAAATCACAGCATGCATTTATATCCATCTGAGCAGCAAACATTAGTAAAATGTACACTGATAGCATCCTGACACTGATTTGTAATACCTTAATGGGCTTCCTCCACTGAGCAGATATTTTTATACAATCTAGGGTTTCTGTCTTGAGCTTTTTTAATGGCTTGCACGTCACTTATTACTCCTTGTTCTGATTTGGCAAAAATATTTGGTAACTAGAGATTGGAGTGGATTGATTGCACTCTAGAGGGATAATTCAAATTAGGGGGGAAACCTAGTGATATAGTAATGTGGCTAGGAGTTATGCCTCCATATTAATAATAAAAAAAGATACTTTGTATCTGTAGATTTCCTTTCATTTTAGGATTTCAAAGTGTTGTTGTAAGACTGTCCTTATTTTAGCCATGAACAATACTTTATGGTGGTTATGAACAGATAAACGGGGATTTATAATGAAGATATTAATTAATTAATCTAGCAACATGAATAATGCAATGTGTTTAGACCATCTGGGGTCCGATCCTGCAAGGTGCTGTGCACTTTAGCCTCAGTCAAAAAAAGTACTAAAACATGCTTAATTTTAAGGACATGAATAGTCCTGTTGACATCAGCGGCTGATGGACAGCGTGCCTGGAGCAGTTGGAACAGGTTAAAGCTGAAGATGCTAGCTTTGCTTCTGGTTTAAATATATGGACTCTTCTGTGTGACTTGTTTAGGGAATCCATTTCTTGGGAACAATGCCCCTGTCTTCTGTCATGGAGCCAGAATAATTGTCTTATAAAAAATATGAAATTCTAAATTGACTAAGCAATGCCTAAGGGGAACGTAAGTCTACATACATGTGAAAAGTATAAACACCAGAGAAGAAGAAATATTTGAGGTGAAACACTGAGGTAATAAAAAATGAAGGAAAAACTAACATGAGCTAAAAGTCAGGAAAACTTCCTGACAATGTGAGATCTCTTATCTTCTCAAGGGACTGGGTGGAGACCTCCATGCTTTCAGCTTTTAAAAGCAGACTGGACAAGACATTTAATAAATGTGCTATAGAGCACAGTCCTAGATGGGCCAAGAGATAGGGCTGGGTGATGTAACAGGTCACTTCTAGGTCTAACACTTATGCTTCTGTGATTAAAAATTCCTACAATTGGAAATATCCCATGTACTGAAATACCTGATTCTTATTCCATATGCTGATACCCAGTTTACTTTATTTAGCACTGCTTTAAAAAAAAAACCTGTCATTTCTGAGGCAGGGAAGTTGGCACAGACTTGAAAGCCAGAGACTAAACAAATGCATGGATTGAGTTTATAAATGCAGGAAAATGAGCAAGAAGGCAAGTCGCTGCTGATTAGTTCCCTCCACTCCCATAATCCTGCTGTCCTTCCCTTTCCTTTCATGCGGAACAGGGCATCTTCCCAAAGACTCTTTCCTCCACTGCAGCATAACTGATCACAAGGCAGCCATTGGTCAGTAGGAAAGATTATAGGAAGTGTTTGCCCTCTGACAACTCTGTTGTGGGGTGTGTTGGATTTTGGTGACATTATTTTAAACCTGTCTCCTTGACACATACTTTAAATTTGATGTTTACCAGTTTACTTGCTGCTAGCAACAAATTAAAGCTTAGTTTCAAAACGTCAGTGGGGTTTTATAGCTGTCTATCGCCTGGTGTTTATTTCTGTGCACGTAGACAGAATTGGGCAGCAGATTGCTTTTCTTGTGGGGGCGGGGTGGATGAGAGTTTTGTTAGTTTTGCGTGTGTCAGTTGCATGTGTTTGTAAAACCATGTTGATGTCATAGGGACTCTACCGTCTGACAGCTGTGCCTTCTCCTTTGTTAGCTTTTTTGTAGTTGAAGATCACATCTTACATACGACCCAGGGCTTGGTCAATAGAGCCTATATTGATGAACTGTGGGAAATGGCTCTGTCAAAAACTATTGCCGCGCTAAGAACACATTCAGTAAGTAAAAGCAACAGATTCATTATCTTTGCAGCAACAGGTAAACAATCTGAGTCTTTAGGGGTTAGATTTTTATTTTGGTGTTTCTTGCCTGTGTTCTTTTTTTTAAAAAAAAATATATACTGCTTATATACCTATATACTGATAAGGCTTTATTCAGCTCTCATGGCTCTGGATAGTCCAGATCATCCTGCACTGCGCTCTCCTCTGTTTGGGGGGCTGAAAATAGTAAATACTGGCTCTCGCTTCCATTTCTCCATTATTTGGTCGACCATTTTTGGAATGCACCAGTAGGGGGAGTTTACTTGTTCTCTGTCATTGGAGTAATGTGATTTGTATGGAGTAATGTATTCTAAACTGAAACATGGACATTTTGGTATTCCATTGAAGTAAATGCCAGTGAAAGACACACCATAGGGTTAAATATCATACATTTTAATGACAAATAAGTAGATTTTCTTCCCTATGTTACAATGTCTTGGATGAGTAAAACTGAAAGTATTTTTTAAAAATTATTTTCACCACTTAGGTGAACACAAACGATGTTACAAAATGGTGGTTTGGTTTTGCCAATGTAGATGGGACTAATTCATGTTATAAACGTGTTAAGGGAACCCATGCTACAAACCTGGTGTTCAGATATACCCAAATAGTTGAGCATCTGCAGATGTTTCCCATGTGTCTCTCTGGTTTTCCATAGTGTGGCAGCTCTGTTGACTGGAGATACACTTTGCTGGCTGACTCCATTTGTGCCATAAGGAAGGGGATATGTAGAGAGAAAAATAGACCCAAACATTTCTATCATAAAGCTGTACTCTTTTAATCAGGGGTTTCTGGTGGCGCAGTGTAAACCATGAGAGCAAAACAAATTAAAACACTTCAATTTTTTAAAATTTCAATAACTTTACTAACATGACAAGTGTTGCCCAATTTAATGTATGAAGTGTCTGATAGGAATAGTTTTTACAACAATCATGCAGTTTTACATAGTCGTTCAGCATTTATATTACAGTCATCATCAAATTATCTTGGCACCAAACACTTATTTTGGTGACAGCATAACGACCCAGCATGTCCATCCTATATTATCATTCATCTCTGATTTGGTGGGAGGCTGTCGCATTAGTGAGCCTGTTACATCTCTGTCCTTTCGGCCAGGATTATGCTTGGATTTTCTTCTTTGATTTTGAGTGGGACACCTTTTATCATTTCTGAGAGTAGTAGGGAACTGTCTTTCTTTCTTACTTTGTTTTTTGGGCAGTGAATTGGGAAATGTTTCTTTGTCTGTCACATTGATTAACAGAGTCATTCCTCTTTGTTTCCAATGGACTTGAAATCTCTCAGTTTCTTTTTTCCAGTTTAGGATCACTGATTATATATTTGGTAAGAGTCTGTTTGAAATTTTGCATATTTCTCTTTAGTAGGGTTGTCTGCTAATATAAAGATTATGTGCAAAGAGGATGTATGACCTAATTTGTGATTTTGATCAGCTGTTCCCAGTAGGCTTGTGTATCTTTCTGACTAGAGTCTTGAGCTGTAGTAATTGTTTATATCATGGTATGAACGTTAATATTGCTGACACCTAGGCATGCAATGTGTTTTCCTCATGTTGCCAGAACCCTCTAGTTAAAAATGAAATCTTCTTAATATACAGAATTTGGGGTATTTTCTGTTTTACAAGACCTGGTTAACGTTAGACACAATGTAATTAACAATTTTATTCAACAATAGATAACACTCAGTGTCTTTGATCTGTCAGTGCACTGCTTTTGCACCTTTTCCCTTCTCAATCTCCTGATAAATACAGTAACTTCTTGGTACTTTTATAGACATCTTGCTGGGGTATCTTCACAGCAACTGAAATCCTTGTGTGTCTTGTAGAGCTTTTGATTGCACCATGTTCTGGAATGGGATAATGTTTCAGTATTTCTGTATTCTGTGACAGTGTATCATGATATGACTGATCACGCTCTATAATAAAAGGCTATTAAAAGCCTACCAATAATAAAGGCTGAATCAAGTGTCTATATATTATTACACAAAATGAAGGATTACAGAAGAGTATGTATAGATGTTTTTTCTATTTGTAGCAATTAAAACTTTTTTTCAATTTCCCCCCCCTTTTTTTAGTCTTACTGTTCTGACCCAAATCTGGTATTAGACTTGAAGAACCTCATAGTTCTGTTTGCAGATACACTCCAGGTATGTGACTGTCAGACACTAATGTACATCTCGTTAAACATCTGTAGTGCTCGTGAAAGATGTCAGCCATTTAAACTGGCTGATGGGCACTGCTTCACCATGTCACTTCTGTTTCTTTATCTAGTGGTGTGTGAATTCAGGTGCCAGACTGATAGCCCTGGAGCCTGACACTCTGTTTGCACAGGGCAGTTAATCTGTGGGCAGTGGCCCACTCTGCCTTACCCACGTGATTGGTCCACCTGGACCCAAAGAGGCCACCTCTACGGTTCAAAGTAGGCCCTTGGCCTTTCTGCTGAGACTGCCTACGAGTGTGTTGAATGTGACAGGGCTTTTTGTGATGTCCACACCTGCCCCTTAGGAGCCAGACCTGTGAAAAAGAGAAGAACATACGATCATTACTGATCTAGTCTGGATTTGAACTGGCTGCCTGGAGTTTAGTACACAGGTACTAAATCCCTGAGCCATGCAGTCCTCACTTCAGATTAAATTTGATGAGTGTCATGGAAGTGTAGAATTTACTCCCCCTTTTTTTTTTGGGCGGGGGGGAGGAAATCCCAGTGTTAGCATTTCTTGCTGAATGTAGGTGCTTGCGTTTCTCAATGCAGGGGTATGGCTTCCCTGTAAACCAGCTGTTTGACATGCTACTGGAAATCAGAGACCAATATAGTGAGACTCTGCTAAAGAAATGGTCAGGAGTTTTCAGGTAAGAAACCTTTTATACATGGTGGTAAGACTTTACTTGGAGAGATATTTTATATACAGGCTAAAATGTTTTGTGTTTTTTTATTTAAAGGGACACTAACAGCATGCTTATGTCTAAAATTTGGCTTATGTTAAACTTGCTATAACTTGGTGCAGCCTATCCACCTTGGGAAAGGGAGTGGAAATACCAACATAGCTGCAAACAAAGCTGGGCAACCAACCTTGGCTAGAGGAGGGTTTGGAGCAGGGCACAGGCTGAGACTGGGGCTGGGGCATGGTACAGGCTGGAGCAGGAGCAGTCTGTCAGAACTACCAACTAGCAGGGAACATTCCCAACAAGGTAGTGATGTTGAGGAAACTGGAGTGGCTGCTTTCATTTAGAGCCTATATACCTGCCTTGGGGTCACCTGGTCAGATTTTTGCTTGTGGATCGACTGGGCCCTTAGGCCTCGCAGGTAATTTTCTCAAATGACTGATCAGGCTCGGAGATGACTCATCAGGCTCAGAACATTCATCACAGTACCTTCCTCCCTCCCTCCCTCCCAACCCCTAAAAAAGACGCCTACCTGGCATCCTCAGACCTGGTTTTTTGGGGTGTGACTGAGGGACTTCTCGAAGTAAGGCAGATGCATATATATTGTTGGCCAGCTCCCAGGAGCAATCAGCTGGACCATAACTCTCCCAATCAACAAGGTAAGTGAGATCCCCTCGATGAACTTAGGAGTCCAAGATCTTTACCAGTTACTCCTCATGTCCCTGGACTACATTGGATGGAGGGGCAATTGAATTCATCCAGGAAAGGTGTAGTCAATATGCTTTTTCAGCCAGGAGATGTGGAATACCAGTCGTATTTTCATCCTTTTGGGCAATTGGACTTCAAAGGCTACAGGTTTAATCTGCTGGATGACCCACAGTTGGCCAAGGTATCAGTAATCCACTTTTCGTGAAGTTTGGCTAGAACCAAAGTGCTGTGTGGAGAGCCATACTTCATCCCCAACTGTGATCATAGAATCATAGAATATCAGGGTTGGAAGGGACCCCTGAAGGTCATCTAGTCCAACCCCCTGCTCGAAGCAGGACCAATTCCCAGTTAAATCATCCCAGCCAGGGCTTTGTCAAGCCTGACCTTAAAAACTTCTAAGGAAGGAGATTCCACCACCTCCCTAGGCAACGCATTCCAGTGTTTCACCACCCTCTTAGTGAAAAAGTTTTTCCTAATATCCAATCTAAACCTCCCCCACTGCAACTTGAGGCCATTACTCCTCGTTCTGTCATCTGCTACCATTGAGAACAGTCTAGAGCCATCCTCTTTGGAACCCCCTTTCAGGTAGTTGAAAGCAGCTATCAAATCCCCCCTCATTCTTCTCTTCTGCAGGCTAAACAATCCCAGCTCCCTCAGCCTCTCCTCATAAGTCATGTGTTCTAGACCCCTAATCATTTTTGTTGCCCTTCGCTGGACTCTCTCCAATTTATCCACATCCTTCTTGTAGTGTGGGGCCCAAAACTGGACACAGTACTCCAGATGAGGCCTCACCAATGTCGAATAGAGGGGGACGATCACGTCCCTCGATCTGCTCGCTATGCCCCTACTTATACATCCCAAAATGCCATTGGCCTTCTTGGCAACAAGGGCACACTCCTGACTCATATCCAGCTTCTCGTCCACTGTCACCCCTAGGTCCTTTTCCGCAGAACTGCTGCCTAGCCATTCGGTCCCTAGTCTGTAGCGGTGCATTGGATTCTTCCGTCCTAAGTGCAGGACCCTGCACTTATCCTTATTGAACCTCATCAGATTTCTTTTGGCCCAATCCTCCAATTTGTCTAGGTCCTTCTGTATCCTATCCCTCCCCTCCAGCGTATCTACCACTCCTCCCAGTTTAGTATCGTCCGCAAATTTGCTGAGAGTGCAATCCACACCATCCTCCAGATCATTTATGAAGATATTGAACAAAACCGGCCCCAGGACCGACCCCTGGGGCACTCCACTTGACACCGGCTGCCAACTAGACATGGTTGAGTGATTGAGGGATTGCCTGCCTACAGAGGTCAGTGTAGTGTTCGTAATCCTTTTTGGCTGATTCTAGATGGGCTTTCAACTCCTCTTGGATACAGTGCAGGTGTTCAGCTAGGTTGGAGGCTGTGGGGCATGGATGGATAAAATTGTTGGTAGAAACCATAGTTGGTGTAAAAATGACTCTGGTGGGTTGATCTGTGGTCAGAGTTGTTGTACATGAATTCAGCAAAAGGAAGAAGCAAAACCCAGTCATCCTGGTGGTAACCGATAAAGCAATGGTGATATTGTTCAAGAATTTGGTTCACTCATTCCATTGGTCTGGGGGTGATAAGCCAAGGAGACATGCAGATCCACATGCAGGAGCTCAAACAACTCTCACCAGAAATGTGAAATGAACAGCAGTCTTTGATCAGATGTAAAGTTAGATGGTAGGCCGTGGAGTTTCAAGGTATGGTTGTAAAACCGTTGCGGTGTTACCTCTACAGTGCGAATTTGAAGGCATGGCACAAAAGGTGACTTTTTATAAGCAGGTCAACAATGACCAACACAGTCACGTGGCCCTGGGAATTGGGAAGATCAGTGATAAAATCCTTGGATATGGAAGACCAGGGTTGAGATGGAGTTGGCAGGGCAATTAGCACACCCAGGGGTTTGCCCCAGGGAGCCTTTGTTCTAGCACACACGTCACAGGAGTTGATGATGTAGGGCTCGATGAACAAATGCAGTTTTGGCCACAGAAATTTCAAGACACCAGCCTCATTATTTTCCAGTGACTGAAGTGGCCAATTGGGGTGAATCCTGACATAGCCAGAGTATTGCTAGGCATGGTTGATCTTCAGGGATATAAATCTAGTCTTTGTACAAGAGGATCCCATTGTTGACTGAGCATTTAGAGTCAGGAGCTAGGCCTGAATCAGTCAACATAAGTTCTGCCGCAAATGGATTGGAGGGATAAAAGGGACTTCACGAGAGACTGCAAGCTGTTGTCATTACTACATTGGCAAAATGGCAGGGTTTCAAGATAGTGGCAGGTTCTAGAGCCCCATCTCCTTTGTCCCAGTACTGCCTCATATGAAACCATGCATTGGGTTGATCATTCCTGGCACCCAGATGATAGGTCAAAGTGAAGTTGAACCAGGAAGAAAAAGAGGTGGGGAACCAGTGGATCTGGTGTTGATTGAGAGCTTCCAAAGTTCACAGGAATTCTAGATTCTTGTGATCATACATACCTGGACTGGGAAACATGCGTCCTCCAGATGATGGTGCCATTCTTCAAAAGTCAGCTGTTCTTTGTCACTGATCTCATAGTTTTGATCCATGGGCATTAATTTTTGGGAATAAAACAAACAAGGAAGAAGCATACCCTGGGGCCCATGCCGCTGTGACAAAACTACCCTGATTGCATAATTGGAGGCATCTACTTCGACATCAGAGGGTTTTGCCAGGTTTGGTTGTAGAAAAATGCGTGCTGATGTACACTCTCCCTGTAATTGATCAAAGGCAGACTGGGCTTCCACTGTCCAAGCAAATATAGTATTTTTCCGGAGCAATTGGGATCACCACCTTCGAAAACCCCTTGATGAATCTCTGGTAGAAGTTGGCAAACTGTGGGAAACACTAGATGTCATGGACATTTCTTGGGGCTGCTCAATCCATGATCATGGTGTCATGGATCCACAGAATCAGTGCTATGCCCTCAGCTTTGGAACAGTCTCTAGGAAGAATCCCTTCAGTGTTCCAGACCCCCTTGAGGTCTCACTCCTCCTCCATGGTAAGCCACGCTGCTTCACGGCCTCTGTAGGCTGGACCTCTAGGCCTTCAGCATTCCTGCTTCACACCGTGAGCTCTGTTCAGTGAGTCCAGCTGAGAAAGAGTCCTGGTAGAGACTCATACACTCTTCAGGGGTTAATGCACCCCAGCAAGGATTTGCAGTGACACTCAAACAGCTTTGTCAATGCAGGAGGGTTTATTAGTCAACTGAAACACAGCATGGGAAGTCCTGAGGTCAGCACAGAGAAATGAAGGTCAAAGCAAAGGCTATTCTGGTTAGCCCTGAGCCCAGCCAAGCTGTAGTGTTCAAGCTGTGTGCGTCTCTGTCTGACCGTCTTGGTCAGTTCCCAGGTGAGAGCCCCAACTCCTTCCAGCAGCCAGCTCTTATTCCCCTTCTTACACCTTCCCAGTCCTTTGTTCTCTAGCTGGGGAATTATGCTCAGCTTCCCTGAGGAGAGTGGGGGAAATCAATATCCCTGCAGGTTGTTGGTTGCTAGGTGTCAATGTCCTAGTGATTGGATCTGCCATTGTTTTCTCAGATGCTCCATTCATGCAGGGACTAAGGCACAGATAGCTAGACAACATTCATACCTATGGCTCTTAGGAGCAAACAGTCCTTGCCCACCCACTGGGAAACAATTTAGCATATAGGGGAAACTGAGGAATACATGGCATTCATAAAAATATTACAGAAAATTCCCACTTCGTCACAACTGGACAGTCTTTGAGGATCCATACCTGTTCTGTCAGGGAAAATGGTATGTAGCCTAAGAAGTCAACAGAACGGTGGTCAAACTCAGTTCTAAATAAATTGGTTAGTCTCTAAGGTGCCACAAGTACTCCTTTTCTTTTTGCGAATACAGACTAACACGGCTGTTACTCTGAAACCCTTACAGGCTGTTTGCTCAGAGGTGCGTGTGTACCAGGAGGATATGATGATCGTGGCGGGCCTGGTTTTTCTGACAAATTTGGTCTTACAACACTTATAAAAATGTCATTGACAAAGTGCTGGAACATGGCTGGGGCATTGGAGAGATCGAAAGGCAAAACTAGGTACTCAAAATGACCATAAGGTGTGAAATGCAATTTTCCATTTGTTGCCCTCCCGTATGTGGACTAGATTGCAAGCGGCACTAAGTCGAGCTTGATAAATACCTCAACAGAATCTACCCTTTCCAACAAAGGCAAGGGTTACTTGTTCTTGATAGGTTTCAGAGTAGCAGCCGTGTTAGTCTGTATTCACAAAAGAAAAGGAGTACTTGTGGCACCTTAGAGACTAATGAAGTGAGCTATAGCTCACAAAAGCTTATGCTCAAATAAATTTGTTAGTCTCTAAGGTGCCACAAGTCCTCCTTTTCTTTTGTTCTTGATAGTGATTCTGTTCAGTACAGGTAACCTACACAAAGACGCAAGGAGCTGTCCTTGTTTTTAAATGAACAAAACAGAGGCTCCAGCAGGAGGCATGGAAGGACAAATGAAATTTTTTGCTAGATTCTCATCCAGGTATTCTCCTAAGACCCTGAGTTCTGGTTCCATTAAGGGTAAAATCCATCCAAATGGAATTCTGACACCGGCTAGGTCACAGAGTCTATGCAGGGTAAGATGTCAGCATTTCTTTGGTCAAATACGTCAATAAAATTGTGGTGTTTTGCAAGCATTAGTGAACTCTTGCTTCCTTGAATCTGTTGAACACAGAAGGCCATGGCCTTTTCCATGCCCCTTTTTGTTTTCTGGGCACGCGACGTGGCTAGGCACAGTTGCCGGCAGTGCACCGGACCCTCGCTAGAACGCAGGATTTGGGATCCATGCGCAGTACTGTGTTATAGCGGGGACCTCGTCAAAAGGAATTGCAATTAAAGTAATTACATTTGGGATCCACGGCTGCGACCGCATTATATGCGAATTCACGCTATATAGACGCACGTTCTAGCAAGGGTCCTCAGTAGCTTGACTTGAATCATATCTATTGTGTCTTGCAAGATATGTTTGGATCATGCACTGAGAGCCAGGGAATGCAGAGCACGATGGAATTGAAATTGAACTGCAGAATTTCCATATGGTCTTGGATTTTGAGCTGGAGGAATGCGGTTTGATGTGTGACTGGACCTGAGAACAGCATGCTGCCATCAGTTGACTCCACTCGGTCTGAGGTGATACTGCTACTATGGGATTCTTCCACACTGGCCAACCCTGCATCCATAAAATTACTAGAAGCCCTGGAATTCAGTATCACGTAGTCAGGATGCAGAGACGGAGCAAGACCTGCAGATGTGGAAAGTGGCAGTTTGCGGCTGCCAAGATACATGATGGCAGAAGAGAGGGCTTGTGCGGAACACTTGATTCCATAGTTGCGTAAAGCTGTGACCCTTCTAATGGGGCTGGATTTGGTCATTTCCCAGATTTGCCAAAGGCCTGGGTTTACTGGGGCACTCAGTGGCAAAGGAGCTTTATCCATCCAGTATAGGCAAAGACTGTTTCACCCATGTAGTGCCGCCTTGTTGCATCAGTCTGCACAGGCTCTGGTTTTGGAGCAGTTCATGCGGATGGCCATAATGGAGCAGGGCTTTGCTGAGGTTGCAGGCATGCCATCTTTTCGTGGAGTCACTGAAATGACTCTTGATCCAATGCAAAATTTAATACGAGTTCAGAATAGTGGGGGTTTGACCTAGACCAGTTCATCTTCTACATCATCGTTCAGACCCTGGCAGAAATGGTAGATCTGGCCTGCCTCATTCCTTGATGTACCAGCAACCAGACACTGAAAGGAGACGGCATGTGGCGGGACAGGCCAATGGCCTTGTTTGAGAAACTGCAAGGCAGCTTCAGCAATACGAGTGCTATTCGGATCATCAAATGGGACCAAAATGGTATGAGATTAATTCATTGAAATTAGTAAGGATCAGGCTTGCCTGTTCCAGAAGTGGCGAGGCCCATTCTAGGGCTTCACTGATCAATGAACTGAGAAGTCCCATCTTGGTCTGGTCATCAGGATACATTGCAGAATGCATCCAGTACAAAAAGCAGCTTTGGTTAATAACAGCACAGAATTTCTGGCATCTGCGATCAAATCTTTCTGGCAGTGGAACCTTTGGGCCATGTCCCAGAGGGACTGTTGCCGGCAGTACTGGATCTGCTGGGATTTGGGAGCAGAGGGAATTGTTTTCCTGTTGCAGTTGGGCAAGTTGACCCTGAAGGTTGCGGACCAACTGCAAGGGGTTTCCATTTTGGTCACTCGATGTGAGCATGTCGGGGAGCAGTCTGCTCAAAAGGTCAGCACACCTGGGAGACCTGCCATGGCTTGATCATGAATAGATGAAGGCTGGAGTAGGAGTGGAGATAGGCACAGGTTGAAACGGGCAGGAACAGGTTGGCAGGGAGCAGTCTGTCAGAACTACCAACAAAGTAGTGACATGGAGCGGACTGGAGTGACTGCTTTCATTAGGAGCCTATATACCTGCGTGGTGGTCACCTGGTTAGACCTTTGCTTGTGATTTGGTTGGGTCTTAGGCCTTGCAGATAATTATCTCAAATGACTCATCAGTCTCAGAGCGCTCATCACGAGTGATATCCATCTGATACATTCACTTATGCTACTTCTTTGACCACCTAAAATACACGGTATGTCTTCATTGCAGAGTTAACTTGGGTGATTGGCACTCAGGCCTGAGCACTGGGATAGTCTAACCTGGGTGTGAATCAGCCACACTTCAAAGCCAGACCCGAGCGGCTGTGTCTTCACTAGGGCTGCACTCACCTCTGTGATGTCAGGGCTTCTGGAGACACATCCCATGGTTCTTTGTGCTGCAATGAGCTGAGATGCTCTGTAGCTTTTTTGTCAGTGAATCCTGGGAAAAGGTATCTGCCCTTCTGGGCTCATGGGGGGAATTGTAGGAAGGTGTTGGAGGTTCATCAGCGCTCAAGTGATTTAGCCTGCGTCCTCACTGTAAAGTGGGCAGGTTACTAACCCAAGTGAAAACCCCAGATGAGTCAGTTAGCTCAGACTGAAAGCACTACTAATTCGGATCAGATGTTTGTTTATGGAAAGGATTGGGGTTAGAGGCAACACCTGGGTAAGAGTAGCACTCCTAGCCATTTTAGGTTAAAGAGCCACAAGCCTGGTCTGTCACCTATTTCTCACCTGGAAATGCTCTGTACTGCTATAACTCATTATGCTAGACCTTTGTGAATGCCAGGGACCCTTGATATTGGCTCTTTCGCTCGGATTCTGGACAGGTGTGCTTCTGGTAGTAACATTATTTCTCTGTGCAAGGAGAGTTACAGTAACTGTTCTCTTATATTTTACAGAAATATACTTGATTCTGATAATTACAGTCCTATACCCGTAGCTAATGAAGAACTTTATAAGAAGATAATAGGACAGTTTCCATTCCAGGATCCAGAGCTGGAAAAGGTAAGGAAGCCTCTAAAAGGGGACCCTGTTGGGATACCCTTAAGAAACTAGTTACTAACAACACCAAAGATTATTAAAATGGAAATAATTTTTAAAAAAATCACTTGTATTTTTCATGGTTTACGTGTTCCGGGCTTAGGCGAAGAGAGCAGACTTGTCAGTGTCTAGTCAATTTCCCTTTTGCATCATTGTGCTAGCTAACAGTTCTGCAATGCTTGCAATGCGTGGGAATGTTTGTTTTTTAAAAGTTTGTTTCCATCGGAATTTCATTTTGATTTTATGGAAGCGTTTCTATTGACTTGGTTTATTTTAATTTCTTCAGAATTTTAAAATATAACGATACCTTCAGTTTTATAAAAGCTTGGTCTTCACAAAACTCTAAAAGTAGGGTCAGACTTGACCTGAACAGTGTCACAGTGTCTCTTTAAACCATGCTTGGCTTGCGCTCAGCCTCTGGCAAATGTATGCTCCCGGCCTGGTGAGTGTAATTACAAACTGGGTTGCGGGGGGAAGGAGTTCAATCCAAGTTAGGTGTTTGGGCATTAATTCCCCCCTTCCCATTCCCCATCTGTTCGGCATCCAGTTTCTTCACCATTGTGCTCTGGACCCTTGGGCCCTGTCTAGGCTATGGCTGAAGCCAAGCTAGTAAGAGTCTGATTTGAAGGACATGACCTCTGCTTCCTCCCTGCTATTGATGTTGTAAGCCAGTGCCTGCCTGAGGCAGAAACAGTAAGAGGTGACAGAGAACAAAATGTCTTGTGCCGTGCATGGTGGTAAATCAGCACTGAGGAGTATTCCAGTATTTTCTTTTTATGAATAAGGGAGCTGGTAATGGGTATGAGTGAGGTGTTCCTCTGACTATTCCCTTCTAGCTGCAGTTTTCTCTCCAGGCCCAATACAATGCTATTTGTGAGTGATTATCTGGTCCTTCACTTGGCTGAAACAGTTGTATAACACACAATAAATGCTGGCTTGTTGTTTCATTGCATAACCTGGCTGAATATTAGAATTGATTTGAAAGCATGGAGCTGGAAAGCAGCTCCTCTAGATTTTGCTGGGAGTGGTGCTTTTCCCTGTTAAATTTCTGCTGTTGTCCTTATTTTAATTCTTTTCTGTATTTTACAGCAACCGTTTCCAAAGAAGTTCCCCTTTTCTGAGTTTGTGCCTAAAGTTTACAATCAGATTAAAGAATTCATCTATGCCTGTCTAAAGTTCTCAGAAGATCTTCATCTGAGGTACAGTATGCAATACTGATGATTGTTCATGTAAATATGATAACTTTGCAATTTATATAGCTCCTTTCACTGCAGGATGTCAAAACACTTCATAAACATTCATTTTCTCCTTAATCCTCCATGGCAGTACTAATATTTGGGGGTAGTCCCTCCTTGCCAGAGGACAGAGATGGTACACTCCTTTTTAGTGGAGTGATATCCCATTCACATAAGGGGCTTGCCAGCTCTTGAAGAACAGCTGTGGCTGTTTCCAGCTGGTGGAGAGCGCAGTATCTTGCCAGCTGCATAAAAAAATCAGAGGACTAGGGTCTGTTCCCTCTGTGATTCCTCTGAGTTCTTCATACAACACAGCTGAGCCCAGCCATCCCTGACAAAGGTAATGATGGTCTTTTGCCCACCAGAGCAAAGGCTGGTGGGACTTCATAGTATGGGCACAGCATGGCAATCTCACATAGGGCTCCCTGGAGCACCTCCAGAGAAGGTTCTGGAACAGCTGTTGTTAAGCGCTAACTGTTAAGGGATCCTCCTTCCGAGATTACTCCAATGGTAGGAAGTGTAGGCAGTATGTGGCCTCCAACAGGTCTCTTCCCCTACTTCAGGAACTCAAGGATAAGCGAGGCACCACCCCACTGGGTCCACCCAGTGTTCTTGGGCCCCTCTTGGACCCAAGGTCATGTCACAACACAAGGGCCTACCTCCTGAAAACTCTGCCTTCCCAAGCCTCTCGCTTACTCTCCTCCAGGGGACACCCTCCCATACCTATGGAGTTGACCAGCTAGCTTCCTCCTCTGACTCGTTTCCCTTTTTTTTTGTTTCCACCACTCACCCTCCATGCTCTCCAAAGAAGCTTATAATGACAAGCTCTGTGCTATCAAAACCAGAAGTGTGTGTCACCATCTTGGTCCAGCAGCACATGTACACAATGAGGGAATAGCAGCAAGTCCTCCACCCCCTTTCCTGCCCATCAGCGTCACCTAGGGCAGCATATACCAGTGCATGTCCATGCTCACCCGTTCCTCTTCCCTTAATTAAGTTGTACATCCAGCAGCCTCTCCTCTCCTCCCCTTTCCAGTTTGGAAAAGGTACTTGCTAACAGATCCACTCAGCAAAGAGAGTCTGCTCTAAAGCATATCTCGGAAACATCAGATATCACCGTCCAGGGATCTAGCTACTCAACCTGTTCAACTAGGGCAGTACTTATATAGACAGCCATCATGGAGACTGAGTACAGGACTCCAAAGCTAAAAGCTTGGGCCTCTATCATGTGAGCTAACGGAGAAACTTCTCTAGCTGGTAACTTGAGTAAACTCATATGAATTACATGAAACCATCCTAGAGAAGAACTTTCAGAGTTTCACCTGGCTTTGGTGAACCAACAAGCACCTTATACATAGGGTCTGACATCATCAAAAAGATTCAAAATTCTCCACCTTCTGGAGGGAGGAGCTATACCCAAGAGTCTAGATTTGCAGAAAATGTCCCAGTGAATGGGGGAAAAAAAAAAAAAGGGTCAAATAGGAGAAGTTTCCCATTCAAGCCTCCCAGCACCCCAGTGAGGAAGGTAAGTAGTAGTTATGCCAATTCTAAACTAAGACCAGAGTGATCAAGAAACATGCCCAGGGTCACAAAATGTTACAGTTCCAGAGTCAGGAATAAAACTCCACCCCATAGTTCTCTGATCTAACTACTGGATCACATGCACTCTAAGCTGAATACTCAGTTGCTGTCAGAACATGTTTTCCTTGAGCTCTGTGGTTTTGGAAGACTCGACTTCTCCCAAACAAGTTGTGTCTCCGTTTTTTCCATGGGATTTTATAAATAAACAAATGAAATTTGAATCTATTTTTTTAAATATCCTACAAAATTTCTTTGTTTACTATCCTTCCTCCCTGCCCAGGTGCCTTGATGCTGTTTACACAAGTGTTTTTGTGTCTGTGGAAGCCTGGAGAACAATTATACAACCTAGTAATTATAAGTTGGGCCATGCTTACGCACAGTAATATATTTAACTTGCAGAAGGTGCATAAATAAATGGTGAATTCTCACTGGAAGGGCAAGGAAGGGTTCCTTCTTCCCTAATGCCTGTGTACAGTACACAGGTAGCTAGGTGCTGTACAGTATGTGGATGTTTCTGATCTTTGCAGCTTCAAGTACGGGGCACTGCTGGAGGCTGGATATCACACCAGTGGGCTGATCTTTTTACGACAGTGCTATTGGGGATGCCTGCAGGCTAAGTTTTTCCAGAGTCTGTAGAATGCTCTGTAGGGATGGAATAGCTGTCTTTTTTGGTCTGGACTTCAGTTCCTAGAGAAATCACCATTCTCTCTGTGTCCTGTTATGGAAGCTAAGATCCAGTGGCTGCCTTCTGATGGTCAGTCCCAGAGTTTAATCATCTCATGGCAGGATGATCTTATTGGTGGGCCCCACAGGTGTTAACCTGTGGGTTGCCATTAAATATTTAGGCTTCTGAAGCTAGCTTGCCCTCTGCTCTTTTTGTAAAATTGTCCTGTTTCACAGAGCTATCGGATTCATTTAACTCTTCCAGTGGTGCTTCCTTGGAGGCGTGAAGCTAAGTGCTTTGTGCTCTTAACCATTACCGAGATGATTAGGTTTGTCAGAGAATGGAAGAAAGTGTTCTCCTGGGTACTACCTCAGGGGCTCCCCATGGACAAGTTATTAAAATTCCTTTCAACTTCGGAGTTTTCATCCTTTTTTGTGCAGGGTGCGTTTGGGCAAGGGGAAAAGAGTGGAGCTGTTGTGTTTTTTCCATCCAAACATACTGAATATTTCTCTGAAAACCCCTGTTGACACTTTCTTCATTTCACTCTGACAGTTTGAATGAGTTTTTATTAGGAAGTTTGGCTGCAAAGCCAGCAGCAAGTTTTCTTTCTTTCTCTTTCTTCCTCGGTTGTCATTTACCTTGCACCCTGGAGTGATTGGGGTCAGGCTGTCAATCACAGCAGGCATGAAGGTCATGGCTACTGTTATGGGATATGGGACATCACCTATCATTAACATAGACAGTTCTCTTAAGTACTCAGCAGTCTTTTCCTGAAGAATAAACCCTGCGGCAGAAAACATGAGTCATATATTTTTAATTATTATTCTAAACCAGCTCCTTGTATTTGTTGGACAGAAATATTCTCCTTTATAATGAGGTGATTATGAAAGATGTTTAAAATATTTAAAGACCTGTCTTATCTTCAACCGCTTTTCTGGGTGTGCACATTTTTTGTTTTGCTTTATTATTTCAATTTAAAACTTTGTTTTAAAATATTTCTTCATTGGGATGAATCTGAGGCATATTTTAGAGATTCTTCTCTAGTAAGTTAAGAACATAAGAGCGGCCAGACTGAGTCAGACCAAAGGTCCATCCAGCCCAGTGTCCTGTCTGCCAACAGTGGCCAATGCCAAGTGCCCCAGAGGGAGTGAACCTAACAGGTAATGATCAAGTGATCTCCACCCTCTGACAAACAGAGGCTCGGGACACCATTCCTTACCCATCCTGGCAAGTAGCCATTAATGGACTTAGCCTCCATGAATATATCCAGTTCTCTTTTAAACCCTGTTATAGTCCTAGCCTTCACAACCTCCTCAGGCAAGGAGTTACACAGGTTGACTGTTTGCTGTGTGAAGAAGAGCTTCCTTTTATTTGTTTTAAACCTGCTGCCCATTAATTTCATTGGGTGGCCCCTAGTTCTTATATTATGGGAACAAGTAAATAACTTTTCTTTATTCACTTTCTCCACACCACTCATGATTTTATATCTCTATCATATCCCCCCTTAGTCTCCTCTTTTCCAAGCTGAAAAGTCCTAGTCTCTTTAATCTCTCTTCATATGGGACCCGTTCCAAACCCCTAATCATTTTAGTTGCCCTTTTCTGAACCTTTTCTAATGCCAGTATAAGTTGTCTTAAAAAATTTCCACTGGTTTAAAAGATGTCACCATTTCTATTGGAATTTCCCATTTTAAAGATATTCCTTGTTTTTGGAACCAATATAATTTTTCAGACAGGTGGAAACCTTTAAATGTGGCAACCTGTTATCTAACAGGACTTTGATTTTACAAACATAGGGCCCAATCTCTGCAGACATGTAGGGGGCAATTTTTAAAGTGCCCAAGTGGCTTAGGAGCACATCACATTGATGTTATGGGGCTTGAGCTTCTAAATCATGCAGTGCTTGTCTACACTGCCGCCTAAGTCGATGTAAGTTATGTCACTCGGGTGTGAAAAACCCACCTCCCTGAGTGATATAATTTACATCGACTTAAATTGGCATCTGCACTGTGCTATGGCAGCAGGAGATGCTCTCCTGCTGACATAGCTTCCGCCTCTCATTGCGGTGGAATAATTACATCAACAGGAGAACGCTCTCCCCTTGATTTAATGCGTCTTCACCAGACGTGCTAAATCAGCACTACTGCATCAACGGTACCAATTTAGTACGGTAGTGACAACAAGCCCCTAGTCTCTTTTGAAAATCCCGTTCTTAAGCAGCAGGGTAACTTTACTCACAGGTATAGCCCCACTGAAATCAATGTTACTCATGTGCTTAAGTGCTTGTAAGATCTGACCAATATGGAGAACAATACAAGAAATAATCCATTTCATAGAATCATAGAATATCAGGGTTGGAAAGGCCCTCAGGAGGTCAAATAGTCCAACCCCCTGCTCAAAGCAGGGCCAATCCCCAATTTTTGCCCCAAATCCCTAAATGGCCCCCTCAAGGATCGAACTCACAACCCTGGGTTTAGCAGGCCAGTGCTCAAACCACTGAGCTATTCCTACCCCCATACCATTGCATCTAGCCGAGGAGTCCGTATTATTTCGGTCTATAAGTCTGTTTCCAAGTACACTTTTAATACGTGAACACATTGCTCTGTCGGAAAAGGGAGAAAAAGAGCAAATACTACCATGCTGGGCACTAATATAAAAGCCTAAGATGTTCTGTAGCTGGAACTCAACTGAGACCAAACTTTTTAAAAAAACCCCACAAATATATAAATATTACAAATACAGAGGCCTTCCTCTGAGGAGTTTAGCTATAAAGAAAAAAACAGGGCAAATTTTGTATTCCAGGTGACTCGCACAATTGTCTCATTCCTAGATAAGTAGGGCTGGGCATGGCTGGTCAGGAGGGAATCCTATTGGTGGGGTGGTATGGAAAATCCTGTACTGCCGCCTTTCTGCTTACTGCCTGTGCCTGGATTTACCCGCTCTGGGAATAAACAGAGGCCTCCAGGGTTACCAGCACTGTAATCGCTCAGAACTAAAAGGAAAATATGCTGAATGTCCCTATTAGCCAGGGTCACTTAGCACTTACCCACCCTAAAAATGAACGGGGGGTGTGTGATGCCTCCAGATGCCATTCTGCAACTGAGCCACTTTGAGATGCCACTGTGGTCGGTGCAGTGTAAGAACCTGAATAGAATAGAAACCCTACTTGAATTTAGAGTCTACCCACAAGGGAGTCATGTAAATGGATCTTGTATAGCATGTGGAATATTTTAAGTGTTATTACTAATAATAGACTCTTATTTCTGTGGGGCTCAAAACCCAAAGGTCTTCCAGCAACCTTAACCAAAATATAACTAAAACTGAAGTATTCGAACAGGCAGTGTTGCCAACTATCTAAATGACAGTTAGAATTTCGAAATTGTACCATATTCCATACTAACAACCCATCACTTACCTTATTTGTGTCACAAATTGATGAATTCATGCATCAAAGGAGGAACTGGAGCCAGACAGCATAATATTAGGGGACTGAAAAAGAAAGAACGGTTAGTTTTGAAATGCTTTGAAGATGTAAAGCACTGTGTAAGTGCTAAGCATTGGTATTAAGAATTAGTTGTTCATGTACTAAAGGCTTATGTTGAAATGTCATTGCTGGCTTTAAGGGTGAATTTAGTGATGATACTAAACCATCCATTTTCAAAGCATTTTTCATATTCCAGCTAGCTCGAGGAAAGTGGTGTAATGACCCTCTTGCAGAAAGTATCATCCTTGCCAAAGCATTGTGAATGTGCTGCTAGGATCATAGTTTCAACGATCCCAAGGCCAGGAGGGACCATTGTGATTGTCTAGTCTGACCTCCTGCATAACAACAGGCCAGAGAACTTCCCCAAAATATTTTTTGAACAGAGCATATTTTTATAAAAACCATCCAGTCTTGATTTAAAAATTGCCAGTGTTGGAAAATGCGCCATGACCCTTGGTAAATTGTTCCATTGATTAATTATCTTCACTGTTAAAAAATTGTGCCTTATTTCCAGTCTACATTTGTCTAGCTTCAACTTACAACCACTGGATCTTGTTAAACCTTTGTTAGATTGAAAAGGTCATTATCAAATATTAGTTCCCCGTGTAGGTACTTACAGACTATGGTCAGGTTGCCCCTTAACCTTCTCTTTGTTACACTTAAGGATATCAATCTGTTTAGCTTATCACTATAAGGTGTGTTATCGAATCCTTTAATCATTCTCATTCCTTTTCTCTGAATCTTCTCCAATTTATCGAAATCCTTTTGGGAAATATATGCGTAGAGATGATGCCCAAATTGCTGGACCCCTAAATCCTGATGACAGGGCCATATTTTAACTAAATGATGAACTTTCATATAGTGCACAACTTACATGTTGGCTAAGTTGTTTAAATAATAAAAGTGGGTGTAATTAATTTTAAAAAGCGCTTTTCCCCATCCTCACCTTCTCTAGCTAGATCTCCTAAAACAGCAAAACAGGTTATGTTCAAAGTAAACAGAAAACCGACCCTGTCATCCAAATTCGTTACAGTATTTACTCTGGCAAAATATTCTCATATCAATACAGTTTCCACTAATCACAAGCCTACAGAATGGCCTCCATGTAGGTTTCCAGAAGACATCTGCTGTGCAAAGCAACAAGAACAGAGGTGTGGGAAGTTCGCTTTCCTGCTTGCATGCAAGTTGAGCAGCTCATGTCTAGTCGTAACATGGCCCCTTGTTTGCAGGGATTCAGCCAGGTGACTCTAATGGGAGCTCACGGGCAAGAAGCCCTCTCTAAAATCTCATTTCTACCAGCTTGCCACCCACCACTACCCTCAACTTGCATTCAGTGATTAAAAATATGAGAAATTAATGCTGGAACCAACAAGAAGCTGCCTAACTTCAGCAATCGAAATGAAATGGCTTTTGTGTCACCCTCAGCCCTTCAAGCTATATGCTGTACTCTCTACTGCAGAACTGGAATTAATTTGCAAACTGGACACCATTAAATTAGGCTTGAATAAAGACTGGGAGTGGATGAGTCATTACACAAACTAAAAACTATTTCTCCATGCTAAATTTTCTCCTACTGTTACTCTCACCTTCTTGTCAAGTGTTTGAAATGGGCCATCCTGATTATCACTACAAAAGTTTTTTTCTCCTGCTGATAATAACCCACCTTAATTGATTAGTGTCGTTAGAGTTGGTATGGCAACCCCCATTTTTTCATGTTCTCTGTGTCTCTCTCTCTATCTATCTATCTACTGTATTTTCCACTGCATGCATCTGATGAAGTGGATTTTAGCCCACGAAAGCTTATGCCCAAATAAATTTTAGTCTCTAAGGTGCCACAAGTACTTCTCGTTCTTTTTTCTCTTATCAGTGTGTAAAGAGCCTGTCACACCTACAAAACCTAAAAACTAAGACGCAGATTTCATGATTACTTTGTGTAATTCACCAGAGGGACAAAGGGCTTATGGTCAAAACATTGCTGCAGACTTATGTAGATTGTTGACCAGTTTTTCAACCCTTCTGAATGTGGTTTTTCACCTCTCTCCCCACAATCTCTGCAAGCCCTTCTCCATGCATAGTGTCCCCTCTGGTCTGCTCTGACACTGAAGACCAGCTGTGCATCCCACCGCTGCCAGGAAAGTTTTAGGGGGAGGGATAGCTTGGTGGTTTGAGCATTGGCCTGCTAAACCCAGGGTTGTGAGTTCAATCCTTGAGGGGGCCATTTAGGGATTTGGGGCAAAAATTGGGGATTGGTCCTGCTTTGAGCAGGGTGTTGGACTAAATGACCTCCTGAGGGCCCTTCCATCCCTGATATTCTATGATTCTGTGGTAACAGGATGGGCAGGGATGGTGTCCCTGGCCTCTGTTTGCCAGAAGCTGGGAAAGGATGACGGGGGATGGATCACTTGATGATTACCTGTTCTGGTCATTCCCTCTGGAGCATCTGGCATTGGCCACTGTCAGAAGACAGAATACTGGGCTAGATGGACCTTTGATCTGACCCAGTATGGCCATTCTTATGTTCTTATTAACATGGGACATCATGATAAAGAAAGCTGGTGATCCTCTGTACCAACAGTTAACTTTGTATTGTGTAATGTAGTGGCTTTATTTAACCCCTCTGCTTTTACCATTTGTGAATTTTCCCTGGGGTGGCTCATATTATGATAGTTATATTTAATCTTTGTATTGTGTGGTGTACAGGACCACAAGTAGCTTTGGATGGGAGGAGATGGGGAACACTTTATAAATAAAATGTACATCTGTGACAGAGGATCCAAGCATACTACAAAGAACCAGAGATAGAGATGGACCTGAAACAAGAAGTTGGTGTCCGGATCCAAATGTCCCTAGGGTTTTGGTTCTGTCCCGTCTCTAACAAACCCAAAGTACAACATAATAAAAATCAAATAAAACTAGAAGGAGTTGAAGAATCAGAGCAAGTGTGCCAGACAGGGACACACGTTGAGGCTTCAGCTAGTAGTGTTTAGTTTAAAATGGAACTTAGCAACTGTCATCAAGAGTCAATTCCTGTAAGGTACACTGACTGTTCAGTGCTCCCGTAGAAGTCAGTAGCAGATAAAGGTGCTCAGCACCTGGCAGGATCAGTGCCCAAAAGAGCAGATCCTGATTGGCATTAACCAGAAGAGATAAAATGGTTACCGGTGCAGAGGTGGTCAGCCTGCAATGACAAAGCAGTGTGTTGGTGGGTACAGGTATTGGAGAGTGGCTTTTGTGAGCAAAGATACTTATGCTAGCTTTCTTTCCTTCTTGGGGAAGATAAATAAGAACAGAGTCTCCTTTATCTCACTGAAGTAAGAGCAGCTGTGCCCAAAAATTACATCATTTGGATTGGGAGTTCTGGGATGAGAGAAGGCCTGCTGGGCCCATCAGCTTCTACTGCCAGCACAGGCTTCAGTGAGCTGACATGCTCGATAGCAGAGTACAGAGCAAGGCTACCTAGCACACAAGTGGACGGAGATAACTTGAAGGCTTTCTTTTGTTTACCATGTCATTTTCTGCTCTGTAATCTCTCCATTTGTCAGGTAAAATAGGGTAAGGAGCCAAAGGTCACAGGGTTGATTTACCAGGAGCCCTAAAGTTATTAATGTTTCTGAACCTTCCAGTTTGAGATTTTCTTCACCAGCAGCCGCCTGTCATCCTGCTCTCGGAGATAAAGGCCATGTTGTTGCAGGCCTAATGTGATGCCGATGATAGATCAAAGGAGCCAGCATTTCAGTCACTTTCCAAAACCTACTTCAAAAAGAAAAGATTACACCTAACTGGAGTGTGGGGGGAGGGAGAACAGGACTTCTTGGGAGGGGAGCTTCCCAGCAGCTGTTAAAGTGACCTGCAAAGTGGGGATATTCTTTAATAGCCTTCATATCCCTCTGGTATATTGAAAACACCCACTTAAAAATAAAGCCCAAAGCATACGGACACCATTAAAGTGAATGGACTTTATCAATGTTATGTGTTATAATGGAGTTGTATTAATTTATAAGTGGGTCTGGTTCAGCAAAAATATATGGGTCAGATTTTTCAGAGTAAGCATTTTGTGTGTATAATGACGCCCCCAATCCCATCATCGATAATCAGAAAGGTTTGAAAAGGGGACCTTCAGCACCGAAGACCTCTATCACTTGAACTAAAAGGATAGAGAACAGCCAGTTAGCAGTAACAGGCTGTTCTCTTCTAGTGGGCCAGCCACTGCGGTTGGGTGCACCGCACGCTTTGCCAGTGAGTTACATATATACCCTGGTATGCTTACAAATCAGATCTGTGTTTGTGAAAAGACCTGACTTGCACAAGCATATCAAATATTAGTACATGTAAGTTTAGGCACACCCAACTCTGTGTGTGGGGTTTGTACATGGCCAGCTTTGAAAGTCGAGCCCTGTCGCTCTGTTTCTTGACCCATTACAAAGTCCGTCATTTTAGAAACAAATGTACTTCTGCCCAACACAGACCTAGCATCAATCGCTTTGGTGCAAGTTTAGGTAAAATGCTGATATTGGGAATAATGGAGAACTGTATGCGCTGCAATTGAAAGGACTGCTGCAGTATGGAGGCTGGATGCCTCTCTAATGAGAGGGTTAAAGAAATGGAAAGGTTTCTGCAGCTCTGTTGGAGCAATGGAGTCAGGACATGTTCCCTGATTGCCCCTCTGTCTATGGAACTGACAGGGCTCAAGAAGACAGTGGAGGATGGGGATTGTTGGGGATCTGAGCAACCAGCTCTGTTGAGCGTGGGCAGCTGGGTAGAAGGACTCTAGCCCCCCACAGTCCTGGACTCCTCCGTTTCTCACCATGGCATGATCAACGGCTGTTCTGTCAATTGCTGTCACCTGCTATGCTTCCAGGCTCTGCAGAGTACACAAAGGAGAGTTGATATTGCCTACAGCAATGTTAGCTCTCCACAGCTTCTCCTCAGATCGCAGCCTTGGGCAGGGGGAAGCATTTCTGCTTAGCCACGGTCTCCCTTCTGCCTGCAGCTTTCTCAGTAGGTTTACTCTACCCTGCTTTACTTGGGTGTGGGAAGGAAGCATTGACCCCAATAGGAGAAGAACCAGTTCTAGGGACATTCTCCTAATCACCTGTGGAAATGCACTGTGCTGGCATGTTGTCACTTGTATGACATGAATTGCACGAAAAACAAGCATAGTAGAAAGCATTGGGGAAAAATCTGTTTTTATTTATATTAATATTCAGATATTAAGAAGCTTCACAAAACGTAATACCTATAGTTTAAAAATAAATAAATATAGACACACATGGCACTATTGTAGGGGTGAACATGGGTACCAAGCAGTGCTAACTACCCACAGTTCCCATATGAAATGGGAGCTGGGGGTAGTCAGCACCCTTGCCAATCAGGTGCTGAAGTGAGAGGATGGTCGGTCGAGGCAAGAGGGTGTTAGCCTGCGATTCAGGAGACTTGAGTTAAATTCCCTGCTCTTCCACAGACTCCCGATGTGACACTGGACAAGTCTCTTAATCTGTATCTGTCTCTCCTGGACAATGGTGATAGCACTTCTCTACCTCACAGGGAGTGTTGTGTGGGTAAAGATTGTGAGGTGCTCAGATGCTGAGGCGCTGGGGGCCTTGGATTTTTCACCTGCTTCAAAGAATTGTGCAAATTACTTTTTGAACTCTGTTTTTCAGCTCCACAGAGGTTGACGACATGATTCGAAAATCAACCAACTTGCTGCTGACTCGAATGCTGAGTAACTGTCTGCAGAATGTTATTAAGAGAAGAAACACAGGGCTGACAGAGGTAAAGAGCTCAGTTCCCAGAGCAAATCTAGTCATGGAGGGAGAATGTGTCCCATAATCTAATGTTTGTAGTTCCATTTCAGCTTTCTAGGACACGTCTTTAAAATATAGCAATGGGACCATTATCGTAACCTTAGGTTCTTTGAGAACAATGGGGAGCTGCTGCTTATTGCTGTAATAATTAGTAAGCACTTTATGCTCAGAGAGGAATTTCTCTGCTGCTTTCTCAGTTGTCATTGTCTATCATTTGATGGCCAGTATTCCTTGAATGTTTATAATTCTAGAACACATTTGTATGCTGGCTATTATATTCCTTGTTATAGAAATGAAAAATTTAAATAAGGTAAAACAAACGGCTATCGTTTGTATTACAGCCACAAGTCAGAACTCCAGTGAGTGAATTTGGCAGCATTATGCTAAAAGCCAGGCAAACATGGAGTATAAAACATGGTCTCTGCTCCCAGAGCGCATTTCTTTCCAGATATTTAGAAATAACTTCCCAAACTTTAGGAAAAATGAGGTTTATGGCAGTTACAAAATGTTTGTGAGCCAGTGATTTTATGCTCGTGTACACGGGATTAGTGTCTGACATTTCTATAAATGTGTGTCAACTAAAATTTTAAATCCATTTAATGTGAGTAGATGATAAACTAACTGAGACATGTACAAGTCTTTGTACTGTGCCTAGGCTAATGAATCCTAGTGAGCCCTCCAGGTTCTGCTATCCTAGGAATATTAAATAAAATATGTCTGTATTTAATTGATGTAATTGTATGTGAATTGTGACATGAGACCTGACTAATGCTTATTTACTCTAAGAAATCTGTGGCTGACTTTGCTGTGAAAACCTTTCTTGTGTTTTGGGAACAATTATACATCCAAGGTGTGGATGCATCTAGGGGAATTTCATCACATCAGAACTGGTTTATCCCTGTATGTGCGTTCAATTTTGCAACTGGGATTCACCCTTGCCCTGCTGCCCTCTGGCACAGGGGAGTGTCTCTGATCCTTGGGGGCATATTCCTCCTCTCCTACCCCCCAGGGTGTCCTTGGGAGTAAGGAATGTAGAGCTATGCCCTACCCTATGCATTGGAAAAAAAACATCCTCTGTTGTGAGTATATTTTTAAACCATAGCAATTTGATTCGTGTGACTTTGTGAACAGTGCTTAATAGCTGACTGGTTAACTTACCACAGGAGTCCCTTCAGACTGCTTACCCCCCGCTTAGAGAAGAGCTTGACATGTGGTGTGTGTTCCACTCTGAGGCGTAGGAAAGGTGATGCCAGGAGAAGAAAATAATGTGGTTGAGAGAGTGCTGTGGTGGAGGGTTTGTTCAGCTGCCTTGGCACTGCGTCTCTGGAAGCTGAAGTGGGATTCCACAGGAAATGCCTACAGGTCACGACAGTTCAGACTTAATGACTCCAATTTAAAATAAAGGTCTAATTTGGCAGGAGCTGCCTGCCTACAGTGTTTTGCTTTGGCACTCTTTTCATCTTAAGGCTGGCGTCACCCTCCTGCTCTATACCACTTAGCAACATACAGTTTGAGTAGCCAGTTTCCCCTTTTTTCCATTCTGGTCTAAATGGGTAACTCTTGCCGCCCCATTTTAGTCAGGATAAAGTAGGAAAAGACATTGGCACTGTCTCGAAACTATTTCTCTGTTCTTCACTCCAATGCTCATTCTTATGTAGGACAAATATTGGCCGGTGTTTATAAAATGCTGGTGCATTGCATTTTTCATCTGGGGATCTCGAGCCTTTACGCTGTTTCTTAGAATGTGTCTGAGGGTCACACAGATTGAGTAAAATTTCCAAAAGCTCCCAGGTCACTTAGGAGTCGAGTGCCATTTTCAAAAGTGACTTAGGCACTTAGCTGAAGTGCAGCTTCTAAGAGTAAATCTCTAGTTCCTTCCACAAGTCAGCCCCCTCCTCTTCTATTAACACCCACCCCTGCATCATCTTCCAGACAGCATGTTTGACATTCATGTAGAGAGCCATGTACCAGGGCCACCTGAGGACCTTCCTTATCCTGCTTTTCATTGCTGCCTTTACCTTTTTTCTCAGGGTGGGCTTGAATTACTTCAGACCAGTGGATATTAGCGTTTATTACCAAAGTCTACTCCATATAATTCCAGCCCTTGCCCCTAGAATCATAGAAGATCAGGGTTGGAAGGGACCTCAGGAGGTCATCTAGTCCAACCCCCTGCTCAAAGCAGGACCAGCACTAACTAAACCATCCCAGCCAGGGCTTTGTCAAGCCAGGCCTTAAAAACCTCTAAGGAAGCAGATTCCACCACCTCCCTAGGTAACCCATTGCAGTGCTTCACCACCCTCCTAGTGAAATAGTGTTTCCTAATATTCAACCTAGACCTCCCTCACTGCAACTTGAGACCATTGCTTCCTGTTCTTGTCCCCTCACCCATCCCCATTCCCTTTTGCTTTTTGAAATAGGAGTCATAGAAGTAGTACCTCAGGAGCTCAGAGGGGAGCGTTTCTGTTCTTTCTACTTTCATATTCCCCCAATAAAAGCAGGGATGCATCATGTCCTGGACCTAAGGCAACTGAGCAAATTCATGCACAGACTGTGTCAGAATAGTGATACTAGCTAGCTTCCATCCTCCCCTCTCTGGGAGCTCAGCATTGGTTTGTGTCTCTTGACCTTCAGGATGCTTATTTTCATATAGCAATTCATCCAGTCCATAGAAAATATCTCCAGTTTACAGTGGAACACAACCGCCACTGATACCTTTCAGCCTGTCTGCAGTCCCAAGAGAGTTTACAAAAAGTTTGGTGGCAGTAGTGGAAGTCCGTGTGAGACAGCAAGGTATAACCATGTACCCATTCTAGGACAACTGGCTTCTGAGAGACAAATCCCCCTAGGGTGTATCCAGTGCCCTGTCCACACTCCTCAGCATATTCCATTTTTAGGACTGAGTGTGTATTACAAAGATAAGGTGGGTTAGGTCATATCTTTTATTGGACCAACTTCTGTTTGTGAGAGAGACAAGCTTTCGAGCTTACACAGAGCTCTTCTTCAGATCTGGGAAACCTACTCAGAGTATCACAGCTAAATATAAGGTGGAACAGATTATTTAGCGTAGGTAGTTAACATTTCTAGGGGCCATTCAAGGTGAAGTGGCCCGTTAACATCCCTCCAGTCATAGTTGGGAAAGGAAGGAAAGAGGGGAGAAAGGCAGCTTGTGGGGAATTTAGTGGGTTATAGGTTGTTATAACAAAGCCATAAATCCAGTGTCTCTGTTCAGGCCCTGATATTTAGTGTCTAGCAAAGTTATAAATTTAAACTCCCAGCCTCGTCTTTTGAAGGTGTTGTGCAGGTTTCCTTTGAGGATGAGGACGGATAGGTCAGATATAGAGTGTTTGCTTTGTGAAAAGTGTTCACCCACAGGTGATAGGGCATTTTGTGCACTGATTGAGGTACACCAGGTGTTGTGATGGGAATGTGTAGAATGCATGTATCTTGAAAGGTGAGTTGTGGGAGGTGTTGATCATTGAAGCAGTGGTGATATGTCTGCAGGTTTTGCATTTGTTGTTCTGGCAGGGTTTGGTCTGCTTTGAGTTGGTGTGTCCTGGTCTGTGTGGAGCCTGCTTCTGATTGTGAACTTGAAAAAGTAGGGGGGTTGTTTGAAGGCTGGAAGAGGAGATCCAGGAGGGATTTCTTTCAGGATGTGGTCTCTATCGAGAGTGAGTTGAAATTGTTTAATGATACCCCATATGGGTTCCAGTGTGGGGTGGTAGGTGACAACTAGGGGTGTGCAGTCAGAAGGGGTTATATTTCCATATTAAAGCAGGTTATCTCAGGCTATTTGGGTCATCCCTCATTTCTGTCCATAGAATGTATAGGGGCTCTTCTTGATTCCAAGCTGGAGGCATATCTCCATCGCTACAGGTTTCGAGATCATCACATCCCTAATGTCCAACCTCAGGGGAAACTCTACAACAGCAGCAAGAATCTCTGAGAGACAAGGTGAATGAGGTATCTTTCATTGGGCCAACTTGTGTTGGTGAAAGAGACAAGCTTTTGAGCTTACACAGAGACCTACACTGCAAACATTAAACTATTTGGTCATGTGGCATCCTGCACTTTTGCCAGACTTTGCCTCTGCCTTCTCAGGAGCTGCCTGAGGTCTGTTTTCCAATCAACCAGACATCATAAGCACACTTATCTTGTGGTACGGACTACTCTACTAGCTTTTCTGGACTGTTGGACGACGCCCCAAGATTGTCTGCAAAGAAATATTCTGCACTCCTCCTTCCGCAGTGACCCTGATTACAGATGTCTCCATAGCGGATTGGGGGACCCAGCTAAAACACCTAGATTCAAAGCATATGGTTCTGGAAAGAGTCCCTCCCCCGCATATCCATGTGCTGAAATTCTGGGTGATTTGAACTAGCCTGTGGAATGTTTCTACTGCTTCTGAAAGGAACCATAGTGGTGCAGATCCTGACAGACAACACCTCTACAGTGTTTTATATTAACCGGCAAGTGGGTGCCCTTTCAGTTCCCTCTGTCAAGAACCAATCAAGCCATCTTCATGGGAAAACTTACAAGGCTCTTTACCTACTGGGAGCAAACAACAATTTGGTGTATTACCACAGCAGGCAGTACTCAGCCATTCATCTCAACCATTCATGAGGACTCAGTCACTGAAAGACTCCATGCTCAAACCTGTATTCCACAGATGGGGCTCCCCCATAATTTATCTGTTCACCACCACCAGGAGCAAATGTCCATCATTCTGTTCCAGCGCAGGCTTCTTCCAGGATGCCTTCCGAACCCCTTTGTCTCAACCATCTCTGTGCCTTTGCTCCCATTCCCTTAACACCCAGGGTCATAAGGAAAATGTAGGATGTGGCCACAGTAGTACTCAAAGCCCCTTATTGGTCCAGATAGTATTGGTTCACAGACCTATTGCATCTGTCCACATAGCTAGTGAGAGCTCTCATCGATCTGCTAGATATACGCTCTCAGAATCAAGGACAAATTATCCATCCAAACCCAACATCTTTACATCTGATAGGTTGGAAGTTTAGTGTCTGAGCACTACAGACCGGGATTGCTCTGCACAGGTCCAAGAAAATTCTAATGTAGAGCAGGAAGCCCTCTTAAGACAAGATCAGTCTACCGTTCAAAGTGGAAAGGTTTTCCCATCTGGGCTTCATCACATGGTCTCATCCCTTTAAACCCTAGTCCCAGGATTTTGGACTACATCTTCTTAAGCTATCAGGCCTCACCATTAATTCTGTCAGGGTCCACTTAGGTACAATTCCACTGGTTTGAGAGTCCACTTCTGCCTGGGACTTTAATGTAGTTCTTATGGGCCTCATGGAACTCCCCAGTGAACTCTTATCCAAGTACTCTCTACACCATTTAATTCTCAAAACCACTTTTGTGATGGCTGTCCCCTCTATAAGATTTAAACATCTTATAGACTTTCAGGCCAGAAGGAACCATCATGATCATCTAGTCTGACCTCCTGCACATTGCAGCTCACAGAACCCCACCCACCCACTCCTGTAATAGTCCCATAACCTCTGGCTAAGTTACTGAAGTCTTCAGATCATGGTTTAAAGACTTCAATTTACAGAGAATTCACCATTTACACTATTTTAAACCTTCAAGTGAATGGTGCCCCGTCCTGCAGAGGAAGCATCAGTAGCAGATACCCCTTCCGCTCTTTTCCACAAGATAAGGTGTGCGGAGACCTCATCAGAACTTTCTTACCAAAGTGGTGTCTGATTTTCATTTAAAGCAAACCAGCAGCTTCGCTGTTCTCTTTTCCCAAACCACATTCAGACCTGCGAAAAATCAAGTTCCATACTTCAGATGTTTCCAGAGCCCTTCTTTATCAGTTAGACAGGACCAAGCCATTCAGGAAATTATCACATTTTTTTGTGGCATTGGAGAAGGCTGTGAAAGGTCAAGCCATCTCTTTCCGGATATTATCCAAGTGGATCACCCAGTACATCACCATTTGTTACCAACTAACAGATATGCCCCTCTCCTCAGGCGGCATCAGGGCCCACTCAACTAGAGACCATACAATTTCTTCTACATGCCTAATAAATGTTCCTATATCAGAGTTCTGCAGGGCTCACATACAATTTAGTTCATGCCTTTACCAAGCATTATGCCCTGGATTTAGCAACTAGGCCAGATGCCAAATTCAGGAGAGCCGTTCTGCAATACTTATTTAGTTAGCTGTAGTAGGACTCCTCAGACCTGTGTCCAGTTAATCTAGGAACAGCTAACTAGTTGTCATAAGTAGGATCAACATGGACAAAGACTCAAAAAAGAAAGGCCATTTACATAATGGTAACTGTCAATCTCCAAGGTGTTTAACGCATGTGGACTTCACAGCTGCTCTCCATCCCATCAGCTTCATTATCCAGCTCTCTGGGATTTTGAATTAGCAATGAATCAAAGAGATGGTCAGGGCCACTCTTCTTAGAGGCTCTTGGGTGAGGGGGCACGAGGACATGCAGGACACAATCACAGCCCCAGTGGATAGTGTTGGTCAAAAGATTCCGATCTTGCATGCATGAAGTGCATGTGCACCATAAGAAGGATCCACACCAACAAAATATCTCAAAGAATCACAGTTAATGTAAGGTAAGTACCAGGTCAGGTTGTAGAAATGTTTTTTGTAGGAACGTGGTGGAGGCCTGTGGGACTGAGCCTGGTAAATTGAAATGTCTTCTCACTTTGATATACCATATAAATACTAAGCGGACTGCATTGGAGACAATGAACCCACCCTTCTTGTTGATTTACGCAGCACTGATTAAAAGCATGTGTGCTTTGATCTCCCACCAAGAGACAAAGGACCATGGGGCAGCCATTAGTAGTAAAGAGGGGGATTAAGCAAATGCATAACAGGGACACAAGGGATTACAGAACTACAGAGAAAAGAACTATCATTTGTTTAATTTGGACAACCAGATTTGAAAAGCCTCACCACTACAGATTCAAGGAAGAAAGGAGTTGACTATAAGGAACCAGTGTGTGTGGAAACCAGAGAGTAAGCTTGCCACTTCATAAGCACTCGAGGGAAGAGACACAGGGAGCATTCTCCATGTCTGGAAGCAGATGAGGATGGGCAGATTGTGTTACCAGAGGGAAGAGGACCAGGAGGAATTCTGCATAGCTAGAAGAATCCAATCCTTAGTAGGTCCTCAGTGTGGAATCTGCAGAAAATATCTCTGAAGATCCAGCTGGCTGAATGGAAAGGAAAGTAGATGGAATGTACCTGGGGATGGCTGCTCAGCCCAACCCACTGGACAGTCAGACGTGCCCAGAAAGAGATCTCCAACTGTCCAATGAAGACAGACAATCGTTGTTTGGGATTCTGTACTAAGAATGAAAAGAATGTTTTCTGCAAGACCCAGATGGACAATGGAATGGTGTGCTGTCTTCCAGGAGCCAACATATGAGGTGTGACTAAAATTGGGTAAGCTTTTAAAGACAATGGGCAAGGACCCCCTGGCGATGGTGAATAATGACACTACGTGGCAGGATACCTCACAGATAGTAGCTGACTTCCAAGAGCTCAGACAGAAGGATGCTGAAGGAGAAGACTGTCCAAGAGCTCTTCTCTGAGATCCTTCCTGTCCCATGAACAAAGGAGGACACAAGGCAGAAGATTCTGGATGTGAACTGCTGGCTAGGTAAGTGGTGTAAAATTAGAGGGTCTGATTTTGTGGAACATATGTCCATTTTCTGTGGGGAGAATGAGTTATACAGTTTGGATGACTTCTTCCATCTCTGTAAAAGGACAACCAATCTTCTAGGGAGCAGGCTGGCTAAACTAATCAAGAGGGTGTTAAAGTAACAACAAAATGGAAAGAACAAAAGGGAGAACAAATGTGAAATCACTTAGAATAAAATGAAGTTGATGAGACTAAAATTATTTAAATTTATTTGGGCATAAGCTTTCGTGGGCTAAAACCCACTTCATCGGATGCATGTGCATCCGATGAAGTGGGTTTTACCCCACGAAAGCTAATGCCCAAATAAATTTGTTAGTCTCTAAGGTGCCACAAGGACTCCTTCTTTTTGCTGATACAGACTAACACGGCTACCACTCTAAAATTAGTTAAGTCATCAAGGGACATGATGAAGTTATTTACTTGCCTATACACCAATGCTAGAAGCCTAGGTAATAAACAAGAGGAAATGGAATTGCTCATTTATGCACATCTATTCAGCCTAGTTGGTATTACAGAAACTTGGTGTGAAGGTTTGTGTGATTTGAATTGTAAAAATCAATTATTATAACCTAATTATGGGCAAAGGGAGAGAGGGAGTAGCACCCTGTCAAATATGACTTTGCCTATTTCCGAATCATTGGTGCTTGAAAGCAAATGATCTTGAATACTTATAGACCAATGTTCTAAAATTCTACAGCGAACACACATTCTCCTGGTGTCCTAAGTCCAATTCCTTTTCTCTCTGATATGTCACTTTTGAATTCTAATATTCCAGCAAAATGGCACAAATGTCCCAGAAGATATTTTAGCATGACATCGGGGATAAATGGGAAGTTCTTAGACCCTTTCCATTATTGCTTATATCGCATCTGAAATACGAGGCAATTTGTAAGAAGACAGCGTTCCTGTCTGAGAAATGAATGTGAATAAGGAACTAAATAAGTTATTTGCAAAGTTAAATAATTATCTGTGAATGAATCAGAGGCAAAAGCAAGATCAGTTTGCCCTAAACTTGCAATGCTTGAGCTGTATCAACTTCAGGGGATCTTTTGCTAAGGCATTTTATCAGTTGATAGTTAATCATCGAACCATCTGTGGCTTCATTTCTAAATGCCATTGTGTGTTTTTTTGTGAGCTGTTGCTCAAGAATACAGGGTATTTAGGGTTTATTAACAGATACCATGTTAGACCAGAAATATGTTATCTTCTGTAACCCTTTATATTTTAATGGTATTTGAACTGTAGTAAAATGAACAATGAGTTTATAAAATTCATTATAGTCTTTTGTGGTATTAGCAAAAGTCATGGGAAATTACTTTCTCAAGTGTGAGCTTTTATTTAAATTTCATATGTTAAAACAGGACAATCTTTTTTTAGCCTTTAGCAGTGTACAGCACGTTTGTGCAGTGTCCAGCATGATGACAGATCGCCCTGGTTTGGCATCCATTAGTCCGACATACACCTTACTTTAAAAACACAAGCCGCACCTGACACATCTCCTTGCCTTCACAGCTTGTGCAGATTATCATAAATACGACTCACTTGGAGAAATCCTGCAAGTTCCTAGAAGAATTCATAACCAATATCACCAGCGTACTCCCGGAGACTGTCCATACTACCAAACTCTATGGAACTACCACCTTCAAGGTGAGAAAACCATGGTAACCTAGGGATGTTCTGTGGATTGTGTCTGACTGGAGATACACCATGTGTGAGTTGTGCATGGTCCACAAATAAATTTGTGCTGCGAAATGTGTGTGGAAACTTCCACAGTAATCTTTTTGCACATTTTATAAAGTCTGTGCAATCCTTTCAATATGTGTTGTTTTTCAAATTATTTTAATACTGCTTTCTTTAAAAACAAAAAAAAAAAACCATTGACAGCAATTTAGTGTTTATCTTCAACCCTACAGTAACAAAGCGGCAAGGAAAACAATAACAAATGAGTCACTACCAGATTAGTCACATATATATTGTTCCAAAAGGTAGGGTAGAGTTTCTCTCTGTTTGTGCTCCCAGTGCATGTGACCTACGCAAATTCCTTTTTGCTGTAGCATTCTAAAGCCGCAAAACTAAATCATCAATAAGTGTCTGCCACCGCTAAGGCATTTTATCATCCCCTAGTGCCCCTAGCACACAGTCCCTCATACAAGCAAATGGTAGGAAGTATACTACTTCACCAAAAATACATGGATGGGTAAGCTTTCGAGAACACAAATGACAGGTAGGTGAATTTTTCCCAAACAGCAAAGCTGCCCAGGCCTGGGCTTTCTCTGTGAAATGGTGAACTAATATCGATAGGGTTGTAGTACAGGGAAGACCCAACATGCATGATGCTGGAAAAACATCATTGCCGTTTTTTTCATTTATGCAGTAAAGCAGCAACAGTCTGGAGGACGCTGCTGGGTTTGGCTCTCCTACAGTACATCAGCCATGGACGCAACCATCCACCGAATTTCAAGCCAACATTCTCTTAGATACCAGCTTCCTGCATTTGTTCTTGAGAGCAGTTGTTTGCTTGATGGCTCTCTTGCCATAAGTTTACATAGTTGTAAATTTTAGGCTATAAAAAGACTGTAACCATAATAGAAATCATAGAAATGTCAGGCTGAAAGGGACCCTGGGAAGTCATCAAGTCCAGCCGCCTCCACTGAGATAGGACCAAATAAACCTCGACCATCCCTGACAGGTGTTTGTCCAACCTGTTCTTAAAAACCTCCAGCGATGGGGATTCCACAACCTCTTAACTATCCTTAGAGTAGTTAGAAAATTTTTCCCAATATTTTACCTAAATCTCTCCTGCTTCAGTTTAAGCCCATGACTTCTTGTCCTACCTTCAGTGGACATGGAGAACAATTGATCACAGTCCTCTAGATGGATTAACTAGCGTGCATACCTATCTTGGTGGTATCTGAGATGTTTACAGAACTATATACATCAATATGAATGATCTGACAAAAAATGAGGTTTCTTCTTTTCCATGATCCAGAGACAGGTAGCATGTCCTGAAACTTATTTGTTCTTATCCTTCTGTTTGTCTCAGTGGTGTCTGGCAGAGTCCCTGTCTGTCTCGCCCCCTCCTGGCCTTGCCCTTCAGCACAGCTCCATCCGCTTCCCCTGAACCAGCATAAGGACATAATGCCTACCGTGCCAGCATGGTATCTCAACACTGGTTCCATTTTAGGCAGAAGAATCCACTGCAGGGATTTAGCCACGCGACTCCGGTTCTTTTTAATGGGAGTTGTGTGACTAAATCACGTATTTGCCCTTGAAAATCTGAACCCAAAACTCCAGTGGAATGGAATTGTGTAAACAGATAATCACAGGGCATGAGTGAGCACTTAAATATTTAGTAAGGGCGGGAGGGTCTGGCCATCATGAGAATGTCTGTTGAAAATGTTTAAAATTTTAGACTGTACAAAATCTTTTAACCAGTTCTCATCCAGACCAATGCTCAATATAAATACCATAGATTCTGCTAATGCATTTCTCTGCATGGCTGTCCCAGAATAATATTTCCTTGTTGATGGAAACCTCTTGCTAGGTGCAGGTAATAACTGGAAGGACTATGTGGTGTATTCAGAAATTACTATTTTTCTGTGACTTTAAGAGGCCAAAATCAAGCCCACAATCCTGCTTTGACTTGCAAGTAAATAACATTGTTACCTTGTTAGAAAAGGGAACAGAGCTGCTAATGGGAGAATGCAAAAGTATTATCAGTTAGACTGGTAGAAAAAAGGAAGATTTCCTACACAGCATGTAGGACAAAAAAGGGAAGCTAATGAAGCACAAACCATGACTACAAAAAGAAAAGCACTTGTGGCACCTCAGAGACTAACAAATTTATTTGAGCATAAGATTTCGTGAGCTACAGCTCACTTCATCGGATGCATTCAGTGGAAAATACAGTGGGCAGATTTATATACACAGAGAACATGAAACAATGGGTGTTACTATACACACTGTAACGAGAGTGATCAGGTAAGGTGAGCTATTACCAGCAGCAGAGCTGGGGGGAGGGGGACCTTTTGTAGTCATAATCAAGGTGGGCCATTTCCAGCAGTTCTTACAACTACAATACCCACCTGCTGAAGTGAAGAAACAGATTGACAGAGCCAGAAGAGTACCCAGAAGTTACCTACTGCAGGACAGGCCCAAAAAAAGAAAATAACAGAACGCTACTAGCCATCACCTTCAGCCCCCAACTAAAACCTCTCCAACGCATCATCAAGGATCTACAGCCTATCCTGAAGGACGACCCATCACTCTCACAGATCTTGGGAGACAGGCCAGTCCTTGCTTACAGACAGCCCCCCAACCTGAAGCAAATGCTCACCAGCAACCAAACACCACACAACAGAGCCACTAACCCAGGAACCTATCCTTGCAACAAAGCCCGTTGCCAACTGTGTCCACATATCTATTCAGGTGACACCATCATAGGGCCTAATCACATCAGCCACACTGTCAGAAGCTCATTCACCTGCACATCTGCCAATATGATGTATACCATCATGTGCCAGCAATGCCCTTCTGCCATGTACATTGGTCAAACTGGACAGTCTCTACGTAAAAGAATAAATGGACACAAATCAGACGTCAAGAATTATAACATCCAAAAACCAGTTGGAGAACACTTCAATCTCTTTGGTCACTCGATTACAGACCTAAAAGTGGCAATTCTTCAACAAAAAAAACTTCAAAAATAGACTCCAATGAGAGACTGCTGAATTGGAATTAATTTGCAAACTGGATACAATTAACTTAGGCTTGAATAAAGACTGGGAGTGGATGGGTCATTACACAAAGTAAAACTATTTCCCTTTGTTTATTCCCCCTCCGCACCCCCCCACACCCCTGTTCCTCAGACTTTCTTGTCAACTGCTGGAAATGGCCCACCTTGATTATCACTACAAAAGGTTTTTTTCCCCCTCCCACTCTCCTGCTGGTAATAGCTCACCTTACCTGATCACTCTTGTTACAGTGTATATGGTAACACCCATTGTTTCATGTTCTCTGTGTGTATAAATCTCCCCACTGTATTTTCCACTGAATGCATCCGATGAAGTGAGCTGTAGCTCACGAAAGCTTATGCTCAGATAAAGTGGTTAGTCTCTAAGGTGCCACAAGTCCTCCTTTTCTTTTTGCGGATACAGACTAACACGGCTGCTACTCTGAAACTATGACTGTGACATCACATCTTGTGTTACCTTACTAATGTGGAGTGTGTTGAACCGGTGCACAGTACTGCATGCTCTGTACACTAAGTGGGCTGATTTCATTCCCATCCCATTTTAAGGAGTCTTCTCTTGTTTCCCAGGATGCCCGCCATGCTGCAGAGGAAGAGATTTACACTAATCTGAACCAGAAGATAGACCAGTTTTTGCAGCTGGCAGATTATGACTGGATGGCTGCTGAACCGGGCAGCAAAGCCAGCGATTACCTGGTAGATCTCATTGCTTTCCTGCGCAGCACCTTTTCTGTGTTCACACACCTACCTGTAAGTGACAGTGGTCTCTTTCTTTGAAAACTGGGAGTGCATGGGGGTTCTAATGCCACTGTAGAACTTTTGGGCTGTTCGAAGTTTAGTGTACATGATAATGTTGTGCTGTTGTCATGAACAGAACTGATTTTTCAAATAAGGCATTTCAAGAGCTATCGGAAGGCAGGCTCCCTCGGGGGGCTCCCTCTAAACCGCTCCTTAAAGTCTGAGAGAAAAGTATAGAGCTGTTGATTTAATAAAAAATACGGTAAGGGATATAATTAATGAGGTACTCGGTTTAAATTTGATTTTAAACAACTGGGGTATAGTTTAATTTTAATCAATGTTAAGTGACTACTTGAGAAAAGGTACCACATTTGAGAATATATTTTGCCTTTGAGTTTTTCATTTGCAAATTTTGTAACCATGTGCTCATAATGTCACCAGTTCAAAATAGAGCTCTGCATCATATAGCAGAGAGTAGCTTTTTCTCTGTTTACAATACACCTGCATTTTCTTATTTCTAGAAAAATCATCCCATTATCCATTGAATTGTGTTGTTGACCTGGAAGAGTATAATATCCTATTTAGTAAAGTAAACTTAATAATCAGGCATTTTCACTTATCCACAAAGAGCTCCTTTTTTGTTAAAATTTATCTTGGGCCCTATGGATTTCTCCCTGGTAATAATTTCCATCAGTAGAACTTTGAAATGTCAAAATCATTGAAAAATGTATTTCTATTACATGTGGTTACATCTTTTCACGCTTTCATTTTACTACTTATCATTCACTCTGGTAGCTGCCCAACTCAGTGGCATCTGGGCACGTAGTTTGTTAAATCTCATCAACCGTTATATAGACTAAAAGGCTGACCCTTAAGCATTTGTAGTTCTCTCTGTCTTAGCTTCATCCTGTTTGTTCATCTCTCTGACTGAACTACTACAAAGGTTTTAGACCACTCGTCAGTGTCATTTAGCCAATATGAAAGCCAAACCCTTAGTGGTACCTTTTTGAAATCCCACGCCTTTGGCATCTTGGATCCCATAAGGGTCCTTGTTGTGGTGTCTAGAAGATTTGACAGCTGGAAGGGAATTAGTTCTGATTCCTAGGGAAGGAGAAACAGCCAGAGGCATGGTGAGAAGGATTTGTTCCAGTTAATCAGATTTGAAGACACCACTGTGAATGAGGTGAGAAGGGGGAATGTTAAGCATCGCAGCTAACTTTTGGGGGAGAGATTGGGCTGTGGTGGAGAGAGATTGGAGAGTTTTCACCCATCTCTTCCTTTTGGGTCACCTATGTTTTCAAAATGACTCCATCCCATATTGCAGCGTAGATAGAGAAGTGACATGTCAGTTGCCAGACAGGGACTCGTATCAGAACCAGACTTAGAATTTGGGGATTGCTGGCTCCCATTTGGATTCTTTAACTACTAGATGTCTTCTTACTAGGGATCTAGATATAAGTACAATGACCTCTATCGTGGGTTGTCATCAGGTTTTGTATCTGGACCTTCAGCCCCATAGCACATACCTCTACTGCTTGAACTAGCGGAGTAATTCAGTTAGCTGGTAGCAAAAGTAAGGTTTTGCTAGGTAGAGATGGTACAGTAAAAAGTAAGAAGAATTCATACTTTCTCAGTTTAGTCTGGATGCTTTATTGGTGTTTTTAATGCCTGAGCACCTGGGGTGATAGGAGAGGCATGGTTTTGTAGGAATCCAAATGAATATTTATTTGGGAAAATAAATAAGTGTCCACAAAATCATTGCAACATACCTCTTCTCCTTCAACCCTTTCACACACACACACCTGTCAGTAAGGAGAGAAACTCCCTCTTTGTTCATCCTCAGCTTCTGTGGTGTTTTGCTGTAGACCTGACTGACAGGGTGTCTTTTCACTGGAGCATTAAGCATGGCTAACGTGGGGCTGCAAAGAAGGAAAGACATGCCCGCAGTGATTTATGAGATGGATCTGGAGTGATTTATCTTCCTTAAAACTTTAACGTTTCCTTTTCAAATTAATCAAAATTGTTTTGGGAATAGGAAAGGCATCTGCTTACTCCAAAAAAAAGATTGAGGCGGGCAGAAGCAACCTCTCTATCAATCTAATATATGTAAAACTACCCAGCTGCTCAAAAAGTCACTCTGCTTTTCCTAACAGTGAGGATGCCAGGTAACAAGTTAACAACATTGAGCCAGCACGTATATAGCACCTTATCCTCAAAGCATCATACCAAACCGAATCCTCACAACTGCCCTGTGGAGGTGTGGGAGATAGTTAATCAGATCTAAAAGTGTGATCTGTAATGCTGCAGATCTGGCTTAATTAGTTTGTACGGGGAGGTGGGTGTGGAATTTTTGATATTTCAAAGCTATGTTCTTTACAAGAACCGTGTGACTGTGCCTTCATTCTAAGTTGCTCAAGGGTTCCTCTGTAACTTGTAGCCAATGTTAAAGACAGGGAGAATTGTGACATTGTATATATCCTGGTTTTGTTTTTTTAAAATCCTTTACTTAAAGTATATTGACTTCATTGTTAGCCTTGGTCTCTTTTCTCTCCCATTCTTGATGGGTTTTCCTGATTGATCCCATAATTTTGCTTTGTTTCTAAGGGCTTGGCTACACTTGTGAGTTAGAGGGTATTAAAGCAGCCCCGGACGCCGTAGCTCACTACCCGTCCACATTGGCAAAGGCATGTAGAGCGCTCTGACTCCACGGCTAGAGCGCTCCTGGTACTTCATCTTGGCGAGAAGATTAACGCTTGGTGTGCCTTGGTTGAAATGCCCGGGCCTCAGTGTGAACGAGGTGTTGCATTACTGCGCTCTGATCAGCCTCCGGAAACTTTCCATAATCCCCTTAAGTCAAGTGGCTTCTCATTGTTTTGAACTCGCTGTAGGAATGCTGATATGCCCTTTGAAAGCTCCGTTTCTGACATCCGGCTGCTTATCTGCTCCGAGACAAAGCAACCATTACTGTGGAATGCTGTGTGGGAGAGGGAGACGGGGGTCTGTTGCAGTCTGAACTTACAAGACAGAATGCCAACATGCTCTCAGCCCCCCAAAAACCCACTCTCTCTCCCCCCCCATACACACAACACACTTCCTGTCATGCCCCGCCCCACCCACCCTCCGTTTGAAAAGCACATTGCAGCCACTTGAATGCTGGGATAGCTACCACAATGCACTGCTCTCTGTGGCTGTTGCAAGAGCTGCGAATGTGGCCACGCCAGTGTGCTTGCAGCTGTCCGTGTGGACAGACTGCAGCGCTTTCCCTACTGCGCTGTACGAAGGCTGGTTTAACTCAAAGCGCTCTACGTCTGCCAGTGTAGCCATGCCCTAAGTGGGTTGTTTTATTGTTTTCAAATAAAACATCAACCATTATGCACAAAAGAAATCCCAAGTCTACCTGTATAAAAGCAGTATGTAGAAGCAATACAAAAGCGGTATGTACTTTGTAGAAGAATATGGATGAAAGAGAAAACAACTAAACAAAAAAGATGAATTATAGGTATATATGAGAGTATTGCTAAGGAATAATAGAGCCTTTCACCTCTAGCTTGCTGGTTTGAATCCAGCCCAAGTCGTCATTGACAGAATATTACTACCATGGGATGAGTGTTGGTGCATTGTGTGAAGAGAGTTTGCAGTCTCAATTTCCCCCCCAAAATTACCATCATGGTTGCACACTATTAGCTGCTTAATAAGAGAAGTAAAATATTGAGTGGTCCATGGAGAGTGAAGTTTCCTCTCACTGATAGAAATGGCCCTGCAAAACAGGGTTGAGACCTGCTGAGTTAAGAGCCCCTTTTCCCTGGCCATCTTGCTCCTGTTCTGTGGTTACTTTGTTTCCCAGGGTTGTTGATCAGGCACCTTTCACAGTTCTTGAATTCACACAATTAAAAACATCACAAATATTCTCCACTAATTTTTTTAACTTTTCAAATTCACCAGAATAAAAGTCAACATTAGTCTCTGGAAATGACTAATAGCAAGAGACAGGTTAAACGGTAAGCATTAAAGTAATCCTTGAAAATGTTCATGAAAATTTACCAGCCCACACTCAAAAGCAACTTGCCTGCCTTTCATCATGATGATCCTAATAAAAGTTTGTAATGTTTTGCTTGTTGATCAAAGAAACTCACCATGGCATGCAGAATTTTCCCAAGGCTACACAAAAGTTACACAAAAAGGACCAGACCTGAAGTATAACCCTGAGACGAAGCCCTGGTCCTGCAAAGAGCTATTCACTTGCTTAACTTTATGCATGTGAGTAGTTCCATTGTCTTAAATGGGACTGTTCCTGTGTATCGAAGTCTCTGCAGAGTCAGGGCTCTAAGCATCCAGCAGATCAGATCTACTTGCAGAACCCAAGTGCCTCAAGTCAACATTTCTGCTGAAAAAATTAAAGTGGTAACTCTGAACAGTACGCAGGGTAAATCTTGGTCTGAGAGCTGGGCTTTGGTCATGTAATTCTGATTTGAATCCACAAGAGATCCTAAACTTTCACGATAGCTGTAAGGTAAAATTTTAATATTGACCCAAAGTATTACAAATTAGTAGAACTTAAAAAGAACTTTGAATGTCTCCTTTGTTCTCATACATTCAAGTTGTATTTTCCAGTTTCAACTCCACGGTGTCAGCTTGGACTTGGTCGGGGATAATGGGAGGGAAGTGTCTATTGTAGTTTCTACTGAGTCATCTATCATGATTGGGAGAGAGCGAAACAGTAGCAGGTATTTCTAAGGAAAATGGCAATTTCCTTAAATGCTGAATTCCCTGTTAGTTTTTTTTGCTCTCATCCTTTGACAGCATTTTGGCTTTAGATATGGATTTTTAGAGCACAGATTAGTATATTGATGGCTAGGATGGACAGGGCTGCTTAGGGAAGGACATATTTGCATTCCTTCCTAACTTTCTGCTAGTTTGGGAAGATGGCAAATGCAGCACTGCAAATTGGAGCCAGGACCCAGCAGCATGTCTTTAGCACATGTTGCAGGGTGAAGAGTTCGTGGTTAAGCCATCCAGACTCTGGCACATAACACCACAGCACAGAACTTCCATGGTGGTTTATAGCCACAATTTAAAAATGGTCTGCTAAGTGCACTAAACGTCTCAAAACAAATAATATGGTATTGGGAATAAAAGCACAGCTAACATTTGGCCCTGAGGCTCTTTCCTTTCTGAATTAGCAAGTGCAAGTTAGTTACGATATGCTGCCTGCCTCACTGTTGGTAAGGTAGCGCACTCTCCTTCTGTAAAAGTTTTAATAAAATGCTTTGCTAAAAAAAAAAAATAGGTGGCTTCCCCGCTCTTTAGGGAGCAAAGGGCCACAGTTTAAACAGATTAATATTTTGTGCAAAACGCTTTCAAGAGAATGAATGAAAAAGCCTTTTGTCCACGATGGCTGATTGTTGTTTTTATTTCTTGTTAGACAAGCTAATGTAAATCGCATTGACAAGGCTACTCCAAACACACTGATTTGTTGACTTTAAGCCTTTCAAAGATGGAGGGTTGTGTCAACACCTACAATGAGCTGTCAGGTTAACAAAGCAAGGATGTTTTTTTGCTGGGGGCGGGGACGGGAGTTGGGGAAAGGGGTGTGTTTTGTTTTTATTTTAAGTTTCCTTTAATCCTCTGTTAGTCTTGTATCTTGATAACCTCCTTTGGAAGGTAATCGGCTGAGGCCAAGAGGTGACAGTGACCTGGGAAAGGGAAGTAATCTTTCAGCAATCCTACAACTGTAACCTCTCCAGTCTCAAGCAATTCAGCATGAACTCTTTGCACAGGGAGTCTTTTCCTGTGTGTTTATTTTTGCCAGATGGTGAACACAGATTTCAGCTGTAACTGTGTAAACTGTATGGATTCTTTACTTGGGATGCTTTGTCCAGTGCCCCATTAGCTGTATCGACATCTCTTTGCAGTTGCAAATGAACGCAGTGATTCTGGCAGTTCACATGTTTTGTAGAGAGAACTTTAAAAGAGAGGTAGATTTTTCTTATAAAGAAAATGGTTTCCTATGTTGCTTTAGTAGATGAAACATTGCCTCCATAACATATTGAAAGAAGGAAAACAGTGCATGGAAGTAAATTCAGGACAAATCTGAGGTTTATTGTAGGCATAGCCTTGACTGTTTTGGTCAAGATGCTCATCTTACAGTGTCCTGGTGGAAAATATCTGGCGTGAAAACAGAATATGAGCCCTAAAAACTTCATTATATTGTAGCTTAATACTGAGATAATAGTGAGGTACTGAGATAAGGGTGTCAATTTAAATGTGTGTGCAGTTCTTTAATATGCTGTCAAGTTTTTGAAGTGACAGCTTTAGTGAGAGTCTCGTTTAAAGAGTAAGCTTTGTTGTAGGAGATGATCACGGTACTCCTGAACTGCTCCCACCTCACTACATTTCACACTGTTCCTTTGCTCTCTGATGCATTTGATTTAAATTCCCTGTGTTGTCCTCTGTAGGGGGATGTAGATGTCCATTCTACAATGTCGGTGAGTATGACTGTGTGTTGTATGCATTCAGTATGTTCTGCTCGCAGTTCAAATATTAGAGGGTTATTTGAACCAGAAAAGGTCTGTATTCTGGGAGGGATGAAGATAAGTAGAAAAGCAGCCAAAAGCTTAATGTTTCAGAGTAGACGTTTAACCCTTTCGCTGCTGCCAGAATGTACGATTTTCCCTCCATTTATTATCAGAAAGTGAATAAATAGAGTGTGTCGGAGCACAGTGAAGAAGCAGGTTTCCTGACATACAAGGCGCTCTCGGTTCAATAAGTGGAGCACTGACATAGCATCTTTTTAGAAAGAATACTCTAGAGTGAGCTATCACCCATAAACCTAGTCTGCCAGGATCCCTTACCTGCTTCAAAGGCTGCAGCAGCCCTTCTAGCCATGGTGGACTGGCTAGTACTTCCTCCCAAACCCATTAGCACCGCTCAGAGACCAAGGACCAAGCTTTGTCCTGAGCTGATATCCGCAGTACGACAGGCAGAGGCAGTGAGTATACTGGCACCAAGTGGCAGGGTTGCAGCAACCTTACGAAAGATGAACGCTTCCCAAATTGTTGAACTAATGATGAAGATCTCCATTTAAATGGTGCCTTTTATTCCAGTACATCATAAATAATATAGATATTATGTATATAGTGCTATTGAAATGCACTCACCTCTGGGGTATGCTTCTTGCCTGCTACACCCTTCTCAGTAATGGGGAGAGGGGTCATTTAGCCAAATAAACTGAGGCAAATTCCTATGAAGAAAAGTACCATGGGGGTCTTTAATCTCCACTTAGCAGACTTGGCCTTTGTTTTTAATATCTTATTTGAAAAACCCTCTCCCACGTATGCTGTAATCTACATGTTTCCCAGTATGTGTCTTCCTCGCACAGCTGACCCTGCTGGGTTTTGAACCTGCGGTTCCACAGAGTCTAGATATTCCCAGCCTGATGCTTTAGACCACTGAACTTTCCCCTCTGGTTATAATGCTGGAATATTTTCTCAACGATTAGTGCAGGCTCTTCTTGATGTTACTATCACGCTATTTGGATTAGCGCAAAGAAAGCAAAGCTGACCTCCAGGACCTGCATTCTGGTTCAATGAATGCCTCTAATTGTTGTCATTTATGCTTGTTTTCATGTTCAGTAGAAAAACTAAGACATTTTCATGGATAGATCACAAACAAACTGCATTCTAGCTACCTTGTTTTTTCTGTTCCAATTTTTGCAAGCCATGGCACGTGTTAACAAGTGCACCTCATTATTGTAGACACAGTTCTGCTCTACTCAGTTCTCTGGTGTAAGATAGTACACATTAAGCTGTAGTATTTACCCCAACTGTAAGCTTCTGCATTTAACCCATGCTCTTTATTAAAGCTGCCTGTTGGCTGTGACACTAGTAATGACAGTTCATGATGCAGTTGGATGCACATACCCCCTTTCCTGGAAACTGAGCATAGCTATGTCTTGAGTGCCTCAGCCTTCGGACATCTTGGGGTTCCTAAATCAACATGTAGGTCTCAAATCAAGGCCAGCTTCTGAAAAGAAATTGGTTTGTTAAATCAATTTGAGGCTAGATTCCATCAAAGCGATGGCTCAATTCCTGATCCCAGTCGCTCATCCTTTGCATCAGCCGGGACTCTGAGTGCTGTGGCCACTGCATACTCTGCCTCTGCAGGAGAGGGGTGCCTCTCTGATGACAGCACCCTCTCCCCTCCTATGAGATTTAAAGAAGCAGTGCTGGTTATTGTCTTGTTTTTGATCCAGCCTGGGGTTATCCTCAGTGCACTTTAAGGGACAAGAAGTCCAGCTTCTGGCTTTTTAGGACTTCCACTACTCAGAAGCCAGATAATATATTTCTTCTTTAAATGTAATCCAGTGCTTAGACCGCTATGGAGTCAGCTTCCTGTGGAGGGGGGTGCATTAGTGTCATTAAGCTAAATCGGTGAATAATAATCTTTGTAAGTCCCCTGCAAAGTGTGAGGAGTGAAGGAATGCCTTCATATGGTGGGGCTGTACTAAACTGGTTTTAGTTGATTTGTTTTTAACTGCCACAGATTTTTTTCCTGTAACTCTCTAGTTTTTTGTTCTGTAGGTAGTTTGAACTAATTGATCGAGCAGATCACTAATTGCAGTGTGCATTTTAAAAAATAATTTTTAAAATAAAACCTGATAGCGCAAAGTTACAGCATTTCAAAGATCCTGAAACCGGGTTTAAAGGTGGCTGTGGACAATAGTCATCCCAAATAACGCGGTTTCCTCTTGCCTGTCTGGATAGACAGAAAGAAATCCTGTTTTAACCTAGGAACCAGCTAGGTTTATGCCATAGCATGGCTATAGCATGTTGGTGTGGACAGAAAAAAAGATGAAGATTAGATGTTATATGTAACTTGTCTGGGACACAAAGGCAAACATGGCTACATTTTAGTGAAGATGAGACAATGCAAAGTTTCTGAAATACCATCCATGCAGTCGTCAGTGTACTCTTTTCCGTATGTCTCCCCGCTGCCTCCCCGGCTTGATTCTTCTCCTGTTCCAGTCAGTGCGAAAACTGTCATTGGGTTGAATGGGTGCAGGACCAAACCTCCCGTGAGTTTGGGCATACTGCCCCTGAAACCCAGCTGGGCCTGGGAGCAAGAGATGGAGATTGTGAACTGGAACAGGGTCACCTACCTGGTTGTGCACTGCTGGGCTGCCTCACCTGTTTTGGTTTGATGTCCATGTGTTACTGTCCTGTCCTTATAAAGGGTTTTTAGAAGAAGAATTATCCAGGGACAAGACTGACTTTTGGTTAACCTGGGGAGGGCTGGTTAACTAGAGGCTGGGTAAAAAGTTATCTTATAATTACATGGTTTCTTGTGTGCTCTCAGTACTTTGAAAAGTAATTGAAGCCAAAATGCCCTGTGCCATAAATCCTTTAAACCAGCATGTTCATATTCACCTAGATGTGACTTGTTTAGTTACATTGGCCATGTTTGGCTTTGGGTTCACTTCACAGACTGAGTAGTTTTTAAAAAAAACATGATATACTTAAAGTTTTGCAATAGAAAAACCAGGCATATGAAACTTTGAAATTAGCAATAGAAAACCCGTCTTCAGAGGTAAGGGATTCAAACATGCTTGTTGTTTCCTGCACCAGAATTCCAGTGCACAGCTTCCAAAAGCCTTAATGGGAGTTGAAGTGTTTTCCCTTTAGGCTCAAATTTAAGTGAAACAATAGACTTTGCAATTATACGCTTTTCTCTTATTTCATGCACTGGTCACATTAAATCTCATAAGACTGCCCTTGTGTATGTGAAAAGGAATGCTGATTAACACCACATCTGCTTCAAAAGCCCTCGCTATCTAGCTACATGTAGCCACAGGAGCAGCCCAATCTGCCTCAGAGGAAGGAGCAAGATCTTCAAATGTAAAAGATTTCTCTTTGGTGTTTCTGGAATCCCTTTTCACAATATTGTCGCAGAAAATGCACTAAGAGTTGTTGTTCTTTTCAACAACAATTGGAGTGATCAAATACTATAATAGCACTATAGAAATGACTGTGATTAATCATTATTTATGGAGCACTGTAAGTGTGCATAGCATCTTTAAAAGTCTATTTTTAAGAGACCTTACAGTCCAGATTAGACATAATAGAGGGCAAGCAAGGTGCTTAAGTGGTTTTAGCTCGATTCTCAAACTTAGAAGGACCTTTTTCATCGTATTTTGTGAGTGGTAATAAGTGGAGTGAACCAAGCTAAAATTCGAGCCAAATACCTTCGCTACCGCACTTTCCAGTGTAACTTCTACATGTTTTAAACTGTGTTTTAATTTACATACTTGTTTCTTATAAAAATGTAACATGAGTCTAAATGTTATGTGCCAGTCATATTGTTCACTGGTCCTTTATAGCCAGTTCTCCAAACCCTGCTCAGAAAGGAAATTCTGTCAAGAGGGAGTTGATGGCGCATGGGATTGGAAATGGGATACTGTGCTTTTTTGCTTCTAAGTTACTAGTTTGAGTCTGGCCTCCATCAGTGACGTAAGTCAGGTCTCGGTCCCATTCCTAATAGACTTGTGCTCATCACAAGACCATGTTGCCCACTTTCTGACAATCTCAGCAAATAGAAGTCTAAATACACAAGGAGACTGAACTAGTCACATCAACAAGGGTAACGTATGGGGAACCTTGTGCCACTTCATGTAAAGTATCTGCTGTGTGGGTGGATGCAGAACATCATTTCACCTTTCACATAATACTTTAAGATCGTTTCCTAAAGTTGTTGCAATTTTTTTTATAATATATTCCTGCTGGTTTGTCAGGGCAAAACGTCTGCCAGTTAAGGTAATAAAGATTACTTTTTAAAAAATAAACACGGTTTGAGCTCTCTGAGTATACATTAGGGGAAAAAAATCCGCTTAATCAATTTTGTTTCCAATATGGCAGCTGCTTCGTATTTAATGGAAAATCTGCCTTTTTCCAATGGAAAGAATACTACTCCCAAAGCAAATACGGAACAAAATAAAAGTCACACAAGAGCAGCATGAAAATATGTCATATAGTTTTCTGGTTTCAGTTTTGGAATGGTGGTCACTGATAATGGTTGGGCACTGGGGATGTTTCTATCTAAATGCAAATGTCAACATCTAGGAACAAAAAATTTAGGTCATGCTTACAGGATGCGGGACTCTCTCCTGGGAAGCAGTGACTCTGAAAAAGATTTGGGGGCTGTGCTGGATAATCAGCTGAACATGAGCTCCCAGTGCGACGCTGTGGCTGGAAGGGCGAATGCAGTCCTTGAATGCATAAACGGAAATCTTGAGCAGGAGTGGAGAGATTATTTTACCTCTGTATTCGGCACTGGTGTGACCACTGCTGGAATCCTGTGTCCAGTTCTGGTGTCCACAATTCAAGAAGGATGTGGATAAATTGGAGAAGGTTCAGAGAAGAACCATGAGAATGATTAAAGGATTAGAACACATGCTTTATAGTGGTAAACTCAGGAGCTCAATCTATTTAGCTTAACGAAGAGAAGATTAAGGGAAGATTTGATTAGAGTTCATAAGTACCTACATGGGGAACAAAAAATTGATAATAGAAGACTCTTCAATCTGGTTGAGAGAGGTCTAACATGATCTAATGGTTGGAAGATAGAGCAAAACAAATTCAGTCTAGAAATAAGGTGTATATTTTTCACAGTGAGAGTAATTAACCATTGGAACAACTTGCCACGGATCATGGTAGATTCTCCATCACTGACCATTTTTAAATCAAGACTGGATATTTTTCTAAAAGCTCTGATCTAGGAATTATTTCAGGACAGGTCTCTGGCCTGTGTTATACAGGGTTGGACTAGATCACAATGGTCCCTTCTGGCCATGGAATGGATGAATGGTTTGAAACAAATTAGACCCATTCAGAAAGTCTCACTCACTTAGAGAACAAGAGGGAGTCTAGTTGAACAGTGAAAGACTTAACTCTCCTAAATATTTTCCGTAGTGTAAATGGGATTGAGAAGAACTGTATATGGCCTCAGACTTTCCACATGTAAACAGACTCATGAAATGAAATCTTTTTTTATTTGAAATGCTTTTCAGTCATAGGTGACTGGAGACCCCAACTGTTGAACCTTCATGTTTCTCCAATAATTCCCTGGCACCTTCATCCAAAAATCTCAGAGCACTTGACAGACATGATGAATTTAGTCTCTTAGCTCCTTTGTGGGGCAGGATAAGTGTCCTCTCTCTAGTATGAGTGAGCAAGATGATGCGCGTAGTGAGTCTGTGGTGGAGCCAGGAATAGAATTTCTGTCTCCTGAGTCTGAGACAGAAGCCTTATCCACAATACCTTCCTTCCTTAAGTTTTGTTTGTGTAAGAATGTAGTGCTGTGGAAAAGTGTCCTATTGACAGCTCAAGAGATAGAAATCCCTTATTTCTCCACAGTCCAGTTTACAGCATGGAGAATAGGCAATGCGAGTTTCCTTCATGCTGCCATGGCAGCGTGTCTCACCCCTGTTCCAGAGGCACCACTTGAGAAGGTGAGAAGGGAGTTCCATTGCCATGGCTCACTGAGTCCTTAGCTTCTCAGCTGAGACTTGCATCAAGAGTGTCAGTCAGCACCAGTTGTGATGTGAACGCTTCCAGGTCCCATGTCTTATAGTCAGGAGAACACCACTTACCTGAGAAAATGGGCTCTGTATCTGAAATTTTAAATCCATCCTCATCTACTGAAACAATAAACTCAAGTCCCTAGTTTTACAGCTCCCAAGATATAGTCAGAGGTTCCCACCCTCATTTTGAACTTCAGACAGTATCATCTCTATGAACCCTTTAAAAACAATCAAAGATGAAGAGGAGATCTTTGTATTCTCTTCACTTCTTTGTGAAATAGGTTACAGTTTTGCACCTAGAGTACTACAAATTTCAGGGGGAAATCCTTTTTATTTCCCTCTGCTTTTCCTTCTTACCTCAGACCTTGTGGTTCTCCTGTTGTCTCCATCATCCATCCAGGAAGGATTTGGATAGACCACCCTTCTGGATCCATGTGTGTTACTCTTGGCTGTCAGATGGGTTACACTCTTGTCATCAGGACTAAGAAAGCTAATTCCACAGTAATCTCTACACCCTCTTTGTTTTGAAAAAAAATCAAGAGTCTTAGCATGTACATGTGCATTATAGGTCAGAACAGCATCCTCTGTTTAGAGAGTAGGTAATTAAGAGGAGAGATGATGGAGGTGTACCAAATAATTAATGATCTAGAGAAGACAGTTTGGGAGCTTCCTTTTACCATTTTCCCAATCCAAGAACAAAGGAACACAATTGAAAATGAAAGGTAGAAAATTCAAAACTGCTAGAGGAAATAATTTTTCTTACATATTGTATTAATAATCTGTGGAAATTTCAGCCACTAGGTATCACTGAAGCCAAGAGTTTAGCAGGGTTCAAAAAATGATTAGACATTTACATGAATGAGAACATCCACAATGACATTAGGTAGGATAAAAAGTATAAGGCATACAATCCCTGGTGTTTCAAGGCAATAAGACAATCGCTAAGTGACACAAATTAGGAAGAAACCGGTTATTCCAGAATTATCCACTATGACGTTTACTGTGGATTTGTGTGCTAGACCCTATGGTATGTTAAATGACACAGCTTCTTTGGAATTAAGCAGTTGCTCTGTGTATTTGCATAGGGGTAGCCTTAATGGTTTCCAGACTCTAACTTAGTATCAAAATACTGACCTGGCTTTTCAGAGAAATATCTGTGCCTAAGCACGTACTCACATACTAATACATAATGCTTTGAAGAAACTGTTCTTTGGTCAGTCTTGTCAGCTATATTCCAAGACACTTCCCTCCTCTCCTGCCCTTCCTTTTGTTTATTTTCCCTTCAAAAAATAAAAGCCACACATTGATTTTAAGACAACACAACAAATGCAAGGGAAATGCCTTGGATTTTGACTGCACGTCTTTTTGCTAGATCCTGCATGTGTAACACCTCATTAGCGTAGTGGTAAGTATCTCCGCCTGTAACATGGGAGACCGGGGTTCGATTACCTGATGCGGGGGGTGTGGAACTTTTGAAACATTAACTACCACTCCATCTGCGTATGCATGGATCCAAAGTCATAGAATCACAGAAATGTAGGGCTGGAAGGACCTCAAGACATCATCTAGTCCAGCCCCTTGTGCTGTGGGAGGACAAAGTAGACCATCCTTGACAGGTGTTTGTCCAACCTGTTCTTAAAAACTGCCAGTAATGGGGGTTCCACAAACCTCCTTTGAAGCCTGTTCCAGAGCTTAACTATCCTTAGAGTTAGAAAGCTTTTCCTAATAGCTAACCTAAATCGAACCTTGTGGTAGATTAAGCCCATGACGACTTGTCCTACCTTCAGTGGACGTGAAGAATAATTGATCACCATCCCCTCTATAACAGCCCGTAACATTTGAAGACTATCAGGTCACGGCTCAGTCATCTTTTCTCAGACTAAACGTGGCCCTAGCTTTTTTTAACCTTTCCTCATAGGTCCAGTTTTCTAAAGCTCTTATTTTGGTCGCTTTCGTCTGGACTGTCTCCAGTTTATCCACATCTTTCCTAAAGTGTGGTTCCCAGAATTGGACACAGAACTCCAGCTGAGGCCTCACCAGTGCCGAGTCCTGAGTTCACTTTTCACAGGGGCAAACTCTCGCTGTCTCTCATTGATGAGTATCTGCAATTCATAATGGATTTGGATCCCTTTATGCCAGTGGTTCTCAAACTTTAGTACTGGTGACCCCTTTCACATAGCAAGCCTCTGAGTGTGACACCTTCCCCCCCCTTATAAATTAAAAACACTTTTTTTTATATTTAACACCATTATAAATGCTGGAGGCAAAGCGGGGCTGGGGTGGAGGCTGACAGTTCCTGACCCCCACATGTAATAACCTCGCCACCCTCTGAGGGGTCCCGGCCTCCAGTTTGAGAACCCCTGCTTTATGCCTATATGAAAAAAGGCTTATGGGAAAGCAGCTGACATTGTGGAACAGTCATGGCATCTCTAAATTAGAAATCAGGTATTTCCTTCTGATCTCTTTTTTGCTCAGATCTATGGGTCAAATCCTGATAGACCCCGAGAGTGTGCAACCGTTGACTTCAGTGGTAGTTGCCTGTGCGCAGCAATTTAACTCCTGAAACAGTATCCTCTGTGATGGAACCTTGACTCTGGAAACTCATTCTCTCCCCAGGTTGGTCTGAAATAGCCTCAGATTGTTGGCCCGTGACACATTCTGCAAAGCTAGTCTATTTTCTTGAGCTCTTCTGGTTGTCTGGTTTATTTTGCTGTGTGGTGAGGATAAGCTGCTGTCTTTGCTATTTTGTTATATGGGTTGGTTGTTGAAAAGTGGCAGTTGACTGAAAACTCAGTATCTGTCAGATGACATGGTGTGGCAATGACAGAGAGAGCACAATTTCCCTTTAAAGTAGGAATAGAAAATAAGAATAGTGAGTTGGCAACTATTGACTTCTTAATGGCATACCCTCCGTCTTATAAATATCCGTGGAGGTCAGCTAGTTAAAGATGTCATGACACCCTGTGAATTTTCTTGCTTTTGCTGGACTTTAGCACAACCTTGATGAACGCAATTACACAATCCAAGGGCAGCGTTGTTCCATATATTATCGCAGACCGCTGGTTGTGGCTTGAGATGCCATCCAGACTCCAGGTGAGAAGATCTTTGAATTGCACTAACGACTACATTTTTAAATCACGTTAGCCATCGCTGTGTTTCAGGGACTTTGTGGTTACTAGTATTTTTACTTAGACAGGTATGGAGAAGACATGGCAATTTCTCAGAACTGTGTTTATAAAACCATACAATAGACCAGTGGCTTCCAAACTTTGTTGGTTCACAAACCACCTTCTTTTAAAAAAAAAAAAAAAAAAATCATTGTCAAGTGAAATAATGGAACTTCAAGCTCAGATACCACCAGTAATATATGGATCACGGTTTGGGAATCCCTGCTATAGACTATATAGTGAAGTCTGACTAGCAGCTGTAGGGGGGGAGAATACCTGGCCATATTAGTCAGGCAAACCTATTGTAGAATGTTGCTGTAGTAGAATGCAGGTCCCAACTTTGTTTAAACATGGTGATTTTCTTCTGGTAGCATGCTTTCCACTATAGAGCTAAATCCTCCTCCCCCACTCCAAGCCCAAGTACCTGAGTTTGGCACAGGGGGCATTATGCAGAGAAGTTGAGGAGCTACAAGGGATGAATTCCCCCACAAATGCACGCAAGACTGATGGTTGGTAGTAGCATCCCCATCTCTTTTGAACCAGCACTCTTTTGTCTCTGATCAAGTCTGCCATGGCCTGTCATAGGGGGAAAGGAGGTCTCTCAGGACCCAAACCAATCTTTGAAGGTGAGGATTCTATAGCACAAAGTAATAGCTTGTTAGGAGTAAGCAGGGGCTTACAGATGTTAGTGAGTCCTGCGTTGTGATTGGCTCCAGGGATTTCACCGCTTTAGAAGCGGGATTATGGACTCCGGGATGATATCACTGTCAGCCAGTTTGGAGATTCCAGTTGTGCCCAGATCCCTAAATCTATTTCATGTTGTTTAAAGGTAACGGTTTGTTTATGTAGTCACCACTTCTCCTGGACTTCCGTAAATTTGGGCACCAGAATACCTATAACCTTACAATGACCGTATAATGTGATGAAACTGACAAGGTGTCCAGATTAAGTGGCAGCTATTAATCCAACAGGAGTTGCTCTGTGTTCAGAACCCTCATGATATGTAAATACTGTTCATCACTAGCTTTAATTTAATGGTTAGAAAATTTCTTCCTCTTATCCTTGGCAAATTTCAAAGCCACATAAACTTCAACCGTGTCGTTTATAGCTTTGTGCCAGTCCCACTCTTCTTCAAAGTCTGTACACAACACACTGGCCTCAGTGTTCAGGCTCGTGGGATCATTCCACATGGATCCAGTTCAAATACAGAGCTTGACACAGTCTGCAATCAGAAAGTGGCCATTAATCTTTCCATCTGATGAAGTCACACACCAGTCACCTATTCCTTTGAAACTGCAGATTGGTCATGTCTAATGCAGAGACATGTCTCAACCTAGAGCACATTTCCCTCTTAAAACCAACTAACCCTCTGAACATTTTTTTCACACTGTAAACAATTTTGGGGAAAAAACATTTTCCCTTTTTAATAAAAATACCACAAAACAAACCTTCAGCCCTGTAAACGGAATTAATGTTCTAAAGCAGGAAAAATGCAGAGGTGTCTACAAGTAAGTTTATAGTTGTAAATATGCTGGTGAATGGTGTGACGTAATTGACGTGGTTGCGTAGGAGGATTTATGGAGGCTTGCAGATTTCAAGATTCTGCCATTCACAGCATGCACTGGGTCTTTTATATAAGCAAGGTGACTTTCAAGTTCAGATACTAAAAAAAAAAAAAACCAACCCTGAGATCAATAATTACAAGGCCTAATTTTTAAAATGTGCAGTTGTGCACCTAATTTGTGTATGTGATTGTATTATGTGTAGATGAGTGTTTGCTTGTACAATTCAGTACTGGACACTTGTTCAAGCAATTGCTTGATTTGCACTTGTAGTTGTAGTAATTATGCACACTAGGTGCACAATTTACATGCCTGACGTTTGTTTTAAAAAAAAAATCATCCCTCTAATATTTTTGAGATTGGATTAGAGACCATAGTCAAGTACCGTAGTTTACTTTTACAGGTGTTTGTTTGCCTGTAGGTCACTGGTTTTTACTGAGCCCACATTGATAATGATTGAAATTTATTTTCTGCTGAAGAAACTTTTTAGTTTAAGCCCACATCATAGGGGGTAGGTCTCCAGATAGGTTGCCCCCACTTCTAACTGGGGGGGACGGGCGGGAAATTGCATATGTTTGGAGGTATCTTTTCAGACCTGAGATTTATTGCTTGGTTAGTGGGAGGAAGCTTGCAGTGAAATTGATTGATAGATAAATAGAAAACTTAATTCTCCACTTCTGTCTGTTTGGGATAGTCTGTGAAGAAAAAATGCATTTCAAAGAATGAGTCCTAAGTTTTGATACATTAGGCTCTTAATATCTGTGATACTCTTCAATTCACAGATGGCAAAAGTGAAGCAAACAGCCTAAGGAGCTTACCTGTTACGTGTAGCAAAACCTAGAATAGAACCAAGAGCTCCAAGCCTTGTGCTCTAACCCTTAGGCATTGGTTCATCCTTACAATGGTCCCTTCTGACCTTAGCATCTATGAATCTGTGTACAGTAGTAAACAAAAGCACCGGAGGAGGGAGTGCATAGAGGGGTGAGGAAATCAGTATTTGCTAAGAGGAAAAATGCACTATAGGGTCTTTTTTTTCAGTCCTCATATCATTCTTGTAGCTCTTTTCTCTACCATTTCCAATTTGTCAGCTAAGTCCTTTTCATGTCTCCCATCTTGCACGTGTGACATGTTCTCTGTTCCTAAATGTATGATCTTGCATTTCACTCTATTAACACACATGTGGCTCACATGAGCCCATCTTTCCAAGTGATCCAGATCAGTCTGTACAACCGACTCACTAATCTTTGTGTCATGTAAATTGTACTAGTGATGATTTCAGTTTTTTTTCCAAATAATTGATAAAGGTATTGAATAGCATTGGGCAAAGAATTGATCACTCTAATATTTCTCTGGAAACATCCTCACTGGCTAACAATGCCATATTTACAATTCCTTATTAAGATCTAATGGTTAGCCTGTTTTAAATATATGTAATATGGTCTACACTGATTTTATGTAGTGCTAATTTTTTTGTCAGAATATCCTGCAGTATTAAGACACACATGCCTTACAGAAGTCAAAAGATATTATATCACACAGTTACCTTTTAGTAACAAAATTTAAATCTCACTAAAAATATCAGCTTCATGAACTCATCTTCGCAAAATCACATTGATTGGCATTAATTATGGCAATTAATTCTTTACTGGGCGCTTCCCATGATGACCTGTCCATGATTTTGCCTGGGGTCAGCATCAGGTTCCCTGTCCAGGTCATCCCTTTTAGCCTTTTTAAATATTGGCACAATATTAGCTTTTTGCCTTTCCTCTAAAACTTCCCTAGTTTTCCAAGATTTGTTTAAAATTTGCATTAATGGTTCAGGAAGCTCCTTATCCAATTCTCTTAATATTCTTGGGTGCAAGTTATCTGGTCCTACAGGTTTAGATATGTTTAGTTTTAATAGTTGTCTACTGCTAAGCTCCCTAACCAATGCATCACTCTGCTGTGCCATGGTCTGACCAGTTCATTCAGCACCGAGATGAGTAAAGTCAGTCACAGATCTGTCTTCCATACCGTGAGAGGTGGGTTCTTGGAGCCTAACTCTGGGTATCGGAGGCAGAGGCAACTTGAAGGCGGTATCTTGATCTTTGTGCCCGCACTCTTCTTGCAATCTTCAGTGATTCAAGAATAATTGAGTGATTTTTTTTAAAAAAAAAAATTTTCAAGTTGCTATCGGAAATGTAGAGGAGTATTTGGATGGAGCAGAGAGGGGCAGGAAGCTCTTGTTCAGAGAAGACTGATTTGAAGATTGTAACCACTTTTCTTGGCCCTAACCTGTTCCCCTAATCCGAGCCTTTTGGGCTGCACCTCTCTTCCTGCAAATACCAAACGGAGCTCAGACTTGTCCCCTGGACTCGGGCTTGACCACTCCCCTTTGGGGCTTGCACCAGGTTCCCTGCCTCCAGTGGCACAAAGAGAGCAGAGATTCAGCACTCCTGCCTTACCGTAGCAGTTGCTAATTGTCCAGAAAGCCCTTTTCAATGTTGTCAATATTTACACATTACTTACAATGTTAAGGTGCATTTCACTCTGCTTCTTGGAGCCCCAGCATTTGCACAGTTTGATTTGACTTTGCAGTCAGTGGCTTCCACTTTCAAAATTGCAAACTGGACAACATTAAATTAGGCTTGAATAAAGATGGGGAGTGGATGGGTCATTACACCATGTAAAGCTATTTCCCCTTGCTTATTTCCCGCCTCCCCCCACTGTTACTCACATCTGCTTGTCAGCTGTTGGAAGTGAGCCATCCTGATCATCACTACAAAAGGTTTTTTTCTCCTGCTGATAATAGCTCACCTTAATTGATCACTGTCATTATAGTGTGTATGGCAACACCCATTTTTTCATGTTCTCTGTGTGTGTATATATATACACATCTTCCTACTGTATTTTCCACTGCACGCATCCGATGAAGTGGGTTCTAGCCCACGAAAGCTTATGCTCAAATAAATTTGTTAGTCTCTAAGGTGCCTCAAGTACTCCTCGTTCTTTTTGCTGATACAGACTAACACGGCTACCCCTCTGAAACTTTCAAATCTGTATCTGACTGTCTAGCCCAGGGACATAAATGCACCAGCCTCTCTTTCTTTTGGTCCTTTTTTTTTTTAACTGCCTTTTATTTCACCATGTGATCACTCACTCTTAAAGCAAAAAATGGAAATTTAACACAAAATATTCTGTCAACGTTCTGTTAGGACAGTGACACTCAGACCTCAGTGGTTCCGGAGCCAAGGTAGCGATCAGCATTACCCAGAAGAGCCACCGTCGTGTGAATGACAGGGGAAATATTCAGTGGTTTTTATTATTCTCCCAGCAAATGAGTTAATAACTTAGTGCAAGCTGATAACTGAATTGGTTAATAACATAGTTAAAGCATCCTGATTGATTAATAACTTAGACTGGTTAATAATTAAATCACACAGTGTGTTACTATTATGTGCTGCAGAGAGACACAGGAGACCTACTAAAGAGCCACCGTCTGTGTATGTCTGTGTTAAGATCTAGAACTCAGCTGTGCAAAAATCAGGAAATTCATCATTAAAATTCCCAGAGCACTTTATACAAATACACACACACACTACATGGGCAATAACTGGCTAGGCAGCAGCGGTGCCAAAGAGGATCTGAGAGTTATAGTGAATCACAAAATGAATATGAGTTAGCAGTCTGATGCTGTTGCAGAAAGCGGCTAATGTTAATACATCCCAGAATGACATTAGTGTCATATGTAAGACGTGGGAAATAATTGTCCCGCACTACTCAGCACTGCTGAGGTCTCAGCTGGAGTACTGTATTGTGTTCTGGGCACCACACTTTAAGAAGGAAGTGGACAACTTGGAGAGAGTATAGAGGAGAGCAACAAAATTGGTCAGAGGTTGGGAAAAGGTAACCTAAGAGGAAAGGTTGAAAGAACAGGGCATGTTTAGTCTAGAGGAGAAAAGGCAGAGGGAGGACTTAAATCTTCAAATATGTAAAAGGTGTACCCCCACCCCCCACTGTTCCTCAGACGTTCTTGTCAACTGCTGGAAATGGCCCACCTTGATTATCACTACAAAAGTTTCTCTCCCTCACCCCCTGCCCACCGCTCTCCTGCTGGTATTAGCTCATCTTAAGTGATCACTCTCCTTACAGTGTGTATGGTAACACCCATTGTTTCATGTTCTCTGTGTATATAAATCTCCCCACTGTATTTTCCACTGAATGCATCCGATGAAGTGAGCTGTAGCTCACGAAAGCTTATGCTCAAATAAATTTGTTAGTCTCTAAGGTGCCACAAGTCCTCCTTTTCTTATTGCCAATACAGACTAACATGGCTGCTACTCTGAAACCTGTCATAAAAAGGTTGCCGATCAGTTGTTCTCCATGTCCACCAAAGGTAGTATGAGATGCAATGGGCTTAATCGGCAGCAAGGAAGATGTCGGATCAATATTATGAAAAACTTTCTAACTATAAGGATAACTAAGCACTGGAACAGGTTACCTAGGGAGGTTGGGGAATTCCTGTTATTAGAGGTTTCTAAGAACATGTTAGACAAACCCCTGTCAGGAATGGTCTCAATATACTCGGTCCTAGGTTCATATAAATCATAAATAATAAAAGTGATTGTTGTGGCAGGGGAAGAGGCAGATAGCAGAATCAGGTAAGACTCTAGAAAACAGGAAGCATCAACCATTAACAGCTCAGGATGGTTCCCGGTGAGTGTCCTGCGCTGCTCAGAACACAATGTTGCTTGTGCCTGCATGGGGGCACGGTGATGTGTACATTGGGAAAGAGTTTTGTGTGCATTTCAGATTGAAAACAAACCCCATGGGTTTTGAACACTTACTATAGGCAGTGCTGCTCTCTGGCAGGTAGGGACTAGTTCTGTGGTAGACTCTGTTATACTAGACAGACAAGACTCGGTGTTGCATTGCTGCCCTGCAGCCAGCCCGCTATGGACTCTCAGCTGTGTCCCAGGTGCAGTCATGCAGCACTCACCTGTTGGCAAATTCAGGCCGCTTATCCTGGCATCCACCCTCCTTCTGCTGTCTGGTATAACAAACACTCCCTTGCCCCTTTAAGGAAGTACGGGCACTGTAATGTATAGACATATAGAACCAAACCCCAGGTTAAGTGTGTCCCACGTCTAACATTATGTTACAAATTAATGAAATTCAGGTGTTGGGCAGTGACCAAATTGGCAAGTCTGAGGTCACTTCAAGTCCTTGTCTCCATCTTCATTGTTGCACATTGTTTACTGGGCTGCCTTTCAGTTATGAGAAATCTTCCAAGTCTTTACTCTGAAAATAAACAGGCATTTTATACAAGCCCTTTTCTTGGCTAAATTACTAGCCAGTCAGGAACGCTTAGTTTTGAACTGCCGTGATTGTAGAAGTCTTAACACAACGTATGGAACTCTCTTCCTTCGCATTTCAAATCCATGGCATGTTGCCTTTAGGTTACATGATTTACACAGAGGTTTTTATGCTTGTTAACAGGGTTAGGTGTGCATCTGAGGAACCCCTTCCCTTCCCCTACAGTGATGTAGGTAGTGGCAGCATGCTCCTTGATTGCATGTTAAGATGAATGGGTATTTATTTGAACAGCCATTCAGTTTCAGTAGCTTTTAATGAGTCCTTTGATAGCAAGTTCCTTAATTAACAAGGCAGCCTTTCAGCTTTCCCCTTCTCTAATTGTTAACATATTTGCTATTTTCAAACAAATATGCTACCGTGAATAATACCAATGTTCTGCAGTTACCGGGCTGACCTTCCCCATGGTGGCTACTCTGCCCCTTGGGTTCTGAAGGGTTTAATCTACCGCCCAAGGATGAAATACAAATGAAATTAGATGATTTCATGCCTGATTTCCTGAAACATGATGGACTCAGCAGGGATTTGCAGGCTACGTAGGCGGTAGCCTGTGAATTGCACTCTTGAAGGTTTGCCTGGTCTCATGTTAACCCCAGAATCATTGGAAGACTCTGTGGTACGCAACTGCTGGAGTTCTGTACTTGCACCTGATCCACAGGCAGACTTCCAGTTGGCCATAGTGGGTGTGACATCCACAGACAGGAGGGAGATCTGTGAAGGGGAGGAGTTTCCCCTTGAGATGATGTCATGTAGATCTAGACCACAGAGGTGAAACAATGGTTATGAAACATGCATTAAAATAGATTGTACTGAAGAACATGAACTGAGTGATTCGTTGTAAAATAAGGGTAAACTCAAGAATTACAGGAGTTTAAAATCCAAACCCATGAACCCCACTCCAATGATGTATTTGGGAGGAAGGACCAGCGCTTTATTTAGAGTACTAACCACTTAGTAACTGAGTAATGCCTAGCAATGAAATCAAAAGGGGCAAACCGGCAGACATTCAGGCGTCTCAAGGATTGTATTTTGTAAACTTTCGCCTATGGCTCCGGTTCCCTGCCCCAAATCCAGTTAATTTTTTATGAAGTTTGTAAAGGTTTGAATAAACAATTGATACAACAGAGGTTTTCCTGGAAGACTTTATTAATATAATAGTCCCCTCAGCTTTGTCAAGTCATTGAATAACTTATTGGTAACTTTGACAAATTTTTTCTGTATCCTTTATTCAAAGAGCTCATGTCCTTGATTATACTTAATCTTCCCCTCCCCCTGCATGCCCCCCTCGTCACTTAAAAAAAGATTGTTCTTGGCCTTGAAGTGTTGGCAAGTTTGGAAGGGCTCCAGTGTGAAAGCATTTCCTATGAAATGCGTGTATGCCAACATTGAGGCTGATTGGACAGCTGCCCCGGAGAGGATAATGGGGATCAGAGACTGCCATTGTTTAAACCCATGCAACCGCGGGGAAGTTGCATGTGAGATCACCTACTGGTATGCCTACATGCAAAAATTAAACTTTGGTCTGCCCTGTCCTTCTGGATATGCAGGCATATTGTGGCTTCCTCTGAAATCTGGCAGAACCATTGGTGAGTTAGCTAGAGAAGGGATGTAGTTTTTACCTATTCTGCCTGACCAGAGGTATCCCATTTGAAGTGTACTATACTCTTCCAAAGCACTTACACCATTGTACAGATATTGTCATCGTTAATGCAGCATGTGCAGTTACTGAAGGCTAACAGAGTGCTCATCGGAGGACTGGTGAAGAACATGGCAGTCAGCGTAACAGGTTTCCCCTCTAGAAATTGAAACACGCTGTCGAGTATATGGCATATGCCTGCTGATCCTGTGCCTGGCTGGGAGCCCATAGAGAAGAAGAAGGGAGTCTTTGCTCCCCCCGGGCTAAATATACTAATTGTGCATCACTCTGAGCCCCTAGAAATGCTGTGAAATGAACTACCTGTGTTAGATGGTGTAATAGATACAGAAAAACAGCATCAGAAGTTTCTAGGGTAAAGACACATTTAGTGCAGCGAATCATAGAATATCAGGGTTGGAAGGGACCTCAGGAGGTCATCTAATCCAACCCCATGCTCAAAGCAGGACCAGTCCCCAACTAAATCATCCCAGCCAGGGCTTTGTCAAGCCTGACCTTAAAAACTTCTGAGGAAGGAGATTCCACCACCTCCCTAGGTAACACGTTCCAGTGTTTCACCAGCCTCCTAGTGAAAAAGTGTTTCCTAATATCCAGCCTAAACCTCCCCCATTGCAACTTGAGACCCACTACTCCTTGTTTTGTCATCTGCCACCACTGAGAACAGTCTAGATCCATCCTCTTTGGAACCCCCTTTCAAGTAGTTGAAAGCTGCTATCAAATCCCCCCTCATTCTTCTCTTCCGCAGACTAAACAATCCCAGTTCCCTCAGCCTCTCATAAGTCATGTGTTCCAGTCCCCTAATCATTTTTGTTGCCCTCCGCTGCACATTTTCCAATTTTTCCACATCCTTCTTGTAGTGTGGGGACCAAAACTGGTCACAGAACTCCAGATGAGGCCTCACCAATGTCAAATAGAGGGGAACGATCACGTCCCTCAATCTGCTGGCAATGCCCCTAATTATACATCCCAAAATGCCATTGGCCTTCTTGGCAACAATGGCACACTGTTGACTCATATCCAGCTTCTCCTCCACTGTAACCCCAGGTCCTTTTCTGCAGAACTGCTGCCTAGCCATTCGGTCCCTAGTCTGTAGCGGTGCATGGGATTCTTCCGTCCTAAGTGCAGGACCCTGCACTTGTCCTTGTTGAACCTCATCAGATTTCTTTTGGCCCAATCCTCTAATTTGTCTAGGTCCCTCTGTATCCTATCCCTACCCTCCAGCGTATCTACTTCTCTTCCAAGTTTAGTGTCATCTGCAAACTTGCTGAGGGTGCAATCCACACCATCCTCCAGATCATTAATGAAGATATTGAACAAAACCGGCCCGAGGACTGACACTTGGGGCACTCCACTTGACACCGGCTGCCAACTAGACATGGAGCCATTGATCACTATCCGTTGAGCCCGTTAATGCCCAACAACGTTAAACTGAATGCATTCCAAACACAAACGTGAACATCCTGTATCATTTACTTTGGGCTTATATGTGGCTAAGAGGAATTTTTAGATTTATAATAAGATTTTAAGAAACCCAAGAAGTTTGGAAGGGATATTAACCTATATACTTCAGGGCATAATTAATCAGTGTCCAATTAATTTGGGGTGAGGAAAAAAATGTTCATTGTGCTCAGGTTATCCCGTAGCTGCAAGGTTTTCTTGTACCTTCCTCTGATGCTGATACTGACCACTGTCAGAGACAGGATACTGGAGAAAACTGGGCACTGCTCTGATCCAGTGTGGTGATTCCTACATCCCTAAAGCTCAATAGTTGCCTCCTACCCAAAGTGAAAGGGAGGAGGAAGAGGAGGAGAGATGGAATCTTTGGTCCAACAACAGCTAAAGCTGAGGTTGTTTATAACTGGGCTAATTGGTATTTTTTATTTAGAAAACATCTATAGTTACATTTTTACAAAGCCAAAAAATGTTGGATCTGAATTACCTGACTTTGTGTGTGTTTTAAAATCCTATTAAGACTCTGAGCTCTCTCTTACATGGGGAATTTAGTCTTGTTTAAATGATTAAACATCTTTAGATGTCAGGGTTGTGGAAACCAAAGGCTTTATTCTCGGCTAGGGAGGTAGTCCCACTGAGTTCAGTGGGGTTGTGCCCACTGACACCAGCAGTGTGTTTGACCCCAAGCATCCCCTGCATGAAAACTGAGCGGCCAGGGAGAATTTTCTGGAAGTGACTACTGTATTTATTTCTTCTTCAGATTCCAGTTAGTGTCTGTGAAATGAAATGGTGCTAGGAAATCTCTTGGGGCAGCAAAAAATCTTTGTTTGAAGGTTCAGTAAAGAAGCTGTTGTGCTATCAAGCCGTAGTAATAGCAAAAGCAATAGCAAAAAGTAGCAAAAGTGGATGGGAATCTGGGAGGCAGTGACCATGAGTTGGTTGAGTTCAGGATCCTGACGCAGGGAAGAAAGGTAAGCAGCAGGATACGGACCCTGGACTTCAGGAAAGCAGACTTCGACTCCCTCAGGGAACGGATGGCCAGGATCCCCTGGGGGACTAACTTGAAGGGGAAAGGAGTCCAGGAGAGCTGGCTGTATTTCAAGGAATCCCTGTTGAGGTTACAGGGACAAACCATCCCAATGAGTCGAAAGAATAGTAAATATGGCAGGCGACCAGCTTGGCTTAACGGTGAAATCCCAGCGGATCTTAAACATAAAAAAGAAGCTTACAAGAAGTGGAAGGTTGGACATATGACCAGGGAAAAGTATAAAAATATTGCTCGGGCATGTAGGAATGAAATCAGGAGGGCCAAATCGCACCTGGAGCTGCAGCTAGCGAGAGATGTCAAGAGTAACAAGAAGGGTTTCTTCAGGTATGTTGGCAACAAGAAGAAAGCCAAGGAAAGTGTGGGCCCCTTACTGAATGAGGGAGGCAACCTAGTGACAGAGGATGTGGAAAAAGCTAATGTACTCAATGCTTTTTTTGCCTCTGTTTTCACTAACAAGGTCAGCTCCCAGACTGCTACGCTGGGCATCACAAAATGGGGAAGAGATGGCCAGCCCTCTGTGGAGATAGAGGTGGTTAGGGACTATTTAGAAAAGCTGGACGTGCACAAGTCCATGGGGCCGGACGAGTTGCATCCGAGAGTGCTGAAGGAATTGGCAGCTGTGATTGCAGAGCCATTGGCCATTATCTTTGAAAACTCGTGGCGAACCGGGGAAGTCCCGGATGACTGGAAAAAGGCTAATGTAGTGCCAATCTTTAAAAAAGGGAAGAAGGAGGATCCTGGGAACTACAGGCCAGTCAGCCTCACCTCAGTCCCTGGAAAAATCATGGAGCAGGTCCTCAAAGAATCAATCCTGATGCACTTGCATGAGAGGAAAGTGATCAGGAACAGCCAGCATGGATTCACCAAGGGAAGGTCATGCCTGACTAATCTAATCGCCTTTTATGATGAGATTACTGGTTCTGTGGATGAAGGGAAAGCAGTGGATGTATTGTTTCTTGACTTTAGCAAAGCTTTTGACACGGTCTCCCACAGTATTCTTGTCAGCAAGTTAAGGAAGTATGGGCTGGATGAATGCACTATAGGGTGGGTACAAAGCTGGCTAGATTGTCGGGCTCAACGGGTAGTGATCAATGGCTCCATGCCTAGTTGGCAGCCGGTGTCAAGTGGAGTGTCCCAGGGGTCAGTCCTGGGGCCGGTTTTGTTCAATATCTTCATAAATGATCTGGAGGATGGTGTGGATTGCACTCTCAGCAAATTTGCGGACGATACTAAACTGGGAGGAGTGGTAGATACGCTGGAGGGTAGGGATAGGATACAGAAGGACCTAGACAAATTGGAGGATTGGGCCAAAAGAAATCTGATGAGGTTCAATAAGGATAAGTGCAGGGTCCTGCACTTAGGACGGAAGAATCCAATGCACCGCTACAGACTAGGGACCGAATGGCTAGGCAGCAGTTCTGCGGAAAAGGACCTAGGGGTGACAGTGGACGAGAAGCTGGATATGAGTCAGGAGTGTGCCCTTGTTGCCAAGAAGGCCAATGGCATTTTGGGATGTATAAGTAGGGGCATAGCGAGCAGATCGAGGGACGTGATCGTCCCCCTCTATTCGACATTGGTGAGGCCTCATCTGGAGTACTGTGTCCAGTTTTGGGCCCCACACTACAAGAAGGATGTGGATAAATTGGAGAGAGTCCAGCGTAGGGCAACAAAAATGATTAGGGGTCTAGAACACATGACTTATGAGGAGAGGCTGAGGGAGCTGGGATTGTTTAGCCTGCAGAAGAGAAGAATGAGGGGGGATTTGATAGCTGCTTTCAACTACCTGAAAGGGGGTTCCAAAGAGGATGGCTCTAGACTGTTCTCAATGGTAGCAGATGACAGAACGAGGAGTAATGGCCTCAAGTTGCAGTGGGGGAGGTTTAGATTGGATATTAGGAAAAACTTTTTCACTAAGAGGGTGGTGAAACACTGGAATGCGTTGCCTAGGGAGGTGGTGGAATCTCCTTCCTTGGAAGTTTTTAAAGTCAGGCTTGACAAAGCCCTGGCTGGGATGATTTAACTGGGAATTGGTCCTGCTTCGAGCAGGGGGTTGGACTAGATGACCTTCAGGGGTCCCTTCCAACCCTGATATTCTATGATTCTATGATTAATAAAAATTACCTTTCCCTCCTTAATTCCTTCCACTCTGCTTATTGACTAGATACCTGAGCACAAGATTTTGCTCTTTTGCCTCAGAGCAATATCATGTCACGCACTCTTCATTATGTAAGCCCTGCTGGCCAAAAGAACATGTACAACATGGTAGGCATGTTGACAGCAATTGTCATAAATACCTATAAGCCATTCATGCTCCTTCCCAATTCAGTTTGCTTGTATGATTTTTAGACACATGGGTGGGTATTCCTAGCCAATACTATTCAAAAGACAGCCAAGAATTCTCTAAAGGGGATTTCTCGGTTTCCTCACACTTTCATAGTATTTGCTAGTTTTATTCCCTTGATTTTGCCCGTAGTGTGTCCAGTTGCTGGAATTGGAACCTAGGTTACTAAGTTTTAATATCAGGACAGTCCTCTTCTGAAAAGTGTGGTAGGATCTTCGTCCAGGAGTGGCAAAGATTTTTTATTTTTACATTTTAAGTGAAAGATATCAGCACCACAAGTGCCCGTTAGTGCCAGCTTGTGTTATCCACACAAGTTTAGAGTCCTTTCCTCCCCCATCTGGGTGCAGTGACCCTCGACGGGTTAATGGGACCTTTTCCCAGTGGAAAAGCCTTTACGCAATAAATATCCTTAATGTAAATTTATTATCAATTAATCAACAGAATACACACTCCAAGCATCTAACGCTCACCACTCCCAATAAAGCCGATGGCCATCTCCCGATGGGGCTCCGGCTGCTGCACGGTATGGTCACGCAGGGTATAAGCGTTCTGGCAGCTTTGATCATGAGCTGTGTCCTGGAGTTAGGTTCCAACAAGCTTCTCTTCTGACCCTCATTATTATAGTTAAAATGAGAGTCCTCCTTCCAGTGTTTCTCAAATGCAGCCATCAGGGGCTTTTCCTGTGGCCACAGCCTCCTGGGTGGTGGTGGGGAGGGGCAAAGCAGTGGCCCCTCCCCCCCAGGGCCACCAGCAGGCGCTGGTGCATGCCCCTTCCTGGAGCCACAAACACTGTAGAAGCAGGTGACCAGAGTGAGTTCCCCACCTTCCCAGGGATTGTGCTGCTTGGGCTTCAGCCCTGGCATAGCAGGTGGCAGGCTCTAGCTGGGCGGTAGCGGTCTCCGCCTCCCCCCCCTCACTCCCCCAGCCACAGGGCTTTGGGCTCTGGCCCAGTGATCCAATCCTGGACTCACTCCCTGCACATCACCCCTGGCCCCTGCTGCCTCCTTCGTGCAGTGGGACCCCAGGCTCCAGCTCTGGGCTCACCCCCGCCCCCCATCACCCCAAGCCCCGCTGCTGCCTCCAGCCCCCCCATCGCCCCTGGTTCCTCTGCCTCCCTATCCACCCCCCCATCCAGGGCTTAATTTGTTGCCCAGCTTGCTGGGGCTGAGTAAGTCAGCTGTGAAAAATGATATTAACAAATCTCACTTTTCACAGCAGCAGATTTACTAGCTAGCAAGTCTTTACAAAAAAATCAACCAAAAAAGCAGAACATCCAAAGCACCTTCTTTGTGTTTCTGTTCTGTTTCGGTCCAGTAAAGAATAGAGATAACTGTCCGTTATTTTTATTACTGAGGTCGCAAAAAAAAAAAAACCTACAGAAATCAATTACAATGATTTGGACATGGATATGTGCATATTTATTTGTTTTTCCTAAAGTTAATTAAGTATTTTAGAAAAAATTGTCAGTGTCCACCAGCAAGAGTTAGCGGCCACAGTCTAAGGCCACCAAAAAATTTGTTGTGAGAACCCCTATACTTAAATCTAGCCAATAAATCTAGCCAATCATAACCCCTAATGGGATAAAACAATTTCTCTACCAATAGCAAAACTTCATAGTTTCTACTTATCAGCAAAAGCAACTTTTAACAAGAAACTCAGACATTCAGTAAGAAACTTGCAGAAACTCAAGGTTAGCTTGTCCATACTCCCTTAGAATCATAGAATATCAGGGTTGGAAGGGACCTCAGGAGGTCATCTTCTAGTCCAACCCCCTGCTCAAAGCAGGATCAATCCCCAACTAAATCATCCCAACCAGGGCTTTGTCAAGCCTGACCTTAAAAACCTCTAAGGAAGGAGATTCCATCACCTCCCTAGGTAACCCATTCCAGTGCTCCCTTCCATTTTCATGAATCTGTGACTTTACTGTATCTGTCCCTCTTAGTAATGCTGCAACTGGTATTGTCTATCTACCTAAGCCAAGACCGAATTTTCCCGGCTGTAGTTTTTATTTCCAATGTATGGTGGCTGAATATACAAAATGGCTGTGGGTTATGCTAAGTCCATACAGAAGATGGCTGCAAGTCATTTCGGTTCCAGGCCTCTCGCAACACTTAGAGAGTAGATTCAATGCCTACTCCCAAAGAAGAGCACCACATACTGAACGGCCACCAACGTGCTTCCGAAAGAACCATAGGTGATAGGATAACAGTAGACGGTGGTATGGCTATGGTATAGCTGACAAGATGAGCTTCATGGCAAAATACCTGATGAATGTCCCAGGGCAGTTCACATCACCACCTTCAGTCTACATAAAGAAAGAAAACTTCAAAACTGTCTTTCAAACATTAAAATGTTATCTTTCATTGCATCCAGAACAGAAGAGCACTTGTCATCTAATGGACTTAAAATGGTTCTGGGATTCACGACACCTAGGTTCTGTTCCCAGCTCTGCCTGCGACTCTCACTATGTAGCTTTGGGCAAGTCTCTCAACTTCTGTGTGCGTCAGTTACACCATGTGTAAAATGTAGATGACCGCTCTTCCTCTCCTCTGTAAAGAACTTTGAGAATTACAGGTGGAAAGTTCTGTAAGGGCTCAGTCTTGCGCCACTGACTTCAATGGCAGTTGGATCTGGCCTGACAGGTACAAATTATTATTTGTATTTCCCATTAAAGAATAATGCTCTTAACACCCGATTTCTTTGTAAAACAGAAGAAGAGAGCACATTACATTTTTTAAATGATCTCATGTTTCAAAATGTTGGCCCCAACGCACAACTTACCGCTGTCTGTCCTTTCTGACAGCTTTGTTTATATCTGTCATTTAAAGCTAGAATGAAATTGTGAACAAATATACCTGAGTTGCCAGTGCATAATAAAACCCAAGTGACTGTTCTCAATAATGAAGAAAAATAGCAATGAAATAGTTTTGTGATTACCACTATGTTTGGAAATGAGAAATTGGCACAAGTGATCTTTAAATCACTGAATGTGTCAAAATGGTACAAATACATGATAAAATGTAAAAGCCTTTGGCTCTACCTGACATAAGTTCCCATGTTTCATGTTAATTTTAATAAAGCTGTTTGTTTTGAGGTGAGTAATGAATACTCATGGACACTGGGAACCGCAATAAACAATAGGAGACACATAGTGTATTTTCTCTATAATGGATAGACCAGCATCTTACCAGAAGGAATATCCCCACTGCAGAAAATGAATGAAACCCAACAATGGTTGTCGCTTGCAAGATATATTAAGATTATATTGATTAATTTTAAAAACAGATTCTTCTAAAACTGTCAGGAAAACTTACTAGCATAGGCATTAAAATCTACTTGCCTGTCCTTACTACAGTGATGAAAATAACTCATGCTATTTTGCTCAACCATCCAAAAAAACCAAGTTCTCTCCCCATTTGGGAAGGTGAGTAGAATTTTGGAAAGCTGCCATAAAAACTAGCTGTTCTGTAAGTATGTCCCGGTTTTTATTAAAACATACAAGTATATATTTAATGTTCTTGCTCCTGCAGTTGTTAAACGTTGATTGATGATGATAATGCTTAGATTATTTCATTGTCCAGTCATCTAAAATTGTACCTAAAAATTACACCCACAAATGTGGAGAACTTTTATATAGAAGGACTTCAGCGGTCTGCGGAGTCAAGCAAAGCAGCTTTTGAACACTATATAGCAATATTACAAACTAGTTTTGGGCAGGAAATGAAGCAAAATATTGCATACAACTGAAAAGGACGGAGGTATCCAGGTAGGAGAAAAAGTGTCACAAGGTCTTTAATGACCATAAGTTGTCACGACATCCATTTTATCTTATTTGAAATGTGCTCCTCCAGCAGCACAGAACTCATTATTGTGCTGGGGCATTGGTTCAATTCTGAATCACAAGGTAGAGTGCTACCTATTGAATTGTTGATACCATTTCCTTTAGCATCCTGAACCTGCTTAATTTGTGAGTTCTGCAATTTAAGCACAAGCTAGTGTGAAAGCAAAATATTAGTTTGTATGGATTAACAGAAACATCATAGTTGTAAAATAGTTCGTATACATAGATAACACTATTTGAAAAATTAATTAGGTCTGCACATTGACCTCACAAGGTCAGATTTTGTTTCTTTGGCTTATTCTCGATCATACTGAGATTTACTGAAATACTCCATCATACAAAGTAATACATGCCTTTGTCAGTTCTCAGCTGTACGACAGCAATGTTGTCTGCCTGGGCATGAAACCATCAGCCTTTGAGGAATTCTAGCTACTGCAGAACATGGCAGCATAGTTCCTCAGCAACACAGGCCTGTGCAAGTGTATTAGAGCTATATTCCACTCTATGCTAGCTTCTCAGAGATACAGTGCCAAACTGAAGGCATTAGGTCTTATCTTCAGGCATGCTCTGGCCCAAGGACATCTTAAAAAGTCACCTGAAGCTCCAGGATGAGGAGAATAGACAGCTCTACTCCTCAAGCTGAGTGGAACTGACTACCGCAAAGGTAAAACTTATCTGTGCAAGGACAGCTTTCTTAGGTGTTGGTCCAACTCTCTGGAATGAAGGACCACAGGATCTAGAACCACCACCAATCTCACTACTGTCCAGTCCAAGTGCAAGATGTGCACTTCTTTGGTCTGCCTTTTGTTGATAGCACAGGGTGTATATATAATATAGTTTTTTTTTTTTAAATATCCACACAGTTTCCTCATAGAGAGTGGAAGGGAGAAGAAACAAGTCATATAACAGATATTAGTCAAGTTGTATATGACATTTCTGGCAGGCACTCAACTACCGTGGTGATAAAGGCTGTAAAAGAATCTGAACAGAATACTGTGGGGCAGCAATGGGACTGAGGTCACCCCATATCGCTTCCTGTGGCCAAAGGAGTGACTTGACAGGCTATAAAGAGAGAGCTTCGTCTAGCTTTTCTTAGCCAGAGAAGGTTTGAAATGTAGAGTGGCAGTGGATCTTCAATTGATACAAAAAACACTAAAAAGCAATCCAGCTCCCATTAGAATTAGTGGAAGTTTTGCCACTGGGAGTTGAAAAGTAGCTGGAAAACCTGAGGAAAAAACCAGGCAAGCAAAACTGGTTTAAGATTATGAAAGAAAGCACCTAAAAAAAAATGCATTAGATTGAGACTATGGGGTATGATAAATGTGCAGGGAAAGGAAACTTACTTGCCCCACCTTGTTGCTTTGGTCTGTAGAAGGTGGCATCTTTGGAAGTCTGCTTAGCGGTTAGCATTCCCCTTTAGTGGGTGGGGGAATCTGTTTGCCCATTAAAACACCATATCCACATCTATCTTCTGGTGCAATGTCCTTCTCAGCCATAGGATCTTAGTCAAGCCTCAAGGAAGGCTCTCAGTGCTCCCTTTTTTAAAAGGCTCAGGTGGATTGCTTATAGTATTTTTCTCTATTCTGGTGATAGCTTTCCTGTTAGCTAGTATTTCAGCCAGATGAATGGGATCCAGGTCCCAATGGCCTGCCTGTCCTTGACCATATTCTATAGGGAAAGCTTGGTTTTTCAACCCCTCCTTAAATTTCTGTTAAAGTTTACTTTTTCTTCAACCTCTATCAGTCCATTTCCTTACCATTATTTTCCTTCATAATTTCCATCATAATTCTTCAGAAGCATCCGGAATTCAAACTCTGAAAAACAGATCCCTGGTTTTCTTATTGAAAGAACAAACCCCTTTCATATCATGGGAGTTGAAGAGTAGCTGAGAACAAAGGCTGAAGGACCTGGGTTTGTTTAGTTTGGAAAAGAGGAGATTAAGGTGGGGGACGTGATAACGGTCCTCAAATACTTGAAAGGCTGCCATAAAAAAGATGGAGAAAAATTATCTCTTGCCACAGAGGGTAAGACAAGGCAATGGGTTCAAACTACAGCATACCACATTTAGATTAAATCTCAGGAAAAACTTCCTTAACTGTAAGAACAGTAGGAGAATGGAACAGACTGCCATGGAGGATTGTGGAAGCTCCTTCATTGGAGGTTTTCAAAAGGAGGCTGGATAGCCATCTGTCTTGTTGTGTCTTTAGACACAACAAATCCTGTATCCTGGCAGGGGGTTAGACTAGATGACCCCTTGTGGTCCCTTTTAACCCTATGGTTCTATGATTCTGTGATTCTATCTTGCTCCCACATCATGGCTGTTTTCATCTTTTGGGATTCTGCAAGCTAAATTATATTGTCAGTTACACCATTGCAGCTCCATTGACATCAGGGGTTGTAGAGGTGTGCCCCGGTCATGATTTGGCTAATGCATTTGACAGAGAAGAGTCAAGCTCGCTCTCATAGCCGTGTTGACTGGAAGAATTTTGTGTTTGGGTTTTTTTGTTAAGGAAAATGTAAGCAGCTATGCATGAAAATGCCCATGAAGAACATATCTGTTGGTTGAAGAAGTTGCCAGTTTTACATACACGATAGCCACTTTTCAAAAGGAGAACAGCATTGTAAATTCTAGTGTTCAATATTTTAATGTTTTAGCTCTGATTATATTGAAAAAAAGTTGAAAATAGTGCCTGCCACTCTGAACAAGATGGCTTATTCACATCTTGTCAAATTATTAAACAATTAGTTGAACAAATTATTAAACCATCAGTTTGTAAGCACCTAGAAGATGAGTGATAAGTAACAGCCAACATAGATTTGTCAAGGACATTTCTAGCTAAACCATTCTAGTTTCCTTCTTTGACAGTGTTACTGGCCTGATGGATAAGAGGGAAAGCTGTAGTTGGATAGTTGTGGTATGTCTTGATTTTAGTAAGGTTTTTGATACAGTCCCACATGACATTCTCATAAGCAAACTAGGAAATGGTAGTCTAGATGAAAATACTATCAAATAGGTGCAAAACTGATTGAAAGACCATACTCAAAGTGTAGTTATCAGTGCTTTGCTGTCAAACCTGGGGAAGGGGGGATATATCTAGTGGGGTTCTGCGGGTCTGTCCTGCGTCCAAAACTATGTGATATTTTCATTGATGACTTCGATAAAGGAGTGGAGTGTATGCAAATAACATTTGTGGACACCACAAAGCTGGGAGGGGTTGCAAATTTAATGAATCAACAATGTGATACAGTTACAAAAAAGGCTAATATTTAGGGTATAGTAACATGGGAGGTAATTGTCCTGCTCTGCTCAGCACTGGTGAGACTTCAATTGGAGTACTGTGTCCAGTTCTGAGTGCCACACGTCAAGAAAGTTGTGGACAAATTGGAGAGTTCAGAGGAGAGCAACAAAAATGATAAAAGGTTTAGAAAACCAGACTTATAGCTCTGACTGAGTTACTGAAGTCCTCAAATCTTGATTTAAAGACTTCAAGTTACAGAGAATCCTCTATTTACTCTAGTTCAAACCAGCAAGTGACACATGTTCTGCCCTGCAGAGAAAGATGAAAAAACCCCAGGGCCTCTGCCTATCTGACCTAGGAGAAAATTACTTCCAACCCCAAATATAGCAATTAGTTAGATCCTGAATGTGTGGATGAGACCCACCAGCCAGACACCTGGGAAATAATTCTCTGCCTCCAGCATCCCATCTCAGACCGTTGGAGATATTTGCTAATAGCAGTTGTGGATGGGGCATATGCCATTGCAGGCAACCTCCTCGTACCATCCCCTCCATAAATGTATCACTCAGTCATGAAACGAATTAGGTGTTTTGCCCCCTACTCATCCCCTTGGAAGGCTATTCTGGAATGCCTCTGATGTCTAGAAACCGTCATCTAATTTCAAGCCTAAACTTATTGACAGTTTAAGTCCATTTGTTCTAGTGTCAGCATTGGCCATTAACTTAAATTACTACTTCCTCTTCCTGGTGTTTATCCCTCTTGTGTATTTGTAGAGGGCAGTCGTATCTCCCCTCAGACTTTGTTTTGTTAGGCTAAATAAGCTGAGCTCCTAAGTCTCCTTTCATGAGGTAGGTTCTCCGTTCCTGATCATCCTACTAGCCCTTCTCTGCACCTGTTCCAGTTTGGATTCATCTTTCTGGGAGACCAGAATTGCACACAGTATTCCAGATGAGGTCTCACCGGTGCCTTGTATGATGGCACTAATACTTCCCAATCTCTCCTGGTAATCTCTCGCTTGATGCTCACTAGGATTGCATTGGCCTTTTTTGTGGCTGCGTCACATTGATGGCTCATAGTCATCCTGTGATTAACCAGTACACCCCAGATCTTTCTCCTCATCTGTCACTTCCACTTGATGAGTCCCCAGCTTAGAGCAAAAATTCTTGTTCGTAGCCCCTAAGTGCCATGACCTTGTCCTTTGCACTATTAAATTTCATCCCATTTCTATTTCTCCAGTTTTCATGGTCATCCAGGTATTGTATATTCCAGTCCTCCTCTCTATTGGAAATACCCCCAACTTTGTGTCGTTGTCAGATTTTATTAGCACATTCCCATTTTTTGTGCCACAGTCATTTAATGAAAATGTTAAATAAGATTGGTCCCAAGACTGACCTTTGAGGAACTTTCATGGAGAATAGGCCCATCAATGCAAGATGGTCAGGGATACAACCTCATGTGCTTGGTGTCCCTATCCTCTAACTATCAACAGCTAGGAGTGGACAGCCGGGGATGGGTCACTCAATATTTCCCTGTTTTGTTCATTTCCTCTGAAGCACCTGGCATTGGCCACTGCCTGAAAACCGGATACTGGGTTAGATGGACCATGGGTCTTGACCTAGTGTGGCTATTCTTCTGGTCCACCTCCCTCCAGTCTGACAGTTCACCTTTCAGCATGACCCATTGTAGTCTCTGCTTTACCCAGTTCCTTTTCCCCTTTTCAATTCTCATATCGATCCCATCTTCTCCAATTTAACTCATTTCCCATGTGGAACTATATCAGATGCTTTACTGAAATCCAGGTAGATTAGATCTACTGCATTTCCTTTGTCTAGAAAATTAGAAATCTTTTCAAAGTAAGAAATCAGGTTGTTCTGGCATGATCTACCTTTTGTAACACCATATTAGATACCTCTATGCCTTTAATTACGCTCCATTTCAAAACTTGTTCTCAGACTTTGCATACAATTGAGGTAAAATTTACAGTCCTGTAGTTTCCTGGATCACTTTTTTTCTTAAATATAGGTACTATATTTTCAATTCTCCAGTCACAGGGTACAACCCCTGAGTTTATAGATTCATTAAAAATCCTGCCATTGATCTGGTGGCTATTTAGTGAAGAAATCTGTTGGCTCTCACATCCGGGAATATCTGGGCCCTACTATTATTAGTAGGACTTGTCCTCCAATCTATATCTAGGAAATTAAAGTCTCCCATAATCACACAATTCCCAGTAGCATTTATTTCATTAAAAAATATTTAAGAGGTTTCTCTGTGCATATTGAAATTGAATCTTGGGGGTCTGTAGGACACCCCAAGCACTATCTCAGTGCAGCCTCTGTTACCTTTTTTTCCTCAGTGATTTTGACCATAGATTCCATTTGATCCACTTCATCACTTCTAATTTCTTTACAAAAAGAAGAGGAGGACTTGTGGCACCTTAGAGACTAACCAATTCATTTGAGCATAAGCTTTCATGAGCTACAGCTCACTTCATCGGGTGCATAAAGTGGAAAATGCAGTGAGGATGTTTTATACACACAGACCATGGAAAAAATGGGTGTTTATCACTTCAAAAGGTTTTCTCTCCCCCCACACCTCTCTCCTCACTGCATTTTCCACTTTATGCCAACAGATTTCTTTATGCATCCGATGAAGTGAGCTGTAGCTCACGAAAGCTTATGCTCAAATAAATTGGTTAGTCTCTAAGGTGCCACAAGTCCTCCTTTTCTTTTTGCGAATACAGACTAACACGGTTGCTACTCTGAATTTCTTTACAGTCTACCTCGTCATTAATATATAGTGCTGCTCCACGACGTTTACGTTTATTTCTATTGACAGGTTTCAGAGTAAGTCTCTTGAGTTTGTGTGTGTGGTTTTTGGAGGGGGGTGAGGGGGTGAGAGAACCTGGATTTGTGCAGGAAATGGCCCACCTTGATTATCATGCACATTGTGAAGAGAGTTGTCACTTTGGATGGGCTATTACCAGCAGGAGAGTGAGTTTGTGTGTAGGGGGGTGGAGGGTGAGAAAACCTGGATTTGTTTGTGCTGGAAATGGCCCAACTTGATGATCACTTTAGATAAGCTATTACCAGCAGGACAGTGGGGTGGGAGGAGGTATTGTTTCATGATCTCTGTGTGTATATAATATCTGCTGCAGTTTCCACGGTATGCATCCGATGAAGTGAGCTGTAGCTCACGAAAGCTCATGCTCAAATAAATTGGTTAGTCTCTAAGGTGCCACAAGTACTCCTTTTCTTTTTGTTTATTTCTATCTTTCCTGAACACACATCCTTCAGTGCCTGTATTCTAGTCATGACAACTATCCCACCATGTTTTTCTTATCCCCATAATATCTGGTTTACTTCCTGCACCACCAGTTGTTCTGATTCCTCCCTTTTGTATCCCTGGCTCCTTACATCCTTAATTGTTCGTGCTTGGCTTTGCCCATATTTCGCACTGCAGGGGGGTGTTAACCGGCCCCTTCACCTTGAATGGTCCCTTAAAACAGGTGCTAACTACTTATGCTAAGAAAAGGAGGACTTGTGGCACCTTAGAGACTAACAATTTATTTGAGCATAAGCTTTCGTGAGCTACAGCTCACTTATGCTAAGCAATCTGTTCCAGCTTGTATTTAGCTGTGACCCTCTGAGTACATTTTGCAGACCTGAAGAAGCGGTTGAAAGCTTATATCTCTCACCAGCAGCAGTTGGTCCAATAAAAGATATTCCCTCACCTACCTGGTCTCTCTCAAATCCTGGGAGCAGCACTGCTACCCCACTACTGTATATGATTAACTCCAGTCCTTTTACTGCCAGTATCGCCTGTCTGACCTTTCCGGGCAGTTGTACCTGGCACGATCTTCCCTGTGTTGAGATCTCAGCTGTTCTTCAAACATGAAATTTAATTGGCAAGGCCGAAAGAAAGTGCGTGTTAGAAATAATACTTAAAGATTTAATAAGAATTTTCTCTTTAGTTCCTGTAGCAGCTGAAGCTAATAGCAATTGAGATTTGTTAGCATATTGTTAAAAACTTAAAGAGGTTTAAGTAGTTGGTAAAAAAAGATTACCTTACAACTTTCACAAACTATTAAACTGGTGGTAAAAAGTGCAACAAAACACTCAGTGTGATTGTCCCTAAATCCTGTTGCACAAATAATTGTACTTAGCTTTTATATGGGGCTTTTCATCCATAATTTTCAGATTGCCTTACTACAAAAGATAAGCGTCATTCCTATTTTACAAGTGTTGGAACAGGCACGGGAACTGAAGGTTATGTGGGGGACAGTATATGTGGTGTAGCTAGTGGCATGAAAGAGGATTCAATAAGAAACCAGATCAGAGTTTTTGGGCTTTTCTACGTGAGGAAGTTTATATATGTCACGGTACCAGTATATTTATACTATGCTATAAGCCATTTTACTGGTAAATTTCCATGTGTATAAAAGCCCTAAAACTCTGATCCTGTTTCTTATTGAATCCTCCTTCATTCCACCAAGAAACAGGACTAGAGATTTAGGGCTTTTCTACGCAAGTTTACTGGTATAGCTATACCAATATAATTATAAAAAGAAAAGGAGTACTTGTGGCACCTTAGGGACTAACCAATTTATTTGAGCATAAGCTTTTGTGAGCTACAGCTCACGCTCACGAAAGCTTATGCTCAAATAAATTGGTTAGTCTCTAAGGTGCCACAAGTACTCCTTTTCTTTTTGCGAATACAGACTAACACGGCTGTTACCCTGAAATATAATTATACTGTGCTTTAAGCAACGATACCAGAAAGGTAGCTGTGGCCGTATATCTCCCCATGTGGACATCTCTTTTTCAGGATCTAGAGTTCCCTTTTCAGTTTAAAGAAAAGGAGTACTTGTGGCACCTTGGAGACTAACAAATTTATTTGAGCATAAGCTTTCGTGAGCTACAGCTCACTTCATCGGATGCATTCAGTGGAAAATACAGTGGGGAGATTTATATACATAGAGAACATGAAACAATGGGTGTTAACATACACACTGTAACGAGAGTGATCACTCACTGAATGCATCCGATGAAGCGAGCTGTAGCTCACGAAAGCTTATGCTCAAATTTTAGTCTCTAAGGTGCCACAAGTACTCCTTTTCTTTTGCAAATACAGACTAACACGGCTGCTACTCTGATACTTTTCAGTTTAGTTTGTGTCTCTGGAAATTGTTTAAGTGGAACCAAAAAAGGCATCCTGAATCCCGAAAGAGAGCATCCACGTGGGGACTTACGCTGGCCCAGCTAATTTCCCCATGCAGATAGCCCTGAAACTGGGGGGAGGGGAGGGGGCAGGGTTTGTGGCTGTGGCTAAACTGAAAACCCAGGAAATGGGTCACGTTTTATGTTTTTGAGTTTAAATTGTGTATATGTACAAGAGGAATAATTCCTAAGTACTGTGAGAAAATCCTGATGCCTATAAGTATAGACAGGATATCACCTTTATCGGAGTGGTCATGGCCACTTGTACTTGCTGTCATTTATGTTTCTCATGCTGGAGCTAAAGAAGTTACTATCCGCACAGGTTTTAAAATGTCTGCACAGAGCACTTGGCTTTGCTTTAGTGCACAGCAGCAGTCACTGCTGCCCTCACGTAATAATGGCTGAGTTACTTTTCCTGCCTGTAGGCACCACCAGTTAATTAATCACTGGTGAATTAGGTATGGTTTAAGGAGAGCAGAATGTTGATAATCACATTCCCTAGGGTGGGACAAGACAGGAGGTGCAGCCAACTGCCTCGGATTCCCCCGGGGAGTGATTCTATCAGGATAACCACAGCTATTTCAATTACCTTGTTCCTTCGATGACATTTCTTTCAGCTCGCTCCTTGCTTGTGTCTGCAAGGAGCCTAGATAGCATCAGAAGAAGGTTGAAGAGCACTAAGCTTGCTAGAGCCAGTCTTTATAATGGACTTTATATTTACAGCTATATACAGGAGGCCTGTGTGTGCCCTGCAGTGGGCCATGGGCTTACCTCCACTCTGCTTCTCATCCAAACCAGTGCCTGAGAACAGTGCTACAACCACACCATAATATAGATTCCATGTGTTATCTGGGGAGAAATTCAGCACTAGGCCTAGCTCCGCTCCCACTGAAGTCAATGATAAAACGCCCATTGATTTTAATACAAACGGAGTTAGGCCATTACTAAACAGTTTTGAAAATCCCACTCTGCATATCTTCAGATACTGGTTCATTTGTTGATTTGAGTTTGCAGGACTTATGAATACAATTAATGCTATTGTTTTTGGTCTAGGAACTAAGTAAATTCTCTAAAGCGTGCAGTTTTCATGAAAGATGATGTGCAAAATAAGCTTATGCTGTAACTTGTACCCATTAGCTGTTGGGCATTGCTTAGGTATTCTTCTTAGCGGATGCGCAATGTGCCTTAGATGACACATGACTAGGATTCATCATCGAATTTGGTCCACTGGTTCGATTATTAGCTGCCTGGGCCCGGGCTGGGTACATATGGGGAGTGCGATGTGAGTGCTGATCCATGACTGATACAGAGAGGCGCTGAATGCAATAACCACAATGGTCTTCAGCATTGAGGGCTCTGAGCTGCACTTAGACGGCCTTTCCTATCATGCAGGATCTAGCCCTGCTGTAGCTTCTTTAAAGTTATTAAAAAGGAATCCTTTTAATGAGGATCATTACAATAAGGTTTCATATGTCTGGGAACCATACAAATGCCTAGTGCCAGAGGAGACTCTTTAAGGAGGGTGGAATGTTCAGTACTTTTTGTTTTAACAAGTGGACGGGTTGGTCCCATTTGGATCCTATGCATCATTTCCTTAATGATTTCCCTTTTATTTTCCAGGGTAAGGTGGCTCAGACTGCATGTATGTCTGCATGCAAACACTTATCCACTTCACTGATGCAGCTGCTGCTAGAAGCTGAAGTGAGGCAGCTTACATTGGGGGCCTTACAGCAGTTCAACCTGGATGTAGAGGAGTGTGAACGTAAGGCACAAAATCATTCCATTTATCCTGTTGTACCTTGTTTAGCCATTGTGCACTGGGTCTTTCTGCTAGGACAGTGGTGGTTCTTGGGTTCATCTTGAAGATCTACTGAAAGGAAGCAAAGCTAATTCTAGCTCAGAGTTTTATTCTGTTTGTTTGTTTTGCGGTAGCACTTTCCAGCCCCAGAGGAAGACACAGTCCCTACCTCTTAGGAGCATATATTTAAAAAAGATGAGCAAATGGAGAGGAGAGTGGATGTAACATGTGATCAGGGTGATGATATATTGAAAATATATTACTGAGGCAACTTCCGTACTGGGGTTCCCCACATTACAAACACGCTTCTTGGCCTGACCTTTACAGTCTTCATTTTCCGCAGCATCCCTTTCTATTTTATTGTCTAAAGTATATCCAGTTGTTTGACTACACTTGTGGTTTGTTGTTAAGAATGTATAAGAACAAATAACTAAAATGCCAAATGTTATTATCAAAGACAAAGCAGTACAGTACAGAACGGAGAGAGTTCATACTTTATCGTTCCTTCTGGGAAGTGAGTCTCACTCTCAGTGTTCACAAAAAGAACAGGAGTACTTGTGGCACCTTAGAGACTAATAAATTTATTTGAGCATAAGCTTTCGTGAGCTACAGCTCACTTCATCGAATGTATCCAATGAAATGAGCTGTAGCTCACGAAAGCTTATGCTCAAATACATTTTTTAGTCTCTAAGGTGCCACAAGTACTCCTGTTCTTTTTGCGAATACAGACTAACATGGCTGCTACTCTGAAACCTCTGTGTTCAGTTCGCCTGAAACAGAAAGTGTGCTTCAAACAATATGCCTTTAAACTTGCTATATCTATAGTAGGGTTGTTTGCAAGTTTAGATAGCACTCTGCACGTCACCCAAGACTGAAACCACCAGCCAGTTTCTTCCTTATCTCTGTTTGAAATACTGCATTCCAACTACCAGTTAGGTCATAGAGGTACATCCATTCAGGCATCTTGCATTTCACAGGGTTTTGTATCTGCCTGTGCCACTGCTGACTTCAGCTGTGCAAAGGGTTATGGGTATTGCTTTTCGCATAAATGGAAGTGAACAACATTGTGGGAAAGGCATAATATAATTTGTGAACATAACTGCCCGCGTGCTGTATATACTACAATAATAATGTGGTGTGTGCTATGCCTAATATGTATACATTTGGCTAACAATTTGCATTTACTTTCCTATTCTGTCCTTTGAATAACAGTATCTCACTGTTGTTCAATGGCATCCACCTGGCAGGGTAAAAAAATTCTCTAAAGGACAAGCTGTGGAAGCCCAATTGCTTGGAGTATTTAAAACAAGACTAGGCAAAACAGTAGAATATATGCTGTAGGGACTTGTCCTGCACTGGCATGGAGATGGACTAGCCATCTGATAGGTCTTTCTTATTTCTAGCCTGTTTAAATCCATGACATTTGCATTCAGAATAAGTTGTGTACATTTAAGAAAATGTACTGGGAGATATAGCAGTAGGTGATATAAAGCACACAGCAAGGATTTGCAGGCATGGATATTAGTTTAATCATTCTCCTCATTAAGCGATTATGATGCTTTGCCTGATTATTCTCTGCAATGATTTGATTTCGCAGTGAGGATAATAGGTAGGATTAGACCTAGGCAATATTGATGGTGTACAGCATAATTATGCACACATCCTATAAAAAGCCTTAGATCTTTTGCTGTATCCCACTGATTTCAATGTATAGTTTGTTCAGTTAGCAAGTTAAGGTTTCTCTGCCAGCCCCCCCAAATTCAGCGTGGGCTGTGATGCTCCATCTCTGGTCTTTCCTTCTCATGATTCATCCCTACAGTAATGGGCTTTTTCCAGACCAGATTATGCCCTGTGCAACCCAATTGACTTCAGTGACACCTGTGCAGATTAAGTTAAGGTTAAGGATTTACACTGAGAGTAGAATTTGCCCCTATATCAAGCTTAGGGTTTCTTGGGATGCAGCGCAGTGTCAGTGAAACAGGCACAATGTGAATGTCCAGGTGTCACGTGAATGTGTGTGAATCTATACATACCATTGATGGAATCCTGATGTCCTTACTGAACTCTTACTCAGGAAAGCTTCCTGTAAAGACCATTTTAGTTTGCCTGGCTAAAAACTGGGTAAACCTTGCATTAGGCCCAAACCCTTACCCAAGTAACTCATTATTTTGGTGTACGTATGATTCTGTGGTACGCAGGGGTTAGTAAAATGTAGTGCAGTGCAGAACCCATAGAACCGTTTTGTTTCCGTCATAGCAGAGGTAAAATACTGTGCACATGCTCAGTAGACATTTTTTCCAAGTTAAAAGATAAGGATATTTTCAAATCATTTGCGAATATACAAAAAGTCACCATTCCATAGTACGGACTAAATTTTCTGTGACATTTCGTATTCTTAAATCAAGCAGTTGTTCCATCAGAGTATCCAAACACAAGACCAGAAACCTCATCCCAAATCTTCTGCAACTGCAGTGGAAAGATGTTTTAACAAAGCCACTATGGTTTTTAGGAGAAAATTACTGCCTCAAAGTTCACCGTTTATATGCCAGCTTTCAGCTCCATACCATGTAATGTCTGTCGTTACATCCCTGGGCTTTTGTGAAAATATCAAATGATCCACTTCTGCAGTAGATACACTGCTTGATGCAAATTTCCTCTGCATAGGCTGATAAAGTTTGGTTTGTTTGTTTTTTTTAAATTCAGAAACAAAAAGCACAACTTGGGTTAGAATTTTCACTTGTGGCATTTTCAAAATACCCACCACTGTGGCTCTCCTGGGACCCTGAAAGCCAGAAGGTTGATGTTCGGATTGGGAACATGTCTTGGCAAAGGTCTGTGGCACAATCTCATTACAGCAGAGCCCTCTGAATTGAGACATTCTGTCAGTCCAATGTTGCTCCCATTAAACTCAGTGGCAAAACTGCCATTGACTTCAGTGCGAGCAGTACTGGGCCCTGAGAAAATACTGATCGCATTTCATGCTGGTTTATTGTAATCTTTATTTGGTAACACCTTCATATAAAGAAATCAGAACTTGAAATGTCACTTCTCTTTAAGACCAGGTGAGTACTATTTGATACTGTCCAAATGTCCCCGTTAAACACAAATGCTGCTAAGACTGTTTCAATTTATCAGCAACCATTGACATTCACTATCAAGATTAAATAGGTTCCCTGGCAGGTTACCCAGTTAAGTTTCTTCTGTCTGAGGGCCTGATCCTTAACCTTTTCCTAATTCTCGACATTCTTATTTGAATCCTCCTTGAGGAAGGATCTGTCCCCAAGCAGTGTGAACGGTATCTGAATTTTGCCACAGTTCCACGTGTAGAAGTCTAGTAACAGTTATGGCCCTGAAAAAGTTGTTTTCAATCCCGAATTGTCAATATCTGGGTTCATGGAGGGCCAGTCTGCACTGCTGAAAATAATGGGAAGCGTTCGTCATTAATAATAGTTTCGCTTTCTTTTGCTTGGCTGAAAATGGACTTCGTAACCCTGTCGAATTTTCTTCCCATTTGTTAACATGGGTCACTAAGCGGCAGCTTTTTCCCCTTCTTAAAACCCCCAAACACTCAGGGAAATGGATGACATTTAATATAGGTTTTAAAAGCACGATTCCTTAAATTCCATGAGATTTGGAGGCAATTGTTCTGCGAGACAAAATCAGGAGCACTCAGACATTCCATAGCAGGTGCCGCCAACCTGAGCAGCAGGGGCAGGCGACCTGCTCCGCCCAACCAAGGCCTGAGATGCCATCTCAGTCAGGAAAATTGAGACAGATGCTGTTTCCCTGACCTTCCTATTCATCACTGTCAACCCTGCTGTTTGCCACTGAGAATGGTAAACGCAGACGTAGGTCATTCTTCCTTTTCGAAGACCGAAAGCCCTCGCTCCTATTTGTTTGTCTGGTGCTTTTGCTGACAGCGTGAATAATTTGAATCCTCCTCTGAGGAGCAGCTTGTCATGATTTTAATGCAACGCTAAAAAACAAACAAAAATCAATCACTGGATAGCCAAAGTACTAAGAAAATAAATTTGTTTGTGAGAATTCTGTCTACTTGTCAGGTTAGGAGCAAAGCTCAGTTTTATCGTCTCCGGTAGTGATGCAGGTTTCAGAGGAGCAGCCAAATTTGTTAGTCTCTAAGGTGCCACAAGTACTCCTTTTCTTTTTGCGAATAGTGATGCAGTTTGCCTTGTTCCTGCCCTCTACACCTGACGTTTTAATTACCCTCGGTATTTAATTAAAGGCTGTTTTTACAGATATGCAAAGCACGCATCGCTCCCTTTGGCTTCAGTGGTATGGGATCTTGAGCCGTTCGAGTTTTTGCCCTTGATCACGTTTTTTTAAAAATGCCTAGTGTGTGTGTCTTTGCATAATGATTAGGTACTAGGCTGAAAAAAATCTTCGGGTCTGGAGAAGGAAGAAGAAGAGAAGGAGTTCTTCAGGTCTTTCCCCGGACCTGGAGAAGAGCTCTGTGCAGTTCAAAAACTGGACCCTTCCTCCAACAGAAGTTAGTCCAGTAAAAGATATCACCTCACCTACCCTGAACCAATAATCAGTCAGATGTCTAGGGCCAAGCACTGCACCACCAAACCCAGACATGGTCATCGTGGAATTCCCAGTCTGTACTACTAATTCTTCCTGAGAAGCAATGTACTTAGCATTTTTGGATAGTGCTTTGAGTGTTCAAAGCACTGAATATACCTTTTATTTATTTAAAAACCTTGGCAGAGAAAGCATTCTGAGGGCTTTAAATAAATTTAAGTAAACATAAAAGGCCAAATCCTGCCACCTTACTCATACGAGTAGTCCCATATATGTCAGCAGGATTTCTGGTGTGAGCAAGGTAAGCAGGCACTGAGCCGCAAGGTTCTAACGAACATGTTAGGCTAGTGATTGGAGAGAAACCTGTGAATCATGAGATCTGTCATCCTGTGAATTGTCCCTCAAAGGAAGTGATGGAAACCACATTGCTTCAGACGTCTAAAATTAAGTTGGACAAAGCACTGAAGAAAATGTTATAAGGAACCAGACCTACCCATAAAGGTACATTGATTTTTTTTTCCAGTTGCAAAGCTGTTTCCCAAGATGTATTAATTGCTGAAGAGTTTGAAGTTTTGTTCAGCTTTACCAGTGCCATGTCTGCAGTTTGCAGGAGGTCACCAGTCACTTGGAAATGTTTTCCTATTTTTACTAGTAATGATACTACTACTATGTGGCATTTATAGCACCTTCTATATGAAGATATAAAAGACTTTTATAAATGGTACGAGGAAGTGTTATTTGCTCCTCCTCAGAACACAAGAACTAGGGGTCACCAAGTGAAGTTAATAGGCAGCAGATTTGAAACAAACAAAAGGAAGTATTTCTTCACACAATGCACAGTCAACTTGTGGAACTCCTTGCCAGAAGATGTTGCAAAGGCCAAGATCATAACAGGGTTCAAAAAAGAACGAGATAAATTCATGGAGGATAGGTCCATCAATGGCTATTAGCCAGGATGGGCAGTGATGGTGTCCCTAGCCTTTGTTTGCCAGAAGCTGGGAATGAGCAACAGGGGATGGATCACTTGATGATTCCCTGTTCTGTTCATTCCCCCTGGGGCACCTGGCATTGGCCACTGTTGGAAGACGGGAGACTGGGCTAGGTGGACCCTTGGTCTGACCCAATCTGGACATTCTTATGTACATTTTGTAAACTGAGCCACAGAGAAGTTAAGCAAGTTGCCCAAGGACAGAAACAAGTGCAGTAATAGTCCGAACTAAACCCAGGGGTCCGGTTCCAGTCTGTTCTAACCGATAGAGATGCTTCCTTCCCCTTTTTTTAACCAAAGAACACCCCCCCGCCACCCTCCCCAAAAAAAAGCTGTGGACCCACAAATAGAAGAGGTAATGCCTATGCTTTTAGAAAAGTCTTTTTGTTTGTTTGTTTTTTCCAAAGGGCTTTATGTGCAATTTTACAATGAGTTTGATATGTGGCTTTTAACTTACTTCTATGCACACTGTTCTTTTCTTATGTTTTGGGACCCCCTGCTTTCTGATATTTTTCCAAACCATGCATATCTCAGAGGTAGCTGGAACCACAGATGACCCAAATTTGGACATTGCGACAAAAAGAGAAAAGAACGCTGTTGGTTTTTCTTACAAAAGTGGTTTTCACCAGCACAATATATCCCAGTGCTTGTTTTTTACAATTGTTTTTTACAATCCCAGCTTGTTTTTTACAATACTTAGATCATAAAATGAGCAATTCCATAATCTCTAAAGTTCTTTAACTGATGATTTATGAGAAATTAAAAGGGCAGTAAAATTATATTTAAAATTTCATTAAACTCCAATTTTTCATTTAAACCACTCCTGGGTATAGTCAGTAAGAAACACAGCTGTATCAACCAGTTTGAGGAGCACTGCAACCCAGTAAGTAAGCATGCCGCAATGCGCCTGTTCTGATCTCAGTGCAACTGTTTATCACCTCATTCTTCGCTATATTCGCTGGCTCCATAGCTTTTCTCACATGGAAATCTTGTTATTCATTTAGCACTACAGCCTTAGCCCAAAATATTGTGTGCCCCCCTCCCCTCACTCATGTTTGTAACATGCAAAGCTCACAGTTTCCTGACGTTTTCTTAATCTTCAATGTATCTCATTACTATTAAGTTATAGGTGATGTGCATTAATGATCTGGAAAAGGGGATGAACAGTGAAGTGGCAAAGTTTGCAGATGATACAAAATTATTCAAGATCGTTAAGTTCAGAGCAGACCGTGAGGAGTTGCAGCGGGGTCTCATAAAACTGGATGACTGTGTAACAAAATGGCAGATGAACTTCTGTGTTTATAAGCGCAAAGTAATTCACACTGGAAAAATAACCCCAACTATATGTATACAATGATGGGTTCTAAATTAGTTGTTGCATCCAAGAAAGAGATCTTGGAGTCACCATCAATAGTTCTCTGATGGAGTCACCATCAATAGTCACCATCTGCTCAATTCACAGCAGCAGTCAAAAAGGTTAACAGTATGTTAGGAACTGTTAGGAAAGTGATAGAAAATAAAACAGTGGAATTATGGTATTTTTCTATATAAATCCATGGTTCTCCCATGCCTTGAATACTGTGTCCAGTTCTTGTCTCCCCAGCTCAAAAAGGATACAGTGGAACTGGAAAAGGTTCAGAGAAGGCCAGTAAAGATGGTCAAGGGTTTGAAACATCTTCCGTCTGAGGAGAGACTGAAAAGATTAGGGCTGTTCCGCTTAGAAAAGAGATGACTAAGGGGAGGTTATGATAAAATCATGGATGGCGTGGAAAAAGTGAATAGGGAGGTGTTATTTACCCTTTCACACAATACAAAACCAGGGGTCATCTGATGAAATTAATAGGCAGCAGGCTTAATACAAACAAGAGGAAAGTACTTTTTCACACAACTAACCTGTGGAACTCATTGCCATGGGATAGTGTGATAGGTCCAAAGTATAAATGGGTTGAGAACTGGGTAAGTTCTATAGGCATCATGGCTTTTTTCATGGGAAAAGGTAGTTTGTCTAAATGCAGCCCTTCTACCAGGTAGTTCAGCTCTACTGATCAGATTGAGATGATATACATCAGTACCATGTACTGGAACGTTCCTAGCTGGAACAGAGCTAAACAGCAAAGGAAAACAAAGCAAAATTGACAAAAAATGCTTGTTTTTCCAGCATAAAATCTTAGAAGGAGTATTAATTGCTCTCAGTAAGAGAATGTTATGCTAGGAAGACAAAACAGGAGCAAGTCCCTTCCCTCCCAACCTCAACCATTCAGGAACCATACCTTTGGCTTCACATGTCACTGAAATAATTTTGCTTTCTTCAGCACTAGTATGAAATTATTGGTGTGTGTGGAGTCACAAAGGGAACACATGTAGAATCCCTGGTCATTAGAGGCAATGCCACCTTCTTCCATTTGCATTTTCCTCGTGTGACCATTCTTAAAGGATAAAAAATGCTACAGTGATAATAAAATGGTTCAGTGGTGTATTGGTATATGTAAATATTGCAAGTCAAAATACGAACCCTTTCAGACCTTGGAAGCAAATCTTGGAAGCCTTGCAGACTGTTAAAGATATATAGGCTTCTCTTTAGCAGTTAAATTTCCTTCCTCACCCAAGACCTCTTGTCTCCACTGCATGCAACCCTCATTTGATTCTTGACCTTGTACCCTTCTCATTCCATCTGTGCTGGAACCATTTTCTATCTCCTTCACTGATTTAGCCTTTCTATTTACTCGTATGAGCTCTTCTCCTCCCCTTCCATCTCCTACATTTGTAAATCTACTTGGGCAATGTTGCACGTATGTACCACTTCCTTGATTTCACCTCTGTTCAAATCCTCATCCATCCCTTCATCTCTTCTTATTTTCTCTACCACTCCTGCCATCTGTCACAGCCTCCCTCTGTAGCTTACACCTCATTGACTTCTTCTCAACATGTCACATGTACCCCTCTGTACTTGCATCTTCTCCTTGGTTACTGGGCTTTCCTTTGGTTTATCTGCTCATGACCCTGTGCAACACACTAGGAGAGGATACCAGTTCTCACGTGCCTTTTACTTAAACCTTGAATGGTTGAATGGTTATGGGTTGTCTGCGTGAAATTACCCGTACAAAAGTAGTTTTCTTAAAAAGACTTCTTAAAAACCGCAAGAACATGATAGAAAAACAAAGAGAAACAATCTGCATAACGTCCCTACGTGTGAACTTCTCATAAGTTAAACAGTAAAGTGAAAAGAAAATCTTACATCTCTATCAATCATTCACCTCTGACCACTCCTGACACCACCTTTCCCTTTTGTGTCCCAAAGATCTTTCCTGGTTCCTGCCTTTTAAAGCTCCTAAGCCTATGTCAAATCCTTTGATGTTAAAGGGCTTCCAGAATTCAGTATCTTTCCAGGCAGTCCTCCGTCTCTGTGTCCCAATTTTTCCCCAAATAGTACTGTGAAATACAGAACCACACAATTGGCGTTTGTAAACCTTTTCAACCTCCCCTTTAGGGAAAAAAATGGTCATTCGAGCTGATAATTCACCTCTTCCAAATATTAAGCATCTTAATTCAGCAGAGAGCTTATCGTCTGCTCTTTCTATTCTATGTCTTTGTCTGGGTTTAGAAAAGTAACCTTTAGACATCCATAACTCAGTTCTTTCTATACATATGCCCAACGTTATCTATTACTTATTGACAGATACCAGCCTTTCTGTCAAAAGACTTCCAATTTCATCTGAAAACTTCTACTTTCTTATACTTTAAAATGTCTGGCAACCCAGCAGAGAGTTGTTCTGTGTTGTTGTGGATGCAGCTCAGACCTGCCAGCGTCTGAAGGCTCAGGCACACCCCCTTGAAACATCTGTCAGATTTGTTCTGCCTCTTGAAGAAGTAAACTGGATTCCGGACTCTTCGTTGTCCCAAGGCATTAGAGGAATGGACGTTTTTATTGAATTTGATCCAGTTTGGCTCAATTTGATAACTTGGGGGTCCTTCTCTGAAATTCTCACTACCTTGATAATTTGGCTGTTAAAGGGGAAATTCAACAAAGCAGTGTTGGGTTTGAAAGTCACTGAGGAAATTCAAGTTCAATATGGAAATTGTGAAACGGGTTATTGAAACTTTGGCCAAAGTTCCAGCGGCCTACTTGCTATGCCGCTGTTTGGCCTTCCCATCATAATTTCTTACCTTTCTCTTCTTGTAAGGAACTCCAGTACAAGGCTTTGCATTTTGGTCTGACATAGTACTCAAGGTATTTTACAAGTATTAATGTCCCTACAGATGATCTTTACACATCTTAAACAATATCCTGATCATAGCTCATTCGAAGAAGAAAGCATTAAAGGATGTGGCACACACCATTCAGTTTCCTGAGAATTGCAGCTAGGTATCATATTTTCCCCAAAACCATGCCCACTTCACATATGTAACCACTTCTGGAATCCTGTGTCCAGTTCTGGTGCCAACAATTCAAGAAAGAGGTTGATAAGTTGGAGAGGGTTCAGAGAAGACCCATGGGAATGATTAAAGGATGAGAAAACTTGTCTTATAGTGATAGTCCCAGAGCTCCATCTATTTAGTTTTACAAAGAGGTTAAAGGGTGACTTGTTTACAGTCTAAAAGTATCTATATGGGGGAAAATATTGAATAATGAGCTCTTCAGTCTAGCAGAGAAAAATATAACACACTCCAATGTCTGGAAGTTGAAGCTAGACAAATTGAGACTGGAAATAAGGGATAATTTTTTAACAGTGAGGGTAATTAACCATTGTAACAATTTACAAAGGGTTGTGGTGGCGCATCATTGATGATTTTTTAAATCGAGATTGGCTGTTTTTCTACAAGATATATTCTAGGAATGTTGCCGGGGGAAAGTTCTGTGGCCTGTGTTATACAGGTACACGTGCCCCTGGGGGTACACAGAGGTCTTCTCAGGGGGGTACATCAACTCATCTCAATATTTGCCTACTTTTACAACAGGCTACATAAAAAGCACTAGCGAAGTCAGTACAAACTAAAATTTCATACAGACAAAATGAGAAGGTCAGCAATTTTTCAGTAATAGTGTGCTGTGATACTTTTGTATTTTTATGTCAGATTTTGTAAGCAAGTAGTTTTTAAATGAGGTGAAAGTTGGGATACAGAAGACAAATCAGACTCCTAAAAGGGGTACAGTAGTCTGGAAAGGTTGAGAACCACTGCTCTAAAATATCAAGAAGGAAAGAGACGTGTCCATAATTAGAGTTCCCTTTTGGCTGAGTAATCCTTGGTGTTAGGAGCCGCTAGCCCTATCAATGTGCCTTCCTGTATTTCTTTCTCACCAGCCAGATCTTTTACGCCACAGTCCAACCCTAAATTCAGAAGCACAAAAACTATGCTCAGGGCTCCATTTGTCACTACATCCATCTTTTAATCTTTATCCTTGGGGCAAATTTCATAGCCTTCTGGAGAAGAATGAGAGACCAGTGTTTGTGTTAACACCAACAGATGCACCAAAATTAGGGATGTGAATGATTTCAGTGCCACTTAGAGCAATTGAGAGGATTCTGCCATGAACTAAAGCTGCCTGTAATTCCTGCACATGCAAACAGACAACACTCATTAATAGTCAAACATCCTTTGAGGATTTACAAGTGTGCCATATAATTTTAACTTCTCATTGGATGCTCAAACGTGTTAGTGGTGGTGAAGGAGGGAAATGAGAAAGGAGGTGGTCGTGTTATAGCTCTGCCTACAGGTTTGCCCTAATTGTGATCTCAACTGTGGGCAAGTGGATAAATATTCCAATCACATATAAATGTTGATGGAAAAAGGTGTAAAAAGGAGACAGACTGAATTAGTCTGAATAAAATGGCCTCCTGATATAACTCAAGGACTGTGTTAGGATAAATAAGAGAAACGTGGGACTAAAAATCAATTAACTGAAATTAGGCCGAACTGGTGGACAAAATGATGGTAACGCTGGATTCTACGGAGGATGCTCTGTCAACCAATTTGGCTGTGTGTGGCATTTACCACTAGCTGATTCCTGCTTTTAGCTTCTAGCGGCTAAACTGTGCCTTCTCATGTTCTAATCCACTGTATTTAGGCCACATATTTAATCTCTGTTCTTTTTCTTTGTGCATACATCCTCCTATCCCAGCACTTTCCTGCACAGTCTCAGGCAACCAGTGGATATTAAGCTTTGCTTGATTTGTAATTTATTCTCTCTAAAAGCATTGCAGTCTGCCACACTAACTACAGTGCTCCTCATCCTCATCTCCAGTGAACTTTTCTCCTCCAAACTCATTCACCTTAACTTGACGCCCTAAGGGTTCTTTCCACCCTAACCCTAATAATCATCATCACTAATACATTTATTATTCTGCACCCAAAATGTGAGATGTATGTCACACACAGATGAGAGGGCGAGTGCTAGTAACAATGCGCTGGGATTAGAGAGAGAGGAAAGTTAGTGCACATGATTATTTTAGGTTACATACACATCTTGATTTTTTTGATGAATGTGCGTAAATGTATGGTACACACTAAGGCATACCGTATATTTAGGTGTCCAAAATATGTATAGATTATGCATGTTTTCATTTTTTCTGTGCTCATTTTTGCCCCCACCCCCTTCTGGAAGTATCCCAATCTGATTCTTATTACTGTTGAGCCATCCGCAATATGCATCTGCTGAATTAGCCCTTTGTACATAAATAGGTATAATACACGTGTAGATACTATACTCGACACTGCTCACCAGTGGAAAATCATTCCTTGCCCAGAATCTTGTAGACAAAGCCATAGACCTTTCCAGCACTGTGGAAGCTGAGAATAACTCCATAGCAGGCAACTTTCTTGCTGGTGGAAACTGTTCCTTCATACATCTTGATCTCCTTTTCCTATCCTCCCTGGGGTCTTCATTCTGTATGCAGATGAGCCCTGTCGCCACGTGTCCTTCAAATTCCTATCCATCCCCACGTCCTTTAGTCTTCTTCCTCAGTCTGGTGTTTCCCTTGATGGATCTTATGGCTGTGTATTTGCTCTCTTCACTCAACTCCTCTTCCCAATTCTGTTCAAAATCTCACTGTCACCCACCTCTGCATACATAAGTTTGAGCACAGCTGCATCTTTGTTCTCTCGGTTTGCTCTTCGCTCCCATGTTCTCTTTCCTACATCTCAAGTTCCACCCTGTATGCTGTTCAGCTGTGTACCATCACTGTTACAACTCTCAGACTCAATCACTGTTATACACCCCAGCTCTGGAGCACTATGAGGTCTGGAGCCCTCGTTAGATACTCTATAGGGTTGCCATAGTTCAAACCCTACCTTGATATCACCCCTTTTGCCTGCAACAGCCTCTCAGCTGTTATACTCCAAGCCGCCGTCTCTGTCTCCAAAGGTCTGCTGCAAACCCACCTCCTCCACTAGTCCTGCGAACAATGTCTGTGTATAAAGTGTATGTGTCAGTTTTGTAAAACTCTTCTGAGCATTTACGAGACCATACAGAAAATGTGCTTTTATAATTATCGTCTTGACGTGGGGCAAAAATATTGCACAACGTTGGCAAGTGGGAAGGTAGGATTTTGCAAGTGTGTGTGTGTGTAAGTGTAAAATACATAATACAAGGGATATAATATCAAAAAAAGTGTGTGTGTGTATATATAAATAGTGTGTATATAAAATTCAGCTACTACAGTGACAAAGGGGCCTTCAGAGAGGGAGAGTGAGTGTGTGTGTGTGTGTGTTAAAAAAAAAAAAAAAAAAAAAAAGAGAACTTGATGGTTTGGCATAAAGGTTTAATTGGCACGAGTTTGGGATAACTGCATTTTTCACAAGTAGTGAAACCATGTGCCAATTATGCAGGTTACATTAAATGAGTGCTAATAAAATCTTTGTACCACCCATCCACACCATCATTCTGTATGTTCTTGTCCCTAAATTAGTGAATTTGGGAATAAAGAAGCCAACTGTGTTTACTCCTAACTATGCAAAATGTATTAGAATCTCTATGTACTTATATACTTGCATGTATAGCTGTGTACACTATATGAAAGGAGATTCCCAAATTCTGTATCATTAATTTACAATGGGTGCCTTTTTGCCTTGTGTGTTTGAACTCTTTATTCTTTGTTCATTGCTTAACAGTTCCTTGATTCTTTCTTTGGAGAAGCCTTTTGGAAAAGAGGCTAGAGTCCCACTGTAACCTGCCCTGGGTGGCCCTAGCTGTAGGCCTTGCAAAGACATTACTTCTTTGGCCTGAACACAAGCTTCTCAAACCTTTAGCTTGGCTAAATGCTTTGTACAAACAGCCGCATACAGATCTGCTCTATTCTCTTGTGATTTTCTGCTCAAGGGGCCGTATGGTAGGTGGCTTGCTCTATCTCGCCACTTGCCTTGGTAGTGGAGAAAGTACAATAAACGAATCTGACAGTGCCGAGGCCACCTCTGTGCTGGGTCGTTCTGAGAAAACTGTACTGAAACCTGATTGAGGAGATTAAAACCAAGAACTGGCTGTGTCTTTCCTTTAAAGCTCTGTTCCTTTTTAAAAGGACTTTGTACATTTCCTTGCCCCAGATAAGTTTGTGGCATTGGTATGTAAAATGTGACCTATGAGTACAGAGGGTGCTGAAGTACTTTGTAATAATAATGTGGTGAAACACCCCATTCATTCCTGTTCCAATCCCTTGAAGTCAATGTACACAATACATTGAATAAGCAATATATGTGATCCCCTTTGTACTGTAATACAAGTAATATAATAATGATCTCATAGGCTGTTTCGCTCCTCGGATGTATTATTCGTGCAATGCGTGCCTCCACCACTTTTTCTGATGAGTTACCGTTTGAGCCAGTCTGCACTACAGAATTTACTGAGGCAATGTATGTTTAATATAGCGGTGCTATAACATGGTTTACTCTTCAGGATGGACCATACTTTATTACAGCTGTTTATTAAAGTTTGTTACACCCCACTACAGACAGGGTTGTAACATGGTTCCTCAACATAACTAGAGCAGAGCTAATAATTAGACACATGTAATGAATGAGATGGATTTTACCTTGAAATGTCTCCAAACAGATCACAAGATTTGGGAATGTATTGCTTATCTGGAAACATTCAAGAATATCAACCTCAGATCTTTTGCAAGCAGATTGTCATGAATATTGAAAGTCATGTCTCTGCACAAGTTGGGAATTTTACAGTTGAGTTTAGAATTCTAAATTAGCTTCGAGCAACTGTTAGACACTTGAATTTACAAACTGGCGTTTTAAAAAAAAAAATAATAATTTCAGATATTTCTCCCAATGTTCACTCAGCTGTAGATATAATAGGATTTATATGGATTTTGCATCCATAAGCAAAAATACACCCCTGCCCCTCTTAAAACACTCCTTTGTTACAACACAGTGCCCAATGCAGTAAACCTGTAGACAGGCCGCTTAAATACTCCATCTCAGTGATAATATTTTTTATGGATGCATGGGAAGCCAGAAGCTTCCCATGTATTTAAAACGTGTGTGGTGTTCAGACAGTATATGCTCAAAGTTAAAGGTTTAATACAGGGGTTTTGTGTTATGTGAATGTGCCCAGATGCTGTAGGAACGGGCATGTAACAGAAAATCACCTCTTGCAGAGCACCAGCATAAGACCTCTGCATTGCTTAAGTCCCTCTTAGCCCTGGTCTACACCGGGGAGGGGGATCAATCTAAGTTACGCAACTTCAGCTACGTGAATAACGTGGCTGAAGTCAATGTACTTAGATCGCCTTACCATGGTGTCTTCACTGTGGTGAGTCGACTGCTGCCGCTCCCCTGTCGACTCCGTCTGCGCCTCTCACGGAGTTGGAGTACAGGAGTCGACGGGAGAGTGCTCAGGGGTCGATTTATCGCATCTAGACTAGATGCAATAAATAGATCCCCGCTGGATCGATCGCTGCCCGCCGATCTGGCGGGTACTGTAGACATACCCTTAGGGTGTGGACTGTCTCCTGAGCACATGGGTGAAATTCAGTCTGTTAAATAAGTTTTATACAAAATGCTCAGTAAAATTAATGTAAATGGTTTAATGACATTTAAAACTAATTAAACAAAAATAGCTTGTCACTTTAAATTTCAGCTTTCCCCTGGACTGTTTGCAGCCCAGACCTTGCAGCACAGTGGCTATAGCTGGAGACTCTGAAAATGAAATAGACTAGATACTGAGCACTTTAGTTTAACTGTACAATCTCCATGATGTGCAAATATAAATCAAAACCAAACTTGTCAAACATACATGCTTAAATTTAAGCCTCATGCCCATATTTAGGGACCATCAAAGATGGACCTACCTTTGCCAAACATCTTGAATGGTGAAATTTAAATTAGATTTTTTTTTTTTCATTCTTTGTTAAATTAAGTTTCTGTTAGTAGCACGGGTATGGAATTTTGGTTTTGAAAACCTGTTTATTAATCTGACTGCCTATCTGAGTTCTATAACAAAAAGCAACTCGCTGCAATTTTCCAAATATTCCATTCCTTTATTGTACTACAGTGAGAGTCACTTTAGAAATGCTTGATCGAGAGGTTAGTCATAATGCCGTTTAGACTATTTTGATATTTTAAAATATATGAAAAAGTAAAACTAAAATTATTGACATTTGAAAGTTGGCTGCCATGTCCTTGACCGTAAAGTGCCAATCTCCAAATTGCAGGATGTGCCTCCTCCGACATTTGAATGAAAAGGTTGCGTTGGAGGGGGGACAAATTATCTTAATTGCATGAGAATTTGGAAATAGGGCAAATTCTGTGTGTCTCATTAAAGCCAGGGGGACTGCTCAAGTGACGGGACTGCAGGATCAGGGCCTTAAAAATGTGGCTCATTATTGTATTTTTATTTCTTGGTATTACTTCAAAGTGAGAGAACTAATGCAAGCAGGCTTCCAGTGAAGGGAATGTATGAAGTGAGGTGACATCATTTAGGGCTTTGTGGGTCGCCATATATTATCCCTCAGTACCTTAGTTTGGGCATGAAGATGAAAAGTAAAACCTTGCTTTTATCTTCCTTTACACCCTTCTTGCTTTCATCAGGGGCATGGGGGCTGTGGAGTTTTCATGCTAGGCTGGGGGCTGTTCTCCTACCCTAAAAAGTCCTGACTTGATGAATAACTGTGCTGAAGTAGCTGCTAAATCATGGGCGTTGGGATCATTTTATTTAAAAGCTGTAGCTTGGAGTATTTTTTCTTCTTCTGTACAGCCATGGAACAAAGTAAATGATGTCTCCTGCAAACTGTCCCAGTTTGATATACTGTAATTCCACAAAAGCAACACAATTCAGCCAAGTGAAAACACAGGACATACAGTTGGTATATCATATTCCTAGGTGACTTCACAAACCACATACACTTAGACATGAGGGAGTAGTGAAGTTGGAGATTCAGCCATGATCCTTGTATCTTAGGGTAGATCTACGCTACCTGCCGGATAGGTGGGTAGTGATCAATCTATCAGGGATCGATTTATCGCATCTAGCTCACTCTGCCACCGACTCCTGCACTTCACCTCGGTGAGAGGCGGAAGCAGAGTCGATGGGGGAGCAGTGGCAGTCGACCCTGCATCGTGAGGACGCGAGGTAAGTCGACCTAAGATATGTCGACTTCAGCTACGCTATTCTCGTAGCTGAAGTGGCATATCTTAGGTCGATTCCCCCACCCCACCCCCCCACCTGCCCAGTGTAGACCTGGCCTTAGTGAGGTCCTGGTTTTGTATGAAGAGTCATTCAAACGGTTGCTTTAGTAGACTTGGGCAAGATCAGATGGCGTGAAACAGGCCTTCAACACAAGTGCTCAGCAAGGAGAGATGCGGTTGTCAGCCTTTTTGTGACAATTATCAACCAAGATCTGTGAAATGAATGTGCCACCAAGATCCTCTAAACTGAAATCATAATGTATGGTCCCCCGTATTAGTTTTAGACTAAGTTTAACCAATAAATTAGAAGAAAAATAAACCACCTGAGTGTAGAATTGGGGCCAGATTACACCAGAAAGAGGCAAACGTGGCTTTGGAAGTGTTATTTGCTTTATAAACCAACGTTATTCAGATGTCAAAAGTCCACTTCCACAATAAATAAATAAGCCACACAGTAGGGGCAGTTCTTCCTATTTTGGGTGCTTGTATACGGGCAATAATGTTTTATACCAGATAATGCAGATAATCTGCTGCAGAATAATTAATGGTGCTGCTGGGCATATTTTTGTTTTTGATGAATGCTTATGGAACCCTGTGACAGGCATGAAATTAGAAAATACCTTCAGTGCCCTAAAATATAAATAGCTTTCGGAACTGAAAAGAGTTTCACAGCTGAAGATTTTATTGTGTTGAGAGGAAAAACTTTTCCACCCCCACCTCCCCTTTCTTCTTTGCAAGTTGTTTGTCCATTCACAAAACAAATACTCTGAAGCCCAGTGCGGCTCATGGGAATAAATTTCAGGTCGAATTAGTACAGTTTCCTTGCTGTCAGGACGGTGGAATTAATGGTGTTTTGATGACACAAATTTTGAAGGGCAAACAAAGAAGCTGAAGGGAGGGAGACATGACTCCTTAGAAGTGCAGTCCTCCTCTCCCCCAGTCTCTCTTGTCTTCCCTGTCATCCGTCTGCCAATCTCCCTGTCCATGGTTAGTTAAAGGCGCTTTTTATCCTCTTTTCTTTCCCACAGAGTTTGCCAGATCCGGGCCAGTGCCTGGGTTCCAAGGGGACACACTGCAGTTGGCCTTCATCGACTTGAGACAAGTAAGTCTTTGTGTTTTTGTTTTTTGTTTTTCTTTTAAGATGTGTGACTGAAGACCATCAGGTCTTAAGGAAAAGGGAGGGGAGGGGAAGCGGCATTGGGGATTCAGGCCAGAGACCTATATTCTCCCCCTTCCTCTCCCGTACTCAAGACCGCCAACTTATTTAGCTATCCAGGGTCCTAGGAGTGCCCGAGGTGAACGAGTCGGTGGTTAGGGGAAAGGGAGAAAGACATTAGTGACCCCAAGCAATGGGCCCATTGTGCTCTGGTTGGCTTCTGCAGACATGGCAAAAAGATAACTCTGAAACTCTCTGCACTGCCACTAAGCAGGTGTTGTTAACAGAGAGAGCAGTGATGCAGAGACCGCCTGCATGGAGCACTTTTGTTCGCAGATAATGCCCGGAGAAGCATTTCAGGAGGGCGAAGGAATTTGCATTCTGGGTTGTGTAGGGTGTATGTGTGTGTGTTTTTTCCCCCGCTCCCCCTTTTGCAAACGTTCCCCAGCCATGAATGACAAAGTGGCTGTTTATGAAGATGGGTACAAAAGGCTCCGCCCATTGATGCCTATCTCACAAGGGATCCCATTATAGCCATGTTGACCGTAACAGGTACTAAGGTATCCCTGGAGCTTGGCAGGGCAATTCAGGGAAAAGGGCCATTCGAGCGAGTCATTTGTTATGGTAGAAATTGGCATTATTAATATACCAGGCGGGGGGAAAAAAGGGAGCAGGGCCCTGTCATCTCTTGGCACTGAAGATGGATGGGGTTGGATAGAAAGTCTGAATGAAGTAAGACTCGATGACTGATGTTTCTCTCCTATTAAAACAATCTTTTTTTGTCTGTTAACCCCCTCCCCCCCGCTTTGTCTCTCCTGCCATAATGATGCAGTGCCTCTTGTTTTCAGGGTTGACATAGTTTGCATTCTGAAAACTTTCAGATGCACAGGGTATTTCTTTAATCTGCATAATCCCTTGTATCGATGATCTCCTCACCACTGTGACTCTGATTCATGCCGGAACAGCTTTTAACCCATAATGGATTGCGAACTCTCTCCGAATCCAATTGATGTGCATTGTAATCTGTCATCCAGTGACACTCATGCAAAGCTACATTAAAGTTTGATGATGATAATAATGAGTCTCCACACACTTACATTTGGGAATTCAATTCTGCGTGGTTTGTTTCTACATCAAACTTTTCCATTCGGTTAAATGTAAGGTCCATTTGCTATATGGTCTTAAATGCCTCGCAGGAAAGAAATGAGTTGTCATTCCCAAATCTCATGCTTCTGCATACATAAGGGTTTCAACACCACATGCGGAGTTGCCAGCAAAGCACACATGACCTTGTGTTTTAGGTAATATAGGGGGGTTGGTTCTTCTCCAAAGATGCAGAGATGAATGCAGGGATTTTGAAGAGAAAAGCTTAGGGTTTTTTCTAAAGAATTAAATGCCCTAAAAATGCTTCTCAGGCGTTTAACTTCTATGAAGCAGTGTAATAACTGGTAGGCCGGTGTATGTGTAATGTTAATATGGTTTATAAGGGCAGTATGCACCCAAGTGAATGCAACATGAGCCAGGATGCAGCTAGACGGTGGTCTGTCTGTTGCTTCCTCTCTGGTGTTTCTGCTTCTCTGTCAAATACTCTCCTCTACCCAAGTTTTCTCTAATTATATTTGTTTGCGAGTTCCTGCTACTAAGTGTATTCTGTTCTTTCTCTTCCACTAACTGGTCTTCAGCATTTTTGATAACTTGCCAAAGATGTAATCTGTGCTGGGTTAAAGTAAAGACCTGACCCACCTAGGCTGCCTAGTGGAATCAGCAGTTCAGGACAGGCAATGCCATGATATCTTTGAGTGTTGGAGTGATGCTGTCTTGATACAAGTAGGGTATTGGTCGGGTAGCACATGGTATTTGACCATTCTGTGTCATTCTAAAACCTCTGGGAAATACAGATATCATTTGTTCATACAGGGCAGTGCATGACATTTTACATAAATATAAGTTCCCTGTCTGCACAGATTTTCGCTGTGTGAAACCCTGGTCCTGCAAGGAATTTTGTGCAGCCCCTGCACGTACATGGAGCCCTGCTGACTTTCTCAACACAGGCAATTTTAAAAAACCCGAACCCTGGTCTTTCTATAACTGTGTGTTTGGGGTGTTCCATGGATACTTTTGCTCTGTCATAGTTATATCATGTGAAACACTAGGAACTTAACAGAGCTAAATTTGAAAGTCACCTCTTCAAACCACTTCAGTGGGGTAAGACTTAGACAACCGCTGTCTTTGAGTTTATAACAGCTGTTTTGCTTACCACTTGTCAAACAACAAACATTTTATGTGCGTCTTTTACTGTGTCCCGAAGCCAGTTGCAGTCATGGGTTTATGTTGAATGACAATCAAAGGATGTTTCCCTCAAATATACACTTTCCTCCCCCTCCCCTGCCATATTCCCTAACTTCCCACATTACCTGTATAATCATAGGTAGCCTTTCTTATTTTATGAGTAGCATGAAATAAAAAGTGAAAAGCTGGATTTTTTTAAAAATAATTCATTGGTCATTCATAGACATGGCAAAGTTAATTGGAAGGTTATTTGGTGAGATACATTTATTTCTTTAATGTGGATTTCCAGTTCATGTTTTAATCAGAAACTTGGTGGTAAAAGTTGGAAGAAATGAAAGATTTTTGTGTTTAGCCTCCTGCCAACGGACACCTTTCGTACTGCAATGCTGTCTGCAGCGTCCTTGCTGTCTGCTTTGTGTCGCTCTTGTCAGTTTCATGCTAGGAAGTAATTGCATTCAAGGCTACCCTCGCCAGCCGGCAGCATGAAAGCATGGCCCCAGAACGGGCCATGACAGCTTGACAGTGAGCATATATTCTCCCATTTTTTTCCAAGAAAATTTGTTTCTATTCTCTGTGTAGGGCTAGTTGCATAAACAAGAGGCAGGTTGAAAACAGGCAATTGCATGAGCCTTACACCAAGTGCTTAGATTTAGTCCTGGGCCACACCTGGACGGGGACTGCCCATCCCACTGAGCATGCTTTTAAATACTTGTTAAAAAATACTTGTTAAAAAAATGTCAGAAACAGCTTGTTTTGTCTTTTGATGAAATACATACTGCAATGTGCAAACCACGAGAGAGAGATTAAGTCGGTTAAACTGAGTATTTCCCTGAAGGTATTTCCCTGCAGCTAAGATAATGGTTTTGCTTTTGGCAAACCCTCTGACATGTCTTTGGTCCAAATTGCATATTTGAAGCACATTTTTCAGTTGAAAGAGAAGACCTTGCAAAACGTGGCTAATCATGGCGTTAATCACAGAATCCTAGAAGTTAGACACAACAAAATGTCCCATTAGATTCCATCCAGTTCACCTCCCAGCCAGTGCAGGAGTATTCCTTCTTGCAGTAGTTCTCCAACTAAATCCTTCTATAGACCACTTTGTCAGGGAGAGACCAGCTCTTCATGCAATACCCCCAGTCTTTCACAGCCTGGTGCTCTGTGGGTTTGTCTGCAGCAGCTGGGAGCATGCTTCCCAGTAAGGGTAGACAGTCAAGTGCTAGATCTGATTGAGCTAGCGCGAGCAACGTGGCTGCAGTGACACAGGTTCCGGCTCAGCCTACCCTCCCGACTACAAGTCCACCCCACCTCCAGGGTATTTACACAAGTGACTAGCCTAGTCGCCTCCCAAGCCACCTGCTAATTTTAGTGTGTTAGCTGGAGCAGAGCTAGCGCCAGTCTGTCTACCCACTCTGGGAAGTGCACTCTCAGCCGCAGTGTAGAAGTACCCTAAAAGTTCCAGCCTGCTGATGCAGCAGGAGATGGCTTCCTGGATTGTTGATGTTAGTGAGCTACAGCTTGTGAAGCATTGCCCTACTGCCATATGCCTAGATGTGTTTTCTTTCCTATTTAGTGTTTAATGCCCCCAAGCCACGGGGCTTTCACCTCTCCCCTGGGAGGTGAATGTGCTATAGCTTTGTACCGGCCAGCTGTCTTTCCTGATATTCAGTGTAAATTTTCCTTTCCTTAATTTCATCCCATTACAGTACTCCTAATTCTCCCTCTGCATTGTATCCCCACTCAGTCCTCTCATTTCATAGGGTTTGATCATTACTTGTGCAACCCACGCTAATGCAATGTGACTCGCTGGACCACTCCTTGAGCTATCAGAGCTGGGTCTTTTAGCTCAGCCTAGAAGGGCACAAAATTAACTTTTATAGATCAATATCTTCAAAAACTGGTGCCTAAAGTTAGCCTTCTAAATCCATATTTAAATTTAGTTGCCTGTCTTTGAAAATATTTACCATAATGCCTTGTTGGAAAACAATACAACTTATGCAGAAGTCATGGGTTCCTTATGCCCCATTTAAACAATTATTTAATTTATGACCCCTGCATTAATAAGCTAGTCCTGTGGGATATTTGACTAGTTATACCTTGGGTTTTGATAATGCCCTCCACATGAGGATTTCCGAGTGCTTTAGGAACATTAGGTTAAGCCTCTCAATACCCCTCTGAGACAGGCAAGTAAAGATGACACATTTCATCTGTGAGCAAACTGAATTACCAAGAGCTGAATGTCAGAGAAGATGCAACAGATCAGTGGGAAGGCCAGAAGTGGAACTCTAATGGCAAGCCCCTGTGCTCTAACCACTGGGATGCTCTGCCTGACACAGTCACAGGGGGGTTCTAGGCCTAAGTTCTATGCCATTTGTTGCACTTAGAATGCCCTCTTCAGATCTGTTGGCTATGACACTGAAGTGTACCTAAAAACTCATTTCCACCAATAAGTCTGGGGGAAGTGAAGGAGCAGAAAAGTGAGAACAAATAATGAAAAAACCCCACAAATCCTCATGATGGGCAGGTTGTCATGCCATCAAAATCTTTTTATTGTTACCTAGTCCTCCTGCCCCCATCCCCTTCTTATCTTTCCGACTCCTTATGGTAGTGCCATGTCAAATCAAGACAGTCCACTCTTCTTGGAAGAAACTATGACCCTGAATATGAACTGCACTTCTCAAAAGATATCGTTTTGATGGGTATAGGAAGAGGCAAGGTGGCTTTAAGTCACCTTTCTCCTCCTGAATCTGGGTTTGGACTGTCAAGGACTGACCAAATTGCCAGTGGCTTTGAATGGCCCCCTGATGGGTTACTCCATTTGTCCCGAGCAGAGCACTCCAACTACATACACTCCTTCTGATCCTGAATATGCTCCTTCCCACTCTTGGACCTATCCGTAGGCTGTATGGGTGTCACATAGGATGACTCCCTCAACCCTGCACCTCCTGAAAACATGATGGAAGAATTCTCTGTGGAGCAACTAAGCCATCCTAAAAGAGCTAGCAGCAGATTCCAGAATCCAGGCTAACGTTTAGCTTGCTTGTTAGGCTCAGAATGTGTTTTTTGGGCACTAAAAAATAAAAGTATTTTGAAAAAGGCGTCTTTCTTCAAAATAAATAAATTACCTAATGCTAAATGTCTGACTCACAAAGGAAAGATGAATCAGAGTTTGTGTTGAAATCCAGGCTGACATGGTCTTCAGCTAACACTGCTCTGCAAGAAGTTAAAAAAATAAAATAAAAGGCATGAAGGCATGAGTTCAGAGCGGATTTAGAGCCTTAACTCTGAATTTCCTTGCTTTGGTGGGTTTAAGCTAGTCTTAATGGTACTTTAAACATGGCTTTTTGCAGTTCAATTATATTAAGATCACACAAACCCCTACTTCATTCAGCTGCTCAGATTCCATCAAAACCCATCAGCCTTGATCCAGAAAGGATGTATTGGCATGCTGGGGATTTAACGAGCCTAGATACTCCCCAGAGCCTTCAAACAAAAAATCAGGAGTGCAAACATATCCGGTTAGTGCTTCAGTTAGTCTAGAAACATTCTGCCTGGGTTTTTTTCATTGCGGTGTACTCCTGTGGATATTGTTGGGTCAGTCAATACAGTGCAGACAGGGACGTAAACCATTCAACATAAAGAAGCCCAGCTGTCTAATTCAGGAGTTTGTCATTAGACAAAAAACATAAACAGTTTGAATTAAAAATTAAAGCAATGAACTTTGCAACCTTCTAGATAGGTGTATTAACTTCCCCAAGCCTGAGCATGTTGCCCTCTTACATGGCCCCTCTTGCTCTTCCCTGTGTAGTTTTCATCTTAACTTAGTGTCTGACCCTGCAAACATTTACTGAGCATCAGTGGAAAACTAACTGAGCTTTATGAGGTTGCCGGTAGGAGTAAACGTTGCAGGGGGTTCAGTATTAATTGTCAGAAAGATTGTACCCTTCCGTTGTAAACTCTCCAGGGTCAGAGAATCAGTCGTCGTCTATGAAGTAACTTTATGGTTCTATCTAAGTGAGGAGTAGACTGGAAGCTTTTTGTGAGAATCATGTAATTTCTCCCACAAAGCTGTGAGAGGTTGAATCATGACAGCTGTGCAAGGAAATGTTGTATGAGCACTCATTTTATATGGATGTCTTTGCTAGTCTGTTTTTCCTTCAGCGATGGAACGAACAGTATATTCAATCAGATGAAACTTGATTTCTACCCAGAACCTCGGTGAATAGGAAAAGTTGCATCTAGACTGGGAGCACGTTTTAGTTGTTAAAATTTGGGGTCTGATCCTGCTCTTTGCTGAGCTCACTCAACTCTCATTGTCCCCCTTAGGGATAATAAACCCCTTTGGATGTGTCATCAGTTCCCTACACCTTAGATCAGACAATTGTCACTTTGAAATATTTGCCATGTAATGAAGAGTGATTATAAACAGTCATAGCTAGATGGTGTTAGCCAGCTTCTTGGTAGCAACAAACCTCTCCTCCCCACCCTGATGGCAGATGCCCTCTAATTGCAGGAGATTGTGAGGCAGTCATTTGATCAGGGAAATGGACACCAGTTGAGTGATAAGGCCCACTTTCACCTTTAACCTGTTGATTGAGGCAGGATTGATGGGGGATGAAGAGGGCCAGAGGTGGATGCCCTTAACCTCAAGATCCCTGCCTGTGAAACTGAATACACTCCAATGATCTCTGCATGCTTGGAAGCTGTCACTCTTGAGCTGGCTAGGAAAGCTATGCAGGCTGAATGGAATTGCCATCCATAAAGGAACCTTCATTGAGCTGCCTTGCTCGATAGCTTCACTTCATCCTGTAGATTAAAAAAAAAAACACGCCCATTTTGCTGCTTGCGAAAGTGAAAATTCAGCTGTAGTGTATTTTAGGAATGTTTTAGCTTCGATCATTCGGGGCCCACTGGGTAATTAAGTCAGTTCTGTAGCACAATCCTTTATCCCCAACGAGGCAGTATGGTGATACTACCCCCAATTTTTTTTTTCCAAAGAACTTTCTCCTTTTCAGGGTGAAAATGGTTTGATCTGTTGTCATTCTGCTAGTTGTTGGGCAAGGGCTATCAGTGTTCTGCCAGGCAAGCAATCGACAGTTTCTCAGATCATTTCTCATTTTAGTTATGTTACGAATAGGTAAAAAGCTCAAATACGCAAAATGATGGAACAAAATCGAACAGTATTAAGGATCGTGTGATGAGTGTGTGCTCCAGATATACGTGATCTCTGCAGTCCTTTTCCAGTTCTTCCATGAAAGCTACTGACTTAACCATGGGACATTTGTCCCAGCCATGGAACTATCATTGTCTCTTAAGAATTTTGAAGAAAAATTTTCAGGAAAAACACTTCAGTTTTCCTGACTCTTCACTTTATTGCACTTGATCTGAAGGGTATCCTTATTATTAACCATTTAGATAGTGTCATAATGGTGAATGGCACTTTACAAGTCATAGAATCAGATGTGGTTCCTGCCCTACAGTGCTTACAGTGGACAAGACAAAATGCAGGGTGCCTGTTCAGGACAAAGTGTGGAGAGACTGTTGGTGAGGAGACAAGTGGAAAATTAATTTATGGAAGAGATGAGATTTAGGGAGAGTGTGTGCTTGGTGGACAAGAAACGACAGACTGTTTGAAATGGAGGGGCTATGTGAAATAGGGGCAAAGGTGAGGAGGCGGAGCTTAAATTTGATGTGTTTGAGACAGAAAGCCAGTGAAAGATTTTGGGGTAATGATGACAAGGTTGGAGTGGCACGAGAGGATGCCAAAGGAAAGACAGGGTGTATTTGCCAAACAAATCCAGGACTGAGATTTCAGGGTTGTGTTTAAGGTAATGTAATATTCCATTGCCAGGAAGCATGCAATACAAAGTTATGCAGGTGAAAGTTATGAAGCATTAAAAATCGGATCTGCAGTAGATGTCTTCTCATCCTAACTAAAGTGCTCTCAGATTTTAAGAAAAGCAGGTACCTTTGTGATCTTCTAGTCTGACAACTAATGGGCGACACAGGCCATATAATTTCCCCCAGTGATTCCTGCATCAAACCCAATAACTTGTGGTTGTGTTATAGCATACCTTTTTAGAAAGACAGCCATTCCACTTCATTGATGTCAGCCCTGTATTGACGAATTGACAGCAAGGTGGCACTATACAACAGCAAACTTTGCAGTGAAATGTATTTTAATTTCTGTAACGTTGTCCAACCCTATGGTTCCCTTTTCCCCCACCTCCCATTCAATAATAGTATACATTCTTTATAATAATTTGCATTTTGATAGATCTGGTTTGCATCTCTCAAAATGTTAGTTAATTATAGTTTTTCAACCACTAAAGGAATAGATGTAGCTGTTAGAAATATGGATGAGTTAGTTATTTAATAGGTCAGATAAGCAATTCTCTCATCATTGGTATTATTTTGTTTAGAAGTTGATTTCATTATAGCTGGGAAATTCATGCTTTTACTCAACATCAGTTGTTTAGCCATGAAAAGTGTGATTCTGCTCTAAAATAATACGTGTAAAATGGTAGATTCTTTTTCAGAGCCAGGTTTCAGAGTAACAGCCGTGTTAGTCTGTATTCGCAAAAAGAAAAGGAGTACTTTTGTGGCACCTTAGAGACTAACCAATTTATTTGAGCATAAGCTTTCGTGAGCTACAGCTCACTTCATCGGATGCATACTGTGGAAAGTGAAGATGATTTTTTTATACACACAAAGCATGAAAAAATACCTCCCCACTCTCCTGCTGGTAATAGCTTATCTAAAATGATCACTCTCCTTATTACCAACAGGAGAGTGGGTTTGGGGGGGGGGGAGAAAACCTGGGTTTGTGCTGGAAATGGCCCAACTTGATTATCATACACATTGTAAGGAGAGTGATCACTTTAGATAAGCTATTACCAGCAGGAGAGTGGGATGGGGGGAGGTATTTTTTCATGCTTTGTGTGTATAAAAAGATCTTCTACACTTTCCACAGTATGCATCCGATGAAGTGAACTGTAGCTCACGAAAGCTTATGCTCAAATAAATTGGTTAGTCTCTAAGGTGCCACAAGTACTCCTTTTCTTTTTTCAGAGCCGTATCTGCTTGCTTTAGTGACAGTAAGTTTTTGAGGTGATGGCTCTGGGGGGCCAACAGGAATAATGGGAAAGTGAGGTGGATTCTATTCTAGCTCATATATTAACAGAATTACTGAATTTCTAGTTGCAGGTACCAGCTGTTAACTCAGTTCCAAATCCTCAGCTACACCTATGCACCCACTATGAAGAGAAAGTAATTGAGGGCAGAGCATAACCTCCACATGTGGGTTATGGGACACAAACTGGTGACACATCAGAAATATCCCAGATTGACTTTCAGATTCCAGCTTGCTTGCTTTTTTATTCCCCCTCCTCACTCCCTACCACCACTTGGAAACATAGCAAATTTGATCCAGAAGTCATTAAGACACAGTAAATGTTGGGAACCTAATTATGATGCCATTTTGGACAAAATAGTAGCATGTGTTTCTGCATTAATTGCATATTTTGATAAGTATCCAAAATGTAATTTACATGCTTGACTTCTAAGATAGTATGTTAGGCTAACAAAGGGGGATGAGAGATCCCCATATATTCAGAGTTTTTAGTACCCCTACCTGCAGCCAATGGAGATAGCCATTAGGCCAGTGATTACAGTACATTGCGACCAAGTTGGTCTAACCATGAAAACAGCAGATCAGCCAACATTAGCTTTCTTCTAGACTTCTGGAACTTTCCCAGTGCTCCAAGACTTACTGAAAATCAACATTAACAGTCTATCAGGCTCCTCAGACAGCTCTTTTAAACTCTTGGTTGCAATGTACTGTAATCACTTGCCTAATGGCTGACATCAATCCTGGGCAAGATAATGAGTGGATGATACAGTTAACAAAGAACTAAACAAGGGTAGTGTAATTGCACAGAACAAAACAAAGGTAATGCACATCAACATGGGTTGGTGGAAAATAGATCCTGTCAGACTAACTTGGTTGTTTTTTTGTTTTGTTTTGGATTTGGGTTTGGGTTTTATTAGGGGTCAGTTCTTGGCCCTATGATATTTAACGTTTTTATCAATGACCGGGAAGAATACCATTATCAAATATATGTTCCCTATATAGGTACTTGTAGACTCATGACTAATAAAGTTTGCAGATGACACAAAAATTGGGGCAGTGGTAAATAATGAAGAGCATAGGTCACTGATACAGAGTGATTTAGATCACTTGGTAAACTGGGCACAAGCAAACAATGTGTGTGTTAATACGGCTAAGTGTAAATACATCTAGGAGCAAAGAATGTAGGCCATACTTACAGGATGGGGGACACTCTCCTGGGTTGTGGTGACTGTGAAAAAGATTTGGGGATCATGGGGAATAATCAGCTGAACATGAGCTCCAGTGTGATTCTGTGGCCAAAAGAGCTAATGCAATCCTGGGACGCATACATAAGGGGATCTCGGTTAGGAGTGGAGATGTTATTTTACTGGAATATTGTGTGCAGTTCTGGTGCCCACACTTCAGGAAGGATGTGGATAAATTGGAGAGGAAGAAGAATTCAGAGAAGAGCGACGAGAATGATGAAAGGATCATAAAATAATATGCCTTATGATGATAGACTTAAGGAGCTCAATTTATTTAGCTTAACAAAGAGAAGGTGAAGGGAGTGACTTGATCACCATCTACAAGTACCAGCATAGGGAACATATATTTGATAATGGGTCTCCAGTCTGGCACAGAGAAGTATTCCAATGGCTAGAAGTTGAAGCTAGGCAAATTCAGACTAAAAAGAAGGCATAAATTTTTAATGATGAGAGTAATTAACCATTGGAACAATTTACCAAGGGTCGTGGTGGATTCTCCATCAATGACAATTTTTCAGCCAAGATCTGGTGTTTCTCTAAAATTTTTTACTGTAGGAATTACTTTGGGGAAGGTCTCTGGCCTGTATTATACAGGAGGCCAGGCTAGTTTATCACAGTGGCTTTGTGGCCTAAGAATCTTTTATAGGCCCCATTGGATGCTCTGGCTGACCTGGTAAATCTAGTCTGAGTTACTAGGAAACTTCACCCCTGGGCGCTCTAACCAACAAAAGAAAAGAAAAAAAAAAAGTGAGCAGTACGGTAATAGATTTCTTCTGGACTTGGAGGGCCTCTCTTCTACTTAAGACAGATTCTCACAAACAAGGGAGGTGAGCGAGAGCAGCAGGAGATGCTATCTGTTGTGACCAGGGTGGGTCACAGGAGACCTTTTGCTTTTTAAGAGAATGTGAGTTGATTCTGCTCTGGGTCTGAAGAGGCTAGCTTGCACAACTGAGCTTGTAGTGAACTGTTAGGTTAGAGAAGACTAACTATGCGTGTAACGGTGTGCTGTTTTAAAATCTTTTTTGCTCTGATACTTTGTTCCAATTGCTGAAGAAAAACACTTTGTTTGAAGAAGGCTGGTAGTATCCCCAGTCACAGGTTCCCAGAAGGAGGATTGAGCACATGCCCAGACTGAGATGGGCCTGCATGGCATTAAGCAGTTGGTATTCAAGGGGTAATGTACCGAGGTTCAAGTCTTGAGAGTGGAAGTGTCCCCAGTTCCGCCCCAAGACAGGTAAGAGCAAGAGGTCTGATACTTGCAGGGGTGCTGTCAGAGAAACCACAGGGGGGCAGAGGTGCCACCACTTTTACACCACACTCTGACTCAGTTCTGCAGCACTGAAAAAGAAGTGAATTAGACGCCTCCTTCAGGGGCAATGGTGAGCTAGTTTACAATTTACACAATGTCCCAAACCCTTTCCTCTTTTGGACAGGTAAATCTCAGGAAAATTAGGTAAATAGCTTCATACAGGGTTTGTTTTCTCTAATTGTAATCTGTTCATTTAGTGCATGTTATTACTCAATGCTATTAAGCATTTCTAGGCACCACATCTGCATCATTTGGAAGCAGTCCTGATATACCAGATAAGTATTTGCTTTAGAGAACCACAATCATCTTGTGGTGTATGTTTCCCATTCTTCTCCCACGTAATCCCTTCTGCCCTTTCTAACAAATTTAACTCATGACTACGTCTAATAAACCAAGTAAAATGCAACCTTATTCAAGTCATGTGCTCGCACATATTAATCTCTCTAGGGATCTTCCCATTCATTCAGTTCTTTCCTTCTATCAGTCCCCACTGAAGGCACATCCCCTCGAGGATATATTTTAGTATAGCAGTTAACTGGCTTCAAGTCTCATAGATCGATACTGTGCATGCTTTTCAGTGTTTAAGTTACCACCATGGTCTGTTAGTCTTGGCTTAGGCAAAAGAAGCCTGGTGATGAAATGGACACTTGATCTGCAGTTTGCCAGATAGTGTAAACATTAGTTGGACGGAGGAGAGGCACGTTAATTGCAGAGAGAGACTGTTGCTTGAATTGGTCCATTAAAGACTGCTTCAGGGAGCTGCATCATCCTTTTATATCATTACAGAGAAACCACTGAAAAAATAAACTTTCCCTTAATTGGAAAATCCTGCTCCAGAATAACTAGAACTGAATTGGTTTTAACTCTGGGTCATAGATGCTTGCACCGTTCATTGCGTGATCTCAAATACCAGAATTAAGTGACAAACTGGACCCCTTTTTATGCTTAATATTGAAACACAGCTGTGGCCACGTAGGAAAACATGGTTGTCATGATGTTGCACACTGTGACTATTAAGAACTTCATGGTGGCAGCGGGGACAAAACTTAAGTCTTCCTGTTCCAAAATTACAAACCCTCTACCATATGAACTAAAGAGAAATATTGTTGGCAATATAGGGCTCTCTCTCTCTGACTGGCAGTTTTGATTCTATCCAGTAGAAGGCACTGTTAAACTTTGTTTTGTTTTGCAGTCAGGTTGTGTTACGCTTTATTAATTCTATAGCTTTGGAGACGCCAAATCCAGCCTTCGGGCTAGGTGCATGCCTGAAATGCTGCATTTTGGAGGGGATCCACAAGAACAAGTTTTCACTCTCCCAGTAGATTTCAGGGCTTACACTCCAGAGGCCCTCCCGTGGAAGAGCCATGGGGGGAGTGTAGTGAGGGCTGCACATATCCATGTTACACACAGCCACTCTGAACAAATTTCAAGAAGTTTTATTCATGATTTTGCCAAAATTTGAAATGTCAGTGAAAAATTTCCATGAAAATTTCAAGAAATTTAGACGAACTCTAATATAGAATTTCTTTTTGCCTTCTCACCTAAACTAGATCTCAGATGACATGGCAGATGTTTTTGGACCGACATGTAATGAATGAATCTGTTGGAAAAGAGATGGTTACATTATGTGTGTCATGTAGAAGCCCTGTTCTCAATACAACTGAACAAATAATTAGTCATGAATAATTTAATTAATTTAGTTTTCTGTGGACAGACCTTGGTTTTCTTGAATTAATTGACCATTTGCTGAATGCTTTTAACAAATAATCTTTGGTTTTTCTTAACGTTTATGAGGAGTCTGCTGTGATAATTACGTAGTCTATGTTTGAGCTGTGTTAGCTGGTTTTGATTGGACACAAATGTCACAAGGTTTCTGCTATATGATATACAGTTGGAAAGGATATGAAACCTCATCCTTCAGGGCCTACCCTGGTTTCTGTTAGAGAACAGGAGGAGAATATCCCATACTTGGGGGGTGGGGGGGAGAAGGTGTTACAGGATATTGCACTAGATGGACCTCTGGTCTGATCCAGTCTGGCAACTCCTATGATAGGGTGAATGAAATTCTTAGAATCAGTTTCTAGGGTGAAAGTATGTGTTTGAGTTTAGTTTTATTCTAGCTCATTTAGGACACTCGATGGAGCCGAAGATTCCCCAAGGTTTCCAGCAAAACCTACTCCAGCTTTTCCATTATATGGTGTCAGTCAGCCAGTAAGAGAAAGAACAATGGGTGTGTATCAAGCTGAGTATTATTTGGCACACTACCATCTCCTGTCCACAGAAATCACATCTGTCCAAATGGAAGAGTAAACGTTCCTTAAATCTAATCAGATTAAATGTTCCGGAGTTTAATACCTTAATTTGGTTGCTGACATACCATGCCTGATGTAGAAACGACGTGGTAATCAGGAATGAGAATTATAGTAGATGTGATTGCTTTGTTTAAAGTTTAAGAGAACATGAACAGATAGACCAGTTACATGTGTCATGTAAACTGAAATAGAATTTATACCCAGAGTAAAGATCCGCTAATTAAAACAGATTCCCATTGTGGATGAATTGACTTATTTGGATTTAAACATGCTGATGGACTCAGAAAGTTCCAACAGAAAAAGTAGCATGGCACTGTTGTTTTGATTACCATGTACCATAAAAACAAACACATATTTATCCCGTAACTGTGAACAAACCTGTATGAAATCTGTTCCTGTTCTGTTCTTAATGTTTAAAATATGAGGCGCAGAGAGAGAGAGAAAAAAGGACCTTTTGTAAATGGCATTTCTTCCTGGAATACACACCCCAGACCAATTATTTTTCAAAACTGTTTGAAAACAATTGCTTCTGCAGGAGTAGGAGCTAATCGAACAGCCAGTTCTGTCCTTGAGAGTCACATTCTGGGATGTCAGAGGAAAATAGCTGTTTGAGATTAGTTTGACACAAGTTCGGCACTTTTATTGAGGGTGGTTTTATATTGTGGAAAAAGTTTTTTTTATATTTTTATGTAAAATATATTTTTATATTTTTATATTTTTTTAGGATGGGGGATTTCTTTAAGGTCAGACTGGGAGCACATAATTGGCTTGATTGTCTTCTCTCCAGTGTTAGATATAGGTGGTATTATTATTATTAATAAAATTCAATTCAGTTAAAAATGACTTAGGCCCCAAACTTGCAGTGCAGTCAGGGAAGCATAATAAATTGACATGTAATTTCCAAACCTTTAGCAAAATTCTGCCCACTTTACTTAAGTTCCGTGGATTTCAGTGTTAGTAATGGGACCAGTATTTGGTCCTTACAGTGAGACATGTTCACTGCCTTGGACACTTGCATTGCTGAGTTTTATACAAATGCTAATTATAGCAGGAGCATCAACAGCTGCAGATTACATAAGGATTCCTGTTCTGTTTTCAGTCACTCATAACATTCATCTATTGGGTTGAAGAATGAGAATATGCGTAAAGAACACATCACTAGTGGTTGGTTTCTGACAATGTTGTGCTTTTCCTCATATGCGTTTGTATATGGTAAGGTTTAAATTTGAAGATATTGAAAAAATTTGCTGCCCCTTTCAATATGATATTTAATGACATTTTATGTTGAAAAGCTAATACTTGCTAGCCAGAAAGGGAGCTCTGGAGAGCAGAATCAAGGCACAAGCTATAGTCTGCATACCCAATGGGCAGAGAATCCCCTAATATCTGTTTGTGAGATGGGAAATTAGTCATGTGCACTTCGGTATTCCTCATGGGATGCGTATGTTTCACTTTCCTTATGCCCTCAGTATTTATGGCAGAAATGTTTTAGTTTAATATCAAGACTGTTTTGTTTTATTTATTTATTTGTTCCAGGAGGAGAGGGTGATGTAGACTGTGGAAATAACATTCCCTTTTTTTATTCCTTCACCCATCTGACCACACTTGTGATATAAATAGTAGAAAAAGGCACAAAACCATTGAAATGTAAACCACTTCATTAAAGCTCTCACATCGCTTATGCACAACGCCCAGGCAGAGAACTGCATCCTTTGGCTGTTTCCAGCGCATTAGCAGCAGTATGTGGAGACATCTGTCATGGCTTCGGGGTGTCGAGTAGATTCAGCAGTTCCTTAGGCATGACCAAAAAAAAGAGCAGTAGTTTAGAAATCACTTTACAGGCTGGGAATGGGATGTGTTGGAAGGAGTATGGTACACTACAATGTACTGTATTGCTCTATGGAACTGAGCTTCAGCACTGTTGTATTGGAAAATGCTGTCCCTGTCACGCCACTATCTGCTGTGTCCTCTTCAGGGCAATTGAGTGCTACTGGTCAGTCATGGGGTTAGGAGACTACCAAAGAAGATTGAAATGCACAGAATTGGTCTTTCAGTAGTTGGCACTCTTCTCCCTCTGCGTTAGTGCTAAAGCACTGCTTCAGGACCATGTTTCGGGGACCTTAGTGCTGCTACAAATGCCATTGTTCAGATAATACAAAAAACCAAGGGTCCTATGTATGAGATATTTGACATGTGACCAGGTTCTGGGTGTTTCTATTGAATCCTTGTGACAAGTTTCACAGGAAAATTTTTCCTTTGATAAGGAGAAATCAGGTAAGAATAATAATAATAAACACTTATTTTGGTTGATAGCTCCACATTTGAAGTACTTGAAGCAGCTTGCATCAGGGAAGGCAAAATGAACTGGAATGAAGTAGTCCAAGCTCAGTAGCATAGACTGTGACTCCAGGTGCTCCTGAGGACACTTACTGTTTTGTTGCTTTTTGATTAATTGATCCAGAAGCATTACAGCCGTATCCATGCCACTGGTATGGCTGATCTTTACTGCCTGTGCCTGTCAGACATTCACGTCACTTTGTACACCAGACCAAGTTCCTGACGTAGACTGTGTGGAATGCTGGCCCGGGTGAGCATGATAGGTCTCAGGTGGATAGGGGGAGGAGGGGTATTCTGCTCCAATGTGTTGAATTAAAAAATAGCCCAGACTAGTGAAATCTGCTATTTTCAGAAACTACTTTGTTTGAGTTTTTAAAAGTCTGTGTTTAAAAGTCTGTTCCGGAGGGGCTGGTTTAAGGGAGTAGACATCAGGTTTGGCATCAGCAGTCTCCTTGGAGCCACAGCCTCAGATCCTGGCAGCTCTTCACTTTTCTGCGGTTGATGATGATGCAGTGTAGTTTACTGCACTGAGGCCTTCAGGAGAGACCTTGATAATTCAGGTCCCATCTGTTCTGTGTGGACATGGCACTCTACCTCCTTTGTGAAGCATCTTATGGGTCTTCAAAGGAAAAGTGCTTATAAGAGCCAAGCATCAGCCGCCCACAGCACTTCATGGAAGAGTAGGGTTTGACTTGCTTTCCTCTTTCAAAATTTCTCTCCCTACTGATGTGCAGCATCCTGAGTCTTTCATCTTCCTGGCTTCTGCCCCCGACCCCAGAGATGGCTGCATTTCTCTGGTGCTGGATGACCAGAGCTTGCAAAGCTCTTGGGGATTCTCTGGAGTGAAAAAATGCCATATATGGTAAATGCAAAATATTACTTCTTTATATTTTAGCTGAAACTCGCCCTTCTCCCCAGTTCCCATTTGTTAATACATAAAGAAGAGAGATAAATCGTTTTTAATGAGTCCCTTACATGGCTCCTTCTCATCAGCTAGTGGAGTCTAGTTCTCAAGTTGCTCTCCCTGTGATGCCCTATCATGTTTTGCTTGCTACTCCCCCAGGTAACTCTCAGCTCACAAACGGGAGAGTGGTTTCTTAAAGAGGCAGCATGGTTTAGCAGTTAGAGCTGGAGCCTGAGGGTCAGGATTTCAGTAATGCAGGCGTTGCCAACTAGTCACTTAGCAATTCTGCATCAGAAATGCAACCAATCTGTGCCTCCCTTTCACCAGGTGCAAAAGGAAGATACTTACCTTCCTTTGTAAAATGTTTAGAGATTCTTGCATGATATGCTTGATAAAAGTGCAAGTCAATCAGTAACTTGTTATAGTTATTAAAGAGCATCATATTTTACAGATGCAGTGCATTGGTACCTACTGACCCATTTTACATGTTCTGGATAATCACTGGTTCAGAATTAGGTTCACTTAAGCCTGAGAGCTAAATCTTTTAATCGTTTTTCTGTGCCGCAAGAATACAGATAGCAAGCCCAGCAGTTGTAAAATTTAAGGGAATAATTTTGATTAAAATGTTTTCCTTCCCTGAGATTTCATTACATTTGCTCCTCGCCCATAATCTACTGCACCTTGCAGGCTTGGTCAACATGAGAGAGAAGTCTGTTTGGGTGGTGGTGGTGGTTGTTTTCAGTCCTTTATATGTGCAATTCTGCTTCCTTCCACTTTGCACCCAGTATTTAGGTCAGCTCTTCAATGAGCAGCAGGTGCTGTGGGAACAGTGAGTCGCACAGCCCACTTTTAAAGAGAGAGAACGTGGAGTTCTGTTAAAGAACTAAACTTCAAAGCAGGTCATCCAACTTGGCATCCCGACAGAAGAGCTCAGATTCCAGATTCAAAACTCATACGTTTCAGTTAATGAAAAATGCAAGTTTTGAATTAAAGCTGTTGGGGCTGCTGATGGCCCAATAAATGTTACTTTGTGGGATTTATGCAAAGTATTTACCCAACCAAATCTACATTCCGAAGAATGTGTCGACACATGGCCAAGGTTGGAAGGCCCTTTTTTTTTTTTTTTTTACACTTTATCTTTTTGCAGCGTTTACATAATTTGGTGTATTTTTTCTCTTCCATAAGTAATTCAATGTTCTCCTAATCTAATCAAAACAAAAATCTCCTCCAGCAGTGGAACACTCACAAGAAACCCTGCAACAGGGATGTCAAGCTCCTTGGGTGGAGAGGGCCACATTCCAATTCTAACTATAGTCTGAGAACTGCGCATAAATGTACGACTGTGTTTTCTTTCAGTGTTGTAAGGAAATCTGTATAGGTAGTAATCAGGAGTGAGAGTGGTGGTGGTGGACATTATGACCTCTATTATTAGATTGCTTTCTTTAAAGATAGATCAGTTAGGTGTGATTCAGAAGAAGCCAGTTTGAGGTTTACACAAAGGTTATGGGCAGAATCTGGCCTTTATATAGAAACTAAACTTTCAGTTATGATCATTATTTGTTTGGTTGGGTACCTTATGGCTGTATTCAGCCTCACTCGGTGGGAAAATCTACTTCCCTTTTAGGACCACCAGTGTTTCTCCCATTGTTTCTCTTCTTTCCCCATCCTTCTCTCTCCCATGTCCCTGGGTTTGTGACTCCCCTGTTCTTTGTTCTGTGTTTCCTTCCCTGCAGCAATTCTGAATGCCTCACCCCGTGTGGGCTTCACACGCACCCTGTTCCCCATTTGTGATCCCTGATGGGGGACTCGAAGCACTATTGTAATACAGTTAATAAGAGTAAGGGAACAAATTTCATGTTGAGTTGTCTGTTGAGTTGTTCTAAGACACTGAAAATCAACTGATTTTCAAATAACTAATTATTTAGAAAGTATAATCAAATTTACAAAGCATTTAGCATGTAGGTGCCAAATGAGCAATATTAGCGATTACAAAACTGAACTTTTAATTTGAAAGGAAGTGGGTCGAGTTGGTCATCAAATGTATTTTCCTTTCCATGAACCTTTTAGAGAGAGACACAGAAGCTTTCACAAGAAAATGTGTTTAATCAAAGTGTTTATTTGATTTAAAAAAAAAAAAGGTTTAGACAAAAAATTTGACCAAATCTAGCAGTGACAGTCAAGTTTATCTATTGGGTGAAATATTGACTTGTTACAGTATGAACCTCCCTACGCCACTCAGGGCATGGGATTGTCTTTACATAAAGCAGTGTTTTGACAATTGTCCTATTAAAACCATGACCACTGATATTGTATCTTTTCTATCTGAGGACCTCTGAGTGCTTTACAAATAGTAATGCAACCTCCCAGCAGCCCTATGAGGTAGATAAGTAGCAGTATTCCCATTTTACAGATACAGAGACTGAATCGTGGCGAGGGAAAAGTCCAAGATTTCTGTAACTGGGATTATTCTCCTGAGTAAAGTGTTGGCCCAGAATCTTTGACAAGGCTGGGGATAGAATTCAGGTTTCCCAGTTCTTTGTTCTTTTTCAGTCAGCATGGACTGGCGGAGTGGACAGAGAGTCAGAAGACAGTGAATTCTGTTCCTAGCTCAGCCACCATTTGCCATATGATCTTGAGCAAGCTACTTTATTTCTCTGCGCCTTTGTTTCTCTATCTATAAAATGGGAATAATGATACACTCCCTCTTTGGTAAAAAGCTTTGAACTCTGTGGTTGATTAGTGTTACAGAAGCGGTAAGTATTTATGAAAAGAACACCCTTCCTCCCTATATTAGAAGTGTGGAAATTCTCTTCAATGTGACCTCTAACAGGATGTCCATCGACTCTTTTAAAACTTTATTTCTGACTTATCTTCCTGGTTTGATTAAGGTGTGATTAATTGTTGGTGGTAGTTAAATACTGTCAACAACTATATGAGCACCAAAAGTGTGCTAGGTGCTTCACAGAGCTAAAAAATACATGATCACTGCCTTGGAGAGTTTACAGTTTAAACAGAAAACGTATGGATGATGCGTCAGGGTGGGGTGTGAGCACTGAAATTCAGCAGTGATCTTGTTAATTCCACCATTTTTATGTGAATTTTTTTTGTATGTTTTCCACCGTATGTTTGCAAACTACTTTGTGGGAGTTACTGAAAAGATTTGTGGCCAGTTTTGTAACTGAGTCAGCCGCACACAGCAGCACATAAACTTGTCGTAACACCGAACAAAACTGACACTCGCTATTTGCAAAACCCACAAAGGCTCCATGTACAAATGTTGCAGACTACAAAGGGTAATAGGCTATTTATTTTGTACAAGTGAGATTATTATTTTTTAATAAAAGAACATTATGTTACAAAGGATGAGGCTGCATTCAGCTCTTTGGCATGTCCGCCAACTCTGGCAACCCAGCGCTAGCAGTGTGTTCCAAATCTGGCTTCAGTCAGTAGAGATTGAGAATTACCATCTGATGCTTGTCCAGTGTCCTGCTTAGTAGTCAGAGCCTAGTTCCTAGAGGTCATGGTCCTCATCATAAAAGCAGTGCCTAATTTGTGATGAAAGGGGTACCGGGGCTCAAGCAAGAGATGCCGGGGCAGCGGGGCTCAAGCGTCACACACAAGCAGCAGCCCAGCACTCCAGGGATATTCCTCTGGCTGCTGAGTGATGTGAGAGTGGTTTGAATCTCTTACACGCATAAAGGCACTGATGAGGCAAGCCCAGAAGTGCTGGGGCTATGAACTGCCAAGCCGAGAGGTGCCGGCTCAGCCCCAGCACAAATTAAGCCCTGCATAAAAGCCATCATTGCAATGGCTGCTACTTGGCCCTCTTGTTGAGAATCTCAGCAGGGCGGCCAGCTGAACTGATCTATAGAGTGAGCTGACCAGTCACCCTTTACAGGTAGTCCCCTCCCCTACGTTTCTGCATCGGTGAGGGTGAGGTTGGGCCGCTTCTCCGGCTTCTGAGATTTTTTGTGAAGAAACAAAAGCGCTGTTAATCTGGCACCCCCTTTCACAAACACGGAAGCCTAAATCCTTCCCCAAGCACAGGCCATGAACTGGAGAGCTGCCCTGCTGCCACTACTTAATGCCTGGGCTTGGAATACCCCCTGGACTGCTTGCTCTCCCCTATACAAAGAGGGTTGGTGGGGAGGGGAAGATAGTGGATCTGTGTAGTGGCAGATTTACTGCCCCTTCTCATCTACAGCCTGATCCCAAGGCTCATTTGCGGTCCATAGAAGGGTTCTCATTCACATCACTGGGAACTGGATCAGCGTCTAGCACACCCGTAACCCGTTGGATGTGTTCCAATGTGCAGGGAGCCCTGGTTGAGTCTCCAAATCTTGCCATCCTTTTGCAGCAGGACCCCACCCCAGCTCCACTCCAAGCAGAGACCCTGTGTTTAGGAAGGAGGGGGCAGTATATGCTGCTCATGGTCCAACCTAGTGATGAGCTGAACACCCATGAGAATGAAACAAAATTATTAACAAGGACTTGACTTCATGAAGAGTTGAGGGAGCTCAGTGCCTTCAAAATTCCCTTGTGGAATTTAGTATTAAAAAATAAATGTTGAGTTTTCCTCACATGCTGGTTTTAAAATGAAACAAGCAACCTCACTTTAGTGTTTTATGTTAAAAGTAACAGGTAACTTAACTGGGCTCTGTTCCAGGGGAATGAACAATCTGTGAAATTTCTTTTTAACAGCATTCAAAAAAGAACTAGGTAAGTTCACGGATAGGTCCATCAATGGCTATTAGCCAAGATGGCCAGGAACGCCACTGCATGCTCGCAGTGACCCTAAACCACTGACTGCCAGAAGACTGGAAGGGAAGACAGCGGTAGATCGCACAAACTGCCCTGTTATGTACACTCCCCCTGAAGCTTTGGTACTGGCCATTGCCAGAGAAATGATACTGGCTTAGATGGACCATTGGTTTGACCCAGTCTGGCCGTTCGTATGTTCATAAATGAATGAAAAATAAGTTTTGTGCAATTATTTTGAAGTTAAATTTCCACCCCGCCTATTTCTTTTTCACCATTTTATAATTCCAGCAGTCAGACAGATTTGTCTCCCATTTAAAAAACATACTTACATTGTCGGTAACCTTAAATACCCTATTTGGTCTATTTTGTAGTTCTTTTAGTGTCATAAAGTTTGTCCAGAACAGATTAAATACTGTTTTCTCTTGCGTGTTGCCCCCGTGGAATGATGGACAGCATCACTACAAAGCAAGGCTGGTGGTAACACGAAGCAGTTTCTCTTGGAAGGGGTGTTAGTAGAGCATAAAAGACATTGTTGCCAAGTGTCTTGAGTAGCGTTATTAACGTGTATCCCTCCGCCGACTCAGTCTGACCTTTCAAGTCGCTGCTTTTGTTCTTTAAAAAAAATTGGATGGTGTTTATCATCCTTATTCCAATTATGGACCTGGGTACCCGTAGCTTCCATTGGCTTCGGTGCCATAGAATCGAGCGCTGATTCAACCATGTGTTAGTGAATGAACTGAAGCGGATGGGAGTGGTGGGCACTCGTCTCGTCTCTGAATCAGGCCCAATAGTTGCAGATTCCGCATCCTACTTACGGCTGACTCTAAAGGGATAGTGGCTATGAGAATACTTTGCCATACTTGTTAAGAACGGTGGAGTACAGAGCATGATCTCTTCCATCACCAGACCGTAAGCATGCTGTAGATTCACGGTGGCGCTCTGCCAGTGCATCTTAGCCTGTTTCTCCAGGGGCACATTAAATACATGCGTCCCTACTTAAGCCATCCAGTTACATGATATGACCATGTTCCTCCGGGATCAGAGTTATCATCATCAGATTTGTTTCAGTGAGGAAGGTTTTGCTTGACACCTAATCAAGTGATATTCACTCCCTGCAGCCAGGACTCTGAACTGTCGTCTCATAATTGTGTGATTTTTCACAAAAGCAGTGCCAGTTCTGTTGAGGAGACTGTGGTTTGGTTATGGCTTTAGGCTAAACTAAGCCAGATGTGATTCCTTCATTTAAGTCATTACTTCTTCACCACTTGGTCCATATGCAGCATTCCTCACATTTCTGAAGCACTTTATTTTTCTGAGAATGTTGCCTTCTGCGGGGAATCCTGATCTTTATTAATAATCACCTCTGGGCATTTTAACAGAAATTAACTAAAGATGTGATTTACAATAAGTAGACAACATGCCTGATTAACTCTGACAGCAGAAACAGAGCCTGAAGACCTCCAGCAGCGAAACCCATAAAGCACATATGAACAATGTAAAACACTAAGGAGGAAGATGAACTTCTTGAACCTAGTTTTGAAGCATGCCACTGATATGTATGTTAGGGAACAGAAAATTCCACAATTACCAAGGAAGGCTTTGCAAGTCAGGAGTGTTCTGGTCTGCCACAGAATCACGATATCCTTGGTCAACTCACTTAACCTCCCTGTTCCTTATTTTTCCCAGCTGTAAAATGGGCTAACCCTACCTTACAAGAGGGTGAGACTTAATTCAAATTTGGAAAGTGCTTTGTGGTTCTTGGATGAAATGCAAAGTTTTATGCAATGTAAAGCAATGCTAATACTAATATAATAGGAATAAATGTGGTGTTTGTTCCAGGGTTTCTAACCTGGTAGGTTACAATCCCAAGGTGGTCATGGAAGGGCAGTCAGGGAGTCATCAGTCATTAAATATTTTATTATAATCTAAAGTGAAGACTGTCTCGCTCTCCTGCTCCCTGTTACACTCTTACCCATCAAGGTCAAGTATTCTCACACATGCACAAATTATATAGGCTTATCCTTGATCGTTGTATTTTTTTACTCTTACAGTAAATGTAAGAGGGTCATGAACATTTTGGACTTTGAATAAGGTGATACCAAACTGAAAAAGTTGAGAAATATTGGTTCACTAATAATGGTTTCAGACTCCCTGAAGCCATATTCGCCTGCTGAAATTAATTAAGCTTCTAAATTTTCAAGCTTTGGATTTTCAGTGTATTCAGCAAGTCTTTCTTGTCTGCCATCTTTTCCTTGATCAGTTTGGAGTATGAATTATGGAGCATTTCAGCACCTTCCTTACAACAAAGGCAATTTGAAGAGGTGTCAAGATCTCTGCCTTTGGAATTTTGCCTTCAGATCTTCTCCCAGTTAGCTGATTATACAATCCACAAAGGTTCCTTTTGATAGTTAATATTCTTTCTGACTTTACAGTGGGCTTTACAGTGGACTCACATCAGGGATAAATTTGGCTCCAATAGTTATCAGTGTTTCCACAGATCAGGGTTTATAAAATTTAACCTGCATTGGTCCCTTGGTTAGGGTAAGCCAAGAGCAAAGCATCGGGACTACCAATCACAACATCAACAAGAACACAAAACAGCTGACAGAGCTAGCAAAATATGAAAACTAATACAGGTCATTTAACTCATATAATCAGCTGGAACTTAGGTTCCCAAGTTCAGGATTAACATACTTTGTAACCTCAAGGTACACTTTTAGGATAAATGGCATAATTGGGTGTGTGGCACACATTCTGCACCACCAGTCTACGTTACTTGCATTCTTAAGTGGAGTGGCTACACTGGTTCCTTCCGTTAATATTAATAGACAATGTGTAGTTTCTCTTTTTAAAAACTTTTAAAGAAAATGTATCGTGTTGTAGACAGATTTGTTGCATGCTAATCAGTCAAAACTGAAATTGGGTAACGAGCTGCATGCTGAATGTTCTCTTTAACTGTTATTGAAAAGTACTCTCTCAAATGCAGTTTTTTCAAAGAGGGTTAACATTTACCCCCATGCAGAGGGATGGCACAAGTCCTATGCACCACTTCAGACATGGTTTTAGGACTCAGGTGGTGTCATAGGCCTGGGGCTCCCTGCTGAAGGCAAATTTCACCCAGAGGTGAATAAACTCTGGCTGAGGGGTACTAAATGTACTAACTAATTAAGAACACTTCTGCATGCAAGATTCTCATACTACATTGCAAATATAAACGTCGTCTCCTGGCTGGTGAGGAGATAAGTAATATTCCAATTTTACCGACTAGACAGCTGTGACTTGTTCAGGGCAGAGCAAGTACTAGAATTCTACAGTCTTAACTCCCACTCCCCTGCTCCAAGCAGTAGCCAACTGTATCCTGTTTTGTTAAAAAAGGGCTCAATTTCGAAGTGCAAATATGATTTGTGCATTGTGTCTGCGAGGAAAACAAAGGTGTCCTTTTAACCTGAAGCTTTGCCTTGTACTCATCCCAGGGGGCTGTGGGTCAGGCTTTGTTCTAGGCAGCCCCATAACTGTGCAGCGTTTGCAGAACTTGTATGTTCAGAGTGGGTTGAGGTCCTAGAGTTGAGGTGTGAGGCCATGCTTTGTCGGTAGGTTTGAGCTGTAACCTGATTAATCTGAACGGGTAAAAAGTAATATAATCCCCTGGCAGTATTACTGGCATTGCAGCCTGTGCAATAGTGAATTTTTCATCAGGGGGCCATTAGAGAGGAGGTGTATGTTACTGAAGATGGTAGAAAGAAGAGAAACTTAGCCAGGCTTTCATCTGGAGGGATATTACCTAACCAGTGTGGAATCCTTTCATCAATAAATTATGAGGGGAACAGGAGAGTTTCAAAAGATCAACCCCTTAACATGCTCTCATCTGGCGAATTTAAAGGCTATTATATTTTGGAATAGGATGTCCTCGGAAGGAATTCAGTACCAGACTGATGCAATGATGGTGCATTGCATTAATGGCTGAGAAACTTAATTTCCCAAACTCTTGTGTGTATCGTGGAGCACAGTGTGTGTCCCTATGAAGGGAGATGGGAGGGACATGAGGTAGCTATCAGTGAAGAGAAAAGGAACAAATATAGGGCGAATGCTAAGACCACATATTAAATAACAAAAAAAACAAGCAGGCATCCTTTGTTTCTTCACCTGGCTGCCTTCCACGCCACTCAGCAGAGCCTCTCTTGGATGGGTGACAGTGTCAGAGCAGACATCTGGTCTGCTTTCTCACAGCTTCTGCTTGGCGCCATTCTGGATCCCCAGTCATCACATGTGCTGTGGCTGTCAAGTTCCAGTCTCTGGGTTCCAAGACACAGACAGTTTTTATCCATCTGAGTGACCAAGCCGAATTTCAGGAGTCAAAAGTTTAAATGCTCATTTTCAACAATGTCTCTCTCCTACTTCTTTGTGACCCCTATTTTACTTGTGTTCAAACAATAACAAACATTATTAGCACCTTTATCAGAAGATTTCAAAACACTTTCATTAGTTAAGTCTTGCAGCACCCTCTATCCCATTGAGAGGTACGCATCACAGACTCTGTGGTACAGATGGTAAACTGAGGCACAGAAAGGTGGTGATTTTCTTACTCAGCCAAGTCAGTGACTCAATTAGAAACAGAGCCCAGGCATCCTGACTTCTCTGCTCCCTGCTTCAACTGCGGGACCACTCTTCCTTGGTTATGTAAGTTGGCATGAAAATGAGAAATAAGTTATAACAGCAAGCAGAGGAATTCTAATTCTTGATGGAACTCAGTGTTTATAGGATGGAAACTTCCCCAGAAATTTAGTTTTCCAAGTGCCTGTTAAATCAGCAGAATTCTGTCACAGTCATCTGACTAATTCACAGCAAGAAGTTCTGCACCAGCTTCCTAGAGCAAGACAGTGAAATGTTCCTTTTTAGCACATTTTATCTCTGCATGTCTAATGCACCAATTACAGCAATTGAGTTTCAGCTGCATTCCTTCTCCATGCCATCAACAGACTTTGTATTCCATTGTTATCTTTGGGGCGGGTACCAAGAGAAGGAAGAAAATTCTCCAGTCAGTATGTCATGGTATTTCCCTGCTGGGCAGGTCATTCTTGGTTATTTTTGTTTTGAGTCCTAGTTTCCTGATATTAGACACTTGCTGTTCCTGGCAATCAGAAAAATTACCTTAATCATCCTTCTCCCAGTCAGAGGAATATTCACCCTAGCCACAAAGTATCACAATTCTGTAAGACAAGATGGTAGCCATCTTCACCCAAAGACCAAACATTTCAGATATTTCAACATTCAGCCCACTTTCAATGGATTGGTTTGCTGTAGCATGAGTTCCTTAGAATAAAGGGTTGTAGACTTGCTAATACACTTTCCAAAATGACTGGCCATTTGAACAGAGAGAGACCACGCCATGTAACGTCCAGGAATGTGAGTTATTCTGCATAACAAAAATATCATCTTCTGTTCTGCAGCCAAGCAAGGAAAGCTAAATGGTCTTAATATTTTACAGATACTCTTCTAGAAATCCTTTCATTCAAGGAACTCAAAGCACTTTGAAATCAAGAGTTTTGTTAAAAATATATATATTAATAACTACTTCTGTCACTGCATCTCTGTACCCCAGTGTTGCGGCAGGAGTGGGCTGGGAAAGGGTCAAATTGCACAGTTTTCCCCTCATCTCAGTTTATTGGGATGGAGAGGCTGTGCCAACACTTCATTGACAGTCCCTGTGACTGCAGTAATTGTAATATAATATAAAGCAGGTCTGAGGTTTTAAACTTTTTCAAGTAGGAATATCAAGCCCCCATTCCCATTTCCAGAATAGTGTTAATAGCATAGCCTGTTTGGACTTAACCACTGACTGGCAGTGTTACATTGGGAATGTCATTTAACCTTTTCTCTGGCTGGTTAGCCATCTTGCAAGGTGGTGATGAGCCTTAATTAATCCAGCCTTGCAAAACTGTCCTAAACATTTACCAGGCCATACACAAACTGTTTGCCTACCGTTACCATAACCACATGGGTGCTATAATGAACACTGCTTTACCCTCCTGATAAAAGGAATTACGTGCTCCAGACAAGTGTCCAAGTAGACTTTGGCAGGACTGACTTAAGCTCTTAGAGATCCTCTGGTGGCCTGTGCAATGTAAAGACAAAGCGTTTTATTGTCATTCGCAGTCATTGGTTAGTAAAGATGTAAAAGCAAAGGCGATACTCGGAAGCATGTTGTCATTTTGGAGTAAGACTAATATGATCAGAAAACCATGGCCCTGCCAACTGACACGTTCAGACAAAGGAAAGGAAAAGGCCAAAGATTCCCCATTTCAAAACAAGAAATTCTGCCTTGAAGGTATCTCCGACTGTTAGGATTGGTGCCAAAGTACAGTTATCTTAGCTCCCAATGCCAAAACTCTGAACAGGACCCGTTCAGTTACTTATCTGATGTGAGTGGAAACCAAATATTCCACAGGTTATCCCCAGTGCTAATCTGTTAGAATGCCTTAAAGGGAAGGCTAGATGCACACCTGCCTGGGAAGGTGATAGAAAATTCTGGCATTTTCAAGGCCTTTAAAACAGGCACTGAAATAATCCAAATAAATACTCTGCTAAAAATAGTCAAGCATTCTCCACCTTCACAGCAGAATTGCTGTGCCTCACCTGTAATTCAGTGAGCTTGGTGCAATTTGTGGGTAACAACAGTAAGTTAGAGTAGAAGCACCATACGCAGAGGAATATCTCCTAAGTACTGCCTGTGGACAGTAACCCATTGCCAGGAACACACAGGGTTGGCTTTTAGTTTCATATTCCTGCGCAACAAGCAGTTTGCTAGAGATCCCTTTAGCGTAGTACATAAAATGAAACTGAACGGTGTGTTTGTCTGTCTTTGGTTTTCACATAGCACCTGTTACCATTGTTTCTGAGTCGTGGTTTCCACTATCCGGTAATATTGTTAAATTGTTTTCAGCATTCAGAAGTAAAATCTTCACCAAGATGGAGTTCAGGGATAAAAGGAGATGACGCGCTATTCTGGATATGATGTAGTGGTCTGAGCACAGCATTGGGTGGCTGACCCTGCTGGGTTCTAATCCAGGGTGTTCCACTGACATTCTGAGAAAATTCTGAGTGGCCCAAGAAGAGTCAGGCACCCTCGCTTGTGCCTCAGTTTCCCTATCTGTAAAATGTTGTGAGATGGTGATAGTGGTCATGACAACTCAGGAAAAAGATCTGAGCGCCATTTTTGACAGGACAAAACAGCCCTCGGATCATTATGCAGGAATGCTCAGAAAGCAAAGAAAAAGTTAGAATGTATAAAGAATGGGTGAGAAAATAATACTGACGATCTAGTGGCAGGGTAAGTGTAAAGGCGGAGCAGGAGAGCAGGCTGGGTGTCCTTTGGCCCCCTTCAGTGAAAAACAGGAGCGACCTAGGAGCCCAGTGACCCAGACAGAGCTACTTTTTCCTTAGGAGTCAGTAAGCAGAGCAGCTGAATAGGCTGTTCTTTGCTAGCAGCCAGGGTGGAGGAGGACTGAGTGGTGAGGGGAGCTGATGGGGGCAAATAGTCTGGAGAAACAGGGAGTGGTTGAAATTAGAAAACGAGCATTAAAGAATTGAGGCAAATTTGGGGGTGGGGGGAATGAACGAGTGACATAAAATAGAGGGGAAGAGAGAGAAAACATACAATGTAGGAAAAGAGGGAACAGAGTGAAAACAGCACAGAAGATAACCATGATCTATGGGACAAAAGAAATGAGAGAGAAAACAGAGAGAAGCCAAGAAGGAGATAACACAGCATGGCAGAAATAGTATGTGATGTTTCTAAAATGTATTAACCAGAAAGTCTGTTGATGTTATAATTAATACAGTAAACATACAATCAACAGCATTGAGCTGTTTGTAAATTTAAATTGCCGGGGTTTAGCTTTGGAGTGGTTACCCAGTGTTTTTCACACTGACTAGAAAGCTTGGTTCTGGTAGGGTTCTGGTACACCTCTGAATGAATTATATTTTCGAGTACAAAAAAAACCCAACACAACACCCTTTTGCTCAGATTTTGAATTGCTCAACTACAGGTATTACTCAGCAGATTTCATTAAGGCTTTCCACAACCTGAACTATATTTCATGGATTCCAGGTATCATCATTAGATAGCTTCAGTTGAAGAACTTTGCAATGAATCATCTAATTTTGATAAATGCTACTTTATTGATTTAAGATGTCAGCTAAGACATCGCTGGACATAGCACATAACGCAGCTATTATCTTACTTGTCTGTAGGTGTGATTTGGAAACCATGAGTCTGTCAGTGAAAAAATAAGATCATGAAAGATGGATATGAAAAGGAACTAGTAAAACTTGCATAATATAGTGCATTTTGAGACCTGACTCTTTGAGGACGTGCTTAGAATGGTAGCTAATAATGGTTTAGAATCTAGTCATATCACATCATCTGTTTCTAGTTCAAGGTAATGCAAAGGTGTTGAAAGGGATAAAAATAATAATAAATAACTTCATATTAGCTCAGTCAGTGATTTAGTTAGGGGCGGGCAAGCTACTCATGTTAACACCAGCAGCCAGCGTACACAACAGTTTCTACTGTTGCTAGCAAGAGTGGTAGACAAGATCTCTGTCCATTTGCCCATCTGTAAAATGAATAAAATACTTAATTAGCCATGCCATAAGAACGGCCATACTGGTCAGATCAATGGTCCATCTAGCCCAGTATCCTGTCTTCCTACATTGGTCGATGCCAGGTGCTTCAGAGGGAATGAACAGAACAGGCAATCATCAAGTGATCCATCCGCTGTCAATGACAACGGTTTTAAGGCTTAGCCCCAGGTTTTAAAGTTATGTAGGCATTGCTGTGCTCAGAATTGCAACTCATAACTGATTTAGGAGCCTATGGCTCATTTTCAAAAGCGATATAGGTATTTAGGAGCCAAAATCAGATTGACAAGCAAGAGGTTCTATATAGGTGAGTTTGGAGAGCCTTAGACAAGAGGTGCTGTAAATATGCAGAGTGGTGTTATAGTAAAAGCTGAGACCCTGATTCTGCAGTCAGATCTTGCACCTGCATGGAGTCCAATTGGCTTAACAGGCAGAATCTATTGCAGACTTGGAGCCTTAGTTACCTCTGTGTCTTGAAGCAGTATTCGTTGTTCCTCGTGACGTTAACAGAACTGAGAAAGTATTGTGTTAAAAATAATTAAGAATGTATATACAAATAAACATACATATGAGTCTAACATTGTTCATATATATTTGCTTCAGTTTCCCCAGGTATAGAATGGGGATAACATGTAAAGTCCTTTGAGATTTATACATAAAAAACACTTTTATAATGGTGGCTGTTAGTATTGGTAGATACTCCATTTCTTAAAGTCTTCAAGTCCAAACTGGACATGTTTCTGGAGGATATGCTTTAGTCAAACATGAGTTAGTGGGCTCAGTGCAGGAATAGCTGAATGGAATTTTATGGCCTGTATTATACAGGATGTCAGATTAAATGATCTAATAATCCTTCTGACATTAAAATCTATGAATGTCAGATATGTACTTAACTAAATAACTTTCCATTTAAATGCATCTGAAGAAGTGAGTTTTTTTACCCACGATAGCTTATGCTCAAATAAATCTGTTAGTCTTTAAGGTGCCACTAGACTCCTTGTTGTTTCCATTTAAACTTTTCAGCAATGCCATACATTCTCAGTTATCTGAATACATATATATTTATCATATTTACTGTCTTCCCTTGGGCCTTCCAGGATGTCTTCACTTTCCATGGTTGTTTTCTAGACTGTAAAGACACTGGGGCAGAGACTGTCTGTATTTTTGCCTCATATGGTACTATTTTACTGGTGCTTCACAAATATATATCATACATAATTATTGTCAATCTCTCAAAGTGCCTCACAAAAACTAGTATCAGTTTTAAATTGAGGCATTGCAGAGATTTCAGGTTAAAACAGATGAAAGGGGTCCATGGCTCCAGGCCTTAGAAGTCTGTTTTTTTGCTTCACTCTGTATTTAATTGCATTTGCGAGTAACGAACTGAAGTGTGTGTTTGAGGAAGAGCGAGAGAAGCATTTACAGAGTAGTATCTGAATCAGATGAGATTTTTTTTTTGCCTGCATCATTTTTTGAAAAAAGAATCTCTATATTGTAAATTTTTTTTACAACATTTACAACAATTAAAAAAGAAACCAAAAATTTATCCAGGAACAGCACTTATTCCTTGCATAGAGATGTTCCAATAACAATGTATGGGCAAGACAAAGTGAGTGAGGTAATATCTTTTATTGGACCAACTTCTGTTGGTTAAAGAGATAAGCTTGCAAGCTTCACAGAGGTATTCTTCGGATCTGGAAAAGATAATCAGGGTGTCACAGCTACTCAGTAGGACAGGTTGTTAAGCATAAGGGGTTGAAGCATTCCAGGAGATCTTTGAAAATGACTGCAATTGACACCTCTGCAGTCCTAAGACAAAGGATGGTTAGTAGGTTACAAATTGTTATAGTGAGCCAAAACAGTGTCTCTGTTAAGTCCATGATTTTTAGTGTCTAGCAGAGTTATGAATTTAAGTTCTCAGGCTTGTCTTTTGAAGGGGTTGTGCAGTTGTACTCTAAGGAAGAGGACTGAGAGGTCAGATAGGGAGTGCTCGCTTTTGTGAAGGGTATTGTCCCAGGGGTAACAGTGTTTGGCCTTTTTCTGTGTGAGTTCATTTGAGAGCCTGGTGATTGTCCGGTTTCACCCACACAGTTTTTGTTGGGGCATTTGATGCACTGGATGAGATACACCACATGTGATAGGCATTTGTAGGACCTGTGGATCTTGAAAGGTGTGTTGTGGGGGGTACTGATCATCCTAGTAGTGGAGATATGTCTGCAGGTTTTGCATCTGTTCTGGCAGGGTCTGGTGCCACTTTGAGTTGGTGGGTCCAGGTCTGTGGAGAGATTGCTCCTGCTGATGAGGATGGGAGTGATGTTTGAAGGCCAGAAGAGGGAGTTCAGGAAAGATTTATTTCCAGATGTGGTCCTGTAAGCGTGTGGGACTCACCCCTGCGGCACCTCCTGCTGGTGTCCTGGGAATTAGCTCTACTTCCAGCCTTGGAGCTCCCTCTGCAGGCCGGTGTCCCGCTTATGCCGGGCCCCGTGTCCCTCCCGGACCTGGTGCCCCTTGTACGCTGGGGTGCTTCCCCCTGGCAATAACCCCTCACTTACAGGGTATCCCCTCCCCGGGGAACCCCCCACCCCCTATCCCTACCTCGCCTCAGTCGTAGGCTACTGCCAGTTACTAGGTAGCCCCCGTGCCCTGGGGCAGACTGCAGTATAAGCCACTCATCACAGGCAAGGTTGGGTTTGGACCTGCTGCCTCTGTCTGACCTTGGGCTGTCCCCTGCAACCCCGGTACCTGTTGGGCCTAATACTAGGCCGCAGCCTGGGGCTTTCCTGGCTGGAGCTCCCCAGCTCCTCAGGCCCTTCCCCAGCCCTGCTCCAATCTAGGTACTCTGTTTAGGTCCCTGTAGCCAGGTCCCTCCCTCTCAGAAGCTAGAGAGAGTCTCCTGAGCTTCAGCCCAGCAGCACCTTTATAGGGCCAGCTGAGTCTGTTTTGGGCGTGGCCACAGCTGAGGCTGCCTCCCAATCAGCCCAGCCTAAGGCTCCCAGCCCTGGCCCTCTCCAAGGGCTGGCTTTTAACCCCTTTGGGCCAGGAGCGGGTGACCACCCCGCTACAGGTCCCCATCAAGTATGGGTTATAACTGTTTGATACCCCACCAATAGCTATCTCAGACACACCAACAAAACTGTTATCTACAGCCCAGGCACTCAGATATTGCATAATATGCGCTGAGGAAAAAGTCCGGGATACATACCTAACACACTTAAAATCTCTTTCACCAAACAAGACACTCCACCAGAGAAGTAGATTGCATCATGGAGTGGGCCATCCAGATATCCCAAGAGAATCTGCTTCAGTACAGAATAAACAAATCCATCAATTGCACACCCCTAGTTGTCACCTACCACTCTACACTAGAACCCACAGAAAACACTGGGATACAGTTTAACCTTACCGTGGATGACCGTATATTTACTGATATGGGCTACTATTTTTGAGCTTTGTAGAAGTACATTATTTAGCAATTTTCAATAACATTACATTCTATATATTTGTAAAATGCCTTGATAATTCAAAAAAGTAATGAATCCTGCATATCGTTAGATTGTGATGCTGGCACTGCACATGTATAATGTAGGGAATAATGGATGTCCTGCCTGACTTGGACGGAAATTATTCACTAGGGTTATTCTGGTATTCTCATGGTTTGAGATGACATTGGAATTCCTTGATGGAGTTGATCCTGTGTAATTTAGTACAGGCAATTTGCTTTTGGGCTTAGAGTGCTATATATTGAATATTTTGAATTCATTTTGGAAGATTTATAACTCGGTTGTGTAACGGCTATTTAGCCTATTTAAAAGTTTGGCTTACCACCATAGATTACAATAGTAATAATCCCTTGTACTTCCTGTAATGCTGTACAAATATTAAGCCTCACAAAACTCTTTTCAGATAAATAAGTACTATATTATCATACCCATTTTGCAGAGGAGTAAGCTGATGCACAGAGAATGTAAGTGAATTGCTCTAGATCTCAAAATGAATCGGTGGCAGAGCCAAGAATGATACCCAGTAGGCCTGATTCCCAATCCCCTATTCTAATCATTGGATCAAGCTCCTTTATACAAGACAGTAATTGTACATTCGTTTTTCATTTCTGTTAGTTCTCCCATTTAGAAGAATATCGCAAGAAATCACCTTATAGTATTACATAACCCAAAAAGGTTGTGTGACTTGGCAGTGTACTGATGAGCCACAGGCATGATCCTGCGGTTGCTGTTTGAAAGTTAAAAGGGTCACCGCAGTATCCTCCATCTCCACTCAGAAGAATTCTCTGAAGAGGAAGTAAATAAATACTGTGGAATCTGAAATGTCAAATTGTCAAAGGTGATTGGACAGAAATGGAACAAAGTTGGCATTATTCGGGAATGAGGAAGTAGGAATATTTCACATGTTCATTCACTGCTGTTTGCCAGAGGATCTTTGCACCAACATTTTTAATACAATCTTTGTGTAACTATTAATAATTTCTTATATAAATAAGTTTCAGTCACTTTAATTTACAGATAGCAAGATCATGACTGCATCTCTGTTTGCAGAGGACAATATTTTGGCTTAAATTGTGTTTTTAAGTCATTTTCATATCTTTATTGACAGTCCTAGAGACTAAAATCCTCTGTATAAAGAACAAGTATAGCATGGGCAGTGACAATGCAAGTTGTGACAATGCAATGCAAGACACAGTCACCACCTTGCTCTGAAGGGAGCCCCTCAAAAGGGCCTGATCCAAACTCCATTGCAGTCAGCAGGAGCCTCGCCATTGACTTCAGAGGTTTGGATTAATTCCAGAGAGAGAAGGTGGTTCCGTTTCCATGGTCCCTTTGCTCTAAAACTCTGAGCGTGATGAAAATTATGCAGGAGGTTTTTGTGATCTGCATTCCTGTCCGCGAGGAACTGGCCTGAGACGTCAGCTCATTTCATATGAGCCATTAAATGGCCAATAGATGTTAAATACTTTCTGTCAGTACCCAACCAGGTAGTATTTGAATGATCATTTCTATCATCCTTCCTCCAAAACCGTTATATACAGAACCTTGGATGCTGAATGCAGACTCCCAAGGACAATAACAAAGGAAGGTGACATCTTGTATCATATTGGCAGTATTCAGCACCACAACAGAAGTAAATTCGTATGAAAGTAGAATGCCAGAATGAATTTAAGATTCACACACTGCTTTGCCCTATAAAAAGTACAGGTGTAATTTATGATGCCAAGAACCACCATTATAATGATTTCAAAAAGCAGCATACGTGAGGTGTAGAAAGTCGTTTTTGTTCTTGCAATTAAGCAAGAGATAAATATCCAACAGATGAGGTGCTCTGAGCTGACTGACTTACAACTCTAGCCTATAGAAATCAGCCCAGGAGGCATTGTACAGATGCACTATTATTTTCAATGCTAGGGGAAGGTGGTATGGATTTATATGTTTCTTCTCTTAATGCTACTGTATATTCTAAGGAATGTTTGGTGTTTAAGGTTAGGATTTAGTTCGGGGAAACCTGTTAAAAAATGTGAATTGTTACCATGAACTCTACTTGGCCTTACAGCTTTGTTGACAGAAATTTACTCCACATAGACAAAAAAAAAATTAAGCAGGTGAGGTCATTTAGAGTTGAAACAAGCATGGTGTGTGTGTGTGTGTGTGTGTGTGTTTGAAAATGAAATTATAATTAACCTGCTGATGGCTGAGGTGTTAGCCTGACCTCTGCATGGTCCCTTGGTACGCTGGCTGAACTTGCCTTTATTGAACACTGCAAGACCTCAAACAGGTGAAAATCATGGTTAAATCCAGGACCAATTTTACTTTTAGAAAGAAGATTACAGCTCTTTAAAAGCAGATTAATTTTGGTGCTAGGGAATGGGATTAATTGAGCAGCGTTAATCAGAAAATACAAATGAGTTTTTGCTCTCTGCTGCAGCATGAGGCCTAACAGTTTGTTAAAACTGCAGAGAACATTACTCCACTTGAGCATTTAAAGTGAATTGATTCCTGAAGTTGAAGTGGGAGGAGGTAAGATGTGTTACCATGGCCTAGTAAGGTTGCTGAGAGCTGAAAATAGCATTTAATCTGTGTGTTTTGGAAGAAGTTGTAATTACTAGCTGAGGGCAGCAAGGTGTTGCCTGAACTCCACATGGCCTGTTGACACACTGGTTGAACTTACTTTATTGAATGGTAAAAAACCAGGCAGGTGAAATCCCAGTAGGAGAAACTTAGTGTTCTAATGGCAAAAAGCTGAATGTGCAAGGTCATCAAAGTGGTGGAATAATTGGGTTTGGCCATGGAACTTTTAACTGGCTGACACATGTGAAATGTTGTTTTGAACTTGACGTAGCGTTCACCTTGCAGATTGGACAAAACTAAATAATGGCTACCATTTGGGGAAGACTATGTGCTACATTTCCCTAAATATCACAGCTTGAAGCTTGTAGTTAGCATGACCTATTTGTAAGTACTCTTTCTGACCCCACTGACTAACTAAGATGGTCCCCCACTCCCAAATGCAGTATTATGTGGAGTCTTTGGGAGCAGCACATTAAGCAGCACAAAGATCTGGTTTGTTTCTCTTCTGTTTCAGCTTTGCCCACTCATAATTAGACTAAACAAACTGACTTTTCATTGTGGTCTTTTGACAGGCTGGCTGAATCTTCTGCTTTTGGGGGATTAATAAATAAAGTGACTGCCTTTGATGGGGTTAACTGGCCGGAATTATCCAGTTAGTAGGATCAGTGTGATCTCATTAATATATTTTCTATTAAGTCCAGAGGCTTAAGGTACGTTTCATGGCCAATCACTTTGTGAAACAGCCTTTTAGCTTTCTGGGATTGGGGAAGTTTCCCGCTACTCTCTCCTGTCCCACCCACAAAAAAGTCCCTCACTCACCCCAGTTCTGTCTATTAACCTTCCTCTCCCTTTGACAACAAGTCTCACTAACTATTTCCTCAAGAAGATGAGAGAACAGTTCCTTGCAGAAATAGCGTATGATGTCTCATAGGCACACGAAGTCAATTGTTTTGTACCTTCTACTTTCGTTACTGCATCTTCACATATTTGGTCAGCCAGTGTTTGACTAAGGGACTGACAATTCCAGTTAAAGCCAATGCATGTGTTCAGCACCCCTAAACCTCAGGCCTGAACTTCCACAATGTCAATATATAGAAACATGCTCATTCCATGTGGTCTGAGCTATGGCCATTGGGAAGTATTTATTTCAGTACAACTTCTTCTATTTGTGTTAATATATGTGGTCAAATCAACCATTCTTAGCCCACCATAGTGTGATGGCCTCTTGGGCAGTTTTGCTGTTGCTCATGCCAAAGCATGTTCAGTACTTTATCTAGCTTAGGCAGGGCTGATTGTCAACAGCAACAGACTTTTAGTCTTCAGCAGAGAGACGAGCAGGCTATTATTCCCACTGGCATTGTTCTTTGTGAGACTTGTCACCACTGACCAACAGGAGTTAGATATACAAAAGACAGACACTAAATAGATTAACCTTCCCCGGTTTAGGACCCGGTTCTCCTCCTCTTGTAGACTCTGGCATTCCAGACACGCCAATGCGAACAGGTCTTTCGCTGCTGTAACAGTAATACAGTAAAATGACTTCTCAACTGGGATTTGTTCGAACTGTCCAAAGTTTGGAAAGCACAAGTTTATAGTGCCATATTATGTGATTTTGAGTAATAATATTGTCTTTCAAGGCATACCTCACACAGTAAAGATTACTTTAAAGACATTCATTGGACTAATTGAAGCTTTTCTAAGTGGTCCTCTGTTACAATTACTATTTTAAGGCAGAAGGGGGAGTGACCATTGGAACGGGGTAAATAAAGCTAAAGGTTGGAACTGGGGCTGAACTCTAGGCTTGTCTATTTAGATTATAGGGAGGGAGAACCGGAGCAGGAAATTGGTCTTTGCAAGTTGGAAAAGTTGATGAACTAAATCCTGTAGATAACTGGGGCCTAGATAAAAGTGAACTCTGAATGACCCTCTCGCATGCTGGCTGACCTTGCTGCACTTAACAGCCAGAAACAAGCCAGGTGGATTCACTTTCTTCAGCTGCTGATAACACAAGTGGGGCTACACCACACCCTGACCTGCACCTGACCTCTTTTCCTGCTTTCCTTGAACTCCAGGATGATAAAACACCATGTGATAACGCTGTTGAGGTTTGGTTGTAAACCATATCAGTATGTACATAAGGGAGGGAGAAAAGAAAACACAAAAGGCCAAACCAAGAACTCTGCCTGACCCTTGTATGACCTTGGCAGTAAACCAAGTCGGGAGGGAAACCTGCCAGTAACTTTCAGCTTCCTCCCCCGCCCTATGCCTTGCTACTGAGTTTGGCTGTTGAGACCAAATGTAGGTCACTGTATGCTGAGTGTTGCAGGTGTAGTTTTAAAATTCAGTTTCTTTATACCAATGTATTTGCCACATGTGTGTGCTACTGACAGTTCCTAGAGAGCAGGAGAGAACAGGGTCATTTGTTCTGCCTCAAGCCAAGCTTCTGCTGTTGATTTGGTATCACCTAGGGCAAGTGTTGTAGGCACAAATTTTCAAAAGTGGCCACTCATTTTTGGGTGCCCGATGTTATGCACGCAGGGCCTGATTTGCACAGGAGATGAGCATGCAGATGAGGTGCTCAGTACCTCCTGCAAATCAGGCTGTGGGTGTGTAAAGTTGGGCACCTGATACATTAAATTAACCAAAATAAGGTACTAATGTTTGTACTGGATATGGCCCCAAACCAAAGTGCTGAGAGAAAGAGAGTTTAAGGGGAGCAGGGAATAGTTAGAAATTTGGATCTGAATTTTACATCTCAGAGGCAGATAGGAATTGGCATCTTGGAACGGACTGGTGGTCCATCTAGTCCAGTGTCCAATATCTGACGTTGATCAGAGCCAGCTGCTTTAAAAGTAAGTGTAAGAAGCCCCATAGTGCACAGTTATGGAATTTAACCCCCTATTCTTAGAGGTTGGTTCATGCCCTGAAGCAGGTAGATTTAATAACCCTTCTAAAAAACATTTATCCTATGTAGCGTACAATAACTCTCTCCCATCTGTGGTTTGCTCAGCATGTAGAAAATATTGAGTGCTTAGTGTTACTTTAGTGTGAATGTGAGCAGTACACTCATAGTGCTTTCCAGAATAGGAACATTTACTTGGAATATCGAATGTTCAGAAAAGGTTCACACTGAAATGGCATAACTTTTATATTAGAAAAATTCTATAAAAGTAAAGAAACATTCAGTGGTGTAATTCAAATCCTATAAATTTAATTTTAGGGTTCTAATGATAAACCACTGAGGTTTGGCTCTTGTGGTTTGTCATTAAAACCCTTGGATGAAACTGTATTACATGATGTTTTTCAAATTCTGATGCACAAAGATTGGAATAGGTCTCTAATAAATACAGTTATTGTTACAATGTAATGATGAATATTTTCTATAGGAGAGGCTTCTTCTGGGAATAGATCCAAATAAACACACACAGATATTTTTATAGAGTGCTTACTGTGTGCTTGTTGCTGTCCCAGGCTAGAGGAAGATGCAATCCTTTCTGTCAAGGAGATCAGTCAGATTCGGGATCAGAGACACAGGTCGCCCAGTTTGTAGGTACAATCTCATAATAGTACCTGTATTTTTATTTTCTTCAGCTTATCGATGAAAGGTTGTGCAGAGGAAACAAGATTCACCTCCTCTCTGGCCTCCATGACATGCAAATAGCCCCCTGTAATGCACACACAATCTAGCCACCAGGACCATCTGACTGGTCTCTTCGATCGGACCATGTCATCCCATCCCACTCTCAAGAATCCATCAACTGGCTTCTACCTTCTACACCACATCAGATTTAAACTTTGTGTCTTTGCCTTCAAGGCCCTGCATAAATCCGTCCCTCTTTAGTTTCTCTTCCCGCATACATGGCCCCTACACTTTGCCAGTGATGGCAGCCATGCTGCCTCCTTTGGCCACGAGTGTTTCTGTGATTTCTTGCATGCTGCTCCCTATGCATGGAATACCCCTGCAAGACAGGCCCATAAAGCCACCAATCTCCTCCTCCTCCTCCTGGTACAAATACCCATTTCCACCAGGACACCTGCAAAAAAAGAGCCAGATGTTGATTTACGTTTGTTTATGCTTTTTAAAAAAAGTGTGTTCCACCAGGCTCTGCACTAGCCTTTGATGAGTAACTGCATAATCTTCTTGCCATAGTCCCTGCCCTTCCTCCCCAAACACCTTCCTGCTCTTCTGTTTCTCTTCTTGATATCGCATAATGCAAGGAACTCATTGGTCAGATTATCCTCTGTTTGCATTGTGAGGCAACTGTCGTGTTTTGGCCTTGTCTACAGTAGAGAATTGATCTGATTGTAACTGAAGTGGTTGAAGCACAAGTGGTTCTGTGAGTCCACCCCTGCCTGTCTGAACCAGTTTAAGGGCCATTGCAGGGTTGCCCTGTGGTTTAACTAGCGCTGATTTAAATTGTCAGTTGCAATGCCGGCTGGGTATCTTTCCCACAGTTCCTGGCTCAGCTCTCAGAAGGAGTGCATTCTGGGGGATTTCCTAAAACCACCAGGACAATAGTCGGAGACTGGTCAAACCACTTCAACTAGTGGCCATTCATCCACACTGGTGCTGAAATGCTCAGCCTGAAATAGTTCTAACTGAACTAACGCCCATGAAAAATCCTAGTCTGCATGGCACAGCTGGTAGAGTATTTGGAAAATGTTTGTGTGTGGACTCAAAATGCAATGAAAATGTGCTAGGAGGTTAAAATGGTTCTGAGCATGTGCTTTACTGTAGACAAGGCATTGGGGCACTATTAAAAGAATTAATGACAATGTTTTAAAAATCCCTTTTGGCTGCCTCTACTCCACAGATCTGCTGCAAACTTCCCTTCATTCAAATAATCATATAGAAAAAAGCGATGCCAATTTTTAAAAATTATGCACAAGGCAGTTTGTTGCCATCAGTAGGCATGGGGTTTTTTGTGTGTTGTTACTGTTTACTTGATCCCCTCCCAGTTGCTCTAATCTTCCCAATCCGTCTCTGTGATAACGCTCTCTGCTCAACCCCCTCTGAGCTGCCACAGCACTTCTAATCCCCCAGAAAAGAAGTAAACTGTTGCTCTCCTTGTATGTGCATAAGCAAATTCTCCTTGTATGAATTCCCTTTAGAAAGCACACTGCTCTTTATAGAATTAATGCAGCTCTCGTTCTCATCTCTTTATCTATTTAGTTTGTCTTTTTGTTTAAGTTAAGTGCTGCTGCTCCTTTGAATATTTCTGGGGGGTAGGGGAACTGCCTCTTAGGTGAGTTGGCGACATTACGCTTGCAGAATAGTCTCTACTTGTGTCTTAGTATGTACTAAATAAATAGCATAGCTTAGAGCATCCTAAAGACTCTGTTGTGCTATTACAGAACAAAGGCAAAAACAATCCCCAGAAATAAGAAGGTGCAGGGTAATTTATCAATCAGATCTTCTTATTGCTGTTAGTAGAAAATGCTCTAAATGAAACACTTCCCCATTTCAAAAAAAGTCATCCTAGCTTTACAGTCTTAACAGATTGTATCTTATAAGTATTCCCAGTAGCAGACAAACCTGTGCAATGTAAGGTCCCCGTGTTAGGCCTTGTTAACACACCACTTGAGAGCTTATGTCAAAGCGTCAGAATCATAGTCTGCACATGTTATCGATTTAAATGACCGTTATCACCACTAAAAATTGATCTTAGGTTTTCATTCGGCTAGGTAGGGTTTCAACAGCAGTTTATTCAGAGTTATCTAATTTTAATGATCTAGCTTGCATTTCTTCTGCAAATGTATGTTTTATGACTGAGCCTTTCAGGAAAAAGAAGGGATGGTGAGTGAAAACCATGTCATCCATTCAAAACCTGGCAGCCACATAGAAAATTCAGGACCTGCAGGTTATTGGATCACTCTGGGTCCTTCATTATAAAGGCATGAGGTGGGCAGAAATTGAGATTTTAAATCAGATTGTGTTTTTTTAAATGCTTGAGTCCCAGTCCTGTGTCTTAACCACAAGACCCTCCTTCCTGAACTGAGACTGCTTATGTCTACAGTGCCAGAAATGTGTGGCACTTTACAGAGAAGTAAAAGAAATATCCCTGCTCTGAAGAACTTACTTTCCGAACCTCTGAGCAGCTTTCAAATACTTGCCATTTGGGGAGGAAAAATAATAAAGCCAGAAAAACGTTTATTTATAGAGACCATCATTTGTAACTATCGCTGTTTGCATTCATAATTTAGATGGGAATCCTTTGCTCCATGGTTGCATTTCTTGTAAGCATTGCTTTTCAGTCTCCTTAACATCATGGAGTTCCTCAGCAAGTGTGGGTTCTGGGGGAAGGTTACCCTTTGTATTCTTCTGTGCTTATTCTCCCTATGTTGATTGAACTTTGGGCATTTAGCACATGGGAATATGTCGTGCTCTTTTATGTGAGGGAACTGGCCTGAGTTCAGCACATGCTTTGGAGCACACTGCTAGTGTTATAGGTAATGTAACCTCAAATCTTTTTTATTACATAATATTATGGAATTTCTACAAATGAATCTCTCTGAAGATTATCAAACTGGAAAATCCAAACGGCTGAGGAGCAATCCAGGGCTTTTCCCGTCAACTTGATTAACACCAGAGTGCAATGTTATTGTGAACAATTGCAAAAAAATCTTTTATACAATCAAATTTGCTGTTGCATGGGGATTTTTTTTTTTTTGATCCAGTGTTCATCTCTACATTGACTCCTCTGGTTTGTTGTTATCTCTAAGATGTTCTATCTCTAAAGGTGAAAAAAGAAAAATCTAAGATGCATAAGGACCAAAATATCAAGTATGAAATCATGGGAAAATCTGTTTGAGGAAGGCCATTAAATGAGCTTAATTTTTATAAACAAACACATCATAATGTTTTTAAATGCTTTGTTAGACTCTACATAAATAAAATTCTTAGATTCATTTAGATGATGAGGGGAATCATTAAATAAAGCTGCATCCACGTGTCTTGGGACATGTCACAGTGCTCTCCCTATACTTGAGCCTGGAACAAGTTGAAATTCATATTAAATCACCTGTAAAAATGAGGAGCTGAATCACTGACTTGGCGGTTGTCACAAGAAAGTGTTGTGAGGTTCTAACCAACAAGCATTGCTTTGCATTGATGTTCTTCTGGAAATCGTGGCGGGGGGGGCAGTTGGGTTGTTGGTAGGCAGGTTTCTGCTCCTTACCTGTAAGCAGCAGTGACAGTAATATCAAGGGTGGCCTTTTATTTACTTGTTTTTATTGATCTGTGTAACAAGTAAGGGTATTGTTGGGTGCTTAGGGGATATGAATGCATTAAAATTATGAGGGACAACACCAAGGCAGCTGTAGATCTCTGTATGTGGCTTCTGACTGACTGACTGACTTACTCCTGACTTCTGCTACCCACTCTTTACACAGTGAGTTGTGTTTTGCACAGCAGAAAATGCACTTAACTATATCAGATCAAGGTGATGCTATCTGTTTCGTGTGTGACAGTCGTACCTGCTGTGAAGTAACTTGTGGCTCATACAGAGAGCTAGCTTAAGCAGTAATGCCGAACAGAGGGAGCGTTAGCATGAGATGATTGAACTTTCAGGGGACTTGTGAAGCACGGAAACGGTGGTGATTTTCCCACTTTTGTTATTTACAAAAGGATGAATTAGGGCAAAAAACACCATTTTTTAAAAAAAAGCCATTTTGGCCTTGCTTTTTACTCTGTCCTGTTGTTCGAAAACAGGGGATGCCAGCTAAAATGTAAATGGTTGTGAATTTGAAATATAGCAAAATACTCTTTCCACATTAAATAGTCACTTTATGGCAGTGGTTTCCAACCTGTGATCTGCAGACCCCCAGACTTCCAAAGGGATCCGCACCTGCATTCAAAAATGTTAGGGATCTACAGATGAAAAAAGGTTGGAAACACCGCTCTCTGGAATTCACTGCCACAGGAGATCATCAAGAGAAACTGAAGTAGCTGGGTTTAAAACATAAAAAATATGACCATCTACAGCTACCTAAGGTGAAAATAATGAGAAGTGGGTCTCCACTCTTAAGTCGGGTGTCCTTTTTTGAGGCGGGGTGGGGTTGTCTAAAGGTTGTAGAAGTTACAAGAGCTTTTCAATATAATTGGGGTCTGGACTGCCGAGATTCTGTGGATTCAGAGGTGTGCAGCGTAGCTTCCCCTGAGATAATAGGGACTCCTAGTTTTCAGCACTTTGGAAAATACAGGCTTTAGAACCCTAACTTGTAGGCTTCTATTTTTGAAAATTGTGGCCCAAAGTTGTTGTTTCCTGCCTGTGGCACACAATAGTGTGGTCTCCTGAGGTCTGTAATACTTTGGCCTAAACCCAGTTGTTGGCTGTAATGTGCGAGGGTGGTTGAGGGGTGGCAGTGACCTGGGATATACAGGAGGCCAGACTAGGTGATCTGGTAGTCCATTCTGGCCTTAAACTCTGCATCTGTTTCTGTTGGTGTGTTACCTACTGGTTAAAAGTCCTCTGGGATTCTCTGCAGCCTGCATGTGTGTTCTTTGTGCCGCAGCAATATGGATACTATGAAGTTGCGTGGCCACTGGGATGCTGTTCCTTGCGCCCTGTACGTAACTCCCATTTAAGATGTTGCACAATATTCTAAAGACATTGGAGAGAAATGAATAAATTGCATTGGAGAGAAATGAATAAATTGCATTGAATAGAATTACGTGAGTGCTGTAACAGAAAAATGTATTCCTCCTTCCCTTACAGCTTTCCATCTCCTTCAACCACATTGCCCTCCTCCGTCTGTCGTAAGGCCATAACCTCGGAGGAGCACTCCATTTACAGTTCACACTACCACAAGGTCAGAGCCAGTGTAGAAATAGTATTCGGCACCAAGAACAATCTCAAACTAATGTTAGTCTGACTGGCTCTGATAAAATCAAGGAACTTCAGAAATAAGGCTTCTATTCGCCCTGTAACTTTACAATGCAGTGTATTTAAACTTGCTCTGCAGTGATCATCCTCTCCTAAGATACCAGCCTAGAAACTTTTTTTTTTTAAGTTTTATTTTTCAAGCAAAATTCATTCAATTGATCAAGACAGTTAATGGGAGAGGAAGGATGGTCCTTGGGTTAAAGCACTAAACTGGAATACTTAGGAAACCTAGGTTTAGATACTGACTCTTCCAGGCTTTCTGTGTGACCTTGGGCAAGTCACTTAATCTCTCTGCCTCTCAGTGCCCCATCTACACAATCCATCCTTCCTCGCGCTTCTCGTCTGCCTTCTGTATTTAGATCGTCCCTTCGCTGTAGAGCTTACAACCTCTTGCTATGTGCGTGTACAAAACTTAGCTCAATGGGACCGTAATCTTGACTGGCGTCTCCAGGTGCTAACGTAATGCAAATAACGCTCATGGAACAATCATTGTTCCTGGCATTGGGATGAAGGAATGAAATTCTGTTACTTTGTGGATTTTTTGTTTTTCATTATTGATTTGTTGTTTATATTGCCTTAGCAAAAAGCCTAACCATAGCACCCGCAGGTCCCATTGAACTAGGCATTATACATACAGACACAGGGATAGATGTGGTCCCTGCTCCAAAGAGCTTACATTTTACTTTCCAGTATACTGCAATTCCCTTACCTCCTTCTCCTAACCAGTACAGTTAATAGCCAAGTGATATCTCCAGTTATGCTGCTTAGGTCAGGGTCCCTATACCATTGCTAGACATTCTTGTTCACCTGGTTTTCCCCTTTACTTTTCTCACTTTGATACTTGTACATATTTATAGTCTTTATTTTTAGCTGAGTCCATTTTTATGTAACATCCTGTTACTTTTCAGAAATTACTTGTGGCCTCAACCTGTCCCTCCTCCAGGTCAGCTGTAGTTTCTTCCCTACCCTTTGTTACCTTTCATGTCACTGACATCCCTAGCTGGTTTATCTGTCCAACCTGAGTGCTCTTCAGCACCTGCCTGCTGTCCCCACAGCCTGAGCAGAGGTACTGGAAGGGAGTAAATACACCAAGGAAAAGGAATTGTTTAGTATAATCAAAGGGGCTGGGGGGAGTAACTCAGAGCAATGGGATAAGATTAGGACATGGGCAATTTAGACTGGAGTTTTCTGACTGATATTTTATTAACAGCTGGAGTAATCTCACAGGGAAAGTGGGAGCTTCATCACTTAACACATGTAGAACTAGGCTGGACAAAACACCACTAGATGCACAATAGTAAAAAATCCTGCATTGGCGAAAGAAATTGGACGAGAAAACCTAAGGGGAGTTTTCCATCTCTAGATTCTATTAAATAATTTGTTTAATATAAAAGAAAAGGAGTCCTTGTGGCACCTTAGAGACTAACCAATTTATTTGAGCATGAGCTTTCGTGAGCTACAGCTCACTTCATCAGATGCATACCGTGGAAACTGCAGCAGACTTTATATATACACAGAGAATATGAAACAATACCTCCTCCCACCCCACTGTCCTGCTGGTAATAGCTTATCTAAAGTAATCTTCAGGTTACTTTAGATAAGCTATTACCAGCAGGACAGTGGGGTGGGAGGAGGTATTGTTTCATATTCTCTGTGTATATATAAAGTCTGCTGCAGTTTCCACGGTATGCATCTGATGAAGTGAGCTGTAGCTCACGAAAGCTCATGCTCAAATAAATTGGTTAGTCTCTAAGGTGCCACAAGGACTCCTTTTCTTTTTGCGAATACAGACTAACACGGCTGTTACTCTGAAACTTGTTTAATATAGTTATTATTTATTTGGTATAACAAGATTCCTCGTTCATCTGTGGAGTAAATGTGATATAATTGCATTGTAGAGTTTCAATAGTGAAATTGGCTGCTTAAAGGGACACCAGTGACTTGTAATAAAGTCAATTAGGAAAAAATAGTTGTTATTAATATTGTGTTGGGTATTTTCCAGTCATCGGCAGCGTGCCTACAGTCTTAAGAAATGAGTTAAAATTAATTTCAGGTGGTGCCCACTGCCAACGTTTGTGGTTTTACCATCACACTTTTCTGTTTGTGTAGATGTTCTTTTCACCTCCCACTCCCAGGGCTGTGTGAAAGATCCACACAAATAGAGCAAACTGACCCATCCGGGCAAACGGTGAAACTATACCAGCGCTGTCAAATGCGCAAAGTGAACAATCTGACAAAACAGAGAATTCTTAAACCTAAGCTTCATTCTCCAAAGCAGTTTCTAACAACAGGTAAATCAAAATTCAGATAGAAGAGATTTTTGTTGCAGTTGACTCTTGGAACTCTGTCACTTGGAACTCTGTAGAGACTGCTCAGGTCAGGAGTGGGGCAAGAAAGCTGATTTATACTTCCAAGGAACTTAGCAGTCACAAAAGGTCCAGCCACTCTGCATGTGGAATAACACTGTTCACTGTTTCTGTCACCAGTGACTAAGCATATCAAAACAATTCTCAGACAGGAAAAAGCATTTTCATCCATACAATGTCTGCAAAGCTAAAAAGACTTTGCTTACTGGTGGCTGTATTATGGTGAAATGCTTTGAAACATATGTTCCATTTTTAAACAAACAAGTGTGGCGTTCTTGGACGTCTGTGTTACGGTTAATGCCATGGACCTGCGACATTGATAAGGAAAACAGAATAATTTGCACCCTCCCAGGTGTTAGGATAAAGAATGAAATAATAAAGGTGAAGGATTCCTAAATTCTGGGGAATTCCCTCTAATTAAAATCCATGTGGGAACAAATGACACCCATCAAGTAACTAAAATCAAAGGTAACTTCAGGGACCTGAGAAGAGAACTCAAGGTGGGATCTGCAAAAAGGGTCAATGCAGATGAACACAAGTGTCCTTCCTGTGGCAAGTGCTAATGAAGAAAGGAGAAGTCTATACTGGATCTAAAGTAATGGCTGTTCAGAGAATAGTGCAGAGGAGAGTTGTTGGATTCACAGAGCATCTGAGAGCTTTCTGTGGTGAGAGGTGGCTGTTAAGATTAGACTTCCACTTCAGCAGATGGGGTAACAACTTCCTGAATATAAAACTGGAAGACTTAGTAGGTGGGCAGGGAGACAGATTTTGCTTTGCTCAATCCGTCCTGTACTCCAACATAAATTCAAAAAGTTTAAGGCCTGAAGGAATCATTTGATCATCTAGTCTGATCTCTTGTATACCACAGGCCTTTAAATGTAACCGAGTTACCCCAATTATTGAGACCAATAACTCGTGTTTGACTGAAGCATATTTTCCAGCAAGGCATCAGGTCTTGATTTGAAGATATCAATAGATGGAGAATCCTCCACTTCCCTTGGTAGGCTGCTCCAATGGCTTATCACACTCACTGTTAAATATGTGTGCCTCATTTGTCATTTGAATTTGACTTTTACTTCCAGCCATTGGTTCTTGTTCTGCTAGGTTAGAGCCCTTTAGTACCTTGCTATTTTCTTCCCTTGAAGATGCATTGTAATCAAGGCACCTCTCAATCTTCATTTTGATACACTAAACAGACTGAGCTTCTTAAATCTGTCAATGTAAGGCAGTTTCTCTATTCCTCAGATAATTTTTGCTGTTCTTTTCCTGCACCCTCTCCAATTTCTCAACATCCTTTTTAAAATATGGACAACTGAAGTGGATAGAGTGTTCTGCTCCTTCTCACTAATCCCCTGTTTATATAGCCAAGATGCACATTAGTCCTTTTTCCCACAGTATCACACTGGGAGCCAACGTTGACTTGCTTGAGACCTAAAACCTTTTCAGTCACTGCTTTCCATTATACAGTCCCCCATTCTGTGTATGGCCTGCATTCCTTGCTCCTAGGTGTATAACTTTGCATTTGGCTGTGTTAAGACACATTTTCTTTGTTTGTCCCGTCCTCTTCATTATTTACCACTCTGCCAATCTTTGTGTCATACGCAGATTTTATCAGCCATGATTTTATATTTAGTTCCAGATCATTGGTGTAAATATTAAATAGTTCCAGGCCTAGAATGGTTCCTCACAAGAACCTCATTTAAAGCCCACCTCTCCCATTTGATGGCGATTCCCCATCGACAACTGCTTTTTGAGGTCTGTCAGCCACTTCTAAATCCATTGAATGTGTGCTCTATTGATAGAGTATAGCGTTAAATTTCAATCAGAATGTACTAGGTCAAATGCCTTACAGAAGTCTAAATATATGACATTTACGCCATTATCTTCATCACCAAACTTGTAATCTCAATAAAAAATGAAATCAGGTTGTTTTGTTTGACAAGGCTTTTTTTTTCCCCCACAAAACCATGTGGACTGGAATAAATTCTCTTCCTATCCTTTAATTCTTTCTCGGTTGAATCCTGTATCAGCTTTTCCATTATGTTGCCTAGGGTTGATGTCAGGCTGTTCCACTTGCCCTTTTTAAAAAACAATATGGGCACGTCATTAGTGTGATGAAGTGGGAATTTTCTGTACTATTTGTCTCACTCCTAGGCATGGCTCAGTTTCCCTATGTATTTAGCATGGCTAACCAGTGGGTGCAAAAGGGTTAGCACTGGTCCTGGCACAGCGCAGGAGCCAGGAGAGGATGGGTCACCTTGTTCTCTTGGGGGAATGGATAGGCTCGTTAAAGAACTGGCTGAAACTGGCTTAAATCCACAGAGAGTCTAGCAAGACAAAGAGATGCACCAACCACTGAGCAATCAACACTTAATAGCAGGAAATCCCAGCCGGTGGAACTGAGCTGTAAAACAAGGTGCCAGGTGACTTGAAGAAGGGGGCTTTTCGAAGGGACTTGGCAGCATGGACAACTAAGAGGGAAACAGAGAGAGCGAGCCAGAGCTGGAGTCTATCACAGCTTGGCTAGCTCATCATGGCACTGGTTTGACCAGGGTAGACTATGGCTTAACTTCTGTCTCTTTGTGCCAACCTAAGGACTCTTTAAGATTCTGTCGACAGGTGACTAATAAATGGTTACCTTGTTTTTGAAAAAGGCTGTCTGGGTCACTGTAAATACTCACTGAGAGCATTGGGCCCTGCGAGGGCACAATACATGCTTTCTGCAGGAGCTTGGTTTGGTTGGATTTGCTGCAAGGAGTCATGGAGAGAGACCAGGAACACTGGTGCCGAAAGCCCAGTCTCAGAGGTCACAGACTTGCCTCTGTGGAACTGTGTGGGTCCTTGGGTCCCAGCACACTAAAAGGGTTACTCCCAGGAAACAGGTGACAAGCTGGGGCATAGACCAGACCCTGTGACTCTGTAAAGATTAGCACTTCTAGTCTTCTGGAATTTCTCCAGTATGCCAAGATTTATTCAAAATTGACATCAGTGGGCCAGAGATCTCCTCAACCAACATATTTGGGACTCCTGAGTGCAAGTGATATAGAGCTGCTGATATAAAAAATGTTTATCCCTAGTAGATAGTGCTTAACATCTAAAGAAGAAACTAAGTTATGTAATGGAATCCCAGATGCGTAATGGGAGTGTTCTCTTTTCTTTGGAGCATGAGTTCGTAGCTGCTATCAGTCAGGACAATAGATTTAGTGGACCAGTAATCTGATCCATTATGACCATTCTATGATGGCACTGCAATGTTGGTTGTTGAGGGAGGGAAAAGGAGGGAGAAACGGAACATTTCAGTGCAGAATCAGAGTGTTGGATTTTTAACCGTGTACACTGGAGTGGAGCCATCTCCATATAAAAAGGAAGCTCTTACAACCACAAATGTTATTATTAATTTATTTGTATTACAGTAGTGCTTAGAAGCCCCATCTGAAACCAAGCGCTCACCAAGCTACGTCACCATGCTACAGCAAGAGAGACCGTCTCTGCCCCGAGGAGTTTGCAGTCTAAGTGGACCAGACAGACAAACGGGTGGGGAAGAGGAACTGTTGTTGCTGCCATTTTCCAGATTGGGAACCAGAGCACATGAAATGATTTTTTTCAAGGTCCTAGGGAGTCTGAGTTAAAGCCGGTAACAGAGCCTAGTTCTCCTGGATAGCCCCAATCCAGTGCTTTAACCTGAAGACCATCCTTCCTCTCCAGATTGGGGCACAGTTTCTGTCAAGACAGACTCGTGGGAAAGTGGAGTCCTGGCAAATTTTGACCAGAATTCTGGTTTTGTTAAAAGTGTTGCCATCGGTGAAAATCTGGAGCTGGCAAGTCATCTAGTCACTCCTTCTGCAAATGCAACCTTCTGTACAATGAATTTCCAAGTGACTTTTTCAGTATAATATCTTGACAAATGGAGTTCCCATGACTTTCCACTGTCTTCCTATCCCTCCCATACAGTCACTGAATGTACAGCTTCACATTTTCCAGCGTCCCACAGCTAAACTGTAGCAGAAGAAACATAAAAACCAGAAAATGGATTCTAATTACTGGAAAGAAAAGCAGCTGAAAGAAAGATAATGGTGTGTGTCCATCTCCCTAATATATGTCCTTTAGCAGGAGTCAGTGTCAGCAGCCTGAACCAGAAAAGAATGAAAAATGGGGCTCAACACTAAAATGCGTGGTACTCCTCATCATCTCCTGTTTGATTAACAGGTGATCGGTGCAGCAGCACCTTACCATTTACCTCTTCGGCCTGTGTGTAGCAGAGACTTCAGCCTTTTACTTGATCTTTCTTGACACTGAGAAACTGTAACTTAAGTTGCTTGTTCTTTCGTACTCTACATACTGCATCACTAGACTTAAAAGAAGCATAGAATGGAAGGGCTTCTTGTACCAGCTTTCTGTATCCTACCAATGGGTGCCGTGTGTTCATTTCCCAAGGCTTTCCTCTTTTGGATGCATTATTTCTAAGAGTCTTGCTGTACAAGAATTTACGCTGGGTTGCTGCCATCGGACAATTGCTTTCCTCCATTACTGTAGTGGCTTTTCTAAAGGCCACAGTATGAGAGGTTGGCAAGAAGGAGCTTAGATTCACTCAGAGGAAGTATTACTGGGCCATCAACAGTGCTGTCGTGTGTGCTTGTTGCTTGAGAATAGGACGAAGAACCAGGAATCCTGGGCTCCATTTCCCGTTCAGCCAGTGACTAGTTGGGGCAATGCAGATAAGTCAGATGACCTGCCTGTGCCATGTTGGTTGATAACTGTACATTAAAAATGTAGCAGCCAAATTCTGAGAGGCTTTGAGAACCCCGAACTCCTCCTGAAGTCCATGAGAAATGTGTGTGCTGGGTGTCCTTCAGAATTAGACCATTAGTTACTTTTCTCTCTTTAAAAAGTTCTGGGGAGGGAAATCTGGCAAGGGCCACTCTATCTGCTGGGCCTTGTGTAGCATGAGACCTTTCCATCACTTGCTGGAGGAGGCTGCGTTTTAGAATGTCCTATTTCAATTGATGCACACCACAGAGAGCCAGGAGGAGAAGGGGAAAGTCCCTCTACCTGTGGCATTTAGGAGGGAAAGCCAGAGTCTGATGCACACACCAGAATTCCCTGTACTGAGCCCTGCCTAATAAAGGATTGACCATTAACTTCAGCAGGAACAGACTTGTGTACCCCAAGCCTGCTTGGTAGCATGTGGGTGTTGACATTAACGTAGCTGTATTCTTCAAACGTTCCAGCTTCCTGCTGGCTGAACCTGATCACCCTGAGTCTGAGCAGTTTATTCTTTTATAAATGGAGCTCAATAATGAAACAGAACCACATGTTTTTTTCCAAATACCACGTTAATTTTAAAAAGGCCCTTTTCATTAGACGTTTTATACACAAGGGCTACAGATTACAAAGGCAGAAAATTAAATTGTAAACTATACACCGATGCCTAAAAGAAATGAAAGGGGGAGGGGGAAGTAATCGGAGACGCTAACCCTTCCTTTTACCCTCTCTGCAATGAACATTCACATGGAATGCAGGCCGGGGGAGACTAGATTGTTTCATAATCTATAAACCACAAAGGATGGGTCAGATCTTTATCATTTTTAAATTATGCTCATAACTCAGGGTTTGCACACTTTCCCAGAGTTAAATGATTTTAGTAGACAGGCTTAAAATGAATGGGGGGATTTGATCTTTTTTTTCCATTGCATTTTCCAAATATCTAATTCCTCTCCAGCTACAAAAAATTGACCGGGAGCATTAATCCCTTTTCTGCTCCAAAATCTTCTAATCAATGTTAATTATTACAGTAAATTCACCTCCACTGAACTTATTGAGAGTCTATGTGTTTCATGACTGGGGCTCTGTCAGCAGTTCCAAGTTCATCAGTGTGCTTTCTGTTTCAGCACTCAGTGTGTGATAAGTTTGGAAAAATTTCAAAATCCTCCATGGATTTGCCTCTCTCTAATTTCCACCTGTCTAGTCCCTTCACACTTTGGGTATCCCTTACTCTGATCATGTGAGTCTTCTCCTCTGCAGCTCCTATCTTCTGGAACATCCTCTGTATTTCCACCTCTCTGTGCCTTTTCAAGTCTTAGCTGAAAATCTCTCTTGTCTACATCTCTTAATTTCTCTCACCCTCTGCTATGACTTATTTCACATTGTACTGTGAAGCCTTCTTTGATATGTTTGCATGAAAGATCCTATATCGAATAAAATTGGCCTTTTTATGTGCAACCAGTTCAATGTAGGACTTTGGGCAAGTCATTGATGGTCTGATATTTCAATAGGAGCTGCAGGTGCCTAGTGGCTCTGAAAAATCAGGCTGTTAATCTCTGTGCCTCAGTTTCCCCATCTGTACCTCACAGGGTGTTTTGAAGCTTAATTAACTATGCAGCACTTTGAGATCCTCAAATGAAAGCTCCAGTCAAAGTGCAAAGTATTATTATTGTCACTACATCACAGCTACCCATTGCATCCGATGAAGTGAGCTGTAGCTCACGAAAGTTTATGATCAAATAAATTTGAGTCTCTAAGGTGCCACAAGTCCTCCTTTTCTCATTGCTCATTTGTAATTTTTGCATCTCTGCCTCGATTCTTCCCGCAGCACTCTCCATTTCCAAGTGCAGCGTTGACAGTCTGAACAGCTTGCTTCAGAATCTAGAGCTAGACTGCAGACAGATAAATATGTTGAACTAAGAGCTGTCACTTTTAGCTGCAGTTTATTGATCGTCAGTGACTAAAGCAGAATGAATAATTTAGAGAGCAGACAGCACCAGGTCTCCACTCTGTTGGGGCAGTTGTAGCAGCTTGTTATCATAATTAATTAAAATTCGCAATTTATCTTTAACACATACGGCATCAGGAATCAGATCATTTAGAGCTACACCATTTGTCTTCTGACACAGAGTAGGAATTGCCATAGTGACAGACACCAGTGGTCCATGCAGCTGGGTAGTCTTTCTCTGACAGTGGCCAATGCCAGATGCTTCAGGGGCAGGAGCACAACCCCTGTAGCATACCTAACTGTGCAATACTAAACCTAGCAATGGGATCCACTCATCTTTGGAATTATCTCCATAGGGAAGTGGTGGAAGCCTCATCATTTGGCATTTAAAACTGTATTAGAGAGAACACTAGTAATTTTACAATAGGGACCTATCCTGCACTGAGAGGATGATGCATAATCTAATGGGTCTTTTCCATCTCTTGAGTTGAAGTTTCTTCCTGATCCCAACTGGTGATCAACTCCTAGTAGGGCTTTCAGAATGAACTGAATGTATAGGGAGACATTTAAAAATAGAAATATGCATATTGAATATCAAATGCCTTTAATTCCCAGGGCAACTAAAAGCATTGTTTTTCCTATAACACATAGGGCATGCCTCACTGCAATAAAGCACCTGTGGCTGATGCGTGTCAGCTGACTCGGGCTGTGGGGCTATAAAATTATGGGGTATATGTTCGGGCTCAGGCTGGAGTCTGAGCCCCTGTGAAAGGGAAGCTCCAGCCCCACACTGAGTCATCTGATGCAGGCCAGCCATGGGTGATGAACTTTCTGTGTAGACATACCCATTGTGGCTTCTTTTAGCTTCTCTTTCAGGCATTAGATTAGGCCCTGATGCATACAGATTTAATAACCTGTATGATTTCAGTCTTAGCTACTGTATCTCTATAAATACTGCTACTTTTTCTTATAAATGCCTCGTCCCTTGTTAATCTTCCGAAATTCAGTAATCCCACAGGCTAACTGGAGACTGAATGAAAAAGCATTTTCTTCTTACACGTTTAAGATGTGTGACCTTTTTAATGTAGGCTTTGCTCTTTCTTGTATTATGAGTAGCCCTGGCAGAATTCAATTTTTATTTTTTACACAATTCTGACAGACGATAGCAATGTTATTTTTAGTGGGGTTTTTTTATTTGTATCCATTTGAATCTTACAATTGAGCAAAACTATGGCTTTTAAGCATTTGTTTAGATTTTTATCTATTTAAATTTTCACAGTTACGGGAACCTGTGCAGGGGTGAGACAATTATTTAATCACAGTAGACGGTGAGATTCAAAGTTAGAGGTTTATAACCACTATAAAACACAAATGTCAACATCACATGTCAAAATATACAAAGTCAATATCCTTAAATCAAACTCTAATCTGTTCTCAAACAGCATCTCTCTTACTTTGCCAATTTGTACATTTTGGTTACTGCTGATGGAAATATTTTTTCATTGCTTTGTGCAGTCTCAGTGAAATCAGTGTTTACCAACGTTTACCAGAAAAAATCCAATCCTTCCAAGCCTAGTTACGAGAGAGGGTAACCAGGTCATCGTTATTGTTATGCAACTAGCACCAGCAGCATGCAAGCTCCCTGTTCTACAGAGCTTACAGTCTAAATAGAAGGTTGGTGGATGAAATGAAAAGTGCATTTCAAGGAGGAAAGGAGATGAGGCATAGCTGATCAGATCAGAGATGTGATTCCCTGAGCAAGGATGCCACATGGAAGAAATCACGGAGGCAAGAATGAAAGATGAAGCTCATTGGCAAGGCTGTTAGCCATGTAGTCTGGGTGGAACCAAAAGCAGATGAGAATGGAAAGACAGACAGGAGCTAGTTTGTAGGGTCTTGAAGGCAAAGACAAGAAAGTTAAATTTCTGTGCACTTCTGTCTGTCGCTTGTTTTACCCCTCTCACCCAGCTGTATCTTAGCTGTTGCTCCTGGTAAACTTTGTTAGAACTAGTTTAAGGTAGGGATCAGTCATCCCATTGCTTGTTCGTGCTGTTCACATGTGATGCACGGAAGGTGCCTGGTAACAAAGCGGCTGCAGGCTCTGGACTGGGTCTCCAAAAATACTAAGCACGTTCAGGAAAGGGTGAGAACAGTCCCGCTGAGTGGGAAATGTAGTATCACTCGCAATTTGAAATGAAATCTTGCTTACAGTTGCTTCTGGGGGTTTGCGAGTCATTCTATCCCGCATGGATCAAGAAATTAGATAGTAGGATGGGTAGAGGAAAATCTGTCTACCCGAGTCTATGACTGTAGCAGCAGGTTGGAGTGGGAGGCTCAACCATGTTGTCATCTGTCAACGTCCTTTTGGTTTTTCCATTTTTTTGTTGGTTAGTTGATTTCAAATATTTTCTTTTAGTGTCTCTTAGGCATCCTTTTCTTTTGGTTTAGCTGTGCCCTGTATGAATGACTTACTGAGAAATTACAGTCTATCCATAGTCATGGTATCTAAATTCCCCCAGCAACTATTCTTCACTTTCGTTCTCACCTCAACTGTTAATGTCTAGGGTTAAATAGCTTAAGAGTTCCACCAAATAGTGGACTCAGTTTCAGTGTTGGGTAAAATAATTCTGCTCTATATTAATACCTAGCACTTACCATCTTTAGATCTCAAAGTCCTTTACTAAGGAGGCTAATATCCTTATCCATTTTACAGATGGGGAAACAGGCATGGGGAGGTGATGTGACTTGGTCAAGGTCACCCAGCAGGGCAGTGGCAGAGCCAGCAATAGAACTCAGGTCTCCTGACTCCCAGTCCAGTGGTCAATCCACTAGGCCAGCGTTTCTCAAATTGGGGTCGGCGGACACCTGGGGGTCTGCGAAGGTACTCCAGCGGGTCCGGGGGGTTGCTGATCAACTCCTCCCCCTCAACACCTCCCCCTCCCTCCTAGCGCCTCCTACCTGCCAGGGAACAGGCATGGAAGAAGTACTCGGGGGAAAGAAGGGGGCAGGTGCTCAGGGGAGGAAGTGGAAAGAGGCGGGAGACAGGAGGGGCAGTGGTGGAGCAGAGGCAGGAAGAGGTGGGGTGGGGCTGGGGGCTTGAGGGAAGGGGTGGAGAGGGGGCGGGGCCTGGGGCTAAGCAGGGGAGTTGGGGGTCCACGGAAAAATTTTAAATCAAAATGGGGGTCCTTGGGTTACTAAAGTTTGAGAACCATTGCATTAGGCTATACTGCCGTGACTGTGAGTTTTCCTCCTATCAGGAAGCAAAGCGAAAGTCATAGGAATTATTAAAATCTCCATCCAAAGTTGGAATTTTGATGGTTAATTTGGATATCTTTCTTGGGAGTCTATATCCACATCATCTGAGCAGCTTTAGGAAATGCTGCAAAATCTTCCTCTTTCATTAGGTTTTTCCACTGTAACCAGAACAATATGCAGAGCATCAGCTGCCTCTCTCTCACTTCCCCCATCCCAAAACAACAAACCCTGCCCCTAACAGAGCTTTCTATACCCTGGAGAAGAACCAAAGACTTCATGAAGTCCACTAGGAGCTTCACCACTGCTAATTTATTTCATGTTGAAGGTACTCAGATACTACAGTGAACGGTGGCAACACAGATAGGTAGACCCAACACAGATAGGTAGATCCAACACCCCAGCTTGAGCTGCTGCTTCAAATCTCAGTAAAGTCGTTCAGCTCGCTACAGCTCTATCTTTTTATCACTAGGACAATATGGGTCAAGCTTAGGGTTGTTCAGTTCTTCCTATCTAGCTAGAAGCAGAGGTGAATTTTCTCAGCCACTTTTTTAAGGAATTTCTTTCGAATCCCTGTAACTTCTCACCCAGAATGGAGACACTGATCTATACGTTGGCAATATGTTTCTCTGCAACAAGTGCTTGAATGTCTAACTTTCGGTATATAAATCTGTAAATAATTTAAACGTTGCCTGTCTGAAGAACCGGTTGCTGTCCCGCCTCTTGTCATTGCCCTGAGACTGCCAGGGTTGGAATTGCTGATGGTCCCATAGTAAAATCTCAAGAGAATGCAAGGGCAGCTCAGTTTTTGCCAAAGTTCCTGCATTGTTAGAATGTGCTTCTCCCATATTGTACCTCGGTGGGCTCTTCCTGAATGAGGTTAAAACTCTTCATCTGTTTCAGTTTGTGGAGATGTGTTGTCTGTTTTGGGTTTCTGTTTCTCTGATTGCTTGGGCTGCTAGGTTAGAAAGTCTGTATTTAGTTTAATTACTTTGCTAGGCAATCAGCGGCTTTTGGTTTTGGGCCATAAGAACTGCAATCTTACAATTTGAGCAGGGGAACTGGACTTCAGGATTCCAGTTTCTATTCTTCGCTCTCTTAGGGCTTGTCTATATTGGCACTGCTGCAGTCGATGCAGTGGTGTCGATTTAGTGGGTCTGATGAAGACAAGCTAAGTCGATGGCAGAGCGCTCTCCCTTCGACGTGTACTCCACCTCCCCAAGAGATGGAAGATAAGTCCGCAGGAGAGCACCTTCCGTCAACGTAGCACGGTGCAGACACTGCTGTAAGTCGACCTAAGTTACATTGACATCAGTTTCATAATTTATGTAATTGTAATTTATATCACTGAAGTAATGTAACTTAGATCAACTTACAGCTTTAGTGTAGACCAGCCCTGATTGACTAGGTGTGACCTAGAACAGTTCCTGATTGTCCTTTTCATAGAGATGTGTTTGAGCCACAAAGAGAGATGATTATTAGTAGTATTTATTTATTTGTATTGAGGAAGTGCCTCGGCGCCTCAGTCATGGACCAGGACCCCATTGTGCAAGGTGCTGCACAAACACAGAACAAAAAGACTTGCCCTGCTCCAAAGAGCTTACAATCAAAATATAAGATAAGAGACAACAGGTAAATACAGCCAGTCAGAATGGAGAGGACAAGGAAACGACGAGACAATATTGGTCAGCATGATAGGTACCATTTGCCTAAATATTATTATGTTTTTTGAAGGCATCATGGCAAAGGAAGGATTTGAAGGAGGACAATGAAGTAGGTTTGTAGAAGACTGTTCTTCAGACAGACTGAGTTTAAATTATTTACAGATTTGTATACCAAAAGTTAGAAGCACTGTGCCCCTTGCAGAGAAACAATGGGACAAGGGAATTGACTGCCTCTGGAGATTGTGAAAGCTTCGTCACTGAAGGTTTTCAAAAGGAGGCTGGATAGCCCTCTGTCTTGGATGGGTTAGACGCAACAAATCCTGCATCTTGGCAGGGGGTTAGACTAGATGGCTAGTGGTCCCTTCTAACTCTAAGATTCTGTGTTTATGGGTAACACCTCCTATGTATGAGGTGCAGCTTGGGAGAAAGCACAAAAGTGTGTGTTTTGAAAATGTAACAAGTGGGTGATGAAGGCTGGCCTCACTGGGGGAGTCGACATCATTATCATATGAGAGATGAATGTTTGCATCAGGATTCAAACTTCCCCACAGTTTGAGAGCACTGAGGTCTGGTGTCCCAGTTCAGATCTGTTGATTGTATAAGCGCAGAATACCAGCATCCTCATTAGACATTAGCATTTTCCAAGTGATAAAATACATTTTCCATGCAATTAACCTGAAAAGAAGGTGGGAAAGAAGGGTTTGATGGACACAAGCTGGATACATGTAGTTAGTTGTTCCCCACTTGCAAGTGCCTTGATTCTTACGATTAATCAGATATTTCAATAGTCATGCTCTTAGAAGAAATTTCATTGTGCACCGTCTTGGCTTCCCTCTCTCCAAAGTCCATGCAGCTTCAACTGTGACTGTAACGTTTGTCTCATTTTTTACTAACAATTACCTCAGCTGTTTTGTTTAAAGAGTTCACAACCCCAAAAAGGTTTATAACTACAACAAAAAAAGGAAATTTGCAAGAAGTCCCCTGATCCAGAGTATCCGTTGCCTGATCAATTGGGGTTCTGCTTTATGTTCATACCAAACAATAAAAAAAGAACGTAAACAACTTGGTGTAAATAGAGTGACATCGTTTTGTTTGTACTCTTCCCCAAACGCTTCCACTCAACTGTAGGAAGCAGAAAGCAAACAGCTGTTGTCTGTGCCGATGAAACTCTGTGCGCATGCAGGATAATACTACGGAAATAAGTGAATGAGGCAGCAGAAAGTTGGAGGAAATGTGTATAGGTACCTATGTGCGAAGCCTGACGTCTAAGGAACCTCGAGAAAAATAAATGCACTGAATAGAAGGAAATTATGCAATGCCTTATTGAACTGTAGCACCATATGGCTGAAGAGGCCCATTGATTCTAAGCATCTGTTTTAGCAGAGGGTGACCCAGGAGTTGATGCTCAGATTCAAATCAGGATTGAAGTTTATTCTTGGAATTTGAAGCTGAACCGAGTTTAGTTCAGGTTCGATGGCACCACAGTCTTGTTCACTGGCTGAATTGTCAAGGGATCAGCTGAAAACTGTCTTCATATTAAGCTGCATCAGAACTAGAACGTGATAAGAGGCCCTGGCAGTTTAGAATCAGAACCAGAAAAATAGGGAGTAGGTTCAGATCCTGGGGTTGAATCTGAACAGCACTTCCATAAATAGAAAATGGTTTAGATTTCAGGGTCAGTTGGAGTCCATGTCTCCTTTTCTGTATCCTGGAAACTTCTCCAAAATGATCCTTCCTCAAAAATTTCTCCTGCTTATACTCAGCCCAAACGGGTTTTGAAAACTTTCATTTTGTGTGATTGAACTACCAAAGCATTTTAAAAAGAAATAGTTCTCATAGTTTGAGACTATTAAGTTTTACAAAAACTAAATCTGGGGTGGAGAGGTAGCTTTTCTAAACATGCCTGACACTAGTCCTTAGTGAGGATGGTGCCTTGTAGTGCTCCTTAATTACCTGGAGTGATCGCTGATGACCAATACAAAATACTTCTCTTACCACTTTCAGACCATTGCCAGTAATCAAACATGGGTCTTCCACAGGGTGGTGCAGAGCACTTACTCCTAGGCTACAGAGCTATCATTAGAAGTTTTAGTCTTTCATAGATTTACGATTCTAAGGCCAGAAGGGACCATTGTGATCACCTAATTTGCCCTCCGGTATCACACAGGTCAGAGAACTTCCCCAAAACAATTCTGAGAGCCTAACTTTCAGAACAACATCCAATCTTGATTTAAAGATTGCCAGTGATGGAGAATCCACCACAATCGATGGTAAATTGTCCCAATGATTAATCACCCTTGCTGTTAAAACTTGACACCTTATCTCCAGTCTGAATTTGTCTAGCTTCGACTTCCTGTATTTTTCTCTGCTGGACTGAAGAGCCCATTATGAAATATTTGTTCCCCATGTAAGTACTTATAGACTGTGATCAAGTCATCCCTTTACCTTCTCTTTGTTAAGCTAAATGGGTTGAGCTCCTTGAGTCTGTCTCTGTAAAACAGGTTTTCTAATCCTTTGATCCTTCTTGTGACTCTTCTTTGAACCATCTCCAATTTATCAACATCCTCCTTGCCCCCTCCCACTCCACAGTCTTGTCTTTTCCTCTGAATTTGAATAGCCACGGGTTTGTGATCCGAGGAACTTGTCATTTAAAAACCGTTTACACTGTATATTTTACAGTAGCACATTGCATTGTCATTGCAGTGTGCATCCACTCTCTTCTGAGCCAGGCTTGTTTCAAAGGGTAAACTGGACAGGTGTCACGATTCCTTCCTGATATGAAAGTTTATGGGCATCCCTGCTTGTCACTTCTCTCATTGTAAATTGCTTTATACTGTGCAGGTAACCTTGTGTGCACACTATAAACGGAGATCGAGATAAGTTTTATACAATACCTGTCATTGGAGAAGGTGGTTTCTTCAGGAGTTAAGACCGTATGCACGTAGTATCCCCTCCTCACTCCTTGGCCAGCCTGATCCTGTTCTTGCCATCTGAAATCTGACTTTATGCCTTTCCAAGGATACGACAATAAATATGAGGCCATCCAGAGGTTAGTGTGACATGGCATAAGGAAAAGGTTCTCGCTTTGTTTTCAGATTCCTGCTGTAATTTTTTTTTAATCTACAACAAATAGCCATAAATCCTGTTATTTCTGTCAGTGCCAAGGGTGATATGCTGCTGCCTGTTGCAGCAACAAGATCAGTAGATACAACACCAGGATTAAATGCTTTACCATAGCTTGCATTACTTTACCTGTAATCCACCCTCCGCATCCCCTGCACTCTGATGCTGATCCCAGGAGTGAAGTTAAAGCTTTAAGCTATGATTAAGCACGTTCGGCGAGATTTTTGGCTTGCTTAACTTTGAGTTGCACGGCAGTTACCTTGGGTATTTGCAGTCGGGTTTCAGGATGCCAGAAACAAATGGTCTTCAGCAGGGGTTCTCAAACTGGGGGTCGGGACCCCTCAGGAGGTTGCGAGGTTATTACATGGGGGGTCGCGAACTGTCAGCCTCCACCCCAAACCCCGCTTTGCCTCCAGCATTTATAATGGTGTTAAATATATTAAAAAGTGTTTCTAATTTATAAAGGGGGTCGCATTCAGAGGCTTGCTATGTGAAAGGGGTCACGGGTACAAAAGTTTGAGAACCACTGGTCCATAGCCTTCCCATGTGGGAAGGCTATCCTTCCTCCGTACATTAGAGGGCAGCTTATTTAACCCTGCCATAAAGGGCCTGTCCATGCCGGAAATGGGGTGCAATTTAAATAAGCTCAATATTTCCTTGAAATATCTTTTTTTAAAAAAAGATTGAGAAATAAACTTGGCTTGTGAACACTACCAATGATTTTTTAAAAACCCCAACTTTCCGATCTCCCTGTCCATTCTCTACCACATGACTTTACAAGCTTCTGAAGATCACTTATTGTCAGTCACTGCAGGCAAGATACCAAACTAAATAGAATGGCCTGGCATAGAAAATCTTATGTTGCTAGACTATCTTTGAAATAAGCAACTATTATTAAAAACCATTTTCAGCAAAGGGGCCTATGCCTCTCAATAACGGTGTCTTTCTTGCCCAACATCTCTGTCTAGGCTGTTTGCAAAGGGATCTCTTAGCTTCCTATAAAAGGAAAATCTCAAGGTCTGAGTGGGGTTTAACTCGTTTGAGAGTTGTCATATTTGATGCCATCAGCTTCCCCCCACTCACACACTGGAGTCTGCAACAACTGAATCGAAGCACTGAAGCTACAGCTTGGACGGTTGAAAGTCATCCCAGTGATGCTTTGTGGCCAGTTGCACAGAGTGCCAAAGAATGTCAGAGACTTCAGCCCTCACAGGGCTGCTAGGTTCCCCAGGACCAGAGGGCGCTCGACTACTCTGCCAGTAACTGAGCCATTAGAGAGGCTGTCACCGCTGTTTTGGTGGTGGTGAAGTTTCAATGTATGGTGAAATGTTGCTTTTAAATTATTTTGAAGGCGTGTGGTACAATTCTCATTTTACTGACATTACATAGCCTTTAAAAATGTTTTTGTTACAGCGTATTCACTCAGGGAAAGGGTAGTGGGACACACACCGCCTTTCACCAGGGAATGCTTTTAATCCAGCCCAGTGCACAGCTGATCGCTGTTCCAATAATTGACACGAAAATTTGATAGTCCCTCTGTTGAGATCCTATTGGACCAGTGTCCACATGACAAAACCACCACAATAAGCTCTAATTGGCCCCTTGCTGGCAGTCTGAGCAGGGAGGCCAAGGACTGAATGATCATGGGGACTGAACTCCCTTAAAGATGGTTGCAAGGGTCAGGGTTGAGGCATGGCATTGTGGAAGAAGAATGCCCTTCTGTCACTTATGCTATACCTGTTCTGTGGATAACTAGAGAATTCCAGCCTCCGAAGATGCTAATCCAGCATCAAATTCAAACTAAGTTTGGGCAGGGATAAGAAAAATTTAAACTGAGTGAATGGCAGTGTCTTGAAGCAATGGAGATAATGATATATGGCCGTTTCTCCTGCCACAGACATAGCGTGAAATAGGGGCTTTGTAAGTTCTCTGTGCATAATGCCCATGCAAATCTCAGCTATTGCTAGCCGGGCTAGAAAGAAGCGAAGATATTCTTCATGTTTATCCTCTCATCTTTCCATGTATAGTGGCATTACCCTGCTCACATGTGGCTCTCCATTGATTTGCCATGCAGATTCCAAAGGGGAAATCCATCCACACCCATTCAACTGCTTGATTTCTTACAATTACTTCCATCAAGGGTTTTTAAATAGAGATCCTCTTCATTTAATAATTGCCCAGAATTCATTACATATGAACATGATATACTGTAGTTTTATAAAGACAAAAAAAATTGAGGCCAGTAGTAGACTGCATAAATGAAGTGAAAAATACACTAGAGCTTTTACGGTAGGATGGAAAGTAAAATTTGAAGTGATGGGTGTTAATCTGGACCTGGTAGAGGCGTTTACATTTTTTTAATAATGTATTAGCCTCTGGAAAGCCTAAAAACTAAAGCGTTTTCCTTTAAAAAGGGCCCGTTACCAAATTCCCTGATTTTTAACCTTGTCTCCCTATTCTGCAAAGTTATTTTATTTCCATGTTTGCTTTTAGCCAAATGCTGCTTAGCAGTCTTTTCTTCACAGCTGTTTTAAATATCCATTTTGCTTGTGAACTTGTCTTTAGAATGGTTCTAAATGGCTCTTGCTGTTTTCCAAATGATATTTTTAGCTCTGGAAATTTGTATCCCACAGCCTTATAAAAACAGTGGTAATAAACTACCCTAATCTTCAGGTTATTTCACACACCCAATGAGCTTTACAGATAACGTTGTTAAATAGAAGAATTCCACTCTGCCTTTCGCTAGCAGCTTCCATCCATGGAACTCAAAGTGTTTTCAAAGCATTAATTAGGCCTGACAAGGACTCTTAGATAGATAAGTGTGAACAGGCAGAGTCCTCACCCATCTCTCATCCCATCACACACCTCTCTCCCCTTCACTGTCTTTGCCTCAGATAGACACACTTCAGGGGTGTCTACACTGCAGCTGGAAGTATGGCTCCCAGCCCACGGAGACAGACTTGCGCTAGGTCAGCTCCAGCTAGTGCACTAAAAATAGCGGTGAGGACAATGAGGCATGGGTGGCAGCTGGGGCCAGTTTCCAGAGTCCAAACCTGCCTGATCTCCTGGATCTGAGCTTGGATGGCTAGCCCACGCTGAAGCCAGTGCCACAACATCCACACTGCTATTTTTAGCTTGCTTCCACTTGCAGTGTAGACATACACAGTATTCTTGCCAGCAAGTTAAAGAAGTATGGGCTGGATGAATGGACTATAAGGTGGATAGAAAGCTGGCTAGATTGTCAGGCTCAACGGGTAGTGATCAATGGCTCCATGTCTAGTTGGCAGCCGGTATCAAGTGGAGTGCCGCAAGGATCGGTCCTGGGGCCGGTTTTGTTCAATATCTTCATAAATGATCTGGAGGATGGGATGGATTGCACCCTCAGCAAGTTTGAGATGACACTAAACTGGAAGGAGAGGTAGATACGCTGGAGGGTAGGAATAGGATACAGAGGGACCTAGACAAATTGGAGGATTGGGCCAAAAGAAATCGGATGAGGTTCAACAAGGACTAGTGCAGAGTCCTGCACTTAGGATGGAAGAATCCAATGCACCGCTACAGACTAGGGACCGAATGGCTCGGCAGCAGTTCTGCGGAAAAGGACCTAAGGGTGACAGTGGACGAGAAGCTGGATATGAGTCAACAGCGTGCCCTTGTTGCCAAGAAGGCCAATGGCATTTTGGGCTGTATAAGTAGGGGCATTGCCAGCAGATGGAGGGACGTGATCGTTCCCCTCTATTCGACATTGGTGAGGCCTCATCTGGAGTACTGTGTCCAGTTTTGGGCCCCACACTACAAGAAGGATGTGGAAAAATTGGAAAGAGTCCAGCGGTGGTCAACAAAAATGATTACGGGACTGGAACACATGACTTATGAGGAGAGGCTGAGGGAACTGGGGATGTTTAGTCTGCAGAAGAGAAGAATGAGGGGGGATTTGATAGCTGCATTCAACTACCTGAAAGGGGGTTCCAAAGAGGATGGATCTAGACTGGTCTCAGTGGTAGCAGATGACAGAACAAGGAGTAATGGTCTCAAGTTGCAGTGGGGGAGATTTAGGTTGGATATTAGGAAAAACTTTTTCACTAGGAGGGTGGTGAAACACTGGAATGCGTTACCTAGGGAGGTGGTGGAATCTCCTTCCTTAGAAGTTTTTAAGGTCAGGCTTGACAAAGCCCTGGCTGGGATGATTCAGTCGGGGATCGGTCCTGCTTTGAGCAGGGGGTTGGACTAGATGACCTCCTGAGGTCCCTTCCAACCCTGATATTCTGTGATTCTATGATACCCTCAGACCAATTTATACTCCTGGGTTGAAGTTCAGAGACTCAACCTGGAATGGGGTGAATCAGCAAAACTAAGGGCTGGCCTATGTGGAGAATTATTCCAGAATCATTTAACCCTCTAGATAGCACTCTATTCAAGAATAAGAGCATTCCCAGGTGGAGTTAATTAGGAATAGTTAATCATCTTTAACTTATGTCTAACTTAAACTCATCTACCTTATTCTGGATTAACTTTCATGTGTAGACAAATGACATCTGCATTCTCAGTCAGGCTGGTAGAAGCTAACACTCTGTGATAAATATTATCCTCATTTTACAGGTGGGGAAACTGAGGCACAGAAGTTGTGACTCTAGCTGGCTGGAAAATGGTGACTTCTTTCAAAAAATGTATTACATTTTTGGTAGGGGGGGAGGGGAGTTATTTTGAATTCTTTGTAACGTGGACCTGCTCTAGTTGTTGCTTACCCAAAGTCACACGGTGAGTGAGTAACAGAGCCAGGAAGAGCATCCAGATCTCTTGACTCTTGGGCTGCTGCATGGGCCACCAGGCCAGTCTTCCCTTCTTCTTAATCAGTAACTCACAAAGAGCAATAATGCCTGGCATTAGGCATAGATAAACGTCACTTGCTATTAACACCATATCACAAGAGCAGCTCCTTTGCTTACCCTTCCCGGTATTCACACCCCTTTCACTATGAGGATTCATGTGTCAGTCAAGACCTGTTGCTGTCTTTTTTTGGCTACATGTTCTTTCTTTTTACACCATCCTCTGTTGCTTGCTTTGACATGCACTGACAAGTGTTTGACTGGGGGATTCCTACATGAGAATCCCTGTGGCTGATGACTGTTGCCTCTTCACTGAACAGTTGGTTGACTCTGTCAGCAGTCATGCAGAGGGAGAACGCCCTTGGATTTTCCCTTTCACCTGGCACATTAAGATGAGGAAATTTTACTGCTGGTGATGACAGCACCTTGCGTGTGTGTCCTGGCAGCATGACAAGCAAGTGATGGAAGAAATAAAACTCCAGCACAGTACAGCACCACCCTTTTGCTGCTTTACTCAATATATTTTTAAATCCATGCTTTAACTTGATGTCCTAAGCCACTGCCCAGAAATGTCAGGCATTTAATATCCAGGCTCCTCTAAGGATCATCAAGCTTAGTACATGTAAATATTAGTGTATGCATAAGGGGGTCATTGATGATATAGCCTGGACCTAAATCCTCCTCATACAGGAGAACACATTCTGGTTATAATAAACGGGGATGCAGTGAAACTCTGCACCAAATTCTCCACTGCTGACACAGGGAGGTTCAGTTGTTACTTGTATTCCCCTAGCACCTACAGTGTGCAAGGCACTGTCCACACCCACTTGAGGACACAGGCCGTGCCCTAGAGAGCTCACTATCTAAGGCAAGCAATACACCAATGGCTCACGAGAGAGTTAAAACATAACAATCAAAATGTATACATCTTTGTAAATAGACATCCACACTTCCCAGGTGCCCCTCATCCTGCTAAATATGAGCTGACTCACTTCTTGTCATCATCACAGCAGAAGAGGGTCTTGAGAGCAGTTTGAAATCAAAGGTATGTCTATACTGAAGTCGGAGGGGCGATGTGGGCTGGACAAGGCCACCTGCGGCCCTGGATAATTACTTGAGTGGCTAGACTGCGCTGAGGTCCATGATGTAGCTTCACTGCTATTGATACCCGAACTAGCTAGCTTAAAGCTAGCCCAGGTATGTCTGCAATTACCCCACCAACTGTGGCAGAGGCATACCCTAGGTTCATGGTCTCCTCAGTCATGTCAAGGAAGGTGGCGTGTGTGTAAAGGACAGCAAGGAAGAAGACGTGAAGACAATTATAAGGAAGCAGAAAAATGAGGATTGAGGCTAGTATTCAAATTTCACCTCCCAGCATGAGCAAGTCTCACTGCACCTCAGCAAAATTCACCCCCAGGAGAAGGCAGGCACTGTTTCCTGCATTGCCTTCCTTCAGGGCTCCCAGTCCAGGGTCCGTAGAGTCATACATTTTAAAGCCAGAAGGGGGCATTATGACCATCTAGACTGATCTCCTGCATAACACAGGCCATAGAAGTTCACCAAGTGACTCCTGCATCAAGTCCATAACATCTGTTTGAGCTAAAGAATCTCTTTTAGAAAAACAACCAATTGTAATGTGAATACTTGTCATTGAAAGAGAATCCACCCCATTCCTAGATAAATTGTTCCAATGGTTAATTACCCTTGCTGTTAAAATTTTACATTTTTATCTCTAGTCTGAATTTGTATAATTTCAACTTCCAGCCACTGGATTTTATTATGTCCTTGCTAATTTAATGCTGTTAGAAATCGTCTCCCGCATAGGTATTTACAAACAGTGATAAAGTCACCTCTGAAATGTCCTGCAAATTATGGCTGCTGTGGGCAGGGATGCACTCATTCAGTGCACTCCCCCTCTCCCCCCACAGCCAGCGTTGCCCCACATCACTTTCCTGTCCAGTCCTGTCACAGCACCCTGATTTACACCAGCAGAATCTGACACAAACCATTGATTGTGTAGTGGTAGTACATAATAATTATGTTACTATAGCCCTGGTCAGGGCCAGGGCTCACACTTTGCTAGGTGTTATCCAAATACATTCAAAAGACACAATCTCTACTGAAATAGTATACAACCTCAGAATGCCATTCTGAAAATGTTGCAATAGACTGCACTATGAAGAATGCCATCAATTATAGGGAAGCCTGCTTATTATTTCTCTTTTGAATTACCATAGCTCCTAGGAGCCCTAGTCAGGGATCAGAATCCCATCGTGCTAGGGACTGTACAAACACAGAACAAAAAGATGGTCCCTGCCCCACAGAGTTTGTAGTCTAAGTAATCTTTTGGTGTTCCTAGATAACCTATTATCCTCATGTCAAGTGGAGATGTGCAGTGGGGGGAAAAAAGACTTCAAGAGGGCTATGATAAAAAAAAAAATCCACTCTAGCCCCCATCTTCCACTCCAGTATAACCCCATACCTCTTAATTTAATCTTAAACATGAGCCTCCTCTGGGTTCAGAAGTGAGTTTCTCTCTTTGGGGATTTGAACAGCAGTTAACTGACAAAATTCTCCTTAAACACTAATACGACCACTTTCAAATTGGAAGGCAGTCAAAGGGCAGTGGTGATTTTAAAAAACAAAACCCCTACAAACCCAGTGACCCAGTATTTCAGAATCATCACAGGCCTTGAGTGACTCAGAAGGGTTTAAAGGTTACGTGTCTAATAAACAATGCTGAGATTTGACAAGAAATTTCCAGACCAGACCAGTGGTCCATCCTAGTCCAGTATTCTGTCTCCAGCCAAGGCCAGCACCAGAGGCTTCTGAGGAAAGTGCCTGAACCCCACAGAAGGCAGATATGGGATAATCTGCTCACTATGTTAGTTCTCCTCTTGGTATAAAATAGTTAAAGATTGTTTTAAGCCCTGAATCATGATGTTTCGTATGAATTGTAACCACTCTGGACATTGCTGATATCCTCCGGCAGTGAGTTCCATAGCCTATGCAATTCCGTGCAAAAGTATTTTCGTATCAGTTTTGAATTTGCCACTTCTTAATTTCATTGAATGTCCCCTTGTTCTTATACTATGGGACAGGGAGAACAGAAATTCCTGGTCTACTTTCTTTAGACCATACTTTGTTTTATATACTGTTATCATGTCTCCTTTCATAGGTCCACAGTCCCAATCTTTAAAATCTCTCTTCCTATGAGAGTTTTTCCAGACCCTTGATCATTCTCATTGTACTTCTCTGAACATCCTCAAAATCTTCAAAATCCTTGTGAGATATGGTGACCAGTACAGTACGCAGTATCCAGATGACACTACACCATTGATCTATGGCATTGAGATATTCTTTGTTGTTCTCCACCCCATTCATCGTAACATCTTGTTTTCGTTTTTGACTGCAGCTGCCCATTGGGCAGAGGTCTTCATTGAGCTGTCTACAGCGACACCCGGGTCCCTTTTCTGAGTTAGTATGGTTCATTTAGAACCCTGTACAGCAGTGGTTCTCAAACTTTTGTACTGGTGACCCCTTTCACATAGCAAGCCTCTGAGTGTGACACCCCCCCTTATAAATTTAAAACACTTTTTAATATATTTAATTCTATTATAAATGCTGGAGGCAAAGGCGGGTTTGGGGTGGAGGCTGACAGCTCGCGACCCCCCATGTAATAACCTCGCGACCCCCAGTTTGAGAACCCCTGCTGTACAGTGTATGAGTAGTTGAAGTTCTGCCCCTTCTCTCTTCTCTTCTCCCTGTCCTCCACCCCCAGTGCATTGATTTTGCAATTATCAACATTGAACTTCATTTGCCATGGTGTTGCCCCACCTAGCTTGTTTAGGTCTCTCTGAAGTTTCTTTGTGTCATCTGCAAATCTTTCCATCTGACTGCTCAGCTCCCTCAATAGACCATTAATAAATCTAAGGTACTTGCGGATAAGGAGGACATTAATAAACATTAAGGAGCTGTGTCCCTATCTCTCTGAAGGGAGAGATTGCACAAGTAGCTCCTTCATGTTTAAGGCCCCAGTTCCGCAAAGGACTTAAGCACAGGCTTAACTTTAAGCACATCAGTGATCCCATTTCTGTGCTTAAAATAACACACGTCTTTAGGCCCTTATTCAGCATGATATTTAACTTCTCTTGTAACCTGTGTATTGCTAAAGTTTTGTGTCATATTGACTTTAGGCTATGTCTACACTACATACCTATTAGCGACACAGCTGTGCCATACAGCCGTGCTGCTAAAAGGCATGCAGGGTAGCTTCTGTTTGTTGGCAGGTGTTGAAAGGAGGCACCTGAGAGAGTTCTCCCGCCAACAAAATACTTCCACCTCCAACGAGCAGTAGGTTCACACCACTAACTCTCCCTTATAATGCACTGTGGCGCAGGAGACTTCAGTCAAGTGAACCTAGTGAGGCACACAGCATCTGTTCTTTTTAGGGTCCCAAATCACTTCTTTGTCAGTAGTAGCATCCCAGTTTTACAGATGAGGAAATTATCACAGAAAGGTCACTTGTTGAAGGTCACTCAGCAAATCAGCTGCAGAGTAGGAGGTAGAACCCAGGAGTTCTGCCTCTCACTTTCCTTCTCTAACCACTAGATCACATTTTTAACCCTTGCGAATACAGTGTCTCTCGTTGTCCCTCACTTGTGGCTGGACCACAGAGAGGTTCATGAGTCTCTTACAGCTTTTGAGCTAACAGACCTGAGTCTTTTAGCTCAGAAATAGAGATCTCGAGGTCCCAGGTTTGATCCTGGCTGCCAGCAACCCACCGAGGGATGCTGCGGTACACTTAATGTTTAAAAAATATAACTAAAGGAAATAAGCATCAGATTAGTTACATAGGGAGAAATGAGAATGAAATCAAACTGGACCCCAAGGCAAGGCTAGTTAGAGAACAATAGATGTAATTCTTCTTAATCAACAAAAACTAACAGCACAAGAAAGAGGAAGTTACCCCACAAGGCAGCAGATACTTTAACTCTGGGTGTATGTTAAGAAATAAGAAGGTATTTTAGGCACTTGAACTTGTACAAAGATTCCAGACCTATCGATTTCACTGCCCAGATGCTATCCTGTTTAACTGCGAAATGACCTTTGCTGAATGACTCCTTTGGTAGAATCCATGCTAGGCTTGTGGTGTTTTGCTATCTTTTAGTTGTGTGTCAGTCCTAAGAATAAAAGGAAGCTGCCTCTCTCTCTGCCTCTCCCTCTCTCTCCTCCCCCCCCCATCCTAATATAGATCTAAAAACTGGTGTACAGTGAAGCATTGTACATAGAAGGCCATCCAGAGTTTAGCTGGACATGGTATGAAAAGGACTTCCTTCTGGGTTATCAATTATCATGCACATCCTTTCACAGTATTTTCCTGGCTACAATACCAATTGCCATAGCTATTGCAAAGCCTGGCTTTTTTCTGTGGCATTGTTTCTGTCTCTCCTCCCCAGTCTTTACAGTGTAAAACCACGTAAATCCTCCTTGTGTTGGCTTTTGTACATTTCATTATTCATCTGTTTGTCAAAGTAATCTCTTTGGACAAAAGATATTTCTGTTCCTTTCACTGCAATTTTATTTCCAGACAGGACTTGCTTTAATCGGCAACCCTCTTGTCCACACAGGCCTCCTGTTCAGATTCAGTCGTTTTATCGGGGTGATCAGAGCTTAGGTAAGGAATGCAGCGAAAGCCCAAGGCTGGGCTAGGTGCGTATGTGAGTGAGGACAAGCTAAACACTAGCTCGGGAGTAGAAATGTTGTGTCATGTATTTCTCAATGGTCATAGCTGCTTTTATAATGTAATTGTTTCATTTTTCTTTGCCATCAGTTGTGTGGTTGGCACCAGTTGGCTGTTTTTCCCTAAGCCACCTCGCCTGATATTTGTTAAAATACACAAGGTGCCACAAGTACTCCTTTTCTTTTTGTTAAAATGCAGTGCTCCGATCAAAATGTTTCCATAGCTTCATTGGGGGCTGTTGGGTGATTCTACTTGGCATGGTTAGCTTAGAACGTCTCTCCTACTCACATAGGATATGATCTTCCTGTGAGTTTAGTGGTGACGAAATGGGCGGGCGTGATGGCCCTTGAGGGCAAAGTCCTCTGTTTATCCGCAGAAGAGGTGGCAGCCCTTCAGCCCATGACACACTCCCTGCTGGGGTGGAGGCGGCCCAGCACCTGGCCCTGCACCTTATTTTCTCTGAAATCTTTGGTTTCACCTCAGTCTGTTTGCTTTGCTTTGTCATGTGCTGTGCCTTTTCTTTTTACCTGTACTGGTTTATTCTACAGCATATGACCACGAAAGGAGGGATTCCACAAATTTCCCGTTTGTGAAACCACTTCATGTTGGTCGGTTTCTCTCTCTCCAAGAATGAAACAGAAATGCACCGATAAATGCTCGTTAAATTTATAGCCCCGTTGCACTGTAATGTTTAATCAGTGCTACGTGACTGTGTGCTTCAAAGCAGTGTACAAGTTCAATGCAAGGTGAATCTTGTCTAAAATAATCTGGAAGTTCATTCAGAGGTGAAGGCAGCAGCAGCTTCTCACAGACGGGCTGGGGTTAGCGGGAGGTTACCTATTTCTTCCCTTTAATATGTAAACAAAAGAAAAATGCTACTTGCAGTGAACTTGGCATAGTTCTAACAACAAGAAAAATAATTGTTGCATGATTAACTGAAAGCAGAATCTGGTATCCTGCAGTTGCTGTCACCCACCAGTTAGAGTGCTCCTGGATAGAAAATTGATAAGCAGCATCTTTGGGGTTTTATTCGAGTATGTGCATCAAGTCATGAGTTTCCCATGCATGAGAAAGGAGGATCATATCTCCTGGATGGTCCAGATTACCTCACCCTTACATTGAGTAGTACCTTCCTCATTGAATAATCCCCTTGAAACCAATGGGACCATTCACCAGAGTACAATATTATGCCATGTGAATAAGGGTGTTGGGATTTGTCCCTTAGGCATTCCAGAGCCCCGTTTGCCCAAGTATCTAGGCACTTCATCATGGCTGCACTTGTCCAGTAGATGCTGAAATTTTGATGGGGGACATTAAAGTCTTCCAAGAAGCTCAGCCCATCTCCAAAAATGTGTATACAAAACTTAACTGCTATATAGTCCCATATCTTAGATTTACTGCAGAAATGTCACAACATGGTAAAATCGTTTTTATCAGCCTCTAAATCAAAAACATCCTTGCTACGAGTATCCAGGCACTGTGGGTTCATCCAGCATATCCTCCACTAGAAACTGGATACTTAAAGCTATTTTTCCCTTTCTGTTATTTTAGGGTTACCTGTGAAGGCTGGGTGACACACATTAGCTTGTTGTTGGATTGCTGCTTTGTGAGCAACATAACTTGACTAGTAGAATGAAGGAGAGAGAGTTTCTGCATTTCGAGTCATCTGAAATGTTGTTAGTAAATAAGTTTGTGTGAATGTGTAGATAAATGTACATGTAAGTCATTGTGCAGTAAGTGGTTTCTAGTTATCAGGAGCCTATTTTTGCTCAGAAAAGTTGTCTATATCGCGGCAACGTGTGGGAGGGGGCATGCAGGGGGGTTATAGTGGACGAGAAGCTGGATATGAGTCAGCAGCATGCCCTTGTTGCCAAGAAGGCCAACGGCATATCGGGCTGCGCTAGTAGGAGCATGGCCAGCAGATGGAGGGAAGTGATTAGTCCCCTCTATTCAGCACTGGTGAGGCCACACCTGCAGTATTGTGTCCAGTTTGGTCCCCCCACTACAGAAGGGATGTGGACAAATTGGAGAGAGTCCAGCGAAGGGCAACAAAAATGATTAGGGGGCTGGGATGCCTGACTTACGAGGAGAGGCTGAGGGAACTGGGGTTATTTAGTCTGCAGAAGAGAAGAGTGAGGGGGGATTTGATAGCAGCCTTCAACTACCTGAAGACAAAGGGGTCCCAAAGAGGTTGGAGCTCGGCTGTTCTCAGTGGTGGCAGATGACAGAACAAGGAGCAATGGTCTCAAGTTGCAGTGGGGGAGGTTTAGGTTGGATATTAGGAAACACTATTTCACTAGGAGGGTGGTGAAGCACTGCAATGGGTTACCTAGGGAGGTGGTGGAATCTCCATCCTTAGAGGTTTTTAAGGTCCGGCTTGACAAAGCCCTGGCTGGGATGATTTAGTTGGGGTTGGTCCTGCTTTGAGCCGGGGTCATATCCTATGGGACTAGATGACCTCCTGATGTCCCTTCCAACCCTATGAGTCTATGCAGGGTTACGTGCCACCCAGATTTGCTGCTTGGTTTGTACTGAGCATGTTCACACTGACTGCACATGTTCAGTAACATCTGTTGAAGCTGCTGCCCTCACTCTGCTCCCCCACTTCCCATCAGCAGGTACAGGTCATCTCTGCCTGTATTTGTAAAAGGTTATTTTGGGGTTTTTTTTACAAAAAAGGACGATTTTCAAGTTTCTAATAGTACAAATAAAGAAACAAGACTAGAGAGTCGGTTTGTATGGATATAGAGGGAGCATGGGAACTGGAGTCAGTTCTTCGGTTTTGAGCTCTGCCAATGACTTGATGTGTGGCTATGGGCAAGTCATGTATCCTCTGTGTTTTCCCCATCTGTACTGCGGGAATAGTAAAACCTACCTCAGAGGATTTGATGTGGGGCTTTCGTTGCTTGTAAACCACCTGGGGGATGCTTAGATGGAGACACTATGTATAAGTGCTAAATAGTAGTACCTGTTTTGTTAAATTTTGGTCACTACTGACCTGCACCAGAGGTCCAAGACGGCAGATCCCATTTCCTGTCCTCTGACCATTATACTTCCCTTCTGAAAATCTTTTCAGTGTATAAGGGCATATTTTTTGTAATTACTTTAAAAAATGAATTTTAAACTTTTGTCTTCTTCTTCCAAATTTAAAGGGCTCTAGTTAACAGCTGAAACATTCAAGGGTGAGCACTCTTCTTGCCAGCTGCTGGTGCCCTTCTTAGGTCTGTTGTTGTAAAAATGGGGATCGGGTGATGCAAATAAGGTACAGGAGAGTTTTAAGAGCTGTCAGTATTTCCAGTCCTTACCTTTTTTTTTTTTCCTGATGTGAACTCTGTTTCCATAGAAATTGGTCTGGAAAGGCAGCCAGCAGCTGAGATGGAGAACTCTCTTGCAGAGTTCAGGGCTGGCTGACAACTGCAGGTGCCAGTCTGCAGAAGCCAGTGACAGACTTTAAGAACTCCTTGGCTCCTAAAGTCTGAAGAAAAAAATTTAAAGAATGAGAAGGAAAAATAACTCCTAAAGATGTTTTCCTTGGTGTGTCTCTCCTCCCCCCACCCCCGCCCTTCCACTTTCCTGGCAAATCCTGCCTTAAAACTCCTTTCTTTGAGCACTTTCACTGCTAATCTGCACTGTGGCACAGCACACTTCCTCTCTCACCGTAATTGTATTGGGAGAGAAAAGCAAGCGGAATTTGAAGCGCAGTACAACATCTGAACAGGGGTAGTGGGGGAGGTTGTTGGAATTACAGTAGCACTGGGAGTCAGAGCACTGGATTCTCTTCCCAGTTCTGCCACTAAACTCTAGTATGACTCAATTCTCTCATGTGTAAAATGGAGATGATAATATTTATCTACTCTGCAGGGGTGTTTGGAAACTAAATTTAACATTTACCAAGCACAGAGTGTCTCTTGGATAGAAGGTGCTGTAGAAGTGCATCATATTATTAAATAGCATTCCCCAAAGGGCAGTCTTTCCTATCTCCTTTTCTGTTGTCCACTCCCGTATTGTCTATTTGTTTTATTTCGATTGTAGAATCCTAAGGGCAGGAACTTTGCCATCTTCTTTACCTGGAAAGACGGTGCCGCATAAATAATTTGATGGGCGTGACCATTTCTCAGAGTGCAAATTGGCTAATAAATCCAGCGCTGTGAACTCTTGTTAATTGCCCTTTCAGAATATTCCCTAGCCAATCAGTTGTCACTAGAGCTAACTCGGATTTTTTTAACTTTGAAATTCCAATTTTCATTAAGTTTCTCATGAAAAATGTTCACCCCTTTTCAACCAGCTCTAGATGTCACTTTATAATGGCTCTGGAACCTTGAGATTTCCCTCGAATTTGCTTTAGCGTTCCATGCAGGCACCAGTCCAGTTACTTAGTGACTGAGGCCTTGATCCTGCACCATTAAAGTCACTGAGAGCTTTGCTATGGACTTCAAGGGGCATAGGATCCATCCCTAAGAGAATTTCCAAAAATCTTCCAGATTATCACCAGAATCTGACAAATTAATTCCTGCCCATGATCTCATATTGATCTGCCATCAGACTTTTTGAATTCTGACCAGAGTTATAGCTCACCTCCAGTTCTTCAGTTTAGTCACACAGGCTACTGGAACGTCATTTCTTTTTTGCAAACATGCTTTAAAGACTCCATAAATCAATACTTATTAACCAAAAGAAAATGCTATTTTTTCAAAAAAACAGAGATCATTTACAACCAAAAGCACACAATAAACCATATAAATAGCAGCATGTCTAAGATTTTAACAGGAATCTTGTAATAAACCTCTGAAGAAAACAGAAGATCTCACACTGTAATTTCACTATAGCTTCAAAGTAAATGGAAATCCAGGGATATTCATCCCAATAAGTTATGAACATTTACAGATGGAAAAACAAAAAACCTTTATATACAATGTGCAGACGAAAATGTTTCTGGAGTGCTTCCACTGGAAACCCAATTTAAGAAATACAGAATCTTATAAACAGGCAATAATGGGTCCAAAAATAATCCAGACTGGACAGAATAGGGTGTGGTCAGTCTCAAATTTTGCTCCATTAAATTCTGGCCCTTCCGCATAACCCTTCCAGATTTTTCTCTTGTTGCTTCCAAGAATTGTTTCATTTAAAGAACTTAAAAGAAGACAGAAAAATTCAGAGTATTAAATTAGCATCCTGACTTTCTAGCATACGTACAATTTACTTTCTCTCTGTGCCTGGATTTTCCATTTGTAAAATGGGGATAATAGGACTTCCTTACCTCGCAGAGGGTTGTGAAGTTAAATGCACTGAAGATTTTGAGACACTCAGATATTGTGGCAATAGGGTTCATAAAAGAGTTTGGTTGGAATCCTGGCCGGACTGAAGTCAATGATAAAACTCTCTATGCCTTCAGTGAAACCAGACTTACACTCTTTTCTTTTTCACAAGGAAATGAACACACACCAAATTCCTGGTGCCTTTTCTTCTTAGTGCTAACTTCGTCCAGACTCTCAGTTACTTCTGCAATCAAGGAGTTTTTCTTTATCTCTAAATATTATTTTCCCCGTAGGAATAATTGAAATGTCACCAAAATCAATTATTTGAATTTGCTTCTCTGTGCCTGCTGATCTTGGACTCTCTTAGGGCTTTTCAACGTTACAGAATTCTATATTGCTGACAACGGGGGGAGCTGGAACCAATGCGGAGCGTAGTTTAGCTGCAAGCGTAGACAAGGACAAAAACCATCGTCAGCACTGATTCAGCTGTATTTGTTGCAATCATCTATTGCCAAGCAGGGATGATTCTTGTTAGTGTAGACAAGACCTTATGCGGTGGTTCCTAAGGGTTCGTTTGAAAAAGTCCGACCTTGCTTTGGGCGGGTTCAATGACAGGGTGGTAAGAAGGCAAGTTCTTTCTTTATACTAGAACCCGCACTGTTGCTATCCGTTGCGCAGCTCCATTGGTGACAGCAAGGGTGGGAATTTTTAAGGAAAGCTTAGTGTTAAGTAGCTTAACTTAAGAAGGTCTTTGGGCAGCATGAAGACTAAAAAACTACTGGGTACGTAGAAGGCAGCAAGCAAAAGACTGCTCATCCTCCTTGATGGGAGCAGACAGAATAAAGTGGAGACACCTGCCAGTCCATGCTGGCCAAAGGCACGTGTGACTGGTGAGTTAGCTGAATGGAGAGGGTTGGGGAAGAAGAGACGCTGCAGCTTTTTACAGCTGGGTCCAATGTCAAACTGCAGATGTAGATCCCTAGTGTATAGAGACGACTTCTGTTGTCTACTAGCCTCTATCTTGAAGACCAAGAGCAGGGCTGGGAAAATGACCCTATTTTAGGTTTAAGAGCCAAAGCATTAGTGTTAGACTTGTGTACCAGATGATAGTGGGAGGGTGTTAGGCTGATCTGAGCCCTGGCATGTCAGGTAAGTAGAAGACCTTGATACTATTCAGAAAAGCCTTGGCTAATATACCCTTCTAGCACAGCTGTTCCTTTTTGCTTATCCATTCGCACATTGAATCTACTCCCTACCCCCTCCACCCCCAAAAAACCCCCACTTATTCTGAGGCAAGATTGCAGGGACCTGTTATTGGCACCGCCTAGATCCAGGTCTGACTCTTCCAGGCACCTGACTGTCTCTTGCTTGAAGATGAATCGAGTTCAACTTGATGAAAGAAATCCAGGATAACTGTGTTCAAATTTGTTTAAACGGGTTAAAGGATTTGCCAGTTAACAGACTTTAGTCATCTTTACCTTTTCAGCGTATTTTTTGCTAATGGTGTGTGTGTTTGTTTGAATAGTGGTTAGTGCGCCTCTGAGAGAGGCTTGTCAGGGAATAATGTTTCTGGGGACGCCTCGCAGACTGGCTTCACTATGATACACGATTCCCGAGCACCATGGAAAATCAACAAACTCCTAATAGAGATTAAGCCTGTATCTCCTGCTGTACAATGACTGGAAGGGCAGTAGGAGTGTGGAAACTAGAATTTTCCCTAATTTGGACTTTATTGAAGGGGAAGTTTATTTCCTGCTTTATTATCCATTTCCTCTCCCCATGAGTAGTTGACACATTTAAACTTTGCATCTGTGTTGGCAAAGGAGCTTCTTTTCCAGTCCTCTCACTGGTCTTGCTGCTTAGTCCGAAAAGAAATAATCTCCGCACAGTGGGGCTGTGAGTGGTTTCTAGTATTAGTTTATCTGTAGTTTTATACGTTTGTTTTTAATCTTTTAAGAGGCTCAGGATGACTCTTGTGGAGCTGAAAGAAAGTGAGATGTCATCTTCAGGGGTATTTTTTCTACCATTCTGTAATTGAAAATCCATGAGGCGGCCACCAGGTTTTGGCACCACTGTGCTATGGCGACGGGCAAGTACTGAGATAATTACATGTAGTCTTGTTTTACAGAACCCAGATGCACAGTCCTGCTACATAACTGTCTCCTCAGAAGGGGAATGGTGGTCAGGAGTCAAGAAATCTGTCCCTGACACAGATTTCCTGTGTGACCGTACGCATCTCACTTAGAGCCTGCTCCTACTCAGGTTAAAATCAATGGAGATTTGCCTGCTAGTCAATGGGAGCAGGACTTTCACTTGTGTCCCCCTTTGTTTCCCCATCTGTAAAATGGGAATAAGAGCACGTCCCTACTCTCCCAGGGTGGGCTTGTGTGTGAGTTTGCTCATGTTCACAGAGCACTATAAGATTCATAGGCAGAAGGCTATGGAAAGTCAAAAGCCTTCTTGTGAATTCGAGGTAGCATTGTCTTTGGGTGCTGTTTGTCAAAACGGTGCCAGTTCAGACAAGAAATATATTTCCAAAAAGTCCCAGGGAGACCAGAATCTGAGAGTGGAGTCTGAGTGTGATTTGGGTGGCTGAAATTCACTGGCTGATTTCTATTTATTTATGTATATTTCATTGCCCATTCTGCCATGCAGCAAACCCAGAGGTGAGGTATATCTCACACCTTCAGCTTCATCGGGTGGGGGAAGGGCCTTCGTGGTTCAGGGATCCCATCTCTGGAACTCCCTCCCTGGGCACATCCCATAGAGGCTCTCTGTAGATGGTGCAGGGCCTTCCTGTGCAGATCAGTTTTCACCTTAGACCTCATGGTTTTCCACCACATCTCAAATTCCCAGCCCCTTTTGTCCATTTTTCGTTTTTCTTTCCAAAGTGGCTACTTCTGTCTGGGCTATCAGAACCAGTTTCATCCTCTTGCCTGTGATTGTAGCGGTTAGACAGTGCCCCGAGGCTGGTATGAGTTGGGTAGAATCCATGCAGGTCAGAGTCACTAGCGAGACAGAATGAGCAAGTTCCCGCTGCAGCTGTGCTGTCTGTGGGTTTAAAAAGAACCTGATCCTTTTTCAGGCCCTAACTTTCAAGAAGGATTGAAATTGCTCTCCCCTTCCAACTATAGCAACTCTGCAGAGAGAGAGCGAGAGCGCGAGCGTGTGTGTACTTCTTTACCTCCATGGTGCACTAGTGCTGATGTGCCTCAGGTGAGCAGTCACTGATCATCTGCACGTAGCCAGGGAGACGTACGCTCTGCTCTGACTGCAGTTAGCGCAGTTTGGTAGCATAATAGGAAATACTCCCCTTTCTTCCCCCCCCCCCCCCTTTTTTTTTTTCCAGTGTGTGTGCGCTGTCGAGTTTGATTTATGGACTTGAAAAGTAGACTCTTTGGTTTAAAGAATTAATGGTATTTGCATATTTTATTTTGGAATTTCCCCCAGAAGGCACATACTGAACTCTGCGAGCAGTGGGGCTGCATGAATGTCTGTGCACAAACCTTTCTTCCCCGCCCCTTTAACTTTCAGATTTAGCTGCAGAGGTGAAAAGTTTAAACAGTAAAACCAATAAAACTACATTTATGTGGCAGATAAATTGTCTCAAGACAGCTCGCCCATAGCAGTAAGACTTCCTACTTCAGGGCCTCCCTCCCTCATCGTCTAAGGAATACAAAACACTCCACTTTACAGCAAAGCTGTTCCATTGTACAGACACTGCAGATGCCTTCAAACTGGGCCATATAAAGAAGCCAGAGTCCAGAGGTGTAAGTCTGTCCAGCCCATGTACCCACAGGCCTGCCGATCTCACAAGATGGATGTGCTGTAAAATACACAGACTATCCATCACTGTTGCATTTTGGCTCCTGTCAGCCTCGATCACTGAGGGAAGGCCCAGACCTAGCAATGGCATTTGCATACATATAGGATGTTTTTTTATTTTATTTTATTTTTTTAAAATCCGCTGGTCATAGTCCCTAAGCGATGCAGGGATAGCTCAGTGATTTGAGCATTGGCCTGCTAAACCCAGGGTTGTGAGTTCAATCCTTGAGGGGGCCATTTAGGGATCTGGGGCAAAAAATTGGGGATTGGTCCTGCTTTGAGCAGGGGGTTGGACTAGATGACCTTCTGAGGTCCCTTCCAACCCTGATATTCTATTCTATGATAACATGGAACTGGAGATATCTAAATTACACACCAGATTGGACTAAAAAAAACCAAACAGCTCTCCCTTCTATATCATCCAGACTCACTCTGCTAAAACTTCCAGCAAAAGCCATAAGCAGATTGGCCTTGCAAAGTGTCTGGAAGGTCAACAAATTCAAACCCTCTCACCCCAGTGGGAGGAAGGTACCTTCCCTTGAAAATGCTCACTGTTCGAATCTGGCAGCTGTTAGCATGAGTGGCTGGGATGATCTCAACATGGGGAGAGTGGCAGGCGGTGTAAAGTATCCAGGACTGAAATGGGAGGATCTAATCCACACCAGCACCTTGAATTACATTCTGAGTTGAAGTAGTGGCTGGTGTAAACTACCCGCCATGTCATACACGCCCTGCAAGACATGCCACTAAGTAAGCAGCTAGCAACTGAAGATGAGAACAGTCTTTGCTTTTGCGGCCCCATGCAGAGAGCACTGCAGAAGTGCCCACAGATGAGGCAAGGTCCAGCCCCCGAAAAGGAAACTCTTCACCAAGCTTAGGTGAAAATAGCACTCTTGGCTTGTTCACTGTCACCCAGTGGCTGGCCCTTTAAGAGGAGATGGTCTGAGCCCCACTTGTGACATGGTTAGCCTGCCTCCCGCTCTGGGACCCAGTAAGGCCTCTCGGGTAAATAAGGAAGAGGCCTGGGTTACTGGGGAGAAAAGGAAAGATGCCAGAGAAGGAAGCAAGCCCTGAGCATTGCTGCTCACTGGAGAGCAGGGAGTAGTGCCGGGGAGCCCAGGGAGTAGAGACTGAACAGAGCCTGGGAAGGGCTGAAAGCTGCCAGGCCCCAGGAAGGAGCTGTGTGGCAGGGAGTGGGATTTTGCTTGGATTACCATACAAACCCCCCAAGAAGGAGGGCTGCTGGCCTCCTGAACCAGTGGGGCAAAGGGCTGGAACTATGGGGCCAACGGGTCTGTAGTCAGTAACAGACTGAATGAATAAGATCCCAAAAGGCGAAATCTTATGAGAAGGATTCCGGTCTTAGAGTCAGTTATTGCAAAGAACGCAAGGGGGAACTGAGGAAGTACCTGCAGGGCCATCCCAGGCCACCAGGGGGCACTCTGAGATGGCACCCATCCACACACACCTTAATAAAAAGCAAGGGGCAGGTATCACTCCTGTCTCCTCAGGATGTTTCCTCTAGCTAGCCATCATCACCTCTGTCTTGCCAGGGTTGGGTCTTTGCCAACCAGCCCTCATCCAGGTCCCAGGCACGGGAAGACACTGGGAAAGCAGATACTGCACTTCATCTTGGAAAAAGATGAAGACTAACTACGTGTTCCAGACATGTTCCTTTGCAGACTAAATATGTGTTCCCTTCAGGAGGCTCCAGCTTCAACCAGCCACAACTTGGAAGCCCAACTCTGCCTTTTCAACTTCTGTTCAACTCCTTGCCCCCTCCTTGCTTCCCCTACATTTAAAAATGAGTCTCCAAACCAATGTGCTGTTTAAAAGAACACACTGTGCTGATGAAACTCCCTTTTCTGAGCATCTAGCCAAGCGCAAGCTCTCCCAAGTCCAGTGTGTGCGGAATACTACTGCTGCTCACACTCGTATCATCTCCACCCTCAGACAGTTCCACTGTCTGCCCAGCTTTACAGTGTCCAGAAGAAAAATATCCTCCTTGATTTTGACACCTATCCATGCGCTTGCTGTAGCGTACCATACGCACCTTGGGCCAGGTACTGTTCTGTTCTGGTGTCTTCAGCAGAGTTACTTTCAATTTACATCAGTGTCACCAAGGTCAGGATCTGTGTGTCGGTCTCTTTCCATTCACACCCTCTTGCCTGAGCGCTGTCACACTGCAGAACTTGTCATTTGGAAGAGCTCCCTGTATCCTTCCGCCTCATCGCTCTCCAGCTTTCTTCAAATCTCCTTTGAAAGCCTCGTCTGTGCCTCTGTTTTTCTCTCCCTCCGCTTTGGGATTTTATTTCAACTCCATGCATGTCACTGCCTGGCTGGGTGGAGGGTCTGGAGACACCAATTTGTATGGAAGCAAAGCTGTGCTGTTTTGTGTCTGTGTGCGTCCTGGCAATCTAGTGCGCTCCTATGTCGCTGAGTCCTGAGCTGTCAGTAGATATTATGGTCCAGTATATATATGATTTCCTGGCAGACTCAACGAATCTGAAGAGAAGGTTCTGACCCCATTATTCTGCAAGTGTGTGAAACGAGAACATGAAATCATATTTAAGGATTTATCTCTTTAAGGCTTTTGAATATTTCTGTTTGGAAAAAACTCCTGCAGTTGATGTTGAACTTCAGTTTGCCGTTAACACTGACCTACTGTATAATGGCGCATAGAATTGAGAGATGGAAAAGACCTATAAGCTCCCGTCTAATCCATTCCTCCCCCCGCCAGCGCGGGATTGTTCCCCACAGTCTGTTTTCTTTGCTGTGACCTACATAGTCAAAAAGAATCTTGTTGCACATTTTTGTTTTGTACCTTGAGGTCCTCATGGAGCCAAATCCCCTTTTTTGTGTGGTGGGCTGTGTTGTTAAACAGCACTAGAGCCCGGAGGAAAGCCATGGAGACGTAGGCACAATGGGCTCTCTATGGTCCTGATTTACTTCATGACGGTAACTGCTAGATAAAGTAGCTGGGCTGTTCTTCTCATGGGATCTGCCATGGCTATAGGGGTGTTGAGACCAGGGGAAGCGAGTGGGGAAGTTTGCAATCTCTCCTACCCCCCCCCCAAAAAAGAGTCGGGATAAAAGCTAGAAGGGGGGGGCGAGAAATTAAGCATCCATAATTTTCCTGTTTAACCAGCACCTTAACTTTCATATGAGTAGGACAATGGTAATGCCTTTCTCTAGAAGGGTTCTCAACCTGGGGGTCGTGAGCACCCTGCTCTTTCCATATGGTGAAATGTCCTTTCTGGGTCTCAGCTAAATGAAAGGAAGGCTCCCCATATGGAAAAGAGGGTCCTAATATGAAAAAAGTTGGAGAAGCACTGCAGTAGGATAATTCAGTGTCCTGTGAAATAAGACAGCGCAAGGGAAAGTAGGGGTTGGTCTTAGAAATCTTGAGTAAATTTCCACTGCTGGAACATGGTTTCCCCCGATATACAGTTCCATTCATCAGAGCAGTTAATTTAATAAAATCCTTTACACATATACAGCACAAATGTTTTTGTCTCTCAGGATCCCAAAGTGTGGCATGAAATGTCAGTTATGAAGTATCGCTGAAATGCAGCTACTTATCCAAAATGAATTTTTCTTCTATATTTTAAATTCATTATACCAAATTCATTTGAAAAAAGCACTTTTTTTCTGTTTCTCCAGCCGGCTTGTCTTATGTGGCCTTCTGATGCAGAATGTGCATTAAGCATATTGTTGGATGCACTGTCATTCTGATTGTCATTTTGATTGAAGTTAGGGTGTAAAAGGCACGTCTGATCATAGTTCTGCTTAATTAACACCCTCACTGCAGCCAATATCTCAAAGTTTAAAAGTGCAGCATGGGGAAGAGAAGCTTAAGCATCTTTGTGTCTGAGGCGGGAGCCAGACGCCATCCAGAAGCCTTGACATTCATAGAGGATAAACAGTGTTGTCAAGTATGACTGCAAAAGACAATCAAATTATGTCCACGAAAGATGTGGAACTGAATGTCAAGTAGGTGATCTTGAATGTCAAATATTTAAACAATGCAGCATACGTCTGCGAGGTGGGAGGGTGAAAGATCCCAGATGTCTTTGATTAGTCACTGATCTTTGGAGTTCAGGGAGGAGAGTTTGAACGTGTTCCTTTGAATCCCAGGTTTGAAAGAGGCTCTTGAGAAAACTATTCTATTAGCATGATTATTTCCTCACCCAGGATCAAGGTTAGCAGGGTCTTTGTTGACAGTGGGCAGCCATCAGGGTTTAGGGGGAACACCCGGCACAGTGCAAGTGTGTGCATGGCACATGCATGTGTTGATTTTATGACTTTGTGAAATGGTTCAGATAAGAATGTACTACTCTGCACCTTTGTCCAGTGCTTCAGAACCAAGATTCTCAGACATCTGTGAAACCATCTGTCTTCCCTTCCGGCCTCCAGTTGGAACTGCCAGGACATTCCACCCAGAAACGGAACGGCTGGAAAGCACCTGCGCAAACCAGTCCAGTTTTGTAGACACATTATGCTTTGATAATGTCTGAACTTTTGGGCACCTACCTCCCCTCCACTCCACAGTAGTGGAGACCTTTGTAAAGCTCTTGGAACACTTCCAGCACTCTGTAATAGAGCTGGGCGACATTTTTTGGACAAATCGTGTATTCACTGAAAAATGCAGTTTTGGTGGAACTGAAACTATTCGCAAACTTGACCCAGTGATTTCGGCTGGGGTGAGGTGGTTTTTTTGAGAGTTAGCAAACTGGGGGTGTGCGTGCCTATATGTCCCCTTGATAACTTTCAGTCCACTGATTGGGGCACTTGCCTGGGATGTGGGAAACCCAGGGGATTCAGTTTTCCTATTGACGCTGTTCCACTTTGTATAAATACTTAAATGTTCACTGGGCCAAAGAGAGAGGAGAGTGAAAATGCCTCTCTAGCCTGAAGAGCAGCTCTGTGTGAGCTTGAGAGCCGTCTCTTTCTCCAACAGAAGTTGGTCCAGTAAAAAAATACTACTTCTTCCACCTTGTCTCTCTACAGCCTGGTGATTAAGGCACTCAGCTGGGCACTAGGAGATGTGGATTCTAATTCCTCCTCTGTATCCGGGAGCGAAGATTTGAACCCATATCATCTTCTACCTTGCAGATGAGGGCTTTAATAGCCCACTGGGCTGGATGGACCTTTGGTCTGACCCAGTATGGCTGGTCTTATGTTCTTAGGCTATAGAGCCATTCTATCTCTTTCTCTGACCCACTGAGAGAGAGAGAGAGAGAGAGAACAGTGCACCACAGAATAATCTGCAGGTTGGAGCACTCACCTGGGAATGGGGAGAGCTGAGTGCCTGATCCAGAGTGAGGATTCAAACCTGAGACTCTCATTGCAGGTGAATGCCCTAATCACTGAGCTAAAGGTTATGACAGACGGACGGACGGACACACACAGCGTGGTTTGCTGGGCCTACCAATTTGCAGACAAATTCCAAACATTTTCAGAACCAAATATTTTCCCTGATTTTTTTCGGTTTCCTGGATGAACTGAAAAACCAGTTATTCACCTAGGTCTCCTCTGTAATGTGTGTGACTGGAAATATCTTCCTTGGCACAGTTCAAATGAAGTATCAGGTAATGTAGTTGAAGAAGGGAGGAACTTAATATGACTTTAACATCTGTATATAGATGGTCTTGTGATTATGGTAACAGGACACCGGGTTTCTATTCCTGGCTCTGGCACTGACTTGCTTTGTGAATCTGAGCAAGTCAGGTAACCGCTGCGTGCCTCAGTTTCCCCTCTGTAAAATGGAGGTAGTGTTTACCAAGCTTGCTAGGGGTGTTGTGAAACTAAATTAACTCAGGTTTGTAAAGCATTTTTAAATTCTTCTCCAAGAGATCCTGCTAGCCTGATCCCTTGGTAGCTTTTAGTTGGAGCCTCTGATCTTTTAAAAAAAATGTATTCATCACATGATGGGTTTGTTTGTTTGTTGCAGCTTCTAGATCTGTTCATCCAGTGGGACTGGTCGACCTATTTGGCTGACTATGGGCAACCCACATGCAGATATCTTCGTGTGAACCCAACGACAGCCCTTATCCTGTTGGAAAAGTGAGTATGGCTCAAGACATTCTTTTGATGGTTTCAACTGTTGTACTTGCTTTAACAATGCATTTCATTATTCACACTGACTACTCTCTGCTGATCTCAGGTAAGCGGAAAATTGCTTGCTAGCAGATATGCCTACGTTCAAAGGGTCAATCTTGCACCCTGGTGTGTGCAGTGGAAGAGTCCCTCTGGCAGCTAGTCCCTCTATTTCACACTAACTGGAGCTGCATTCTACGTATCACCATGCCTTCAAGCAATTTCTATTCTATATAGGTTTTATACCGATATATTTTTAAATTGGGACACACATTCTACTTTACTTTGAGCAGTTTCCTCATAGTATACGTAGCTTCCCCTGTATATGTGTGTGTGTGATGTGGCCACCAAAAGGAGTCTTATAAATTGATACCTTTTAGGTTTTCACAGGTTTGCATGCAATGATGTGTTGTTAATGGGCTGCAAGGACCCTGTAGGGAAGACTAGACAGTTTCACACTAGGGATGCTAAGAGCTCCCAGGTGGCTGTGCCTTGAGGTAAGTCTTTAAAAGACATGATCCTTCTGAAGATCTGGGGCAGCCTGGAGAGAGAGCACCCTTTGCTTCCCTCGTTCCTCAGCTGTAGGCAGCTCCAGGTGGCTAGGGCCAGTAATGCTAGCCACCCCTACCTCCCTTAGGCACCTTTGAAAATCCCAGTCTAAGTGTTGAAAATTGCTGGTTACCAATGTTAGGGTTCACCTCCACCTTAGATGCCTGTTATTTTTGTAATACCCCCAACGTATTTGAAGGCTGTATTCTTTTTGCATCTTGCTTTGCACGGCCCTTCAACTGCTTACCAGCAATCCTCAAAAAATATGTACCCTGACATCATATGGATGGGAGTAGCGAATTCCGCACAGAATTGTAATGTGGCCGTGTATCTGTGGAACGGGGGTTAATTGAAACTTGTCAAGTGTACAGCACTGTACATAGGTGCTGAGTGTTATTCAGGGCATGGTAATAACCATCTGCATAAAAGGCTTGGTTCACACTCTGGCAACAGCTGTGCTTTAGCAGGATGCAGCTCACCCCAGGCAAAGTGCTAGGCAAGTGGGAGCTGCAAGGTGCACATAAATTAAGTGACTGAAATCGATGGAAAGTGAGGAATCCACTCCCTGGTCAGTCAGGAATTAGTCTGCTTAGCTGGAAACCCTTGGGAGGGGAGGGAGGAGATCTCCTTACGCTTGGCACTTACAACACACTTCACCCATGTCTCCATATCACCCGTGAACATCAGTTCTGTGTAACGAGTATTTCTTTCAAAAAGCCACAACAAATAATTCCGCCTGCCAGCGTCACGAGACTTGCCTCATTTTGATCGAGTCAAAGTGAGTTTCACATGTCCAGTTGATTTGCCAGACCACACCCCTGTGCATCAAACAGCTTGGCACATACCTCAGCTAAGTGATTGTAAGGTTCATGCTGACATTCGCATGCTTGGTTCCACAGCCTCATTTACACCCCCCGTCAGACTCTAGGCCCCTTGTGGATTCTGTGTATAACGTAGCGCTGACTCCATCTCGCATCACCAGTCCCATTGGCTTCTAAAGCGTATGCTGTCTCAATGACTCGTGAGGAGTTCCACACTGAACTCCAGTCATTGACTTTACGCGTGTACATTTCCTCTCCTCCCCCAGACATCGAGACCAGAATTCCAGCCATACCTGTACGGAACTAGCTTTGCCAACAGGACAGTCTGATCTGCTGGTTAATTTTTTAACTTATTTTCATGATTATCTCTTTTCCTAATCTCACCTCTTTCGTAGGATATCGCGAGTGTAAGTATGCTGCTCGTTTGGGCTTTTACGTTCACCTTGCAATGAATCCTTTATTGTTTGATTTAAGTGGAGCACTAAACGATCTAAATGCAAGCTCTATTTGAAACCGTTCCCCCCGGTAACACTATCGTCTCAAATGCACTAAATAACAACTAAAAGAGAAGCTTTTACTGTGTCGCTTTTTTATGGATTAATTTCAACAAAAGTTGACTCAATCTGAGGTGGTGTTGGCTGGGATAGGGACAAAGTTTAACTTTCCTTTATTTTTGTTGTTAATTCTCTTGTGGTCGTGCCTAGAGGCCCCATTGTGCTCAGTGCTGTGCAGACACATCATAAAAGGGACAGTCCTTACTCCAAAGAGCTTACGATTCCAGAAGCACTGTTTGGCCACTCAAAAAAAAGATTGCTTTTTTGGAATGATAGAGTACAACCCTCAACCAAAATTCTCTATGCGTGCTTTTGCTTTCCATCTACTACAGAATCAGGAATTTTCCGCAGCCTGAAGTTGCAATGGACTTGACCCATGAATTCAGCAATTTCACCAGAACACTGATGGCTAACCACATGGGACTGAGTGAAAACACATAGTTATGATCAAACTTTGCCCTCAGTGCTGGTGTGAACCCTCAGACATGATTGGGACTCTAGAATGCACATTTTAAATACAAAATTTGGCCCTTAGGAATGTGTGGAAAGGGTTTTAAAAAAAGAGGGTCATTAGATTCCTCTAGCCAGATAGAGGTGAAATTACTTTGTATGCATGGGTTAATATGAATCACGTAGTTTACACAAGCCCATGTGCTTCAGTTTATGGATTCAAATCTATGTCCAGAGGAAAGAAATCCAGCCACATACAAGTGGTAGTACAGGCTCCCAGTTTAAATAAGCTTTGCTGCCCACAATGTTTTGAATACAGATAAAACTGCCAAAGGAATGCACAGATGTTTTTAAAAAAAATCATTACAATGCTGCTTTGTCACTTTTCTAGGTAACGATTGCCATGGCAAAGCAAAATAGCATCGTATTGCATCAGCAATAGATGCGCGTCATCCAAAGGTCCCAGTATACTATTACACAGCTGCTGGAATCGGAGTTAATTACATTATACACCAGACATCTAAGACTCCAATCCTACAGTTGACATCAGTCGGAATCTGCACAGGCTCAGGAGTCTGTCGGCCCAGTACCGATGGCAGGATTAAAACCTGTGTTATCATATCAAACAGTAATCAAATATAAAAACTCAGCCATCTCCAAAAAGTGCATGTTTTCTTTCTATGGCATACCTCTTTATACTCCGTGTCAGCTAGTAAACTCAAGTAATATTCTTCCAGAGGCTGCATTCTGCCATAGTTTAGAACAATGCATTGTCGTTATTCTATGCGGTCCTAGTCATGGACTATACAAGGCTTTCACACACCTTCAGTTTCCGTAGTTTACTTAAATCTTTGGGGAAATAATTCCATCTGTTAACATCCAGCTTTTCAAGAACTTTGGATCCAGCCCCAAATGTAAGAGCTCAAGTTTATCTGTCTTTGTCACAATAATCAGCATGTTGACAATGTCAGTGGACACAATAGTTTTATCGATTTTACTCATTGTGGGCCTGATCCAGCAATTGGAGCCATGCAAGCTGTCTGTTTGCAATCACTCAGAGCCCCCTTGGACACTTTGAAGATGCATGGTGCTAATATAAGTGCTAATTATTATTTTAAATAACACTTCAAAGCATGAAACATGAAATCTGTAGCATTAAAAATATTGTGTCCTGTAGCAGTTAGCAACACTAACATCTCCCATCATGTACACACTCCCTGATTAATGTCATGGTGCTTCCGGCAATCACACTCTTTCTTTTAAGATGTGCACTAAAGCATTTGTTTTGCTGAGTAAAATCGTCACAAGCTATATACAGTAGTTTAAAAAGCACTACCACTGTAAGTTCCTGTCTTCAGGCATTTATAACTTTAACAAATGATTATCCCTTGGGAGAAAGGTTATTGTTGTCCTTGTTAATAGTTCCAAGGTTTGTGGTTTTTTGAATGTTTCAGATTCCACTTTTTTCCTGAGATTGGAACATGAAAACATAGTGGATTTTTTATCTGTCAGAGGTGTTTCAAGAGGGGTTTCTGTTGTTTCTTGATTGGAGGACTCAAAAGCCTCTAATTTGGATAACTGCAAATTTTCCAGGGACTAATATCACTGTTTCCCCATTTGGGTGCTCAAAGCTAGACACCTCAATCCATATTTAGACAGCTAAATAGGAGCTTAGCACCTCTGAAAATCAGATTGCTTTTTTGCCTAATTTTAGGTATCCAAGTCTGAAAATGGGTGTGCCTTGCCCAAGGACAATTACCTCTGACATGCCTGATTGCAAAAAAAATTTTTTTTAATGGTGGTGGTATAAAACAGTGGTGGCTTTTTGAGGCCGCCAGGCTGGATGTTCGTTAGGATGTCTAGTCCCCTGCATAGGTACCTAGAGCCTTGGATGGGATTGTACGCGGAGCGGTTACACTTCTATTTTTAGCATAGTAACTCAGTCTGAACTAGCTCAAGTATATCTCCTCATGCTGGAAATTACACCTCCAGCTTGACATACAGAGTACCCTTATCTGCTTTGAATCCAGAACATTGCCATCTCCAGCTGCTTTGTAAATGGGCTTGGAGTGCCACTTTTTGTCAACCTTACATGCCTACTTTAGCTGTCACTGGCCTCCAATGTTATACGCTCTGCCCATGTGCATAGAGACTATGCATAGCTAGCGCTTTAACCATGTAGCCAGGCACAGTGCCCCCTACGTGTGCATATACAAGCATGCATGAATCTGGACCTCCGCATGTTGGAAGAAATGTAGCTGCATCTGTTTCACTTTCTGACCCACAATTATCATCTCCTCCTGTCTTTGGCGTAGTTGGAGATCCCAGCATCTCAGGGAAGATGCTGAGACAAATAAAAGTGATTTATTTTCATATTTAGACTTTTAATAAAAATGCAGGCATCAAGAACATATTCCTAGATCAGGGAAACCAATGCAGAAACTCGACGTCTGTGTAAAATTGCATAATCTTTTAAATTCATGGGTCAGGAACTTGGGGGCCTCACAGAAGCTGTGAAACTCAGCCACGTGTGATGTATATTTTAAGTTGTAAAAGTTAACGCCTTATGCAGAATTCCAGATTTCTGAATTTCCTGACTCTTGCACAGTTGAAACCTGAACCATAGCATTGCAATATTGTCATTTATCACTTAATAAGAGTTTACATGGACACAGCAAAATAGATCTAAGCAAGGGAAAGGGAACTAGATGAACATGAACCTACACGGTGCTTTGGCATTAAGGTACCACATAAATAAACATTCTGCCATGAGACTGGCCCTTTTTTGTGACTGCACAGTTTCAAGAACAAATCTGTAGACGTTTTTGTACAATGGAATGCCTGAGCATGATATTCGGCGCTGGCTTTGTACGTCCTTGTTTGCACCCAGATCGTAGAAGTGAGAGATTGGAAAGACCTTCTAGAGCATCTACTATCCCTCTGGCAGTACAAAAATGTCACCTTACCGTGGATGTGTCAGATATTAAACTACTGTATGAACAGAACTGTCCTTGAAAGCCAAGGGAAAGGCAGGCTTGCTGTTCTGTAGGAGTTTTTCTTAAATAGGGTACCTAGCAGTGATGTAGGAGATGAAGTAACCTGACTGGTTGTTTCCACTCTGCACAGGATGAAAGATACCAGCCGTAAGAACAACGTCTTTGCGCAGTTCCGGAAGAATGAGAGGGACAAGCAGAAGCTGATAGACACTGTGGCTAAACAGCTCCGAAGTCTGATCAACAGCCACCATTTGTGAGGGTAGTCAGCTGTTTGGGATGGGATATTGGGATTTCAGGGCAGTGCTAATCTCTGCACTGCAGCCTCCCTGCACCTGAATTTGGGATTCCTGTTTAAAGAGAATATGTGTATTTTTTTATTCACGTGTATAGTATTCATGGAACCAACCCTTACAAAAAAGTGTTGCTAGGTGAATAATCAAAGGATGGTATCGCAGCATGGTGTGCACTGCTGCAGTGAAGGGTGGGGTTGTGGGTTCCCACTATAAACTCCTATTTTCAGGGGTTTATAACTTGACCGTAAAGGCTGAAACTTGAGATAAAAGTTCATGCCCAGATGATTTTCTTAACCAAATTCAGAGAATCCATTTGACTTTTCTTAAGTTATTCAAGTGCAGAAAAAAAGTGTAGGGAGCATTGTGGCTCCAATGCTTTTCTTCCAGGCCCGTAGCTCGGCTGCACCTTTGCAAATGGAGAGAGAGCTGCTTGAGAGCTCGTACTGCAGATGAGTGTATTTAGGAAGGGAAGGCAAACAAATGCAAAACCATTCACTTTGCTTTGTTGATGTGCATGCTAACTTCATCTGTAGTTTGCAGACTCCTGGCAGGAGAAGTACACTAAACAGATCCATCAGGTCTGTAATTGGACCTGCAGAGCAGGGCTGGACACTGTAATCTGGAATAACTCGTTAGGAGCTGCTGTTGCCTTTTGCAAAGACACTACCTGGAAGAGCTTGAGAGCTACATTGTCATCAAATGGGGTTGGAGAGAGCCACAAAATAATTCTGCTCCACCGTCCTGACCTTGTGGTGCCAAGTTTACCGTGGGATGTTGCTTTGTTGTGATTCAGCGTAGTCCTGCGATGCTAACATTGCAGGGAAGAAAATCAGCGCTCTGCAAACAACGTGAGGACATCATGCCACAATTTTGCCTTTCTCTGCAACTCCGTTCGATGCTGTCCCCTGTCTTCCTCCTTCCTGAATGTTTGGAGGGACATCCCAGTGACTCCACTTTGTTTGCTCAGTGCTCCCCACAACCAGAGTTTTGCAGTGCGCAGGGCCCTGCTGTTACTAGCATAACTCTGAACAGACTCCTGGGCACTCCCGAGTCGCATGGGACTCTAAGAGCACTCCACTGAGTATTCTAGCCCAAATATCCACTTGGTAAAAAGTGCCTAAGGGCAAAATTCTCCTCTCTTGTCTGTAGCAAGTATCTGTTCCATATTCCTCCCTCCTCCTCTGCATAAGGCTCCCATTGAAGCCAACTGGAGTGCTTAAGTACAGAATGTATGCTGGCAGGGAAATTCACTCTGCCTGATAGAGGAGACTTTTGCCCTTACCTTGTATTTAGCTACTAGACTGTAACTACTCTGGGGGGGTGGGGGAGACATCTAGTGGGTCCGTCTTTAATACCAAATCCAGATACAAAAATATTCGAGTGTTAGAGAGTCCTTTTTCTGTAGGAGCAGGCATGCCAAGCTCCATATTTGCCTAAAACTGTAATAGCATTACGGGGAGCCATTAAGATCTTTAATGTATACATAACCACATAAGTACAGGGGTTTTTTTACATCGGTTTAAATAAGTTGGGTTGTTTTTATTCACACCGCAGTTATTTTTTGAAGAAGCCAATGCACCTTTTCTAACCTTCGGGGAGAGATTTAGTTTTTACCCCTTTCTCCCTCAAGGCTTCGTATCGTGCGGGTGACGGAACTTGTTTAAATACGCTGCACAATGCAAATTGTCTGTAATATGCAAGGTGATGGCTGGCTCTCCGGGCCGCGTTCAGTCCCTCTTCCTTTCGACCAGGCGTGTTGACTCTGCGTTCCCTGGCTGCAGTGCTGGTGCCGCTGTCCAACACGTATTTAAGCACAGGGTGGACAAGGAGGTTATTTTGTATTTGTCTTTCCTAATGACGATTTTTTCCAGTGTTCCTCAGCAATGCGTTTTTATAAGGGTACGTGTTACTTACGCCTGAATGTCAATAGCCACGTTTGTAAGCAGCGAACTTCTACTACTGGCTACATCCAAGTGATGGGATAAGTATGCGGGGACTTTTTTATACTTGGGAGGGCTGTATATTGGCATTTCCCTTGTATTTCCTTTTTGAATATAGCTTAAAAACGCTTCCAAAGCACAGGTTCTGAAGGATGGTGAAAGCGACGTGGGTGAGTTGGAAATTGGCATGGGTGGAAAGGGACCTGCAGCAGCTAGCTGGAGGGATCTGCAAGCCAAAGAACTGCTCTGCAAGCAAATGTTTTCCTCAGCATGGGGGGCACAGATGTGAACTGGACTGGTTCCCCGTTCAGACCCTACACTAGCTCCAAAATGCTACATCTGGCCATGCTCCAAACTGCCAGCAAGGAGTTCCGTGTTCTGCCCCGTTCCTTTACATTTCGACGTAGAAACTTGTACTGTGCCCAACGAGATTGTAAAGGTGGTGCCGGCAAACCCAGCTTCTCCCGTGTTGCATGCAGACTCCTCTGCGGTGGCAAGCTCCTGGGTTCACCTGACTTGATGAAAACAGCTGGGAGTCTGACTGCCCTGAACCCACCCCACCTGCAAAGTCGTGTGAGTCACTGGTTGCAGCAGCTAAATAGACAGTGCTGTCTCCAGGGGAGAATCTGCAGCATCTCTGGTTCCAGGGTGCTGCTCAGTACAAGGGGAGAATTCAGAAGCTTCTGGGACAAAACGATCTGCAGTGAAAACTAGTCTTAGCAACTGAAAAAGGGAAACAGCAGAGCTGCTCTGATAATCTAGTGTAAGGGCCAGAAGGCCTGGTTTCTTAGCAAACACAGGAAGTGTCACCAGACGCATTACCAGTCACAGTTCCCATACTCTTGCAAAGCTCTGTCCCATCAGAATCAAACACAAAGGGACAAAGATGTGATTTACTCCTCCCACAAATGGAAAAGGCAGGTTTTCCCCTTCTACGGTGCTGTCACATTCTGTAGGGCCATGAAGAGGGATACTTCTCGGATGCAGGAGGCGGGGACAGGTCGCGACATACTGAGCATCAAATATGCATCCGATGCAAGAGAAACTTCCTGCATTAAAATAAATATAGAGGGTTTTTTTAACATCAAAAACCCATGGCAGCCCCATGCTGAAAAAAATAGGAGAGATTGGAGTCCACAAGGCACTTAAGGGCCATAAATAGTAACGAGCACTTTAAAATCTTTCGGAATCGTACTGCTGCAGCTGCTGGCAACAGTATAAATGAGCATCAGCAGGCATGACAAATAAGGCACTCTGGCATTTCCAGTTTCTTATTAGGAGGAGGAGAGACTGTCAAACACAATTTTTAATCGCATTTGTCAGCCACTGACTTTGCTGCTGGGCCGGGTGTAGGTTTTGCTGGTGGTGGTGATTTTTTCTCCACTCCTTGTTGAATGATGGGGTGGGGGGAGTGGGAAACGCGCCCCTGAATGTGTAGCTCAGGCTGATAACTAGGGGAGGGGTTATACTGAAGTAGATGTTAGCAGAGAAAAGCCGCCAGCTGTTAGATTAATGCTTCATGCTTTAAAATTCAAGGTGTAGGCTCCATTTTCAACTGTGAGAGGTTCCACTTGGTGCCTAATTAATATAAAAAACAAGGTAAACAGAATCCCTGAGCCAAACCTTTCAGCTGTGACCCCAGCCAGCACCAAACCTTCCGTGACCTGAAGCTGGGCTCTCTGTCCTGTCTCCACCAAACTCAGTTTAAAGAGGAGTACAATGGCCTGTACAGAGTTGAAAAAGCTAGGAAATGAATGCTACTTGGAGAGGCCATGGAAAACGCCTGGACCAGGATCATGGGAACTGGCTCTGGCGTTGAGGATTTTCTGCTGGGAAAGCAGCCCCCGCCAAGTTGGAGATTCAGAGAGTCTCTGATTTCAGGAGGTCAAACTCCTAACCACAAGTCGCTTAACGGGGATGAAAAATTGAATTTTGGTGCTCTGTTCCTAATTAACTTTTTGTTCCAAGAGATGCAGTCCGTCCCTTCAAAATAAAATTAATCTTTTAAACAGATTGCTTAAAAAGCTTTGGAAGACGTTTAAAGTCCCCTCTAACTCTCTTACTAATTATTTGTATCCTCTGATATGAATGGTAGTGCTTATGAAGGAAAGATTATTATAAATGTACAAGACGGGGGCAGGAGCAGAACCCACCACTCTAATGATAGACCTGTGCCCCCCAAATCAAACAATGCTGCTATTAATGTACCCACGTACATATATGAACATCCCTTAGGTTTTTTAAGTCATGCTAGAGAAGACGGGGTTATTTTTCCCCCTGCAAAGATGTCTAAGTACCAGTTGAAGACAGTTCCACTCCCTGAGAAGTACCCAGGTATCTTCTTTGTAAACTTAGGTGACACACTTCTGACAGCCTATGCGTTGGGAATAGGTTTTGTATTTTCTTTAATGCACTAACTTACAGACACATTGTACCAGTGCGTAGAGAGGGGTGTATGTTGTGTGTGTGTGTGTGTGTGTGTTCATTCTCTAGTGCTGGAGTTCAAGTCATAAAAGCTCTTAGCAGTTTTGCACTTTGTTTTGAATCTGACCACAATTCTATTCTCTGGTGGGAAAGCTGTCCATTGCATTGTTCTGTATTTGTTAAAAGCTAGGCTGTCCGTGCAGATACGAAAATGACTGCGTTAACAAATGTCAGATCTGCTAGATTTGACATTTTTTGTCCAGTTCTAAAACTGTTTGTGGGACACTGAGTTGCATTCAAAACTGATTCTTAGATGGAGGCATTACAAGTACTGCCAAAGACTCCATGTATGGATGGATGTGTGGGTGGGAGGGCCTGGTACCCCATCCAAAATCTGCTAGCATGGATCAATAACCTTGGCCTTCAAAGACTTCTCTGTTCCCTTTCTTATGGTTCAGTTGGAATGAGTTGTCAACAACAAATCAGAGTTTGATTTCCAGTCCCAAGGCAAAGCCATTCTGAGTGTAATATAATTTATCTCTGCACCAGACTTAAATGCAGGGAAAATGGGCAAGCAATGGTGAATTGGCAATGGGAGTTACTTTCACCTCCCAAAACTCTGCTGATTAAAGGGGGTTGGGGGCAACTCTTTTTCTGAAGCAGCGACCAATTCTGCCACATTTATCTTCACTTTGCCATTACTGTATCTCTACATCGTTTCTTTCCTAGCTTCGGAATTCCTCTTAAGTCACTGCCTGGCTTTTTCTAGTTGGTTCCAGTTTTAGAACTTGCAAGGAGACTATGCAATGGAGAACAACCATTTTCCATTTGTCCCACCCATGGGCTGGGCCAGTTCAATTAGACATACACCTAATCAAAGAAGAACATGTTCCAAGGCTTAGTTTACTCCCCCCTCACTTTCAGAACCAGTTTCTACATGCCCTTGGGATACCAAAATGCCTTGGCTCCCCTCTCCCCCTCCAGCGATGGGGTGTAAATTGCGTTTTATCCCAAATCTTGGGAGGCAAAGGGAACCATCTAATTAATGAATTCAAGGTGGGAAAGACTCTCCATGTTGCAAACTCTGAGCCGTTTTCATGGGTTTTGTTTTTTAAGTGGGATGATTCTGTGGATGTCTGCATTTGTGTATATAGGGGGTGAAGTGCTCACACAACGAACCCTAGACTAAGGGATCACACAGAGTTTGCCCCACACCTGTGGCATAGGGGTGTAAACGGCAGAAGACACTTGCTGTTGCTGCTTGGTTTGTTTTTTTTCACCTGATCCCTCCCAAACAAGGCCTGGTCTTAACGCCCAAATGTTGGGTTATAACATGGTTGTGCAGAGTCGAGTTAGCTGACACAATGTTGATTGTGACTGCGGTTGGGAGAGGTTGTGGTCAGCATGCTGTTAGCTAGTCATGGTTTAAACCCTGGTTCCAGCTGGGTTTAATCACAAGGAGCTGAAACGATGCATCTGTTCCACATGTCCACTTGATCCTGCCTTTGCCCTTGTTAGACACATGGGCCTGATTCTCATTTACAATGGGGCTCCTTTAAGCTGCCAGAGTGGTGTAAAGGGGCCTTGGCATAACTGAGGTTCAGACCAATGTGACCCTGAGCCTGCCCTCCAACTGCTCTGAATTTAGAGGGACAGCCCTGCAGACCTTTCTATCTCAACCATTCTGCGCTCAGTGAGGTCATGCTTCTACTTAATCGGGATTTACATCTGCACTGAATTGCTTTCTAACTACGTTTGACCCTCTGATTTTACCTCCCTGTCCCGTCCCCGCCATGCACCCCTCAGTGTCCACTGGCTGCTTGTATTGCCTTTATGGGCAGGGGATGGGAGGGGAGGTTTATTTTATAACCTAATGTGGTGAAAACCGCTTTTTTTGCACAAGTCGTTGCACAATAAGGGGAATACTTAGTAAATTAGGTTTAACATTAAAGGGAACATTTTTTTTTCCTAAAAACTCACTAGCGGAGCTACTGATTAAAAATGGACTGCATGGTTTACAGATTAAAATGCATTAGAAATTAGCATGTTGATTTCAACTGTACATTTATCCTATTGTAACTTCTATTAAATAATACATCATATAAATCTGGTTAAACGTGTGCTGGAATTCTGTGTGTTTGTTAACTTTGATCACAAGGCAATTGACTGCATGAATTGTGAGTGAATTTCATACAGAGTGCTTCACGGAGGGGGCCAAAACCGGTGGACTGGGAGCAGGATGATGGGCGATTGCTCACTTTGACCTACGGGATGGCTTCTGTTCTCTCTCTCCTCTTCACTGTGTGTGGAGGCTGCTGGGAGAGACAGTAAGGAGATCAGACTTGCAGTATCACCTGTATGTTGGTGAAATGCAATTCCAGGTCTGCTCATTATGCTCTGTTTCCTAGCTGTCCAAATAACTAGCTACGGCTGCTGTTCAGAAGACAAAATTCTGAGTTCAGACTCCCCCCAGACCAGACTGAGTTGAGGCCAGGGGGACGTGTTTGGAGGAGCTTGCTGGCAAGGGGTTAGGTATGTATATTCACCTGGGTCTTCCAAGTCCCGGGTTAGCGTCCTAATCACTGGACCAGCCTTCCTTTGGCAGCATTCACGGGCTTATCCTCATACCAGAGCCTGCACTGTCTCTCCGTTGGCATAGCCTGGCCCAGGGGAACCCGCACTTACACGATCATTCTCCTCTCAGCTCAGTGCCACTGGCTGGAGCCTACCCAGCAATCCACATATTGCTCTGTCCCCTGTGGCTGCCATACATTTCGCCCTTCCCCTTTGAAGAAAATAACTTTTGTCATCAGTGGATGTCTAGCCCACCTTCTACAGACTTTACAGACCCCCGACATTTAACACGTTGTTTTAAATGGGCTGGCCGAATGTATAGATGATTGGCAGTGGTTTGCATGAGCCAGAATAGAATCCAGTTCAGTCTCCGTTACCTAAGAACATAGGAATTGCCAGACTGCATTAAACCCAAGGTCCACCTAGCCCAGTATCCCACCTCTGACAGTGACCAGCTGCTTCAGGGGAAGGCATAAGAACCCTGCAGTAGCTGTTGTGAGGAAATCTACACCAAAGAAGGTCTCATCCTGGGCTCTGATAGTGAGAGATTGGTTTAAGCCCTGATTTTCAAGGTTTTGTCTCCCTTCCATACTCTTCTTGTCAGGATTCACTATTATAACTCTGGATATGCTTGTTAGCCATATAAATGTCCAATCGCTCTTTGAATCTTGCTCAGTTTTTAGCCTCAACGTCGTCCTTTGGGCTTTGCAAGGTCAACAGAGGTAGCCCAAACCTTTCTTTATCACTGCAGTTAGCAGGTGGGACTCCAAACACATGCCAAAGATCTGAGGAGGAAGAAGTGGCCAGTTGTTTTCATGCAGTCACTCTTCACAGCAGAAGCCAGCTCTATAGTTTGTCCTTTTAATTTTTAGGATTTTTTCTGTCTTTAGATTTAGTTTTGTGTGACCCCGTCCCAGCAGCTCTAGGACTCTTAAAACCCCCTGCAATGTACAAACCACGGGTGAATGTTTTGGAATGCACTGACCTGCCCCTGGACTGATGAAATATACGAGCTGCCCAACAAATAACCTCCATCAGCTGGCCAGCCTAAATTCCTCTCCAGGGCCTGATAGACATAGGAGCCTTGCTCCATGTCCCGAGAGTCCATAAACCACCAGTATTCAGCAGAGGTGCTGGAACAATGTGTATTGTGGGGGTGCTGAGAGCCATTGAACTGAACTGTAAACCCTGTGCATAATGGAAACCACTTAAAGTCAGGGGGTGCTTCAGCACCCCCCGAACCCCTAGTTCCAGCACCTATGCTATTCAGCAGATTATTGAAGTATGTGTTTATCTTTAAACGTGCAGAAGTCCCTTTCAAATCAATGGGATTTCAGCACGTTTACATTTAAGCGCCTTGCTGGGTTGGCGTCTAATAGACTAATGGGATCCGGGGGGGGGGGGATGAGTTCCAGAATTGGAGATCCTTTAAAATCTCTGGGTTTTGTTTGATTTCCTCGAGCAGTCCTGGCATTATTCCCCACCTCATCCCATTATAATCCATTTATTTCTAATGGGTATTATTCACTGGAGAGAATCTCACAGGTGGAACAAAGACCCTGAGGCCTAATGAGGAGGAGGAAAGCAGAGAATCAAGGAGCTTGTGTGCATTGTGCCTCCCCTATCTGCCCTTTTCTCTCTTGCTTTAGCTGCTGGGTTCGGGTTACCCTTCTCTTTGTGCCCGGCTGGCTAAAAACCTCTGCTCTGAGTCCATGATGTTGTCATCTGATGTGCAGCTGTTATGATGGTAATTCGGGGCCATCCGATATGAGACCAGAACTCTCCTCTGCTGAGACGGAAAAAGGGATCTCAGCCCCTGTCTAGGATTTCTGACCTCTTCCTTGGATTCTCATCACAGGGCTTCCAATGAGACGTTATGCGGGCCAGGTACCAGCTGCAAAAGCACTTTAGTGTATAGTCTCTTCTGAACCTAGCACTGCACCTTTCTTTATTCTAATACTATCCCCACTTAGAGCTTCTCCTCCTTCCCTGAGATCTTTCTTTTTGCCTAATGAGTGGGATTTTAACATGAAGTTTGACTTTTCTCTGGTGTCTTCCAGCCCAGGTTCTTAAAGCAGTTCACGAGTATGAATGGATTTGGCTTCCCAGCCCCGCTGCGATCAAGGCAGGTGCTGTTATCCCCCTTGTGCAGAAGGGGAACTGAAGCACAGAGAAACTAACTAACTGGCCCAAGGTCACACAGGGAATCTGTGACAAAGCCAGGAATAAAACCACGGTCTCCTGACTCCCGTACTGGGATTTAAAGGAGACCTGCAAAGGGGGAGAAAGGGGCTCATGCCCTTCCGTTTGGTGCTTCTGGTAGATAAAGATGTCCTAATAAAAGGGTTTTTGTGTGTGTGTGTGTGTGTGTGTGTGTGTGTGTGTGTGTGTGTGTGTGTGTGTGTGAAAAAACTACTTATTTAGACATTCAGGTTTTGCCTACCCTGGAAGACTCTATGGAGACTGAAGAACTGGTGAGATTACGACATCCCAAGAGGCTGAAAGCTGAGCACTTGAGGGGAAGGATTTGGTCAGACATTTATTTATCTCCAATGCCTAATTAACATCTGAGAGAGTGGGGGGTGTCTGTCAAAAATTTGACACCTTCACCCCTTCTTTTAAGGTGTGGGAGCCCATAATGGATCTCTCTCCAGGGACTATCAGAAATTCCAGGGAAGACCAGACCTGATATTTCTTATGGTTAAAAAGCCAGCAGGAGAGAAGAACTTTTTTTTGAAGGGGGTTGGGGGGGTGGAATCCCCTTTCCAGTTGTCTTTATCTGTCATAAAGAAGCACAAATGGTCTAGACTTGATCGTTCAAAAATACTTTGCAAGTACCTTTAACCTCAAGGCTGTTTTTCCTGATCTAGCTCAGGGAGAACGCTGAAGCGCTCGGCCTGAACCCTATGGTGCTTGGCAGATGTTCGGATCTAAGTCCAGGCTCCCTGGCTTTGGCCTATCCCGCCAAACCCGACCCCTCCTTCCCCCAAACTCACCCAAAAGCCCCAGTCAGGATTCATACGAGGGATTAGACATTTCTGTGGATAGCAAGGCTATTCAGAGGTGTTATAGTAATGCTTCAAAAACAATCAAGAGCTTTGGAAGGGATATAAACCATCCTGCCTCCGGACAGAATCTCTATTGGGGTTTGGAAGGAAGCTTCCCCTGCAGACAGCTTATCCCAAAATTGTCCATTGCAAGGGTTTTTCCTCCAGAGCAGCTGGTAGTGGCCACTGTCAGAGGCAGGGTACGGGATTAGATGGGCCCTGCTCTGGTTCAGTTCCTAGGTTTCTATTTTGGGGTGATAGCTACACTTGGTGACTTGCTCTCCTGGCTGGGGTGCTGCTGGGCATGTAAAATCAGCTCCTGGGTTCCAACCTGATCACATTTGTATCCTAATGGTTTTTCACTTCTCCTCCCAACCTCCCCATTAGCACAGTCCCCTTTGGAGTGCGCATTTCAGACCAAGCCCAGTTATCCTGTATGGCCAGCTCATTTCAGATGTGCATCTCTTCGAAACATAAGATGAGAGAGCAGCAAGCATGGGTATGAGACAGGAGTTGCTTTTGGTCACCCAGCCACATTCTTGCTAAACTGGAGGTGATTAGCAAATCCTGCCTTGAAAACTTCATGGGACGTTTTTATCTAACAACCACTCCACTGCTTAGATGATAATAGAAACTCTTCCTATTGTTTCATGGACTGTTTCACAATGCAGGTCCCGAGGGGCAATGGCCCTTTAACTTGATCCTTTACCCCACCCCCATCTCCCTCGTGTGCTGAGAGTTGAAGCCAAGTGTTGATTCACCAGTATCTGATGAAGTGAGCTGTAGCTCACGAAAGCTCATGCTCAAATAAATTGGTTAGTCTCTAAGGTGCCACAAGTACTCCTTTTCTTTTTGCAGTAGTTCAGTGGTTGCTTTAATTATCTTTCTGCCTTAAACAAGGATGATTGGATCCAACTCTTCAGTTGAAGTGGCTGCCTTCAAGGAATCTGCGTTCTGAACCCTGCTCTTCCATGATTGAATCTGTGCTCGCAGATGGGAAAAACAATATCGAATCTGAAATAAGGTTTTGAAGCCAGAGCTGACATAATGGGCACCAGTTCATCAAGGGAAAAGGAATTGCATTAACCTCCTATGGGAGGTTTTACCCTCTTGTTAGAGCCGTGCTGCTATTTAGGGCTGCACAGTTTGCTTCATTGTATTATCAGCCTTTCAATGTGATGATTCTACTAGCATCTTTGGCCTTATTGCAGCAAGAGATAAGATTCCACAAATGTATTCCAGTTCTGTCACTGTATGTGTAATATACTCAGTTTCTGTAAGGCATTTGACTTGGTACCACACAACGTTTTGATTAAGAAACTAAACAGTACAAAATCCACCTGGCACACATTACGTAGATTAAAAACTGGCTAACTGATAAGTCTCAGAATGAAAATGGGGAATCATCAAACAGGTGTTTCCAGAGGGGGTGCTGCAAGTATTGATTCTTGGCCCTACGCTATTTAACGTTTTTATTAATGACCTGGTAGAAAATATAAAATCATCACTGATAAAGTTTGCAGATGAGACAAAGATTGGGGGAGTGGTAAACAATTAAGAGGATGGGTCACTAATACAGAGTAGGCTTGGTGGAGGCAAACAATATGTGTTTCAATATGGCCGAATATAAACCATCTAGAAACAAAGAACGTAGGCCATACTTACAGGATGGGGGACGCTATCCTGGGAAGCGGTGACTCTGAAAAAAACTGGTGGATCATGATGGGTAAGAGCTGAATGTGAGCTCCCAGTGAGATGCTGTGGCCAAATGGGCTAATGTGATCCTCGCATGTATAAGCAAGGGAATCTCAAGTAGGAGTAGAGAGGTTATATTACCTCTGTATTCAGCACTGGTGTGAGCATGGCTGGAACACTGTGTCCAGTTCTGGTGTCCACACTTCAAGAAGGATGTTGATAAATTGGGAAAAGAGCAGAGAAGAGCCATGAGAATGGTTAAAGGATTGGGAAACAAGCATTACCAGGAGAGGCTCCAGGAGCTCAGTCTGTGTAGTTTAACAAAGAGAAGATTACGGTGCCACTTGATCTTAGTCTATACGTACCTACATGGTGACCAGAAATTTGACAATAGAGGGGCTCTTCATTCTAGCAAAGGTATTACGGAGTCCAGTGGCTGGAAGTGGAAGCTAGGCAAATTCAGACTAGAAATAAGGTGCACGTTTTAACAGGCCTATTAACCATCAGAACAATTTGCCAAGGATTATGGTGGATTCTCCATCACTGAAAATTTTTAAATCAAGATAGGATGTCTTTCTAAAATCTATGCTATAATTCAACCAGGAATTATTGTGGGGAGGTTCTCTGGCCTGTGTTCTACAGGGTACACAGTGGTCCTATCTGGCCTTAGAATCTCTAAACTGGCCTGCCACTGCTCTGTGATGTTGGGCAAGTCACTTCATCTCTCTCTTCCTCAGTTTACCTTTCTGTAATGTGGGGAGTAGTGTGAGGACTGACTGATTTATATCTGTGAAGCACTTTGAGGGCCCTCCTGTGAAAAGAGTTTCACAGGGGCAAAGTACGGTTGGGTGGGATGCTGGTGGTGACTGACTGCAATTATTCTTTATAATATAGAGGCCCCCAACTGAGATCAGGGTCCCGTTGTGCCAGGAGCTGTACAGACCTACAGTACCATGAATCATAGAATATCATGGTTGGAAGGGACCTCAGGGGGTCATCTAGTCCAACCCGCTACTCAAAGCAGGACCAATCCCCAACTAAATCATCCCAGCCAGGGCTTTGTCAAGCCTGACCTTAAAAACTTCAAAGGAAGGAGATTCCACTACTTCCCTAGGTAACCCATTCCAGTGCTTCACCACCCTTCTAGTGAAATAGTTTTTCCTAATATTCAACCTAAACCTCCCCCACTGAAACTTGAGACCATTACTCCTCGTTCTGTCATCTGCTACCACTGAGAACAGTCTCGATCCATCCTCTTTGGAACCCTCTTTCAGGTAGTTGAAAGCAGCTATCAAATCCCCCCTCATTCTTCTCTTCTGCAGACAAACAATCCCAGTTCCCTCAGCCTCTCCTCATAAGTCATGTGTTCCAGCCCCCTAATCATTTTTGTTGCCCTCCGCTGGACGCTTTCCAATTTTTTCACATCCTTGTAGTGTGGGGCCCAAAACTGGACACAGTGCTCCAGATACAGATACAATACCGAATAGAGGGGGATGATCACATCCCTCGATCTGCTGGCAGTGCCCCTACTTATACAGCCCAAAATGCCATTGTAAAATACCACAGTAAAATGGTCCCTGCCCTGAAGACCTTAAATTAAGTAGTCAAGGCTTGACACAGGCTGGGTGGACAAAAGTAAGGATTATTACCCCATGTTTAGATGGGGAGGAGAGGCACAGAGATCTCTAACAGGGTCTGTGGGAGAGTCAAGAGTGGGACCCTGATTCCAAGCATTTTAGTGGTCTGCCATTAAACCATCTTTTCATACAGCAAGCCTGGATTTAGCCCCTTGAGTGCATAAAGCATTGAAGGAGGGGTGGGTTTACACCCACCTTGAACTTTGACATTAACAACAGCTAGGTGGAGGGTTCAGGCCCAGGAGACTTGGTCTGGGTGTGGAACTCCTGTAGATGGCGGCACGGTAGCAAGGCAGTTGAACAGAGCCTAAACTAAGCCTTGCGGTCCCTTAAACCCTGTGATTCCAAGCTGGGCACTGAGCAGGACCAGCCTGGGGGAAAGATTTCCGCCCTTTGTGGCAGGGGTGGGTATAGACCCTTGATGTATGATGCCCAGAATGACCTGCATGCTTGCCTGGTTGAGACAGACTTGGTAATGGAGGATGGCCATGTGGAGTCAGTGCTGGGTTCCTTTGCTGAGGCTAGCATTAAACTCTGAACTGCTGGCCACGTCATCTGGGCATCGCTCTGCACCCAGCCTTATCCCAAATCCTTCTGGCTCCTCCTGTAAACTGGTCCTGCACAAACCCCTTCCGGTGCTATAAGAACCACGAAAACTCTCTGGAGAGTTTGTTTTAAGCTCTGGGTTACCCCCACCCCAACACATACATTTATACATGTCTAGCAGCTTCCCTGGTGCTTGCACCTGCTATGAGAAGTGCCCTGTCTCTGCAATGCCCCTTGAATGCTAGAGCCGCACTAGCTTCCTAGAACAGGGCGAACCACCTGGATTTGGAAAGATCAGGTGGCCCAGGGTGGAATTTTCCCAAGTGCCCGACACTGGCCTAGCTCTGCTTCCCTCGAAAGGCAGGATAGTTCAGTGGTTAGGGTGGGAGTCTCTTGGCACTTGGGAGGCCCCAGGTTCAATTCCCTGCTCCGCCCCAGACTCCCTGTTGTGACCTTGGGGAAGTCACTTAGTCTCCCTGAGCCTCAGTTTCCCCCTCTGTACATGGGGGTCATGGTCCTGCCTGCCTCACGGGGGGTGATAAGTGTAACTACGCTAAAGACTAGGAGGAGCTCAGATCCTGTGGTCGGGGGGCCTGTGACAGCGAGCTGGGACTCAGCAGCTGGCCCAGCCCTGGGGTCACTGTTTAACCAGCGAGGGCCCTGGGGAATAGAATGGTTAAGGAGAGGAGTTCCTGATTACCAGATCAGACTGGGGCTGGGTAGATAATTAGCCCATTAAGAAGGAGGGTGGATAAAAGAGCACAGGAAGGACGTGCAGGGGAGGAGAAGCAGGAGACAGAGACTAGTAGGGCCTGATCAAAGGGAATTCCCTGGGTGGAGACACCTCCCTTCCTCCTCCCTTTAGGAGACAGGGGTTAGTAAAGCTGGATAAGTTGTAAATACTGTGCCTACTCTGGCACGTAAAGGAGGTAGAGTGAAACAATATAAACAAACTGCCCGATGGTATCTACAAAAGGGAAGGTCTCTGAGTAATGGATAGTACTTAGTCCTGCCATGAGTGCAGGGGACTGGACTAAATGACTTTTTGAGGTCCCTTCCAGGCCTATGATTCTGTGATCTATGAGTGGTCTGTGGGAAGCTAAGAGGATGCCTCAGTCCCTTGCATAGGTGGATAGAAAGACAAGGGCTATGCACACACAGGTTCCTAAAAGACACTGAAGTCGGTGAGCGTTTTACTACTCATTTCAATGGGAGCAATGTTAGGCCAATGCTGAGTGTTCATGAAAATCCCTCCTACCATCCATCCCATCATCTATTCTCCAGGGCTTTGTCCAGTCCATTCTGTGTGACCCAACTGATGAAGCTTCTACAGTTGGGAAGTTTCTTCTGACCTACCCTTTGCTGCTTCATAAGCATCCCTCTCCTGCCTGGATGTAAAGAACTCTATCTTACTGGAAAAGAAAAAACTGATCCACTTACTTAGGGTCGGAAGTATCAGTCAACACCAAAAATGGGTCTGTTCCGGAGATCACAAAGATAAGTGTCAATGAGGGATCAAAATCAGGTTCTCACAGCAGAGTGTCTGACCTTTAATCACTTGATTAAATTAAGCAAGTTTAACGGACTCACAAAGCCACCATCTGAAATGAACTCGAAGGAACTCAAAAACGGTAAAATACGTGTCTCCACCTTTCATCCCCCTCCACCCACTTGGTACCAGTAAGAAAAGAAAGTGCAGCTCATTGTTAATATTTGTATTGTGGTGGCATCAAGACCCCATTGTGCGGGCCTCGGTACAAGCACAGAGCCGCCTGCTGCCCGGGAAGGCTTACAGTCTAAAAGACACAAGTCAATGAAGGGTGGGAGAATGGAGCTAGAACATCCAAGCATGGTGAAAAATTGGCCCAGTTTTGTCAGTTACATGAATTGTTGGTCCTGGTGTCAAACTTTAACTCTGCAGCAAGGGTGCGCTGGGGCCAGAGGCATAAACCCGATGTGAGAGACTGATTTTCAACCTATATGGAGTATCAACTTAAAGTCCAGGGTCTGCACGGCCAGGTGAGCATCAGCTGGGTTTACAGTCGGAACGCTGCATTTGTCGAAACTCCTGGTGAGTGTGTGTTGCACAATCCACAGGGGATATGAGTTGTTACGGCCCCAGCTAAGGTGCTATTAGCTCTGGAGGTACCTGGTTCTATCCCTGCATCAGCCAAGAAGGTGGCTGTTGCATTTGCTTATGATACCTGATTGGTTGGCGATTCACCACTTCCAGGGAAAAGTCAAAGCCAAGGAAACCAGCCTACTTATTGGCAGCCCCCTCGGTGTGATGGGTCTGTTCCTGACAGTGCCATGTGCTCGCAGCCTCAGAGGAATGGACTCTGTGCTCTGCAAAACATGAGCCTCTTGACTGAATCATAGAATCATAGAATCATAGAATATCAGGGTTGGAAGGGACCTCAGGAGGTCATCTAGTCCAACCCCCTGCTCAAAGCAGGACCAATCCCCAATTAAATCATCCCAGCCAGGGCTTTGTGAAGCCTGACCTTAAAAACTTCTAAGGAAGGAGATTCTACCACTTCCCTAGGTAACGCATTCCAGTGTTTCACCACCCTCCTAGTGAAAAAGTATTTCCTAATATCCAACCTAAACCTCCCCCACTGCAACTTGAGACCATTACTCCTTGTTCTGTCATCAGCTACCACTGAGAACAGTCTAGATTCATCCTCCCTGAGTCACCACTGAGTCAGCAGTGTGCCCTTGTTGCCAAGAAGGCCAATGGCATTTTGGGATGTATAAGTAGGGGCATAGCGAGCAGATCGAGGGACATGATCGTTCCCTTCTATTCGACATTGGTGAGGCCTCATCTGGAGTACTGTGTCCAGTTTTGGGCCCCACACTACAAGAAGGATGTGGATAAATTGGAGAGAGTCCAGCGAAGAGCAACAAAAATGATTAGGGGTCTAGAACACATGACTTATGAGGAGAGGCTGAGGGAGCTGGGATTGTTTAGCCTGCAGAAGAGAAGAATGAGGGGGGATTTGATAGCTGCTTTCAACTACCTGAAAGGGGGTTCCAAAGAGGATGGCTCTAGACTGTTCTCAGTGGTAGCAGATGACAGAACGAGGAGTAATGGTCTCAAGTTGCAGTGGGGGAGGTTTAGATTGGATATTAGGAAAAACTTTTTCACTAAGAGGGTGGTGAAACACTGGAATGCGTTACCTAGGGAGGTGGTAGAATCTCCTTCCTTAGAGGTTTTTAAGGTCAGGCTTGACAAAGCACTGGCTGGGATGATTTAACTGGGAATTGGTCCTGCTTCGAGCAGGGGGTTGGACTAGATGACCTTCAGGGGTCCCTTCCAACCCTGATATTCTATGATTCTATGATTCCCTGGAACCACCTCTCAGGTAGTTGAAAGCAGCTATCAAATCCCCCCTTATTCTTCTCTTCTGCAGACTAAACAATCCCAGTTCCCTCAGCCTCTCCTCATAAGTCATGTGTTCCAGACCCCTAATCATTTTTGTTGCCCTTCGCTGGACTCTTTCCAATTTATCCACATCCTTCTTGTAGTGTGGGACCCAAAACTGGACACAGTACTTCAGATGAAGCCTCACCAATGTCGAATAGAGGGGAACGATCACGTCCCTCGGTCTGCTCGCTATGCCCCTACTTATACATCCCAAAATGCCATTGGCCTTCTTGGCAGCGAGGGCACACTGCTGACTCATATCCAGCTTCTCGTCCACTGTCACCCCTACGTCCTTTTCCGCAGAACTGCTGCCTAGCCATTTGGTCCCTAGTCTGTAGTGGTGCATTGGGTTCTTCCGTCCTAAGTGCAGGACCCTGCACTTATCCTTATTGAACCTCATCAGACTTCTTTTGGCCCAATCCTCCAATTTGTCTAGGTCCCTCTGTATCCAATCCCTACCCTCCAGCATATCTACCTCTCCTCCTAGTTTAGTATCATCCGCAAATTTGCTGAGTGCAATCCACCCCATCCTCCAGATCATTTATGAAGATATTGAACAAAACCGGCCCCAGGACTGACCCCTGGGGCACTCCACTTGACACCAGCTGCGAACTAGACATGGAGCCATTGATCAATACCCGTTGACCCCGACAATCTAGCCAACTTTCTACCCACCTTATAGTGCATTCATTCAGCCCATACTTCTTTAACTTGCTGACAAGAATACTGTGGGAGACCGTGTCAAAAGCTTTGCTAAAGTCAAGATACAATACATCCACTGCTTTCCCTTCATCCACAGAACCAGTAATCTCATCATAGAAGGCGATTAGATTAGTCAGGCATGACCTTCCCTTGGTGAATCCATGCTGACTGTTCCTGATCACTTTCCTCTCATGTAAGTGCTTCAGGATTGATTCTTTGAGGACCTGCTCCATGATTTTCCCGGGGACTGAGGTGAGGCTGACTGGCCTGTAGTTCCCAGGATCCTCCTCCTTCCCTTTTTTAAAGATTGGCACTACATTAGCCTTTTTCCAGTCATCTGGGACTTCTCCCATTCGCCACGAGTTTTCAAAGATAATGGCCAATGGCTCTGCAATCACAGCCGCCAATTCCTTTAGCACTCTCGGATGCAACTCGTCCGGCCCCATGGACTTGTGCACGTCCAGCTTTTCTAAATAGTCCCTCACCACCTCTTTCTCCACAAAGGGCTGGCCATCTACTCCCCATGTGATACCCAGCGCAGCAGTCTGGGAGCTGACCTTGTTAGTGAAGACGGAGGCAAAAAAAAAGCATTGAGTACATTAACTTTTTCCACATCCTCTGTCACTAGGTTGCCTCCCTCATTCAGTAAGGGGCCCACACTTTCCTTGGCTTTCTTCTTGTTGCCAACATACCTGAAGAAACCCTTCTTGTTACTCTTGACATCTCTTGCTAGCTGCAGCTCCAGATGCGATGTGGCCCTCCTGATTTCATTCCTACATGCCCGAGCAATATTTTTATATTCTTCCCTGGTCATATGTCCAACCTTCCACTTCTTGTAAGCTTCTTTTTTATGTTTAAGATCTGCTAGGATTTCACCATTAAGCCAAGCTGCTCGCCTGCCATATTTACTATTCTTTCGACTCATCGGGATGGTTTGTCCCTGTAACCTCAACAGGGACTCCTTGAAATACAGCCAGCTCTCCTGGACTCCTTTCCCCTTCATGTTAGTCCCCCAGGGGATCCTGGCCATCCGTTCCCTGAGGGAGTCGAAGTCTGCTTTCCTGAAGTCCAGGGTCCGTATCCTGCTGCTTACCTTTCTTCCCTGTGTCAGGATCCTGAACTCAACCAACTCATGGTCACTGCCTCCCAGATTCCCATCCACTTTTGCTTCCCCCACTAATTCTTCCCGGTTTGTGAGCAGCAGGTCAAGAAAAGCTCCCCCCCTAGTTGCCTCCTCTAGCACTTGCACCAGGAAATTGTCCCCTATGCTTTCCAAAAGCTTCCTGGATTGTCTGTGCACCACTGTATTGCTCTCCCAGCAGATATCAGGGTGATTGAAGTCTCCCATGAGAACCAGGGCGTGCGATCTAGTAGCTTCCGCGAGTTGCCGGAAGAAAGCCTAATCCACCTCATCCCCCTGGTCCGGTGGTCTATAGCAGACTCCCACCACTACATCACTCTTGTTGCTCACACTTCTAAACTTAATCCAGAGACGCTCAGGTTTTTCTGCAGTTTCGTACCGGAGCTCTGAGCAGTCATACTGCTCCCTTACATACAGTGCTACTCCCCCACCTTTTCTGCCCTGCCTGTCCTTCCTGAACAGTTTATATCCATCCATGACAGTACTCCAGTCATGTGAGTTATCCCACCAAGTCTCTGTTATTCCAATCACGTCATAATTCCTTGACATCACCAGGACCTCCAGTTCTCCCTGCTTGTTTCCAAGGCTTTGTGCATTTGTATATAGGCACTTGAGATAACCTGCTGATCGCCCCTCATTCTCAGTATGAGGCAGGAGCCCTCCCCTCACAGACGTTCCTGCCTGTGCTTCCTCCCAGTATCCTGCTTTCCCACTTACCTCAGGGCTTTGGTCTCCTTCCCCCGGTGAACCTAGTTTAAAGCCCTCCTCACTAGGTTAGCCAGCCTGCTGGCAAAGATGCTCTTCCCTCTCTTCGTTAGGTGGAGCCCGTCTCTGCCTAGCACTCCTCCTTCATGGAACACCATCCCATGGTCAAAGAATCCAAAGCCTTCTCTCCGACACCACCTGCGTAGCCATTCGTTGACTTCCACTATTCGACAGTCCCTACCCAGGCCTTTTCCTTCCACGGGGAGGATGGACGAGAACACCACTTGCCCCTCAAACTCCTTTATCCTTCTTCCCAGAGCCACGTAGTCCGCAGTGATCTGCTCAAGGTCATTCTTGGCAGTATCATTGGTGCCCACGTGGAGAAGCAGGAAGGGGTAGCGATCCGAGGGCTTGATGAGTCTCGGCAGTCTCTCCGTCACATCACGAATCTTAGCCCCTGGCAAGCAGTAGACTTCTCTGTTTTCCCGGTCAGGGCAGCAGATAGATGAATCAGTCCTCCGGAGGAGAGAGTCCCCGACCACCACCACCCGCCTCCTTCTCTTGGGAGTGGTGGTCGTGGAACCCCCAACCTCAGGACAGTGCATCTCATGCCTTCCAATCGGTGGAGTCTCCTTCTGTTCCCTTCCCTCAGATGTGTCATCTAGTCCACTCTCCGCAATGGTACCTGTGGAGAGAACATGAAAGCGGTTAGTTACCTGTGTCTGTGTTGCTGGTACCTGGACATTCCCCCTTCTTCTTCTGGAGGTCACATGTTGCCAAGCTTCTTCACTGGCCTCTTGGCTCCGCTGTGCAACCTGCTCTAAATCTTTAGAGCTTTGTGCCCGTAGAAGCATATCCTGACTTTTGTCCAGAAAATCCTCAGATTCTCGTATGCAACGCAGGGTCGTTATCTGTTGCTCCAGACCTTCAATCTTCTCTTCCAATATGGAGACCAGCTTGCACTTTGTACAGACAAAGTTGCTTCTGTCCTGTGGAAGAAAGACAAACATGGCACATTCAGACTGCTTGAGTTTAAGGACCAGGTGCCTTTAGCCTGGATGCAGTAGGAGAACTATAATGGCTCTTCAACATGATTCAGTCACTAGAGGGGAACAAAGTGCCATGCTGCCAGCATGGGTTACATTTCCATTAGAATCATAGAAATGCCAGGCTGGAAGGGACCTTGAGAGGTCACCTAGTCCCGCCCCCTGCACTGAGGCAGGACAAGTAAATCTAGACCATCCCTGACTGGTGTTTGTTCAACCTGTTCTTAAAAACCTCCAGTGATGGGCATCTCACGACCTCCCGTGGAAGCCTGTTCCAGAGCTTAACTCCCCTGAGAGTTATAAAGTTTTTCCTAACATGCAACCTGAATCTCCTTTGCTGCAGATTAAGCCCATTGCTTCTTGACCTTCAGTGGACATGGAGAACAGCTGATCCCCATCCTCTAGATAAGAAGCCCGTAACATATTTGAAGACTGCTGGGGGAAGACAGGTCCGTTCCCCCCCACCACCCCACCCCACAGCAAGACTAACCATGTCCCATTTTCTACCTTTCCTCCTAAGTCAGGTTTTCTAAAGTTTTCTCATTTTTGTTGCTCTTCTCTGGACTCGCTCCAATTTGTCCACAACTTTCCTAATGTGTGGCACCCAGAAACTCCAGCTGAGGCCTCGCCAGTGCCGAGTAGAGTGGGACAATTACCTCCCGTGTCTTACATACGACACGTCTACTTAATGCACCCCAGAATTATATCCTTTTTCATGACTGCATCACGTTGTGGGCTCATATTCAGTTTGTCATCCTCTATAACCCCCAGCTCCTTTTCAGCAAGCTAGTTAGTCCTTCCGCCAAGCTACTTACTCCTCATTTTGTGGTTGCCTGTTGGATTTTTTTCTTTCCTAGTGTAGGACCGTGTACTTGTTTCCACTGAATCTCAGCCCAATTCTCCATTTTTTCAAGAGCAGTTTGAATTCTGATCAAACCGTGTTTGGTGTTTCAACCAAAACAAAAAAATGTGAGCGGAAAATTTTAGTTTTGGTAAAAAAAAAAAAAAAAAAATCTAATCACTTACTGTGTGCCCATGCTGGATGTGTTCTTTAACCTTCACACCCCCCATTAGAAGAGTCTTTCCTCCTTCACCACAAGCGTTGCATGGCTTACTACACAATACGCTGATAAACTGCTTTGAGATCCTTGAATGGGAGGGGCCGAAAGAAATCTGTAGACCTGTCCATTTTATTTGTCCACAAATCACCAGGCACATCCATGGCACTGAATAAGTAATATAAGGTCATCGTATTCATATCTAGTAGGATAAAATGCCCATTCACTCTGCTAAACTTCCCTAATGAAGCTTCCTTTCACCCAATAGGAAATAATCTGCCTCGTGTTTCTTTAAGCAACTAAATATCCCTTAAATTACAAGCTAGGGACTTACAAGCATGCTCTGAGACTAATTTTTCCCGGCCATCAGCTCTCAGAATGGTGCCTGCAGTGGACTGACACTTTCTGGCCTGACACATGCACACTCAAAGCAAACGGAAGAGCTGCTTGTCCGCTTTTCCCATGGAAATGGGAGAACAGCTACTGCATGTCTCCGTGGCCTTTTGCTGGCGACAGCAAGCAGGGCGCTGACGCCTGACAGCTGGCTTGGATTTATCGTTCTTGTCACTTTCGGCTCTGGGGGCTGAAAGGGTTTGCATGACCTAAGGCGGTGGGGATGGGTTAGAGTGGCCTGCATGGTCTGTTATGAAGCAGACAGACTCCCAAGCCCAGTGCGCTAATGGGGAGCGACTCGTGCCTGCGTGTGTATTCCTGAGGTTTAAAAGGACTGGCTGGGAGGAAATGCTTTAACTTCCCTAATGAGACCTGCATGAGAACAGCAAGGGGAAGGCTTGTGTAGCATCTGTGCTATGGGCCATCGTATTGTTTATGATCAATAACACTACGGGGCTTCATAGAATCATAGAATATCAGGGTTGGAAGGGACCCCTGAAGGTCATCTAGTCCAACCCCCTGCTCGAAGCAGGACCAATTCCCAGTTAAATCATCCCAGCCAGGGCTTTGTCAAGCCTGACCTTAAAAACTTCCGAGGAAGGAGATTCCACCACCTCCCTAGGCAACGCATTCCAGTGTTTCACCACCAGGCACATCCATGGCACTGAATAAGTAATATAAGGTCATCGTATTCATATCTAGTAGGATAAAATCAAGTTGGAGCCCCATCGGGTCCGTTGTGATATATGCACGTGGGAACGGCGTTCCCTGGCTCGAAGAGCTCACGCTCCAAGGTCCTGGTTCAGGACGGTGTGTAACTTGGTTGGGGAGAATCAACTCCCTGCCCACCCAGTTTGTCCCCAAAGTCACAGAAGAAGGGACCCGGTTCTGAGAACGGCCCCCATTGGCTTTAATGGGGTTTGCAGATGCTCCCACTAGTTTGATGCTCTGGCCTGTTGGATTTTCAGACCCAAACGCTCAGTTCTTCTTCACGCTACAGCAACAGCTGGTCCCCTGCCAGGGTCAGCCACATTTCACAGCCAGTCACTGTGCCAGCCGGACACCACACTGCCCCATGGGCTGCCAGACAGAGGGCTGGCACCCCAGACTGAATCGGCCTGGCGTTCAGAGTGGAACTGGGGAACGTGTGGAGGATCTCAAAGCAAGTTAATGGATTAACTCCCACGACTGCCCCATCCTATCCCATTGCCCCGGAAGCTGGTTATGTGGCCCAGTGCTACTTTACAGGCGCAGAGGTCAAGGTTGAAAAGGCCCAGATGCGTTAAGTTTATAGCTATGTAATCCATGCTACTTACATAAGGATATGAGGGGGAGGGGGGTCTATGCACCCACTCACGCACAATTTATATATGGGGGGTGGGTTGCTGTCCCTGCTGAGAGGAATTCCTTTTGGAGACTCTGTCCAGCTGGCCCCCCAGGAGTCTCTGAGAGGGGCCTCACCCAGGCTGGTGACCTAGCTCTCACGTCAGAGAAGTCTGTGGTCGAGGAGCCAGTCCCAGCCTTTATTTGAGCAGGCGCCAAAGCTCAATCCTGTGTTGTTTTGCTGCTAAGTCTTCCCACTACCTTGCAGTGGGTCCAAACTTGCCTGTAGGCCATGTCTCTCCAGATGCACCGTCTGCTCCGGATAGTGCAGTCTGCCTCGTAATCTCCCCTGGCTCCTTCCCAGCGGGTTGCTCTCTTTCTATATCTGGAACAGTCTCTTTTGCTGCAAGGGAGAGAAGGCAGCCAGAGAGGGGCTGCGCCTTCTCCTTCTTCGGCACCCACCGTGCGGGCTCCTTTCTGGCTGGCATGCAACATGCACCTTCACAACCCCTCCAGAGCTGCTAGCCTGCAGCAGATCCTGAATTTACTGCAGTGTCCAAGTTCCTTCCAGACTGTTTTTAGCAGGCTGCTGGGCTGCTGTCAAGTGGTGCTGTAGTAGCATGTACATACCGGAGGACTAACCTCCCCATCTGTGGGTGGACAGTATCTCAAGGAGGAAGGATGCCCTGGGACTTGAGACCTGGTTCAGTTCCCAGCTCAGCGCAGGTTCCCTGCCCGATCTTGGGGCAAGACAGTTGATTGGCCCTGTTCCTTGGTTCCCCCAGCTGTAACAGAAGGACGACAGCCCTGCCCCTCCCTCACAGGCATGTCTGAGGATTAAATCCATCAGTGACTGAGGTGCTCAGAAACCATGGTGAAAAGTGCCATGCAAATACGCAGACGTGTTTCAGGGTTCCAACGTAAAACGCTACAGTTCCTGGGCTCTCTTTCTAGTTCAGCCATGGACGTGCTGTGTGACCACGGGCAGCTCCATTTATCTCTCTCTGCCTCCATCTCCCCATCAGCGAAAAGAAGGTCATATTTACCTACCTCAGAGGGGTGTTGGGTCACTTCATTTCTGGTCACTTGTGATCCACGCTGGTCTTTGTTCGGCCTACGGCACCCTCTCCCCTTGGGGTTCAAGCCTTGCGGTGGTGGTGGTAATTCTGAACTTGGCAGGGTTTCTCCGGGGAATGGGATGAAATGGCTGCAGCCCACCTTTCATTTGACTAGACCGTGACATAACGATGCCTCTGCTATCTCTTTGCTTGTTGGAGGAATTGTCCTAATTGCCTGTGGTCCAAGATCTTTGTTTCTTCTTCGAGTGCTGTCCCTGTGGGTGCTCCTCTAGGTGACGGTGCATCCCGGCGCCGTTGATTGGAGATCTTCGGTAGCAGTGCCTGGTCGGGACGCACGCACTCATTCGGTATCTCCCGTCCCGTTGGAATCTTTCTCAGTGCGTGCGTCCCGCACCCTCCTCTGTCCCTTCTCTACCATCCTCGGCTGAAGACGGGACTCGGGGCAGTGCTGCTTCTCTTCCCTGGTCTCTGTAGGAAACAGTAGCAAAGAACATAGAAATAGTTATTAGTTACATCCCAGTTGTTTCCCTTCCTTTAGAATAGTTACATAGTTTAGTTACTTAGTTTAAAAAATGAAAACAAAAAAAAAAAAACTTTTCGCCTCAGGCTTGTCTCCTTCTGAGACACTTTCCCCTGCCATTTCTAATTCAACATGCCAGGGGCTTCAGGACTCAAGAAGTGTGTTTCCTGTTGGGACTCCATGCCAGGGTCTGATGGGCACTCGCGATGTGTGAAGTGCCTTGGCGAAACACACGTCCCTGCAAAATGCCTTCACTGTGCAAGTCTCAAGACCAGAGCTCGTCGCAACAGGGATCTGCGGCTTAAAATGTTACTAATGGAAACATCTCTGCAGCCACCTTCGGAGATGGGGAAAGTTAAACCCTCTCCCTCACGCTCCCCGGCCAGATCAGAGCCAGTTGGGAGCATGGCTTCACCCTCTCTGTAGCAGAGGCAAGAAGCCCAACAGTCTCAGAGGAGAGACTTTAACAAGGGTAAAGGGTCTCCCGCGAGATCCTTACCCCCTGTAATGACAGCGCAGAAGGCAGGCGCCTCAGGCTGTCCCAACGCCTCGGCCACGGCTCCCGCAGAGGCAGGAACCCGACCTCCCGTGCTGGGAAGCCTTACGCGGCACCAAGCCCTTCAGCGCTAAAAACAGCCGCGGTGCGGACTGCGCGCTCTGCTCCAGGGCTGGGAAGAACGTGGGCACCGAGCCTGCCCCGGCACCAGCAGCTGACCCCCTGCAGGGCTCCTCCACGCACCCTGGGGCCCCAGTGAGGCTTTCAGTTGGCAATGCGCTAAGAGCCCAGGGAGCAGGAGCAACGGTTCCTCACTCAGGGTGACCTCTCGGTGCCACCTGAGCCTCACTCCCCGCTCCTGGACACACAGGGCTCGTTTTTTGAGCAGCCGGTCTCCCCACCTGAGCTGGCTACCTTCACTGACAGTGGACCTGATGTACAGCAGCAGGTGGAGTTCTCCCCACCCGCCTCGCCTCCTCCACCGGAACCTTTTCCGCCTCAGGTCATGGCTCGCAACCACCAGCCTCAGTTTCCCTACTGCAGCCCTCTGTGGACGGCACCTGGGTTCTCCTACCCTATGCCTTGGCCTCAGTGGTACCCTTGGCCACATCCTCCTGCCACTCACCTTCAGACCTCTTCTCCCGAACCACTACCTCCTTCTGTGCCTCGATCTCCAGCTCCATCCACGTCTAGAGTACCTGAACCCCCTCCTGAGAACATGAGCTACGGACCATATCCTGACTCACTGGCCCCTGACTCTCCATCAGCTCCAGACGGAGCCCTCTTCCCTCCACCTCCACAGAGCATGGACGACTGTAAACAATTTCAAGAACTTTTCAAGAGGGTGGCACTTAGTCAAGACATCCACTTAGAAGAGGTTCAGGAACCACAACACAGGCTCCTCAGAATCCTTCAACCCTCTGCGCCCTCAAAGATCACGCTCCCCATAAACGAGGCACTCTTGGAGCCAGCTGACACTCTCTGGCAAACTCCAGCTTCTTTATTACCAACTTGCAAAAGGCTGAACATAAATACTATGTTCCCACTAAGGACGCTGACTTCCTATTTTCTCATCCACAACCAAACTCTCTTGTCATGGATGCAGTTGTACAACGGACAAAACAGCCGCAATGTCGGTCACCCCTCAAGACAAGGACCTTAAACGCCTTGACGTCTTCAGTTGCAAGATTTATACATCCTCCACTCTACAATTCAGAATTGCGAATTATTCTGCCCTCCTCACCAGCTACGACTTTGATAATTACAATAAACTTTTCGAATTTGCATCCTACAGTCCAGAGGATAGGAGAATAGACTTCAACTCAATCATGGTTGAGGGTCAATTAATTTCCAGAACGGCCCTACAAGCAGCTCTAGACATGGCAGACACAGCAGCCCTACTACTGCAACTGCTGTGGTTACGCACAAATCTTCATGGCTCTCTGCATCTGGCATCCCTAAAGATCTGCAGACCAAAGTGGAGGACCTCCCTTCTGATAAGGATAAACTTTTCTCCCAAAATCCCCCAACCAAACAAAAAACCCCCGCTGAACTCCTCCACACCATGAAGTTTCTAGAGCGACACTGCACGCCCTGGGCATTCACCCGTCCTTTCGCAGGAGATAACAATACCAACCCTACCAAAGACCCCATGCACAACAGTATTATTGGCCTCGACCCAAATCATAACTAAGAGTCGCGCTAGACGCCCTAAGCACAGACAAAATCAAGCTCAAGCAACCACCTCCCACCTACCGGGGAATAAGCAACAATTTTGAAATGTTGGTAGAGGGTCTGCAGGACCTCCCCTTGAATCCACCACCTACTTGCCCGTTTGGCCACCGCCTCCAGAGTTTCCAGCATGCCCGGCAGCGGATTACATAGGACCGCTGGGTCCTCAAAATAGTTCAGTCCGGTTACTCTGTCCCATTTATATCCTACCTTCCTACCCTTCACCCTTCCCCGTCCCTCTTCAGGGACCCCTACTTTGCGTAGAAATGGCTCACCTTCTACAACTAGGTGCAATGGAAACTGTGCCAACACAACATGGAGGGAAAGGGTTCTACTCCCATTACTTTCTGACCCAGAAAAAGACCTGGGGATGGAGGCCTATGCTGGACCTATGCCGACTGAACAAATTTGTGAGGATACAAAAATTCAAGATGGTCACACTGGGCACAATAATTCCTGCACTGGATCAAGGGGACTGGTTCACAGCCCTTGAACTAAGGGATGCTTATTTTCATATACCAATTCATTCAGCTCACAGACGCTTCCTACGATTCACAATCGGTCATGACCATTTTCAATACAGAGTTCTTCCTTTCGGACTCTCCACAGTGCCGAGAGTCTTTTCCAAGACTCTAACCGTGGTCATGGTTCACCTCCACAGACATGGAATCACGCTTTTCCCCCTATCTGGATGATTGCCTCATCAAGGGCAACTCCTATGGCGAGACACTTCAAGCTACCCATTTTGCCATCTTCCTCTTTCACAGCCTAGGCCTTGAAATAAACATCCAGAAATCCACCCTGACCATCTACACAACAGATCGAGTTCATTGGAGCTCATCTGGACTCAATCCGAAGCAGAGCCTCACTCCCAAATTACAGACTCCTCGCTATCACACAACTGATATGCACGCTCTCTATTCGTCCCAGGACACAGGGAAGAATCTGCCTACAGCTCCTTGGTCACGTGGCAGCCACCACCTTCATGGTCCAGAACGCCAGGCTACGCATGAGATGTCTTCAGGGCTGGCTCAACTCCAACTTCAAACCCAACAGACACACCTTAGGGATGGTGTTAACTTCTCCTCCCAATGTTGTAGCTTCCCTACATTGGTGGACAAGACCCGAAAACCTCTGAATGCGTGTTCCCTTCCAGCAACGATCCCCAACGCTCATGCTCACCACGGACACTTTGCTAATCGGATGGGGAGCTCTTCTAGGGGGACACAGGGCACAAGGCTGCTGGTCTGCATCAGAGACGTGCTGACACATAAATCTCTTAGAGCTCAGAGCAGTGCGACGAGCATGCCTTTACTTTCTTCCCCACATAAAGAACAAATCTATTCGGGTCTTAACAGACAACACAGCATGTATGTTTTACATCAACAGACATGGGGGAGCCCGATCACATTCCCTATACATGGAAGCCATCTGACCATGGAATTGGTGCATACAACATCAAATACAAATCATTGCTTCCTACCTACCCGACTGCCACAATACTGCTGCCGACGTACTCAGCAGGCACTTTTCGACAGAACACGAATGGGAACTGCACCCCGCAATACTTCAACAGCTCTTCTCCCTCTGGGGCACCCCATCAATAGACCTCTTTGCCAGAGTGGGACTCGGGACTGCATCCCTAGGAGATATGTTCCTCATCCCATGGAACAACTCTCTCCTGTACGCCTGCCCCCCAATCCCTCTGCTACACAGGGTTCTTCAGAAGATCACAGACGATAATGCGTGGGTCATACTTATTGCCCCGGCTTGGCCCAGACAGTCATGGTATCCTTACCTACTCTGCATGTCCTCCTGTCATCCATGGACTCTCCCACCATAAAACCATTTCTCATGGACCTACAAAATCTCTACCCCAACGGCAGCTACATGGAATCTTAACCTCATTCTTCACGGTCTCATGAAACCTCCATTCGAGCCCTTGGCTACCTCGTCTCTTCTTCATATATCCATGAAGGTAGCTTTCTTAGTTGCAATAACATCAGCAAGGAGAGTAGGTGAAATAAGCACCCTGATGGCCTATCCTCCCTACACAACCTTCTCCAAAGACAAAGTCACTCTGAGACCACATCCTAAATTTCTCCCTAAGGTGGTATCCACCTTCCACCTTAACCAACCAATATACTCACCTACTTTCTATCCTACACCTCACGAGACTCCGCAAGAGGCAACCCTGCATACTCTCGACTTCAGGCGAGCAATTGCCTTTTATTTAGACAGGACTAAGCCGTTCCATAAGTCCCCATGACTCTTTGTCTCCATTACTGAAAGATTGAAAGATACGGCTATCTCTAAGCAACGTCTGTCCAAATGGATCTCTGACTGCATCAGATCCTCTTACCGTATTCAAAATATTCAACCGCCCGAAGGCCTTAGAACTCATTCCACTCGAGCTATGTCTACATCCGTTGCCTCCCTACATAACATACCCATTTCTGACGTCTGTAAAGTGGCTACATCGTCATCTGAGCACACGTTTGCCAAGCACTATGCTATCACACAAGATACCATGGCAGACACCCTAGTAGGCCATACAGTACTCTCTACGGTACTCACTGCCGCATCTCCAAAGTCGCACCGACCATAGTGGGAACTGCTGCACATTCACCTAGAGTGGAGCACCCACAGGGACAGCACTCGTAGAAGAAGGGGAAGTTACTCACCTTGCAGTAGCTAAAGTTCTTCGAGATGTGTGTCCCTGTGGGTGCTCCGGTCCCCGCCCTCCTCCCCTCTACTTTGGAGTACTAGTATGATTTCTCCACAGTAGAGAAGGAACTGAGGAGGGTGCGGGACCCATGCACTCAGGAAGATTCCAACGAGACGGGAGATACCAACTGAGCGTGTGCGTCCTGCTACCGAAGATCTCCAATCAACGGTGCCGGGACGCACCGACACCTAGAGCGGAGCACCCACAGGGACACACCTCTCGAAGAACCTCAGTTACTGCAAGGTGAGTAACTTCCCCCTTTTTTTTAGTTAGAGCCCCCTTCCCCTAAGCTGGGAACTGGCTTGGCTTGGAGCTGCTGGAGCATTTTCATAGGCAAAATGCCGACAGAATCCAAACAAGGACAGAAAAGAAAGGTGATCTGAAAAGCCCCACGGGCCTGATTAATCATTGGCCCTGCCCTGTGTCGTCATCTGTCCCAGTGCAAAGTGAGTGCAGAAACACTGCTGCTCTGATACTTTGCACTGCTGTAAGTGGCTGCACAGGCCGCGGTAATGAACCAGACCCCTTGTTTACATTATCCGCCTCAAGGTCTATTTCTAGCCAAGGCCTAAGGAAAAAAATGCTTCACTTGGAAGAAGGGAAAAGGTCCCCGTGGTCTCAAAAATCACCCTTTGTTTTCTCCTACAAATCTGTTTGATTGATTTTGGTGTGAACCAACTGGGAAAGCTGTTGCTTCCTGCTGGCTGGGAAAGGAGTTTGGCTATTTGTGCTACCCTGCTGGGGCGTGCAGTGTTTTGAATGAGACATTGCATTACGGGTTCCTCGCCGCCCATCTCTGATTGGCTATCCAGGGGGATCCAGCGTTAAAGGCATGTCTACACTAGGGAAATTTGCACCAATACAAATGTTGTACCAGGGAGATTTCCTCTGGTAAGCAGCACAGGCGTATAACCTTCACTTCACAGGATGTCTCGCTCTCTGTAGTGGCTGGACCACATAAAGCAGGGATGGGGAACCCTTTTTCTGTCGGGGGCCATTGACCCACAGAAAAAAAATCAATCACAGGCCACTCACCCTGCCCGGGGGTGGGGAAGGGGAAGGGTGTGGAGGCTCAGGACTCTCCCCCCCCGCATGGTGCTGGAACATTTTTAATAGTGGGGATGCTGAAAGCCATCCCCCTTACCTCTGTCCACATCCCCACCCCCCCCCCAGAGCTGGGGCCGGGAGCAGGGCCGTATCTCTGGGAGGGGGGGACCTGGACAGTGGTCAGGGGGCCAAGGCTGGGGCAACAGCTGGGGGCGGGCACGGGGCTGGCAGTCGGGACCCCGTGTAAAATGTGGAGGTGCTGCAGCACCCCCTGCACCCCTAATTCCCGCACCTATGCAGTTCCCCCCGCAGCAGAGTGAGCCAGCACTTGCGGCTCCGGCCCCGTGGCCCAGATGAAATTAAGCAAGGGACCGGATCCGGCCCACGGGCTGTAGGTTCCTCACCCCTGACATAGAAGTTTATGAGTCTCCACAGCCTTTGAGAGAACAAACCTGGGCCTTTGAGCTAGGCTCTAAAGGGTTAATGCGCCTAGACCTAGGGATCCCCATCTCGATCCCCAGAGCTGATGACGCACCTGGGGCATCATCTTACAGGTACGAGGCCTGCCTTGCTCTAGCACGGTGCGTCTACATGTGGGGTTTGTGCTACCTAGCACTGCACCGGCGGGACTCCCTCTAGGAGGCAGGCCCTAAGCAGAGCGAGGCGAGAGCCCAAGACCGTGTTCCCCAAGGATTCGCCGAGCAAGGCCATGTCTACACGACAGCTCCTACCGCAGCACAGCTTCGGCGCCGTAGTGTAGACGCTTCCAACGACGATGAGGGAGTTTTCCATCATTGTAGATACCTCACCTCTGAGTGGCAGTAGCTAGGTTGACAGAAGAAACCTTCCATGGACCTAGCCGTGTCTACACTGAGGGGTAGGTCCACCTACCTACGGTGCTCAGGGTGCAAAATTTCCACAGCCCTGAGCGATGTAGCTTGGTCGATCTCTTTTAGATGGAGAACAGGCCTCCGAACGTAAATACACTTTGTGTGTGTTTGGCCTATTAGCTTCTAAAGAGAGGGAGAAGCGCTCATGCCAGCTTCTGTTCTGCAGAGTTGCCCGTTTCCTCCTTCTCTCTTCCCCTGGTCACTTTCCCATCAGCTTGCTAGAACATGCCACCCTAGATGCATGTTCCCCTCCCCAGGCAGGGCCGGTCTGGCACCTTCCCCTTGGCCACATCCCCTCCCTCTTCGCAAGGTGCTGTGACTTTTAGGAAATGCAACACACGTGCTTTAGCAGCCCTGCTCGTTGCCTTAAGTGGGGGAGTAATTGAATGAAGGCTCATGAGAGCCGTTCATCAATTGCAAGGGCCCATCAATATCTGCCTTGCTGAGAATCTGATTAGCCAGGAGGCGACATCAATCACTGATGTCCCTCCCTGACTCAGTTGCATCTACTCCAGGTACGGTGGGGCCCAGCACTGGGGAAATCTCATTTGCTCACGGAAGGTTAAGCAACGCGCTGGATGAAAAATTGTCATGAGACTGTGTCATCTTGGTGGCCATTCATCTCCACGCTGGTCAGCGTGGGATGGGGGGGCCACTGGGGCAGGGTTATTAAATCCCATGTATGTGGCGCCGCAGGAAACGATCGCTCAACGTCCGCCGAGACATGCAAAGTGTTAATGTCCCCTGCTGCGGGGCACGGAGTGCTCGTTTGTATTTGTTTTCCCTCCCGCTGGAGTGGTTCTCCTGCCCTTGGATGGTTTGCACATAGAACATGCATGCACCCTCCCTTTGCCGCCCACTGTTTATGATCCTGGATGGAGCATTGTGGGCTGCTTGATCTCACTCCCCAGCCCCTCCTATACCTGTTGTGCAGTGCTGCTGTTAAACAGCTGCCACAATCCGCTCCAGAGGTGGCTGCATTGTGGTGATGGGTGAAGGTGTTTCCTTTTTTCTCTGGACAAAGCGGTTACTGAACCACCCCACTAAGTTGATGCAGCCAGTGTCTCCAAGAAAGGAGCAGCGTGAAGATGGTAGAAGGGCTTCCCTTCTATGTCACTATGGTCCCTGTCCTGAGCTCAGCCTATTAATGCTGGCTTGGGCCAGGTATAGTGCAGCAGATGTGATGCAATCTCTTCCTGCTGCTACTACCTGCAGCTCTGGCAAAGCACTTCAGTGGTGCTTTGAACGGACCATAGTGCAGTGAAAGGACCACATTCAGCTCTCCCAAGGAGCCCCCTCTTTCCTGTTCGGTGGCCCAACATGCAGCTTTGCCAATGCACATTCACCGTGCTCCACAACCCCCTTGACTAACCAAGCCCAGGGTGTCTTTGGAGCATCTTTCCAGTTCTTTCTGCATGATGTTTCTTAGACCCAGCCTTTCCTAGCCGTCCACGCAGCTAAAACTCTCACCCAGGCTCTCTTCAGCTTGCATCTCCATCACGGCAACATCCTTCTCTTGGGCCTTGGCAAATGAACTCTTGCCCCACTCAGATCCATTTGGAAGGCTGCTGCAAGGGTCATTCCGCTAGCCTGTTGCTTTGACCAGCTCACCCCTCTGTTTGCTTCCATCCACTGGCTCCCACTTCTCTATCCAATCAAACACAAGCTGCTTGTCTTCACGTTCAAGGACCTTCTTGGCCTATCCCCACCCAGCTGTCAACCCTCATTTGCTATCAAGCCGTCAGCTCCCACCTCCCGTCGGCCTAGGCTGCCAACCTCCGTCTCCCACTTGTTACATTTTCAAGCCAACACCTTCACCTTTCTCCTCCGCCGCCCCTCGCATGTGGGGTGAAGTCTCTGTAAATGTTCACAGAGCCAACTCATTATCCTTCCAATTCCTCCTCAAAGCTCTCCTTTGCCAGGAAGCCTGCCAAAGCCTTGGTTCAGCTTCTGGCGTGCAAAGACCACTGCCCATCACGCTGCCCAGTATTGTCCCATTGTTTGCTTGTATCCCCCCATCTGCCTCTCTGTCTCCATCTGTTGTCTCTTGTCTGATACATAGATTGTAAAGTCTTTGGGGCAGGGACTATCTCTTTCTTCTGTTTGTGCAGCACCCAGCACAATAGAGCCCTGGGCCGTGATTGGGGCTTCTAGGCACTCGAGGAATACAGATAATACAGGACAAACATCAGTGTTGGCTGGTCAGAGGCCGGATGGGAAACACACTGAACCACTTAGCTACCTATTTTGGATGGGGTGAGGACTCATCTGTCTAATCTCTCCATCCATCCGACTTACACTGCTCCCATCTCCGAACACTTCATCAGAGAAGAACAATCATTTCCCCACTATTGTGGGGGGCCTCGGGCTTTGGTGCCCCTTGGTCCCTCCTATTCTCTGTCCGTGACACATAACAGCCTCGTCTCCTGTGGGCTGTAATACTTAGGTCTCGTTTTGGTTGTTGGGTTTAATGTGAGGGTGGTGCTGGTGACCTGTGATAGACAGGAGGTCAGGCTAGATGATTTGCTGGTCCCTTCTGGCCTTAAACTCTGTGAATCCTGCTGAGGGGAGAGAGTTTCCCGTCAAACTCTTCCTGGCCTTTTGACTTTAAATTAAATACCCTGGGCTTTATATGTAGCCACAGGCTGAGTAGAAAGAAGCATGCAGCAGCCAGGCCTTCCAGGGAATGCGAGTAAATGGCTCTGATCAAAACAGCAGATGAAGAAGTATATTGACTCTTTGCACTTACTACCCTTAAGGTAGTGTACTCGACAGAACTGCGCCAGAACCCTGCAGCCAGTAGCAAAGTTTAGATCATTGTTGTGGAGGGACTTAGGGTCATAAGGCTATCGGTGGGAAACTGCTTATTGCTTTGGGTTGGCACCTTCGTTCCCTGGATCACCACATCACCGGTTTAAAAACCAACTGCCTGCAAATAGGTTGTAAAAGGAAGGTTCCGACTGGCTGGTGAAAGCGCCGTAGGGGCGGGATCTAGTCTAACTGCTCTAGCCTGGATTCTTTAGTCACCTCTCGTTAAACTCATGAGAAGGCAGAAGAATATGTTAGGGGCCATGTGACTGCCTGAAACAGCTCCTGGCAGGGACCTGTGTTTTGTGTTTGGACAAATCATGACCATTCAGGATAGGAAAACCCCTACAGATTTATCTAAGCCACGGACAGTCAATAGGCAGACCACGGGCCAAATCCAGACTGCCAGAGGCTTTTGAACAGACCCCGAAATCTGTGTGTTTACTTATTATTATCATTGTTGTCATTATTTTTTAATTATTTTCTCTGGAGTCTGGGCCCTTTGCTCCAACAGGATATAATATTTATGAATGCGTCAGTCATTCCAGCTTTCAGTGTCCCACTTCCCTTGGGAGATTTTTCCACAGCTCAGTAGGTGTCATGGTTAGGGCCTGCTTCAGGGCATAAGGCAACTTTTAACTATTTGGGTCAGAAAGAAACTTTCCCTGGGGGCCAATAGTTACCCAGAGCTGCAGAATATCTTGCACCTTCCTCTGAAGCAGTTGGGTTAGATGGACTGCAGGTCTAATCCGGTAATTCCAGTGTTCCTATATTTAGTTTAACCTTCCCTTTCATCTCATTACTTTATTACACCCCCCAGTCCCTCACTAATGAAGGGAGAACGTGGGGTCTCTGGAGATGATGACGAGATCCAGTTGACTGAGCAATAGTTTCTCAAGGGAAGTTGTGGACATCCCATTGACTGAATGGTAGGAGCCTGGACAAAACCCTAGAAATGTAAGGAAACAGACCTATACTGGACCCTAGAGTGAACGGTTATAGAACCTGAGAGGACCCTGCTGTGTAATTCCCCTGGGAGTTTGCCCCCAGTTAGGATATTTTATTGTCTGTCTTCCTCTCCAGGTAAAGAGCAGTTACACTGAGTCCATTTCATTTATCTCAAAGTGCTTTACACATTTACAGGCGGAGGAGTCCTCACGACACCCCATGCTATCCCCATTTTACTGCTGGTGGCCTGAGGCACAAAGAAATTGTATAATTTGCCTGAGGTCACGTATGGAGTCTGGTCTCCTGAACTTTTGCCTAGTGCCTTTAACCATAAAGCCAACTTTCCTTTCAGTTGTCCTATAGAAGAATGTTTGGCTTTGTTTTCTTCATAATAATTTTTCCATGCATGGACAAGCATAGTGTGACGGGGCAAGGCCAGATGGCTATAGAAAAGTAGTGGGAGATAGATATATTAGCTCCAGGCTAAACAAATCCCTGGTACCAGAATAAGTGAAATGGCAGCTGCTCCAGGTCAATTAAGACACCTGGGGCCAATTAAGAACTTTCCAGAAGGCAGGGAGAAGGCTAGGTTGATTGGGACACCTGAAGCCAATCAGGGACTGGCTGAAACTAGTTAAAAGCCTCCCAGTCAGTCAGGTGGGGGTGCACGTCAGGAGCTGTGGAAGGAAGCTGCACTGTTGGAGAGGCTGAGTAGTACACACCATATCAGGCACAAGGAAGGAGACCCTGAGGTAAGGGGAAAGTGAGGGCTGCTGTGGGGAAAGTAGCCCAGGGAATTGTACGTGTCATGTTTTTAAAAGGTCAGCTGCCATAGCTGATACTATTAGGGTCCCTGGGCTGGAGCCCAGAGTAGAGGGTGGGTCCGGCCCCCCCCCCCTTTTGCCCCCTGATTAATCACTGAGACTGGGAGACAACAGAGACTGTGCAAGGAAGGATAACTTCTCCTCACCTCCCTCGCTGGCTTATGATGAAAATGGCTCAGTAGACTGTGACCCTTGTCTCTAGAGAGAGAAGGGTTACGTGGAGGGTCACAGTGAACATCTGAGGCTAGCGAAATCCACCAGGAAACGCAGGACCCATGGAGGCAAGGACAGAGCTTTGTCACAATAGTTTCAGCATCCTCCATTGCTACAGGTTTCAGAGTGGTAGCCATGTTAGTCTGTATCAGCAAAAACAACGAGGAGTCCTTGTAGAGCCTTGTAAACAAATTTGTTTGGGCATAAGCTTTCGTGAGCTAGAACCCACTTCATCAGATGCATGGAGTGGAAAATACAGGAGCACACCTACCAATGCCATCATGTGCTAGCAATGCCCCTCTGCTGTATACGTTCGCCAAACTGGACAGTCTCTACCCAAAATAGTAAATGGACACAAATCTGACATCAGGAATCATAACGTTCAAAAACTAGTAGGAGAACACTTCAGTCTCACTGGTCACTCAATAACAGACCTAAAAGTGGCAATTCTTCAACAAAAAAACTTCAGAAACAGACTCCAACGTGAAGCTGCAGAACTGGAATTAATTTGCAAACTGGATGCTGTCAGATTAGGCCTGAATAAAGACTGGGAGTGGTTGGGTCATTACAAAACATAAACTTAATTTCCCCAATACTGATTTCTTCCTTCTTGTCAACTGTCTGTAATGGGCCACTCTCATTACCACTTCAAAAGTTATTTTTCCTCCCTTGGTATCCTGTTGTTAATTGATTCATCTTGTTAGACTGACCTCACACTCGATAAGGCAACCCCCATCCTTTCATGTATTTATACCTGCTCCTGTATTTTCCCTCCATGCATCTGATGAAGTGGGTTCTAGCCCATGAAAGCTTATGCCCAAATACATTTGTGAGTCTCTAAGGTGCCACAAGGACTCCTTGTTGTTTTTCCATTGGTACAGTAGACCCTGGAGACAAGCATGCTAATTACAGAAGTATGCCTGCCCCACTATGTTAAGGACCTACGATAGAGCAGGAAACAATGTTATTACAGGTGACCTTTCTAATGAGGGTAGAAATCCACTTGAGCAAGAGTTCCCAAGAAAGGAGTTCCATGGTGATGTGGGTAGGTCTGCTTGGCTCAGGGCCATCAAATGGCAAGGTGTGCTATCCCCTCCCATCGTTCACAATAACACACACCCTGCTAATTCTCATTCTCATTATAGCAATTACAATTCAAAGGAAACCTAATAAAACAATCTCTTGCCACTCTCATGTCTGTAACTGATTATTCTGAATCAACTGTTGGATGTCACTTACCTTTTGACTCCAATAGTCTAGGTATGTGTGGCATTGCAAAGGGAATTTTGAAATAACATCTTGTGTTCGACCTAAGATTACCCGGATGTCATGAGTAATAATGATTTTCGTAGCTGGCAGGCAAAGCTATGACTTTGCTGGTCTATCCAAGTACAAGGAGAGATATAATATCTTTGGGGACATCTCTTTCAGGTTCCTGACTAAGACTGTGGAACAGCCGAAGAGGTCACTGGTTTTTAGAAAGTCCATAACAGTTTTTAACATTGAGACCAGTAAATACTCTGATAGGACTTTGAGGTTATTGGGGGCTTGTCCAAAGCCCACTGAAGTCAATGGGAGCCCTTCCATTGACTTCTGCTGGCTTTGGAGCAGGCCAATGGGCCCTGATTTAGGAGCCTTAAGTGCTTTTCTGCATGAAGGATGCTTTCTTGAACCACAGCTTTAGTGAGGACGACATGAAGGCTCCTGCAGTGCAGACAGTCAACAAAGCTCATAGTTTATGTACCTACCTCTCAAGTCTCTCTGACTTGATGATCAAAGCACGCAGTTACCGGGTACATAACAATGAACTCCACTGGGAGATATGATTGACTTCTGCATTGTAACTTATTTCCACTGCCTACGGCCATAGTTCTAATAGCTGGCACTGCAACTGGGAAATAATCATTCCTGACAGAAGCAGTCCGTTCCAGCCTGTTGGCAGGTAGCAATCCCTTTATAATGCATGGATAGATATACACAGTAGCATCTCTTCCTCCCTGACCTGCTTTGTAGCCTTGGGAAAGTCACTTCCCCCTCTTAAATTGGACACTCATGGTGCACTCATGTGATAGGACAAGAGGAAAAAACCCATCGTACGTAACCCTAATATGACTGATCCCCCATCTGCGAGGCCTCCCCATTACATACAATCCTCCTCATCTTGGGAGTCCCTCTCCCCTCCCACCTGCCTTATGTGGAAAGTAGAGTTGGTTGAAATTCTTCATATTTTGAAATTTCCATGAGCAAATCTGTTAATATTTGAAATTTCAATGGGGGAGGGGAGGAGAAATTTTGCAGAAATGTTCTTGATATCTATGTTCCGCTCCCAATCCCTCCATGTTTTTGACTGGATCTAGTGGGAAGTGTTGGGTGGAGGGTTGTTTCAAGGAAAGCTGGGTGAGGAGATGTAAAATCAAGTTTAAAATAGAAACTGTCTTATAGCCTTAGAATCATAGAATATCAGGGTTGGAAGAGACCTCAGGAGGTCATCTAGTCCAATCCCCTGCTCAAAGCAGAATCAATCCTCAAATAAATCATCCCAGCCAGGGCTTTGTCAAGCCTGACCTTAAAAACTTCAAAGGAAGAAGATTCCACCATTTCCCTAGGTAACACATTCCAGTGTTTCACCACCCTCCTAGTGAAAAAGTTTTTCCTAATATCCAACCTAAACCTCCCCCACTGAAACTTGAGACCGTTACTCCTTGTTCTGTCATCTGATACCTCTGAGAACAGTCTAGATCCATCCTCTTTGGAACCCCCTTTCAGGTAGTTGAAAGCAGCTATCAAATCCCCCCTCATTCTTCTCTTCCGAAGACTAAACAATCCCAGTTCCCTCTCCTCATAAGTCATGTGCTCCAGCCTCCTAATCATTTTCGTTGCCCTTTGCTGGATGCTTTCCAATTTTTCCACATCCTCCTTGTAGTGTGGGGCCCAAAACTGGACACAGTACTCCAGATGAGGCCTCACCAATGTTGAATAGAGGAGAATGATCACGTCCCTTGATCTGCTGGCAATGCCCCTACTTATACAGCCCAAAATGCCATTGGCCTTCTTGGCAACAAGGGCACACTGTTGACTCATATCCAGCTTCTCGTCCACTGTAACTCCTAGGTCCTTTTCTGCAGAACTGCTACCAAGCCATTCGGTCCCTAGTCTGTAGTGGTGTATTGGGTTCTTCCGTCCTAAGTGCAGGACCCTGCACTTATCCTTATTGAACCTCATCAGATTTTTTTGGCCTAATCGTCCAATTTGTTTAGGTCCCTCTGTACCCTGTCCCCACCCTCCAGTGTATCTACCTTTCCTCCCAGCTTAGTGTCATCTGCAAACTTTCTGAGGGTGCAATCCATCCCATCATCCAATTCATTAACAAAGATGTTGAACAAAACCAGCCCCAGGACCGACCTCTGGGGCACTCTGCTTGATACTGGCTAACAACTAGATGTGGAACCATTGATCACTGCCCGTTGAGCCCGACAATCTAGCCAGCTTTCTATCCACCTTATAGTCCATTCATCCAGCCCATACTTCTTTAACTTGCTGGCAAGAATACTGTGGGAGACTGTGTCAAAAGCTTTGCTAAAGTCAAGATATATTATGTCCACCGCTTTCCCCATATCCACAGAGCCAGTTATCTCCTCATAGAAGGCAATCAGGTTGGTCAGGCATGACTTGCCCTTGGTGAATCCATGTTGACTGTTCCTGATCACCTTCCTCTCTTTCAAGTGCTTCAAAATGGATTCCCTGAGGACCTGCTCCATGATTTTTCCAGGGACTGAGGTGAGGCTGACCGGTCTGTGGTTCCCTGGGTTGTTGGTCTTCCCTTTTTTAAAGATGGGCACTATATTTGCCTTTTTCCATTCATCCGGGACCTCCCCTGATTGCCATGAGTTTTCAAAGATAATAGCCATGGCTCTGCAATCACATCTGCGAACTCCTTTAGCACCCTCAGATGCAGCGCATCCGGCCCCATGGACTTGTGCTCGTCCAGCTTTTCTAAATAGTCCCGAACCACTTCTTCCTTCACAGAGGGCTGGTCACCTCCTCCCCATGCTGTGCTGCCCAGAACAGCAGTGCAGGAGCTGACCGTATCTGTGAAGACCGAGGCAAAAAAAAGCATTGAGTACTTCAGCTTTTTCCACATCATCTGTCACTAGGTTGCCTCCCCTATTCATTAAGGGTTCCACACTTTCCCTGACCTTTTTCTTGTTGCTAACTATCTGTAGAAACCCTTCTTGTTACCCTTCACATCCCTTGCTAGCTGCAACTCCAGTTATGTTTTGGCCTTCCTGATTACGCCCTGCATGCTCGAGCAATATTTTTATACTCCTCTCAAGTCATCTGTCCAAGTTTCCACTTCCGGTAAGCTTCCTTTTTGTGTTTAAGCTCACTGAAGATTTCACTGTTGAGCCAAGCTGGTTGCCTGCCATATTTGCTATTCTTTCTGCACATCGGGATGGTTTGTTCCTGTGCCCTCAATAAGGCTTCCTTAAAATACAGCCAGCTTTCCTGGACTCTTTCCCCCCCCTCATATTAGCCTCCCAGGGGATCCTGCCCATCAGATCCCTCAGGGAATCAAAGTCTGCTTTTCTGAAGTCCAGGGTCTATATTTTGCTACTTTCCTTTCTTCCTTTTGTGAGGATCCTGAACTCAATCATCTCATGGTCACTGCTGCCCAGGTTGCCCCCACTTCTACTTCCCTGACTAAGTCTTCCCTGTTTGTAAGCAGCCCGTCAAGAGGAGAATGGCCCCTGGTTGGTTCTTCCAGTAGTTTTCTGTGAGAAGAAGCTGTCAGTATGGATTCAAGGGAAGATCCTGGTCTCTGGACAGTTTGGACTCTGACAGGGAAGTGTATCAGGTGCAAAGCAGAGATCCACAGAGACAATCCGGGTACCCTGAAAAGACTTTTGGGAAACTGGCAGTTTATTACATCACTGCCACCATTTGGAATTACAAACTGTGACTCACCTGTGCATATATTATTTACCTGCTTTAACCTTTCAATAACCCTCATTTCCTTTTCTTAGCCAATAAAACTTTAGTCTGTTTACCTCAGAATTGGCTGCCAGCGTGGTCTTTGGTGTTAGTTCTGGAGTACCAGTTAATTGATCAGGGGTAAGTGACTGGGCTCTTGGGACTGGAAGCAGCCTAAATGTGATGTGATTTTTGGTGTAAAGTGACCATTTTATCACTGAGTGCAGTTTGTCTGGGTGGCAAGATAGACTGGAGAGGCCAAAGGGACTGTCTGTGACTCCATGGTAAGAGTGGTACAGTGATCCAGGAATTCGCACTTGTCACTGGCTTGGTGAAATCTATTATAGAACATACCAGCAGTCTGGGGTGTCTGCCCTGTTTGCTGACAGTCTGCCCTGAGGTAGGTGCTCACAGTCATGAGCCACTCCAGACAGCGTGACACCTGCTTTAAATCATCACTACTCTTTGATCAGCTGGCTCCATGGTTTGATTTAGCTCTGGCGCCTGATCTCCTCTGTGCGGTTCAGACTGAATCCTGCTCTCCTGATCTCATTCTGGTGCCTGCTTTTGTACCCCTGATCCCTTACCCTTCAGCCTTGCCCTCTCCCACTCCCCATCTGCCACCCCTCCTTCCGCGCCACTCCAACTCCTGAAGGATTTTCATAATTCTTTCAGTTTAAATCATTTATGGTGTCATTACTAAAACACGGATAAGGACTTTAAAAAAAAACAAACAAACAAAAAAACCCCCTAAACATACAAACCAGAATTGAGTCCTGGCGCACACAGTCAACACCCCGCGGCAGTGAGTGGAACTGACTCCACTTTGGCATACACTGACTCTGACCCATGATTTTGTAACTGTACAATGTCCTTTTAACACCAGGCAAATTTAGAACCAATACAAGGAAGTCCACGGATCTGAAAGCCAGAAGGGACCATGATGAGATGCTCAAAGCTCCACTCTAGGAATTATTTTGGGGAAGCTCTATGGCCTGTGTTATTCAGCGAGTCAGACTAGTTCCTTCTGGCCTTGGCACCTCTGATGACCTAGTTTGACCTGCATAACACAGGCCATACAATTCACTCAACACTTCCTTCATCGAGCCCATCGCTTTGGCTTGAGCTAAAGTGTATATTTTAGAAAAACACACAGTCTTGACTTAGACTCCAACTGAGGGAGAAACTATCATCTTCCCTGGTATGTTAGTTCCAATGGTTAATTACCCTTCCTCTGGAAAATTTGATTGATTTACCTTTTGAATTTGTCCAGCTTCCACTTCCAGCCATAGGGTCTTACATTAGACTCAAGAGCCTTTTAGCATCTGATACCTTCACCCTGTGTAAGATCGAGGCCTCTCAACTTTCTCTGCAATAAACTATATAGATACTACTTCATCCAGCATGTCGTGGGTCTGTGGAATTTACACTGACCCAGGAAGTCAGAGACTTGTGTATTGTTGGATTTTTAAAAGGCTGGGTGATCGTACACTAAAAGCAGGGTAAAGCATTTGCTAATCTCCTGCTTCAGAGCATAAACTGATCATGTCAGAAAGGAATGTCCCCCGATGTACAACATTGCATGACTTGCCAGATGCATTATGGACTTTCCCCCTTCACCTCCCACTCTTGAAGCATTCAGATTCTAGTTAACACCACAGCTGGGATACAGAACTAGATGACCCCAGTTGTATTTAGTAAAAGCAACAGGAGAAAGTGTTACCCAGTGGCTACAGGAAAGAATGGTGAGGTTGTACATTGTGTGCAGATAGGTCTATTAGCCTGAAATTCTTGGATTCACAGTCATGTCCAGCAAGTCGGTCCTAAAGGTCACCTTCAGTCAGACAGGCTGGAGCAATGTTTTATGTGCTGTCTGCAAAGAAAACCCTTGTTCAAACATACATCTAATCAGTAGCCAGGAAAGATGTGACAAAGTATGGCCTCCTAGATGTCAGGGATGGAAAACACCTTTTACCTCATGCAGCTCTGGGCTGAGCCTGAGAGAGGGGGTGGGGGAGTTGATTCAGAGCCTCATGCCCAAGCCTGGGTATGGGCGTGAGTGGAAATAATTCTCCCTCCTCAGACCTTCTGAAATAAGCCTGGTCCCTCCTCAGGGTGCGCACAGCCAGGTAGTTCTCATTTGTGTGACAACCATGCCAGGAGATTTAGGCCTCAGGTTGCTAGGCTCCATACGTATGCGGGGTGAGAGACTGCCCCTCCCCTGAAGAAGAGTTTATAGTATGAATCAACTAGACAACGGGTGGGAGACCGGAAGGATTATTCTGCCCATTTTATACACGGGGTGCAAAGAGACTCTCGCACAGAAAGGAAGTGGTAAAACTGGGACTTGAATGTGGAGTTCCTGAGTCCTAGGTGGCGCCTGCAACTTAGCCACAGGAACATCTGTCTCTGCTAGGCCCCCTCCCTCTTTATCATCCGTTTCATTTGCTATGGGCGAGCGATGCGGAGTTCAGATCTGACTTTTTCATTGGCGCCTCGTCTGAATGAGCTCCCTCCAGTTTAGGGCAGAGGTTTTTAAACTGTGGGGCGCCCCCCCCCCAGGCGGGCATGGAGGAACATTCGGGGGAGGGGAGAGCAGCAATGCCAGGCAGCCTGGGCCAGTTCACATGGGAGGGGGGAGACAGAGAGGGAGCATCTCTTCCACCCCCTGACTCACCGCAATAAGCCACCCAGCCTGTGGGTCAGTGCTGACATCCGCCCTGGCCTCTGCACCCAATACTGGCCCTGCCCCCAGAGACCGTCGCATATGTCTTCCCCCACCCTGAAAACCCGAGGGAAGAGGGGCAGGTATTGGCCCTGCCCTAGCGAGTGCAGCTTGACTGCAAGGTAGAAGCAGCCCGTTGCTGAGGAAGCTTTGCCGGTGCCCTGGGTAAGTATCTGTGTATTTGAAACTTAGATGTGTAACTAATTTTAAATAAAGTTGTGTTAGGTCTCTGTTAGGTTTATGAGTCGGCTATCAGGCTTACTTTTGCAAGTGTCTGTTTTTGTCTGGGTTGAAGGGGGCACAACCAAAAATTGTAACTCAAAGGTGGGAGGGGCTCCACCCAAAAAGTTTGCAAACCACTGGTTTAGGGTTGTGTCTTTTAGGTGCCCAGGATATGATGCTTGAGACAACGGGATGGTATTACAAGGGAAATACATGATGGAAGATTTTTCCCCAGGGTGAGCTTTGCTGCAGAATGCTCCTCTCCCAGGGATGTCATGGGAACCTAATCTTTGAGGACAGAGCCCTGAGGAATATATTTTAGGCCTGATCTTTCATTAGCCCAGCACAGGTAAGGCGGTGAACCTCAATTTCTCACATCTGATATGGGCTAGATTCTCAGTGTGTTGTAAACCAGCATTGCTTTATTGAAGTCAATGGAGTGATGTTCATTTATACCAGTTCAGGATCTGTCCCTATGACTTAATTGCTGTAATGCTGATCTGTTAAATTTGCCCCTGCACAAAAGTTCCACCTTCTGGTAGTGGCTGTGCAAATGGGATGGAGAATACTGGAATGTTGTTATATAAATTAATGGTGTGGCATTGTCTTGATACAGTGTGCAGAATTGGTCACCCCATCCTAGAAAATATATTGCAGAGTGGGTTCAGAGAAGGGTGACGAGAATGATCAGGGGCCTGGAAAAACTCTGATAGGAAAGAGATTGGAAAGAGTGGGAGTGTTACCTTGGAACGGAGATGAATAAAAGGAGACCTGATAGAAGTAAATAAAATGATGAATGGTCTAGAGAAGGTAGATCAGAAACCACTAGGGTCCCTGTCTCATAGCATAAGAACAAGGGAGACAAAGTGGGTGAGGTAATATCTTTTATTGGACCAACTTCTGTAAGTGAAAGAGAGCAAGCTTTTACCAGCAGAAGTTGGTCCATAAAAAGAGATTACCTCACCCACCTTGTATCTCTAATATCCTGGGACCAACCCAGCTACAACAACACTGCATATAAAAACGAGGGGACAGTCAGTGAAATTGAAAGGTGGCAAAATTCACCACCCATTCAAGGAAATCCATGGTCACATGGGGACCCGTTAGACTGTGGAACTCACTGCCACAGGATGTCATTGAGGTGAAAAACATTCAAAAGACTTTTCAGAGTTCCAAAAGATTCAAAGAGGGATTGAATATTTATATGGATATCTAGAATGTCCAGAGTGGTTTTAGTGAATGCTGACACATTTTGGAAGAGATATTAAACCTTATGCTTCAGGGTTTAAATCAGACTTAAACTATTGGTGGTTAGGAGGACGCAGATTATCCCACAGCTGCTTCCTGCATGTGGCATTTCTTGTAGCTCCCTCTACAGCTATGGGAGACAGGATTCTAGCCTAGGTGGATCATGGGCCTACTTCATTCTAGCAAGTTCTATGTTCAGAGCTTCCAAGCCCAGAAGGGACCACTGCGATCATCCAGTCTGACCTCCTGCATAGCATAGGCCAGAGGACGTTCCGGAAATAATTCTTGTTGGAACTAGAGAGCATCAGTTATTGATGAGATATAATGATTAATGAAAGGGGTAAGGATGGCAAATAAAGTGTTGCCAAATCTTTCCTTCAGCCTGTGGCTAATCCCTTAATCCTGTGAGTTAGGCACAGAGAGAGGTCCAATAAAACAGTGGTTCTCAACCAGGGGTACACGTATCCCTAGGGGTGCACAGAGCTCTTCCAGGGGGTACATCAGCTCATCTAGATACTTGCCTAGTTTTACAACAGGCTACAGAAAAAGCACTAGTGAAGTCAGTACAAACTAAAATTTCAGACAGACAATGACTTGTTTATACTGCTCTGTATTACGATACACTGAAACGTAAGTGCAGTATTTATATTGCAATTGATTTATTTAAGAATTAGATGGTAAAAATGAGGAAGTTGGCAGTACTAGTGTGCTGGGGCACTTTTGTATTTTTAGGTCTGATTTTGTAAGCAGGTCGTTTTTAAGTGAGGTGAAACTTGGGGTGCGCAAGACAAATTGGACTCCTGAAGGGGGTACAGTCGTCTGGAAAGAGCCTACTGCAATAAAACATCCCAACTCCCCACACCCCAACTGCTGTATATGCAATTTACTGCCTTGCCCATGTGCAGATTTTATGTTCCCTCACATGGGTGTTATTAATAAGGTGCCTCGCCTCGCAATCTGGCTTTAGATCAAGCAGATATGATTGATGGAGCTTTCATACTCATAAACCTTTCTTTCTTTCTTTCTTTCTTTCTTTTCTTTTAATTCCTGGAGACTGTAGTACAAGCAGAATCCTTGGCTGATGAATTTATCTTTCTCCCTCTGTCCAGGACAGGTGGTTGTGATGTGAAAAGCAGGTTCTCCACCCGTAAATATTTGCAAATACAGTTGTGTATATGTGTGGGTATGAAAGCCAGCCAGCTGAACAGTAGCAGTTCTATCCCTGGGCTACTTTGACGTTGTGATCAGAGGAGCTGGCCAGAGTTCTAATGAAGATAAATGAGGATCCTTCTCCTTGGATCGTCTGTCTTTTATTGATGGGCTGTGGGGTGAAAGGCTAGAAGCTGAATGTTCATTTAAGCAGACGTCACGAGTTTCTGCCGAGGGGAAGGTGTAAGAAAAAACGCCTTGTACTTGAAATTTACTCTCAGGCGAGTGCGCTCAGTTTTACAAGGCTTTCTCCATTCCTTCCCCATCCATCATTTCCCAGGAGTCCTTTGTAAATGCAAATTGCACTTTGATAGGAATAATGCACTGAGCCTCTATTAGTGTCTGTGTAATGGAGAGGGCTATTTTAGTGCCATCACTCTTAAAAGAAGCTCCTCTGTGCCTTATTCTAGGCTGTGTATCAAAAACCAATCTGAAAACACACTCTTGTCCCCTCCCACTCTCTACTTTTCAGCTGGGGTCTGGCTTCAACAGGGCAGCCTGAGTGTTTTACCATATGAATGAGAGCTTGGTCGGCGGCCCCTCTTACCTGCTTCTTATAGCAGGGCTCTCACCAGCAGCACCAGGCACAAATACCCAGCGAGGCTTCCATCAGGCTGCTGCTACTCAGCGGGATTCAGCTACTCACTCCCATTCAGGGCCTAGAAAATTTATGGGGGAACCTTGAGTTTAGGGAGAGGGGGAGCTTATCTTTTTGGTGTACCTGGGGCCATTTCTTGCCCTGCTAGCCCCATCCCTGAACGGCATAAGAGCCAGCTGAAAGTGCAGGCCCCACATTGTTTTGCGTTACAACAATGATAGGAGCCCAAGGCACAGGCTGGGCCCCGTCATGCCAGGTACTCTACAAACACCATTTTCTCCCCTCTCTCCGAGGGACACTTTCACACTGCATCTCCTGCTCCCAGCCAGTGGAGCCGCGATTCATGCAGTCGGATCCACTAGAGCTCTGGGCCCAAGATGCGCTTACCAGGTTTTGGAAATGTTTGACGTCGTTTCTCTGGCTTGGAAACGAATCTGTTTTTTATTTTTTGTTTTGTTTTTTAACTGAAATTGAAACCATTACTGAATTTTGATACCTGAGACATTTCCACGACCGTTTCACGAATGGGGTGGACCAAAAAGTCAGGAAAATTTTTGAAAAAAATCAACATTTTTTTTTAATTTTCAGAAAAGGGGCTTTTTTTTTCCCAACCCTTTTCCTTTGAAAAAATTCGACCCGTACCAGGCTGCATGGAGGCAAATCCACTGGCCTGCACAGAACCCTGTTGTAAAGCAGTCCGGGATGGTAAGAGAATATGGGACAGATTTCCAGCTAGTTGGCTGCATTGGAACCATGCCAATTTACACCAGCTGACTTCAATCATGCTCTACAGATTTACACCAACCGGGAGTGCGCCCCATTTACTTCTAATCTGGCCGGTTCCCTGGACCCCATGCACCATGTGGGATTGTGCTTAATACCGAGCACAGGAGTGGATTCTAATCTGAGCAGGATCTGTCTGACTCAGCCTGGTGCTCAAAACAAAAAGGAACAAAAAGAAATGTTCTTGAAACACCTCCCACGCAAAGATGGGACGTTGTTAATGACCAAACAAAAAAACAAACCAAAAACACAATGGAGTGGGGACAAGCCAAAAAAAAAAAAAAAACCCAAACAAAAAAACCCCAAAGGAACAAGGAGAAAAATAATTCAATAAATCACGTAAATGGGATGATGGGAGAACAAAGGAGGGAAAAATAAAAAGCACAGAGGGAATTTTTCTGTCCTAGAAAAGCAGAGGACAGGATGGGGGAGGCAGAGCCATTGAAGTGAAATTTTGAACTCGAACGACAAAAGGAAAAGAAATTAAATCCAGCTCTGCTCCCTCGGGTGGGCGAAGGGGGACAGTTGTCTTTATTTTCTCATTTTCTTTAAAGACGGGAGACCAATGGCAACACTTAGCAAGAACCTCCCAGCCACAACAGGGGGGAATGAGACCCGAAATAAACTCCTCTAGCAAACTGGGAGTTTAACTCCACCTCCGAGTGATGCTCTCACACATGATATATCTTGGCCCCCTCTTACCATAGCATCAGAGCACCTCACAGTCTTGACCAGTGCTGTCGAGTAAGGCAGGGCTATTATCCCGTGTTACAGAGGAGGAACTGAGATGCACCCAAGGGCACACAGCCAGGAACCCCCATTTCCCAAGTCCCGGCCAAGAGCCCTGACCCCTGGACCACCCTTCCTCTCATATCCCTCTGCCGTGAGCAGATGTAGCCATCTCTCTCTGAGACTCCGCCCATTTAGGGTACTTGTTTATGCAGCACTGAGCACACTGGGGCCCTGTCGGGTCCTTGGGCAGCACCTCAATAGAAATAACGCTGCTGAAGATTTCCTCTCGCAGAGCCAAAAATCTCCTCTTGGCTCCATGCAGCAGCTCTGGGCTGCAACTTTCTTCTCTCCCCAGTCTTGCGGCTCTTGAAGTGGGGAGCAAGGAATTGCTACTGGGTGGATCCAATGCTTTGGTCATTAAGCCCTCTCCTTCCTATTCACCGTGACGTCTTTTCACCCCGTGCCCCTTACCTAGCCGTTTAAGTCAGCTGGGTTGGAGTCTTAGCCATCAGCACAGCTGCGCTGGTGCAAACCCTTGTGTAAATCACACTGCCCCAGTGTAAATCATGTCCATTCCAGGCGTTTGTACCCCGGGTGGCTGCCCTGACATCCCAGCATGCACCAGGCGGACGTGCATGATGCTGCAACCGCCACCAGCCATGGTGCTTACTAAAAATCCCATTGAAGCCAGTGGGAGCATTCACTGGCATAAGTGCTGGGCCCAAGAGTGAGCGTTAGCAGGATCAGGCCCTAGATTCAGGCAGGGTCTTGGGCAGCACTGTGGGCAAGAAATATAACCTTTGCTGGCAATGAGGAATTGCCATCAACAAGAGCCTGAGCGTGGGTGCCCTCGATCTGCCAAGGGGAAGAGCTAGCTGCCCCTGTGGCAAGTGATATTTTATTCCAGCTAAATACTCTCTTTCCCAGGCACTTTCCTGTGGAGAAGGCAGGGCCTGCGCTGTGTTTTGCCGCCTGACGGTGGAAGAGAGAAAGTGTTTGAAATTGGAAACATGGGAACTGCCAGTCTGGATCGGACCTGAGCTCCAGCTCGTCCATGACTGATTGTGTCTCCGGCAGGGGCCAGGGGCCAGTGCCAGATGCCCAAGGAACATGTCAGAACCCTGCAGTGGGTGGGTGTGGAATAAATGGCCCCCACATTAGGTCTTAAACCGATCTCTCAGCTTACTCCCTGAAACCTACCCTTTTATCTCCCTGCCAACAGGCTCGTTGTCAGCATTAACTGTTATCACTCTAGATATTCTTGTTCTCCATGTGAACGGCCAATCCCTCTTCAAATCCTGCTCAATTCAAATGGATTTTTCACAGTCAGTGAGGAAAAGGGGAAAGTCTCCTGCCCTCCCTAAAATACACTCCTGCCTCATCAGACAATTACCTTGGTTACCAGGTCTCTTAGGTTTCAATACCCATTCCCCAGAAAAAGGGGATAAAGTGAGTGTGGGAGAATGTATTCGAAGGAGATTAAAGAACCCCCCAAAACCGAAGGGAGCCAGTTCATTAGCTGCATCCCTACCTGTATTCTGACATGCCCACGTCTGGCCAATTTACAGTCAATCAAAAACTAAAAGTCTGGCTGAAGTGTCAGCCTAAGGAGCAAAGAAGCCAGAACTGCGGAGTTGTTTGGAGCAAAGCTGTCTCTTCTGAGGTGTCTGTGGACGGCCTTTGAGACACATCCTCTTTCAGAGCTAATTAATTTGTCCGTCATTTGATAGCTAGGTGGGCCAAGCACAATCCTTTGAGCATCAGCTGGGAAGAGCCACCTTTCAAACAGGCAGGTAAGTTGAATGAGGATGGGGTTGGGAGGAGGGAAAGCAGATTCTAGGGTAAGAGAGATGAATATGGTTTCCGTCTTAATGAACGTAAATGGATTTTGGAGGCGGTGGTATTTTATGTGGGTGTCTTGTGCTCTTAAATATAATTGTTCCCATGTCTGGGTCTAAGGGATAAGGGCACCGCATAGACTGAAAGGATAAATGGATACATTTTCACACCAAAATTCTGGCAACGCCCTATCCATGCTGCATGCCCAGATTATTATATTCAGTAAAATTTCACCCGAGGATCTAAAAGCACTTTACAAACATTAGCCAAATACAGTTCCACATTCAGTACTTTTTTCTCTCTCACACAGATGGGCGTGTTTGATTGATAATTGTCCTGCTATTTGTTAACTTCCCTGTCTCCCACCGGGTAGGTTGTGAGGCCTGAATGAATTAATGTTTGCAAAGTGCTTTGAGATCCTCAGATGCAAAAAGCTACAGAAAAGCAAGGGGTTAGTAGTCATGTTTGAAGAGTAGTTTTAAAAAGAGCCATCAGGTTGGAAAAATGAGAATCGACCCAGTGAAAATTAGTCTCTGTGGGGTCTCAGGAATCAGTAGGTGATACAGAAAAGCTGTCACTGGCAAATGGTATCTGCTCTGAATGATTTTTGGAACACAAGCTAAACTGCTAATCCCCATTGCATGATCTGTTTCAACACCTGTTCTCCTTTCTCTTAGGTGCCACAGGGATACCATCTTTGCACTGGAACTGCTTTCTGATCTCTAAACAGTGGGAGAGGCTACACCAGGACTTATAAAGGGAGGACGGATACCCTGAAATGAAGGGAAGAGATAACTGGTGAGCTCAGCACACAAGTTAGCATGTCAGTTAGCACAATGAGCGACACTTGGGCTAATACTGCAGGATTAGCTTGGATCTCTGCAGCTCTTTTTACCTGTCAAAAAATAAGCATTTGTTTGAGATATATGAGCTACCTTTATGCAGCAGAAGCAGTTCTGGCTGCTGTAAAAATTTGATTGTCAAGGATGCTAGACATGGATTTCTCTCCCTGAGTTCTAACTGGAAAGGTGGATAAAGTTTCTTGTTTTAAATCTAACACCTTCCTTCCCCCCTCAACCCCCCACCTGCTAATCACACTTGTTTTTAAGGATGCTTTACTAGTTTTATTTTTGGAAGGGGGGTTGGAATGGCCTTCCATAACTCACGAACAATGAGGATGTGGGACAGAAACACAGACATAGGTAAAATGAAGAAATAATTAGTGTCTGTTAAACTATCTTGTAGGTGAGTGACACATGAGTTTCTGCTGCAGGGTTAGATGGGGTTGTTCCATCTCTTTTTTTACCCACAAAAAAACATAAACACTTATTAGAGAAATCGAGGTTGTGTGAGACTAAGGATTAGCTCCGACTGAAACATGGTGAAGGATTGCCCCAAAAATATATCCAAAAAATCTGAAATTATTTTCATTCCACCAGCCCTGAACAGGAATAATTTTGAGTTTATTCAGTTGTTTTTTAACAACAAATATTGTTTTTTTAAATGTTTTCTGTCTCTCTCTCACTCTCACACACACGCGCGCATACCCCCCCCCACACACTTTTCTATTTTGGCATTGAAGATGGGGAAAAGAAAATTTAAAAAAAATCATTTTCTGGTTTTGTCGAAAAAATGGAAAAAGTTTTTTAAAACCCCACAGATTACTCACAAAAAGATTCATTTTTGATTAAAGCCTGTTTATTTTTCCAATAATTGTTTATTTCCTTCAAAGAATTTCAACCAGTTCTTCCACTGACGGGCCGGATTTTGGGAGGTGCTGCGGTCAAAGGGAGGTGAAGCTGCTCGACGTGTCTCTGGACCAAGCCACCTCCTGCTCTCTCCCTTATTCTGACTCTGCAATCAACTGTGACGCTCCTGTTCTCATCCCCCCAGGTTAGCACAGCAGGGCAGGTTTGGTGACGGGGCTGTGCTCCGTCTTTGCCTTTCTCAGTTTTTTCCAACAGAGCCCAGCCTGGAGGCCATCAGGATCTTGTTTTCTGTAGGTGACTGAGATAAATGGTGTGTGTTTGTCTGCTGGTTTGCCTTTATGGGTTGGCACACTGTGCCTCGTTCCCCCTTCTGACTCATCGGTGTCTTTCACTGCTATGGGTGGCGGGTACGTTACACAGGTTAGACACTAACCCCGGATCTGGTGCTCTGTGTGGAACGCAGAAGCGGTATTAATCGTGCGACAAGGTCATTGTGTAAAACAAGCCATTTGCGAGGGGCTAACCTCTCCTGGGGACTGATTCTGCTCCACTTACCCTGCTCGCCCCATAGGCTTCAGTCCAAAGGTTCCTGATTTGGGGTCCGACCCTGCCGTCACATAGGCCTTTGATTCCTGGTCCACAGCCATACTCAGAAAAGCACTTAAGCACATGCTTCACTTCAGACCCTTGCTTAAGTCTCACAGGACTACTCACGTGCTTAAAGGTACGCAGGTGCGGAATACGGGCTGGGGGTGAAAGGCTGATCAGTGAATGCAGGGCTCACTCTGGTGCGTTGGCCTTGCTGAAGTCGATGGGGTGGGGACCACTTGCAGCGGTGAGCTCAGTGCTCTGAAGTGACGTTCTAGCAGCATCGGGCTTGGATGCCGGAGAAAGCAGGGTCTGCAAGGACCCGATCCGGTAACGACGCTTCGTTAACTCAGTGCAGCACCGTGCAGGAAGCAGGGGTCTGCCCACTGCAGGATCCCAGCCTAAGGTGGTTGGCTCCCTTCCCATTTGGAGCAGGGATGAAGATGAAGTGGGATTGAGGAAGGCAAGTCCCCTGCCTATAGTGAAGTCGTCTCTCCCCACCTTCTCGCTCTCTTTGGTTCTTACTGAACTATCCAAGCTGGACTGGAGCTGATTCTCATCCCCAGCTCATAAAAAACACTAATGAAGAGCAAATTTCGTTGGGGGCCTTTTGGAACGTAGCCACCTGAGCTGCCCGGTTGTGGCTTCTCCGGAAGAGACCTACCAGGGTTTCCCGCCCACGCCGTCCCCCCCACCTCTGCAAACGACCCCATTCCAATCCTGGAGCTCACGAGGAATCCAACGCATCTTGAGCGCCTCGTTTCAGCACTGAAGGAGACAATGAATTCCACATCTAGCTTCCCTTGGTTTGTGACGAGAATTTAATAAGTAAACAAGGCATGATTTAGGGCAGAGGAAAAAGCAGCCCGGTCCCCCTTTTGGTGGGTTAAAAAGCAGGGTGTCTGCAGCCCTTTGTCTGTCGCTAATATAAAATCACGTGCTGTCCCTTCAGCTGAAATGTAAAAGCCAGCGCTCTTCAACGCTCTCTCTCTATTCATGCTTTTAGCCTTCCTTCCAGGCTTGTAATGAGGGGAGGGGAGGGGAGTAGGAAAGAGCTGGGCAAAGTGGTGAAAACCAGGAAAACTATGCAAGGTAACACCGGGTTGGATAGCACATCCCAGCTACAAATGAACTAACAGCCCAATGCACTCAGCATTTGCACCCAGGCAAACTTGGGTTTTAAAAAGGACTTTCCGAGCAAAGTTTAAATTCTTCAGATTCCCTCGCAACTGTATTTCCTTGAAGCTGTCCCATCAGCAATGCTTTTTATCAAGGGATCTGGGGTGTGTGTGTATATAATATAACATTTAAATTACTGCAGCAACATCTTCAAGCCGTGATCCCTTTAAAATATATGTACGCCTACTTGCCTTACCTTGCAATTCTTGTCTTGGATTATGTTAGCATTTTCATTTGAGATGAATGGGGGAATTCAGTCTCATTTATTTCCCCTCCAGAGCAGAATAAGATATTTCTCATTATGCCTTTTTAATTTTACAAAGGGCCACATAGCATGCAGAATAACAGGGGTTGCATTCTTGCACTGATGCACAAATTCTAAGGCAGCCCCGTCTTTCGAGTAATTATCTGCTGTGTGCAGAAGATCTAGGCAGCAGAAAAGCCAGATGGTTTGCAAAGAAGGCTGATATTTGGGAGAAAGATTTCTGTGGCAGTGGAATAAAAGTGAAGGGTGTCAGGAGAGGAAGAATTCATACTTTTTTTTTTTTTTTTAAACGGGGGAGGCTTACAAGCATCCGGACAATTTCCAGAGGGACATTTTAAAAGAGAGAAACAAAAGGGAAAAATTAAAAAATGGAAAAGAAAGTCAGAAAACTCTGAAAAATGAACAAAAAGAATCAAAATCTGGGGGGGAAGGGGGGAAATTCCCCAATCAGAATCTCAAAGCCAGGAAACTTTATTTAAAGCCTGAGATTATTAAGAATTTGTAGTTATGTCCGGTCTTTCAGTTAAAGACTTCAAGAGACTATTCTTTCCCTATTCATCATCAGCAGCAAGAAGCTTGAGCTATTTGTGTGTTCAGCATCTCCCGCCCAGAAACGAGACGTACAAACTGTTCCTAACTAACCAAGAAAGGAAAAGCAGCGCACAAGTGTCTGGACTCGGAAGTCGTCCTGCATAGGGAGCAGGTTCCAAGCTGATCTCTTCCTTACGTAGGATGTTTCTATAAGGAAGCAGTAGAGGATAAATGTCATTCAAGCGAGGAACGTTAGCAAGTAGATCTGTGGATGGAAAGTGTACGTAATAGGCTGCTTCCCTCTGTGCCTCTGAGGGGAATCCTTCTCTGGTGCTAGGATCAGCTATGGGAGCAAATACATAGATCATTAGTGTGAGGACTCACTGAATATCTCTCTCCAGCGCCCCTAGCCCTCTAGCCTTATGCTCTATTTGCAACAGGGAACTATCGATGAAATCTGTACTAAGTGACTGGATCCTGCTTTGGAGAAGTCTGTAAAGGGAGCAGGATCTGAGGGTCTGATTCCCATTTAAACTAAGGCCCCTTTACACCTCTTTGGCAGTGAAAAGAGGCCTTAAAGTGAATGTAAATATTATAACATGTCTTACACATTTATGTAAAGGGGCCTTAGTGTAAATGAGAATCAATCAGCTAAATCTCCAGCAGTCACCCCATTCCCAGTACAAGGCCCCCAATACAATTTTCTTGAAGCTCAGTTTAAAGCCTAATTCTGCAAAGCCACCAATTGTAGCTGGTCACTCGGGGCAGGTTCCGCCGTAGTAAGAAAAGAAGTGACACCTTGCCCCTTTTTTGGGGTTGTTTTTATAGCTCTTTAGCCCCTGTCTCTAACAAAGTTTGGAATTCTACCACGCTGCATTCTTCTCAAGAGAACACACACACAAAAAGAAGAATATCAAAATGATCTGGCTCCTTTCTCTTGTTAGTATCATATTAAACAAAAGACAGATGGGGAGAAAAGGAACGAAGGAAAGGAGGGGAAAAATATCACCTGTTCCCATGCAATCTTAAAGCGATCAGTCATTATCTCTGAAGCTTCACATTTCTAAAGGGCTCTTCCCCCCCCCCCACCCGCCGCCTTTTGAACACCGACATCTTGTTAAAAACGAGAAGAGCTCATGAATTTTAAGCTCCCCAAATTTGCCTTCCTCCCTGTGGTTAGAACTTTAACATGCAGGAGAGACATTAAAATGAAATAAAACCAAATGCCACCAAAACAAAAATCAAGAAAACCCACCCAAAGGGCCCCAAATCCTTGCCTTTCACGCGGCTGTTTCTACATTTGACAAAAGCCCTTGGTTTTCTGTCATTCTTTTCATTTCCTTGATGGATCCCCAATTGTCAAGCCTTCAAGAAAATGCACTTTAGCTCTTTGTCACCAAATGTAATTTGATAAACTCTTTGCAGAAACATACTGGTTTCTGAGTCTTTTCAAAAACTGTTACTGCAGGGAGAAGGGATGTGGCGGGGGAGAAGATATTTGAGAATCTTAATTGAACATTTAAAAACATGTTTTCATGGGGAGGTTGCGGGGGGAGAGAAAAAGAACAACAAGCAAAAAAAAAAAAAAGTTTAATCTGCGATCTGAAATGTGCACACTCATGTGAGGGGCGGCAGGGTGTGTGTGTGGGGGGTGGGCCCTACCTTGCCACAGCTCTTAAATGCTTATGAATACTCATTTTCAGACATCATGCTGTGGGCGGATACCACACCAGCTTTTATTCTATAAAATGCTCTTGGCTTCTTTCATGGGGGGAACAATCTGTAGGAGGTACAGATTTGGGGGTGGGGGTGGGGGAGCAGTAAATTGTTCAAGTCAAGTTGGACTCTAAGTATTTGGTAAGTTACAAGTTTTTGTTTGTTTGAACTTTGAAATGTTTTACCTATTTGAGATCCCAGCCTGCAGAATGTAGAAAATAGTGCTAACTGGGGCTGGCATCAGATGACTGATGCTTCCAGATCTGGGGAATTTGATCCAGTTGCTCTCTAAACCTTCTTATCCGTCTCTTTTTCTGAATTGCTTCAGTTAAAGTTTTTCATCTTAGGGGTGAGCTACCCAGCAACTTGTAAATTTCAATGCAGGGTGTAAGTTGTCCGATTGTCAATAACTCAGGGCCAGATCCCCAGCTGGCGAAAATGGATCTAGCTCCATTGAAGTCAATAAGGAACATCTCCAGCTGAAGTAACTTCATTGAAGTCAGTGGAGTTACAGCAATGTACGCTAGCTGAGAATCTAGCCCATAAACTTTAGAATTATTTTGTTTTAAAAAAAAAATGGTGACCAGAAAGCCAGCTGGAAATTAAATTGCAGGGTCATGTTTTTTCAATTAATAACTCAGCAAGGATGATGCTTAAATTACAGAGAAATTGGAGATTTTATTTAAATTAAATCAGATCTTTAATAGATTCTGTTTGTCTGGCTGAGCTGGATGTGGGGTTTACATTAATGTATCCACATTTACTTGTTGTAATTTTACACAGACAGTTAAGTGTGTAAAGTGCTTTGAGATCCACCCATGTGAAATATGCGATAAAAATATAAACCCCTTATTGTTAAAGGGGAGAAAACTAAAGCCTAGATCATATAAAACAAATAATCTAAATAAAAAAGAGAAGCAGAATGAAATCCATTTTGAACAAAGTAGAGCAGAGGGGAATATATGTCCAAAGGTTTCAGATTTTTGATGAAAACTGACTTTAAATCAAATATAAACGTTATGCTTTTGTGTGTAGTTAGGTATGAAGTATAAGAAGATGGCTTCTGTAATGGTCAGACCAGAATCAAAAATAGCAGTGGTGCATTTCCAATCCATAGCAGTCTTTATTTATTGTTTTGGGGTTTTTTTTTTACTTTGGTGGCTAAAATATGAGTCGAAACAGATCAGTATGTTAAAAAGATGTCCGTTGCCAGAAGGCAACAAACGCTTGACAAAATACAAAATAATTTCATAAGCAAATGCTACATTTCAGAAGGAAACAGGACCTAGAAATGTCTATTTCATGGCAGGTGATAAAAAATATATCTGCTAGCATGGAGTGGATTCAGTTTTTCCTGCATAATATTCATAGCCAGGCATGTAAAAGTACGGCAGGAGAGTTTGTGTAGTGAAAAGAGGGAACGCAAAATGTATATGGGGGAGTGATGTGTTGAGAAAGGTAAATCTCGTGCTCCTGTTTACCCTCACATAATACAGGAACGAGGCGGCACGCAATGAAAATGAAAGGCTGCAGCAAATTTAAAATTAAGAAATATGTATAGTTTGGTTTTTACATAATGCATAATTAACCTGTGGGACTCTGCAATTCTCTCCAAACTGAGAGCTTAACAGGATTAAAAAAAGGACTGGACATTTGTGTGGATACAATGAGACCATCCAGTTACATTTAACAGAATTGTTTTAAATAAAAAGCTTGGAAAGGGATATAAACTCCCATGCTTCAGGGCAATCACTAACTGACGGGTCAGGAAGAAACTCTTTCTGTGGGCAGATTATTCCACAGTTGCTCAATACGTGAGGGTTGTGTTTTTTGGTTTTGTTTTTTTTTTGCGGGGGGGGGGCGGTTTGCATCTTCCTCTGAAGCATCTGACACTGGTGGTTGTCAGAGACAGGATACTCGGCTAGATGGACCCCTTGTCCGAGCTGCCCCGGCATTTCCTACAATCCTTAAGATTACTGCAAAAGCAAGCTAGGTGATAGGTTATGTTACACGGGATAACAGCATCCCCCATGGATCTGGGAGGGCTTCTCACTCTGTCTGTGTAGAAGGAGCACCCTTTCCCCACCACAGCTCCTTCCCACCCCCATTCCCAGATTTTTTGTGGGGTTGAGTCTCCATATGTAGGGCAAGGTGAAAGAAGCAAGCTGGGGTTGCACACACTTTGCCCTTAATCCAGGCACCAGTGAATATGGCTGGACAATAGAGTTCAGCACAGCCATGCTAACAGCAATGGAGCTGTGCTGTCAGGGCAGTGGGGCAGACTGGTGGGGAAGCAGTGGGGCCTGGCTTCCAATATATCCCTGAGGTCTACAGGTGCTGGGGTCCAAATCCCCTTCTCAGGGAGTGCCCCCCCCCCTTTTCTGGTGGAACGATCAGTTGGGGATTCCCTTAGGGGAACATCAGAGCCACCTCCCCTCCTGAGGGATTTTCAAATGGGCGGGGGTGGGAGGGGTGGGGGGAAAGGCATGGTGTGGTCCTCTGCGTTAACCCCAAACTCTCTGGCTGGAGGGAACAGAGCCTGGGAAAGATTAACTCAGCAGCCAGGTCAGCGCTGCAGGGGGTTGCTTCAGGGGCTGCAGATTGGGATGGGCTGTGCGCAGACTGATACAAAGGGGGTTTGTGCGGGGGGGGGAGGGGAGGGGGAATGATGCATGGGCAACGGGGAAAGTGCTTCTGCTTGAGAGATTCTAATAACCAGTTTTCAGAGTAACAGCCGTAGTCTCTAAGGTGCCACAAGTACTCCTTTGCTAATAACCAGGTGGCCCCAGAAGGAGGAACAGTTGTCAGGGTAATACCAGCAGGGGACAGGCCTGCCCCTCTGGGCGAGGGAAGGAAATGCAGGGATGCTCTAATTGTCAGGCAGAGGGAATTGCTTTTTTAAAGTCACAGTCCCTCTGGAGAGGGATTATTTAGGGGCAGACGTCTGACACACAGAGAGCTCCATAGCTCTCCCCTGGTGTTTGTGTGTGCTGTCGGGAAGAATGCAGGGCTGTAATCATGCCCTGCCTTTAAGTCAGCCCTGCGGGCGTGTCCCCTTACACCCCTATGCACAGCCATGAAAGTCAAAAGCACAATCCAGCCCTTTGCATGGTCACTGGGCCGCAGGGGGGCGAGATGCAGCACAGTTGTGGTGGGGTTACGGCACATCCGTGCAGAGAATAAAGCATGACAAACAGCTCCAGCCGTGCCCCTGTGGTTTTCCTTCCTGTCTGTGGGGCTTAAGAGACATCATTTATATTTCAGCACGGGTTTTCTCCGTTCCCAGGCAGAGCCCAGTTGCCTGCCCCCATGGGGAGCCATTCCCTGCTGCACGGCCTGTACGGCCCATTACTTTCCACATCAAGGCCAGCATTTGAAGAGGCAAAAATAGGGACCAGGTGAAAGGCAGCAGGAGTAGTGCACTGGACTTGCACTCAGGAGACCTGGGATCTATTCCTGGCTCTGACACTGATCTGCCGGGTGACCATGGGCAAGTTGCCTCCCCCTCCTTGTGCCTCAGTTTCCCTTGTCTGCCTTTGCCTCTCCAGTCTATTTAGAGTGCAAGCTGTAAGGACTGTCCATACAGTACCCAGCCCAGTAGAGCCCTGGTCTCAAATGGATTAGGTGCTGCTGTAATGCAAATATTAATAATTCACAGTCAGTGTCCATTGGAGCCACCAATGTACAATTGCACTGGGAGTTAGACGCATGCACTGTTACTGCCAAACCGACATGCAGAGCTGTTACTGGTCGGCTGTTTCACCCGAACACCCTGTTTCTGTGCACCTGTGTCATCTTAGGAAAGGTGTTTTGGTTTTGCACAAACACAAAAAGAATTCCCAAGAAGTGGCAGAGAGCGGGGTCTACTGGTTAGAGCAGGGCCCCTAAGAGCCAGTACTCTTGGGTTCTGTTCCTGGCTCTTCCAGTGACTTGCTGCATGACCTGAAGTAGGTCACTTGCCTTTCCTGTGGTCAGTTCCGCCTCCATAAAGAGGGGATTAGAGCTGGTCAAAAATGCCTGAAAGTTGCAATGTCAGTGAAAAAAAAAACAGGGTAAGATTTTTGACAGAAACGTTCATCTGTTGTTTGACCAGCTCTAGCTCTGACCAAAAAATTCCAAATTGGGACATTTTGACTAATTTTTTTCACCAAAATTTTGACAAAAAAGAGCAAATTTTCATGAAAGTTATATTCTGTTTGGCCTGTTTTAATGGGGATGATGGGGTAAATATTGATTTACCACCCAGTGGGTTTGAAAGGCTTATTTAAGGAAAGCTTGTAAAGCACTTTTAGATCTTTGCTTGAAATCTGCCTGATCAATGGAGCCTGGCATTACAAGTAGAGCATGTTAACAAATTTCCGTTGAAACAGTTTTGCATTGGAAAATGCCTTTTCAACTAAACTGACAATTTTTTTTAGTGAAATCACTTAGATTTCATCAAAATTTTGTTTCAAATAAATGGGAAAATATAAAAAATGTTGAAACATTGGCTTTCCACATTCGGGGACTGGAAAGTTTCATTTTTCTGCTTTGAATTAACTTTGTTTTATTTTGTGTTTAATTAATGTAATGTATTTTATTTTTACATGAAATGGAAACAAAATGTTTTGAACTAATAATAACAAAATATTGCTAGTTATCCCAAGCAAAATTTGTTGGAAAAATTTGTGAATTATAATAAAGAAAATTTTTGAAAAAAAATGTTTTTTGTCCCAATTCAGAATGGGGGGGTGGGGGAAATATTAACACTTGAAATTTTTTGCAGGGTGGAAAATCCCCCAGCTCTAATTACAAGACACTACCGGGGCTGGCTAGCCTGCCTTGCCTGTATATTTTCCCTGGGTTTGAGGGAAAGGCCCATCATCTGATAGGAAGTCTGTAATGTCGATGAGGCATTGCGCCCGAGTTCATGAATGATGACAGGTGCGCTGCAAATACGGCTGCATGTGAGTACTCTGAACACAACACATATGAAATTGACATGGCTGTTCCAGGAGACTTAGAAATATTAACAATCAGGTGCTAAAGGAGTTTAATTTTTTTTTTGGTAGGGGGTGGAGTCTGTGTCAAGGTCTGGTCCCGTTTCCCTGCAGTCTGAGCCAGGACAAAGAAACTTCCCAGTTCAGAGTATTTTTATGTCGATCAGCTGTAATTAAAATAGCCATCTCAGCTGATCTGGGCATGCCTCACTTCCCCTTACTTGCTAACTGCCCGAGGCCGGTGAATTGAAACTTTAAGTAGTACTCCAGCAGTTCTAACGCTGTGCTCAGTGGAGCATTTGCCAGGGGCTCAGGAAAGCCGGCTGGTCACCTGGATTCCCCTTGCTCCCAGCTGCTAAATTGCATTAAAAGCCAATTACATTGACATTAAATACTTTCCTAGTGTTGCTTTGCCAGGGAAACACGTGCTGTCAGTGCCTATGTGATGATGAGATGGGATGGGAGGCAGGGTGCCCACAATGGGGAATACGAAGGGAGAAAGGGAACAGGACCAGGTGGTGGGGGCATGGGTGGGGAGATGTGGTCAGGCCCATGGGCAATGGAAAGGAGAGTGGGGACATGAATTATGAACTGGTTGAGATTCAGTATTGAGGCACTTTGTACAGGGTGGAAAACGGGGGATGTAACAAGATCTTTTCCACCAGGCATTTAGGCTATTGTGATCAGACAAATGAATGGCAAAGCTATTTTATGCTAATTTACCACCAGATGTACCCTCCCCCCCCCCAATATTTTATAATTATCTGCAGTCATACTTCCTTCCCATCCTGAAGGATCCCAAAGTGCTTCACTCTGGGGCAAAGGGTGGCCACTTGCCAGCCTGTTCCACCAAAGCAGGAGGTGGGGGGGTGGGCGGGGGAACTGGCAAAAGACACTGAGGCAAGCTCCTATGGGATCCTTAATGCCTCACCCTAAGTAGAGACAACCTCAGGCTTCATCCCAAAGACCCAAACACAGTAAATTGCAAAGTATTCTAGTGACGTACATAGGAAGGGGTGATGGACTAACTTGACCCTTTCAAAGGTTGAAATCTATGAAAGGGACCACTGTGATCATCTAATCTGACCTTCTGAATGATGTAGACCAGAGACCTTCCCCATGAGGATTTGAAGTCAAGGTGTCTAGGACTTGCAAACCTGAGGCTTAGAATAGAGAAGCCATCCCCTGGGCCAGAGAGTTGGCTGCTTCTGGCCTTTCTTCCTACTGTTATTTTATTAGGTTTCAGAGTAGCAGCCGTGTTAGTCTGTATTCGCAAAAAGGAGTACTAGGGCACCTTAGAGACTAACCAATTTATTTGAGCATAAGCTTTTGTGAGCTACAGCTCACTTCATCGGATGCATTCAGTGGAAAATACAGTGAGGAGATTTATATACAAACACAACATGAAAAAATGGGTGTTATCATACACACTGTAAGGAGAGTGGTCACTTAAGATGAGCTATTACCAGCAGGAGAGCTGGGTGGGAAGAAAACCTTTTGTAGTGATAATCAAGGTGGGCCATTTCCAGCAGTTAACAGGAACATCTGAGGAACAGTGGGGAATTGGGGGGGAGGGGGGATAAACATGGGGAAATAGTTTTACTTTGTGTAATGACCCATCGACTCCCAGTCTCTATGCAAGCCTAAGTTAATTGTATCCAGTTTGCAAATTAATTCCAATTCAGCAGTCTCTAGTTGGAGTCTGTTTTTGAAGTCTTTTTGTTGTAATATTGCGACCTTTAGGTCTGTAATCAAGTGAGCAGAGAGATTGAAGTGTTCTCTGACTGGTTTATGAATGTTATAATTCTTGACATCTGATTTGTGTCCATTTATTCTTTTACGTAGAGACTGTCCAGTTTGACCAATGTACATGGCAGAGGGGCATTGCTGGCACATGATGGCCATCGCAGTAGTGCCTCCTAGCTGTAGTCACGGGCAAAGGCCTCAGTAGACTTCTGCAAATGCAGAACAAAAAGCCAGTCCCGGCCCCAGAGAGCTACAGTCTTACTGCGTGCATTGCTTCAAGTTATGTATGGTAGAAAAACACCTTCAGTAACCTCAAACCTGTGGGAAAAGGGAGTGTCAAGCCTGTGGAGTTTGAGGTGTTTGTATGTACCCTAGATAACTCAGGTCACTATGGGTAAAATTCTCCCCTGAGCAGGCGGCCAGCTTGGGGCCAGGGAAACTGAGTCACAGAGAGTGGTCAAGGTTACACAGCAAGCCAAGGGCAGGACTGTTGGACAATAGAACCCAGGAGTTGTGACTCCTAGTCCTGAGCTCTGACTACCAGACATCATTCCCTTCACCCCACAGATCCCGGGGGCAGCTGCGTGGTGAGGTGGATGCTCCAGGATCTCCCCTTTGCTTCCGGTGGCCCTGCCTCTGACAGCCTCTGCCAACCCTCCCTCCCCAGAGAGCATTGAACATGTGAAGGGAGAATGAAAGCTGCTTGGCAGACACGTTGACTTGCACAACGATTTCCTACTGGAAATTCATCATGGCCTGAGGAGAGCACATCATGGAGGGAGGCAGCTCAGCCCACTGTGCTGGAGGGAGGGATTTCAACCAGGCACCAAGAACATAAGAATGGCCCTACTGGTCAGACCAAAGGTCCATCCAGCCCAATCTCCTGTCTTCCAACAGTGGCCAGTGCCAGGTGCCCCAGAGGGAATGAACAGAACAGGGAATCGTCAAGTGATCCATCCCCTGTTGCCCATTCCCAGCTTCTGGCAAACAGAGGCTGGGGACACCATCCCTGCCCAGCCTGGCTAATAGCCATTGATGGACCTGTCCTCCACGAATTTATCTAGTTCTTTTTTTAACCCTGTTATAGTCTTGGCCTTCACAACATCCTCTGGGAAGGAGTTCCACAGGTTGACTGTGAGCTGTGTGGAAAAAATACTTCTTTTTGTTTGTTTTAAACCCGCTGCCTATTAATTTCATTTGGTGGCCCCTAGTTCTTGTGTTATGAGAGGGAGTAAATAACACTTCCTTATTTACTTTCTCTACACCAGTCATGATTTTATAGACCTCTAGTTTATCCCCCCTTAGTTGTCTCTTTTCCAAGCTGAAAAGTCCCAGTCTTATTAATCTCTCCTCATATGGCAGCCGTTCCCTACCCCTAATAATTTTTGTTGCCCTTTTCTGAATCTTTTCCAAGTCCAATAGATCTTTTTTGAGATGGGGCGACCATATCTGCATGCAGTATTCAAGATGTGGGCATACCATGGATTTATATAGAGGCAATATGATATTTTCTATCTTATTATCTATCCCTTTCTTCATGATGCCCAGCATTCTGTTCACAAGGAAGCCAGGAAGCAGCTGCTCCCACCTTTCCACCCTCCCTGCCCCTCCTGCTTTTGCTTGGAAAGCAGGAGGAACACAAGGCACCTCTGAAAGGCAGGTGGTATTATTGCCATGGTTGGGGAAACTGAGGCACGGCATTTGCATTACTTGCCCGGGGTCACTCAAAGCAGCTGAATGATGGAATCAAGACTAGAATGAAGTCACCGGTTCTCTGCTTTAACTGCTAGACCCCCTGGCCCCCAGTAGCCATGTGTAGTAAAGGTCTGTGGGGGGAATGGATCACTCCACATGTTGGGGGATGCACTAGCTGGCTTAGCTGGAAGATGCTTCTGCATCAAGAGCACAGGAAGGAAGGTAGGGAAAGGCTGGGCCCAGAGAAGCTGAACCGCAGCACGAGGCTGAGTTCAGGGGATGCCCGGTGCGCCCACCCGTTTCTCCATGTTCTTCTCCAAAGGGGAGGGAATGTACGGGAGACGTGGGTGCCTGTGTGAAAAAGGGGGCACCAGGTCCCCATTGGCCCTAGTCATAGACCCTGGAGATCACCCCACTCCCTGCCGAGCAAGTGTTTGACCAAGAAACTTGCACAGAAAGGCAGATGGACATGAGAGGCAGCTTAACCACCACCAGGACATCCAGTCCCTCCCACCTCCGCCCAACACAGGGCTGCTCCTTACGGCAGCCTTTCTAGCATCGTTTCCTGCTGAAGGCAAAGAGGCCTGGGAACCCACTCCCAGCTTCATGGGAAGCAGCCCTCCATGAGGGCATGGTCTGCTGTTGCTCCGGGAACCTGCCTTGCAGTTTAGCAGTTCCCAGCACCCCTTTGACTGCAGAAAGGCTTCCCAGCAGCCGGGAGAGAGAATTATTTAGCAGGAAATTCAATCAGGGGCCGCCTCTGTCTCACTTCTGCAAGCGCCAACTCCTTCCTCTTTTGGGAGGGCAGTAAAGACACCTCCTGGCCCAACGAGCTTCCGAGAGGGTAGTTTGTTGAACGCAGCCTCTGTCCTACAGTGTCCACCGAGGGAGACGAATACTTAGCTAGGAGACCGGGCTCTGTTTCTAGTTCTGCCCCCTAAATTTGGATAGTAGGTCCTGCAAAGCACTGATAGGTCAGGGATGCCGGGGGACAGTCTAATGTTACCTCCAACAACCTACTGTATCGGTATCCCTTAGAACCCAAGACTAAAATTCCCCAGCTGTTTGCACAGATTATGATGGTTTTTTAAACGAGAGATACTTTAGCAGTGGCTGCGTGGGCACAAGGAACAGGCGGAAAGGAAAAGTGGACAGGAGGGAGAGAGGGGGAAAGGAGATCGCCTGGTTTCCTATGTCCTTTAGCATTCAGACGAAACCCATTTTGAATGCAGAAGGGAAAGATGCGCTTTTCTTTCCTGCATTCACCTGCCATTCAAAGCAATGTAGTATCCGAAGTGTCCACCAGGTGGGGTTACAGGGCAAAGAGTGAAGCGCGCTGCTGCTCCGCGCGACGGGGGCCAAGCCCGGCGCTTCCACTCCGGAGCGTGCAGAGAGAGGGCGAGGGCGGCCGGGCTGAGCTCCTGTCTCATGCCGTGCTCCGAGCCAGGAGTGCATTCAGGGCAGAAAGTGAGGCCCAGTCCTGAGGCGCTCTGACACACGCACACTGCTGCCATTGACTCAGAGAAGACCAAACCTTCAGGACAAGCTGATGGTTTTGCAGGGAGGGATCGCTCAGTGGTTTGAGCATTGGCCTGCTAAATCCCAGGGTTGTGAGCTCAATCCTTGAGGGGGCCATTGAGGGATCTGGGGCAAAAATTGGGGATTGGTCCAGCTTTGAGCAGGGGGTTGGATTAGATGACCTCCAGGTCCCTTCCAATCCTGATACTCTATGAATCTGAGACCGCGAAAGGGGGAGAGGCAGCTAAAGACATCTGTGCTCCGCACTTATCCACCAGACTCAAACGGGGGGGGGCAATGAACTTTGGTTTTCCCTGTAATCTGAAGCAAATTCTTTGCAAATCTGCCTTTAACTACCAAGCCCTGACACTTGGAGAATACCTTTCCCTGGTGTGTGTGGGTGGTAAACTTTGTTTGTGGGGGGGAGGCAGAGAATCTGGAGGACAATCGCTATTCTACTCAGGAGGAATCAAAGGCGAGCAAGGAAGTTTAACAGCCTCCCTCGAACTGGGCTGGCAAAACTTCAGGGCTATCTGAAATGCTGTGCTCTCTTTTCAAACACACCTTTCTTTCCGCCCTTTGCCTCCAAGAACGTGCACAGGCTGCTAATGCAGAACAAGAAAGTCGGATCGGACCCTGAGGTTACTTTGTCTAGTAATTTTAAAGCCTTTTTTTTGGGGGGGGGGGAAGCTGGTTGATCTCCAGAGACACCGGTGTAAATCAGTTGTACAGCTCCTCCTAGGATCGCCTCTTGCTGCTGCAGGGTGTGTGTCAAGGAGACACTGTGGAAAGAAAATCTCATTCAAAAAAAAAAAAAACCAACAAAAACCAACAACAGTGAAGCAATAAACACAATGATGTCCCAGTCACCCCCCTCGCCCCTGTCCAGGTGAAAGCTGCGGCAAAAGCCCAGGGCTGGGAAAGATGCCCCCACATGGCTGAGCGATTGTTTGTTTCTCTCCTTGTTGTAGGTGTGGATTCCAGCAGACAGGAAAATGAAAAACTCAGTTTGATCCTTCTACAACTCTCCCTGGCTGTCTCCTTTCTGGGACTGAAGCCAAACCTCGCACGCTCCAGCGCCCGGTCTGCCTAGACGTTCACCCCGCCTCCAAAAAGTCCTCTGAAGTGAAGGGGGGGAGCAGCCAGCAGCTGGCTGCTTGCCCATTACTCAGCCTCCCTGCCTCTATATAAACACACACATTGACTTTCTTTTTTACTCAAACTCACATTGAGAGAGGCTTTAACAACCAAACCTCCCTCTTTACAGCAATCCAGTGGAGAAAAGTCTAGGGCTTACAATAACCAGCCTATATATAGCTATATAACTCGCTCTCTCTATTTATTTATATATATATATTTATATATATATATATATTTAATTCCTGCTCCATCTCTCCAGATCTTTGCTGAATTATTTCACGATCTAGATAGATGCTATATTTTTCTGGCTTGCACTGGCAGCAAAGAGACCTATAGCATTTGCATAGGGTTTTTTCTTCTTCTTCTTTCTTCTTCTTTCTTTTTAATTTGATTGCACACTCAGAGTTTGTGGGTTGTTTTTTTCTTTTTGGCTGTATGCTCTGTAAAAGTTGACTTTAAAAGTTTTCAGAGAGGGGAATCTTATTTTGCTGCTGGTGGTGGGGGGAAGAGAACCAGACACCTCCCTACCCCACCCCCCAAATTCTGATCTCCTCCCCCTTCCCTGCTCTGAGCTCACCTTCTATGAAGCGCTACAGTGGGTGACTTTTTATTTGCCTTTTTTTGGTGCCTGTGTGCGGTGCATTTCAGAGGGTTTGGGTTGTTTTTCCCCCCCTCCCTCCTCCTCCTCCTCCTTCCAAATATGCTTTTCGAAAGTTTTGATCTGGTTTCTGCGCTGGCTACCCTTGCTGCATGCCTGGTATCATTGACTCTGCTCTTGGCAGTGTCCCAACAGCTGTGGCAGCTGCGCTGGGCAGCCACTCGGGACAAAAGCTGCAAGTTACCGATCCCTAAAGGGTCTATGGGATTCCCCTTAATCGGAGAAACGTTCCACTGGCTGCTACAGGTAAGGATTCCCCTTCCTTCATTTAAGGTGGTCTGGGACAGTTGGTTTGCACCGGTGGGATTGCATCATGCCTTCTCGCAGGAGCAGGGGGCAGATTTCAGAGGCATTTTTATTCTGTGACGGGGCGGGGGGGGGGTCGTTTTCAAAGCAGAGATGGAAGCCTATCGATTTGCAACATTTTATGTCCATGGCAAGCGGATTGCGTTGAGCTGCTGAGTGTTTTCTAGGCTTTCCTCCTCAAATCTCAGGTCGGTTTGAGGCAGGTCTCATACAGGAATTGCATTCGTTTAAATAGAATCGTGCATTTAAGAATCGGGACCATTTGCTGCTGGAGGAGGCAAACAATCTGGACCGTTGAAACGGTGTTTTATTGGCCACTAAAAAAAAAAGCGTGTCTCCTTCACAAATGATCCCCTCCGCCCAAGCAGATGGCGAGGTGAACTGTGAACTTTTAAGACTTCAGGACGATGCTGTTTTCACTGCTGTAATGTTGCGGGTCCCATCATCGGCAGGGGCAGGGGTCACCATGTAGGCACGGTTCTGCCCCGATGGGTACCTCTTAGAATGCCCTTGCAAACCAGCCTGGGAGTGAAAATGAGCCAAGTGGGTGCATAGCCCCTTTAAGGCTAGGACAGCTTTACATTAGTCCGCCAGGTAAAACCAGCTAATTTCTGAAAGAGGAAAAGGAGTATTTGTGGCACCCACGGGCAGCGGGGCGGCTTGTTTGAAAGACTGTCGATTCAGGAGCCATAGAAGGGAAGTGATTCTGGTTTGCAGGTTTCAGAGGAGCAGCCGGGTTAGTCTGTATCCGCCAAAAGAACAGGAGGACTCGTGGCACCTGAGAGCCTCACACATTTATTTGAGCACAAGCTTTCGTGAGCTACAGCTCCCTTCATCGGATGCTTTCGTCTGTACCCGTGTTTGCAGTTGTTGCCATAGATTAGCTGTATAAACAGTAGCACTGGGACCCGCTGAAGTGGGAAGCCTTTGCAGGTAATCGTTAGATTAACCCGGGATTAGCCTTGTTAAACGCTGAACAGCGTTTTGTGGAATGTGACCACCCCTAGACCGAAAGACCTGGGATAAAGTCACCCCCTGGGTGACGTGTGTGCTGGTCCAAGAACTAACTTTTAGCAGCACTGATGAAGTGTAGCTGGTTATTAAGGAACAATCCCCAATACCCCGTGAAAACACACGACAATCTGTTGTCAATAACGAGCGCTTTGAAGCCTACAGACCCCCTAAATTCAATATCCAGGCCGGTCGAGGCACAAATCTGTCGCTTTCATTCACTCCTCCGCTTAAATAGATTTCGACTGGCTTAGGAGGGAACCCGTCTGGAATTAGCAAATGTATTATTTCAAGGATGCTCTAACGAGCAGAGGGCAGATTTCATTGGTTGTTTGGGGAAGAGGCGGCTACACCGGTTTACACGTTCTTGGTTTCTGAGCGGATTCCTCCCCTCGCACAATTCGGTGCTCGCAACACATCCAATGCACCGGGCGGGCGCGCGTGCATGCCGGTCGCACCTTTCCCTCCCCCTCGGACCCCACCACTTCTAGCCATAACACACTCCGGCAGCACCCAGCCAGAGACCCTCTCTTTCCACCCCAGCCTTGTAAAAGAGGAGAGCTCCAGCCTTCTGGCAGCCGCTAAAGAGTTAACCGCACGCTCTCAATGGTGCTTTATTTTTTAAAGAAATTTATCAGATTTTTACAGGGGGACCAGAAAAGGGTTCTCCCTTTCCACAGGCTCCATCCAAACAGAGTCCAGGGCTAAAAATACAAAATGTTGTATAAATTGGACTCGGCTCGAAACTCCTGCCACATAAAGGCAGCCTTTGTGTTGCAGTGGAAATGTTGTACAAATAACTCTTTATTAATGCCACAAAAAGCACTTTAATTATATTTACGCAGATCAAGAAACAGGGTCACCTGAAACATCGAAAATTCACAACCGCGCTTTTGTTTAAAAATAAACACCCCCCCCACACACACACAAACATCACTTCAGGTTGTGTAGCTACAATGGTGAAGCGCAGATCGCAACTTTCTCTTCCAAGCGATTGTATTTAAAGGGGAAGCTCCTTTTGCAAACTTGGTAGAAAGTTTCTCACAAGCGTTCTGAATTTTTTTTGGGGGGGGAGGGGGAGGGCAATTTGTTTTTGGCCGCCTTGTGTCGGACGACTCCTGCCCCTTTTCTACGACAGAAGAGCCTCCGCGCATGTGGGAAAGTTATTAAAACTCCAGAATCTGCAGACGGACTTAGCCCAAGACAATTACACCCTTTAAAGTAATTCAGATTTCATGAAAAGTTTTAAAACGTTGGTATCTTATGCAACTAAAATGTGTCTGGAGCAGCAAAGCAAGGAAGGGGGCAGTCAGTTATTTTGGTTTCCTGGATGAATTGTTCTTTATGGGATACATCCTTGGTCCATTAAATCGGCCCTAATTGGAAGACTTGGTAATTAATTCACCCTGGCAGACAGAGAAGAGTAGCACGAAACAGATCTACCTGTCTTGGCAAGGACCTAGCAACTTACAACCAGTGTTCGTGCTGTTCGCTCTCAGGGTACTTTAAGTAAAGTCTGTGCATTCAGGACAAGGGGGTAGGAACGGGACGCCAAGATCTCAGCACGTTTCTTGTCGGGAGGTAGTGGATAAGATTATACAGCCGGTAATAGGAGGACTCCCTAACTTCATTAGGGCGCCAGGCAGAGAATACAGCGCCCAGGGTCCAGCACTCCCGTCAATTACGGGGTGCGGACAACAGGAGAGCTCTCCAAATTAGCCTGATTATCCAGGGAGCTTGAGTTTATCAAGGTGACAAACACGACCTCTTCGTCCAAGCTTCATGGGAGCCCGGCACCACCCCTGGTAGTCCAGCCTGGTAGGTTTAAGGGCACTTGATTTCTCGCAGCTCTGTAAAGCCGGGGCTAGATTTGTTCATTCCCCCGGGCTGCCTCAGTCTATAGCCCCCACCTCCCCCCTCCGGTATGTCCCAACAGCCCCGTAGATCGAGATCATTTTACTAGCACTGGTTCCATGCACCTTAATGGCCAATCCAGCCACACTGGCCCCGAGTCTTGCTGGGACAGAACCACACGCCCTGCTGGTTTCACATGACTCAACCCATCCCAGTTACCCCCGTCCAAACCATCACGTTCCCGCATCGCTGACCCATCGCCTCCCGCTACAGGGTGACGTCTCTCCTCGCTGACCTCCCGCACACATCGAGGACCTCGGTCGCGTCTGACGCCCCAGAAAAGGGAGCCCCCTCCCCCAAGTCCACCTTCTTTCCCCAAACTTCTCCCCAGACCGCGCCCAAGACCTGCTTGGCCTCCGTCCAGTGATTTGTCTCTCCCTGCGCAGCAGCCCGTGTGTGCTTGTCTTTGCATTCCTCCTTGTTAGGCGGTGCAACTCCGGGAGGTTTCTTCTTCTTCTTCTCTCTTTTAAACTGCTTTTCAATGCGTTCACAATAAATCCAAAGGGAGGGGGCTTGTGGGATCCCCTCTGTTGTTAGCCACTGGCTAGTGGCCATTCTGGTTTTAATAGCCGGCAGTTCTTGAGGGGCTGCAAAGTACATGGATGGTCTTGGAAGAAGTTCCTTTGACTGGGGTTAAAGGAGCCTTCCCCCTCCCCTTGGGGGTGAATCAAAGGTCACGGGGGGGGGTGCCTCTGCAGGCCCATAATCTGTTTGCCCCCACAATATTTTCCCGGATCTTTAAACAGAGAGAGAGAGCTTTTGACAGGGATACATTTTCCTGGCTGGGCCCTAACATTGGAAAAGCCAGTACATCGCACGACCCCCCGCCCCTCCGCATCCGAGCGCTGGGAAATCCCAAGGAGCTCCTTGTAGGGCATTCCCCGTCTGCCACCTCAAGCTGGAGCCGGGCTAGCCCGAGGGAAGTGGGGACAAGCGGTGAGAAGAGAGAGGACCCTCCCATCCCTTTACTGACATTTGGCTTTAAACAAAAGTCGCAGAGATCTCAATAAAGGTGTCTGTCTTTAGGGATCAAAGTCGGTGCCTGTTCGGGGCCCATAAGGGATTCTCTCTCCTCAGGCTCAGTGTCCGTGTGTCTGTCCTAGGGTTCCTGCTTCCAGTCGTCCAGGAGGGAGAAATATGGCAATGTCTTTAAGACTCACTTGCTGGGACGCCCCTTAATCCGGGTGACCGGCGCCGAGAACGTGCGGAAGATCCTGATGGGAGAGCACCACCTGGTGAGCACGGAGTGGCCCCGGAGCACCAGGATGCTCCTAGGACCCAACACGGTGGCCAACTCCATCGGGGACATCCACCGGCACAAGAGAAAGGTAAGAGGCCCTCAACCCACACTCACACGGAGCAGCGGGGGGCAGGAGGGGGGAAAGACTAGGTTGCCCCCCACTCCCGGCTGCAAGGGGGCAGCGAGTTTAGTGCCTCCTCCACCCTCAAACCCCGGGGTGCTCCAGCCAGGCGAGTGGGCTCCTGTCCCAGAGCTCCCCCGGTAGCTGGGTCCCTGCTCCGCCTCAGCAGGGGGAGAGGGGGGCACGGGCACTGCCCTCCCCCAGCTCCGGGGTGGGGTGGGGCGGGGCAGCAAACTTGTGACCCTGGGTCCCCCCCCGCACGTGGGTGCCCCAGCAGAGTCGCAGCGTTCGGATAATGGAACGCGGCAGGGTGAGCGTTCGAAATTCCGAACGCTGCCGGCTGGCCCGCGAGTCCTTTGAGGAATTTAAAAGGGCGATGGAGAGATGTGAGTGGGCCCGGGGGGAGGTGGTGGTGGTGGTGGTGGGAGGACAGGGCTGGCAGCCGGCTGGTCCGGGCTTCCCCGCAGCTCTGCATCCCCGCCAGGAGAAGGGCGATCTCCGAGGGGCTCAGCAAACCAGGGCCCGCCCGGCCGAGCTCCAAGCTCGACTGCTAGGAGGGCGATGCTGGTCGAGCTCAGCCCAGGGCGGGACTCCTGCAGCCCCCGCTTCTTTCTGAGGCGGAGCGCGGGCTGGGGAGCGCGGAGAGGAGATTCGGGATCGTCAGCGCTTCTGGATTTATTCGTGGACTTACTATGGGTCTGTTGGGCGGTGGGGGGGGGGGAGGAGGAGAGGAGAGAGAGACTGGGGAGGACACAGAGCGGCACATCCCACCCCCCTTCCTGGGGCTCCCCTTCCCCAATTGCAGCCGGTGGCACGTGTGACGTGAACCGCTGTAACCTGAAAACCGATCCACTTCTGTCCATCAGCTCCCCTCTTAAAAGGGCAACGCCAGGGCTGTGCCATGGGGAGAGAGGTGGGCGGGGGAGGCTGTCCCTGTCCCTGTGAATGAGAGGGGAGAAACAGCCTCATTAGTGATCAGTGACGTTGTTATTTCAAAGGCGCAGGACGGTGCTGCCCCGTCCCGAAGCCAGGAGTCAGAGAAGCTGTCTCCAGCCAGCACCCACTGGTTCCTTACAGGGTGTTTCCAGCAGTCTCTGGCTTTCACCTGTGCTGAGCTCTCTCTTTTGTTATAGAGCTTCATCAGCATGCCGGGCATTGCACTGAAGGCAGGAGGCCTCCTAGGGCTAGGTCCTGATCTCAGTTAGGAAGGGTTGAAATCAGATGCTGTCGGACTGACTTCAGATTCTGATTCCCAGACCGACCACCAGGGTAACCTGGGAGCAGAACCTGTCCCTCTGTCTTCCTCTGCGACCTATGTGTAGCCCAGCATGCCAACAGCTCTCTCATAATAATACACCTGATCTAAGCATGGAGGAAAGGGTAATTATTAGAGTATACACTGTAGGGAACCATTGCCTTCAGGAGAATTACCCTGGAATAACCGAGATTAGGGTCACAGCATTTGCTCCACCCTAGAGTTTACAGTCCCAGGCACCAATCCTGCTGTGCGTTCCTTGCAGGCAGAATTTCTGCTCCCAGGCGGAAATTCTACACAGAGCTCATGGCAAGATCTGGGCGTTAGCAGACAAACACTGGCATTCAGGTCCGTAAGACACTGCATTAGCAGGAGATGGTGGCCTGATCTCAAGGTAATGCAGATTTGTACTGTGGATTGCATAGATTACAGAGGGGCAGTTGGATCCCCCTCGTATCCTTTGATTCTCACCGCAAAATAGGCTTTTTCTGACCTTTCTTTCATTTGGACAGTAGAATGAGAGACAAAATATATAAGACTATAACCGTTATCTCACAATAGTGCTGCATGCTGAATGGACCCCAGTATTGGATACTGTTGCATACTGAAGACCCATAATGGTTTATTGACCTTGCCTTCTCTAACATAAACACAAAGGTGTGTGTGTGGGGGAACCCTACCAAAACAAAATACTCTTCTCTGCACGCTTTCCCCACTGGGGAGAAGATGAGAGATGTTAGTCCCATCTCTTAATGCACTACTGGAAGATGCTCGGACACTCCGGTGATGAGCACAGTATAAGAACCTACACAGAGTTGAGTAGAATTCATTATATCTGATTCCAGTTTGCAAATTTGATTTGTTGTGGGTTATTTTATTTTTTTTTTGTACATAGCAATGCGCCCCATTGTAGTATCAGGATGTGGGTGTGATACTGCACACAAAAAGAGATGACCCTGCTCCCTCTAGGATGGGGGCGTCACTTGGGATGTTTGAGGGAGAGGAGAGGAGGCCTGGTTATACAATGCTGAAAAAAGCGAAGCTAACTTTGGGACGGCTGCAGGAAGGAAACCGAGCTGTGCTGAAGCCTGCAATTTCAGCTCTCTCAAGTTTCCTATTGAGGAAGGGGGCAGAGTCAAACAATTACGTGAAGGTCTGTCTAAATATTTTTTTGTTTCTTCTTTATTGCAAACAAGGAGGGCGTGAGGACCTTTGGCTGAAATCTCAGTAGGCGGAAGCTTTAATAAAACCATGAAGTTTAGACCTCAGGAAAAATTATAGAGGGGTCGGGGAAGAGAGTAGGTTATGGGAATGAGGTAATGGAAAGGGAATACACTTAAAAGGTCTTTGCACCTGCCTATAGAGCCCTTCAGGTTTACTAATGATTTGTACCTCAACTGAACACTGAGGCGCTGACATCAGAACTTGAATGATAAGCATTTCACAAGGGGAGTTTTCCATCCTATGCCTTTTTTCTCTCTCTCTCGACACATTAAACCAGTTACTTTATTTTTACCGAGGGGGAACAACATCCCCTAGATGCAGGCCAAGTTTTGTGAGTGTGGGAAGGGACGGCATGTTAAGATCCAAATTCCCCAGCCCCCATGGTTTGGTTCCACATCTGATCCAAAACTTGGGGGCCTATTTTCCAATTAGGATGTGGCCAGAACCTCATGACACCAAATATTCTCACAAGATTTTGACTTGAGCAGAGCTGAAATCAAATAAGATTTTGGTGTCATCCGAACCCTATACACTGTTTCCTGAGCTAGTCTACGCCTACTTTCCATTTGAATTCTGGCTGACATCATAAATAAAAACAAGCTACCTTCAAGGATTAGGGGCCTGGGGAATGGGGGCGAGGGAGAAGGGAGAATGAGAGACATTTTTAAATGCTAACCATTTTTTAATGAGGTATTTTCTTGTGGTGACTGTTAAGCTTTCTCTTTCAGCAACATCCACTATTGTACCAATAGATTAAGCTTGCTGGATCAGTTTCCTTTGAAAAAGTTTAGTCGGGTTCCCTTGCCTTCCCTAGTCTGCTTTCCTCTTAATTATTGTTTTCTTGATTGTCAGCATCTGGTGTGTTTCACGACCTTAGGTGTGTGCCCAAGTGATTTCCCTGCATCAGTGTAACTATTTACCTGGCAGTCACTTGAATAATATTTTTCCATGCACACAAGGATGTCCTTGCCCTGGATGGGAGGCAGTTCCAAGTAAGTTACTCCCTTGGAGATCAGACAAACATGTTTCAAATAAGAAGAAAACAAAGATCACTTTGTTCTTGGTTGTATCTCTGTACTCTGGCTGGAGAAGACAAGATGATGACCAGCCCAAGGTCCTATCAGGCCAGGTGCCCTGCCAGAGACGGTAGTCTCAGGTTTCTTTTGGATAAAGCAGTCTTGCTCCGAAGCTGCTATTTGTTTTGCAATTATTATTATTATTTTTTAACTCTTCTCATCCTGCTATTGGGGTTGAAGGGAATGTTAGCAAGAATGTGCTTCAGGGCTTATGAGGAAGTGGAAGCCATACACTTAGGACAACTTTAACAATCTAGGCCATGTGGCAGGGTTTCTCCGGTGCCTTATCGACAGAAGATGATGTGTTACATCATCTAGTCTATCCCCAGTGGAGTGCCAAATGAAGGATGATTGTTCTCTGCAGTATTCCTCTCCTGTGCTTTGTCCATTCCAGGTCATAATGTCTCAAGCAATGAGAATGTTTTAGGTGAAGCAGAGCTACTGGGAAGTAGGGGTTAGAAACAGGATCTGGGAGCTAGGTCGATTAGGTACTTCTGTTCTGAGCTTTGCCATGGACTCTTGGATCAGGTTCTCTTCCCAGCCCTGCCACAGCCTGTGATCTTGAACAAATCACTTGACTTCTCTGTGCTTGAGGCTTTAATCTCTTAACATTTGTAGAGGGCTTTGAGATCCTGGGATGAAAGGTGCTAAAGAAGAACAAAGTATTCTTATTACGCCATATTAAAAAGTCTGTAGCTATGGCAGCTCACGGCCTTCCCCTCCCCCATTAATTAAGACTCCTCTGCATGAGGTTGTCCAAGTGAATATAAACTGGAGAAAGCTCGCCTTTGGGAAATTCACTTATCAGTCTTTATTGGAGTGTGCATCTGTGGCTAAAGAAGCAGAACCAAGCAGCTCAGGGGCTGGGGTGGAAAGGTGAGAAAGGAGCTGTGTGCAGTGTCCTTGGTGGGACCGCACACTTCAGCAGTCACATCTGTTTATGGCTGATATCAGCAAAGGTGGCTTCACCCTTGGCCCAAGATGAAACTGAGGGATAAGAACATTTGCAAGCCCTGGGGGCCCCAGATCAATATGTACCTAGCGGTTGTTACTGCTGTTGGATCACAGGGTTTGCACTGAAGTCAGAGAAGAATGCTAGCTGGCTTTCATAGAATCGTAGAATATCAGGGTTGGAAGGGACCTCAGGAGGTCGTCTAGTCCAAGCCCCTGCTCAAAGCAGGACTAATCCCCAGCTAAAATCATTTCCAGCTTTGGGCTTATGCAGCAAACTAGCACCAACCCCAGGCACCCACGTGGAGGGAGCTTGTAAATATACAGTATGCCACTTCAAACTGAGCACATGAGAATGAAAAATAGCTACTGTAGCCGAGGCTCACACCTGCTAGGGTGTGTGATCAGGCACAGAAAACACTCCAGTGGGGCAGCTGTCACAAATACAGGAGCTAGTTCTCCCGGCTAGGGGATGCTGTTGTAATGTTGTTGTTTTTGTATTATCATAGCTTCTCAGAGCCCGTCATGGACCAGGGCCCCATTGTGCTAGGCACTGGACAAACCCAGAACAAAAGAACAGCCCCTGCTCTAAATCGCTGACAGTCTAAGCATGAGACACCCCTTTCCCGAAATCATATGCTGTCTCCATAGTAGGCAAAGACACGCTGCTCTGGGTTCCGTTCTTCCATCCCTTTGCCAGTACAGGATTGTGCCCTGCACTACAGCACATTTGTTTAAGGACCGGATTTTTCATAGTGGCTGAGCATCTGTCTCTCCCACCGAAATCCCGGATGCTGATCACTTTTTAAAATCAGCTTCTCAGTGCCTCGGTTGATAGGAGTTCTTGCCACTGAACAGTTCCACACATGTCTGCTGGATATTTAGTTTATTATTTTTCCTTTGCTCAGTCTTACCCCCGGGGCTATCCCTTCTTAGATCACCCTAAACAATTCTTCTCTCTCTTTGGTGTTACCCCAATTCAGTCTCTGAAGTGCTTGTCAGACTGATGTCATACCCCAGGCTTGGTCATCCTCACTGCTCACATTCACTCTATTTTGAGGCTTCTAATAAATCCTTTCAGCCCCTTGTTCATTTTTGTTACACTTCACTCAGTTCCCCTTAATGTATTGGCACCTCTCTGGTTCCTAACCACTCAGAACTGAATACTGTGTCCTACATGCCATAGAGAGAGGGCACTGTTTATATATTTAAATATTATAGACTGAATTCTATTCTCATTTACACTCGGACAACTCCACTGAAGTGAATGCAGTTGCTCTGGTTTTATACCAGCGTATGCTAAAGCAGAATCGGGCCCTATGCATTTTAGGGTTGGCAAAGGATTTGGGTCCTGGGAGGACATGACCTCAAATCCATATTTACCTGTAAGAGATGAGTAGAAAAATCTGCTCTGTGGTGGGGTTTAGAGGAAATGGGTTTGTGTTTTCTAAAATGTGAATGACCAATAAGGAAATTTAAGTAACATGAATCACATGCTTCTATGAATAATAATAGTCTCTGCAGCCCAACTTAGCTCGCAAAAAAAAAAAAAAAAAAAAAAGAAATTGCAAAGGCTCTCAGCTCTTATGCTTCAGGGCATAGAGAGGTCATCCAATTGGGGTCAGGAAGGAATTTTCTCTTGCATGGGGTAGTATTGTATAAATAGGTGCATTATGGGGTGAAGGGTAACACCTTCTTCTGAAACATTCAGTATTGATAACAGGATCCTAGTTTAGACAGACTCTTGGTCTGTTCCAGCATGGCAGTCCTAAAAACAGACAGAGCTGGCTCAAACCCCACCCCCTCACCCCAAGATGGGTAGAAGTCCTGGACCCTGGGAGTTCTGGAGGAAGCAAACTGTGGCATAACAAGTGGCCTGCTTTGTCTCACTGCTCCGGTGTCCAAAACTACAGCATTCGTTAACACACCATAGTTAATGTTCTGCCTCGAAGGCATACAAGTGTTGAGCTTATTAGCACCAAGCAGAAAGGTCTGAGGCTTTAATATAGTTTGCGAGAGGATTAAGAACACAAAAGGGGCCATAAATTTACAACCAAATACAAACCAGCTGCTGTGGGAAGGGGCAAAGGGAGGGGGGTGGGAAGGTACCTTTTCCCATCATGAAAGCCCTGATCCAAGTTCTTAAAATATTTTACGTTTCCATTGAACCCTTTCGTCCTTGTTGCCGTGGAGTATAAATTATACGGCGGAAAGGAAACCATCCCCTCCGTCCTGAGCCAATGGGGCCAGATCCTCAGCTGGCGTGAATCAGCATGACTCCATTGACTTTTCAGCTGGTACAGCCGTGGAGCCATGCCACTTTGCACCATTAGGGGATCTGGCCCAATGAGTTTTAGTTCACATGCAAAGGGCCTGATGCAAAGCCCATTGGAGGCAGTGGAAAGGCTCCCATTGACTTCAAAGGGTGCAGGATCATGTCCCGACTGAGAGATTGTCACTGAGGCTGGCTCCCTGAGTTTAGACCGGATCTGACTCTCAGAGAAAATCCAGGGTAACTCCAGTGGCTTTCACAAAAAACACCAGTGTGGATGCTGCCTTTTTTGCATTTTCATATGTCTTGCAAGCTTTAAGGATGCTTTGGAGTGCAATCCCTTTGGTCATACGCCAGCAATCGTACAGATATCCTGGGAGCACAGGCCTCTTTAAGCAGGCCACCTTGCGTTCCTCCACCTTCCACTAGAGCCCAGTTTAACCAGCTTGGGCAGTTGACTTTCCTTCTCTGTTCCTCCATTTCCCCATCTGTAAAATGGGAATGAGGATTCTGATCTCCTTTGTAAAGCGCTTTGAGATCTGCTTATGAAAAGCGCTATACGAGAGCTGGGTATTATTACTATTATCCAAAGATGCCAGAAATCCTCTGAGACATCTAGAAATTTAAGGTAGTGCTTTACCCCAAATGCTCTTTGCCTATCCTGGAAACACAACCATCTCTAGGGTGCAACATGGCAGTGGTTCAACAGTGTACAGCAGCAAAGCAGGACAGGGAGTATAGAATGCCATGTACAAATCACAGAGATTGGGTAGGAACTTTAAGTCATCTAATCCATCCTCCACTTCTAAGTTTCTCAACTACCGACTCTATTTAGGTTGTGTTATCCCACTCCTCACTTAGACTGGAAGAGTGCTCTTCCAGTCTAAGGAATCTTGCTGTCAGGAAGTTTTTCTTGTGATTCTGCTTCCATTTTCCTGCTCTTAATTTCATGCGGTTACTTCTAGTTGCATTATTCTCCGCTGCCTTGCACTGTTCTTTACGCCTGTGCAAAGTGCCGAGGGAATACTCCCAAGAATGAAGGAATCTTAATTATCGATGGAAATTGAAGCGTGATTAAGCATTAGCACCTGTGTACCGGGATAAATATGATAATTGCCAGGGATGTGTTGGATGTAGCTCTTGGGAACTCTCCCCTCCTGCTTGAAGATTCAGACAACAAAGCTGAAGTCCAGGCTGGGGTGATGTCCCCATCTCTGATGGAGTCACCCTCATCTTTGGATCCTGCTAATCCATCCCTGCCTGGTGCTCATAAGAGCACATTTATTCTGTCTTTTAGAACGGGCCAGATTGCATTACACAACAGATATTTTCTCAGGGTTGGAGTCTCCTAACCTACTACAAGGGCAATGGATAGAGAGACCCTGGCTATTATCCTTCCCAAATACACTCAATGGGATTCTCTGCTACTCCAAGTCTAGCCTGGAGTCTCGGAAACTCACCATGGAAAAAAAATCAAATGATCCATCTGGGCTGGGGGGCCCTGGGCTCCTTGTTAGCTGAGCAGCAGCTCTTGACTGGGGATCTGTGTATGAGCTAATTTAGCTTTTCCGGCCACAGGTGTCCCTGCAGCTGTATCACCCGGTGGCCCATACCAGTGTGGGTCACTGACTTCACCAAGGATATATGTTGAAGGTTCAAAAGGGGATAAAAATAGAACCCATGTTGCTGAGTGAGGTTAGGGCCCTGGTAATATTGTGACTTATCAGACTTAGGGAAAGGCTTTGATTTCTTGGTGCTCTAGCTGCATTTGTACATCTTGCTGGGGAAAGGGGCTGGATTGACAGCCCTGGGGGCCTGTATTTATCCACAGAGCAGGTACAACACAGGCAGGGTTAGGGGCACTTCTCCCTACATGCTGGCTTAGTAATGTGCTTCACCGGAGACTTCAGTCTCCCATGGTCACTGAGCCAGGTGGGAGGATTGCGGGGGAGGTTGGGATGTAAAGCATGACAAACAGGGACTGGACAGAGATGAGAGAGCTCCCCTCATCTAGGCGAATGAAAACCCTTTGGATGGGTAATAGCATTGGGTCGCTGCTGACTTGTAGGTTTCAGGCTTTGTATCCTGATCCCCATAAGGCAGCCAGTCCCCATTTCTGACGGACGCTTGGAAAAAAATGACCTATGTTGTTAGGGCCTGATCGACAGTTCTCTGAAATAGTGGAAAGACTCCCATTGGTTTGGATGGGCTTTGGAGCAAGTCCTTAGCCTTCAGAACCAAGGAAGCAGTGGGTTTTCAGGACAGCTGATCGGAAATTGGAAATATCCATTAATTTGTTTTCCTTCCAAAGTGGAACAACCCTCCCCCCGAAATTTCCCACGAAATGAAAATTCTGAAAAATTTTCAGCTTGAAACTATCGAAACATTTTGTTCCGCTAACGCTGAATTGTTTTGTGGCAGTTGTGTTGAAACGTTATATTACAATATAAAATATTTATATATATTTGTAATTTATAGCTCTAGTATAGTATTACAATTTTAATTTTAATAGGATATCAAAGCGGAAACAAAATAAATGGAGACGAATTGAAACAAGGAAAAGTTGGAATGGTGCATTTAAAATTTTTCCGGCCAAAAATTTAATTACAACCTACACATTCCTGCAAAACATTTCCGTGCCGATGACGCTGCACTTTCCGATGGAAAACTGTTCTCTCAAAAATTTTCAAACCAACTCTAGCTTCCAGTAATGGTCCCTTGAGGCCGACAGCAACCTCTTTGGCTTTGACCCTTGTCACTTGGGGTCCCTACTGCAACCGGATTCACTGCTCTCTCATCCTCCACTGGGAGAAATTTCTGCATCACACACCCCACTGGCAGGCTCAGGGAATGCTGGGCTTTGATGAGCAAACTCCATGTAGTTCAGATTCTTAGCTTCCACCTTACCAATGATCTCTCAAGAGGCTGTAAATCCCTCCAATAATGTATTTGCCAATTGATGACAATATGCCACTGAGGAAGATGGGAATGGGGGATGGGAAGGGCCTCTCTAAAAGGCTACTCATCAATTCTGGTATGTGGCACATGGCATCAGTCTTGTTCAATGATATTCCAACCAGCGGCTCTTTATGATGATCTCTTGCACAGCACAAGTGAGCTGTAGCTCACGAAAGCTTATGCTCAAATAAATGTGTTAGTCTCTAAGGTGGCACAAGTCCTCCTTTTCTTTTTGGAAAGGCAGTGATCAGCCTCCTATCTTTGCTCTGTGTGTGTGTGTGTGTGTGTGTGAAATGAAGAAGCCCATTTATGTACATTTCCAGGGGTAAAAATAGCAGCTGAAAAAGTATTTTTCAAGTATTTTTCTTTTGAACACCTTTGGCTTGGCGGCCTTGCCTGTGACTGCTCAGTGCCCGGCAGCATCTTACTTTGTTTTCCCTTCCATTTGAGCTTGCGGTTCCATAACCACTCCTGCTCGTGAGCCTGGCAGCCAGATCTGAAAATATTGGTATGTAAGATTTGCAAGGTCATTGAGCCATCAAGTCGGGTATCCTGCCTCTAGCCGTGGCCAAGAACTGATGCTCTGGAGGAAGGAGGACATCTGCTATAATGTGGCTATAATTGGGAAGGCAGGGTTGGAACAAATACTTGTCTGGCCCTTGACTGAGGTGAATAAACCTCTTGTGTCAAGGTTTAGAAACTGTTTGGTGTTTCCTGGGCTCATGCTGAGAGCAGCGGGTAGCTGAGACACAACCACTGTAGCCAAAGTAGCCTTTGGAGCTCAACAGAGAGTGTTGTGTTAACATGCCATCAGCTTATTCATTTTCTAGGACTGGACCAACAACTCAGGGGAGGCAGGGAATACGAACCTGTCCTAGCTGGCACCGGCTCCAAACATTGCAGGGGCGAGTCTGATGGACGCAGGTCATGCCTAGGGAGCACTGAGTCACCACTCCTGGGAGAGCCATGTTCCAGAGACCTGTTCTCGAAGTGCAAAGAGGCCAGTCCTCTTCCTATGGGGCTTTTCATTAACAGTCTTTGTTCCCTCCTCTTCCGCAGGAGGAGAGCAACTCTGGGTCTAGTGGTAGTGAAATCAGGAAGCCACCTACTGCCACGCTGTTGCTGGTTTGAGTCCCACACAGGTCTGTTGTGATTGCCAGATGACTGTTGAGTGGCCGACGTGAAACGGATCTCAATCTGGCTCCTGCTGGACATCGGCGTCAGCAATCGCCGAGGTCAGGAACTGAATGGGCCATGGAGACTGAGCTCCTCACCCGTTCCGAGAGGCCAGGGTTGAGGCACATTGGAGTGGGCAGTGTGGTGAGAACTGCACTGTCACTGGATAAATGGAGGGTTTCGTTCTCAGGGCCTGAAAAGAACCTGTGCATGCACTAAACTCCCCTTAAACCAAACCTGTTTCAAACAAGGTAACTGTCCATGAAAACACTGTGGGTACGAGCCAAAGGCGTATAAAGGGATGCTGCTGCTTCTCTCTGGTGTGCCTCAAGGAATAGCTGAAATGCAATAGGCCTGGTGGGGTCACATCAGACAGGGAAGAGGCACCTCTCATTGTCACGCGTAGCTGGAACTCTCTGTGGATCCAGGGAGCTGAGACACGGGGCAAGAATGTTCTGCCTTAGGATAACCGTAAATCCTTAAATATCCTGTCTTTGTTGCAAGAAGAGGCGTATTCGGAAGTTTCCAGACAGAGTCGGTTAATCCGCATTCTGGATGGTGGCCTCTCTTTCTGACCCGTGGGCGAACGGGTGCATGCGTGTGTGGGGCTTAAGTAATTTCTTTGAGGAGTATGCATTTTTCTATCCCCTCTGATTCCAGAGTCAGCGGTAGCCTTGGCTGTCAGCTATATTGACTAACAAGCCACAAGGATCACAGCAGGTCTGTGTAGCACAAGGAAGGGGAATAAATCTGGGTCTAAAACCCAGTGAAATACTTACCTCCTGACTAAGGTGTGGATTCCAGGTGGGGATAGTGTGACCAGAGGTCCTGATTTTATAGGGACAGTCCTGATATTCAGGACTTTGTCTTATATAGGAGCCTCTTACCCCCCCACCCCCTGTCCTGATATTTCACACTTGCTATCTGGTCACCCTAGGTGTGGAATGGGGCAGGGCCTGGGTGAATTTGGAATTAGCTGCCTCTCATATCAGCCATAGCATGTTATAGATCAGGTCAGCCAGTCCGGTTTCCCCTGGCAGTGTAGGACTGTTCCCTACAGAGCATGCCTTGGGGGCCTGTCTAGTGTAGCTTTAAATGACTCTGCAAAGGGAGTTTCTCCCCTTTCCTTGGGAGACCATTCTGCACCTTAATAAGCTCTTTCTGGCAGGAAGCTTTTGCTGTTAATTCATCTGAGAAAAGTGAACATTGAGGTTCCTTTGCTTCCTCTTCCCTTCTGTGCTTTAACCTTCCCTCCCTTCCTTCCCTCCTGACTCCCTAGACTAGAAGATCCGAGCTATTCGGCAAATGTTCACTAGAGGGCGCAGGGATTTTAGCCTAGAAGCAGGAATGCGTTTGTGAAGGAGAGACCTGTTGGGACTGAATCCCCCTTGCAACTGGGAAGCTGCTCCATTGCATTGGAGCATTCTGGGTGAGCGGGAAGGAGGGCCAGGCCAGGGAGGGGTATGTACAGAAGAACACACTGGCCAGTGGGATTATTTAGTTTTGAGAGAAGAGGCTTGAGTGGGGACGAGGATGAAGTATTTTAAGGAGCCAGGGTGGTTACAGAGGTCTAAGCAGGAGCTGTTTGAGGCGTAAGTGTAAATACGGAGTCTAAACACATTGGAGGTGAGCCCACGACAAATCCCAGTGCCAGTGAATGCTGATAAACCCTGAGTTAGGGAGCGGCTGGGCCAGCCAGCCAAACTTCCTGGGAGCTAGGAGGCGCTGGATAGGGGCCATCTTGTGTAACAGGGAACAAACCCTGGCGGGCAGCAGGATGGGCTAGACAAGACTCAGTGGGTCTAGCCTGGCTCTAGCTGCTGGGACACAGAGGCGACATAGGTAAGAAGAGAGCGGTAGGCAGCAGAGGTGGGCTTCCAGTTCTGACAATGGAGCAACTCTCTGAGTGTCAGAGTAGCCAGCTACCCTCTCCTCAGAGTTGGGAAGGGATCCCTAGATTAACTCTCCCTAGCTCTTTGGCAGGTGATGGGAGGCAGTGTGTTTGCTTGAAGGCGGGGTGTATTTTATTTTATTTATTTTTTTGCATTTCCTGGCACAAATTGCTTTTAGAGCCCCAGGAATTTGTGCAGCTCTTGGGGCTCAATGACAACACCTGTCCCCCTTCTCCAGGCGCCTGGGGCTGTGCTCTGGGGGCAGAGGATCCCACAGCTGCCTCTTGCCTGGTTACCTTCCTCTGAAGCAGCTGGCACTGGCCACTGTCGGAGATGGGATACTGGGCTAGATGGACCTCAGGGCTGAGCCAGTCTGGCTGTTCCTATGTTCCTGCATACACACCTCCCCTATTGCCCAGTGTGCTTTCGGGTCTGGGGGTGCCCTCCCCTGCACCAGGCTTGCTTGCTTTTTATACCTACCTAGCTTGCTTCTTATACAGACATCCATCACTGGGGCACTGGAGAGATCACCTAGCATATTGGTTGCTTAGCGAGCTGATGGGAGCGTCTGGGTGTGCAAGAGAATAGATATGGCCTGGACAGTGGTCGGGGTAGCTTCCCTCATCCACCACCCTACCAATGTGCCTCGAACCTGCCCTGTAGGTGTGCAGAGAGTTGCCTCTATAATCCGTTGGTCTGGTTGCCAGGGTGGCTAACGAAGCTACCAGTGAGTCTGGGGGGGGGAGGCAGTTTGTTTTTGTGCTGCGCCCTCTCTTATGTTACACAGGCCGTGGACCAACGGAACATGGGAAGGACTCCCAGCCGTGTCGCTCCGGGTTGGTAGCCAGCCTGCCGATGGCGGTAAAATAGAAGGGATCCCTGGAGGGGCTAGGGTTTGAAAAGTACTTTTGGCTGCTGTAGGATGGAGGAAGCTATACAAACAGACGTCTTCCGCAACAGTGCTGAGGACTCTGTATGGCACTCTTCGCCTTCAAAGAGACATTAACCCTCCCACCGTGCTGCACAACCCCGATCACTTGCTACTTCACGATGGCTCCAGGGGTAGAACCGGCCGCTCCTGCTCCAAAGCACATGCTCCCTGCAGGAGAATCATGCATCCACAGGCACAGTTAGGGGACTGTGGCACACAGCTCAACAGCCCTGATTTCACCCAGGAAAGGGCAGTGGTGTGCAGTAACACACACACAGTTGCTTTTTATTGCTTGCACACCAGTAGCAACTAGAGGCCCCAGCTGAGATCAGGGTTCCATTGCGCTGGGTGCTGCACAGAGACAGGGTAAGAGACAGTCCCGGCTTTGAAGAGGTTAAAATCTAAACAGGCAGAACAGGAGAAAAAGGTGGAAGGAAGGAAGTGTCATTATCTCAGTTTTACAGATGGGGAACTGAGGCACAGAGAGTTTACGTGACTTGCCCAAGGTCACACAAGTAGTCTGTGGTGGAGCAGGGACTTGAACCCAGGTCTCCGGAGTCCCAATCTGGAGCCTGAACCCCAGCTCATTCAATGCCGTATCAGTCCCGTGTTTCAGATGGGGGAAACTGAGGCATGGGGAAGGTTATATGTTTTGTCCAAGCTCTCGTAAAGCATCAGTGTCAGAATCAGAACTCCCAGGGGCTGATTCTAGGGGAGTTGCTTGTATGCAATAGCTGGAGATTTGGGTTCAGGAGTTCCTGATGCCCAGGCCCATGCTGCTGGGCCATATCTTGCTTTACCAAATCTACTCTCCTTCAACACAACATCATGAAGAGCCAAGATCACTTTAGCTTCTTTCAAGAGAAGGAGACGGGGGGTTGAGCCTTTGGTATCTGCCAGGCTGCCCCGTCACTGGTTCTTCTGTCTGGGGGTTCCTGAGGCCGCTCTAGCAATTTGCCTGCGCTGCCAGGCAGGGCAGGCAGAAATACACCCTTCTTTCCCCTGCTGTGTGATGGTGGCAGAGGCTTCCACCGCGCAGTAGCGCCTGGGCTCTGGGTGCCAACAATCACTAAGCGCCGCCAACATTTCTGCACCTGGCGCCGTATCAAAGCCCGATGTCCCGGTCACGGCCACCAGGGAAATGTCTCTTTCCCAGCTACTGGAACCGGCCTACGCTTGTTTATTTCTTTCTCCTCCCTGCTTGCCCTGGCCCAGGTGGCTCTTGGAGCATGAACAGGGGGAGGCCTCGTCTTTGTTTGGTGCAGCCTGGGCATTCGGGGATCTCGGCGTGGGGGGGCTCGGCGGCTGGGCTTGGCAGTGCTGCCGTGTTGTCAGGTTTACTAGCTATGGTTTTTAGAAATGTGTCTTACCCACCCACACACGTCTCTTTCCAGGGCTTAAAAATAGACTAAGCCAAAGCGCCATGGGCCAGGCAGGCTCCGTGCTCCAGAAAGCAGGACAAGATCAGTCCATTTCTCTTGCCCTTTTTGGCTCTTTCTCATCCCCCATCTCTCTTTCTCCCACTCCCCCTTCTTCTTTTCCTCCTCCCCCGCCGACTCTTGGCTGGATAATATTTTTTATTAACAGCCACAAAGCCTGCTTTCCCTTCTTTCATGTCTTTCTTTGCTCCTCCCGCCCAGAGCTAGGGAAAAGCCCCTCCTGTCGCCCAGCGCGCCGCGTGAAGGTCAGTACGTGTAGGGACTGGAGCACTTTATGAACCAGCGATTGTTGAGTCTCCAGGGCCGGGCTTTAAAGGGCCAGGGGTGTTATTTCACCAAACAAACTTCAGCAAGCGACGCCGAGCATTAGCAATGCAGGGTCACGGCCAGGAAAATGTTACCTTTCCCTTCCAGTGCTGACTGCGGGGGAAATTCTCACATTTACAGCTTTAAAGGTTACGTTCTTGGAGGGGCTTCGGCTGGGGTTTTTCTTTTTTTAATTTGATAAAATGGGGACCCGCCCCTCCCTCCCGGCAAGCCCTCTCATCTCCTCGGCATGAGCTGGAGGAGGTTGTGCCGTCTCGTCTGACCTTTACCTTGGCGTGCGCTTCCCTCTACGGGGGCTTGATTTGATTTTGTTTTCTCGGTTCCTGGAGGCCCGGAGCGTGGCAGCGTGGGTGAGAGTTAATAAAAGTAAACAAACAGCGCTTTTCCACCCATGCTCTCTGGGATATGGCGCGGGGGGGTCAGAATGAAAGCGTGTGCTGTAGAGTTAGCCAACTGGGATTAGAGCAGAGGGGAAGGGATGCGGGGAGAGAGCAGAGAACATTCCTTGCATTGCTGGGGTCCTCGCATAACATACAGGCCCTGTAGCAGAAGGGGGGGCTGGGTCCGTCCACTCCAGAGCTGACTCAATCGCAGCGTTTAGAAGAATACTGTCTGTTGACATAGACTTTCCTCTCTCTCTCACTGGTTTGTTATTGTAGGGTCACTCGTGAGCGCTGGGGCTCGGCATACTAGTTGGTGGTTGTAGGGTTGCCCATGCGCTGGGTTATTGTTGGAGGGTCTTTCACGAGCTCTGGAATTGGACACTGGACTGGGTTGTCTTCCTGGCTCTGCCACGGACCTACTCAGTGACTTTGGGGAAGTCATTTTCCTTCCCACCTGTTGCCATCTTGCTTATTTAGATTGTGAGCATTCTCAGGCAGGGATCTTGTATTACTGCTTGTCTGCACAGCACCTAGCACAATGGGATCCTTGCTGTCCACTGGTGTCCTTAGACACCATTTAACAGAAGCAATACTTGGCTATTAGGGAAGGCTGGAAGACCTTGGGTTCATCTCTATCTATGTATGGTTTGTATTGCAGGTATTCTCCAAAATCTTCAGCCATGAAGCCCTGGAGAGTTACCTCCCGAAGATCCAGCTGGTGATCCAGGATACGCTCCGGATGTGGAGCAGCAACCCGGAGTCCATCAATGTCTATTACGAGGCACAGAAGCTCACCTTCCGCATGGCCATCCGTGTCCTGCTGGGCTTCTGCATTTCTGATGAGGAGCTCACCCGACTCTTTGAGGTCTACCAGCAGTTTGTGGAGAATGTCTTCTCGCTGCCCGTGGATCTGCCCTTCAGTGGCTACAGGCGGGTAAGAGGCTCCTCTAGCACCGCGTGTGGCCATGATTTTGAGCTAGCGACACTGAGTGTAGCTTGGAAGGATGGTCTAGTGGATCTGGCACTGAACTGGTATTCAGGAGACCTGGGCTGAACTCCTGTCTCTGCCACAGGCTTCCTATGTGACCTTGGGCAAGTCACTCTGCCTCAGTTCCCCGCCTGTAAATGGGGGATAATAGTCCCCTGTCAGACAGGGGTGTCAAGAATAACACTTATTAATGATTGGGAGGTGCTCAAATACTGCAGTGATGAGGGCCACACTTAGATGATGGAGGTGGCAAGGAATCAGAAATTTCTGGCCTTGAAGGAGAAGGCAGTGAGGTCCAGTGGACAGGGGCCTGAGCTCTTGTGCTTGGCTTTTCTTGTTAGTCTCTATATTACGCTAGCGCCTAGGACTGCCAATCAAGGTTCCATTGCGCTAGGTGCTGTACAGCTCAATATAAAGGAGGATAAGATGTTGGCTTTTCTGATTATTTTGATGTGTGACTTTGCCATTATTGTCCGAGTGCATGTCCTTTGACCTCTCTCTGCCCCGCTTTTTCTCCTGTGGAAAAGGGATAGAATGGATCCAGCAACTGAAAAATGGCCTTTTCCTAATTTCTGGCTTCTTTCCAGTCTTTGAATGAAATATTGAGGGGGGAAAAATAGGTTTTCAAAAACGAAAGCCCAGAAAATTTAGAAAGAACTGAAAATTCTTCATTTCTCTTGAAATTCGTTGCAATATTTATCATTTTCCAACCTTCCCTAAAGTTGGGGATATAGACGTCAACCTGCCTTTTAAAGCATTTTTCAGATTCTCTGCAGAAAAACACTAGATAAGAGCACAGTGGCATTGCGAAGCTGAGACTCTTTTAGTGAGAGAGCTAGTTTGGGAATTCGATTGTGTTCTTGGGAAGAGAACTCCTTCAGAGGAATTGGATAAATTCCTTGGAGGTAAAGTTTTCTAAAGATTTGTGGGACATGGAGTGGAGTGGGGGAGGGAGGGGGCATAAATTGCAGATAATTGTTGTGGCTCTCACGACGTTCATACGGTGGTGCCAATAGACTTTTGTGGAATCTTGCATATTTGGGGCCTTCGTCTGCACTGGGGTAAATCTGGAGTTATTCCACTCATGTCAAAAGGACTTTTGCCCAGGACTGATTTTTCAAGGATTTCAACCCCTGCTGAGTGGCTATTTCATGGACTGATGGCTTGCTGTTTTGCAGGGGATCCGAGCTCGGGAGACTTTGCAGAAGGGGCTAGAGAAAGCCATTCGGGAGAAGCTGCAGAACACGCAGGGCAAGGACTATTCCGATGCCCTGGACATCCTGATAGAAAGCGGCAAGGAGCATGGCAAAGAGCTGACCATGCAGGAGCTGAAGGTAAGAGCAGGGTCTTGTGCATCCCCTGGGGAAGGTCAGCCTTGGGTCAATTCCTCCCTTAAGTCACCATTGGTTAGGGTCGGTTTCCTCCTTCACTCTCCCCAATCCCCCATAGCTGTGTCCATCCCACCCTCTCCATGTGATTGGCGGGTAGCTTCTGCTCAAGAACAGCACCAGCTGGGATCACCGAGGGGCAGACTGTTATGGAAGGAAAGGCAGCAGCAGAGCTGGGTGGAGGCTCAGGGCTGGACTAATGAAGGGCGATGAAGGGCCGGATTGAGGGGCCTTGGCAGAGCTGGCCGGGGGGAGAACTCCAGGACTGGAATAGCAGGGGTGTATTAGCAAAGCCATGTGCAAGCATTGGCATAGCACCCGCCTGGGCTCTGTGTGGCTCAAACCCAGTGCCAGCAGACCACTCTTTGCCCTAAGAGCCACATTTGTGTGCAGATCCTGTCCAGGCTTTGGGGAAGAGCATTTCTGGGGATTATTATTATTACAGAGTGGCACTCTTTTCAAGCATTTAGTGAACATTAACTAAGCCTCATGCTGCCATTGTGAGGCTGGTCAGGAGTATTATCCTCAGTTGTACAGGTGGGGAAACTGAGGCACCGAGCGTCTGTCAGAGAGTCTGTCTGGCCCAAGATTAGAACTTGGGCATTCTTGGTGCCTAGAGCTGTGCTTGGACCACTAGCCTCACCCTACACTCAGTTAATGACTGCTCAGGGTCCATAAGCTACATCATAGGCCATCAGCTCCTTCTAGCCCATTGTTAACCTGCAGGAATGCCCTGCAGCATGGCTATTTATTTCTGTTGGACTGAACATTGGCTCAAAACCAGTAAGCAGCTATAAATTGCAGGGCGGGCCATGCTGAGAGGGAGAGGAAAGAAAGGCCACTGAGGAATCTTGGGGGGTCCTTCCTGCCTCCCGTGACATGTAGACGAACGGAACGGGGATATTTCTGGCCATGCAGCTCATCATGCGGGGTGCTGCCTGCTCCCTTTGGAATGAAGTTTGTCCTTTTCCCTAAGTGCATGCTAAACCTGTGGGAGGTGGGGGGTAAAGACCACACGAGAACGAAGAACCCTAAGTAAGACAATGCTGAATAGGAGTGTTTTAGGGGTGGCTATTGTTTGAAAACTTCCAGAGCCATCAGCCCACCGTCTGGCTGTGGCTGGCACGGAAAGGCTGCGCACAGACTGGAATGCTTCGCCAGGGGGCAGAGGCTTTGATACTGTGGGCACCAGTGCAAACCCAACCCAGGCCCTTGTTAGCAGTCTCAGGAGACAGGCCTAGGACTGACTGAGCCTGTGGAAACCCAGGCTGCTTTCCAGGGGGTGGCACTGCACAGGTCAGAAGTGGTGTGGCCAGTGGTGAGCTGGAGCCGGTTTGCACCGGTTCGCTAGAACCGGTTGTTAAATTTAGAAGCCCTTTTAGAACTGGTTGTTCGCGAGGGAGAACCAGTTCTAAAAGGGCTTCTAAATTTAACCGGCCAAAAGTGGCGCCTTAGGCGCTGACTCCAGGGGTGCTCCAGCCCTGGAGCACCCAAGGGGAAAATCTGGTGGGTGCAGAGCACCCACCGGCAGCTCCCCGCCCCACCCTGGCCCCAGCTCACCTCTGCTCCGCCTCCGCCTCCTCCCCTGAACGCGCCGCCCCGCTCTGCTTCTCCGCACCTGCCCCCCCTCCCAGCTTCCCGTGAATCAGCTGTTCGCGCGGGAAGCCGAGGAGGGCTGAGAAGCAGGCGGTGGCTTCCTGCTCAGGCCCAGGGAGGCGGAGGTGAGCTGGGGCGGGGGGGCACGAGGAGGGCCGCCTGCGCCGCAGCAGGTAACCCGGGGGCGGGGGCTGCGCAGGGGAACCGCTCCCTGCCCCAGCTCACCTCCACCACCCTCGGCCTGAGTGTGAAGCCGCCGCCTGCTTCTCAGCCCTCCTCGGCTTCCCGTGCGAACAGCTGATTCACGGGAAGCTGGGAGGGGGGGCAGGCGCGGAGAAGCAGAGCGGGGCGGCGCGTTCAGGGGAGGAGGCGGAGCGGAGGAGAGCTGGGGCTGGGCACAGGTCTGGGTGGGGAGCTGCCGATGGGGGCTCAGCACCCACCAGTTTTCCCCGTGGGTGCTCCAGCCCCGGAGCACCCAGGGAGTCGGCGCCTAAGGCGCCACTTTTGATGTGATCAGTGGGGGAGCGGCTGCTCCCCCTGCTCCCCCCCAGCTACACTCCCCCGCCCCTAGGAGCCAGAGGGACCTGCCGGCTGCTTCCTGGGAGCTGCCCCAGGTAAGCACCTCCGGGACTCCCCACCTCGCTCCCCGGCAGGTCCCTCCGGCTCTTAGGGGTGGGGTGGGCACCTACTACGGTGGCTCACGAGACCCTCCTACCTGTTCTGGGGGCAGTCAGGGGACAGGGGAGGGGGGTGGATGGGGCAGGGGTCCGGGGGGGGCATCAAGGAACACAGGGGGGTTGGATGGGGCAGGAGTCCCGGGGGACGGGGGTGGGCAACGACCCCCTCGTGGGGTGAGGAGGGAACCCGTTGTTAAGATTTTGGCAGCTCATCACTGGGTGTAGGGCTTATTCATGGTGTAGATGGGTGTAAATCAGGAATCTCTCCAGTGAAGTCAGTGGGTTGACTGTGGCATAGGGGAGATCAGCGTTAGGCACTCTGTGTGCGTGACAGACATGCCTGGGGGATGTTTGTTCCTTTCTCCCCAGGGGCAGGTAGATAAGGAGGTGTTCGTATGTTGGTATGTGCCAAAGGACAAGGGAAACCCCCTGAAGCTGCAATGCTGTCTCTGTGGGGAGGGGCTGCCTGTGTTTTCTCGCAGCTGCGGGATGAGGAAGCCAGTGGCAGCCCCGACAGGAGCTGTTGTTTTTCTTTTCCAAACTGGACTTTGCAAAGTTCCATCGGGGAGAAGGCAGGGCTGGGCCCAAGTCCCCTTCCAAAGCAGAGAGGGAATGTCTCCCTCCAGCTTAGTCAGTAGCTGGGAAAGAATCCTTGAAAGCTTAAGTGACTTGAGCAGGAGCCTTGGACCGAGCGACTGGTGAACGTGCTGTTCCCGAGTCGTCCTGTCTTGGCAGGCGGGGGGAAAGGCCCGTTCGAGAGCCGGGGTGGCAGCTTGCAGGAGGAGCGGGGACTATGCTCGACCGGGGGATTGGAAACGCGGCCAAGCCCATTACGTCATGTGACGGGGAAGGAAGAAATGATCCGCCCCAGGCTGCTGCTGGCTGCCTCGTCCTCTCAGCTTGGCTGCCACGCTAAAGGCTTGGGCTGGGGATCCAGGCTCTGTGACCCTAGCTCGCGGCTCTGTACAAGCTCCCAGTGGCCCTCAGACACCTCTCGTCTCGATGATGGTGGTTTTTTTTTTCCATTTTGTGGCCTTCCTCTGGGGAGGATGAATTGTAACGTTCATGGAAGCGGGAGACTGAGCCAGGCACAGCGAGAGCTGGTTTTGTTGCAGCTTATTGGTACCCCTGTAGCACCTAGAGGTCCCCGTCAGGGATGTGGGCCCTGCTGTGCTAGGCTCTGTACACGCGCCCTGGAGAGAAGATCCCTGCCCTAAAGGGCGTACAAGCTAAGTACTGCAGGAGCTTCCTCCAACCAGTTCTCCTGATGGTGCTGCCAACACCCTGTGGTTCTGCTCTGCGGCACCTCCCAGGGGTTGACGTGCTGCAGCCCTGAGGAAAGCTTTCCTGTTGTGCCAAATTGTATGTTGCAAATAAAATCTCTTTGGGTACCAGGCTGAGGCTAAACCGAGCTCCTTCCAGCTGTGGTCTAGTGCTAGGTTCTAGCTTCTGCTAGTGGACGGCTGGGGCATGAACCCATTTTAGCCTGTGCCCCATGTGAAGCATGTAGTGCAGCAGCGTGCTGCATGGGGCCGGCTGCCTGAGGCTGTGACCCTCCCCGTGTATAACCCAGGGTTCCTTTTGGCCTTCAGGATGGCACCTTGGAGCTGATCTTCGCTGCCTATGCTACCACGGCCAGCGCCAGCACCTCTCTCATCATGCAGCTCCTGAAGCACCCCGGGGTCCTGGAGAAGCTTCGCGAAGAGCTCCGCAGCAAGGGCATCCTGCACAACGGGTGCATCTGCGAGGGCTCCCTCCAGCTGGACACCATCAGCAGTCTCCGCTACCTGGACTGCGTGATCAAGGAGGTGCTACGTCTCTTCACCCCCATCTCCGGCGGGTACAGGACGGTGCTGCAGACCTTCGAGCTGGATGTGAGTACAACAGCCCAGGAGCCCTGTCGAGTCTCACACACCTTCTCCCCCGAAAAGGGGCTTCGGAGTATTTTATAGAGACGCAGGCAGGAATCTCTGCACCTCCCACTGGAATATAGCCACCTCTGGGGTAGAACCCGGCAGGTTTTACAACCGCGCAGGCCAATGTTAGGCAATTGTAGGACAGGAGGCAAGATGTGCCAGATCCACTCTAAACCATGGGGGAAGGTGAGTTAGGGAATAGGGTATTTCTCCTGAGTGTCCTCCTGACACTGGAGCTTGGCCAGATCTTGACGTGACCATAAGCACTAGGGCCTGGGTTTACATTTCAGCAGAAATGCAAGACCGCCCCTCCAATGGCACAGCACTACACAGGGGCACTGGCTGAATACGGACTCCGAAAGAACATAGGACTGGAAGGGACCTCCTGGATCACTGAGTCCAGTCCCTGCCATTGCAGGTCATATCATCCCATTCATAAACCTCTCAAGCTCCCGCTTAAAACCAGTTTGGTTGTTTGCCCCTCGCCCCTGTTCTTATTCCGAGGCTGTTCCAGAACCTCCCTCTTCTGATGATTAGAAACCTTCTTCGCATTTCCAGCCGCAGTTTCCTCCTGGCACATTTATGCTCATTTGCTCTTGTGCCACCCTTGTCCTTTATTTTAAATAGCTCGTCACCCTACCTGGTGTTCACCCTGCTGATGTCCTGAGAGAGAGAGCAATCAGATCCCCTCTCAGCCTAAATAAGCCCAGCTCTTTTAGTCTCCTCTTGGAAGACAGGCTCTCTGGTCCCCTGATCATCCTAGTAGCCCTTCTCTGCACCTGTTGCAGTTCAAATTCCTCTTTCTTGAAGATGGGTGACCAGAACTGTGCACCATATTTCAGATGGTGTCTTACCAGTGCCTTGTTCAGTGGCATAAATACCTTGCCTGATTCATCCTGGGATCACATCTATGGGTTTTTTTGTTTACAGGTGCATCACATTGGTGGTTCATAGTCATCCTGTGATGGACTAATACACCCAGATCTTTCTCCTGATCTGTCGTTTCCAACTGATGAACCCCCAGGTTATAGCAGAAATTCTTGTTATTAGAGGGCCACTTTCTTCTGACTCACCCATATTACGTGCTTGTATCACCCTGGCTTTTTCCCCTCACAGGTGTCTTATCCAATGACTGTTCTGGCTCAGACCTGCTTAGCTCATGAAATCAGACCAGATCTAACTCTTGCACTGGTGTGGTTGCAAGCTAGTGGATCCCCAACACTAACCCACAGAGGATGCTGAGTCATCCAGGTAGAATGCCCTTGCTCTGCAAGAACACCCAAACAGTCCATTGATCAATGGAACACTACAAGACGTACAATGTGCTACAATCAATGACAATATATTATACATATGTAGGAAGTATCTGTCTAACAAACTTGAATGTAAGTGAAAGGTTCTACCACATACAGGCTGGTGCAAAACTTCTGAAAGCTGGAAACTGATATATTTATTTTGCAACCAGGCCTGTCGGGATGTAGAACTATCCACCTGACAATTTGTGTGCTTATCTGTGAACAAGTCTGAATGTTGAGGCAGAGTATGGAAAATATCTTTTTCTTTTTTAAACACTTCCTACATAACTCAAAAATGGTTGAACAGATTTTGCTCAAACTTCCAAACAAAGGGACCTAGAAACTACTCTACTTGACCAGAAAGACCACAGGTCTGATCCCATAAATCTCCTTCCAAGCTAGTTCTTCCCTTTGTCACATCCAATCTAAATGAGAGGCTGTCCCGGCATGTTCTGCAAGGCACGTGAGCTGCTCTTGGTATAGTTCCCATCAGAGTCACTGGGGAATCTTGCATGTAGAAGTCTGCCTGTACCGGATGTGTCAAGGAAAGATGCCTTGTAGTAGTCAATTGTAGAATAATCTGCCCATCGGGGAAGCTTAAAAAAAAGTTAGTTGTGGGTTGAGATCAAACATGGACAATTCCAGCCCCCCCAAGGAGAGTTTTCCAGAAAGTTATAAGGAAGTGAAAATTGGGTGGAAGAGTTGTATAGAAAGTTCTCCCATAACCTGAACTATCCAGCATACGTGGTAGTATAGTAATGCATTCCCAGCAGTGGAGGTCATAGAAACACTGGAGATCTAGAGACACAATATATCTGTCTCGGGGTTTTATACTGCCACCTATCACGGTGGCATCTGAGCGTCTTCCACATAAAATCAATAGTGAAGTCTGCAGTGGACTTCATGGAGTCTCTGCCTCTTCTTCCTTTTCAGAGTCAAAGCTTTGCTTGGAGTAGTTTTTTGGTGAGCAGGTAGGGGTTTGGAGTAGAAGAGGTGAATCTGTGAATCTGACCTATGGTAAAAGGCTTTCTCAAAGAGGAAAGTTTTTGCAATATATGAAATCTCCTTTTTAGGAGGAGATCAGGTGACCTCATTTATTGCAAAAGCATTTTCCCAATCGCACACAGGACATTTGTGTTTGTCTACACGTTCACGCATGTTTCTGCGTTGACTTGTGCACCACGATATTGCAGGGGTTGCACACAATAGCCCAACTCTTGGGTGTGACTCGCAAGCCACTTAGCAGTTTAGTCAGGATCTGACCCGCAGAGAGGACAAATTAAAGTCATATTGCTGGCAGATCAGTGCAATTACTCTGGATTTACACTGGTGGAACTGAGATCAGAACCTAGCCCATCATCTGGTTCCAGAACTTTCAGGCAACCAAAGGGGAGAAAAGTTTGATGAAACTTTGGCGAGAAACATGTGGCGATCTCTGAAGCCAGAGATTGTGGTGTGACGGCAGAAAGGGGCAAAGGGAAGTTACAGATTTTTGGATAATAGGGATATTATTCATCATAATGGATGGAACTTTGTGCTAGCAAAAGTAAATCTCGAGACCTGTCAGTCATAGTAAACCCTGCTAATGGCATGATTTGAGGTTGAAACCTTTTCAAGTAAGCAGGGGATGATAAATCACCCTTTTTCTCATCAATGCATTCTCTGCACAACCACGCAGTCACTCACAAATTATGGGTGTGTGACAATACGTGTGTGTATGAATAGGTGATGCTGTGGACTACTATACAGCTTTTCTGGGCACTTGTTTGGGGAGCTCTGAATAATGTGAGGGATACCGCAGAGATGGGAGAAAAGTTTGCCTTTTCCTTTGCCATATGGTGGGCTAGACGGTGATGTCTGTTTCACCGGTTAAATCTAAAGCTTATGGAGTTACTCCAGATTTAATAAAAGAGGGACAATGATTAAAGGGAAAGCAGTGATTTAAAGCTAGCTAGTTTTCAAAAAGGAGTTAGAAGTAGTTCTATGTTCTACACTTGCCTCAGCTGCCCTCTGCCGTTCCTTGTGCTTTTACAGGCACACTTTTTTTTTTCTCTCCTTTTTTTGCAAATTCACTCTTCTCTTCTTGGGAAAGACCCACACAAACACCAAGGGAAGCAAAGATTCTAATCCTGCAACCACTTGCACTCACGAGAAAAGGTTGCACTGGTGGCGAAGTGTCTTCTGGATTGGAGCCTAGCTGTACTCCACCAAGGACTCATCAAAGCTGACTATTCACATTCACTAATGTACAAATTAGTATTTGTCTGTATTACAATAGTGCCTCCAGGTCCCAGCTGAAGTCAGTGCCCCATTACACCAGGTGTTGTACAGACACGCAGTGAGAGAGAGTCCCTGCCCCAAAGAGCTTGCAGTCTAAATAGACAAGTCTGATAAAGGAAGAGAGGGGAAACAGAAGCACAGAGAAAGAAATGATTTGCCAGAGTCGCCCAGCAGGAGAACTGCAGTGCTGGGACGAGAACCTGGGTTTTTTGACTCCCAGTCCAGCATCCTACATACTAGATCACACTGACTGAAAACAAACTGGGAAAAATAAAGTTGTTCTGTCATTAAATTCTGTATATCTTGGGTGCCACATGTAACAATAGTAAGTAAAAATATTTCAGACAGAAGGACTTTCACGCTGACCGAAGTCCTTTTAAGTGTCTTTGTTCTGCGTTTATCCAGTGCTGAGCACAACAGGGTCTTGGTCCGTAACTGGGGATTGGATGAGCTACCACAATACAAATAAATAATTGATTCCCCAGCAGGTCAGAAAGAGAACCCCACAGTCCTACCCTAATCACAGGGTGTTTTCCCATTAAGCCTTCAGTATATTCTACTGATGATCGGGGATCTCAAACAGAGTCCCCAGTATCAACAGTGTCTCCGCTCACCCGTGCAGTGGCTTCGTTCAGCTCGCGTGGTCTCCTCCTGTGGGTGGCTATGTTACCGTTGATGCATTCTTGTTTTTCTCTCCCCCGTCTCCCTCTCTGTAGGGCTTTCAGATCCCCAAAGGCTGGAGTGTCATGTACAGCATCCGGGACACGCACGACACCGCCCCAGTATTCAAGGACGTGGACGTCTTTGACCCTGACCGCTTCGGGCAAGACCGTACCGAAGACAAAGACGGCAGGTTCCACTACCTCCCCTTTGGTGGGGGCATACGGACCTGTCTCGGCAAGCACCTGGCCAAGCTTTTCCTCAAGGCGCTAGCCATTGAGCTGGCCAGCAAGAGCCGGTTCGAGCTAGCCACCAGGACTTTCCCTAGAATCATGCTGGTCCCTGTGGTCCACCCCGTGGATGGACTCAGGGTCAAATTCTTCGGACTGGATTCCAATCAGAACGAGATCCTGACGGAGACAGAAGCCATGCTTGGGGCAACAGTGTAAGCCGACTTTTCCTTCACCAGGGAGGGCCAATGGGGGTGGGTGGGTAAAGGGACAGAATGAAAGGAGAAAAAAGGAAAAGAAGCTTCTCCACAACACTAACCTTGCAGAACCTCCTGGTCGAGGCTTTCTCCCACAGCAAAGCTGCCAAAATGATTGTTATTTCTGTGGGGAAAGTACAAGGAGATTGGCTGGTTTGGTTTTTTGGTTTTGTTTTGTCTTAAGGAGAATTTCAAACACTAGTAGAGCTGGGACTGCCTGACCATACACAATATATAAATATTATATATATATATATATATATATATAAACCTTTCTGCTGCAAGGAGGAGAGCAGAGGATGCCTGCTGCGGGAAAAGCTTTTGAAATTAGCTAGCGATCAGAGGTCTGACTGCCCCACGCGCCTCCTTGGAACCAGGCCAGGAGGTGTTGGTGAGATCTGATGGCAGGCTGCTACCTCTGGTGGCCTTTGATCTTTTTGAACAGCGTTAAATTAGTTGGTGATAAGTGTTTGTTTTGTTTTGCTTTCTTTGGAGAGAACGAAGAACAAATCCCCCCCACTCCCAATCCCTAAACCCTTCTAAATGCTTTCCAGTTCTGATTTGTCTCTCACAGCATGTGGGGAAAAGAACTCTGTGTTCAGATGACAGCAGCACCTGCTCACAAATGCTGGGAAGTGCATTCTGTGTAAAGGCACACAAACTGAACCCGGCCCCAGTTTAGCTTCTGGCATGGCCACTGGTGTTGCTACAGAGGACCACTGGGCCACTAAACGCAGCAGGGTCAGCTGGACAGGGCGTTTTATTCTGCCTATGCTTTGTGAACAAGAAAGCCATTTGATCTGTACTGTGGGACAAAGTAGTGGCCAAATTCTGCCCTCTGATAGGAGTCTCTCATCTGCTTCAGTGAGGGCTGATCTCACTTCAGAGGGTAGAACTGGGGTCTCTGATGTGTCATTTTTGAAGTTGCCTGGTGCTGCTACATGGCATGGTGTAACTGTCCATCGCCCCTACCCCCACCCTGTCTGATCCCTTCCAAACCAAGAGTTTTGCAGTGAGCTGTGTTGTTTTTGCCTTCTCTCCGGATCTCTCAGGCCCCTCGGTGTGTGCACTGAACTCTGAACTACATGTACTTTCATAAACTGTACTGGGGTGCTGCTAAGTAACGTGGCTCAGAGCACGCGGTTGTTTTGTTCATGGAACCGCTGCAAAACTAAGCTTCCAAAAATTGACTGGTAGTCACACCCACAGCTGCCATTGTCCCCTGCCCATAGAGGTGTTTGCATTAAAGAGTGTTGGAGATGGGTGGAAGGCTCCCTCTCAGCTAACCCTGCCCTCCGCAGCATCCAACTGAAGTGCGAAGCGGTCCTGGGAGTGTTTGTCAGGGCATGTAAGCTGCCATGAATGCAACCCCTTATTAGAGACACTGGGAACTTCGTATGCTGCCCAGTCACACTTGAACTGGGGGTGTTCCTCTGAAATAAGCGAGGCCCGTACTGTAGTGTTTGGATCCTCAGCATTCAGACCTGTTTGGATCTGGCGTTTTGTTTCAGGCCCATCTTGAATTTAAAAAAGTGACCAGTCTGATTTCCCCCTCCCCCCGAGGTGCTGGGCATGCCCAATTCCTGCTTCAGCTGTCATGGTGGGCGCTCAGCACTTCTGCCCTGAGTCCGGAACAACATCTCTTTTTGCTTTACTAGTGGCAGAGCACAGGTTTGGCAGCTGGCACCAGGCAAACCACATGCACCGGCAGCTACTTTGTGGCGGCCATGGTCAATGACTGGCAGTCTCAGGGAAGAGAAATCTCTCTCGCAATTGTCCAAGACAGGCGTGCTGTTCATCTGAGCTGCGGGCACTGACTTTATACTGACCTTTCAGTGTGCTTACCCTCTCGCTCAGATATATTTGCTGTAACAGGGGCACCTCATACAGTTCATCGGGCAGAGAAGGAGAAACACAGGAGCCAGAGCTGAGAACTCCCTTGACCTGAGTGCCAATGAAACTGTTATGGGTGAGCAGCTTGGTTTTTGTCAGGATAAGTCAGAGGGAGCTGAAATCTGAAGGAAGGAGGGGCGGGAGCTTCCCACCAGGCTGGTGCAGGGTTTGCAGGCTTGGCTTTTGAAAACTGGGATGAGTCAGTGGAAGGCTCTAAGGCAGTGCTGAGTGAAAAATGCTGAAGGCTGCTCTAGCCAGCCGTTCATCCGTCCAGGATCAATAAAGACTTTGGCGGTCCCCTGGAAGGGGATACACTAAAGATTTAATCATCACTTTAAACTATGCTGCCAAAAATCATATAGAAGCGCATAGACCGACAAACACACACACGTATGAGCTCTGCTTCCATGAGTGCATGTGACTTGGGAAACTCAGTGTTAATGTGGTCGTTTCTGAGGCTTGCTGCTCTATAATCTCTCTGTGGCCGTTTCACAGAAGGTTTTTATTTTAACAGGGATTGGCTTGAACCGAGACTCTGTAGCCTCTGAACTCTGAAGTTCAGATCCAGATTCGGATTTGGCAGCTAGCCCGTAATCTCTATGGCTGTTTGAACCAAAAACACAGATCTAAATCCTCCGCAGCTATGTGTGGCTCAGGCTCATGTCCCACACTCAGAAAGTTTACAATCCAAGTTTGGGTCTTCACACTCTCCGGGTCTACCTTTTGATGGAAACTTCACAAGATCAGGCTTTCTTGTGAAATTTCTGCCATTCCCTGTCCCGGATAGAAATGTGTCAGTCTGTGGGTCTCCACATGATCTCCCGGTGATCCACCAAATTAAACATTTTGAGAATCATGGAGAAGAGGGCATTGGGAATGGAGATGGTCCACAGGATAAAAAAGCTAGAGAACCACTCTTTTTCTATATGTCACACCCAGTTTTCAGGCCTTGATCAATTCTGTTTTCAAGCTGTCTGTAAAAGCCACTTGCAACCCCACAATCTTTGTGAAAACATTATTTGGTGGGGACACAGAGGACAAGGGAAGGAGAAGAGGAGGAGAAGTCAGAGGACACAGGTAATGAGAAAAGCAGGGTGGGGAGGGATAAAAGGCCTCATACGAAGTCCATTAAAATTTTTCCATTGGCTTCAGATCAAATCCTGTCAAATAATCATTAGCAAAATGTTTTCTGAGATACTTTCAGAAGGGCATTGGACTCTCAGGAGATCAGTAAAGGGTTTTCATTTTTTAAAATTTCAGTACAAAATAAAAACCAAACACGCTTTTGAATGAATAAATGACCAGAGAGAGATAATGTAAGATGCATACATCTATCTATTGTGTGTGTGTGTGTGTGTGTGTGTGTATTTTATCTAGACATAAATAGATCATGCTTTTGATTTACCATTCCTAACTAATATAACTTGACTAAAAAAAAGGTTGCTGCAGTGGGTTTGCAGAATAAAGCACTTTGAATCTCAGAATTTTTTTTCCTAGCACAGTCCAATTCGCTATAATATTATTTTATACACAAATTTTTTTGGTCTGTCTTTATAAACTATTATAAGTACTATTTTTGTTATAATTCAAAATAGATATTTAGTATAAAAGTTTTGCTGTTAAATATTTGTTATTTAGTAAGATATGAATTTTCTCTTTATTGTAAACTTTGTCTGGAAAAAATATTAATATGGTTTTATTGCAGTTGTTTTTAATCTTAAGAAAAAGCACTTGTGGGGATTTTTTGGTTATGAAATTGGTGCCGTGTGAACATGTGTTTCAGTCATGTGGTTTATAATGTGTATATAATATTATGTGTCACATATTAAAATGGATGTTGTGTATTTTGTGATCTTAAAAAATAATCAATGTGGCTATTTTATAGACTTCCATAATAAAAGAGTTGAATCTCCAGACATTCTCTGTTTATTGCAGTTCTGCTACATACCTCTTTAGGAAGTTATAGAAAATGACTGGTAGTCATTTTGGGACTTAATCCTACTCCCAGTATTTAGGATTTTGGTTGTCCCCAAACTGCCTGCTAGGGGTTTCTTGTATCTGTGATACATCTGGTACTGGCCACTGTTGGATATTGAACTAGATGCCTATGGGTCCGATCAAATCTGGCAATTCAAGCCCTATGTTACCACGCTGCGAAGTGCCCCTTGTACTAGTACTGAGCCTCCCTGGAGCTCCCCACACAAGGACAAAGCTCTAATGCAAATGGTTCCACGCCCCACCTCCCACCAATAAGGGCTGGTTTACATTAGAAAATTAGATTAACCCATCTATTGTCACTCAGGGGTGTGAAAAATCCACACTGAGCGACATAGTTAACCAATCTAAATTCCCATGTAGACAGTGCTAGGTTGACAGAAGAATTCTCTCGACCCAGCTGCCGCTTCACAGAGAGGTGGATTTACGATTCCCCTGTTGCTGTAGTAGGTGTGTACACTAAAGTGCTACAGCAGTGTAGGTGCAGCTATGCTGCTGTGGAGTTTTAAACGTTGATATAGGCTAAGTCTCAATCCGTTACCCAGAGGGACAGCTGCTAGGGAGGAAAAGATATTTCAGTCTCCACTAGGGTGACCAGACAGCAAGTGTGAAAAATTGGGACAGGATGGGGGGTAATAGAAGCCTATATAAGAAAAAGGCCCCAAAATTGGAACTATCCCTATAAAATCCAGACATCTGGTCACCCTAGTCTCCATTGACCCATTCTTTGGCATCTCTGCTGGACTTTCATAGATTATAAAGCCTGAAGGGGCCGCTATGGTGGAGGGTGAGAAAACCTGGATTTGTGCTGGAAATGGCCTAACCTGACGATTACTTTAGATAAGCTATTACCAGCAGGACAGTGGGGTGGGAGGAGGTATTGTTTCATATTCTCTGTGTATATATAAAGTCTGCTGCAGTTTCCACGGTATGCATCTGATGAAGTGAGCTGTAGCTCACGAAAGCTCATGCTCAAATAAATTGGTTAGTCTCTAAGGTGCCACAAGTACTCCTTTTCTTTTTATGATTACCTAGTCTGACCTACATAACGCAGGGCACAGAACTTCCCTGAATTAATTCCTGTTTGAACTAGAGCAGATCTTTTGGAAAAACATCCAATCTTGATTTTAAAAATTGGCAGTGATGGGGATCCACCATGACCTTTTATAAATTCTTCCAATGGTTAATTATTGTTAAAAATTTGCACCACTTTTTCAGTCAATTTGTTCCGCTTCATCTACCAACCATTGGATCATGTTATACCTGTCTGCCCCTTCTCCTCTGGGTCTCCCCCCGGCCATATGCCTCTGTCCCCCTCTTCCTGCCCTTTTCCGCTGGGCTCCCCCCAGCTGTCTGCCTCTGTCCCCCTCTTCCAACCTCTGCCCCCCAGCTGTCTGTCTCTGTCCCCCTCTTCCTGCCCCTTCTCCTCTAGGTCTCCTCCCAGCCATATGCCTCTGTCCCCCTCTTCCTGCCCTTTTCCCCTGGGGTCCCCCCCAGCTGTCTGCCTCGCCCCCCCCAGCTGTCTGTCTCTGTCCTCCTCTTCCTGCCCTTCTCCTCTGGGTCTCCCCCCGGCCATATGACTCTGTCCCCCTCTTCCTGCCCTTTTCCGCTGGGCTCCCCCCAGCTGTCTGCCTCTGTCCCCCTCTTCCAACCTCTGCCCCCCAGCTGTCTGTCTCTGTCCCCCTCTTCCTGCCCCTTCTCCTCTGGGTCTCCCCCCAGCTATATGCCTCTCTCCCCCTCTTCCTGCCCTTTTCTCCTGGAGTCCCCCCCAGCTGTCTGACCCTGCTCCCCTCTTTCAGCCTCTGCCTCCCAGCTGTCTGTCTCTGTCCCCCTCTTCCTGCCCCTTCTCCTCTGGGTCTCCCCCCAGCCATATGCTTCTCTCCCCCTCTTCCTGCCCTTTTCCGCTGGGCTCCCCCCAGCTGTCTGCCTCTGTCCCCCTCTTCCAACCTCTGCCCCCCAGCTGTCTGTCTCTGTCCCCCTCTTCCTGCCCCTTCTCCTCTGGGTCTCCCCCCAGCCATATGCCTCTCTCCCCCTCTTCCTGCCCTTTTCTCCTGGAGTCCCCCCCAGTTGTCTGACCCTGCCCCCCTCTTCCAGCCTCTGCCCCCCAGCTGTCTGTCTCTGTCCCCCTCTTCCTGCCCCTTCTCCTCTGGGTCTCCCCCCAGCCATATGCTTCTCTCCCCCTCTTCCTGCCCTTTTCCCCTGGAGTCCCCCCCAGCTGTCTGCCTCTGTCCCCCTCTTCCTGCCCCTTCTCCTCTGGGTCTCCCCCCAGCCATATGCCTCTGTCCCCCTCTTCCTGCCCTTTTCCCCTGGAGTCCCCCCCAGCTGTCTGTCTCTGTCCCTCTCTTCCTGCCCCTTCTCCTCTGGGTCTCCCCCCAGCCATATGCCTCTCTCCCCCTCTTCCTGCCCTTTTCTCCTGGAATCCCCCCCAGCTGTCTGACCCTGCCCCCCTCTTCCAGCCTCTGCCCCCCAGCTGCCTGTCTCTGTCCCCCTCTTCCTGCCCCTTCTCCTCTGGGTCTCCCCCCAGCCATATGCCTCTGTCCACCTCTTCCTGCCCGCTTCCCCTGGGCTCCCCCCCAGCTGTCTGCCCCTGCCCCCCTCTTCCAGCCTCTGCCCCCTAGCTGTCTGTCTCTGTCCCCCTCTTCCTGCCCTTTTCCGCTGGGGTCCCCACCAGCTGTCTGCCCCTGTCCCCCTCTTCCAGCCTCTGCCCCCAGCTGTCTATCTCTGTCCCCCTCTTCCTGCCCCTTCTCCTCTGTGTCTCCCCCCGGCCATATGCCTCTCTCCCCCTCTTCCTGCCCTTTTCCCCTGGAGTCCCCCCCAGCTGTCTGCCCTCTCCTCCTGCCCTTTCCCCCCAGGGTCCCCCCCAGCTGCCTTTCTCTGCCCTTCTCTTCCTGCCCCTTCCCTCCTGGAGTCCCCCCAGGTATCTGCCCCTTCCCCCCCACAGTCCCTCCCCAGGGGTCTTCCCCCGCTCCCCTCTTCCCGCCCTAGGATCTTCCCAAGTGTCTGCCCCACCCCCTCTGGCTGCTTTCCCTCAGCCCCGCCCAACTGCCTACTCCTGCCCCGCCCCCAACCTGCGTGGGGCCCGGGTCGCCACCCTCCCGCGGCCATAGAGATACGGCCCAGCGGGCCTGCCCCCGTGGCGCCGCTCTGTGCCGCCCAGCGCCCCGCGTCTCTATAGCCGTGGGCGAAGGCGGCGTTCGATCATGGGAGGCGACGGTCCTCCGGGACCATAGAGCTGCTGCCTAGAGCGCCCCCTCAGCGCGAGTCGAGGGGCGGACGGGCCCCTCCCGAGCCCCGCCCCGGGTAAAGGCGGGAGATGCTGGGTGGGGGTCGGAGGCTGCTGCGTCACAGGGCATCCAGCGGGTGGGGGGGGGGCGCTGTCCACTGGCCCCCCGCCCCCCAGCCAGGGGTCGGAGGGGGAGGGGTGCCGCCGCGCCCCCGCCCCCAGCCAGGGGTGGGAGGGGTGCTGCTGCCCCCCCCCCAGCCAGGGGTCGGAGGGGGAAGCTATGGGGGGAGGGGTGCAGCTGCCCCAGCCAGGGGTCGGAGGGGAGTTGTGAGGCTGGGGGGGATGCTGCTGCCCCAGCCATTTGTGTGCGGGGGTGCTGGTTTCCCAAGTCAGGGGGATCAGGGAGGCTGCCCCTCTGCTTTTAGCCACACCCCAACCCCTACTCCCTGTTACCTTCATCCCCATCCCCTGCATCTTCCAACCTCTTGGGACTCCCCCACTCGAAACCCCAGCGTGTGTGGTGCTCCCATCTGCCAATTTCCACCTCCTGCTTCTGTGCCCTTGTCCTGGTTCTCCTGTTCCTCTTCTGCGCTAGCCCTGTAAGCTCTCAGTTATGTCTGCGGGGGCTCTGCGTATTGTCTGCTCCAGGGGTGCCCTGATAACAGGCTGCTGCTGCTCTTTGCTCAGTCACATTGCTGACATCACAAGCCTTTGAAGGCCCAGAGTAACTCTTTGAGCACCCCTGGGTGCTCCTCCTGACAATTCTGTTTGAGTGCACCTGCCTCACCCCAGCCTCATCTCAAGGCACTGCATGCTCAGGCAATATGGGCATGATGAAATAGCAGCACTAAATGTCCCCTACATAACTAGCTCCCACTTGACTCTGAATGGCTGCATTGGAGCCAATCCAAGCTTTAAAAGCTGTTAGCCTTAGCCCTTCTGTAGATTGCCTCACAAGGTTGCGAGAGTTGTGTTCAGTGCTAGTGAAGCCCAGGTGGAAGGTGCTATGGAAAGGCTACTGGTAAGTATTACTGACACCTAGAGACTATGGTGTTGGATGCAGTAGAAAATGTGGGGTGTGTGTGTGTGTGTGTGAGAGAGAGAGAGAGACAGACAGACACACACACACACACACACACTATTATTATTAAAGTAATTTGCTTCCCCAGAAAGGATTTCAACCTGGCCTCTGCCTGTAAAGGGAGCTCTAGAGAACGGGCTGCTCTGCAAACCCTTTGCCACAGTCTCGTTCAAGGGAAAGAGGACTCCTGAGGAATTAGTAGAGCCCTTTATGGTTCACTGGAAAATGTGACCATTTGTCCCAAGATTGTGCCCCTTAAATTCGGCCAGATAATCCAAGGTTCCATTTCCTCCCATTTGGTGCTTCGAGTCCCCACTTCCTTTCTAAGCAAAGGCTCCTATTATGGAAGCATCCTGCTAGTGATGAACTTGATGCGTCCATTACGTCTGTCGCCAAGAAAACCATCCCAGGCTTTTGCTCACTCATAGCTAGATCCAACTCCCGGACTCTACCCAAGTTGAAAGGGCCAGTGTGTCACCTCCTTGCACTTTTTCCCTTCCAACCCATGATGCGTTTATAATACCCATCTGTCACCTACTTAATAGAGGGGAAGGTCATTTCCTTTTGGCCTTTTCTCCCTGGGATTTCTTTTTCCCCCTTCATTTTATTTATTTTTTATTTATGACTTTATTGAAAAGCTGCACGACCCCTAGAGAGAGATGATGTGGCTAACCTCGCTCCAACAGAAGCACAGAGCTTTATAGGTTGGTCTCACGGGGGGTTCCATATGGCAGGGCAGGTCATTCATACTAAGTGTACTTTCCATTCTGCTCCAGGACTGAGTTTCACGTTACTCACTTTGTTTTAACTTTAGCTGAACTCCTGGAAAGTTTCTTTTTAAAGGTTTTGTGTGTGTGCGTGCATGTAGAAAGGGTATTTTCTGAACACGGCCCCTAGAGAGACCTTGCTTGTGAAATGAAACGGGCTGCAGGAGCGGGTTTGCTTCCCCTTGTTCTGACTGAGGTATGGCTTTAATTTACAAGTCAAGAGTAGGCTTCAGGCTTTGGTCGTATTCACAGCATTTCTAACAAGGGGCAGCTGCACTTGGGAAATTTAGAGGGACAATGGCAGATCAGTTTGGTCCAACGTTTAGGTAAAGTTTTACTGAACTATAAAATTTTCATGAATTATTTTTAAAATAAATATTAGAACAAGAGTTTTGGGTTGTTATTGTTTGGACTCAGACATTCCCCTGCACGATCCTAGGAGGTGTTGAGGGCCTATTCATCTTGTGTAACCCACCGTTCAATGTGTTACACTTCCTTCTCTATTTCTGATCCACAGGTTTTAGGAATCTGTTACAGCTGGCAGCTATAGGAATTAGTCAAGATGTGTAGTCGCTTGTGCTTTAGCTCTCAAGGTCCTGGATTGAGTCGCTGCTGAGGACCTAGGTAACGGTTGATACACCGGTGCCTATCAGATTCAAACAAGATGGTAAGGGATGCAACTCCATGCCTTGGGGTCACTAAGCCTCTGACTGCTAGATGCTGGGATGCGGGGAACGAGATGGATCACTTGATAATTGCCCTGTTCTAGTCATTCCTGTTGCAGCATCTGGCACTGGCCACTGTAGGAAGACAGGATACTGGTCTAGGCTAGATAGATGGACCATTGTTCTGGCATTTTTATGTTCTTGTTTCCATTGACTTCAGCGGGTACCGATTTGCAATTTTTAGGAACATAGGAATTACCAGACTGTAGCACATCTGAGATCTTGGTAGTCCTGTCTCTGACCATGGCCAATGCCAGATGGTTCAGAGGAGGTGCAAGCACCTTGCAGTACGCAGATGTGGGATAATCTGCCCTTCACATGAGATCTCATCCTGGTCTTTAATACTTAGAAATTGACTTAAGCCCTGAAGCATGAGATCTGATATTTTGTCTACAATTCTGTTATAATTAATTATGACTCTGAATATTCTTGATAGCCATATAAATATCCAATCCCAATTTTAAGAAATGTAAATGTCCAATATAACGATAAATGTCCAGTCCCAATTCTGAGAATTTTCAAGCATGACCGAAAAAAATGTTGAATAACAACTGAGTGGCAAATGGGTTTATGCTTAAAATTTTGATTTCTTTGAAGGTCTTTCCCTCTCCTCCCCAAAATATAAAGATTTTCTATTGATTCTAGACAGAAATGAAAATGTTCATCTATAGTAGATGACCTGTCATCATTTGACAGGTCAGATTCTCATTTATGGCATCTTTCATGCTTATTGAAAAGCTCTGCCTTGCAGGTTAGCTATGACAGCCTAAAATCAATAAACTTTTGAATGATATGAAAAGGATTGTGGTAGAAGGGTTTTTTCTTTTTTTTAAAAGCAATTTATATGTATTTTAGTATTTTCAAATTGTAGTTATAATCTGAATAGTGATTTAAAAAAATAATGTCCTAGTGAGGTACCATTCTTATTTCCTCTCAATGATTTCTCAGCAAGATTACCAAATTAATCAAACTCAGAGGATGATTTTTCTAACTGCCAGTCCTGCAAACTGCACTGAAGATCTGAAAATTGCAATTCATTATTTATGTTGTAGTAGAATGTAGAGGCCCCAGCCCCATTCTACTACATAGTGTACCAACACAGAGCAAAGAGACAGATGGTTCCTGCCCTGAAGAGTTTACTTAAACTGTGATCTCATCTTTTCTGAGCTAAAGCATATCTAATGTACCCTTGACTGAAGTACCTAGATGCAACTGATGGCATCAGTAATAAAAATTTTGCAATCAGAACTTAGCTAATGAGTCTGTTAAAGATGCGCAAGACCAGATCCTCCCATAAACGTGTTGTCTCTTCGGGGGATAACTGTAATAACTGGGAGGCAGATTGAGCATAGATATAGAGTTGAAGCTATTAGAGGAGGAAGAGACCTATGAAATCGTATCTCGTCTGTTTCAACCCGTCCTCTACTTGGCCCAAACACAGGATAGTTCCCTGCAGCAACTCTCTGATGCTATGTCCAGTTCTATTTTAAACGACTCAAGCGACAAAACTTCCACCACTTCCCTGGGGAGACTATTCCACAATTACAGCGTTAGAAAAATATTTCTAAATTTCTCTTTGCTATGTTGATTGGGGCCCAGTTTTTAATAACTTTTCTGAGTAAGCTGAAGATACTCTGTGTGATTTATCCCACCTACCCGGTTCTATATCCAGTGCTCATTTTGAACCCTCTGCCACCATCCATTCACAAATTAGCACATTTTGAGCTGTTGGGGGTGATTTCCACGACAGTGGATTTTGATGTAACCAGCAGAAATGATCCCTGTGCAGAACTGCTGGGAGACACTAGGGAGTAAGAACAGGGAACAGGAAGGAGAGGGAAGTTCTCTGAAGCTTCATTCTTAATATGGTCAATGTAGAGATTGGTTAAAAGCAGAACTCTCTGATCTGGACAACCCTGGACTCTGGGGAGGTTTAGATCTGAACCCCGCCTTCATACTGAGCAGTCCCTACCATTATTGCTTAATCCAGTCAGGGATAGAGAGACCCTATGTGGTGACACTAGGCAGCAAAGGCTGTATTAATCATTGTGAGAGCTAGAGTACTACAGGGTATGTCCACCTGTGTCAAGCAGCCTTGATAACGAATACTCTTTATATCTGCCAGAAGGGATTTCTATTTCTTATCTTCAGTGGGAGATACTACCTGTTCTAATACTAACTCCCAAACCCTGTTTTTGGGGTAAACTGGGAACTTCAGTCGCCAAGAGTGTTAATCCTGTATCTTTCACCAAGACTAAATTTATTTAAAAACGGAAAGGATTGCCATTTCTGCCTGGGATCAAATGTGATTAGGACACTGTTTTTTCAGTACAAAGTCTGCATGTCTGCAGTGCAAAGAGGTACTGTGCTCAGTCATGGGCATGACTGATAGCAGCCTGCATGGTCTGTCTGAATAAGACTGCAAAGTTCTTGGGGCAGGGACCGTATGTTTACAGAGCACTGAGCTCACAGACGTCACTCAAATTATACATAATTATCTAACAAATTAACATATGAAATTCAAGTAAGATATCCTTGAACATATCCATAAAGAATCTCACAAACGGTAAGGAATATGACCTCTACAAGCTAAGCTTATATAAACAGTTCTGACACCTGAACGTTCATTTCACTCACTCAGACCATTCTCAAAGACTCGCATCCAAACAATCTTAACTGTGTCGCTGGGTTTGTTAGTGTTTCAGGGCCTGATCCAGCTTCCTGTAAAGACAATGGTGGTCTTTCTTTTGCCTGTATTGGAAGCTGGATCAGGCTTCTATGCCCTTTCAGCATTATAAATCTGGATAATTGAGTATATTTGTTCTGAACTATCATGTTGGATGGACATGGCACGAGCAGTTCCTCTTTCAGTGTAATGAACCCAGTTTTATGATCTGGCATAAGAATGATGTTTAGTCTACGTTCATACATAGAACAATATTTGTCTCATTACGCATACATGGAATTATTGTGCCCGGTAGGAAAAGATTACTATTTTTATGTGCTTATACACGATGCTGATGGACTATATAGAGCAATCGGAGATAAACAGAAATGCTATTAAGGTACTCTTGAATTATTAAAGATCTGATTTTGTGGATTGTAAATGGTTGCATGAAAGACAAAATTTAAGATAAACAGTGGCATGTCTACTCTTACTGTGATGACCAACAATAATAATTACCACTTTTCAGATAACCACCATATTGGACAATATCAGGGATTAAACTGGGAACTCTGGAGTTGAGAGTTTCTGTCATTCTCTAGCGCAGAGGTTCTTAAACTGTGGTCCGTGAGCTCCATTCCGGTGGTCCGCTGATAGTTCCCTCTAAGATGTGTGCCTGGGTGGCTGCACACGAGAGAACGAAGAGCCACCCACCTAATTAGTGGAGCAGGCGTGGCTCCACTAATTAGGTGCCCGGACCCTGGACGAGATGCACTTGTAAGGTGAGGTGTTGGCCTTGGGGGGAATAGGGGGTAGGTAGGAGGGGGCAGTGAGGTGAGAAGCTGGGGTGAGGGGAATTTGAGATGTGCAGGGCTGCGGTGGCCAGAGAAAGAGGTGACTTTCCCCAGCTCCAGGGCTGTGGCTGCTGGGGAGAGATGACCCTCCTTCTCCGCCTCAGCTCTGTGGCTGCTGTGGTGGGGGAGAGCCCCCGCCTTCCCGACCCCAGCTTGGGGGTTGCTGCGGTTGGGAGAGGGGGAGAGATCCCCCCCTTCTCAGCCCCAGGCCGGGGGCTGCCATGGTGGGAGAGAGAGGGCACATCTATTGCATTAGAAAGGTAAGACTACTGTTATTAAAATATGAGTTGTGTGCTTTTATTTGTAGAACAAAAACACTTTATTATTATTATTTTATATAGCGCTTTTATCCAAAGCGCTTTACAATAATTATCTAACAGTACAAACAACACTTGGAAAGATCATTAAGTGGTCCGCTGAGACCCTCAGCAATTTTCAAATGGTCCGCGAAAAAAAGTTTGAGAACCACTGCTCTAGCGCTTAAGCTGAAGAGCCAGCCTCTGTAGCTGGGGCTAGAACAGACTCTCATCCTGTGCAGGGGACCCATTGACATTGTAGTAGTGGTTTTTGATTGTGTTGCATCACATCTTTGTGTCACGTTGTGTTTGTAACCATGTGCCTATGGAGTTGCCATGCTTCTGGCTTTAAGCTACGTATTGCTGAATGGGGAACAGAAAAGAATAGGTAATTTTTTGCTCCAGATTCCCATACCACTTGAAATAAAAGAGATTCTTATTAACGGTAACTCAAAGTAGAGTTTATATCCTCTTTGTAAGCTCCAACAACAATACAATCACAAGCACTTAGCTAGGTCTAATTCCATCCAGCAGGGGGCAGTAGGGCAAGAATACAAGCACACACACAGACACACAAAAGCAGGTCTGAATCCATCCAGCAGGAGGCAGTGGGGCACCCACATCTACATGGGCACAGAAGGGGATGGGTACATATGCACTAGCCAGTACATTATAAAGCGAGAGATTGTCAGGAAACTCCAGAGTCTGAATAAGGCTTTAAAAATAGTTGCTTTTAGGGATGGATGTGCAAGGCCTTTGGCAATGGAAGGTTGCAAGTGGAACCTACCTGCCCACTGGGTTTTGTTTCAAAGACTAAACCTACTGCCTCTTTCCCTGTGCACCGCTTTCCTAGGTACATCCTCCTGCCCCGCTCTGTCCAGGTTCCCCACGCACCCACATGCTGCTGAACAGCTCAGTGCCTTAGTTTCCCCTTTTGTACGATGGTGTAATATTTTCTGTCTCCCAGGGTATTAATTAGGGACTGGTTGTGCAGCCATTGGAAAAGGCAACATGTTCCATAACTGTTGTTACTAGTGGAACTGTTTGAACAGCAGGATCAAGCACTTTTTTGCATTGTGTTAAACGGATTCAAGTCCCTACCCCTGCTAGCATGCGAAGTTCCAAATTGCGTGGTTGAAATTTGAGTTTCCGCCACAAATGCAGTTAAAGTGCATGAGGCCTACTCTACTCTGTTTCTGCTTTTGAACTAATAAAATTTGCAGGGGAAAAAAGAGGGTTTGAACCCTTTCCAAAGCAGGTCAATTATCCCTGTGTAAACAGGTTTTTTAATTTATATTGACCTACTTACAATTTGCATTTTAATTACCATAATAGTTTCCCATAAAAGAATACTTTGAAAGACCAATGAAAAGGAATCCAGTGCAGTTTCCAGTCTAGCCCCAGAACCCCTTTGGAGAAATTTCAGAGTAGCAGCCGTGTTAGTCTGTATCCGCAAAAAGAAAAGGAGTACTTGTGGTACCTTAGAGACTAACAAATTTATTTGAGCATAAGCTTTCGTGAGCTACAGCTCACTTCATCGGATGAATGTAGTGGAAAATACAGTGGGGCGATTTATATACACAGAGAAAGTCATATATTTTGAGAAAGTCAGCAGGAGAATGCAAAGCATCCCTGTCCCAGATACTAAATTCCTGGATTTCCAGATACTAAAATGTTCTTAATTTTCTCTCTTTAAGGCACATGTTCTGTTCTGGTCTTGGTTACAGAGGGCTAGTATGAGGCTACATGCCACTTAAGACCTAATTTAAGGATTTAAGAGGAATTTATGCCATGCATAGGCCTTGCAAATAGTCTTTCCCTGTGCACAGGGGTGAATTTCAACCTATGTGAGTTAAGAGGAGCCCACAGACAACTTTTAATTAGGGAACAAGAATGTAAAAAAATCTTCTGACCTGAGGGGTTGCCATGTACAAAAATTTTTAAAAGTGGGGTTTCTACATCAATGGGTTAGAGCCATCGTCCCATGACTCCAGTTTTATGTTAGTGTGACTCTACTGTGAAGTTACACCAGTAAAAAATGGAGTCCGGCAAATTAAAATGTGCCTCTGACACCTTTGCTGTCCCTGTGCTCCTGCTGGGGATTTTCCATGCTCTAGTCCCTCCATCATAACACAAGTACAAGGGGACATGCAGTGACATTGGAAGGTGGCAAATACAAAACAGACAGAAAGAAACACTTTTTCACTTGACTTGTAATTCAGCTGTGGAACTCATTGCCACAAGGTGTGATTGAGGCCAAGAATTTAGTAAGATTTAAAGTTGGATTGTACGTTTCTATGGATAACAAGAATATCCAGAGTTATAATGGTTAATGCTGAAAAGTGTTTTTGAAGGAATATAAAATCTCACTGTTTAGTCTTTAAATTAATCTCTGTTAGGGATTAGGATGAAACCTTCATGGCTGTGTGGGTTCTTGCACCTTCCTCTGAAGCAGCTGATGCTGGCCACTGTCAGAGACAGGATACTAGACAAGATGGGCAATTCTATTCTGTTCTGAATAAGTTTTTATTCCATGCTCATCACTGTAGAATCTGGGGCCCATATTTTCAAAGATATTTGGTTAGGTGTCTAAATACCTTTGAGGATTTGGGCCTGAGAGCCTACAGGTCTGAGCCAGTACATCAATTCCAACATACCTGAGGAATGGAACAGCCACAGTGATATTTGAGGGAGAGGGTGTGTGTGTGTGTAGGAAAACGTGATCCATAGAGCTATTGGGCTTGATTCGCATCAGTTGGTGGAACCCAGGCTGGCAGAAAATCAGCCAGGAAAGAGAGGAGTGTCATAGCAGTGCAAAACACCAGCAACCCCACTCAGCCAGGGAGCCCTGGAGCCAACCAGTGTCACCCTGAAAGAAGATGGCATTGCCTGGGAAGGGGATATGACCACGGTGGCTGAGGGGTGTGTTGATTGATCATATGTCCCAGGGGAGCCTTTGTTGGCCAGGTTCTGTAGGAGGCCCAGTTGGAAAGCAAAGCTGCCCTCCCCTAGCAGAAATCCCATTGAAGTTGATGGTGTGAGCACTGCAGGAGTGAATTCTCATTTGGGCCCAGTCAGTGCAAGGGCAGGGGTTAACACTGTGACCCTTTGTGCCAAAGAAAGTGAATCGACCCACTTAGTGTTAAGAACACCTTGTATCAAAGCCATGTTCAGCACGATATAAATGTGAGGGCTGGATCCTCAGCTGGCGTAAATCAGTACCACTCCATGTATGTTAGTAAGGCTATGCTGATTTACATCAGGTGAAGATCGGGCCCAGTGATCAGGAAGATGGATTATAATAGAATAGCTTTACTGCACAGATTTATTTGGGCTAAACCCTGCACTCAGCTACCCCCATATCAATCTGGAAGGATGCCACTGACATATATTGAATTACTCTGGATTTACACTGGTATGAGAGCGGAATTTGGTTCTTTGTGTGTAAAATGGAGATGGGCCCAATCTAAACAGCCAGAGTTGGATTTTGCAAATGGCCCTATATAAGGGGCCGAATCACACTCTGGGAATCCTTACAACTCTGTATAATATAATTATTCATTAATATTTACATTACAGTAGCAGTTGGGGGCCTTAATCATGTTCAGTACCATGTGCTAGGTGGATCTTAGCATCTAATATTGCTGCCTTCTAGAAGGGTGAGTCTGGGGGCTGAGTGTTCAAGAGGCCATTTTATTTCATATTATTTTGTCTATTAAAAGAGAAGGGCAGTGCGGTATTAGACATAGTCAGGTCTCTGGTTCAGACAGCTAAACGAAGTGGATGGGGTACTTTGTCTCAATGACTCTTAAAGGCCAGTCAAAATCTCCTGGCTGCCCAGTTCAGACAGGGGAGAAAGAAAAGCACCAGTCGAGCCCTCCAGAGTGACTTCAAGACTCGAGGCACTTTCTTACTGTGCAGTTTGTGGTTTATTTACTCTCCTGGTGATGCTGTCTTAGTCAGGAAATATTCCCTGGCTGGCTGAGCCACACATTTGGAAAGAAGAGGCCATTTGGGTTTGTTCTTTGTGTAGATCAGTAGCTATGGAAGGCTCAGCTTCCTTGGGTAACCTAGGGATCAAAGGCAAATGCCCTCACTTATGGGGGTGGGCTTTGACAGGAATAATAACAAAAAGAGGATTTTTAACTTGAGTATCTCAAAGTGATTTATAGACAGTAGTGACTCAAGCCCCCCACAACACACACCTTCAGGTAGGTAGTTCTTCTCCATTTACAGATGGAGAGACCAAGTCACAGGGGGATTCAGGGACTTGCTCATGGTCAGACAGCAAGTGAGTGTCAGAGCATGGGATCGAACCCACGAGTCCTGGCCCCAAGTCCTCTGGTCTAACCACTATCGGTGTGGTATTATTTCATATACTCACTACTGGAAGTCTTAAAGGTGAAAGTCTCTTCTCTGGTTCTTTTCTTTTGTTTTATGTGCCTTGTCCTAAACTATTATAGAGTTGCTATGAGCTGCCAAACAGCTGCCACCTTCCAGCCGACACACAGCTTCTTCACAATGGTGGGGAGCAGTAACTGTCACTGGGATAGAAAAAAGAAAAGGAGTACTTGTGGCACCTTAGAGACTAACCAATTGGTTAGTCTCTAAGGTGCCACAAGTACTCCTTTTCTTTTTGCGAATACAGACTAACACGGCTGTTACTCTGAAACCTGTCACTGGGATGTAACTCCACTACATTCAGTGGAGTTACTCCCAGTTTATACCTGTTTAAGTGAGAGCAGAGTCAAGCCTATAGTACTTACCGCTGGCACTGGTGTCAAAAGTGGAAATTCCAAAATACTGTGAGAGAGCCTGTTCTCATTGTCCTGGTATCTATGGCCCGAATGAAGTCAGCAAGCAGTGAAATTGAAGGAGAAAGCCAGAATTCATGAGGTTTCTAGTCCAACTGTTCACACACAGGAGATCCAGTTGTACATCTGAGACTTGCCATCTGATCACACAGAGACTGATTGACTTCTCACTTTCATGCATGTAACTCCGTTAATTTCACTGTAGTTGCTCTCGATTTACACCAGTCTAAGTGAAGAATCAGGCCCATTGTGTTTAGAAATGTATAACTCCTTTGTCTAACGTGGAATTACTCCTGATTAACAACAGTGTGAGTGAGACCAAAATTGGGCCTTATATTTCTTTAATGGACAGAACCAACCCTGTCCTTTCCCAGATCTGAGCACTCCCACCCTTGAGGGGGTTTGAAATCAGCTTAATCCAAGAGTTCCTAACATTCACGATGTTTGAGTTTGTCCTATGGTAGGGCCAGGTCAAAGCTGCCACCTGGGAGTCCAGATCTGGGTTCGGGATTCAGCCCCAGAGCTAATATTAATGTGGTTTGGTAGACTTTGTCAAACCTTTAGAATAAAGTTATACAATGGCATAAAAGGGACAAGGGAAATTATTCAGGCCATCCCCTGAAATCTCCGTGCTGATCCTTAACCCTGGTGGCTCGCGTTCATTACTGCTGTAACCTTAGTTCCCCAGCCATTATTGGGCTGCTTGGCACATCCTAGTTTTGCTTTTCCCCCGTGCTTCTTGTACTGACCATGAACGGCTGGCAGCTTTTTCTCTTCACCTCGGCTAGGTGCCAGCAAACAGGGATCTCCCCCTTCACGGGCTGAGTAATTCATCTCCCCCCTGGACAAGGTTACACTTGTCACCAGCTACTCCTTGAAGAATACTGCCTTTGTTGCTGAGGGAGAGACTGAGGTTTACAGCCCTGTCTCAAAGCTCCAGGATGGAATTCAAGAGGCTGCAGGTTTAGACACTAGTGGTAGGCTTGTCCTTACAGGCTTGGTCTGCTGCAATCTTGCTTCACTTAAGATGAGTAGGCAGGCTTCAATAGTGTATCCCTTCGCACGCTCCATGAACCCTGACTCAGAGCTCCACCCAAACCACGCACCTCTTTCCAGGTTCAAAGGCACTTGGTTTTTCTTACTCGTGCCTGCCTCTGTACTCTCAGCCAAAAGCCAGAGGGCTGAAACGCCATGGGAAAGGCAGATCCTGAGAGACTTTCTGGACCTTTTGCAGATTCAAGAGATTTGAGTAGCTCAAGAAGCATCTGGGATTGTGAACCTGGACTCTGAAATGTTGGAGGCTCCCCACCCCAGTCATGTGGCAGAGGGTAAACATCAAGAAGAGGGAGCAAGTAGGCTCTGGTTATTTACTGTACAGTATTGAGAGGCGATGTGGTTTCCTGGACTAGGACATGGGAGACCTGGGTTCTGCTCCTAGCTCTGTGATCATGGGCAATTTGTGTCACCTCTCTTTGCCTCAGTTTCCCCTCCCACCCTTTATTTGTCTGTCTTATCTACTGAGATTGTGAGCTCTATGGGGCAACATCTGTCTCTCATTATGTTTGTAGAATGCCCAGCACAACAGGGCCCTGATCTCATATGGGGCCTCTAGGCGCTACTGCAATATCACTAACAGGAAGTCTCCACTTGATGTTATGGTGAAACAAAAGAGAACCCTAACTAGTTCATATACATAGCATGCTAGTCTCCGGTTCTGGAGATCTCAGGCTGTCCCTCCCCCCAAAAAAGAGAGCATTCAGCCCCCTTGTAATAAACCCAGCTGATACAATGGCTTTATTCATCATATATAAAAGGGAGCTGGGACTCAAACCTCTTCCTTGAGCTCCCAAGACACTAACTGCTATCCCTTGTGCAAGAGGAGAGGGTTATTACTGTGAGTAGTACATACCCCCATATCTCAATGTCTGTACTTTGACCCATTAAACTTTTACTCCCAATCGGGGAGATTGCAGATTATGTATTCCTTACACCACCTGTTCCTAAACAGAATTTCGCACCCCTTGATAATCTGTACTTTATTCCCTGATAACCAGAAACTTCTGTGCTTAAACTCTGTACTGTTTTCTTTTTACTTCAACGTTATCTTAATAAAATTATTAATCCCTCCCTTTTGGGCTCTGTCCTTAATCCTTAGAGGGCAACATGCCACACTCACAACAGTGCCTTACACCTTTTCCCTAAGAGTGACTTGTTTTCAGACCACTCCTGAGCTCCCCTGTTTATCCTTTCATAGGAGCCTTTCCAGGCATAGGTCCCTGGCATCTGGCCCTTTAAATCTGGGAGAGACAACCAGCTACAGCCCTAATGAGCTGATTCTACCACAAACTGCAACTCCCTCCCTTCCAGCAGTAAGTTATGGGTGTTCCTTGGACGTCGTCTTCTCCTGGCTTTCTCTTTCTGTCATGATCCCAGAGGAGGGGGCTCATCCTCAGACCTCCGTAGCATGTAAGTGCAGGCATTGTTCCCCCCTCCCTCCATCCTGCCCCCTTTTTCATTTATGAGCCAGTTACCGTTTGAACCCAGGTCTTCAGAAGTAAATGACTAGGGCCCAGTGGTGCCAACTCACCCTACATGAAGTATCTTTGGAGCTTCCATCACGAAATATGAATGTAGGGGTCCATGCAAGAGACACTTGCTCTCGCTACTTGTGAGAGTCCCCCCCTTGCCCAGGTGAAAAGCTGAATTATGTAGTGATTAAACAAGGAGGCTGGGAGTCAGGACAGGGGGCAGGAGGAAGGAGGTGAGCAGGCAGGGGAACAGATCTGACGAGGAGCTGGACTGTGGCAGGAGAGCAGGGACTGGTTGGGGAAAGCTACTGGGATGAGAAGCCCAGGGGTGGAGAACACTGAGATTGGATGAGGAGCCTGGGGAGGGAGATTGGGACTGGGAACCAGTGGAGACAGAGAAAGTGAATGAGGGGGCACAACTGGAGGCCACTGTGAGGGAGAGAGACATCAGATGTGGAGGCAGGGGAGTGGGGAGGTGGGACTGAGACTAGCTGGGCAAGGACATTAGGTACAAGGAGCTGGAGTGTGCAAACTAAGAATGGCAGGACAAGGAGACTGGGATGAGAAGCCTAAGGAGTGGAGACTGGTACTGGCTAGAGGAGGAGATTGGGATTGAAATGAGGAGCCGGGGCAGGGAAGAGACAGGGCCAGGTTAGACAGGATCACACTGGGGGAAAATGGGCAGAAGAACCTGTGCTTACAACAGCACACTCTGCTCCAGAGCCTGGAACAGAACCAAAGATCCCTAAGCCTCATCATTCCTCTGCTGTCAGCAGATATCTGTGAAACCCTCTGGCAAAGTGTCCCATCTCCTCCAGTGCTAGTCTACATAGAGGATGATAATTTACCACTGCTTTCAGTTACTCCATTAACTCAAGTGCAGAGAGGTCTGTGCGGTGAAGCTAAATGTTCCAACCCTACTGACGAACCTTGTCAGTGTCAATACGATGCCACATGATGGAATTTGGGGTTTTTTTAGTTTGCTTTTTAAAATTCTAGGAAATTATACACACATGACTACAGTAAAAGGAAAGTATTAAGATTGCAAAGTCAAGAATTGAAAAGTTAGGAACAGCAAGAATTAAGGTTGCTTGTTCAACCGTAATTCAGCCCCGCTGTGTTTAATTACATGATCATAGCCTAGTTTTTTTCCACAGTAGCCCTACCTCATTGACACACCGGACGGGCAGTGCTTTGAATGGGATTTTTTTATGGTGCTTATCTCTGGCGTATCCAAGTGCTTCACAAACACTAACTTATTTTAGGGATATTACGCCTCTTTTACATATGGGAAGCGAGGCAGAGATAGATTAAAGTCAAAAGCATCCACTAATTTTGCGTGCCCAGTTTGAGGCTTGGGACTTTTTCAGCTTACTTAGCATTCTATAGCTCTTGAAACATTCAAAGCTTGTTAATAAATTGCGCATGGTGTGTTCCCAGTGGATTGACACAGCCATGCCAGCTGGGATCTTTCATTGCTATATGATGGTGGGACCCATGTCTGGCGTGGGTTGAAGTCTCTGCCCTGTCTTAACTTTTTGAAGGCACACGGGCTGTGGCTGGTTTCCTCATGGAAGTCATTTATTAGTTCAGTGTTCACGGACCATGCACAGCACAGGAGATTGGTTCAGGCTCCATTGGTCCCCTGTGCTTGTGGTCAGGCATGCATACTATGTTTACCCACCTTCAGCTGAGGACACGTGCCCTGACAATCTGAGACTCAGGATAGCTCCCAGCTCAACTGCAGTGACACTGGGTCCTTCCTGAGCACTTGCCCTGTGTGGGGGCACCTCTGACACCCAGATGAGAGAGAAACTTCAGTGATTGTCCAGTCGGTGCCACAGTGAAATGGAAAGGAAGAAGATTGGCTTTAAAGCCCCGAAGAGCCAGGATCTGAGGAGAAACACCTGCTGCTAAGAGCAGTATTCCTATAGCAGTCAATGGGAAGGATTTGCCTATGACTTTACCCTCTGGAGGTGACCACTTTGCCCAGAGGTAGTTCCCTGCTCTTCCTCCATCACTTCCTGCCTCCCAGGAACAGAAGAGGTGGAGGGCACTCTCTGCCACGCCCTCTTTATGTGCACCTGCCACCTGCTTAACCCTGTTTTGCCCCCCAGCTGCTGTCGTTTTGGCTTCAGGAAGACTGTGCTGAAACCACTAACCCTTCCTACTGCAGTCTTAGATCAAAGTGAGGGTCGATTGATGTTTATAATCAGCCAAACTCCCAGCTGTTGGGGGCGGAGGTAGCGGGGAATATTATGATTGTTATAAATCTTTAATTTGAAGTCTTCTGTTCTAGATTAGGTTTAATTTTTTCCAGCTACTCACCTTCCTTCTTGCTTGAGGCAGGGGCAGGGGGCACTGTGCTCAACATGGCTGGGACAAATTACTCCCCTCGCCTGCCTGAAAGTCTAGGGCCCTGATCCAGGAAAGCACTTAAGCATGTGCTTAACTTTAAGCACCTGAGTATTCCCAGGGTGTCTAGTCCTGCCCCCACTGAAATTGATCGCACAACTCCCATGGACTTCAAGGCAACATGCCTAAATGTTCTGATGGATCGGGAAGTCAGAGAGGCCCCCTCCTCTGTCAGAGTCCAGACTGCTGCTGGAGATTGGAAGGAGGCTGAGCAACCTGCACCTGCCCCGGACTCCAAGTAGGGTGCAGTGGGGAGAGCACGGTGCCGGAGGAAGCCTTTGAACTTTGGGGCTGTCTCAGTATGTGTGTGTGTGCTGGGCGGTGGCTCATATGACTCTCTGGTTGATGTGTGGTATGTGAACCCCCGCTCTCTGCCTGGTGCCAGGGCTGGCCTTAGGGGTGGCTGCCCAGGGCATCTGGTGGTCAAGGGGGTGCCATGCTGCAGTGCAGAGGTGCACGCTGCTAGCGTAGTGTAAGAAACTGCTCCCTTGGGAGTGCCCCATGGGGGATCCCCAGATTTCTCTCTGCTTCCTCCTGGCGGAGGAACATGGGGGTGAGGGGAGGGAGGTGAGTGGTGACACACAGATGCTGTTTGCTCCCACAACGTTCTTCTGCACACCCCTAGGGGGCTATAAGGGGGCGGCAGGGGGGAACGAGGAGCAACATCAGGGCTCCCTGTATCCAGGTCACTGTCCCCACCTGGGCCGCGTAAGGTGATGCTCGCCTCACAGCAATGCCCAGGTAGGGAAAGTGACCTGGATGCAGGGAGCCCTGATGTCGCTCCTCGCTTCCCCGCCCCGCACAGCCTCCCCCAGGGGTGCATGGAGGGGCAGCATTCAAAAGTGGGAGCAAGCAACAATACCACCTGCTCCGTGCATCCAGGTCATAGGGTTGCCAACTGTCTAATCGCACAAACCCAAACACCCTTGCCCCGCCCTGTCCTTTCTCTGAGGCCCCACCCCTGCTCAGTTCATCCCCCCCCGTCGCTCTCCCCCACCCTTATTCACTTTCACCAGGCTGGACAGGGGGTTGGGGTGCAGGAGGGAGTGCGGGCTCTGGGAGGGAGTTTGGGTGAGGGAGGGGGTGGGGCATGCAGATGGTGGGAAGGAGTTTGGGTGCTGGGTGCAGGCTCTGGGCTGGGGCAGGTGGTTGGGGTGTGGGAGGGGGTGAGGGGTGCAGGCTCTGGCCGGGTGGCACTTACTTTGGATGGCTCCTGAAAGCAACTGGAACATCCCTCTGGCAGCGGCTCCTAAGCAGTGGGGCAGGAGGGTCTCTGCATGCTGCCCCTGCCTGTAGGCACCGCCCCCATAGCTCCAATTGGCTGCAGTTCCTGGCCAATGGGAGCCGTGGAGTCAGTGCTCAGGTCGGGGGCAGTGAGCGGAGACCCCTTGCCCCCCCCCAGGGGCCGCAAGGATGTGCTGGCCACTTCCGGGAGCAGCGCGGGGCCAGGGCAGGCAGGGAGCCTGCCTTAGCCCCGCTGCACCGCTGGACTTTTAGCACCAGAATCTCCTGGTTTGGCTTCAGTAGCCTCCAGGAGTTAGAGCCCTATTCCGAGAGACTCCTGGCAAAACTGGGAGGTTTGGCAACCCTACCAGGTTAGTTTCCCCATGTGGGCACTGGAGGGGGGGTGAAGGGGTTGGGGTGAAGGGGACACAGTGCAGGAGTTGGGGTGCAGGAGGTGGGTGCAGGACGAAGGGAGCACAGTGCAGGAGTTGGGGTGCAGGAAGGGGCAGGGGTTTGGCATGCAGGGGTTAAGGTGCAGCAGGGGACAGCGATTGGGGCACAGGAGGGGAATGCAGGGGTTGGGGTGAAGGGGGAGTGGGGAGCCCATGGGGGCAATGGGGGGCACTCACTGGAGCCTGGGGCAATGAGGTGGGCTGCACCTGTGGGGGCCAGGGGCGCGAAAATAGAAGTTCACCCAGGGTGAGTCTCTTAGCTGGACTGCCTGGCTCTGTAGCTCAAGCTGTAGGGACTGTTGCTTTCACCTCTGGAGAGCCTGGGGGTGGGCCACCACGATGGCCGTCACACATGCATATCCTTGTCAGGGAGCGAGCCATGGCATACGAGAGTGGTGTCCTTGTGGGTGTCTGTCTGTGAATTTGTGTGCCTCCGTGTGTGTGTATTTCCTATCTGGGTGCACGCACCGGGGACCGTCTCTGTGCCCCCGATTTGTGTGTCTATGTGTCCAAGCGTCTGTCTGCGTGTGCCTGAGCGGGCCATTGAGCGCATGCGGGCAGCTTTGTGTGCACACGCCTGCATGCATGCGCCGGTACGCATGGGCACCTCTGTATGCGTGGGCCTGCCTGGGCGTTTGTGCTGCCCAGTGCACGTCTTCACGGGCCTGGGGGAGCCAGAGATGCTTTGGAATCAGAGCACGAGTTGGTCGTGCTCTCATGCTGCCCCCTGCAGGCTGGATGTGGCCTCGCTGCAGAGAGACGGCGCGTCGCAGAAGCAGGGCTGCAGCAACTGGCTCTGAAGCAGGCAATAAACTCCTTTGGCCTCGCTTGCCGCTTTCATTCCTGGAGAACGTGCAGCTGCCTGGTGCTAAATATTTTTAAACCAAGGGTTGCCTGGCCCAAAAATGCCCGAGAGGCCCCGACTGTCAGCGACAATCACCAGCAAACGCTCCTCTCCTGTGCTTTCCGAGCATGGACCGCGCCATCTGTGCCAAAGGGCGCTCCCCCTGCCTCCTGGCTACTACGTGCCAGCCGTGGAGCTGGGCAGCGCCACAGATGATTTTGGCTGCAGCCTCTGTCAGGGGAGTGCGTAGGACAGAGAAATGTGAGTCAGTCCAAGGAGGCTTGCAAGCAAACAAATACTAAGTGGCGCTTGGCTGGCTCTCCTGGAGGGGCCTATATATATGTATATCGGCTTCAGGCATATATATATATATATATATTTGCGCACGTAGTGCAGAGCCCTGGGTCGGAGAATTCTCATACAAAAAACCCATCTCTGTTTAATTGTTATTGTTTTCTTTCTATGTTGCAGGCAACAGAAAGTGTTGGTTTTGGACGCTGCTGGTGGTGGGCGGACTGGGCTTGTTCTCTGCAATTGATCATGTTAGTGTCTCTCAATCTCTCCTTGGCCACATCCTCTATCCGTGTAAACTTGTGTCACTCCAGTGATGGCGGGAGCCATGTTTCTCCACCAACTTCAGTGCCAGTATGCTGGCGTATGCCAGCTCAGTCTCTGGACCTGTACTCCTTTCTGCAGAGTAGGCAAATGTCCATTCTTGCTCTGACCACGCTCAGGCAGCTGGATCCTGAGGGGTAAGGGGACCAAACTGGACCACTGCATCCTAAATCAGATCCAGTTCCAGATTTGAATTTGGTCACTTGTGTCCATGTCTCTGACCTGAAGTTACAATGCTCCAGAAACCCGAAGCTGTGTTACGAAGGTATTTGTCAGTGCTGGCCCCAGAAACCATATGATTTGATGGGTTCCAGACTCTTCCCCCGCAAAAAATGTCAGAATGGATTGGGCTGTAAACATATTAAAGAAATGCACAATAGAAGGGGAAGTGCATGGAAACTCTCCTACAATGTATATTTTGCATCTACTTGTTGAAAGGAATAATAATGTTAACTCCTTGCATTTCCATAGTGCCTTTAATCTGAGCATCTCAAAGCAATTTGCTAGCATTATCTAGTCAAGATTCAGATTTCCGTCAGGAGGGCAGTGGGTAATATTACTACCACTATTTTACAGAGGGGGAAAATTGACTCAGATGACATGTTTTATCCAAGGTGTCACAGTGGTCAGTGGCACAGCCATGAATGATGTGCTGGAGCCATTGTCCATACGCAGGAGGCGTTTGAGAAAGGAAAACGGCAACACAGAACAATAGACAATCTTTCCAGGGACAAGGCGGGTGAGGTAATGGCTTTTACTGGTCCAACTTCTGTTGGTAAAAGCGACAAGCTTTTGAATGACACATACTTTTGTGCTCTTCTTCAGCTATGGGTAAGCTTGAACGTTTGTCTCTGTGACCAACAGAAGTTGGTCCAATAGAAGATTGTACCTCACCCCCCTTGTCTCTCTAATACCGTGGGATCCACATGGCCACAACATTGCAAACCATCTTTCCAGGAGCAATTCCAGCTCCAGCCATGTCTTTGACGTTTACCAGGGACCACACACCCTGCCTGGAACTTTGTACAGCACACAGAGATATTTTGTGGCTGAGTACTACATTGCAAGTCAATGTATTAGTACAAAGGAAGCCCGGAAGCCCTTAGTAGTAATTCCACCCTTTAACTACAAGACTAGACTCCCCTTTCTAATGAGAAAGCCGTCTTGCTCAGTGCCTGTCCTTGCAAAGCAACGGCGATTGGCTAAGTTTGCATTCTGTATTCTGTTTGGGCTCTTAAGGACTTTGAGCCCAGGATTGGTTATTTGTGTGGGCACCTGAGAAACCTGTTTCCTGAGATGCTAGACAAGGAGAGGGGTGGTGGTGCCATAAGAAAAACCACTAGTGAGGGGAATTGGCCACTGACAGTGGGTAGGAGATAATGGGTGGGTGAGGGGGTCACAGTTTGGAAAGGGGTGTGGAATCAGTGAGCTGACGGAAGCAGCCAGCCAGAGCCACAAAGATGGCAGCAAAAAGAGTGGATAGAAAAAAGATGGCTGAGTGGTTTGGGTGCTAGCCAGAGATCTGGGTTCAATTCCTTGCTCTGACACAGGCTTCCTCTTTGTTCTTGGGCAAATCACTTAGGCTCAGATCCTCACATGTACTGAGGTGCCTACCTCCCATTGAAATCAGCCTTAGTCCTTCTGTGCTTCAGGTCCCCATCTGTACAATGGGGATAAAAGCACTGCCCTACCTCACAGGGGGGTTGTGAGGAGCAGTATATTAACGACCATGCAGGGCTCAGATCCTATGGGGATCGGGGCCATATAAGAACCTAAGCTATCTATGTAGGGGGGCAGCAGAGCGGAGGGAGAAATTGGGGGTCCTTAGAAAGAGTTGATCATGGTGGGTAATGGTCTAACCTGAATCAGCAAAGAGGCCGAGTAGGGGTTCTTGCGATAGGGACCCCCAAGAGAAGGCTTTAGTTGAAGAAACAGCCCCGGTCAGAGTGCTGTGGGTAACATCTACCCTATGTATTATTTATACCTTTGCACAGGTAAGAGGTCACTAGAGCTTCCATGGAAACTGAAGTGAGAGTAAATTGGAACCAGATGTCAGGAAGCACGAGGCACCGTAAATGCACAGAATGGCCTCCCAGCCACGGTGGGTGAGCCTGTAACACTGGGGTCATTCAAGAGGCAATTACTCGGCATCCTGTGGTTTTGGACTGTTAAAGAAGGGACTTGGCCTTCAGGAGCCAACTGGGCCTGTACGAAGCTTCTGCAGATTGATTGTGTTAGTTTCGAAGGTGCTGGCATTGAGAGTAACAGTGGGCTTTGAGCCGGGAGAGGTTGGGACGACAGAATTAGGGATCAATTGACTTTATCCAAAGCCTACCCAGGTCAATGGGCAGGCCCATTGACTCCAAAGGTGTTTGGATCGGACACATATAAGTGCATTGAAAAGAGATGGAAAAGATTTATTAGGTCACCCAGTCTACCTCCTGGCCAATGTTCCCTGTGGATGGTACATTTACTAAAGGTCCTAAGAGGTGGGTCTTCCTCCCTTTTACTTGGGAGACCATTTCCCACATGAAGCTCTCACTGTCAAACAGGTTAGCATGGGGATATGGTAGAGCCTCCATCACTTGACGTTTTTAAATCATGTTCTGGAGACATTCTGAAAGACATACTTTAGCTCATCCAGAAGTAATGGGCTTGAAGCAGGAATCACTTGATGACATTCTGTGGCCTGTGTTATGCCGGGGGATCAGAATCATGGGGTTAGAAGGGACCCAACCTCACGAGGCTGTGGAATCGATGATCCTAATAGTTCCTTCTGGCCTTAAGATCGCTGGATTTATGAAACCCTAAATTTCCCCTTTCTTAACTCCATCCTATTCCTCCTGTTTATACCCTCTTCCCTGCACCACGCATGGGATGAGTGAGCTGGGCTGCCTGAAAGAAAACCTCCCTGTTAACCCTCACTCCTGAAACTCAAACCAAACCTGAGCTGAAGCATTTCTGAGATTGGAAAAAGTTGGCTTAACATTGTTCATTATTTTCCGTTTTCACACTACTTCTGCTCCCTTGGGCCCAGCGGGCTCGGGAACGCAGCATGCCATGAGAGAGGTTTCTCCTGATGGTGTTTTTGGCTCATCTGGAAGCAGAAAAGACTGGGAATATGAGCAGAGAGGTGACAGCTGGGAGACCTAAATCCTAGTTTCACAGACACAAAGGGGTGAAATAAACACCCAGACGCTGGATTATTTGACCCCAGTGGAATCCCTTGAGGTTTTCTCATCACTGATCAATATGGGTGAGAGACACAGGGATGCAGACAGCCCTTCTGTTCCTGGAGAAGTGCTAACGTGTATGGACCATATGCAGAGCCGCCTTCCTGTACTCTGGCCTCTGAGTGCTCTGCTTTTGATTACACTTTTGCTGCCGCATGCTAGCAGGGAGATGAATTCTGGGACATGATGATAGAGAACTTGGTACCAAAGGCTGGCTTGGAACCCAGGGAGTCCATTCCATCAATGGCCTGGGAAAGAATGACGTGTTGGCAAGACAGAGGGGGCGTAACTGTGAAAGCGGTCCTGCCCAGACCCCAGAGCCTTAATATACGTGCAGACCACATATTGAAGCAGGACTTCCCTGAACCCCTTGCAGACTCTTTGGCAACTGTACTCCTCTGGTGCTGTGAATAGTAGATGTAGCTCAGGGTGCTGAGTGGCCTATTAGGGGTATCCCATGGTGCCAGGATACTGTGAGCATCCAACCAGAAACTGAAGTGCAGGAGTCATTCTCCCTTGTGATGCAATATCAAAGCTGAGTTGGAAGCTGCGGGCTTGGTAGCCTCTCCTACTTTCTTCCAGGCCAGACTGTAATTGTTGGGTAGGGTAGTGAAGTGCAATGGCATTGGCACTTGCCTTTCCTTTGCTGTCATGCAGCCCACCCAGATCACCTCTCTGTATGTAGTGGAGGTGCGTGTGTGTGGGTCGCGGGAAGCATGCCCTGGTGAGAGGAGATGGGTGTGGGTTGGGCACAGCTTTGGCAGGGGCAAGGTGGGAAAATTTTGCACCTTATGAAGTGTTTCAGTAAATTATTCCCCCATCAGGAATTAGAGGGGAACAGTGGGAGTTATTGCATCTCTCTGAGTCACCCCCTAGGGCTGTTCCTGGAGTAAACTCTGTTGCCCCTTATGCAGGGCAAAGACCTAGAGTCTCAGTCTAGCCATTTGTATATTATGGTGGGAGCAGCTTAGGTGTCTGTTTCCTAAATTAAAATACCCTCACCATGAGCTGTGGTGGCTCCCAGAAATGCTGGGGTCTCTGTTGTGAAGTAGTCGGGGATCAAAAAAAAGATAAAAAACAGTGTCACCAACTCTCTTGAGTGTATCATGAGTCTCACAATATTGGTGTTTTCCTTCAAGCCCCAGCTGCTGGAGTCATGGGGTTTTGTGAGACTCTCGGCTTTCACTTTTTAAAAATAGGACATTTCTTGCCCTCATGGTTGTGGAGAAAAGCTTGTAAATGTGAACCGTAAAGGCTTAAAACCCAAAAAGCCAAGTACCCTTCACTCCCAATGTTTTTTAAACCCCTCTGATTTGTTAAGCCAGTCTTACAATGGCAGCAGGGGAGATCTGGGGCTTGCTCAGAACTGTTGATTTCTTGGGGTTGTGACAACACTGTAAAAATTTAAACCCCAAAATAAAATGCCAAGCAAAAGCAAATAACCATGGAGTAACATTCGTGGCCCTATTCTGCACCCCTTCTCACACGGTGTGCGGCTCACTCCGGTGAATAGCCCCATTGAAGTAAGCGAGATTGCTTGCAGAGCCATGTCCTATGCAACGTCAGTAAGGGTTGCAGAATTGGCTCTCTGTTAGGAGGGGTGGTACCGTCTCGCTCTGTGACCGTCTTGGTTCTGCTTTGAGCAGAGGATTGGACTAGATGACCTCCTGAGGTCCCTTCTAACCCTGATATTCTATGATTCTATGATAGAGAGGGCAACTTACAAGGAGGAATAACAGTAATACTCTGAGTCATTACAGGCCTATTCCAAACCCCTTTTAAGTCCATGGGAATGGACCTACAGTGTGGGGACTGACTGGCTAAGCAGCAGTTCTGCAGAAAAGGACCTGGGTATTATAGTGGACAAGAAGCTGGATATGAGTCAGCAGTGTGCCCTTGTTGCCAAGAAGGCCAATGGCATATTGGGCTATATTAGTAGGAGCATTGCCAGCAGATCGAGGGAAGTGATTATTCCCCTCTATTTGGCACTGTTGAGGCCACACCTGGAGTATTGCATCCAGTTTTGGTTCCCCCACTACAGAAGGGATGTGGACAAATTGGAGAGAGTCCAGTTGAGGGCAACAAAAATCGTTAGGAGGCTGCGGCACATGGCTTATGAGGAGAGGCTGAGGGAACTGGGGTTATTTAGTGTGCAGAAGAGAAGAGGGAGTGGGGGTTTGATAGCAGCCTTCAACTACCTGAAGGGGGATTCCAAAGAGGATGGAGCTCAGCTGTTCTCAGTGGTGGCAGATGACAGAACAAGAAGCAGTGGTCTCAAGTTGCAGTGGGGAAGGTTTAGGTTGGATATCAGGAAACACTGTTTCACTAGGAGGGTGGTGAAGCACTGGAATGGGTTACCTAGGGAGGTGGTGGAAGCTCCATCCTTAGAGTTTTTTAAGGCCTGGCTTGACAAAGCCTTGGCTGGGATGATTTCGTTGGTGTCGGTCCTGCTTTGAGCAGGGGATTGGACTAGATCATCTCCATAGGTCTCTTCCAGCCCTAATAATTCTATAATTCTATCAATTATTCCATTGATTTCAATGGGTTTTGGTTCAAGCTCTGTGGGAAAGGATCTTCAGTGGGTGCAGGATTGGGCTCGTAGTATACATTATGATTCACATCGCACTAGGTGCTGTGATACTATGTGGCGCTGTGACACTGGCAGTAACATTGGAAGCATGGGAATTGCCATACTGGCCCATATAGCCTAGTAGCCTGTCACAACAGTGGCCAGGACCTGCTGCTTCAAAGCAGAAAATCCTGTAATAGGGAGTTAGGGGATAGTCTGCCCCCAGCGAAGGTTTTTCTCCTCACCCCCAGTAGTTAGATGTTGCTTTATGACCTGAAGCTCAAGGGTTAATATATCTTCCAACACAATTGGTTATTATTTTGATATTTATGATTATACAGTGCTATTCTTTCAGGAAGCACAGTGCTACCCACGAATGTTATTGGGAACATCCTATCAAGAGGTACTATATTTTACTCCATGTCACACTATAGCGGAAAGAATGGTATGAAATCACATTAAGTTATTCATGACCTTACAGTAGGAGATCCTTTTTTGGGTAGAATTCCCACTGAAGTCAGTGGGAGTTTTGCATGAGTAAGGGCTGCAGGATTTGACCCTCAGTGACATTTGTTCTCGGCGTACGCACAGAGAAGTTAGATAAAAGCATAAATACACTTGCTGGAATGCTGCCATGTAACACTACTTATTTCTTAGAATTCAGAACATTGTCATGCAAGAACCCAAACCCAGAGAGTGAGAAAACAGGCTGCTCTCTAAAACAGAGAGGCACAACGCACCCCATCTTGCTTTAAGCTGGCTCTTTCCAGCCTAAATGCTGCTGTGCCCTGATCACACTCTGCAGCCTGCAATCAGGACCAGGAACCCTACTCTTAAAGTGATAGCTATTTCAACACAGTCATCAATACACCATAAGATATTGCCACGGTTTCCAGAGACATAGATATTAGACAGCTCTCTGTGCTGTTATCCCACTGGAGAGGGGGCAAATTCTCTCCCATAATGTAGCATGTAGACAGCTGAATGTGCACGAGTGGCTGGACCGCTGGCTTATGGGCCTGATTCTCCCCTGCTTTGCCCCTTGTGCAGCCATTTACAGCTGTGCAGAGAGAGCGTAAAACACTGCCCTCAGGAAGAGCGAGCAGGGAAGTCTGATCCTGTTCACACTGGCAGAACAGCGGTGAAGTGGGCCAAGAGATGGCGGTGGCTGATCAGATCCATGTATAGAATAAAGGACAGGGAAGCAGGCATCCTATAAAAACCACCCAGGTTCTCCAGAGAGCTGCAGGCTCTACAAGGACACACAGGCATAGGGTCAAGGCTGTCCGCAGTACCGAGAGAGTCCTTCACCCTTTGACTCCCCCCCACTTGTTCCAGACCTCAGTGAATGAGAACATCCAAGTGGCTTTATAATCATTCGCTTATGAGATAGGAATGACTAACTCAACATTTCTTATGTTAACAAAAATAACACCAAAAAAACTCTCTCTCCCCCTACCCTCCTCAGCCTCATGACTTTAAAAGGACTTGTGACAGGCCATGAGCCTTGAGAAAATAAATCCCGATGAATTCCCATCCATAAAGACAATTCCAAAGGTATGTGTCCCCTCCTCCCCATGCCTCGGAAAACCACAGGCTTGGCCAGAACAGGAAGAGGAGCCGTTCATTTGACTCCACTTTCCCAAATCGGATTTACAGAGATGGACTCTGTCATGCTTAAATGAGCTCCATGGGGATTCCGCTTCCCCTCATGCCAGGTTGGCTTTGCAAAACATTACATAGCTGCGGACATGCTCCGTGCTGTCGTGGCGAGCACACAGCTAAAATGCAGCGTGACGGAGCGTGGGGAGCTGTTGGGATGGCAGGGAAGGGGCTTGATTGCCTAGCGGTCTAATCATCACACCGACACTCCCCTGGACCTTCATCCTCTGTGAGGATCTTTCAGATGAGACATTAAAGGCCAACATGTGGCCTAAATTTTAAAAAAAGGCTAGTGATTTTTGGTGCCTGGCTTCAGACTCCTTAAAGAGGCCTGATTTTCAGATGGTGGGTGCTCAGCAATTACTGAAAATTGGGCCCCCTTTTTAAAGCGTCTCAAGTTGGGCACAGAAAATCACTAGCCAGTTTAAAAAAAATGTAAGCCTGAGGTTTTATCTGCTCTTTATGGCTCCCTTGAAGTTTTTCTTTAAAGAAGGGCGTTAGCCCTAGTATTAGCCCAAAATTTCCCCTCCTGTGAACTCATGTACCTGATATAATTCATGAAGCCTGCTTGGCTGCTGCCCTCCACCCCAGAGGTGACTCCATTTCACTGCATGAATAAATTAACATGAGAACGCAGGTCGCTGCCCCAAGGAGCCTACAGCCTAAGGGTTCAATTGTGGCTTTCCCACAAGCCCTGAGCAAAGGGAAGTTTGTCGCTGAACTGTGCAAGGGGCAGACCAGAAACTAGGCAGTGACACTGAGTCGCAATCTGGTGCCTGGTTCCTGCCTTGCTCCAGCAGGGAAGTGTTTGGCGTCAGACCTATACCGGGCACACATTGCTTTCCCCTCTGTGGGAGCTCAGTGGTGCAGGCTGGTGCATTGTGGGAACCAGACCCAATGTCTTACCCACTCCCTGTCCACCTGTGGAGTCTCTTGGATCGTGCTGTCCTCCTTGCAGTGCTACCTGGGACACATCTTATGTCCCCTTGCTCTTCTGCAAGCCTGCGCTGGGGGGAGTTAAAATCTCACCCCCTGTGGACTAGTGATCTACGGCTCAATGTCTGGTTGGCAGCCGGTATCAAGCAGAGTGTCCCAGCAGTTGGCCCTGCTCAACATCTTTATTAATGATCTGGATGATGGGGTAGATTGCATCCTCATCAATTTGCAGATGACACTAAGCTGGGGGGAGAGGTAGATATGCTGGAGGGTAGGGATAGGGGCCAGAGTGACCTAGACAAATTGGAGGATTGGGCCAAAAGAAATCTGATGAGGTTCAACAAGGACAAGAGAATCCCATGCACTGCTACAGGCTGTGGACCGACTGGCTAAGCAGCAGGTTTGCAGAAAAGGACCTGGGTATTATAGTGGACGAGAAGCTGGATGTAAGTCAGCAGTGTGCCCTTGTTGCCAAGAAGGCCAATGGCATATTGGGCTATATTAGTAGGAGCATTGCCAGCAGATCGAGGGAAGTGATTATTCCCCTCTATTTGGCACTGTTGAGGCCACACCTGGAGTATTGCATCCAGTTTTGGTTCCCCCACTACAGAAGGGATGTGGACAAATTGGAGAGAGTCCAGTTGAGGGCAACGAAAATGATTAGGGGGCTGGGGCACATGACTTACGAGGAGAGGCTGAGGGAACTGGGGTTATTTAGTCTGCAGAAGAGAAGAGGGAGAGGGGATTTGATAGCAGCCTTCAACTGCCTGAAGTGGGGTTCCAAAGAGGATGGATCTCGGCTGTTCTCAGTGGTGGCAGATGACAGAACAAGGAGTAATGGTCTCAAGTTGCAGTGCGGGAGGTCTAGGTTGGATATTAGGAAAAACTTTTCCATGAGGAGGGTGGTGAAGCTCTGGAATGGGTTACCTAGGGAGGTGGTGGTAGAATCTCCATCCTTAAAGGTTTGTAAGGCCTGGCTTGGCAAAACCCTGGTTGGGATGATTTAGTTGGTGTCGGTCCTGCTTTGAGCAGGGGTTTTGACTAGATGATCTCCTGAGGTCCCTTCCAACCCTAATCTTCTATGATTCTATGATAAACAGAAGGGAGGGATGAGTGAAGGTAGGGCTGGCTGTATGTAGGTTGTATAGCTCTTTGGGATGAATGGAAAATATTGTGACTAGAATTGGTCAAAAATGGAAAACAGTTTTTGTAAAAAAAATAAATAAATTAGAAAACGTTAATCGTTTTCTAATTTATTTATTTTTTCATTCTGCAGGTTTTGGAAAGGAACAATTTGTTTTCAAACAGTTTTGCAAAAAAACTTCTATAAAGATGTTCAGTTTAGACAATGTTTGGATTAACATTTTTCATTTGTTGTTTGTTTTGCTTTTCCTATTGCCCCTCCCCCCATACCTCCACCCTTTTGGACCCATTTATTTCTTTTTCCACTGAAAACCCCGTAAAATTTTCATTTTCCAGTTTGTTTGGAATACTGGAAAAAAATTGAAAAAAACCCCAAAGATTTTTCATGAACACTTATAATTTTGAGAAAAGGCAATTTTTCAACAGATACGCCCACACACACATTTCAAAAACGTTTAACCATTGCTAATTATAAATGAATAGTATGGTTAAAGTCACATACGCACAATTCGAAAACTTGTAACCACCTCTAATTATAAATAAATAGTACGGTTAAAATATGTCAGGCATGGGACACGCCCCTGCTATAAAAGAGGCTTGCAGAGAGTCTGTACTAGCCAACAACTCTTTCTAGCAGAACAAGGATGGCTAACACTGCCGTCTCTTACGGTGTGTGTACAAAGCACGTTGCACAATGGCGGCCCCGATTCCAGCTGGGGGGCCTCTAAAAACTACCTTAAAATCACTAATGGTAGCTCTCTACCATTTCAAACCTGAGGGAGGAAGAAAGTACGTAGAGTACAGACATAAGGTTCATTGGGGAATTCTGTTCATATGGGGTGGGGGGAGTCACACAGCAAAAGAGAGGGGGTTGGGGGGTGGGGAAACAAACCCTGATGATATCAAACACATGGCAAGACATACCACCTACTGTTTAATGGGAGAATTAGGACACACGAATCTGTTTTCTCAGGCTACTTCAATCTGTTTCTAATCCCAGCCTAGAGAGGGTGGAGGGGCGGGGGGGAGGAAAGCGCCAATGATTTTTTTATGTTTCTCATCTTTAATGAGTGGTGTTTTTTTTTTTTTAAACTGTAATTGCTCACAAAGACATGTTCCACACTCTTAGTGCTGGTGTTCCTTGGCAGTAAAAGGCTCTCTACCACCTACCTATTGATACCACATCTAACCGCCTCATCCTCTTGTCCCCGCAGAATGAATTCAGGGTGAAAAGCTTGTCATCGCAGCTGAGGGGGAAAAGAAATGAAGGAGAGGAGCAAAAGCTCCCAATTCAACTCAAATGGCCGAGAAACTGGCCCTAGCCCCACTGTGAGTGCTGTGTGTGAATGGTGTTAGCGGTGGGTTGTGTGGTGTAGAAGCAGGTTGGAAGTGTTTGTGTCCTATGATTGTTTGCAGTCCCACTTATGTCAACCCCAATAGTATACAATGTGGTAGGGGGTGGGGACTCAATGGCTTATGGGGCTGGTGATGGGCTGTCAAGCTTTCCCCCTCTAGATTGCTGCTTAGAAATCAGCCTAGCCAATAGAGACCGGAAGCCCTTCGTATCTGACAGCTGTACGGCATTTCCCCTTTGAAACGAACATGGAGCCCCATGTTGACAGGCTGGGCAGAGCAGCTGAGGATGGAATGGGTCATAGTGATGGGAATGGCCCTCTTGCCCTGGAGGTGGAAGGAGATCAGCAGCCGTGAAAACTCCTCCACCGCGGCTGTGCCTACCTTGCTGTCGAATGGGCAGCTCTAATGCCTACCTTGCTGTCGAATGGGCAGCTCTAAGGGTGAGCTGGTAGTGTCCTCTCCACAGCCACATAAGAACATAACTCGTCTGTGTTCTACTAAAGGCTGCTGGGCCATGTGGGGCTGGCTGCTCCTCTTTGTTTCTGTGGTGTATAGAAAACAGTGTAAAAATTACAGCTATAACTTTTCCTGGTCCTCCTTGCAGGCAAAGGGGCTCAGAGAGAAGCATGTGATTTGTGTCCTCTGCACAAGAACCACTCTGGAGCAAGGTGAGTTGAGTTAGAATCATAGACGCACAGGGTTAGAAGGCACTGCAAGGGTCATTTAGTCTAATCCCCTGCCAAGGTGCATGATTTGTTGTGTCTAAACTATCCAAGAATCATAGAGCTATGGGCCTGGAAGGGTCATCGCATCCAGCCCCCTGAACTGAGGCAGGGCCAAGTAAACCTAGACCACCCCTGGCAGGTGTTTGTCTAACCTGTTCTTAAAAACCTCCAATGATGGGATTCCACAATTCCCTATGGAAGCCTGTTCCAGAGCTTAACTACCCTGGTAGCTAAAAAGATTTTCCTAATATCTAACCTAAATCTCCCTTGCTTCAGATTAAGCATCATTGTGCCTCTCTGCCTAAGCGACCAGCCTGCTATCTCTCTCACTGCACTGGGTTGTGGTGTGTTAGATTTCTGGATTTTTTTAGAAGTCAAGTCGTGTTACCTTGCAATGTTTCAGGAAGAGCATTTATGGTTTGTTTCTAACTCCCTGGGTGAATGCTGTGAACATAACAGTTTCCAGCTGCTTCTGCAGGTTTCCAAGCCTTTCATTCCAAAGAAGAGCCTGGAGGCCTGTACAACCAGTTGCAAATGAGGAGGAGGAGCCAGGCAAGCTGCTGGTATTAGGGGCCACTGTTAATTAAAGGGAGAAGAGGAAACAGGATCTGGATTCATCAGTGGGTTTTGGGCTGCTAGTCACCTGCAGGAGAAGTGTGTGCAAAGTGCCAGGGAGAAGGGGACATGGCAGCTAGGCAGTGCTGTATGTCCAGGGGAGAAGAATAAGTTGCTGGACAGTATGTCTAGAGAAGATGAGAATCATATTGCAAAGAAGCACATGCAGTGGGGAAGAAGACAAGAGCACTCTGGGTTCTTTGTTGGCTAACAGTCCAATCCAGAGCAGAATTTAAGGGTCTTGGTCTGTCACGGCCCTAAATGAGATAGGACTGCGCTGTCTAAAATAATGCCTCTCAGAGATCCCAGATTCAAGCTTGAAGGGACCAGCTGTGGAATTTGTGACCACCAGAGAAAACCACATTCCCAAGTCCTACAGCCTTCAGGTTGTAACCTTCTCATCTCTATAGGCAGGTGGTCAGGCTGCTGGATGGGCCATACAAAGCAATCCTAGAGTGAGTTGCTCAGATCAATCTTCTCACACATATATGATTTAAAGGCAGAACTGTGAGGGAACTGGAATTCCCATCTCGTGGGAAATTTTGAAATTTCAGAATTTGTTTTCATTCCTAATCAAATTTCCCACAAATAATTTTTTTGAAAAAGTGGTGTTCTGGTTTAATCTAAATGTTTAGTTTCGATGAAATCAAAGAGTTCTGATTTTGACTTTTTAATTTTATATTATATTATAATGCAATGCAGTGTACTCCATTTCAACACTTTCAAAATTTATTTTATACTATGTTATACATTATAATATGCACTGAAATACATTTTGAAATGAAAAGTCATTTGAAAACAAAAAACCAAAACGTTTTATTCAGAAAGTGTCGAAATAGAATGTTTCGACATCATCAAGATGCTTTTTTTTTTCAGAATGGAATTTAATTGGAGCCAATACATTCCTGCAGAAATTTATGATATTAATGAAACAAGATTTTCTGACGGAAAATTGTTCTGCTGGAAAATTTCCAACCAGCTCTTTTGGAAAGCACTGGGGGAGAAAAGAAGAACTGGCTTCTTCTCTGGGAGGATTGTTGACAAGCAGCATAATTTGTCCAATGGCTTTTAGATACTGCAGTGATGGGGACCTTAGAAATGAACATATGTAAAGCCCTAAGACCAGAAGCTCCAAAGGGCAAAGAGCTCTGTACTCCCTCTGTTGGTGAAAAGGGGAAAATGCTGACATAGAGAGCTTAATTTCCATCTAATACCTACCCACAATTCCTCTAGTAATGTGGGGAGTCACCATATCCATATATGAACTTTGATTTTGAGGTGTAGTGGGCTTCTAGAGTCCCTCAGAGAAGGGAGAGAGCTAGTACGTTGGGGGTAAAAAGTTCATTTCCTAGCAGCCAGGACTCTGCCCAAGATTTCTAAGTGCTCTTGTCTCTCTTGCTCTGAGGAGTTCATTGTGAGAGATGATATAGACTGTGAACTTTGCTGTGAGAGCTGTCCCAGAAGACAGCAGCTGAGATGAATAGACTCCACTGAGGTTCTGCTTACCCAGCACCTTAATAAAGCTGAGTCGCTATACAGGATTATGTAGCGGCACTTGCAGCTGGGATCAAGCAAACAGCTCTGCTGGGACGAGAGACAGATCTGTAAGGAGACGCTCACCAATCCTAACCGGGAGTGGGGTTTGGTGAGGAGGGGTGGCCAAGGGACTGTTACCTCATGTTCTCATCAGCTGGTGGGAAAGGAGCTAGAGGGACTGCTGCCAAAGCTACTGGAAGTGTGTGTGTGGGGATGTATTTTACTCTTTATATTCTGTTGCTGTGTTTCCCCGAGTTGAATTACCAAATGCCCTCTACTGCTCTGTCCTTGACAAGGGGTGGTAACAAAAGGCATGCATGCAATTCCTTTGTGCAGAGATCTCAAGTAAGGCACTTCTGCACTGTCCCAAGATGTAGTGTCTTGGGCTTCTGTCTCCCTTAAGGGCCTTGCACAATTCTCATCATTTACTAAACTTGGTGCCCATTTTCCTCCCTCAGCTGCAACACTTTTTGTTTGGGAAACCCCTTGTCCAATGTTACTCACAAAGACTAGATCTGGGTAAAATTTTTGGACCCAAACTCTTTTTTGGGTAAAAAATGCAGATTCAGCGACACCAGAACATTTTGCTAATCAGTGTCAATTTCGCCAGATTGTTTTGGTAGTTAAAAGAAGAAAATAATGCAAACATACCCTAAAAAGAAATTCTGAAAAAAAAAAAATCAAAATATTTTGTTCTGTCTGTTTTGAAATGAAACTTTTCGACATTTTGATTTGAAACAACTTTTGTTTTGAAATTGCCCTTAATTGAATTTTTTTTAACATTGAAAGTGTAAAAAAGAGTGCGCGAAAGCAAACCGAAACATTTGCTTTAGCCTCAAACTTTTTTTCCCCACAATTCACAGAAAATTTCCAAAAATTCCATTTTTGGTTCTGCTTGAAACAATTTTTTGTTTGATTTTTCACAGTTGCCAGTAAACTGAAAACTCCCGTTACTGGCCCGCTCTCATAGAGAGCATCTTGCCTGGAGAATTGAACCTGCGCATCTACTCTCCTTTGTGTATTTGTTGTGCAACAGCAAGGAAGCTCAGAACGGTCTCATGGCTCAGACAAAGTGTAGAGTGCTTTAACCCTTTTTATAACTTTTTCTAACTCATTACCAGAGGATGTTGTGAAGGCCAAGACTATAACAGGGTTCAGAAAAGAACTAGATACGTTCATGGAGGATAGGTCCATCAATGGCTATTAGTCAGGTTGGGCAGGGATGGTGTCCCTAGCCTCTGTTTGGCAGAAGCTGGGAATGGATGACGGGATGGATCACTTGATGATTACCTGTTGTGTTCATTCCCTCTGGGGCAGCTGGCACTGGCCACTATTAGAAGACAGGATATGGGGCTACATGGACATTTGGACTGACCCAGTATGGCCATTCTTATGTTTCTTATGTAACCCACACAGTAACCTTAGTGTCTCTCTCGGCGCATGGCCTCTTTAACCTAGGGTATAGAACAGAGGTAGTCAATTATTTTTTGTCACGGTATAGGCAAGGTCCAGACTCGAGAGAAAATAAAATAAAAAGTAACAATAATGATAATAAGTAAATATAAAAGATTTCAGGGTCCGTTCAAAAAAGTCTGATGGTCCAGATTTAGCCCGTGGTCTGCCTATTGACTACCCCTGCTATAGAGTTTTATCCTGGATCCTCATACATCAGTGTCATCTAATGTGTAAGCCATGAGCAACTTTTGCCATAATAGTATTTCTGTGTTGCCGCTGGTGCTGGGTAATCTGTGGGGAATCACTTGCTAGTTGGCCAAGGGTTGGGGGAATCCTTTTGTGTAGGGCAGGTAGAAATTTGAACACATCTATAAATAATAAAGGGAAAGGAAAATAAGCAACAAAAAACTTGTCACTAAGGGTGACTGGGAAGTCATAGGGGATGGGCAGAACTGAAGCCAGTATGTGAAAGAGACCTATGCATCATCAGGGGAATGGAGAGCCTAGGCGACTAAAAGAGTTTGGATTGTTTAGCCTGGCAAAATGCAGGCTCAGAGGAGATCTGATTGCTCTCTAATTACATCAGGGGAGTAAGCACCAGGGAGGGAGAAGAGCTCTATAAACAGGACAGTGTTGGCAGAAGAACAAATTGGGATAAACTGGCCAGGAATAAATTGAGGCTGGAAATTAGAAGAAGAAACCATCAAAGGAGGGTGGTTCTGGATAGGAGCAGTGGGAGCCAACAACCGAAAGAGTGTGAAGATGGAATCTGACGAGTGTGTGAACAGGATTATATGACGGGGTTGCCTGTGGTAGCAGGGAACTGGACTCGATGATCTGGGAGGGACTGTGTCCCTATGTGCAGCAGGGGGAAGATGACAGAATGAAATATAACAATAGTTGGGAAAAGGCAAATCTGAAATTGATCAGAGTTGAGTCTGTGCCGGCGTGGGAGTGAACACTGTGTGACTAGTGCAACACTGGGGCCCATAAAATTGCAAACATGGATGTATTCAGGATTGCTTCCCTACAGAATATTTCTTAATGCTTTTTGGGGAAGATGAGAATAGAAGGGACATATCGAGCTAAATGTAAACATGTTCCCCTCCATCCCAGAGTACATAAGGAAAAGTAGGTGAATGTCAGCTCACTAGGCCATAAAGCCGTGAGGGTACATTTACGCTGGAATAAAAGACCCACAGCATGGCTGCAGCTGGCCTGGATCAGCTGACTCGGGCTCATGGGGGCTCAGGCTGTTGGGCTAGAAATTGCTGTGTGGATATTTGGGATCAGGCTGGGGCTGGAGCCTGGGCTGTCAGACCCTCCCCCATCATGGGGTCCCAGAGTTTGGGCTCCAGCCCAAGCCTGAATGTCTAAGAGCAATTTTACAGCCCCATGAGCCCGAGTCAGCTGCCCCAGGCCAGCCATGGGTGTTTAGTTGCAGTGTAGATGTATCCTAAGTGCTGTCACAGAGGATCCAGAAGAAGCAGGTGTTGCTGCTGTTTGCTTTGATACTGGTTGTGGGTTGTCAGGGATAAGCAAGAGGCAGACACACTTTCTCAGAGAGGAAGAACACAACACATGGGGCAGGGAAAGTGCCGTACCAGTGAGTCTGATCTGTTAGTCCAATATGATCTCTTGCTAAGAAAGGCCGAAGAAAATCGGGCATGAGCCCCTCTGGGGACAGGTTGACAGAGGTCTGGGACCAGGGCAGTTCTGAAGTAAGTGGCAAAAAGAAAGAATCAGGACATTGGAAAGGGTCACTGGGCCTGATTCTGCCCCTGCTTGTCATGCTAGACATGATCCCTATGGGAACGGCGCAGGAATTGGCTAGCCTGGCCCTGTGCCAGCTTTGGATTCCCGGACGCTGAGAGAATTCCCTGCTGGAGAAATCTGGTGGCATTCCAGGCCCATTGCAGAAAAGGGGATCCCAGCTCAGGATCTGGCGCTATGACTCCTGAGGCAGAGCTGTGCCAGGGATGGGGAAAGAGATGTGCTGCTCTCCGTGAGGAAAGTGGTGTGTGTAGGGGGGTAGGAGACGCACTGCTCTCCGTGAGGAAAGTGGTGTGTGTAGGGGGGTAGGAGACGCACTGCTCTCCGTGAGGAAAGTGGTGTGTGTAGGGGGGTAGGAGACGCGCTGCTCTCCGTGAGGAAAGTGGTGATGGTGGTGCGGCGGGGAGTAAGACTGGGTGTGTTTTGACTGGTTAAAGCCACATCGGTTCAGACTGGCGAAAGGGGGAACCTGGCCTGACGAATCTGCATTGCTTTCGAAGAAGCAGATAAAGGGCCTGCTTCTCCCCAGCCCTGCAGCAGGTAGTGGTCCCGTTTACACTGGTGCAAAGATGGGCGCAAAGCACTGCCCGTGGTGTGACTGAGTCGAACACGAAGCCAGTCTCATTGTCAGCTCCTTGCACGTTTGCCTCCTTGCTTTAATCCTCACGGATCCACCCTGGGCATGGTCCACCTCTGGGAGCCCAGTCCCCAGGCCCTTCCGTAGCCCATATTGAGAAGTCCCTCTTATAGACCCACTTTGACTGTGCTTCCCCCCACGGATTGAATTGACTGGTATAAAAAATCCCCGCTTGCTGTTCCCCTTTCCTGGGGGCTTTGTCTATCGTTAGGCCTTGCCTATATTACGAGTTGCACTGGGTTAACTAAAGGTGAGCCAAGCCAGTGCAAACCTCACACATCATGGGTACTGCCGCAAACAATAGCCCTCTGAATGAATAATCTGCTGATGTTTTACGCTGACTTGGCTGGAACACATGGTGCGAGGCAGGGGAGAGTCAGTTCCCAAGTATCTGTTAGATTGGAAAGGGTTCCTGGAAGCGCTACAAGATTCAGATTTGAGGTCTGGAGAACCTGCCTCGCATGAGAGACTTAACAAATTCAGTCTATTTAGCCTCTCCAAGAGAAGGTTAAGAGGAGACTCGATCACGGTCTGTAGGTATGTAGCGAGGCGGAGTGGCCTCCCTCCGAGCCTGAGACAGAGGGACCACTACGCTCTCGCTGGTGGGTGGAGTCAAGCCAGCCCTGCCCCCCACGCTGGAAACGGAGGGGAGGGACAGGAAATATAAGAGGTGGGCCCTTCAGGTCAGTTGGCCCAGAGCCAGTGAAGGAGGCGGACGTCTAGCTCACTGCAGGACTCTAGACCAGAGCATGAGCTGTGCAATGCCCTGCCCCCGGAGGAGGCTGAGAGTGGAGAAGAGCTGCAGGGACTACCATCCACCACTTATCCCGAGGAGACGGAGGACCTGCAGGATAGAGAGCCACACCAGTGGACTGGGGTAGGAAGTAGCCCAGGGGAACCAGACATAAGTCAGGTTTTACTGTCACCCTATGAGTCAGTGTGTTTCGGCAGGATCACCACTGACCCAGTTGCGGGATTCCCTGCCACTGTAAGGGTCCTGGGCTGGGACCCGGTGGAGTAGGTTGGGCCTGGGTCCCCCTATCCGACTGCTGCCAGCCCCAACCCTGGGGTGGCAACCTGCTCACCCTTCGCCAGAAGGTTTGTGCCTTGTTTGTGGCTTGCCCCAGAGAGAAGGCTGCAGCCCCGAGACTGTGCTTGCTGTCTGCCTTAGCCAGAAGGCTTAGGCTAAAGAGTGCTTATTGCTCTGCCCCACTCAAGGAGTCAGAGCCGAGACTGTGTTTACTGTCCACCTACGCCAGGAGGCGTGGGCCCAAAGACTGCTTATTGCTCTGCCAGTCCAGAGTGTCAGCGCCCAGACCGTGATCAGAGTGGCCTCCCGCCGAGCCTGAGATGGAGGGAGCACTACAAGGTACCGACAGGGGGAAAAGATTTCTGATGGTAGAGGGCTCTTTAATTTAGCAGACAAAGACATGTCATAAGGGGAGACATTGGCTGGAAGCTGAAGTGCAGTTTTTTAACAGTGTGGGTAATGAGCCATCGGAACAATTTACATGGGGAGATAGTGAGTTATTCATCGCTTGAAGTCTTTAAATCATTCTTGTTTAGAAGTTATGGGCTCAGTGCAGGAAGCACTGAAATTCTCAGGCATGTGTCATGCAGGAAGTCAAACTAGGTGATCATAATGCTTTACCTTCTGGCCTTAAATCTGCAAATTAAGGAAGGAGAGAAATAGGTTGGTGTTTAGATTTGGGTGAAATTCACCTCTGGGAAGAGTGGAACCTCCATTGCTTGAATAATTTCACGTTGAACTGGACAGAGAACTGCAGGATGTACTGTAGGGAACAATCCCAGGCTGGCCTGTCGGGCATGGAAGTGGACTGGGTGATATAGTAGGTGATTTCCCTTGCTAATTTCTAGACTATAAGTGGGTGGATTGGCATCACCATTGATGCAGTCCTTCAGGTATAGCAAAAATACTAACAGCGCTTACACAGCTATGCATAATTGCAGATATGTGCAAGGGGAAGTTCTGTGGTCTGCAATGTGCAGGGGATCAGACTGGATGATCATGATGGTCCCTTCTGGCCTTAAAGTCTATGAGATGTAGTTATCAACAGGTGCTTTGTCTTGCATTAGTCATCAGCTGGAAGTTTGTTTTGGTGGAGTCACCTGAAGGGAAGGAGGGAGATCTGTGCAGAGAGATGAGGGGGATGACAGAATATGCCAACCATTGACCACAAACCCTTTACCATGTCTTGAGTCACCTTCATCCTTCTCAGTCTTTGAGGAGTAAATTGGAGAGAGCAGGCATATCACCAGGGGATGTTTCCAAGTTTCATGGGCGAGGTCCTTTTATCCCAATGCTGCCAGAAGCACTGAGGATGTGCTGTGATTACGTACCAGCCAAAGGGGAGAAGAAAAAGCATGATATACTGTCAGGACATTATAAGCTCTGTATGGAGCAGCAAACTGTGTCTGCCTGGATACTTCTGCCCTAGTCAGGAATGATAAGGAAACACCTGAGGTTACCCGTGTGTTTGATCAGGCTCAGAGATGACTAGAGGAAACCTAACAGATTTTTGCCACTAGTTTTCATTGTGTCAATGTGTGTTTTACTTTCCCTCCACTCTCTTCTAATAATAGGGAGGTTGAAGAGACCTAGTGGATAAACTTTTAAGACCAAATGGGACCCTTATGATTGTCTGACCTCCTGCATAGCACAAGCCAGGGAACTCACCCAGGAAAGGTTATCTGTGTAATTATTTTATTCAGATTTATAGCTATGTTGAAAGAGGCACCCCTCCATACTCTCTAGGTACCCTTGACATAACTTAAAAATAGATCCTAAATGCAACAATTGATGATAACCCACCACAAATCCCTCTCATCCTCCGGAACAACCCCTATCCCCCTTACAACTGCTGTTCCTTCCCATACCCCCATTTTCAGATGCCCTGAAGGTCCTCAGAGGTGGGCTATTTGGGACTAAGTTGGGGAATAAACCGCAAAGCCATTGGGCCTCCCAGAGAAACCCCTGCCAGTGTCTAGCCCTTCTCCTGTCAGTGCTGGATTGTTCTCTGCAGACTATTCTCCAATCCAGTTTGAAAAGTCCTGACTAACGAGGTTTCCCCGCTTCCTCTGGGGAGAGCTTTCCACCGCCTGCTATGGTAGATCTCACTGTTCGGAATGTTTCCCCTGATATTCAGCCTACATTTTCCATTTCTTAATTTCGGCTTGAGATTCCTGGATATTCCCCCATTGGGCTAACCTAAACAATTCCTCTCCCTCCTCAGTATTTACACCCCTCAAGTAACCACAGACAGTTGTCCTAGCCCCCTTTGTTGTCACCTAGCCAAGCTATACATATTTAGCTCCTTCGTTTTTTCCCTCATAAGTCAGTCCTTCCACTGTCCTGCTTTGACTCGTCTCCAGCTTGACAACATCCTAATGCTATTGAGGTGCCCAGAAGCAAACACAGTCCCCAACGTTCCCAGAGGAAGAGAAGGAGCAGAAGCAAAAGGAGGAGGGTGACCTAGCCGCCAGCACTTTGTTTATGAGAAAATCCCTGCAGCCATCTATGTCTGCAGTGGGGTGGAAATATGGTCTCAGCGCTACCCCTGAGACATGGGCGGAATGATGCTGCCAACACACGTTCTTCCCTTTCAAATATTCCATTGGATCCAGGCTCTGGGAACAGCTCAGAAGCGAGGTCCTTCTACCACTAAGACTGCAGTATGGTCATTAATATTATTAACATCTTTTATGGAAGGACTCCGTCAAGATGGCCCGTTGTGCTAGGCACAATACAAACACATAGGTAGACATGGCCCCTGGCTTGAAGAGCTTACAATGAAATTTCAGGGGTTCTCCACACTACAGCCCTGAGTTCAACAGTAAAAAGTTTCAGGATTCCTTTTGCAGAAGTCCCAGGAACCCTCTCATATCCAGCCATAAAGTGGAGTTGTTCTCTCCACTAGCTTTTTCCTTGACTGGCTAACATGAATTGTTGTTATTTGTATTACAACAGTGCCCATCATGGACCAGGCCCCCATTGTGTTAGGTGCTGTACAAGCGCAAAACAAAAAGACAGTCCCTCCCCAAAGAAGCTTACAGTCGAAGTACGAGGACTTGTCTACACCCGTGGTTCTCAGTCATAGTACACGGACCCCTAGGAGTATGCAGAGCTCTTCCAGGGGGTACATCAACTCACCTAGATATTTGCCTAGTTTTACAGGCTACAGGAAATGCACTAGTGAAGCCAGTACAAACTACAATTTCGTACAGACAATGACTTGTTTATACTGCTCTATATACTACACACCGAAATGTAAGTACAATTATTTTATAATTATATGGTAAAAATGAGAAAGTCAGCAGTTTTTTCAGTACTAGTGTGCTGGGACACTTTTGTATTTTTATATCTGATTTTGTAAATAGTTGTTTTTAAATGAGGTGAAACCTGGGGGTATGCAAGACAAATCAGACTCCTGAAAGGGGTATAGTAGTCTGGAAAGGTTGAGAGCCACTGCTTTACATGGTACACAGTGAGGGTGTAAATTTGAGTCCACACCAGTGTGTCAGGCCCGTGCGAGTCCTGCTGACACCCACTCAGAATTCCCTAGTGTTCGTTAATGTACTACTGTTTGAAATGGGACTACATTAATGCACCAGTTAGTGTGTGAACACGCTGGTGCGGACTAGAACTTACACTCCTCTGGTGTGGACTAACTCACTGTGTAGACAAGACAACAGGTGGATACAGACAGCGGAGTACGAGGAAACAGTGTGACGATACAGGTGAGAGGCAGGGGTCTCTGCACACCAGCAGCCTAACTGCTGTCACGGGTTTTTGTTGGTATCCTGCCAATGGAGGGTTTTGAGGCGGGATTTGAAGACGGATAATGAGGTGGTTTTGTGGATGGTCATGGCCATGGGGAGCGCATGAGGGGCAGCAGGGGAGAAAGCACAAGAAGGTGCTGTTTGAAAATTCAACAAGGGGGCGATGGAGGCTGGTATCACATGGCAGTTGGAAGCCGGAGTTGATAACTTGATATGAGATGGGAGATGGGGTACAGAATGACAAGCAGCCTATGTTTGAGGTGATGGAGAAAGGGGAGCCAGTGGAGGACGCAAACTACAATTTGTTAAAGCTACAATGTGTCTCGTCTACGTTGGGATTTGGACGCGCGCTCGTGCACGCAGGTCCAAACACATCTTTTCTCTAGTTTAGATGAGGCCAAGCTGACAAATGGCAGTGGGCAGGGAAGTGGGGGGCAGCAAGAAGAAGACCATGCAGTGACATAGGATGAAAACATATTTAATTCAATGGGGCAAATCATTGGAAACCATGCAGGGGCCAACTCCTCCACTGGTGTAAATCAGCACAGCTCTATTAAACTCATTGGAGCGATGGACGATTGAGAATCTGGCCCCTTTGTTTGTTACTGTCATTTAAAAAACTCCCTGTCAAACCAGGACTCTCCCCAGGCCCATGCTTCCTCCACCTTTGCTCCCCATCCCCATCTCGGTGGGTGGGGATAGAAGCAACCATGAGCTGTGGTTTTGTTAGATCTCATAAAATAAAACGGATTGGGCTGGATCAGTGCTCAAATGGGAGACCTCTGGGTGCTGCATGAAATGGTGGCTCTTGCTTCTCTTGGAGTGAGTGCGTCACCAGTCTAGCAGGAGGGGGCGCTGTGGTGCTGGAGCCACCGTCTTTTGAGTGAGACTAAAAAAACCCAAGGTCTGGAGCACTTATGCTCTTTCAAAATCCCCTGGCAGTGTTTGCATGCGTATCACTATTTATTATGGGTAGGAGAGCAGGGCCTAGCGGACCCTACCGAGGTCAGGCTCCCACGGCGTTAGGTGCTGAAGGTACACGTAGCGAGACCCTGTCCCTGCTGCAAAGCCCTTTCAATCTAAATAGATAAGACCGGCAACCCCCCATTTTACACCGGGGGACTGCAGCAGGAGAGATCTGGGGCTAGATTTTAAAAAGGGCTTCAGCTCCCACAGCCGGGGCCAGATTTACGCAAGAGCTCAGCACTCACTTCAGGGACCGACAATTTCAGAAGAGCGCCGCGCCCAGCCAGCTGGGTGGGTTCTGCCCAAGGAAGTCTGTAGTATAGCCAGACTCTGAGCCCCGCCTACCTGAGAGCCAGGCCCAGCCCATAACCGCAAGGCCATCCTTCCATGCCATGATCTCCTGGTACCGGCAGAGACAGGTTCTGAGGTACAGGGACAGGGCCCAGCAGAAAGCACATTTTCCTGGAGGAATCATTTCTTACTACCCTCTTGCAAGCATCCTGCTGTAATGGTCCAAAATCAGCATGCCACTATTGAAAACTATAGTGCCTTGGGCCAACCATTCTGTAGCACACAGCCGTGCAACACATGGGCTGATTGCTCTTCTAGCTTAAAAAAAGGCAGGCTACTCCTTCATTTACCTGGGTCTCTTTCCAAACAGCTGTCCAAGCAAGGGGTTAAAAATGTTTCCTTTTCAGTTCCAAAAGGACTGAATTCCACGATGTGCTCCTCACTCTCCAGGTATAGCTGTATGTACTCACCACTATTTCTAAGATCTCAGGATGCCTTCAAGAGGTCAGTTCCTGGGTGAAGAGCAGCTGGCTTAGACTCAGCCCAGGCAAGATTGAAGCGATGCTGGTTGCAAGGGGGACAGGCCTTGGTGAACTACACAGGACTTTGCCCCTTTTGTCCACAGCACCCATTAAAGTGGTGCGAAGCCTCCGAGTCCTGCCTGACTCCTCACTAAGCTTGGATGACCAGGTAGCGTCGGTATGTAACAAATGCCTTCTTTCACCTCCAGCTTGCTAGGTAGCTCTGCCCCTTCCTCCTGGACAAGGACCTGGCCACAATGATTCCAGCATTTGTCCCCTCCAGGCTGGATCACCGCATCTGAAGCTGAACATGAAGATCAGGGCTGTCCTTAGGATTTATGGGGCCCTACGCAGTTATTATTAAACTGGTGCCCCTATGCTGGCACATTCGGCTCTGTGAATACGGCCCCTGCCTTATGCCTAGTAAGGAGACTGCAGTGTGTGCTGGGTGTGCGGGAGCCGACCTGCTCTTACCTGCTGTCCTGGTCACAGGCATGGACTCTGTGCGCTTACCAACTCCTCCCCGTCCCTCCCAGCGCTTCCGGAGCGCCACAAACAGCTGATTTGCAGCGTTCAAACTCCAGGGGTGGGGGGAGCAAGGACAGGGCATGCTCAGGGGAGGAGGCGGGGAAGAGGCGGGGCAAGGGTGGGAAGAAGCTGGGTGAGGGATTGGGGGAAGGGGTAGAGTGGGGGCGGGACCTGGAGTGGGGCTGGGGGCAAGCTTTTCCTGGCAAGCTGAGAAGTCGGCGCCTATGGTCCCGGTGGTGCCCCACATTTTCGGGTTCCCGACGCAGCCGCATATGCCTAAGGACGGCCCTGATGAAGATAATGTGCAAGGTTTAGCTGGTACAAATTGTGGCTGAGTATTTCCTCTGTGGTCTAAGGTGCTGAGAGCACATTAGGCTCACGCTCAAATCCCTCCACTGACTCCCAGTCAGCTCCTGATACCAGGGTAACGCCTTGTTTGCAATTGTCAAAGCAATCAATGGATCAAGCCCCAGTTACATTACAGGCTGAGTTTCAGTCTATGATCTATTGTGTTGGCTGTGCTCGTTAGAGTACCAAGCCCGGGATAGAGTGCGTGAGATTTGGGAGCAAAATAGAGGACCCCGTTCCGGAATCAGCCTCTAGAGGAGATTGGGGGAACCAGAGCCTGGCCATCTTTGGGGAATGCTGCAAACTCTCCCCTTTGGCAGAACTTTTCCACCATCACAAGAAAGGCGGTCACAACATCGAGATCCCCTCTTCTGCCTGTCCCCCAAAAATGCAACTCCTACCTACCAAATCAACCACCAGCACAGCTTGTACCCTCTTAAAAGGGAGAAGAGCCTGAGATTCCATGAAGCCCAATGGAGAATTTGTTGTTGCCAATCTATTTTATGTGGAAGAGACAATGGCAGGGGTAAGTCCCATAGATAGGTACTGAAGCACAGGGAGAATAGTTCCCTGGACTTCAGTGAGACCACTCACTTGCGTAAAGTCATGCCAAAACGCTTTGCTGGATTGGGGCCTCGATGACAGTTGTTGCCCAGCACAACCAGTGTGAGACATTCGCTGGGTCATTACAAGGAGGAAGCCAGTAAAGCTGGTGGTGCAATGAGCCTGCTGCAGAGGCAAATGGCTCTGATTTGCACAAATCTGCTGGCACCCAACTATAATAACCTCAAATGCCTCTCGGTTTGGACCAATGACCTAACCTGCAAACTGTCCTGCTGAGTGCTCATCGGGCCGTGGTTGGCACGGGCGTCAGTTCATGCTACTCAGACATTTCAGGGGCTACAGGAATTCTTTATTTTCTTCTGGAGCCTATAGTTTTTAACTTTTTTAAAAAAACGCTGTGGTTATGATTTAGCACTGGTGAGAGATACCCCAGCCAACAGTCCTGCCCTTCTATGTAGCCACAGGGTAGAGCATGGTCAATGGCCCTGCAAGCGTCTCACACGCTTTGCCTCACCGATGTGCTGCTCTCTCTCCGCATAATTATTGGTATTATTATTGACTGTTTGTATTATGGTAGGGCCCCAGTTGAGCTCGGGGCCCCATCCACTGGATCTAGTACAAACACATGGTAATAGACAGTCCCTGCCCCAAGAACTTACCATCTAAGTAGACTGGACAGACACAGGGAAGGAGGGGACTCAGAGGGGAAGTGACTTGTCTGAGGTCCAACAGCAGATTGGCGTGGCGAGGGAGAGCAGCTCCCCCCGCATACATATATGGGTGGGGAGTGGGCAGAACCTCGGGCCCCACCCCACCCCAATGGGCCAGCCAGGGCAGAGAGGGAAGAAATCTGTACTCCCTCCCAACTCTCGCTTCCCACCTGGAAACCAGGGACGAGCTTTCAATTCCCTCTGTCCCCCCTCGGGGCCTGGGGCAACATGCCCCTTACTTCGAGGTGGTCATTGCTTCAGGATCTAGATCTCAGTTCTTAAAGTGATATTTAAGTGACACATCGGTCTTGTGCTGGCCACTAGCACAGTGATGAGTTTCCCCCCTGTAAGAGTGTATAGTAAGTATCCAGGGCCGGATATACTTACTGTACACTCTTACAGGCCAGGTGACTGCCTGGGTGCAGTGTTTGGGGGTGGGGGAGGGCACCGGGCTCGGGGGGCTGCTTTTGTTGTTAGCAACAAAAGGGAAAATAGAATGTTTGAAGTAAAAGGTTGCAGGTATTCTGTAGGTGGATTCATTTTTCACTGACCTCCTAGAATGTTCTGGATCTCTGTGGAATCTCGTGGAACCTTCCAGACTTTCTGAGAACGACATTTTCCTCCTAGCATGTTGTCAGCCGTGCCCTCGCAGGTATACAAGGGGCGGGGTGTCGCCAGTGAGATATAAGAACGAAGTGAAGAGAAGAGGGAGCCCAGCTGCGATAGTGTGAACCTTGTTTCAGTATGTAATTGTGGAAGTGCACTTGTGCATCAAAGTCATGAAATGGGCTAGAAATGCAATAAAAACAAGGTATTCAAAAGTTTAACAAACGGGGGAGGGGAGACCGACGATACTCCTTGGCTGGGGCGCCATTTGGTCTAGGGCCAGCCCTGTAAATATCCTTCCACAGCAATGGTCCAAAACATGGCTCAGGACCGTTATTGTTTATCAGCAGTAGTGCCCACCACATGCCAGGCACTTGCCAAACACTAAAGCAAGTTCCAAGCACTTACGAACTCCAGTTAGTTGCAGACTCTCACCACAGCGAGAGTTCAGCTTGTAGGACAATTGCGGCAATGGTTTTTCTTATAAGGGTCGCCTGTAGGAGCGCCTTTGCACTTCCCTCATCACAGGGACTGGAGGAACTATCTGGCTTACCATGTCCATTCCCCTGCTATCGCAAGAAACCCTGTGATATAACCTACCTTCAAATGAGTTAGGGTGTTTGCGTCCACTATTCCCTGCTCTCTATACACTCTGCGCCATGTTATCTAGACAACAACAAACGCCATCGACAACAACTCCTTTGACTGAAAACTCTTTGGGGGCAGGGACGGTCTTTTTTGTGGTGTTTGTACAGTGCCTAACACAATAGGGCCTTGGTCCCTGGCTGGCATTCCTAGCCGCAAATCCATGACAAATAATAAATAACAAACAGTAATAATAACCACCTTCCCCAAACACACGAGTGATGACTCTAGAGTTTTATTTCTTTCTTTTAACACGGATTTAATTTTTTTCCCTGTGTGTTAAACGGCAATTGTAAAAATAGAGTTTAGCGCGAGAAGCATGGGAAAGTCCAAACTCCTCTCTTCATTCCCATTAACGGGTCAGCCGTTCCCACAAATCGGAGATTTGCCTCCTCTTTGTACTGGACAGGAATCATTAGATTCAGGGCGGCCGTGAAGGAGCTGGGGTGTGTGGTGTGTGGGGGGTGAATGGAAAAAAATACACCACAATAGTAGCCACAAAATTCTTCTCTGCTCCAGCTTCTCCTTTGAATTGGTTATGCTGGCCCCCCCTTTAATAAGGAACAAATTTCCAGCACTCTATGGGAAAGTTTTAATGCAACATATTTCTAACGGGTCACTGTCAGTTCACACTAAAGATTTTTTTTCCCTTCCCCTTTCTGCGAGAATGGAAGCAGCATGGGCGATACAGGAATAACTGGCTCTTTGGAAAGGCTGGGAAGGGGTGACTGTTTCTGGCACTGATGGTGTGGAAATGGCATGTTGGGAAGTCGGGGTTCCGGAGGCTGGCACCAGATATTCTGCAAGCTGGGGAAATGCTCAGCTCTGCCAACAGCACTTGTTCCTGACCAGTAGCAGCCACCCTTCTGCCCACAGAGCTGGGGCATGACTTTGCCACTTGTCTGGCATGCTGTGTAGGAGGAGCTTGTGCCAAGCTGTGCGTGTGTCAGGGGCTGCAGGTCTCAAACCCTGGTCCATAGGGCTCTTAGGTACCAGTAAGTTCTGATCAACACTAACAGAGGATGCCAGTCCTGGGGTCTGATTGGCAGAACTCTGGTTGGGGGGTCCCAATTGGTTCCCTGCTTCCAACTAAACCAAGCAGAGGAACAGGGAGTGTATCAATGCAACTGCATTTCCCCTGCACTACCGGCTCCTACTGCCTGACTCTGGTCTCCTGGTAACCTGACCCCTGCCGGCCTCCTGACACGTGACTTTTGGTCTGCCCTGTCTTGGACTCTGATCTCCTGGTATCCGACCTGGCCTGCCTCCTGGCTCCCAGCTCATGCTCTGACTACTAAGTCAGACTGCCCACGTGCCGGTCGTGAGCTTGTGACTAGACCAAGAGCCTTGGGCCTGATCTCCCTCTCACTTGTAACTCCACAAAGGTCAGTGAAGTTGTACTGGGTTAAGATTCAGGTAGGCGAGAGCACAATCGAGCTGTAGATAGGACTGCTCAGCACCAATTCCCTTCCCAAAATATTTCTCTTCAAAGATTTGCGAGGGACAGTAGGGATCATGAGAGCAAGAGACTGAGAACACTGAGGATAGGTCTCCACTGCAGTCCTTGAGGTGTGACAGCAACACCAGTTGGCATACCTGCACTAGTCTAGGTAGCATGTCTAAAAATAGTTGTGAAGACGCGGCAGCATGGACCCTGGCATGGACTAGCAATGAGAGTACATAGCCAGGGTTCTGTACTTCTCTGCTTTTTCAGCCATGCTAGCTAGATTGTGCCAGCCATTCACAACTCCAATGCCGATGTAGACAGACCCTCAGACTCAGGCATAGTGCAGTCAAGAGCCCTGCTCATGGACCCGTGTCCAGATCTTCAAAAGCCCAGACAGTCCAACCCTAAGCCCCCTCCTCCCCATCTCTTGCAATGCACTCTTCTCTCCTACAGCACTCCATCCTGGATCCTCACCGGCTGATAATGATTGATCACATCCCAACCTGCAGCAAGCCCTGCTATTCCAGTCTTGTCCCCCTCCCAGGTTTGCAACACCCTGTGTTATTCCAGTCTTGGGCGTCCATGGAAAGGAAAGCCACCATGTGCACTGACCTGTGCAGTAGTGTTGTGAAGACTAAGATGAAGCCCAGCACACCTTGTATTCATTTGTGCTCCATGCCAGGTGTGTGTGCTTAACCCACTGTCCTCCTCCTTTTTTGTTTTGTTCTGTTTCCCTCACCTGCAGTAGTTCTGGCCAGCCGCTGTGTTTCCACCGCTAATTAGCTGCTTTGCTATCATTGGTCGGAGCCCAGGCTATTAACATGGACTTTGCTGCACGGGATTTTTCTTGAATGACAGTCGGAAGCTCCACGGAAGAGGGGAAAAAAAAACCCCATCTGATGGAATGAGGCCCTTGAAAGGCAATATTAGGGGAAGGTAATTGACTTCATATGTCCCGTAGGCCACTTTTAGATCTCAAAGCGAGGTCAAGGGTGCTTGAGGCAGAGACAAGAGGCTGTTATTGCTAACATTCATTTCCCAATGGGATGTCAACAGCCTGTTCAGGACTGATGAGTCTTGAAAACCAAGAGGGGTGACTCATCGGCTTTGCTTTAGCATCCATTTTTTATTAAGCAGCATTGTGCAATGGTTTGAATGATCGGCATGCATGTGCCCTGCTTCCCAGGGGTAACACACATCAACGCTGGGGAAGACAGGGAGAGGCCAAGTCCATTTCAATTACTGATGGGCCTTCTTTTCTGGCTGTTGCTTGTGTGCTGTACATTCTGAGCTCTTGGCTGCTCTTCAGGGTTTCCATTTATCCTGTCGGGTGGGCCCAGAGGTGCCAAATTATCCATGCTTCTCGTCCTTGGGGGCTTGACATTTCTGTAGTCGTCTTCCCCCTTTTAATCCTCAGGGTAGCTTTGGCCTCCCCTGTTGAGATGACTAGCAATGGAGCTAGCTAGCAGAGTTGGTCCGGAATTTGTCAACAGAATAGCCAATATCCTGGAGGTTGGTATACTCAGCAGGGATGGAGGAGACCCACGTTCAAGTCTCTTGTCTGCGTTAGGCAAAAGAGGGCCCTGAAGTGGTTCTTCCATGTCTCCTGCCCCACCGGGCTATTAGGGATGTGTGCTCACTCGCTCTCAGAAATACTGAAACGTCTGAGGTTCATCTCAATGCAGGACGAGACATTTTTCATGGGACTGGAAAACCATCTCCTGCCCAGCTCTATTAGTTAGGGCCCAGAAGCTTAGGGGCTGATTATCAAATGCTTAGCACCCAACATGTTCCCAATCCGCGGAGCTATTTTAGTGTTGGAGGTTGTTGCCTCTCACGGTGGAATCTGTGTGAGTTTGGGAAATTGGGCCAGTTATTCTGATGCCTAAATACAAGTCAAGCTTGTTTGAAAATCTGGCTCTTGGTGCCTGTTGTGTGTGATGTGGAAAACCAACAAACATTTTTTACATGCAGCCCTCAGAGGGTCCTGGGCTTTGGTCACTGCTGTACCTAGACTCAAATTCAACTACCCGTGAGCTAGCGGTGAAAGACTGTATTCCACTAGTGGGTTTTTACTGTCACTTTGGCAACTTCTGCTGGGAAGGAATGATTGTTTTTTTTTTTTCTTGAGACTTTCTGGGCCAATTCCTCAGCCAGCGTAAATCATGTAGCTCTGGGTTTGGTGGAGCAGTGCCTATCCATGTCAGCTGAGGAGCCAACCCTCTGTTGGGAGCACACAGTACTTCTTTGTTGATGCACTATTTCTCTTTTCATTCTAAGAACAGTGAGGATTTACCTTGCATGGTTAGGACTCCAAGAGGAGATTGTTAGGAGAATGTAAAGTAAATAGGGTAAAAGGTCACCCCTTCTTGCTCTGTAAAGCACCTAGCACAATTTTGGGTGGTGTCAACAATGACAATACATCATTAATAACTTGGTCTCCAGGTTCCAGACAGCCTGTGCTACCCGCTGAGCTCCCAGGAGCCCAGAGAATTAACATGCCACTGAAACTGACAGCCCTCCTTCTGCAATGGCTGGGTTATACCTGCTCTTCAGTTAAAAGGGCATATGCCCAGTCCCCACCCAACCCAACGGCACTCTCTCCCCTCCCAAGATCTCCGTCTTATTTGTTCATCTCTTGTTTTTCTTGTCAAACAGGAGCAATCTGATGCCTGGAAGTAACTCTCTCCCCTTACTTATCACTATGTTGCAGATCGCTCCCAGTGGATCCAGGCCCAGATGTGCTAGGTGCTGCACAAGCAGAGAGTGAAAGATGGTCCCTGCCCACTTGAGTTTACCATCAATACAAAAAAGTGCTTATTTCCCCCCGTCCATTTCTTCAACCGATGATTTCATCCTCATGGGTCAGACTTCAGCTGGTGTGAAAGGGCAGTGACATTGATGGCGTTGCCAGCATTTACACCAGCTGAGGATCTGGCCCCAGGAGCCAAATGTATTGTTATTTATAGTGCAGTAGCACCTGAGAGGCCCCCACGTGCCAGGCACCTAGTGAGAGATAATCCACACCCCAAAGAGCTTACAGTCTAAATAGACAAAGGATGGGAGGAGAAACAGAGGCACATAGATGTAAGTAGAGTCAGGATAAGCTCTACCCTGACATCTGGTGGTGAGTTGTGGCGGGTTGTGGAAAAGAATTTCAGGGGCTGACCTCATTTGCATAGGCACACCCACCCCTCCTAGATGGTCACTTTGGCTGCTGTGGGATCCCCAGTTTCTCTGTTATTGGGGCAGGAAGAATAAAATGTTATTATCCTGATTATGTGAATCAAGGACAGTGGGACTGTACTTGGCTTTTTGTTATGATGGAGAGACTCGCCATCAACTAAGTAGCACTCGCTAGGCAAGGGACATGGGTTCCAAAACTTAATGAATAGAGAGAGGTTGGTGATGGGCTTTTGTACTTTGTGGTATGGGCTGCTTCTGAGGGTTCTAAAAGCCAACTACATCTTCTTTTGTCTCCACTGTGTAATAGCAGAGCTAATTTTGATTCCCTTAGGAGTCTGGTTATAGATTGCAGAGCTGAATTCACTTTGGGCCAATGGTGCATGAGCACTGGAGCTGCCCCTACTATGAGCTGAAATCACTAAGTACTGTGTTAAGTAGTAGGGGGCCTGAAGATATACTGGTGAGTGGTTTGCAGGATGGCTACTGGGGAGGAGCAGCTGGCGGTGAAGGCTGCAGCAGAAACCCATGGAGAGATGGGGCAGTCGGCCATTGGAGCATGTAAGGTGCCACTTTACTCCCCGCCCCCATTTCCACACAGGCTGGGGGGGCGGGGAGTTTAAAACTCTGCAGATGAACTTTTGAACTCTGGACTCACCAAGGACAGAGACAGAGACTTTTGGGTTGCTGGACTTTTGGTTGCTGGACTCAAGAACCAAAGGGAAAGGACATGGCCCAATTTGCTTGGGGTGGGCTTTTGCTCATGGTTTGTGTTATGAATCCTGTTGGATTGTGTTATGAATCCTGTGTTTCCCAAGCATAATGCCACATTTTTTCTCTCTGTTATTAAAAGGCTTTTGCTACACTCAGACTCTTGTGAGAGGGGAAGTATTGCCTCTTAGAGGAGCCCGAGGGAGTGGTATATATTTGCCCCAGGTCACTGGGTGGGGGCTTGAGCTGGTTTTGCATTGTGTTATTGGAACAGAACCCCTAGAAACTGAACCCGGCCCTTGTTGCTGCCAACTCTGATGAGCAGAAGGTTTACATAGACTTGCCCAAGGCCTTGTGGCAGGGCCAGGACTAGAACCCAGGTCTGCTAATGCCCAGGTCAGTCGATCACACGGCCACTGTCATTTAATCCTTTGTATAGCTCCGATGAAGTCATCCCAGGCATGAATCAGACTCAAAGTCTTTGGCTCTGGCCTGCGTTCACCAGAGATTAAAATAACCCATGACGATGAGGTAAGTTTCCAGCCTTAGATTCGTATAGGGCTGAGCTGGGAAGACTTTGTCTCCGTGTGGCCAAGGAATGGCTGCAGCCTCCCACAAGGGAGCCGAACTGGAAGCCAGAAAATGGATCGCTCTTTGGCAGCGTCGGACAGGCTCCGAGTTACAGTAGCACAAGGTCAGGGGGCAGGACAAATGTGGTTCCATCAAGAGCAGCTGGGGCCAGGGGTGTCCCTTTCCTCCTTTTCTCAGGAGAAAGAAATTTCCTCCCGACCCAGTGGAAGAGGCTAGAACTGGGGATTGTTAAAATATCTCCAGAAAACCCTTAAGGGAATCCTAATCAAAGGGAAAGCTGGATGGTGTTGTGAATGCCATCTAAGCAACCCCAGCTTGACCCGAATTGGTCAGTGACACTGGTCTTTCTCAGAAACCCGCAGTCCTAAAAAAGAACGAGCAGCTCTTTTCCCTCCCTCTCCGGCCACCCTGTCTCTATTGAACAGCGGGCCAGAAATGACAAACAATCTTTCAACCTTCCAAGAAAACAAGGCAGAGCCACCTAGCCCAGAACAATGGAGAAGGATGTCTTCAGCCACAATAGCTGGCTGTGGTTAACCTCAGAGGCTGCGGTCAAACCCAAGGAAATTACAGAAAACCCTTAAACAAATACAATGTTTGCTCCCCCGGGTACCCATAAATAGAAGCTAGTGCTCCTGGGCGGGCAGGCGGGCGGGGGGGAGGGGAAGAGGGTAGGGGTAGTTAGTGTTTGTTCTTCTGTGGTTTGGTGTAGGCTAAACTGGAGATGAGGCTACGAAATCAAATGCAGCCAGGAGCAATGGAATTTGGAGTGTAGACCCACTTGGGCTGGGTGCATATTTCCGCCAGCACTATAGGGCCCTGATCCCGGATTGAGGCCTCTCGTTGCTACTGCAATACAAATGGTAAATAGTGGGAATACCAGCAAGCTGAAGAACCAAGATGGGAGTTTAGAAGAAACTGGGGGGGAGGCACCTGCTCGTTTTGTCTCCTTTCTAACCCTCTCGTGAGTCACGGATTTGACCAAGTGGCTCAAACGCCAGTGTATTTGGGTGGTATCCCACTTGGGACAGGCTGGGAACAAAGCTCACCACTCCACAGCTGTTGTATGTGGGGTGGGGACCGTCCCTGCACGATATGGCACGTCCCCATCAGGGCAGCCTACACTACAGGACTGTTGGCATTGTCAGCTACTGCTGCCATGAGCAGTTTGAACTCCCCCCATCCCCGGCTTTTCCATGGCACAGTGGGGATGTAGGCAGGTGGCTGGTCATGGTGGTGGAGCTCAGCCAGCAGTGTGCCATGGGTACCCGGGGCCTGCCATCCTCAGGAATTAGCCTGGTTGTTCCCATTGCACTTATCATGGAGCTTATGGGCCTCTTTTGAGGAGGGAGAATGTGGTGTGGTTGGAGTGATGGAAATGGAAGATGACTGTAGCAGACTTCTGGGTGCTATGAGGGGCAGCACTGAGAAGTTGGGGGGCCCTGGAGGAGGATCCCGTCCCAGCCCGACGGAAAGTGATGAAGGAGCATTGTCCGTGGCTTCAGTGGCAGGCATGGATTTCAGGGACATAGAGGAATCAGCAGCAGGACTTAATGAGTCTGGATGCAGAGGGAGGAGGGAACGGGAGCAAGAGATGGTGCAAAGTTTGGTAGTCTGGGTACCAAGGCTGTGATATATGGAAAACTGTATTAAAATCATAAGCTATTTCTTTAAATGCTCAGGTGTTTCCTGATCCTGCTTGCAGGCTAGGGGGCTCTGTAGGGAAGCATGTGATCAGAGTCAGTTCAGCAGCCAGGCAGCCTAGAGTAAGATTGGGTGAGTTGTGCCTCACAGCCTTAGGCAGAAGCCTGCTTTGTGTCTCTCGTTTTTGGGTTCTTGTATGTTAAGGCTCTGGTTTTGAAGAAATAAAGTAGTTACATTGCAACCTTCCAGAAAGATACAAAAATATAATACTCTCTCTTCTCTGTTTCAGAGTAGCAGCTGTGTTAGTCTGTATCCACAGAAAGAAAAGGAGGACTTGTGGCACCTTAGAGACTAACAAATTTATTAGTCTCTAAGGTGCCACAAGTCCTCCTTTTCTTTTCTCTGTGTGTGTGCAAGAAACATAACAAAGCCACCCATGACGTGCTGGCTTGGCATTGGCAGAGCTGCTCACGGTAGCTGTCCTTCCGTGTCACACTGCAGAGGCATGGTAGGGAATCATACAAGCCAGTGACTCAAACCCTAGCCATCTCTTGTTCAGTTCAGGAACCCGCTGCAATGATCAGTGAGGTTTAACTGTGGTCCTTTCTCTGTTTCTTTCCAGGCTTAGAATCTCTGGAACTGATTCTCCTACTTATGGTGGGGTGGGATGGGAGGTCCACTGCTGTAAGGTGCTGAGTGGGCTTTATTGGGCTTCCTTCCTTTTTTCCCCCCTTCCAGGTTCTCTGTACAGGTCTGCATGATCAAAGCCAAATACCTGCACCTGCAATGGCAGCTAACAACTGGGAGCGCCTCAGGTGCAGTGAGTTAACCTATCAGATCAATAGGAAACTACCAAGAGGAGGTCTGAGAGTTGGCTGGGGGTCATACTGAGTCCTTAGAGACACACTAAGGTATGTGTTTTATTCTGATCCTTTTCCCTAAATTGGGAAGGGGCTGGATAAATAAATGGCCTTTACTCTTTCCCTAATGGGTGGGAGTACCTATGTTATCAATTGACATGCTGGCCAGCCTTTGACATGGTGTGACCCTGGAGTAACTCACTGATGTCCACGGTTGCTCCAGCTTTATCAGGACACTGGGTTTAGGATCCGGTTGGTCATTACTTGCATGGTTCAAAGGCATCTTGAAGCTAAGTCTTGCTGAGAACCCAGCTTAACCCTTTATCTCCCTTCTTGCTCACCAAGCTGCTTGTCTCTGAATCATACAGCGTTTGACCTGGGCTCGAACTAAAACTCTGGTGGGTAACCAAGGCAACGTTAGTCTGGGCAAAAGCTGACATTCAGCTTTTTGACTCTGCTCCTGCTAAGGTGCAGAGGAGTGTGCGGGGGAGATGCTTGGGGACCTAGGGAGGTGAATCAAGCCTTGTAGCTCTGTCCCCTGCAAAGGTAGCATTGTGAATGTCTGGCCAAGGATGAAAGGCCTGAACGGGTGGGGACCTCTTCCCTCACAGGAGGGTGCGCAGCTTGTAAGATCCCAGCCATGCTGATGCGAGTCCCTGCAAGGCAGAACACGTCTCAAGGAATCGCATTGCTGCCCCTTTCCCAACCCCCAAGGCTGGCCTTGTGCACAGGAAGGAGTTGGGTATGTTGGGGGTAGAAACACATTGTTTCACCAGTCCCCCAGAAACACTCCTCAGCCCAGTGTTTGAAGAAGTGGTCAATGGGAGGCAGCCTGGAACCCTATTCTTCCTCACACTCCACCACTTCACAGGGAAATCTCCTACCCCTCTGCCCAGCCCAGGAGACCCATCCACCCCCCTGGTTCCTGGCAAGGGAGACCCCCAGCAGCCTGCTAGATCCAGCCACCTCAAAAGCTAAAGAGGATTTGCTCCCCAGCTGATCGTCACCACGGGATCCAACCCACTGCCCTGCCTAGACACAATCCTGCATCGCTGCTGCTGTGAGGAGCAGCTGCCAGGGAAGGAAGCCCCGGGAGTTGCTGGGGGATGTTGGAAGCACGCTGGGCTGAGATGGGAGGTAGATTGGGGTGGAGGTGGGGAAGATCATGCAATGGATGGATGAACATTAGAAGGCTGGATCTGTTTGGAGGCAGAGACTATCAGATGGAGAAAGTTGCAGTGGTCCTCCTGCCCCTTAAATGACCCCATGGTCTGTGGGTCCTGCCCCCATCCAATGACCCCATGGTCTGTGGGTCAGGCCAGGCCGGTGGCATGCTGAGATAGCATGGCCACTGTGGCCATGCTGTCTCCAAGTGTCTGGGAGAAGAGGCGTGGCTCCTTCATGGATGTTAAGGAAAAGGCGACGCATGGCAGGTGGGGGGACTGCTTCATTGGCGATGGTAGTTGGACCCAAGGCCTGTATAACTAGTGCCAGGACTCCAGGGCGTGACCGCTCCCCGGCCTTGTCAGGACGTGGTCCTCCTCTCTGTTGAGAAGGTGGCCAAGAGTTCAGCACCACGGGGACAGCTGCAGCGGGGCAGCTGAGTGGGGAGGGAGAGGTGCCCCCTGAGAAGAGAAACACTATTTGGTCTAGAGCTTAGTTTGTTTTCCTCCTAAATGAGGAGTTGCCTCAGTGTCTTCTGGCTGCCTGGCTTGCGAGCTGCTACTCAAGGCAATGTTGGCCGCCTCAGGGTGGCTTCGAAGGTGCTAGGCAATCTGGTGCACTGGACTAGTACTAGGAAGACCTGGGTTCTATTCTGCTCTGACCTGATCCTTGGGTAAGTCAGTTCTCCTCCATGGGCCTCTTTTCTCTTCCCACCCTTGATTGTGAGGTCTCTGTCTGCACAGCATCTAGTACAATACGGCCCTGATCTGAGCTGGAGCCTCTCAGTGCTTGGTGGTAATGAGGCAGGTGTTCTGACTGAGGCAGGGAACAACACTGTAGCCAGGAAGTCGGCTGTAATTGGGTGAAACTCACTCCTCTGCAAAGGAAGTCCCTGCTGATGCTCGGGTCTTGTGCTTTGCCTCTGCGCAGAGGTGACTTCTCTTTCCTGGCAGTGGCCATTCCAGTGATAACCACCGGTAGCAGAGCGGTGCATGGAGCCATAAAAGCCTGCAGCGCTCATAAACACGGGGGCCGCGGCAGGCAGAGGTGTTTATGGCTGCGGGAGATGTTTATTGCTCCATTACGTCCTCTGCTATGTTGGACGTGTTGGCTCTTTACAGCAATTATTAATAAACAATGGAAAAAAGAGAAAGAAGTTGTATTTTATACATTTCTTCCCTCTTGGCTCACATGTGCTTAGTTAACTTTATGGCAATGGGAGCTCAAGGTGCAAGAAGGCTAGACAGACTGAGTCGGAGAGAGGCCGGTGTCCAGCAGATAGGTGTATGGCAGAGAAGCAGGGTCCAGCGCTTGGAGAACCAGCCTCTGGGAATCAGAGCTGGTTTCTATGACTCCTAACCCTGTTCTTTGGGAGCTACTGATTCTGCCACCGTGAGTGGGACAAGCAGAGAGATGGCTGTTAATGACCTGCCACCAGATCAGAAATGGACACAGAGGACATAGTGTGTGACCCGATCTGGGGAGGGTTGTACCTCCTGAGGGTGCTCTCTCTTTTCTGCACTCTGCTACTGATTCTGCCACTGTGAGTATCCTTACCAAGTCACTTTCCCTCTGCCTTCCCATCCCATGTAAAACAAGGACAGCAATGCCTACCTCCCCGAGGGCTGTGAGGTTAATTTGTTAAGAGGCGTAAAAGTTCTCTGAAATCCATGGTTCTATGGAAGGGGAACAGGATTGGAAATGGCAGGATTCCTGGGTGACTTCGGAAGGAGTAAGGAGTGTCAATGGCTGAGTCTAAATTGTGATTTACCCAAGAGGGTTGGGAAGGAATTATCTTGTCACATAGCAGTACAGCAATACTGGCCATGTGAGAGTATCATTTCCAAGGCCAGAAGGTGTCACTGGGATCATCTAGCCTGACCTCCTGTCACGAGTCGGAGAACTCTAGGCATTAACTAGCACTTTCTGTTTGAAACACTCAAGTACTGGACCATACCAGAAGCAGGACAGTGACCAGATGGAGCTTGGGTCTGAGCCCCTATAGACTGTAGCAATGTTAGTCTTCCTTCTGCCTTCTACAGTAGCGGGTCCAGTCTTCCTGTTGGCATAGTTAAGGGCTAATCAACAGAAAGCAGGAGCAAGGATGGTTTTGCAGCTTCAGGCGCTGGACTGGGAATGGGACCATCTGTGGGCAGTTCCTGGCTCTGTCACAGCCTGCCTGGGTGACCTTGGGCAAGTCACTTCATCTTTCTTGGCCTCAGTTTCCCCCATCTGCAAAATGGGGGTGACAGCCCCTCCCTTACACGTGAGTCAGGCGCTCAAATGTTAGAGCGATGGGGTGTGCACGCTGGCAAAGTTTATCAGGAAACAATTCAGCATATACTTTAATATTGGAGCTGAGAAATATGCTGGATTGTATGGGGGGGTGTGTATTTTTGTAGCTTCCGTTGTCCCTTATGTAGCGGTAGGCAGTGAGAACCCCTCTCCCTTCTGCTTGCTTTGAGCACGGGTCCTATGCAACGTAAAGCAAAAGCTCGAAGCCACAGTACCACCTGTCCCCCTCTTCCTGTTTGGGATTAACACTGCTAATGCTCCCAGAAGGCGACAGTCGGCACATGCCAGTGCCCAGTGCAGGCAGGAGCTGTACGAGATACCAGCTGACTTAATCAGCATGACACGCTCTCTGAAACTTGTAAACTATCGTAGGGTCAAAAGTTGACGGGTTTCCTTGTTTGCCACCTTCTCTCCCCTTTTGCGGTTGAGCACAGTGGCTGTTCTGAAGGCAGAAACGCTCCTTAGAGGTGTGCACCAGGAGAGACAGGCTTTTCTGGGCTTCCCAGCCAGGATCCAACACTGGCAACCTGCATGGCTTTCCAGTTCACCAGCTCTGAAAGAAGGGAAAGGCAGGTGACATAATGTCTTAAGCTCGCCTCGGTTTCACAAAGAACAGGATGTGTTTCCTTCTGAGTGAGTTACCTGGCATGCCGAGGGGGGATGATAGTGCTTTGAATAAGGCTTAGCCACATACCCTGACTGAGCTGGTGGCCAAGAACTCGTGGCTGCCACAGCGGAATGAGAACACCTCCCATGGACTTTGGGAGAAGCAGGCTCTGCAAACTGTTGGCTTCAGCTTAGCTTTGCAGTTTGGATCACTGCTGTTAGGTCTTTAGGAGCTTTTTGTGCATCTCTGAATGGAGCTACTACCAGGCTCTCCCTGGGTGTTGATGCAGGCTGGCTCTTCTGTGCAACTTTGAGCCCTCTTGCAAAGGGGCTACACAAGTGTCGCACTGCAGGGTGCAGTGGCGAGTGAAAGACAGCACAAGCGCTGTGTGGATAAGGGTGTAACTCACAGCCTGCCTCTGTGCATGAGGTTACTGCAGTGCCTGATGCACCACCTCCTTACTCCAGGTTGCCGCTTCCACCTGCACAATGTGGACTTAGAACTCTCCTGTAGTGGGATGATAATCAGGCATATGTGACTCCATACAGTCCAAGGCGGTGGAGAACTGGGCACCTGCTATGTGAGTGAGCCGGTCAAAACAGTCTCCTGTCCATGCAAAGAGAACTGGCTTCATTTAGCATAGGCTGCCAATTCAGTGCAGTGTCTGCAGCTCCTTCCTTCTCCTGTGGGTCCGTATCCTGGGTTAGCTAGGTAGGGGGGTGTGTGTGTGAATATACATGCTTCTCTTACTCTGAAGATCAGTACTAATTTCCTTTGGTTTCTTGGTTCTTCTCAAGTTCTCTAACTTCGCAATCAGTGGTGCAATAAATCTGTTTGATAGCTTCCCTAATAGCTTAGGAAGCAAATGTCAGCCTAGGTTGACTCTGATATCTACACTGTCCTAACATTTCCTTACCTGCTCTGTATCCCTGGTTGTTGCATAACTTCTTCCCTTACCAATTGTACAATCTTTTAGCCAGGGGGAAGAACATCGGTAACAGGAGCTCATGATCTCCCCTATTTTGGGGCTGGCATTCATTTTATTCATTGTCTCCATCCTTAATGAACCTATTTCTCTCCACCACTACCTTCCTTCCTGATAAATGTAGAAAGTCCCTTCTTATTCCACCTAGTTCCTTTGCTTTTTAACAGCAAGGCAGCATGAGTTATCCTCTTCCCTTCAAGATTTATGCTTTCTATTCTGGTTTCCTTTTCCGTTTACAAGGCAAAGTGGCTCTTTAATTGAAGCTAGAGATCTTTGAACAGTTTCAGAGGGAGCCAGCCTGTCTGCTTCACATTCGTTGCACTTTTCTCTTTCAGAGGAATTGGATGCTATTCAGTCTTGGTGGTGATGCCTTTTTGGATTCACCAGCTTCCTTCTACCCTGGTGGATTTTAATAGACTCATAGAATTTAAGGCCAGAGGGGTTCATCTTGATCATTTTGTCTGACTTCCTGCACATCACAGGCCACAAAACCTCGCCCACCCACTCCTGAAATAACCCCTAACCTCTGGCTGAGTTACTGAAGTCCTATTCTTATTGCATCAGGCTCAGTTGATATCTTGGTCCCTCAACATCTGTTTCTCTAATATCCTTGTACTGCTGCCCTCTGTGAATTCTGCCTTTGCTGTGGATAACACATTGGACTGGGAGTTAGACTTGACTTTCTGTGTGTGCTTTAGCCATTGACTTTCTGTTTGACCTTAGGCAAGTCACTTCACCCCTGTTTCCCCTCCCCTTTGTCTGTCTTTTCCGTTTGGACTGCAAGCTCTTTGGGGCAGTGGTGTACTAAGCATTTGTACAGCACCTAGCGCAGCAGGGCCCTGAGCTCAGTTGGTGCATCTGTGCGCTGCTGTGATACAAATAAAGATTTGCTGAATTCAAGTAGATTATGGCCACTTGTTCCAAGTTTCTTTATTCTCACATTCTGAATCAGCTGCTCTTTACCACTAAGAATGAGATCTTGGGTGGTGCTCCTACCTCTGCATAATTTAGGAACTTTGAATGGTCTAATCTGCCCCCAGTGTGCCCATCCCCATGGTATCTAGGCAATTGAGCCAAAGCCCTTCCAAATCATTGGCCTCTTTCCTCTGACATTGGTGGGCTTTGGATCAGGCCTTGAGTGCACTTGAAATAGATACAATAGCATGATGACAGTGGCAAGTTTGGCTGGCTAGTACACTGTAATATCTGTCTAGGGCAAGGATTGTAAACTGTACCCGGCCTTGGGGATAAAGAGAGAGATGGCTGTTAGTTACCTGCCACCAGATCAGGAATGGACACAGAGGACATAGTGTGTGACCCCATCTGGGGAGGGTTGTACCTCCTGAGGGTGCTCTCTCTTTCCTGCCCTCTGGCAACACATGAATAATGTGTTACGCCAATAAAGTCATGAATGGAACTTAACTATGCCCAACATTTGGGGGCCCAGGTGAAATATAAATATTTGTTCCCCAAAAGGCACGGGGTTTGTTAAAAATCCCACACGAGAGCTAGATTAGAAAAGCAACGAGATCACTGAGAGGGGTCTGGAGGGATTAACTAGGAATACTTCGCTTAAGAGGGGACGTCAGAATTATGCGAGCCAATGAGTTTTACAGAGCCAAGGCCCCATCTACCCTCTTCTCATTAAAACATATAATGAAATTCAAAAAGTGACAAGCTGAACGGTACAAGAAGATGCCCTTCTATACAATGCAGAGTTAATCTAGCCAACTCACTGCCATGATGTTATCCAGACCAAGAGTTTAGTAGGATGTCGGTAAATACTGGGAATTTATACGAATAATATTTTCTGTTTAATGCTACTTGGGATAAAAATGTAGTAAGAGATATCCGCTCCTGGGCTTCAGCACTTAAGACAACCAGTAACCGCCTAAAGTGAGCTGTAGCTCACGAAAGCTCATGCTCAAATAAATTGGTTAGTCTCTAAGGTGCCACAAGTCCTCCTTTTCTGTTAGGAAGAAGTTTATGCAAAACATGCATATGGCGTAACTTTTCCATTACAGAGTTTCTTGCACTTTCCTCTGAAGCAGCTGGTATGGGATTGGTCTGATCGAGTAGGGCAATTTCTAGGCGTCCCAAGAGCTTCCCTAGGAGTGTCTTGTTCGCTGTCAAACTGGTCTCTAGCAAATACCATCCGGCCAATATCTGTATGCGCATCTGTGAATATGAGCCTTGTTGACGGTTGAGAGAGAGTCATGTATCTTGGTTGGCTGTAGGTCTGGCAGTGAAGTGTCTATTTGTACCTCGCAATGACTCATTATCAGATCTTCCCCCAGATCTTATCTCAGCCCACAGAAACTGCCTCAAGAGGAAATCTTGCCAGCAGGAAAATGCTGGAAAGGAGGCAATGGAGTGGGCAGGTTGTGCCCAACGGGCTGGGGATGCCCCAAAGTTATACACTCTTGGAACCAAGTCTGCATCTGAACAGTGGGAGAACAACATGAACTGTACAAAAAGAAAAGGAGTACTTGTGGCACCTTAGAGACTAACCAATTTATTTGAGCATGAGCTTTACGATGAACTGTACAGTGACTAGACGACCTCCTGAGGACCCTTCCAACCCTGATATTCTATGATTTGCTTGGGGGGGACTCGATAAGCCAAACTGGACTCCCAGCTTCAGCTTTCGGTGCTGGCTGCCAGGACTGTCAGTGTAAACACACCGTGCAACCGAGATGCTGCTTTCCAACAGACACTGTTAGATTCCAGCTTTTCGTTAGGCCCATGGCGGCCTTGTCAGCATCGAGAGTGAAGGCAAAAGGGGACCCGTGGCCAGCTGCCTTCAGCGGGAAGGAGGAACCCTTCAGGAAGGGATTCTTATCTGAGGGCTTGGTTGCTTTTCTGGAGAGGAAAGTTCTTGGTGCTTGTTCAAGGCTCCTCTGAGCAGCTTCTCCCTTCATCGCAAACGCAAGGGCTAGGCACAAGCAACCCTGCTGAAATATGACCCCCAGAAGAGTGGGGTGGGGTGGAGAAACCCTGGAAAAATTAAACCTGCTTGTGTAATAACAACCCCACCCTCCCTGGGTCATCAGCCTGCACCTGTACATGGGGGATGACTGCCCCCGCTAAATAAAATACAGGGCAGAGCTAGCTTGCACTGGGATAAACACTGCAGAGCCCCACGCTTTCTGAGACCTTAGTTGTGCTTTCCGTCCTGCTGTGAGGGTGTGGCGCAGGCAGGGCCATCCTTAGGCATAGGCAGCTGCGTGGGGCACTCCTGGGTCTTAGTGTCCACCCGTCCGCCTCTTCCTATCCCTGTTCTGACCCTTCCTGCAGGCTCCCGTCTCAGCTGGCTGCTGCAGCCTGGTGAGTCTTCCTCCAGAGAGGATCTAGTAACTTAAAAGTGAAAAAGCCATCAGCCTGCCAGACCTATTAGCACAACATTGAAACTGCTAAAGAGCCATTCAAGGGGTAATGAAGCCATTTAACAGGCATTTGCCAACCCCCAGGTATACACGGTCAGTTTCTGAATGTACTGACAAAAACAGTTGTGCGTTACTGTAATATTTACTCAGAACATGTTAGTCTACAGGACCTTAGCTTAAAATTTACTTTAAAAATATTTCATTAGAAGATTGCTGAAGATGATCAAATCACATCTCTAAAAAATACTTGCATAGATTTTTAGATGCACAATCTGAGTATTCATCTTTAGCCTTAATGCTTGGATCTTCAGACATATAGTTTTTTAAATAAATCCTTCAAAAGACCACCTTTATCTAAAATACACATTTTAATTTTAATTACTATAGTACAAAAAACCTACTTCCAAAGTCTTCCTGTCCTTTCTGTCCATCCCTGTTTCCCTTCACCCCCCTGTTGAAGAGAGCCCTTAAAGGGACAACACCCCTATCCTGCTAGATAGCTGGACAAACGAGTTTCACTTTCTTTACTTCTGATTGTTTGATGAAATAGTTTTAAGAGAACCCTCCAGCAAAATCAATACCTTAGTAAGATATAAAATCCGTTGTTATGGCTAAAGTTTTTGGAAACATATTTTTTAAAGTTGGTGAAATTTCAGAAACATGTCTCTCTTGTTATGGAGACCACACAAAGTAAATTAGTGTTCCCTTTTTCTAAAAGCAGTGAACATTGTTATTAACACTAAACCTCTGTGACCGATTAATTTAAAATAATGTCTTTTTGTTTCAGTGGGTTAAATATGTAGTAATCTGGAATGATTACTTTATGAAGGCTTAAGAGTACATTTCAAATATAAAATCAGCTTAGAAATACTGATTAAGAAAATGTAAATGTAAAACAGAGAAGAGCTGCATCATGTATTCCATAATATTTAATGTTGTAGTCAGCAGGACAGCTGACTTGCCCTTACTACAGAGTTTTTGCAGATAAATCTCTGACAAACTTCAGGGTATATCAAAAAACCTGTGACTGACATCTTTTATTCCCAAGTTTAGTGCTTTTAATTACATACCTTCTGTATGTCCAGTCTTCACTTCATTGGGCATGCAGTGGGAAACGTGCTCCATTTTCTTTAGAAAGAAATTGCTGAAGAGTGGTTTTTTCAAATGTCATTTGCTTCATTTGGGTTCAGGGATTTGGCTGGGAGGAGCGGGGAGGGAAGAGAGGAGGGAGACAGTGGGGAGAGGGTGGGACCCGGGCAGAGTGGGGGCGGGGCCAGGGATGGAGTATGGGCGGGGCCATCGGCAGAACAGGTGGGCTGGGGAGCGAGCCTCCCCAGCCGGCAGCTTCACCCGCTGCCCATGACAGTAGGTAAGAGCAGGTCGGCTCCCGTACACCCAGCGCACGCTGCAGTCTCCTTTGGCAGGGGCCGTAATCAGTGCCACTGCGCACTCTGCCTGAGGCAGAGGGTACGGGGGTCTCTGCGGGGAACTGAGACTCTGCCACTGTGAGGCTCGGTATCCTTTGGTGCCTCGTCCCTCCCGCCCCGGGCTGCGAGCCCGGGCTGCCGTCGGGCATAGGGGCACCAGTTTAATAATACTGCGTAGGGCCCCATAAATCCTAAGGAAGGCCCTGGGTGCAGGGCCCACCATCTCCCTCAGATGGAGGCAAGCAGGCCTCTTCTACCCGGCATGCTTTGTTAGCAGCCTGTTGTTGCCCTGGTTGCTGAACAAGAACTTCTAGGATCCCTCTGGTTGGCAGAGGCCCTGTGACAGGAGCGAGGTTGTTTCCCTGGACTGTCAGCACTTTGGGACGGGGCCTGTCTGGTCGGTATTTTGTACAGCGCCTAGCAGAGAGGAGCCCTGGTCCATGACCGAGGCCCTAGGTGCAACCACGTAATGCAAATAATTATGCTGAGCTTTCTCTGTGACAGCCCCGCATGCTTGTTTAGGAGGGAAATCTGTGGGCGCTGAGGGGAGGAAGTAGGAGCTGGAGAGAAGGGGAGGGAAATGCTGTGGAAGGGGGTGAGAAGATCTGACCTCCTGGCTAACAATATTGTCACCTGAGCGGAGTAACAGCTGCAGACCCGAAGCATGCCCTGGGAAGGTAGCGCCTGCCTGCAGCGGGGGTTTGGAGAACGTAGAGTCTTGCTGAGAGTGGGTGTGGTAGGTGCTGCAGGACCATCCCTCTTCTTCCAAAGGGTTTCATTTTTCTGACCATCTCCTGAAATGCTCCCAAAGGGCTCCAGCTCCTGACATGCTGGAGAGCGAGGGTTAAAGAGCCCACTTCACAACATGGCTCCAACTAATGGGGCTGTTAGTTACTCAAAGCCGTCTTGCCCCCACCCCCCCCTTTGAGCCATTCTCAAAGCCTCTGAACTTCCTGCATCCTCCTGCAGGATTCATGGAGCTTTCTTCTTGGCTGAGCTGCCCAATGTACCGAGTGCTGATTTATGGGGTGAAGCCCCAGTTCTCCCCTGTGTGACTGGACAGCCAAGGAATTGAAGCGTGTGTGTGTGTGCACACGTCCTTGCATTTGCACATGTCCAAAATATCTCTGTGGCGAATGCCTACATTCTTGAATTTCCCGATTTGAGATCAGATTGCTGCCAGCAACCCCCAGGAACATTAAGATAAGCCACAGGCAAGAACGTGGTCCTCCGAGAACAAAAATGCTGGCTCCCATCCAGTGGATTTCCCATTCCTTCCTGCGTGTGAGAGGGAGGACTTAGGTGTAAGATGCAGCCATGGCAGATCTTGCTGTAGCAGGGGCCTGTAAGGAGGATCGGGTGGGGTGCAGGAAGAGTGTGGGAGCCTGACTTATTTACCAAGCCCGGTCCAACCCTGAGAAACCGCTTAGGACCATAGGTACGTACAGCTGGGAAGGATGGTGCTAACCTCACTGGTGCCGTGCAGTATCTGAGGTTGTTCATATCTCCCATAGTTCCCCCTCACCATGCACATCCCTCTTGCAGCTATCAGTGGGCACTCTGCTGCTGATTAGAGCAGCCGCATCCCTGAGCATCTCCCTGGTGCCTGCAGTAGCTATGTTGGTGGGTAGGAACCTGTTCTCTCAGCATCCCTGGTCCTTCCAATGTCTGTCGGTCTCAAGAATCTTCCCTGCCGATGGTCCTTCAAGGATCCCGGAGCACTGACCCCACTTCCCCTTGTCTTCAGGGAGTCCTCCTGTCGCTTGCACTCCCTCAGCAACTGCTGCTGCTGTCTCGGCTCCCTGGGCTCTGTTTCATCTGCTCCCCACCCCAAACGTGGTACCCCCTGGCTTCCCAGGCTGCTCATGTCTCCTGTGGCCCCTTGCAGCTGGTGGGCTTCTTCCCCCAGCACGTTCTTTTGCTAGCTGCAGCAGATTCCTTTGCAGCCTGTCCGGGCTTCTCCCCTCTTGGCCACATGGCTACACAGCTGGGCTGCTCTCCCCTTTTCAGCTGAGTTTTAGGCTAGCTGCTGGCTGCTGCTCCTGGCCTCGGCTCTGCTTGTCCTGCTGCTTGGTTCCCAGGCTGCTTCCTTCCCCTTCCCCTTCCCCTTCCCCCCATCCTCCATTCACCCCACCCCTGCCAGCCACTGCCTTTGCATGCTCCTGATTGCTCTCGGTCACACACTGCTCCTTCCTGGCTAGGTGCTGAGCTGGCTCTCCAGTCACAGTCACACCAAGGGGGTGGCCTGGGGTCCCAGCAGGACCGCAGCTGCAGTCTATGCTGAATCCACAGCCTCATGTTGTAAAGGGGTTAACCCTACTGAATGGTGTCTTGAGCCAGCTTCCTCCTCCCAGACAGACTGGGAAAGTCCCAGGGGAACGGCTTTAATGCTTTGGCTGACAACTCATCATGAGCCTGGATCAGATTTGAACCCAGTCTGATGCTCCAAACAGTCTTAGTCCCGATATTCACTCAATGGATGTTTGAATGTCATAAGCAGCCATAACCCTTAAATGCAGAGATCTCTAGTGGTTTCATCCCATGGCAGCATGAACTTCTTTGACTCTTCCCTTCACGTGAGCGTCTGAGCTGTCTGTAGAAACCCATAACAAGTGTGCAATTATTGAAGTGCCTTACTAACCGCTCAGGAATCCAGCTGTATGAAAGACCTGTGCTTTCTAGGCAGGTTACCCAAATCTTAATCCTCTCTTTTCCTTTCATTCTAACCAGCTTCCTGCCACTTCCTCACTGAACAGCTCTGTTCCTTTTGTTCACTCTCCAAGTGGCTTTCAGATTAGCTGCACACCCCTGGGCCGCACCTCTTAAAAATCGCAACCTTTTGCAGGTTGTGCTTTTTCCAGTTCAGGAATTCCAGCTCCTTTTGTGCGTCAGCTCTGGGCTTTTAACGTTGGCTAATCTTTAAGTCTGAGTCTGGATTTTTTTTTTATACTTGGTTCAAAGCAACACTGGTAACTTTGTATTTTACCAAAAAAATCTTATTTTCAGAGGGTGAAACTCAACCCTGTGTAAAATTGGGGCTTATAGGGGGCACAAATCTTGAGCTGGCTCCACTTCTGGAGGGTCAGCCTCTGAGCATTTGGGGACTCTGGTGCAAAAGGCCCATTTAAATATCATTATTAGCTGCCCTCGTTTCTTCATGTTAAGTTCTGATACGTAGACATTTGCCTTCTCTCCAGCATTGCTTCATGTATTTAGAATTTGAAGGGTGGAGGCAGAGCTGAAGAACTAAACAGGCTGCCCCAACCACCTTCTACATACAGGAATTTTTAAAATCCAAAGCTTGGCAAGTTGATACCTAGTTCAGTTTTTCTTGATGCTTGATAGAATTCCATCCTCTCATGTCACAGCCATAGTTTAGCTCCCCCGGCTGGACACTCACCACGGTGCTGTGTTTGGGTCCCACCATGTTGAATCTGTGGGTATGTCTTCACTTCCCGCCGGATCGCGTCTAGACGCAATAAATTGACCCCTGAGCGCTCTCCCGTTGACTCCTGTACTCCAGCTCCGCAAGAGGTGCAGGAAGAGTCAACGGGGGAGCGGCAAGTCGATCTAAGTATGTTATTCACGTAGCTGAAGTTGCGTAACTTAGATTGATTCCCCCCCACAAAGTGTAGACCAGGGCTGTGTGTTTGTAAGTTTCTCTTGGCCTCAGCAAACTGGGCAGATGGGGTCTTGATGAAATTACTGTAAGGTGGGTGTACAACTGGTTGAAAGACTGTACTCAAATTATCAATGGCCTTTAAGAACAGGTTGGACAAACTCCTGCCGGGGATGGCCTAAGTTTACTTGGTCCTGCCTCAGTGCAGGGGGCTGGACTAGATGACGTCTCTAGGTCCCTTCTAGCCTGACACTTCTAGGATACTATGATAGGCTCTGGTTTGGCCTCTGGCACACTTCCTGGGCATAGACTGTTATCCCCTTCACAGAAGTGGGACTGTGTGGTCCAGCAGTCCTAGGCCCCCAGCCCTGGTGCTGAAACCCTTGTTGCTTTGACGTACCTTTTCCCAGATGTTCAGCCTTGCAGGCACTCTGGGTTTACATTTTGTCTCTTCAGGGAGATGTGAGAGTTGAAGCACACAACACACAGGTTCTGGTACAATTACTCTTTTATTTAGCTAGCCAATGAGAGAGACAGATCTGTGGTTTAAAATAAATAAAACATCTGTGCACCTTCCCCTGCCTTGGTCTCCTCACCATTCTTGAGTGTTCTGTAGGATTTGATCAGATTTTCTAAGGAGCACAAGTTGTTTCTCTTCCCCTTTCTTTGCTTGAGATGGCTTCTCCTCTGGAACCTGGAATCTCTTCTCACTCCTTCAGCCTGCTTTCTGCTTCTGGTCTCTTCTCTCTTGCTCTCAAAATGGCTGGTTAATCTCCCCCCCCCCCCCCGCCCTTTTAAAAATAATCTCCAGTGTCCTTTGTCAAGTGATCCCTTGCCCCAAACAGTCTCATCAGGTGATCAAAATTCCCCCCATCAGGGGATCAAGTGCTTAGTTACCATACTACCTGGTTCTTCTGGGCACTAGCCAACTCTGTCCAAGGGTGCTTCCATGTGAATAGAAGACCACCAAGGTTTAGTGACCTTCCATTGTTAGCCCTGTGTCACCACCCCTTGGGATTTCACTCCAACATGGAGGTAAAAAGACAATAAGGAAGGATGACAAGTCCCACATTCAAGTCTGCCGTCTGACAGACGTATAGAGACCCCAGTATCAAACAGAATTAATCTGTGCATAGACAGATTTCTCCAAATCATCATGTCATCCCTTGAAGTATTCGTTGGCCATGGAGATATTGATGCTGGCTAAATATATTGCAGATAGGTAGTTAAGTGATCTGAAGACATTTTTACATTGTTATAAAACACGTTTGAGAACATTAAAATTACAAAGATAAAACTCAAAAGGAAGGAGCTGTCAACAAAGGGGTTGCATTTGTAACCTTAACTCTCCACCCTGTTGATTTATCGTTACAGTACAGTCTCTAATTACATAAACACTATTATTTCCACCGGACATCTCTTACTTGGTGCGCAGGTTCTGGCAGACCTGTGACTCCTTCTGGAGCAACTTCTATTTTGCAGTTGTGACAGTGTAAATCTAAAAGTTTCTTCACACTTACATTGGTGTAACTGAGGGTGGGACTGGGCCCTCTGCACACAGGATGCATGGCTTGTAGTGAATGAGGCAACTGCCTGGAGTGAGAGGGGTATCTTCCTGTATCATCATCATCATCATGTGTGGTGCCCGTGTGGGCTAGCTGATATGGCAAAGGACTAGGAAGACCTGAATTCTATTCCTACTTCTGCCACTGTCTTGCTTTGTGACCTTGGTCACGTCACTTCACCTCTCTGTGCTGCTTTCTCCTCCCATCCTCTGTCTTTCTTGTTTATAAGATCGTCAAGGCCTGGACTACCTCTCAGTGTGGTCCTGAGTCAAAGGAAAGATTCGACTGAAACAGATCTTGGTTTGGGCATCTAGGGACTATTGTAATTCTACTGCTAATGACATACCTAGGAGTAAGGGCTGAAAGGGATCAAAGGAGAAAATCTGTGGTGAATATCAGCAAGCTGCTTCTGCCAGACTCTTAGACTGGGGAGTAGTCTCCCCAAGGGAAGTGGTGGAAGCTCCGTTACTTGGGGTCATTTAAAACTGGCAAGTGGGAATGGGCTTGAGGTCCTTAACAGCACTCTTCCGTCTCATTTCTATGATCATAGTGGGGTCACATCTTTGAGAATGGGGAGCAACCCCCTTTGGGCATGTCCTACAGCGCAGAAAAGGAAGGTGAGAACTGATCAGTGGGTTATGCCCCCCTTGGCACCTGTTTCTCCTTGTGTACTTACCTTGTGTTTGGTCGCTAAGTCCCAGCCTCACAACAGAGGCGAGCGTCTGCTGTAATAGCCAGTTTAACAAATAGAAAAGGAGGACTTGTGGCACCTTAGAGACTAACCAATTTATTTGAGCATGAGCTTTCGTGAGCTACAGCTCACTTCATGTTAAACTGACTCATCCAATGATCTTTCCATCGGGTGATGCTCTCCTGCCTTTCACGTAGCACAGATGTACACGCCTGTAGCTCTTGAGGTCTGGCAGTCGCCTTGGCAGAGGGAAATAAAACTTCCATTTAGAGTGGGGTGGGGGAATATGTCATTCGTCTTCTACATGTTGATGCACCACTCCAGCCCAGCCAAGTCTGGTGTTTTTTTCCTTTCTTCAGTTGTACCACAGATGGGAAGTTCAGAATAAGGTGAGAAGCCTTTATTATGTGGTCTGAGGAGTAGTGTAAAATTTCCCAGAATCTGTGAGTGATGCCTTCATGACTCTTTCCTCTGCAACGGTGGTTGCTGACAGCCATCTCAGTGAGAAGCATTTGAAGACCATTTCAGCCACGTCAGGACACTGGTTGTCTCAAGAATTGTCTCCAAAAATGGTAGTTTCTTGTGAAACTTTGAAGTAATCATTGTTTGTCAGGTTTTGGAGAAAATTGCCGGGTTGGGGGTGGGATTCAAAATGTTTTGTGAAACTTTGATCAAAATTCCTAGTTTTGAAAACTTTTAGAGTTTTCATTTGTTGCTGTCTTCTCCTCCCTAAAAGTGGAGAAGAAACAAATGGAATCTTGGTTTCAGGTTTCACTGGAGTAAATGGAAAACTCTGTTAACAAAGGATCACAAGTTTTTTGTTTTGTTTTGTTTTTTGAATGGAACATTTTTTCAAATGAAAAAAATCTTTCCTTTGGTTTGAAACATTTTACCAGCTTGAATTGTTGCTATTCTTGAGCCGGTGGCCATTGGAACCCATAGTGCTGCTGGGGGTAGAGCTTAGATCCATCTCTTCTCAGATCACAGGTTCCCCAGTACATGAGTTACAGGAGAATCTTTATGGGCTGTGTAGGGCCCATGCCACACAGCTGAGCCATTCAAATTCCACCCTGTAGAGGGGGATGGTATGGGCGTTTGCATACACACGCACATGCACTGGCCAGTTCATTACAGTATCAACACCCAGGATGAGGAGGAAACATTTAGGGGGAGTGGCAAGGGTGATGTAACTAAGACTAATGGGATGAAATTAAGTCGAGGTAAATTTAGTCTGGACATCGGATCCCTTGTGAGATCTTTCTCATCTCCTGGTTCTCTGGGACAGTCTCCCAACTTGGACTGGAACAAAAACTCTTATTTCTGCAAAAAACCAAACAACCAAAAAAACCTTCCAGGTTTCAGAATCTGTTTGTTTTGTTGGGACAAGAGTGAGACCACATGACACTTGTCATGGAAAAAATGAGGCCCTTTACCCCAGAATGGCCAGTAGCCCGGGGCGAGCCCGTTTGGGTGTCTGACCAGACATTTCACCCTGGACCCGAGCAAGCTTCCCTGAGATTGGCATTTTCCAACAGACACTTCACTGAAAAATTTCCCAGCAGCTCTGCTCCTAAGGCAGCTGGTAAGTCCGGCCACTTGAGTCATTTAACTGAACTGGACAAAGTGCCCAAGGGAATCCTCTTGGCATCCTGGTGTGGGCTACACCTGAGGGGCCTACTCCATCTCGAGGGCTAGATTCTGTGCTGCCTCTCCTGAGAGGAGACAGCCCAGGCGCAGTTGGTGGGTGAGCAAACCTTTGCGTTGGTCAGATTCCTGGGTCCTGAAGAGCCTGAAATGGCCCCTGAGAGAAGGTGGGGTAGGCCTAGCGGGCTGCTTTAATCTACAGCGGCCCCCAGGCCTCTATTGCTGAGGCTGTGGGTAGCGAGTGGGGTGAAGAAGTGCCTGGGATCACTTCTGCTGGCCCTTCGCTCTTCCTGTGTTGGGAGCACTCCCCTGGTCAACTGCTGTCTGCAGTGCTGGAAGAGGGCCAAGCATCCAGCCCCGGATCTGAACGCCGCAAATTGCCCATCAGAATTCATCTCATTCTCCTACTGAAACAGCGTCTGAAAGGACCATGAATACAGCAGATAAGTATGGGAGATCTCAGGTTAAACCCGTCCTTATTGTCTGTGGCATGGGGTTATGCTCCCCCTGCATCTATTGTATGGGCCAAGGTCCTCCTTACTGTGACTCCTTGGGCTTCGGCAGAGGTACAGATGGGTTGGACCCAAATTCATCCCATGCCATCAAACTGTAAGGCATCCATTAGCACAGCCTCGAGGCATCATATATACACATTCAAGACTTGTATTGAAATTGCCCGTAAAAGACGGATTGCTCTCCCCACCACTTGCTTCAGCCTCTGCTACTTGGGATTTATTTTTGTTCCCACTTGCTCCTCATCTGGGCTCTAGGAAATGACATAGGCACTGACCCTGTGGGTGCTCTGGGGCTGGAGCACCCACAGAAAAAAAAAGTGGGTGCTCAGCATCCACCGGTGGTCTCCCCAGTGCCTCCTGCCAATGGAGGATCAGCTGTTCAGCGGTGGGCAGGAGGCGCTGTGCAGGGGGAGGGGGCAGAAAAAGGCAGAGCAAGGGCAGAGTGCAGTCGGGGGAAGGGGGGTGGGGTGGAGCCTGGGGGAAGGAGGGGGCGTGGGGCGGAGCAGGGGTCGAGCACCCCCCTGGGAAATCAGAAAGTTGGCAGCTCTGGGAAATGACACTAGTTGTTCCTGAGTCTCTGTTGAGGATTCACTCTCTGTCTGTGTAGCCACTGAGGCCTGATCCCATGGGCAGTGTTTCTATTGCTGTCAGTGGACTCTGGATTGGGCCCCTGTATTACATTCCTTGTGCAATACCTGAGAGCTCCGAGATCTGATCACTTCAGTATAACCACCTATGTGAGTAAGCCCTCAGCATGAACAAGGGTTGAACAATTCTGCTCTAAGCTTTGAAGGAGAGGTTTTCCTCCTCCTCACTGTACTTGAAAAGTTCCCCTTTTTGCTTCAATAGAGATGCAAATTTAGGAGGAGGATCAGACTGACTCATACTAATCTTCTGCATGACTTGGGCATGCTGAGTGTATGAAGAGCTGGACTGTAGCTCTCCATAGTCTATATTAGGAGTTGGAGGTTGGTGGCACGTGCGTCTTTGGAATGGTAGTTTCCCCTAGATTTCTCACATTGTAACCGTGACCTTGCTATCACCCAAGCTGCTATTTTACTCTATGTCTATGGAGTAACACGGGGAGGCCCCAGTCTCTTGACAGATGCTTCCTCCTCTTTTTCCCGTTAAAGAAATGATGCCACACAATATGAAACAAGTGGGATTTCTTTGTTCTGAAGTGCTGTATTTCCAGAACCTCCCCAGTCCCTCTGACATCTCTCTTCATCCACTTGCTCTCCTTTTAGCAGCCCTTTGTTTTAAAGAGTAGCACTCTCTCCAGGTCCGATGGCTTTCGTGCAAGATCCCCTAAGGAAAAATGACAACCCTGTGTGCAAATATTCTCTCTGGACCTTCCCTAGCCCTGAGTGTTCGGGGCTAAAGCTGGTTTGAAAAACAGTTTTCCTTCCCACAATACATTTTTGAAAATGAAAGTTTTAGGCTTTTAATTGAAAAATCAAAAATCTGAACCAAACTTTTCAATGAATATGTATCAAAATCATAAGTTTCCCCTGGAAATTTGATATCGATGAAAAAGCCACTCTATACCTAAGAACTTCTAGAACAGCAGTTCTGAAACTGTGAGTTGGGACCCCAAAGTTGGGCCAAAAGCTCTCTCTCATTTTTATGGGGTCACCAGGGCTGGCTTAGACCTGTTGGGGCCAGGAGCCAAAACCCTAGCTCCGCCATCTGAAGCCTGTGCCGCACTGCCTGGGCCCAAGCCCCACTGCCCAGAGCTAGAGCTGCAGCTGAAGCCTGAGGACTTCAGCCCTGGGTGGTGGAGCTCAGGTTATCGGTCCTTTCCTGGGGCTGAAGCCCCTGCGCTTTGGCTTTGGCCCACCCTCCCTGCAGGCAGAGGAGCTCAGGTGGGTTCAGGCTTCAGTCCCCCATCCTGGGGTCGTGTATTAGTTTTTGTTGTCAGAAGGGTGTCGCGGTGCAATGAAGTCTGAGAACTGGCTGTATTTTGGGACCATCCATAAAGCTGAGAATTAGATATGGTCAGAGAATAGGCATCTCTCTCTCTTATTTATTTATTTAGCTAAAGTGTCCTTAAAAAGTTTGACTCCTCGGCCAAAAGCTGAAATATTTAGATTAAAAATGTCACCACAGTGCCTCATGGGAGTAGTAGTTTGGGTGCCTTATGCTTCCATTCTTTTCTGTGGGCAGGGCTCTGTGCCTGGGCATCTCCTATGATGCACCACTTTCTTCCCTTGAGGGGAGAAGTGCACCATGGGAGTCCCTGGCTGGGGCGCATCATGGGGCGTCTGGTGTGAGAGCCTTGTATGTATGTTTGTGGTGCTATATTATGGCAGGAGTGAACTATAATGTTCAGAAAGGGAGGTGCCCAAAGAGAACCAAATTGAGGTCAGTAAATATGAGTCACCCAATAGCACCAAAGATGATTGGAATCCATGGGGCCACTCTTGATTTCTGGATACAGGGCTGGATGTACCTTTGGTCTGACCCAGTCTGGCCGTTCTTTTGTTCTTATGTTCTTGATACTGTGTGACATGATGGAGATGCAGGAATGCCAAAGGTGAGAAGGTGTGGGCCTCAAGTGGAAGGACTTGGGAAAGGATCATGAATACAGCACAAAACCCTGGTTGAGAACCACTGTAATAGGGCACGATAATTCTTTTCTGAGTACGTTCTTGAATCACCCCAATCACTGGTACCGGCGAGTCATAAGATGCCAGAAGGTACAGTTCTGTTTCCAGGAACACCTAAAGTTGAGCTGCAAAAGGGGAAAATATGAGCTTGGACCTTTTTTCTCTTTATGACATAAGGAGAAGACATGAAATATATAATTTTTGTGCTTGTTTTTAACACTGGAAATCAGTTCCTGTGTAAGATCTTCCATGAAGGACTTCATGGAACTAGTGGGTTTATGACACCGCAAGATCAAAGGAAGTCAGATCCTGATTAGTTGAGAAGGGAGATGAATTTTATTCAGAATGCTTATAAAGCTCTTTGACCTTTATAAACACTTTAAATAAGCAGCTTGACTTCTTTGGGAGTGGAGCCCTTCTGAAACTCAGGTCACTTATTTGGGTGCCTAACTTGGCTAACTTTATGCCAATGTTTTCAGAATTGGGGCCGAAGAATTTGCCCAAAGTCATATGAAGAAATTGGAGCAGACTGTGCCCCTGCTTTTGACCCCCCCTTGGCCCAATTCCTGGCAACCCCTCTATAGTCATTACCCCCAGGCTGAAAACCATGTGGGCAGTTTATCTTTTTTGAGATATTTGAGTAGCTAATGTTGCTAGGGTTAGTGTAATTGGAGGCATTCCAGCTCTGTAATGTTTTCCGTCCTAGGAGGCATGAGTTTGTTTAGCCCTGGGCTTTGGTCATCTAGAGTTTCTCAAATTGAATGGAAGCTGCAGACCCAAACCTTCTTAGAGTGGCAATGTTTTGTTTGTGCTCCAAAGCCTTGTTTATACTCCTATGACTTATCGCAGTGCCTAGAACCTGCAGTCCTGGACCAGGACAACCATTGTCCTAGGTGCTGTACAAATACTTACCTTCCCCATCAAATTTCTGCTATTACTCCCAATGATGCAGCTGTAACACTGGTGGCACTAGTGTAGATTGGCCGTTGGTATCCAACCACAGTATCATTTTAACCCTGCTTGGAGATGTGGTGGTTAAAACTCTGGCAGTGGCATAAGATTTGACAGCCTGATCATCGTGGCATCATAAAAAGCTAGCGAGATCTAAGCTAGAGCTCCTGTTGCTGCAAGTCTAGAGTAGACAAAGTCCCGTGACTTAGGGTCTGTTCGCTCTGTACCTGGTCTGGGTAGCTGCTGAACGCGTCGTGCTCTAATGCTGCTACTAATAAATCCTGGGAGAATTTGAAGCCAGCACAGGATGCACCAGCGGTTTCACTCCATTTCAACTAAAAAAATCAACTCCTTGATCAAGTTGTGGCTCCGGCTGACTTGTGCTTTGCGAGTCTGAGTTCAAAGCAAAAATCAACAGAGTGCTGAGTTCTGTGCACCCAGCAGGTGCTCAGAGATGACTTCTGTAGGTTGTCATGATACACAAAACTTCCCGTTTGGGCCCTGCTTTGCCAGGCACCGGGGCGTTTTGTGCTGCTGCTGAAAACCAAGTGGGGCCGTAGCCAGTGCAAAGTTTCGTAGATGGCAACAGCTGTACCAGCTTGAAGGGAATTTTGTTTTCCCAGCTCACAGGCTCGCCAAGCAGAAGGTAAACTCCTGAGAGGAACTGCCAGGGAGAGGAGGAATCTAACTAATCCCACCTGTTCCTGGGAATGCAGACATACTCTGCTAATTTCTGGCCATCTGTATTTGTACTTTGTGCTCTGCTGTGGAGTCCCTCTCCAAAGGGTTTTTTTAAAATTACTTTCCCAGCCTCCTCCTTGCACAGAAAGCAGCTGATTAGGGGCTCCTCCTATTTAATTTTTGTATCTAGATGAATTAGTCCTCTTGATGGTCCATTGATCAGACTGATTTTCCCTTCTGGGCTGTTAGTGCTCTCTGATGCATTTCCAAAGGAGAGGGGGAGGAATAAATAAAAACCAGACCTGGCGCGCACACACATCCATGTTGCTTCTTTAAAATCATTATTAAAACTTGGAACCCCTCTCCCCAGCAAGTGAGAGTCTCACCCCTCGCTTTCACAGACTTCAAGATCTTTCATCTTTCTCTGCCGTCTTCCCTGGCTTCCTGTGTATCTTTGAATCCAGCTCCAAATTGTCCCTCTTGATTCCAAGACAGTGCTTCTGCTGAGGTCTCTGACCTCAAGGCAGGTGTGTGTGCTGCCTACCCATTCCACTCCTCTTACCTCCACTCTCACCTCACATCTGCCTCCTCCCCACAATCGTGCAGGGGTTCTGTGGAGAAAACAGATCATGTAATTGAAGATGTGTGTGCAGAAGGGGGCAGAGTTAAGGCTGCCCAATTAACCTTAACTCTGTCCCCTTGTGTACCTCTGTCATGCTAATGTTGCCCAGACAGCCTTAATTCTTCCAGTTCCTAACTTTCTAGTGCTTGACTTTGCAATCTTAATGTTCTCTTAGTGCAGTTTTTATATGTAATTTGAATATACAATGTACATATTTAAATAGAAACTCTGAACTTGTAATCCAATAAATAGTCATATTAGCTACCCTTCTCCCTTGTTCCCTTTGTTTGCATCACAGAAGTGGGTCTTGAGGGGTCTGAAGGAGGATAGGGTAGGTGGCTTCTGGGCCAGTTCTAGGAGGCTGTTCTATTCAGAGGGCTCAGCAGGGAGAGGGAAGATGGTTGAGGCAGAAGCAGACAAGACTAGCATCACTGGCAGAGCAGAGAGGAATGGGTCAACATGATAAGGGACAAAAGTAGATAAGGAGGGAGGGTCAAAGCTGGAAAGGGCTCATTTATTGAATGTCATTATACGGTGCCCATCACCAGCACCTCAGAAATGGCTAGATGTTTTTTTTAAATGAAATACAAAAATTGCCATACTTGATCAGCCTTGAGGTCCATCTACTCCAGGTCTTTAATCTCCAGGACTGCATAATATCGGATGTAGCTGGGGAAGATGCAAGAAACACCATAAAAGCCTATTATGGAACAATCTGCCCATCACAGAATTTTCTAGACTTATGTTCTGAAACTTCTGTATCATTTAAGGGGGGAAATTATCCTGTCCAATATACCTGTGAATGTTCTCATTATCCATACAAATGTCCAGTTGTCTCTCGCTCTGAAATGCTGCCTTGTGGCAGTGAATTCCACAGGTTAACAATGTGCTGATTTTAAAAACTCCTTTTATCAACTATAAAGTTGTCTTTCCATTTTTATTGAATATTCTCTTGTTTGTGTAGGGAGAGAGAGGTTAGCTAGGAGCTCCCGGCTTAGCTTGTGTATAACATACATGTATACAAAATAATGAATCATAATTCCCTCTTCTCTAGACAGATTCAGTCATTTTAATCTCTTCAGTCCAGTAACTTTCGTCACCTCTCTCTGCACCTTCTCTATTGCTACTATATCCTTATAAAGAGGGGGTGACTAGACTGAATATAGTATTCCAGGTTAGGGTATGCCCCTGATTACTACACTAGCATTATCATATTCTCCCATCCCATCTTAATGCTTTGTTTATGGCTGGTGGGTTTCAAGCAGAGATTCCCATTGTGCTGTCTGCAGGTCTTTCTTTTCACAGTTAACTTGGAACCCAGGTGTATGAGGACTTCAGGTGGTTCCTTTCGACATGAGTTCCTTTGCAATTGTCAGCCGTGAATTTTGTCTGCCATCGCGCTGCCCGTGTACTTACTGTAGGTCAGTCCCTCCTGGAGTTTCTCACAATATCCCTTGCTCTCTTCCTCCAAGTCTGCAGCCACTCTAGCTGGAGATTATTTTTTTCAGAGTAGCTTAAGAGAGTTGGACACACGCTTCCCATTTATAGGAAGTGAGTGTTCAAATTCTCCACACGTGTTTCTAAACCTTCATGTTTGGGGTTTTTGTGTGTGCATTTTTGTCCTTGTTTGTATTGTGGAAAGGCTTGCTCAAAGAACCAGAGTGAGCATTTTGCTCTGAAGATGCTGCCTGTCACGGTCCTTTTGATATCTCTGGTTTCCTGAGCCTGTCCGCCAGGAGACACTTTCACTATTGATATGGCTGGTTCTGTTGCATCAGTGGAAGATGAAGTGGGGAGCCATGTCATATAGCATGTGGCCATGCGTGACACTGAGAGGAAAGTTCTGTGGATATAATAGGGACTTGGCTGACAGGGGTTGATAGAAACTCAGGAAGGTTCTATGGAACTTTACTGTTAAAAACCCAAGAATTTAACAGCACAAGATCTTTTCAAAGGATACTTTTCAGAGTAGCAGCCGTGTTAGTCTGTATTCGCAAAAAGAACAGGAGTACTAGTGGCACCTTTAGAGACTAACAAATTTATTTGAGCATAAGCTTTTGTGAGCTACAGCTCACTTCATTGGATGCTTTAAACCAATTTGATGAGAAGATCCCTGGCATAAAACACTACATGAACAGAGTTTCGGGACAGCTGAGTTCAGTTCCCTGGTCTGCCATGGACTCAGTGTGTGAACAGTGGGGAAATCACTGGATCTCTCTGGGTGTGTCTACACAAGGATCAAAGCCCTGCAGCACAGCTGTGGCTGGCTAGGTCAGCTGACTCGAGCTCATGGGGCTTGGGCTGTGGGGCTAAAAATTGCTGTGCAGACCTTCAGGCTCAGGTTGGAGCCCAAGCTCCAAGACCTTCCCCGAGCCTGAATGTCTACACTACAGTTCTTCAGCCCTGCGAGCCCAAGCCCGCTGATCCGGGCCAGCTTTTATCCCTGTGTAGACATACCCTCTGTCTCTGTTCCCCATCTGTAACACGGAGGTAATACTGTCTCCCAGCCTTCCAGTCTTGGTGATTTAGACTGTGTGTGTTTTGGGGGCAGGGACTGTCTCTTATTGTAAGATCAGGGGTCCTGATTTTGGTTGGGGGAATTTAGGCAATTCCAAAAGGCCAAGCACTGATAAAAATTCTATAGACAGGCTGTAATTCTCCATTAAATGCGGTAGGACTCTTCCATGTAGCAAATCTGATTGTATATACTCAGCTGTTTTGCTCTCAGAGTTGGCTATATTACAGTGTGTAGTCCTACAGAAGCCCTACTGTATGGATTCACAGTCAAGTAACAGGAACTAATCCAAAGCAGAAAAGTCCAACGTTTTCTTTGTCCTCAACAAAAGAACAATCTCTGTTCTGGGAACCTCTGTGCACAGTAAGCAAACCAGACACTCAAGCATGCGTACAGGAAAGCAATCAAAATCTACTGGAAGAATTTCTCCTTTCTGGAAGAGAGTAAACAATGCTCCATGTGTAACTTGTAAAGCAGAACTAAAAGATCAGTTCCCAGCAGGCCCTTGGGAGCGGCTGGCCATTGAGCTTTTTTTGTTTGTGTTGGTTTAATCTTTTGTGTCTCCTGTCCTGTTCTGTCCTGAACCACAAACTGAAGTCTTAAAGCTTGGATGGGCTTCCTAAGTGGTGGCTGAATAATGGAATAGAGCATTAACCTTATCCTGGCTGGCTTTGAATCTGGTTTGACAGTGGTCACTTTTGAAAGCATGCTGGTAGCTTTAGTTGGTAGGGAACAGGACTTGGCAGACCTGAGTTCTGTACCTGGCTCCAACACTGACCTGCTGTTTGACCTTGGGCAATTTGTTTCCCCTCCTATCATTTATCTGTCTTGTCTATTTTAGATGGTGAGTAGAGAGAGAATCATAGAATATCAGGGTTGGAAGGGACCTCAGGAGGTCATCTAGTCCCACCCCCTGCTCAAAGCAGGACCGATCCCCGACTAAATCATCCTAGCCAGGGCTTTGTCAAGCCTGACCTTAAAAACTTCTAAGGAAGGAGATTCCACCACCTCCCTAGGTAACGCATTCCAGTGTTTCACCACCCTCCTAGTGAAAAAGTTTTTCCTAATATCCAACCTAAACCTCCCCCACTGCAACTTGAGACCATTACTCCTCGTTCTGTCATCTGCTACCACTGAGAACAGTCTAGATCCATCCTCTTTGGAACCCCCTTTCAGGTAGTTGAAAGCAGCTATCAAATCCCCCCTCATTCTTCTCTTCCGCAGACTAAACAATCCCAGTTCTCTCAGCCTCTCCTCATAAGTCATGTGTTCCAGGCCCCTAATCATTTTTGTTCCCCTCCGCTGGACTCTTTCCAATTTTTCCACATCCTTGTAGTGTGGGGCCCAAAACTGACACGGTACTCCAGATGAGGCTTCACCAATGTCGAATAGAAGGGAACGATCACGTTCCACAATCTGCTGGCAATGCCCCTACTTATACATCCCAAAATGCCATTGGCCTTCTTGGCAACAAGGGCACACTGCTGACTCATATCCAGCTTCTCATCCACTGTCACCCCTAGGTCCTTTTCTGCAGAACTGCTGCCTAGCCATTCGGTCCCTAGTCTGTAGCGGTGCATGGGATTCTTCCATCCTAAGTGCAGGACTCTGCACTTGTCCTTGTTGAACCTCACCAGATTTCTTTTGGCCCAATCCTCTAATTTGCCTAGGTCCCTCTGTATCCTATCCCTACCCTCCAGTGTATCTACCTCTCCTCCCTGTTTAGTGTCATCTGCAAACTTTCTTAGGGTGCAATCCTCACCATCCTCCAGATCGTGTGTGTGTGTGTGTGTGTGAAATCAAAATGACTTTGGAAAAATACAAACTTTCTATGAATTTTTGTATGTTTCCCTCCCGTCTTTCATTAAAATGAAAAGAGCTTTGTTTTGATTCAGATTGAAAAATATTGCTTCTCCCAATTTTCTTCTACTAGTGGAAAAATAGGGGCATGGTCCCACGCCCCTCCAAAACCTTGAACTTATTTCAGGTTGAATGAATTTCAGTTTTTTTTGGTTTTGGTGAAAATAAAAATATTTCTCAATTTTTCACAGAAAATACTTAACTATTCTCCAGCCAGCCGCACTGTAGGGCTTGTCTACACCTCCATGCTGCTGACGCACTTAGCGAAGATGCTATGTAGGCAGATACTCTACCTCCCTGAGAGGCGGGAGAAGCCCTCCTGTCTACAGAGCACTGTCTACAGCAGGGATTAGCTCGGTATAACAGGGATACCCCTGAGCGATGTAGTTATACCCGCATAGCCTGTAGTGTAGACCAAGCCACAGTCTCTTTTAAAGTGTCTTACTCTGTGTGTACAAGGCCTGGCAAAACAGGGTTCTGCACAGGGGTGACTGATTTTTCCCAGTGGGTGCTCCACCCCGCTCTGCCCCAAGGCCCCGCCCTCACTCCACCTCTTCCTGCCCCCACTCTGCCCCTTCCCTGAGGCTTGCCGCCCGCCCACCGCTCGCTGCTCTCCGCCCTCCCTGAGCGCGTCCTGCCAGCCGCCAAACAGCTGATTGATGGCCCTACCGAACAGCTGTGGCTGGTGGGTGCTGAGCATCCCTTATTTAAACCCCAGAGCACCCACGGAGTCAGCTCCTATGGGGCTCTGATGGCTGTTGTGGCTTCTAAGTGTTACTGTGATGCAAGCACACAACATAAAGCCGGAGCAAGATTTTGGCTTTCAGCTGATTCAAAAGAACAACGCTGCATTTTTATGGATGTCTCACCGTGCAAACAAGGCTGAAAAAGAAGACAACTGTCTATTGTTTTGTGATTAAAATAAACCCCCTCGTGGTGGTGGTGGTTCTATTTAGGATAAATGGAGCAAGTGACAAGGAAAATTCCAGCCCCCCCGGAAGATTTGGGTACTTAAGACTGTGACACCCTTTATTTCTTTCTACCAATCTCCCAGACAACGCCCCATAGCAAGAGGTAAATATATTTATCCAGGCAGCAGCATTCATCCAAATGCACACAGCTCTGCCCCTGGAACAAGGGAATTTGTACCAATTTGTTAAGGAACTATTAGCATTGATTCTTTCCCCTGTCCGGCATCGTACTGTCAATGTTATGTTAACAGCTTTGGAAATCCCCCCTCCCTTGCCTCCCCACCCACTATAGGATCACTGCCTGCCTACGGCAAGCCATAAACTTCAAGGGATTTGTAAAGACTTTTCTTGAGCTCTGTCTGCCCGTACCACAACAGTCTTAATCATCTTGTTCCTGACAAGACTGCACATGGGATTAAATGTTGGGAGTCAGCTGGCTGGCCCCATTAGACGCTCAGAAAGGTCATTTACCTTGTGGGCCACCGAAGGCAGCATTATGGGACAGATAGCAGCTGAAATCTAGAAGCGCACTTATTTTCCGACCCCCTTAAGCTGTCCGAGTGGCAGGAATGAGAGAAAAGGGAGCTTGATTGCTGTTGGGAAGATGTAGCCACTGAAATACACTCCAAGAAGGAGCTCTCCAAGCCAACATGCTTTGGCATTATTTCATTCATCGAGTAGTCTGGAACTGCGAAAAGAATGCGATAGGCTCGTCCAGATAAGTAGTGAAACAATGAACCCTTCTCTGGACTCAGACCTTTGGGATTCTAGCATACACAGTGCAACTGAGCATGGGTTGCGTTGTGTGTGATAAATTGCACAGCTGCTGTACTTCAGCAGTTTGCAAACAGTAATGCCACAAGCGCTTTACCCACACTAATTCAACTGTACCCCTGGAAGGCAGTGCTGATTTGCCACCTCCATTTTACTCTGTCGAACTAGACTTGGAACTCAGGAGTCCTGACTCCCGGGTCCCCAGCTCTGAACGCAACATGCTTCGATTGCAGGATTCCTATAGAGCATTGCTGGGACCAAATCCAGAAGCCCAATGGGAGTTTTGCCTGTGTAAGGGCCGACTAACATCCTTACTCTGATTTCAGCATTTTGGCCCCTTTCATTCAGGATGTGGATTTTGTAGAAACCATGCGAAGCATTTACCTTGTTTGATATTTTGTCGTCATCCTAGCAAAGATGGGCCTGCCTATTTGAACTTGGAAATAGGCAAGATGTTCTCAACAGATCTCTTCTGCCTCTAGCTTCTATGAGCCCTAAGATGGAGGCAAGATATTCAGGACAGGGATTGTGTCTTCATGAGTACTCATGCTATGCTGAGCCCAATGGGGCTCCAATCCTGATTCAAAGCCTCTGGACATTAGGGCGATATAAATAATAATAATAGATGTCTCTGCATGGATGGTGGTGTAGAGATGTCTACTTCTTCCTTTTCATATGTGCAAGGCACTACTTCCCTGGTGTGGATTCTACACATCTCCCTACTGAGGCAATGCAGAAACATTTCCAGCAGCTAGAGTGATCATTGGGTAAATCCCACAGGGAGCTCTTCTTGATCCAGTGCCATTCAACATCTCTATCCACGAGCTGGAAGAAAATCTAAAGTCACTTTTGGTAAAATTTGCAGATGACACATAAATGGGCAGAGTGGTAAATAAAGCTGTGGGCATGTCACTTGTACAGACTGATCCTGATGCTTGGTCAGGTGGGCTCATTTGAACAATATACATTTTAATACCTCCAAATTCAAGGTCCTACCTCTAAGAACAAAGAAGGTTGGTCACGCTTACAAAATGAGACAGTAACCTGGAATGCAGTCAATGGGAAAAGGCCTTAGGGATAATAACGGATAACTTGCAACTGAATGTACTCCCAGCGCCATGCCATTGCTAAGGGAGCAAACATGATCCCTGGATGCATAATCTGGGGAAAATCAGATGGGAGGTGGCATTGCTTCCTGTACAGGATATTAATCAGACTTTATTAGAACACCCTGTTCAGTTCTGATGTCCACACGTCCAAAAGGATGTGGAGAAAATTGGAAGAGCTACAAGAATGCTCTGAGGCCTGGAGAACCTGCTTTATAGTGAGAGGCTTAAGCTCAGTCTATTCAAGAGAAGGTTAAGAGGTGATTTGATTGTGGTCTACAACAGTGGTTCTCAGGGGTCTGCGTGCCCCTGGGGGTAAGCAGAGGGCTTCCAGGGGGTGCATCAACTCATCTAGAGATTTGCCTAGTTGTACAACAGGCTACATAAAAAGCACTAGCGAAGTCAGAATAAACTAAAATTTCATACAGACAATGACTTGTTTACACTGCTCTGTACAGTATACACTGAAATGGAAGTAGAATATTTATGTGCCAATTTATTTGATAAGCCTATGGTAAAAATGGGAAAGTCAGCAATTTTTCAGTGATAGTGTTCTGTGACACGTTTGTATTTTTATGTCTGCTTTTGTAAGCAAGTAGATTTTAAGTGAGTTGAAACTTGGGGGTACACAAGACAAATCAGACTCCTGAAAGGGGTACAATAGTCTGGAAAGGTTGAGAGCCACTGGTCTTCAAGTACATATATGTGGAAAACACTTCTGATAATAGAGGGTCCTTAATCTAGCAGAAGAAGGTATAACAAGTTCCAGTGGCTGGCTGATGAAGCTAGACACATTCAGACTGGAAATAAGGTGCAATTTTTTTTAACAATGAGGGTCACTGGAATGAGGGTCACTCTCCTAGGAACATGGGGATTCCCCATCAATTTAAGTCTATACACTGAAGACTGGATGTCTTTCTAAAAGATATACTATAGCTTAAAGAGAAAGTATGGGCTTAGTGCAGAAATGACTTGGGGCTCGTCTACGCCAACATTTAGTTTGCAGCAAGCTGGGGTGTGAATCTGCCCGCACTAGCCTGCCATGCACTAAGTGTCTGTGTGGACCCTGCTGATGCTCACTAACAATGCCCCAGTGTGCTTTGATCAAGTCCTTTTTCAAAGTGGGGTAGATCAAAGCACACTAGGGAACAGTTAATGCATGGTAGCCAGGGTCCACATGAATAGTTAGTGTGGGGCAGATTCACACCCCAGCTTGCTGCAAACTAAATGTTTGTGTAGAAAATCCCTTGAAGAGGTTCTCTGGGCTGTGTTCAGGAGGCCAGATAAGATGATTGTAATAGTCCCCTCTGGCCTTAAAATCTGAGAGTCTCAGTTTTCCCCAAGACAGTCCTTTATTTATATATACCATGTCCTGGTCTTCCAGGAACTTCTCTCACGGTACCTGAAATGTCCCTGTTTTCATCCATCTAAATGTTGGGTTATTTTGGTTTTTTTTTTTTTTTTTTTAAAGATTGTGGTAGAGAGGAGAATTTACTTTCTTTCCAGGAACTAACATCCACAAAAGAAGGAACAGACAGTGCGATGAGCAGTGTGTGAAGTGAAGAGAAAAGTCAAGTGAGCACAGGACACTGAGAGCTGAGTGTTAAGACTTGTTCAGTGTTTTCAGGTAAACTCTTTCAGACACTTAATTTACTGGGGGAAAAAAAAATCCTCCATTCCAAGAAATAAGCCTGTGTAACTGTTGAGTCAGAAGTTGGCAGTCGCGACACCAGCACACACCTGTATTTATGAAAGTGTGTGGGTGTTTTTTTTTTTTTTCTTTTTTTGTGCTGTAAGTGTCATCACAAGCCTCCAGGAGTTCGGTTTTGAAAGTACGGTCAACATATTGTTGGGGTAATATTGGGGCCAGATCCTTGGCTGCTGTATATCCGAATAGCTCCACTGGCTCCAGTGAGGTTGTCAGTTTACACCGGCTGGGAGTCTGGCCCATAGAGGTGGCTATTGCAAAGCCGAACTCCCTGCAAGCATGTGCTGCTGATTCGTAGCAAGAAGGGCTGCTGTCCATTTCCTAGTGCGCAGGTGTCCACATTACAGAAGTCACCATCGTGGCTGCACTATTGACCACCCTTAGTTGGCTGTTTCAGTTAGTTGGCCAAGGACTGGATAAGGCAAGGAGGGTGAGGTCCTCCTATCTTTTGAGATACCCCCTGGGGGAAGGGAAGGACCTGAGATCCTGCTCCGCAAAGGTATCGAGGTGCTGCAGCCCAAGTCTCTGAAAAGAAATGCAGCATTTTGCAACTTGTTCTCTGCTGATCCCTGATCCACAGACACTTCTTAAAAGCTAATCAGTGAGGAAGGAGGTAGGTGCCTGCTCTGGCACCACTGAAGTCGATGAGAGTTACGCCACTAAGCTCAGTGGGTGCAGGATCAAGCCCCAGAAGCGCATGCATGCTGCAGTGATGGGTACAATAGAAAGGCCTCAAATAGATGAAAAGATATTTCCTGACAGTTAATGACCGACTCGGGAAGCTGAGGGCTCAAGGGCCCTCAACCCAGGAACTCATTAAATGCCAGACCCATTAACTGTCATTATTGCTCTTATAAACCATGGAACTAGAGAAATGTTCAGAGAAATAAAGACCTTTTTAAAGAGTGGGGGAAGTTAAAGGTTGAACTGCACGTTGCTGTCTGTTTGCTTCTAATGACAAGGCTGGGGTCCGATTGCGCCATTAGCCCGGAGTCAATCCGGCATAACTCCATTAAAGCCCACTCCACACTGATGCTGATATAACTGAGATCAGAATCTGGTCCCAGGACCCTAACCAAAAAGAACCCAGAACTTCATTTCCAGCATTCCACAGGGGCTGCAGAAGTCCCTTAGTTTACTGTAGATTGTTGATTATGAAATATAAAGGCACACATTTATTTTAAATGAAATATTTTGTAATGCTGTCAGGAAAGACACTTTAGCATATTCTCTTTGGTTTGCAAGGCTTATTTATTTACAGGAGAGAGACAAATTGCTCCATTTATTTTTTTTCTCCTTGCCAGAGGGTGCAGTATTTGAAGATTAATGGAGGAATAATTGTAGTTAGGACAAATAGGCTCTCATTTTCCTTTTTTTTTTTTTTTAAATTTGCTTACACTTCATTGTCAATCCTCTGACTTCAGGTTTGGACTAGGGTCAGAAAGAAGAATCCAGGTCTATGTGTAGCAACTTTCTCAATAGCAGGCCAGATCCTCAGCTGTTATAAACTGGTGTGGCTCTACTGACTTCAATGGAGCTATGGGGATTGACACCCACTGAGGATCTAGCCCAATGGAGCAACAGTGATTTATACCAGCTAATATTATTGGAACAGTTCCTAAAAAACTCTTTTCAGATTCTATTCAGTTGTAGTGGTGTAAAGCCAAAACCCCATCTGTTCATCTTAGTGTTTCACTGGTGTGAATCCAAATTAACACCAGTGACTTAAAGGGGGAGTTAATCTGGGTTACTTTAAGGTCAATGAGCGCACGATAGTGGCCAATACATTTCATGGAGGTCTTTGCCTAACACAGTCCATGCCGTAGCCCAGAACTGGGGCCCAAATGCCCCCTTCATTGACAATGGGTTAGAGCTAGAGTAACTTTACTGTGTTCAGTGGAGAGATACCAGGGGAAGACCACTGAGTCTGGACTCGGGTGCCAAGCCTCAATGGGTGTGCAGCCACGAGACCCCTCCTAGGCCAGTACCATTTTCTGAAGCAGCCCTGTAATGATGGGCTGGCCAGGTAGATGCATATTGGTCCAAAACCTCAGCTGCTGTAAATCGGTGTAACTCCATTGAAGTCAATGTAACTAGGCTAACTCAGCAGCTGAGGATGTGGCCTCTTGTTCATGTACGGAAGTTCGTTCAACTGCTGCCATGGGAGTGTTAACAGACTGAAGCCCGGAAATGCAGGGAAATGCTCTTTCCTACAGTGTGGTAGCTTGTGATGATTATTGTTTTTGCTCTGGCAGTGTGTAGGAGCCCCGTTTGTGTGCAGCGCTGCATGTACACATCGTCAGAGACAGCCCCTGCCTCAAAGAGCTGAGAACAGAGCCTTGGTTCCCTGGCTCCCACCGCAGGGCCCTCTCCACTAGGCCTGGTCTCCAAGAAAAACAATGCTGCTCCAAACTGGTTCCCCATTCCTCTTCATGATGTAAGTCCTACTCCTCCGCACCAAGCGGACGCTCTCTTTCCCCAGACCAATAATCATTGCTGTGGTCCCGCTCTGAGGCTGTCCTCTGTCTGCCAGTGACAGTGCCGCGGGTGGGAGACCCTGGAACATTCAGCCACTGGCTTGTCTGGTTACCAGAGAGGAGCGTCTATCTTTTGTGTCTGCCAGCTGACCGACCAGACACTCAAGCAGGCTCCACCAAATAGCTGTGGTTTTTCCTGCCCAGGGCAACTCCGGGTCAGTGAAGCAGGCTGCTTCTTCTTTTTCTTTCCCATGAAGCTTCTTAGATGTAAAATCAGGTTGTAAGTGCAGTTATAGTCGGAGATGTGACTGCGAAAACCGCTTTCTCACCAGCGCTGCCCTTCCCTTTCTGTCCTTGACACGAACAAGATCTCGCTCCCTATTACCCCATGTGGCTGACACACATACGGAAGAACGAGCTGAGTTCTGTCCCATATCATGCATCAGTGTCAGCACAATGGGCAGCTTGGACCCAAGTGGAGCATTGCGTGCTGGGACATGTAGTTTACATAGGCCACACCTCCATAGTCAAGATGAATGAGATGATACTGTGTTCCACTTCATGCCAATTGGAAATGGACTTTGGGTCACTAACTGGTTAAAAGACAGGAAACAGGGTAGGAATAAATGGTCAGTTTTCAGAATGGAGAGAGGTAAACAGTGGTGTCCCCCAGGGGTCTGTACTGGGACCTGTGCTGTTCAACATATTCATAAATGATCTGGAAAAAGGGGTAAACAGTGAGGTGGCAAAGTTTGCAGATGATACAAAACTATTCAAGATAGTTAAGTCCAAAGCTGACTGTGAAGAGCTACAAAGGGACCTCGCAAAACTGGGTGACTGGGCAACAAAATGGCAGATGAAATTCAATGTCGATAAATGCAAAGAAATGCACATTGGAAAACATAATCCCAGCTATCCACACAAAATGATGAGGTCCCAATTAGCTGTTACCACTCCAGAAAGAGCTCTTGGAGTCCCTGTGGATAGTTCTCTGAAAACATCTGCTCAGTGTGCAGTGGCAGTCAAGAAACCAAACAATGTTAGGAACCATTAGGAAAGGGATAGATAATGAAACAGAAAATATCATAATGCCTCTTTATAAATCCATGGTACGTCCACGCCTTGAACACTGTGTGCAGTTCTGGTTGCCCCATCTCCAAAAAGATATTAGAATTGGAAAAGGTTCAGAGAACGGCAACAAAAATGATGAGGGGTCTGGAACAGCTTGTGTATAAGGAGAGAATAAAAAGACTAGGACTTTTCATCTTAGAATCATGGAAGATCAGGGTTGGAAGGGACCTCAGGAGGTCATCTAGTCCAACCCCCTGCTCAAAGCAGGACCAGTCCCCAACTAAATCATCCCAGCCAGGGCTTTGTCAAGCCTGACCTTAAAAACCTCAAAGGAAGGAGATTCCAGCACCTCCCTAGGTAACCCATTCCAGTGCTTCACCACCCTCCTAGTGAAAAAGTTTTTCCTAATATCCAACCTAAACCTCCCCCACTGCAACTTGAGACCATTGCTCCTCGTTCTGTCATCTGCCACCACTGAGATCAGCCGAGCTCCATCCTCTTTGGAACCCCCTTTCAGGCAGTTGAAAGTTGCTATCAAATCCCCCGTCACTCTTCTCTTCTGCAAACTAAATAATCCCAGTTCCCTCAGCCTCTCCTCCTAAATCATGTGCTCCAATCCCCTAATAATTTTTATTGCCCTCCACTGGATGTTTTCCAATTTTTCCACATGCTTCTTGTAGTGTGGGGCCCAAAACTGGACATAGTACTCCGAATGAGGCCTCACCAATGACGAATAGAGGGGAATGATTACGTCCCTTGATCTGCGAGCAATGCTCCTACTTATACAGACCAAAATGCTATTAGCCTTCTTGGCAACAAGGGCACACTGTTGACTCATATCCAGCTTCTCGTCCACTGTAACCCCCAGGTCCTTTTCTGCAGAACTGCTGCCTAGCCACTCAGTCCCTAGTCTGTAGCGGAGCATGAGATTCTTCTGTCCTAAGTGCAGGACTCTGCACTTGTCCTTGTTGAACCTCATCAGATTTATTTTGTCCCAAATTCTCTAATTTGCCTAGGTCCCTCTGTATCCTATCCCTACCCTCCAGCGTATCTACCTCTCCTCCCAGTTTAGTGTCATCTGCAAACTTGCTGAGGGTGCAATCCACACCATCCTCCAGATCATTAATGAAGATATTGAACAAAACCAGCCCTTGGGGCGCTCCACTTGATACGGCTGCTAACTAGACACAGAGCCAAAGATCACTACCCGTTGAGCCCGACGATCTAGCCAGCTTTCTATCCACCTTATATTCCATCGAGCCCATACTTCTTTAACTTGCTGGCAAGAAAAGAGATGACAAAGCTAATGTACTCAAAGTACATTGAATGTACTCAAATGTACAATGTACTCAAAGTACATGGAAAAAGCTAATGTACTCAATGCTTTTTTTGCCTCTGTCTTCACTAACAAGGTCAGCTCCCAGACTGCTGCGCTGGGCATCACAACATGGGGAATAGATGGCTAGCCCTCTGTGGAGAAAGAGGTGGTTAGGGACTATTTAGAAAAGCTGGACGTGCACAAGTCCATGGGGCCGGACGAGTTGCATCCGAGAGTGCTAAAGGAATTGGCGGCTGTGATTGCAGAGCCTTTGGCCATTATCTTTGAAAACTCGTGGCAAACGGGGGAAGTCCCAGATGACTGGAAAAAGGCTAATGTAGTGCCAATCTTTAAAAAAGGGAAGAAGGAGGATCCTGGGAACTACAGGCCAGTCAGCCTCACCTCAGTCCCCGGAAAAATCATGGAGCAGGTCCTCAAAGAATCAATCCTGAAGCACTTACATGAGAGGAAAGTGATCAGGAACAGTCAGCATGGATTCACCAAGGGAAGGTCATGCCTGACTAATCTAATCGCCTTCTATGATGAGATTACTGGTTCTGTGGATGAAGGGAAAGCAGTGGATGTATTTTTCTTGAGTTTAGCAAAGCTTTTGACACGGTCTCCCACAGTATTCTTGTCAGCAAGTTAAAGAAGTATGGGCTGGATGAATGCACTATAAGGTGGGTAGAAAGTTGGCTAGATTGTCGGGCTCAACGGGTAGTGATCAATGGCTCCATGTCTAGTTGGCAGCCGGCGTCAAGTGGAGTGCCCCAGGGGTCGGTCCTGGGGCCGGTTTTGTTCAATATCTTCATAAATGATCTGGAGGATGGTGTGGATTGCACTCTCAGCAAATTTGCGGATGATACTAAACTGGGAGGAGTGGTAGATATGCTGGAGGGCAGGGATAGGATACAGAAGGACCTAGACAAATTGGAGGATTGGGCCAAAAGAAATCTGATGAGGTTCAATAAGGATAAGTGTAGGGTCCTGCACTTAGGACGGAAGAACCCAATGCACAGCTACAGACTAGGGACCGAATGGCTAGGCAGCAGTTCTGCGGAAAAGGACCTAGGGGTGACAGTGGACGAGAAGCTGGATATGAGTCAACAGTGTGCCCTTGTTGCCAAGAAGGCCAATAGCATTTTGGGATGTATAAGTAGGGGCATAGCGAGCAGATCGAGGGACGTGATCGTCCCCCTCTATTCGACATTGGTGAGGCCTCATCTGGAGTACTGTGTCCAGCTTTGGGCCCCACACTACAAGAAGGATGTGGATAAATTGGAGAGAGTCCAGCGAAGGGCAACAAAAATGATTAGGGGTCTGGAACACATGACTTATGAGGAGAGACTGAGGGAACTGGGATTGTTTAGTCTGCAGAAGAGAAGAATGAGGGGGGATTTGATAGCTGCTTTCAACTACCTGAGAGGTGGTTCCAGAGAGGATGGTTCTAGACTATTCTCAGTGTTAGAAGAGGACAGGACAAGGAGTAATGGTCTCAAGTTGCAGTGGGGGAGGTTTAGGTTGGATATTAGGAAAACCTTTTTCGCTAGGAGGGTGGTGAAACACTGGAACGCGTTGCCTAGGGAGGTGGTGGAATCTCCTTCCTTAGAAGTTTTTAAGGTCAGGCTTGACAAAGCCCTGGCTGGGATGATTTAATTGGGGATCGGTCCTGCTTTGAGCAGGGGGTTGGACTCCTGAGGTCCCTTCCAACTCTGATATTCTATAAAAGGGGGGATATAATAGAAGTCTATAAAATCATGAATGGTGTGGACAAAGTGAATAAGGAAGTGTTATTTACACCTTCACATAACATGGGGTCACCCCATGCAATTAATAGGCAGCAGGTTTAAAATAAACATGAGGAAGTACTTCACACATTGCACAGTTGACCTTGTTGCCAGGGGATGTTGTGAAGGCCAAAAGTATCACTGGGTTCAGAAAAGAATCAGATAAGTTCATGGAGGGTAGGTCCATCAATGGCTGTTACCCAAGAGGTAATGCTCTGGGTGTACCCAGCCTCTGACTGCCAGAAACTGGGAGTGGATGATAGGGGATGGATCACTTGATAATTGCCCTGTTTTGTTCATTCCCTCGGATTCACTTGGCATAATTCACAGTTGTAAGACAGGATACTGGGCTACTTGGACCATTGGTCTGACCCAGAATGGCCGTTCTTATCTCCTTATGCCCTCACCATGTACTTACAAGAGCTGGAAATCTTTTGTTTGCCCTGCTTGCTTCCAATGTGTCATCAGAAAATGGGTCAGAAGTGCCCAAGTCATGCAGATGCTTCTGAAAATGTTAACCTTAGCGTTCTGGTGTCTGGCAGCGATGTCAGGATCACAGCTACAAGAGGAGTAGGAAGCACTGTTTGGCATTTGGACATCTTGGCGATAGCCTCTAATTCACTGGGCATGGCACTCACCACTTGAATTTATTAGCTTGTGTGTAGTTCCTCCCCCCACATGGAATACAGATGAACCCTAGCAAGGGCATGAGGTTTATAAACAGGAAGGAATTTTCCCTCCCTGAGCATGGGTTAGGGGGAGGTGCTGTGGCTCACATGAGAGAGGCCCAGGGGATCTGCTGTGCCAAGCTGCAGCTGTGGTTACTGAGAAGTTGATTAGATGGGATGGTGGCAAACCACAAGATTAAAAGAAAAAACAATCACAAAAGGAAATGAAATGGAAAGATGTGGGAGGCTGCACTGCTTGGAAATGAGATCCAAGTGGCGTTGTTTGTTCCTGCCTTCTCTAAGCTCTGTGTGTAGTGCACACCAAACGGTTAATCAGATCTCAAGAAGTGTTAGGGAATAGCAGGCTGCTCCCAAGATTATGGACAAATCAATGAAAGAGGCCTTCATCTTGGGAAATGAGAAGCTGCACAGATCCTGGACTGCTGATGCTCTCTGATGCTGTCTTGTATACTAGCTACGGTACTTGTCTGGCCCTCAACACCATCCATCAGAGCACCTCACAGTCACAAATGCATTTATCCCCACAACACCCACATGAGGCAGGGAAGTGCAATTCTCCTCCTTGTACAGGCGAGGCAGTGAGAGACAAAGTGACTTTCCCAAGCTCACACGGGGGATCCATGGAGGAGTCAGGAACGGAACACAGATCTCCCAAGTCCTAGGGCAGTGCTGTAACCACTGGGCCAGCCTTCGCCATACCCTTTGTTCTGTGGTCCAAAAAACATTTCACCCCATGGGTCACCCCCTCTCTCCATGCCCTGCCAGAAGCTGAGACTGGCCAACAGGCAAGGGGTCACTCGATAAATTGCTCTGCTCCGTTCACGCCCTCTGAAGCATCTGGCACAGCCCACTGTTGGAAGACAGGGGACTGTTGACCATTGGTCTGATCCAGCATGGCTGTTCCTATGTTCTTAACATAATCCCTGCTGAAACTCCATCCATCGCAGTGTCGTTTCACTAGGGATGGTTCTAGCCTCTCGGTTTTATAGTGTATTGGCTCCTCCATTTAATGTTTGCAGTCCCCAGTACAAGATGCTGTACCAGTCCAGGCTGCTGTGTGCTCTTCTGGGAGAGGTCACCCCATCCTCTTATCGAGTTGAGGAGGCTGGGGGTTAGGGGTGGAGACCCACCTGGTGTGAGTGAGACAGATGGTTTGTGTGTGAGCTTGCAAAGGAGAATGTCCGTCTGATTGTGCCCCTGTGTGAGTGCTTGTGTCTCTGTGTGAGACAGAGAGAGCTTGTCTGGGGGGTGTGAGAACATGCATGTATTGGCTGCGAGTGTGAGGTTCGTGTGCTGGCACTTCCCTCCCCTCACTTCTTAAAATTTTTTACAGCATCCATGATGTTCAAACAGGTCACAATCCCCGAAATATCAACCCGTCTTTAGGGCTGCAAAGCCTCTGAGCACTTGCAGGAGATTTGTTCTGCTATCAGTGGCTGGAAATGAATTTTAACCCGCTAGCAAAGTTTGGTGCAGCTGATGGTCTGTGTTGCTCAGGGTGTTCCTAGGACTGGAATAGCATCAAGATGTCACTGGTCAAGACACAGGTCCTTGGCGAGAGCCGTGTCTCTGAGCTGTAAGCAGGGATTTGATAGGTTCTGAACATACTCAATTTAAGAAATCCACCAACCTCCCCCTTCTCGCATGGAAGCAGTGTTATCTGACTTCGTTCAGATCAGGACTGGGCCAAAAATGACTCCTCCAACCTACAGTGGGGGTAATTAACCACTGGAACAATTTACTAAAGGTCGTGGTGGATTCTCCATGGGGGCAATTTTTAAACCACGATTGGATGTTTTTCTAAAAGCTTGGCTTTAGTTCAAACTGCATTATTTTGGGAAGTCCTCTGGCCTGTGTTATACAGGAGGTCAGACTAGATGATTACAGTGGTTCCTTCTGGCCCTGGAATCTATGAATCTTATATTTACCGATGAAACACAGGAGGGAATTTGTAGTTCAGGCTGCACGGTGCCATTATGGGCCACTTTTTTGAATGGTACCAAATCCTGAAACCTCAGCCTGGGGAAAGCTCCTATTGACTTCAGTGGGAGCCCTTTCTGAGTGACGATTGCAGGACTGGGGCCTGCTGTGAAGCAGTATGATCAAGCGGATTAAGAACAGGACAAAAGGTCCTACTCCAACTCCCATGGAAGCCAATGGGAGCCTGCCTTTTGACTTCAGTGAGAGTTGGAGCCGATCCCCAATAGTCAGCAGCTCCTGGGGCCTGATCGTGCAACTCCTCCTGTGGGGTGCTGAGGCCCCGTTACTCTAATTCACACCAGTGGCCTTGGGTTTTCACAGGGTTGGACTCCACAGGTCTAGTTCCGGCTCAAACGCCAACTCTCTCTGCGCCCCTGGGCAAGTCGCTTTGCCTCGCTTTGATTTGCTTGTAAAAGAGGGCTAATAAAACGGACTTGCCTACCAGCAAGAGTTAATTGGAACCTATGTTTTCCAGCCCTTTGAAGCCGCAACACGCCAGAGAAGCGGTGGGGTGTATTTACCGAGTGTGTGCATTTTAAATACATGTCTAGTTTCAATTACAAATTGGAGTTCTACTCCCCTTTGACTAAATGGCACTAATTAAACATGTAAGGTAGGAAATAAATAGGCACATGTTGCCCTCACAGGCTGGAAACCATCTAATTTCAGGGTTCTCTGGTTCAGCAGCATCTGACAAGGCATTGACTAACATGTAATCAGCTGAGGACACTTTAACGTTTTATTTTTTAAATGCTCCTTGAACTCGTGCTTCTGCACAGGGACAAGACGCCAGGAAAATAGTGGTAGGTGGGATTTAGGCTTATTTTTTTATGGTTACATTAAATAATAGGTCACGCTTTTTTTCTTAGGCAGCATTTTTCGTCCATAAATCTCAAAACACTTTTCAGAGGTGGGTACAATGTTATCCCTATTTTACAGACAGAAACTAAGGCAGAGAGCGAGGTTATTACCCCAGAGTTTAGCTTAATTTGGACATGCCCGAGGTCAAGCAAAGGCCTTGTCTATATGAGAAAGTTGTACCAGTTTAGCTTTTAGTTTTTTAAACCAATTTAGTAAAACAGTTGCAAATCCCATTGTGGGCACTGTCTTCTTTTGGTATAGCTTAAGGCTGTTCCTAATTGATTCTGGCTTATTTCAATTTAGCTTGGCTTAAATTGAAATAAGAGTGTACACACAGCCTTTTGCACCGGTTTAACTAAATTGGGATAAAATCAGATCCAATCAGTGCATCTCTGCATGTAGCCATCCCTTGGTAGCAGAATCAGGACTAGGACTCAGGGGTCCTGTAGCCCAGGACCCTGCTCCCATCAGTAGACACACACTGGACCTAATTCTCCATTGACTTCAGTGGAGTTATTCCTGATTTTCACTGCTTTGAGACTAGCATCAATCCACTTTGGACCCTATTCTGATCACTGAGAGTCTGGAGTTACTCCACTGAACTCAGGGAGTATGCTAGATTTATAGAGATGTAGCAGACAGCAGAATCAGGCCCATTGTTTCCATGGCATCTTGGGTCCCCAGGTTTAAAGCCTGGGCAGATGCTCTTGGATTTGGTGATATCTAATGGGAATTTTCCCACCCCTCATTCTAGCTAGTGAGGAGATAAACTCAATAATCTCAAAAAGAAAAGGAGTACTTGTGGCACTTTAGAGACTAACCAATTTATTTGAGCATAAGCTTTCGTGAGCTACAGCTCACTTCACGAAAGCTTATGCTCAAATAAATTGGTTAGTCTCTAAGGTGCCACAAGTACTCCTTTTCTTTTTGCGAATACAGACTAACGCGGCTGTTACTCTGAAACCTGTCAATAATCTCAGAGTCTCGGTAAATTCCTGAGAAGTATCTGAAAGTTTGCAAGTTTATATGAGCAAATGCAGAGCTGGTTAAAATTGTTTGAACATCAGTGAAATCTCAAAATTAATAGTAGAAGAATGGGAAAATGTGGGAAAATGTTAATGAATGTTTAACCAAAAAAAGAGTTCCCTTGTTTTTAGAGCAACTGTGAAACGGTTGATTTTTTTTTAATTTAAATTCTTTTCCAAATTTTGAAAATATTTGGAAAATGGGATTTTCCCCACCCCAATTCTCTTGCCATCTCTTTTCCCCCTCTTGCCCATAATCAAAAATTTTGGTGTTTGGGCTTGTGTCAAATAAGCATCCAAAAGCTGAGCCTTATTCAGATTATTGGATCCTCTTGAATCTGCCAAACCGGGCTAGAAATACCATGACACCACATCTTTTCCTAAGATTTCTGCCTTAAATTCCCATCCTGCAATACTGAGAGAACAACCTTTCCCATGGTAGCACTTCTGGAAGCCAGAATGAGGGAAAAATGGACTTTTCAGCTTCTTTTTTAAGATGATGATAAAATGTGATGGACTAAGGGCTTCATCCCCCACCCCCAAACCATTCACTTATGACTTTAGCACTGTTCATAGAATGAGATTATAGCTGTGACAGATTTGGGGGGGGGGGGATATATCTGTGTCAAAGTGTGAATTCCATTTTGGTTTCTGAACACCATTTGTGATTGTAACCTTCCTTGTGGACTAGAGCATCCATTTCCATAGCAGGGGCTTCAAACTAGTAGACAGACTATGTCTGAGAAGCTGTGCAATCGAGGGAATCAACATTGAACGTCTCTGCTGAGGTGTAATGCTTGAAATGTTGACATTCAGAAATAAGGTCATTGTAGTAAAGAAAGGCCAGCTTCTCACACTGCTCTGCAATTTCCTCAGTATTCAGACCCCTCACTTTCATAAAGAAACCAAATCGACCACTGATGTCTTTGTATGCCTTCCCTTATCCTGTTAAACCATAAATCATAGAGTCAATGATTGGTAAGTATATTTCGACCTTGAATTTTTTTTTTGTCTTCCTTGAAGGACAGCGTCACTTGCAGCTCCTTCAAAGTGAGGTATGCGATGGCTTCATTCTTTCACATGTCTATTGCTGTTACTGTAATCAGCCTCCGGAGCTTGTGCCGTTGCCTTGCATTCATGTTCATCGAACTGGTCTCAAGTCTTGTATATATGATCCAAAGACAGGATGATGTTGACAACAATAGACAGGTTCACGTCTTTTTGTACTGTCTTGCCTGTTTCACTGAGATGGATGAGACTGTCATTCCAAAGAATGGTCAAAAACACTGTCTCCAGCTTGTCCGTTTTTTTTTTTACTGAGAACTTGATCTCTTGGCTGATCATTATAATTGGATAGAGAATCAAAAGCAGCTTGAATTGTTTCATAGCCATCACAAACAGCCTTGATTGCATCAACGAGAGCTGACCATTGAGTGTGAGACAAGGGCTTGTGATCTGTGCCTAAAGAAGAAACCAACATATCCCAGTGATGGGTAGACGAAGCAAAAAATGTGTACGCTCTCTGCACAAAATCAAAAATAAGACACAACTTGCATGCTGCATTCAGCAGCTTTGACACCACTAGGTTCAAGGAATGTCCTACATAGGGAACATATACAACAAATTCATTCATTTCTTTTTAGTCTTACTGGCAAACCTGAGTAATGTCTTGCCACATGTGATGCATTATCATCTGACTGGCCATGGCAATCTGATAAAGCAATACCTTTCTCTTGCAAGAATTTCACTACTACGTCCACAAGATACTCAGCTCCATGACCACGAATGAGGATACATTCCAGGAACTGCTCTGTTGCTGCCTGATTTACCGATCGCACTGGAGAAGTCAACCGATTGACATGGCACATATCTGGAGTGGAGTGAATAATACTTTGCTTTTTTTAGGAATAATTCCAGACAAACCTTTCTCACCCATCAGGGTAATAACTTATTCACAAATAGGTATGAAGGAATCCCCTTGCCAACATTTCCATAGTTCTTGATGTGCTCTTCAAGGAATGGATCAAGCTGGCTGAGTAGCTCCAAAGTGCCCATATAATTTTCATCATGTTGTGATCCTATGAGCCAGTTGTCTCCTTGGAATGCCAGACCCCTTCATGCCAAGAATTTCACAGCTGCAGTCATTCTTTTCAACAAGTCCTACTGCCAGGAAAGTTGTTCATGGTTGAATTGTTCCTCTAATTCTGAGTCAATACAACCAGCTTCCTTTTGGCGATTGCAGTATATTAACATACAGTTTCAGTGCTTGGGACCACTTTCATGTTCAGAAATAGGACTAGCTGCATGCTGCCAGTCCTTAAAACCAGCTGTACTGAGTGCCAAATCCGTAGCAGAAAATAATTGGCACACACAAAGCAGTAGCCTGATGCTGGTGATGGGGAATAGAGCAGTCATTGACGATTTACAAATTCACCTTTACGCAGTTCATGCTTAAAAATCCTTTTTTTGTTTTTCATCAGCGATTTGATAAATGCAGGCAGGCTGACTAAAAATCACAGTCCTGATCTGACAGGTTGAAGGACTTTTACGAATCCAGTAGGAATGGAATGCCTTGCTCCTAGGATTCCGTAAAGCTGATCTGCTGAAAGGCAGGAAGTGCTTGTGACTTGGTTATTCCTGTAGCTTCATTTTCTTCACTTGTCATTGCCGTTGTCCTTTGCATTCCATCTGTACGAGGAGAAGCAGTAGATGCTTCTTTGTCAGCCTGAGCACCTTCTCTTTCACACTGCCTCTGTGCAAGAGTAGCACTCGTAGATGTGGCTGATTGTCCAGGAAAAAACAAAATCAATTTTAGTAGCCTTAGATGCTTCTTTTTCTCTGCTACTGCTTTTTTTTCTTTTGACAGCTCCTCTTGCATATAAACTTCTCATTGCATGATCTGAACCTTGATAAAAACTTTTTTACACATTGCTGGGACTCCCTTTTGGTGGGGGTGTGGACCCTGGGCATATGCCTAGTTTGCCCAGGCCTTAAGACATCACTGCTCTGCCCTACCAGAACAATGGGTTTTCTACTAGGAAGGCCACTGATTTGGAGTGTGTGTCTACGCAGAAGGTAGGGTCGGGTGAGGAGGAAGAGGAGGGAGGAAGTTTGGAGCCTAGATCTCCTCTCAGCTTTCAGTACCAGGGGGCACAGTGGACAGAGTCTATTTTAAAAGGAGTGCTTCTCTAAGCAAGGGAGGCCATTCCACTACCTGAAGCAAGGCCAGAAGGGCTGCCTGGTATATGGACAGATCAGACCAGGGGGATTGCCTTCTGCAGACTGTTTTTCCATAGATCTGGAACTCTCTTGTGCTTTTCTTTTTTGAAGAGTAAAGCGTTTGTGGATAATAAATCCCTTTGGTAAGCCTCTGTTTGTTGCTTTACTGCCACATTGTCCCGCAGGGTGTAACTAGGAAACCAGAGCTCCCACAGCACCGTAGACTATCTCTGTGTAAATGTGTCTAAGCAACTGGGGACTTGGGACTGGTTCCAGGACCCAGGCAGCTGGAATGCACAGTTCCACTGCCCAAGAAGGGTGCAGCTAGGAACAGTAATCCGTCACTACCCAGAGTCAGGGGGCTTAGAGGCACGCGGGATTCAGGGGTGGGATGGGGGTGGGGCTGGATCAAGTTGTGACAGCAACACTAGAGAAAGGGTGGTCTTGTAGTTAAAGTGCTGGATTGGGACTCAGGAGAGCTGGGTTTAATTCCCAGCTCTGCCACAGATTTCCTCTGTGACCTTGAACATGTCACTTAATCTCTCTGGGCCTCAGTTCCACATCGTTAAAACAGGCCCAATGATAATCCTCCCTTTGGGTTGCCTGTGTAAGCAGTGCTGGAGCAGGCAGTGTCTTTTGCTATGTGGGTTTGTACAGTGTCTAGCTGACCAGTGCGCTACCGAGTTAGTTTTCTGTGACCATGTGCACAACCAATTTGTTTTCAGAAAGTGAGAGTCGTGTGAATACTCAAGCAAATAAATTTATCACTAAAGTTTGATTAGGAGGGGACTTGTTCTTGCCCTCCTCCTGGCTAAGTGTCAGTCGTCGAATCAGGGAACGGAAATAATACCAGGTGGCTAAGGTAACCAGTCACACAGCATGAGTAATAAACCACATTAGAGATTACATACTGCGCACATTTTGCCAGCAATCAAAAATATATTTCCATCAAACTTTTGTCTAATCATTTCTGATAACGATTTCATCAGTGAAAATCACACTAGGAAAAAAGGGCTAAATTTGACACCCCCTTACCCCCCAAAAAATTACAAAAATGTCTCCCAGCTCTATTCATTGAGGTGCCAGAACTGAGAACAGAGAGAGGTCTGATTTCGGTTCTTGAAACACACCCTACTGCGCTGTTGGTGTTTAGTTTGTTTTGCTAGGAAAAGGAGAAATCCAAACCCCACATAGAACTATTTGGGTTGGAGGAATATAATCTGTAGTATGTTCAGACAATTAATTTTCCATTTTCTCACACCTCCCTGTGTTTTGGAGTTTGGTCCGGCCCTGAAAGATGTGCTGAAATTCCATTATTTTCACAATAACAAGAAGTAGGAACAGCTGGTGATCGAATGAGGAAGCCCCGATTTGGCAGATCCAAGGGGTTTGGGTAAATTTGTAGATCTGTTTTTTTTTATAGCAAAACAAGACAGTTATGATCCTAGTTCACTCAGTTTCAGTATTCTGGACTTTGGAGAGCTTAGCTATTAAGTTAGCTTAATTCTGAGCCTGGAGGTTTTGGCCATACTAAGACTGATAAAGTCGCTGTCTCAACATATCCTGAAACGCCGTGGAACGTTCTGCCTGATACCCAAATGGGACAGACCAGCAATCGAGAGGCTGTTGGGCAAAATTCAGGGCTGCCCCTGTTTACTTCTGCTCTCCTGAGCTACAGGTACCATGGACAGCGTTAAGTAGGGGTGATCTTCACCCTGCTTTTCCTGGGGGCAAACCTATACTCAGGCTATATAGGGTGTAATCATCCAGACCACCCTAATCCCTAGGAAAGCGCAAGGAAAATATCAGCATCTATTTCCATGTTGAGGTCACAATGTTTTCTCTGTCAGCTAGTTGCACAGTCCAGCCATGCTTTGCCCAGTCCCGTGACTGATACTGAGAGCTCTCTTCTCAGGAGTTGCTCCCCCAGACCAGCTTTTTGAATAGGGGATCCCTTCAGAGCAGCTCCTGCTCTCTGTGGTGGATCCCACCCCCCTGGAAAGGAGGAGAAAGGGCAGGTTGACAACCCCTCCTTCTGAGACCATGTACAAGGAGCAGCACTAGGAGAGATTGTCTTTGCTTGAGCCAGTGTACTCGGTGTTCTTCCAGGGGAAATGGGGGTCCAAAATGGCCTCTACACAAGTCAATGGCACATGTTATGATCATGCCCTGAAGGTCTCTATGGCAGTGCAAGTAGCTCAAAAGCAAGGCTAGGTGGACTGGAACAGCTGCCAAGGGGAGAGGGCCCTTAATGTGCTAGGCATTGCTGAAACATGGTGGAATAACAATCCGTAGATGCTGGTTATAATCTACGCAAGAAGGGCAGCCTTAGAGACTGTGGGGCGGGGGTAGCGCTACCCAGAAAAGATTCCAGAGGCGACTTCAGCAAACGGGTCAAATGTCACATTGGGATCAGGTTTAGAGAAGCAGGGCCACGCCATCAGCTGGTATAAACTGGCATCACTCCAGTGAGGTCAATGGAAGCCACAATGATTTACAGTGCTGGGGATCTGGCCCAATGATTTCAATGGAAGCTATGTTGGCTGTGTGGGATCTAGATAGTACATGAGAACAACCATATTGGGTCAGACCAAAGGTCCAGCTAGCCCAGTATCCTGTCTTCTGACAGTGGCCAATGCCAGGTGCCCCAGAGGGAATGAACAGAACAGGGAATCATCAAGTGGTCCTTTCCCTGTTGCTCATTTCCAGCTTCAGGCATACAGAAGCTAGGGACACCATCCCTGCCCAGCCTGGCTAATAGCCATTGATGGACCTATCCTCCATGAAGTTATCTAGTTCTTTTTTGAACCCTCTTTATAGTTTTGACCTTCACAACATCCTCTGGAAAGGAGTTCCACAGGTTGATTGTGTGTTGTGTGAAGAAACACTTCCTTTTGTTTGTTTTAAACTTGCTGTCTATGAATTTCATTGAGTGACCCCTAGTTCTTGTGTCATGAGAAGGCGAAAATAACACTTTCTCGTCACCCTGAACAATTGCTTCTTGGACGGTTAGGCCCAGAGCACAGAAGACGTGAGAACAGTTTACCGCCCTAAGGAAGCAAGCAGAAATAAAAGCCCCAGTTGGCTGGGTAGTGCGTTGCAATATGCAAATTACAGCTTCAGTGCTGCATTTGACCTGAGCTTTTCGAGGCCTGGGGGACAGATTTCCCACATGCCCGGACAAGCGCTGGAAAAACCCCTTCTCTCAGCAGAACGATTGCTCGTTTCCCACAGCTGAAGGAATTCCTTGCAGGGGCTGCACCTGCATCTGAATTTGCCTACCCCCAGCCTGCTAAACTGAGCAGGCAAAATCGAGAGAGTGGAACCCTTTTGATAGGGAAGGCTACCCTCCCTCCCTCGCACCCTGCCTGCAATATAAACATCTTCACATGGGCAAAGTTTCCTCCTTGGCTGATCTCGTCTCCAGGGCCCTGCTCTGCTGGCATGGTTATCGCCACACGCAGGGGGAGAGCGGAAAGCCACTGATCTCCTGCGCTCGCTACAGCTGGAACTGCAGGTCGCACCTGGCAGTGATTTGAAACCACTCCTCCTGCTTCATTAGAGTCTAGAGATGGGCCCGAAGGGGAGCCTCGCATCTGGAGCCGCTCTGTGAAATTTTGGCGTGGGTGGATGAAATGGTTCAGACTCTCTGGCTCTGAATCTGACCCTATGGGTTTTTGCTCCAAATATGGAAAGAACTAGTTTTCCAGGTCCAAATGTGGCCCAAGTCAGCAGAAAATTTGAGATCTCAGGTCCTAAAACGTCATGCGAACAGCGCAAGAAATTTCGGTGTCACCTAATCTGACCCCTTGTTTGGTCCCTGCTCTAAACCGGGACCAAGATTTCCTGGCTCTGAAGCTTAGACTAACCTGGGTCAGGACACAGCTCCAAACCTATCTCTGTGACACAGAGATTCACTATATCGTTAGGACTGTGTGACTCTTTTGCAATGAAACCCAAACCCACGTGGCACTCGGCTGTGGGTTCAAATGTACAGACTCACCAGCTGAGATGCCTGGCAAGTTGCTGTTTCTAGTTTTCCACGAGCCGTGTCTCATAGTTAGAAGCGGCAGGCTGAGCTTTTAGCTTGTCTGCTAAAATCTGTTTGTTTTATTGGTACCTCCCCTTACGCTCCATTTGTCTGTTTCGCCCACTTACGACCTGTGTGACACTAGATTGTAAATTCTCTCGGGCAGAGACTGTCTGCTTTGTTACTTGCCTGGAATGCAGCAATGGCCAGACTGGATCAGACACGAGGTCCGTCTAACTCAGTGTCCTGTCTCCAACAGTGGCCTGCACCTGATGCTGCAGAGGAAGGTGTCAGAACCCCACAGCTACAGATGTGGGCTAATCTGCCCCCATGTTGGCTCTCACTCTGATCTCTGATAAAGATAGGCCTGAGCCCTGAAGCATGAGGTTTAGGTACAGTCTCTACAGTGCCTAGCAGGTGGAGTCCTGCTCATGATCCTGAGTCACCACTCTGACAATATCATGAAACGTTATTGTCTCTGGCTAGGTGCACTGCAGGGGGTTATTTCCAAGACTCCAATGTCCTCGTTTTCTTTTGGTTTCAGGGAGGAATTTGTGTGGGTTAGCCAGGTCTTGGTCAGAGCCTCAGGAAACCGCATGCAATGCAGGGAGCTGGAGAGACCTCTCTGGTTTCACTGGGAGTTTCCCTTCACTGTGCTGGGTTTGAACTCACCCAAAATATAAACTGTAATACAAAGGCCAAGTTCCCGCTGCTGGACAAGAGAGGAAGGACAGCCAGTGGGTGACTATCATCGGTCACAACATGTGACAAGCGTGAGCCACACCGCTCAGTGCACTGCTGGAAGATATTTAGTTGCTAAGTGGCGAGCACAGCAGAAGAACCTGTATAGAACAGACCAATGGTCAGGGCTTCAGGACGTGGGTTCAATTTCCTGTTGAATCAGACTCCCTGCGGTGACTGTGGGCAAGTCACATGATCTCTCTGCCTCCCTTTCCCATCTGTAGAGTGAGGATAACAATTCTCCTGGCTTCAATCATCGGGAATAGGCTCTTTGACTCACAGAGGCTCCGTCTCACCTACTTACTGACATGCAACTGACACCACCTCTGAATCTGGCCCCGGGGCGGTGAAACCACATGAATGAAACCTGATGGAAAAGGCTGAATAGAAAACCCTGTGAACCAATGCCAGCGCATTCTGTGCAGCGCGGCAACCTCTCCTGCATTGGCAAAGATCGACAAGCCAAGATTTTCAAACTCACGTGCATGACATGTAGGCTCCTGAAGCCCTATTTAGGCTCGTGCATGAAAGCAGCATGATCCTGAAAGGTGCCGAGAGCTTGGGGGTCCCATTCGTGTCAGAGCCAGGCGCTGCGTTTGGATTTTGCCTGTGCGTGTGCGGAGAGGCCCCTTTTGAGTCTTTTGTTGTGCTGAATTGTGAAAGTCAGTGAGTGTTATGAGCGAGACGGGGATCTTTTCCCTTTTGTGAATGACACACGGCCACAAGTGTGTCATTCACAACATTCCCCCCGCAGGTTAATCATGTATAGAGCCCTGCGCTCTACCTGGCTGTGAGAAATGAACAAATCATACTCATCACGCCTTTTTTAAAGGGAGGGTGGAGCTGATGATGTGTGTGAGCATGCTGTCCTGTCTCAGTCCGAGGCCTAGTCTTGAATTACTAGGCTAGGCCTCACTCTCCCTGGCAAGAGAGATCAGCATTGGGAACATAGCGTACACCCTGTCCATCAATCTCCATGCTCTGTGCAAAACCTGAGATGGATTCTTGAGAGTCTGCCCTACTGTGATTCTTCCAGAGTTCTGTCTATGAGAATGGAGAGGACCTTTCACAGATATTAAGCCATGCATGCAGAATGGGGGCATAGGGCTCTCAACCTCTAGCTCCAAACACACATCACCCTTCTTCTAGCACTTCCAGGGTGGGTCTGCTGTGAGAATTCCTGCTGTCAAAATGGGCAGGTGGGGTTCCATGTTTATAGGGCTCCATTGACTTCAATGGAAGTTTTGCTGATTTACACCAGCTGAGGATCTGACCTGTTGTCTCACAAATGTACATATCTAATGTGAGCCAGTTTAGAAAAACAAAGCACCACTTCATCTTGTCACTTCCCAAGGTGGAAACGTGGCCTGGGATCTGAGAATCAAGCTGGGTTCTTTCCCATGTGTGCACTATCCCCAGTTTAAAAAGATTCTGTAGATCAAATGCAGTGAGACCTTGTGCAGCCCCATTGCCTTCCGCTCATACCCTCAGAGCCAACTGTACAGCCCCATTTGCACTGGTGTAACTGGCTGATCAAGAAAAATGGGGAAAATAGCTACTGGGGAATCCGTTAGAGAGGAAATTAAAGATTTAAGAAGAAGAAGCCCACAGACATTGGAGTCACTTATTGTTTGCAAAGCTCCTCATTCCGTCCCCCTTACTCATACTGCGTAGTGATTGAGGTCTATATGATTGAGTGGCATAGAGAAAGTAGATAAGAAAGTGTTTTTTACTACTTCTCATAACACAAGAACTAGGGATCACCAAATGACATTAATAGGCAGCAGGTTTAAAACAAACAAAAGGAAGAATTTCTTCACACAATGCACAGTCAACCTGTGGCACTCCTTGCCAGAGGATGTTGTGAAGGCCAAGACCATAACAGGGTTCAAAAAAGAACTAGATAAGTTCATGGAGGACAGGTCCATCAATGGCTATTAGCCAGGCTGGGCAGGGATGGTGTCCCTAGCCTCTGTTTGCCAGAAGCTGGGAATGGGCGACAGGGGATGGATCACTTGATGATTCCCTGTTCTGTTCATTCCCTCTGGGGCACCTGGCATTGGCCACTGTCGGAAGACAGGATAGATGGGCTAGATGGACCTTTGGTCTGACCCAGTCTAGCCGTTCTTATGTTCTTTACTCTGTGCTTCTCTTCCCCTCCTATACCTGTCTGTTTGGGGCCTGGACTTCCTCCCACTGTGTGTCTGTACAGCGCCTGGCACAATGGAGTCCTGATTTTACCTGGGCCTTCTAGGCACAACCTAGAAGTATATTAATATATATATATTAACCTATGTATATTAATAATACAGAATAATGAATGGTGTAGAGAAGGTAACTTACCATCTCTCATAATATGAGAACAAAGGGACATTCTTATGGCACAAATTGAAAACTGATGAAAGAAATATAAATACTATTACATATAAAAACTACACTCAAAGAACATTACTGAGGTTGCAAACTCACTTAGATACCATAGGGATCAGCACTGTAGAAAAGTCTATGAAGCAGTTAGTAATTCTCTCTTCAGAACAGGGTATAAATGGTAAACAAGACCTGGGGCCACACATGGAACAACAAGGAGGAAACAAAAGATTGAACAGCTGCTCATTCAGTGAGCTTCGTCCATCCCATGCACTGAATGAGGCAGGGGTCCTGTGGAAAAAATTGTATGTGATCATGTAATTAAAGACTGCATCATGATGAATATGCATAGGGCAGCGGGGGGTGGCGTGGTGTCAAATTAAGGTTGCACAGGCCACCTTAATTTAGACATTTCCTAACTCTTGAGTGCTTGTCTTTGCAACCTTAATAATGTTCTTTTAATACTGTTTGTGTGTGTGATTTGCTAGGTTTTTATAAAAGCTTCTAGCCCTTCCTATTATATACAACCACAATAATTGAGCTTGTGGAACTCACTGCCTCAAGATGTTATTGAGTCCCAGATCTTAGTAGGTTTCTTAAAAAGATCAGACGCTTGTAGGAATAACAAGAACATTCATAGTTGCATTAGATACAATAGAAATAAAATCAATTAGGGATATAAAATTGGATGTTTCAGCTCATAAACCAACCTCTAAGTGATGGGGCAAGAGACAAAACAAGATTAAGAAGAAACAGTCTCTAGGGGCAGGATATTTAGTAACTGTGCATTTATCTTCATCTTGTCCTGGCCGCTATCAGGATGCTGGAGAAGATGGAGTCCTGGTGTGACCTGGTCTGGCAAGTCCAGTGTTCTGTTCTGGGCCTGAAAAGGTTCAAACAAGGGCAATAAAGATGATCAAGGATATGGAACAGCTTCTGTATGAGGAAAGACTAAAAAGAGTAACGCTGTTCAGCTTAGAAAAGAGATGTCTAAGGGGGGATATGATAGAAGTGAATCAAATCATGAATGGTGTGGTAAAAATGAATAGAGAAGTGTTATTTGCCCTTTCACACAACACAAAAACCCAGGGTCACCCGATGAAATGATTAGACCACAGGTTTAATACAAACAAGAGGAAGTCCTTTTTCATACAATGCTGGGGAACTCATTGCTGGGGGATCTTGTGAAGGCCAAAAGTATAACCGGGTTCAAAAGAGAACTAGATAAATTCATGGAGGATAGGCCCAGCAATGGCTGGGAATGGGCGACAGGGGATGGATCACTTGATGATAACCTGTTCTGTTCATTCCCTCTGGGGCACTGGCACTGGCCACTGTCGGAAGACAGGAGACTGGGCTAGATGGACCTTTGGTCTGACCCAATATTGCCGTTCTATGTTCCTATGGCTATTCACCAGGATGGTCAGGGATGCAACCTACAGCTCTTCTGCCTCTTTACACTCCCACCTGTATGACTGGTTTCCTGACAGGCAGCTTGCCTATGGCATCAGTGGAGCTGGGCTGGTTTATACTAGTCTCTGCCTAGCTCACCGTATTGGAGCCAACCGCTCTTGGGCTTGGGGGCAATTGGCATTGACCCCCCAGGCTGACTGAGAAGGCCTCTGATTACGTAAATGGGTTTTACAAAGACATAGCTAACTCAGCGGAGTGACTCCAGGTTTACACAGGTGTGTAGGTAAGAGGAGATCCAGGCCTGAATTCCTTTTGCGGCTCAAGCAGCTGGTAACCTTGCTGGTAACCTTTCCCCCTGTTCCTAGGATTCTCTGTTCTTGTTTCTGTGTTGAGAAATGCAAGTGCCCGGGTAAGTTTTATTATTGTCTTTGGGCACAGGAAAAAATGAAGATATGATCAGAGAATACACCCTGTTCTATTTGTTTTATGTGCTGATACACTAGAAGCAATCAGGATCTGATTTGCCAGCTGTAATAAATGAAAGAGGTGTGACCAGCCCATGGCCAGCTTGTGCAAGCATTTAAAAAAAAACACCAAGGGGTCACGAAACAGACAGTGGGCCAAACTTTCTGCTAGCATAAGATGGTGCTGCTTTATTGACTGCAGAAGGGCGGTGCCATTTCACACCAGTAGGGAATGTTCGATTGTCTTCCTTGGGAGTTTCTCTCTCTCCCCCCTAACCCGTTTAGTATTATTTATTATATTTGTATAGAATCACCTAGGCTGCCTCTGCATGTGTAATGTGCCCATCACTATGGTATCTAGGCAGAAGGCATTGGTAGTTAGACAGGAATGTGCTTCGTATTCCAGTAGGGCAACCATGTCTTTTGTTAGAGCTGTGTTTCTTTGCCCCCAGTTAAATGTGAATGTTAAAAAATGGATGGACAGCTCCTCCTCTGTGGTAAATTACCACTACTGCATTGAAATCGATGGAGCTTTGCTGATTTACATCAGCAGAAGAACTTGGCCCGAGATCCCAACTTCATTTGTTGTACTGCAAAGAGAAAGGAGACTCTCCCTTGGTTGGCTGGAGCATGGGGCATATGACACACTGGGCAGTTAGACTCCACTAAAGCAGGAACTGGTGGTGCATCACCCCATTAGTGGGCCCATCAACGTCCCAGCACGCATTGCGTTATCCTGATCTGGGCAGATCAAGACGTAGCACTGGACGCTGGGACATTCAGAGCTTGATTTCGTGCTCTTACGCCTCTTTCACACCAGCGAAACTCCATTGACTTTAATGGTGTCACCCATGACATACACCAGTGCAAATGAGGGGAGAATCGGGCTCTCAGTCTCTGCTGGCCGTGCTGCCTCATTAGGATTGAAGGAAGCTTCACTGTGCTCCTTCCTATGCAGACCAGGGCTGGTGGCAGTCTGCTAAAGGAGCCCTCAGCTGAGCAACATTCAATTCTCAGCTGGAGAGCTGGGAGGGAGTCCGCAGTAGGGCATGGACCCAATTGCAGGGGTCACGGTAAGCAACCAAAGCAATGCAACTTTCACTCCTCTTCTGCGAACGGGGTGAACACTTGAGAACACACAAGAAGGTAGCGCCCTGTTCCGTAATAAGCAGGGAGATGCTCGAAGGGTTTGCCAGAATTACTCATGGGGCCCCGGCAGTGCAATACCAATAACTGCACTTTGCATATCATGCCTTTTGCCTGGGGACCTCAGAGCAGTCTCCACGCTCGCTAAACCTCCCAGTGCTGTAGATCTGCCCTGCTGTCACTCTCTAGCAGGTGGGACTAGGGGGGCACGGAGGGAGGAGAATGCCTTGGCCCAGGTCATGCTGTCAGGTACAGGTGAGAGCAGGGCCCGACTCCCAGCCTGCTGCTCAGACCACTCCAGGGCTCCTTCTAAATGGCAGTCACAGGCCAAGGCCCCGACCCTCCGCCTCCCCCACCACAGCTGACGGAGCTCTGGAAGTGGATAATGGCAGTTAGCTATGGAATGCATTGGGGCCAGTTCCTCTCCAGTGTCCCTCTCCCAATTTCTTAGCCCTCCCCTCCCACATCCCCGGAGAGGGGGACTAAGTGGGCATATAGTGCCTACTTCCCCCTGTCTGGGCAGCCAGTTCAGGAAAGTATCGGGTGGGCCTTACGCCCCTATGCCCATACATGGGTGCCCGGTCCCAGGGAGAATGTAGTCCCAAGCCTAGGGGTCTGTCTCGTTGCTTGCTTGCACCAGTGTAACTTGGGGCTAGACCCACTGGTCAGAGGAGTTACACTGATGTCAAACCAGCACCAGTGCGAGCAGCATGGAGCCCTAGCTCGACAGATGATCCTGCTCTAAAGTGCTGAGCCTGGCGGCATTTAGTGCTGGATGCAGGGTCCAGCTGGGGATCTCTGGGGAGCCATTGAGCCACAGAGCAGGGGCAGCCCTGCTGCCTGCCACCCATGAGAGATTCAAATGGGAGCTCTACAACACATTAGCCATCCACCCGTTAGCAACCCACCCAGCCTCTCTGGCTCAGGACTTGAATTGGGGGGAACGGGGTGGAAGGCAATTGGTCGCTTTCGCCGTAGCTGAGCTTTCCATGTGTACGTACAATGCAGTTTGCAGCAGCGATGTGCCGACATGAGCCAGTTCTCCAAGGTAACCCAGTCCCCCTTGGCTCAGAGACCTGGGCATGGTACAGGCTGTACTGGGAGCTGAAGTTGACGTTGTGGGTGAGCTCAGTGGAGAATCCTGGGACTGGGCTAGTGGAGAACAAAGAGGAATGCAGCGTTTGACTTCTGCCTGAGATCAAACAGGTGCATGGCTTGCTGGGAGTGGTACTACCGGAGTGAACTTCACCCACTGCTTTCAAAGAAAGTGCCAAGAGTTAAGTGGACAAAGGTTCAAATCTCTAAGGCCTTTTTTCTCCTTTGCACATCTCTTCCCTTTGGGATCAGTTCTGCACGGAGCTACTGAGAAGCAGCTGAGGGCTCACCAACAATCAAAAGCACTCGGACTCTCTAACAGCCGGACCCTGGCTGTCCAGGTCTGCAGAAGCCGCAGCAATCAGCTTCTTTTCATCTGATTTAAACAGATTTCCGATGGTTCTCGGGACACTCAGTAGCCCTTTCTCTTCTTTTTCAAGTGAAGATTCTGTTGGGTGTACTGTGGTAATGAGGGCTGCATCTCGGACAAATTGTTGGATACAGTACCTGGGCAATAAATTATCTGCGGGTTTATGCCTGTGAAACATGGCTTCTGTGTAACAGATTGTATCTCTGTCTGAGGTCTGTCTCCTAAGGCATTCTTAACCCCCCCGGAGGTGTTTACCTCAATGCGTTTGTAATCCTAGCTTAAAAAAACAAAACCCAAACAATCCTCTAGCTGAATAATAATAATGTGCAACTCCAGATTCATCCCACGCAGTGACATTTCCAAGATTTCTAAAGTGGAATAATGGTCTTGGTTCCTGATCTACTTCAGAAATGCACCCTCTTCATTCTGCTGTTTTTATTTGTATTACCATCATGTCTCAAAGCCTCAGTCATTGATCCCCATTGTTCTAGGCTTTGTACAAAGAGGATGCTCTCTGCCCCAGGGAGCTTACAATCAAAGTACAAGCCAAGAGACCATGATTGGATGCAGACAGGAAAGGGAACATGTCATAAGTATAAAGGGAAGGCTAACCACCTTTAAATCCCTCCTGGCCAGAGGAAAAAACCCTTTCACCTGTAAAGGGTTAAGAAGCTAAGACAATCTCGCTGGCACCTGACCAAAATGACCAATGGGGAGACAAGTTACTTTCAAAGCTGGAGTGTGCGCGGGGGGGAGACAAAGGGTTCTCTCTGTCTGTGTGTGGTTTTGTTTTTTTTTTTGCCAGGACCAGAGCAGGAATGCAGGTCAGAACTTCTGTAAAGGGTTAATAAGCAATCTCGTTAGATACGCGTTAGATTCTGTTTTGTTTAAATGGCTGATAAAATAAGCTGTGCTGACTGGAATGGATATTCCTGTTTTTGTTTCTTTTTGTAACTTAAGGTTTTGCCCAGAGGGATTCTCTATGTTTTTAATCTGATTACCCTGTAAGGTATTTACCATCCTGATTTTACAGAGGTGATTCTTTTACTTTTTCTTCTATCAAAATTCTTCTTTTAAGAACCTGATTGCTTTTTCATTGTTCTTAAGATCCAAGCGTTTGGGTCTGTGTTCACCTATGCAAATTGGTGAGGATTTTTATCAAGCCTTCCCCAGGAAAGGGGGTGTAGGGCTTGGGGGGATTTTGAGGGGAAAGACGTTTCCAAGCGGGCTCTTTCCCGGTTTATATATCTGTTAGATGCTTGGCGGTGGCAGCAATAAAGTCCAAGGGCAAAAGGTAAAATAGTTTGTACCTTGGGGAAGTTTTAACCTAAGCTGGTAAAAATAAGCTTAGGGGGTTCTTCATGCAGGTCCCCACATCTGTACCCTAGAGTTCAGAGTGGGGAAGGAACCTTGACAGAGCACAAGGAAACAACGAGACGACATTGGTCAGCATGAACGGCAGTGGTGTCTCTGCACCAGCAGCCTACCGTGCCGGACTGGCTGCTGTGAGTGTAGTTGGCTGTGTGTAATGCCAACAGCTACACAGTGCCTTGTCCAGACACTGTGCCTGGAAAGCTCAACCCTTAAAACCCAGTGCCCGATATCACCGGATGCAATTTAGTGTTGCCAACCCAAAGCATTCAAAAATCACAAAATTGGCTTAAAAATCATGAGTTTTTTTAAAATAAATAATACATTTGCGGGGGGGGGTGTTAATTAGTCTTTTGAGTTTGAGCCTTCAGTTTAAGCTGTGGTCGCATTTCTTTCTCTTCAACCATGAGGGCTGGAAATTTACTGTTTAATAAAATTTAATCTGAAATTCTCCTGTAATTACAGGATTTCAGGAGCTGGGGCTTTAAGTAAACCACCAAGCTTGGGGTAAAATTGGGCGAGCTGGTGATATTGGACTAGAGTCATTACAGATTGAATGGAAAGGTACTTTGAAAATACATCACAAGAGACTTCAACACATCGCCCATACAAAAATGGAGAGATTTTCACCAGCGATACATTTGACTCATTGGGGTTTCCCTACTATTCAGGGGCAAGCTGGCGTAGGAAAAGTACCCTTGCTCTGTTTGTGAAGTTTGGTAGAATTCACAGAACTTCAAGGGAAATGGAAAAAATGGCAAGTGCTTGAGTTTAATTTAAAATCCCCCTCCCTCCCTTTCCTGAGGTGCATGGTACATAGTATTGCAGATGTGTTACGTATACTAAGCCCTGGTTCCAACCGCCTGGAGCAGACAATCTAACAAATCCAACTTGGGCGTATCTTTGTAATAACTGCATGTTGTAATGAAAATGATCTCAGCCCATTTCCTACTGGATAAGGGTTCACATCATAAAACTTGTACTGGTACAAACATCCTCTTTGCTGAGAGTCGCCTGGACTCCCCATTGACCCCTAGAAATAGACCCTCCAGCCCAGGGCTAAGGCCACTTTTTCCACACAGTGTGCAATTATCCTGTGGAACTTATTGCCACAATCTAGCCATGCAGCTGAAAGAAGACTTCAGTCTCTCAGGCTGCCAACCTGGCACTTTTCCCCAGCATCAACTTCGTTTCTTAAAAGAAATAGATACTTCATTCTGGCAGTCAGAAGAGCGAACAGAATGTTGGGAATCATTAGGAAAGGGGTAGATAATAAGACAGAAAATATATCGCCTTGATATAAATTCGTGGTACGTCCACATCTTGAATACTGCGTGTAGATCTGGTCACCCCCATCTCAAAAAAAGATATATTAGAGTTGGAAAAGGTTCAGAAAAGGGCAACAAAAATGATTAGGGGTATGAAACGGCTGTCATATGCAGAGAGATTAATAAGACTGGGACTTTTCAGCTTGGAAAAGAGACAACTAAGGGGGGATATGATCGAGGTCTATAAAGTCATGACGGGCGTGGAGAAAGAAAATAAGGAAGTGTTATTTACTCCTTCTCATAACACACTTAATGAAATTAATAGGCAGCAGGTTTAAAACAAACAAAAAGAAGTATTTCTTCACACAACGCACAGTCAACCTGTGGAACTCCTTGCCAGAGGATGTTGCGAAGGCCAAGACTATAACAGGGTTAAAAAAAAAGCTAGATAAATTCATGGCGGATAGGTCCATCAGTGGCTACTAGCCAGGCTGGGCAGGGATGGTGTCCCTAGCCTCTGTTTGCCAGAAGCTGGGAATGAGTGACAGGAATGGATCACTTGACGATTCCCTGTTCTGTTCATTCCCCTGGGGCACCTGGCCTTGGCCACTGTCGGAAGACAGGATACCGCGCTAGATGGGCCTTTGGTCTGACCCAGTGTGGCCGTTTTTATGTTCTTATGTAAAGGCCACAGGAGTTTTTTAGAGAGAGGTCCTGGATGCAACATTTAGCTCCAGACTTCAACGAAGTGGGGCTTGGGGTAGACCCGTTGCGTGGAGCGGAGGAAGGAGTGAAATTTGGATCTAGATTTTGAACCCTGGTAAATTTGACAGGGGGATCGGGGATGGCTGACGTGGGCTGAGATTTTTATTTTTGGCTATTTGCATGAAATAAAAGGTGCTTTTCCAAGAAGGACAAATCCACTAACAAAACCTTGGACAATGCTGGTGCTACCCCTGGGCAAAATCAGCTGCAATGAAAGCACAAAAGCCCTTGCATAACACTGGAAGCAACTGCTTTACGGGGCACTTTGGAAGGGGTGGCCGCTCCCCTTATTTTTTGCCTTCTCCCTTTGTTTCCTTGGACACATTTTGTGTTTTAAAGTCACAGCACTCAAGCCCGTTGGGGCTTTTGCTCTCTCCTCCTCCTAACGTCAGAAATGCTTCATTTTTAGACAGAACCCTTTGAGAACAGGCCATTTCCAGGGCTCTGTCTCTCTGTGGACAGCCACTTCTCTGGCTGCACCAGGCTGCCTCCCTCCCGGCTCTGGTCTGGAATGTGATCGGGACACGCTCTTTCCGCTCCACTCTCTGGGGCTGCTGCAGTCAGTAAAATCCCCATGGACTCTGGCGGGTTTTGAACTGGGCCCTTCATGACATTTTTCAGGCCTCCTTTCTGGGATCTGCTGTGTTCGCCTCTGCGGGGTGAGTTACCCTGAACTCAGCAGGGCCCGTTCAACGCAAGCTCGCATGGCTTTGGCAGACACATTGGCGCTTTCACACCAGGATGTGGCAGTCAGGCACTCCCATTTTAAATCAGCTCCCTAATCTATGCAAAACAGGATTAAGAACGCTCCTTGGCAGGGCGAAGGTGGAGGCTAAGGGCTTTTCAAAGGCTTGGCCGTTTGCTGTTTTGTTTTTGGAGCGGCAGCAGGTTGTTCCAGCTTGCGAGGAGAGGGATCAGGCGAGGAAAGTTTATGGGATCTTTCAGCCTCTCTTGGTACTGCTGATCCTTTCTGCACAGTGCACAGCAGGGGCACCTGCCCCAGCCATGAGAACCATTTTAGTCGTGCCGGTGGTGAATTGGACCAGGTTCAGGAAATGTACGGTGTGGCTGAGGATGGTTACTTCTGGTGCCAAGGGAGCTGGAGGAAAGGGAGAGGAGGTTGCCAGGCCCAGAAGCTGAGCTGGTATTTTCTAGGCTGGCCTGTGGGCTTACCTTGCCCATAAAGAGACACTGAGATGGTAAATTTATGGGCCACTGTCTCTGAGGCTGGTGCATGGATGGGGTTGTAAATTCTTCCTTCCTGTGCTGGCGTCACGATTCCCCAGGGACAGCAGGGGCTGGGACTGTATTGGGCGGCAGACAACAGCCACAATTCTCTTCAAAGGGCAAAGTCACTGCCAGGGCAAGCTTGAGGGGTGTTGCCAGAGCGCCGGAAAAAGACAAGAGCCCTGGGGTATTTCACAGGGAAGGAGCTCGTCTTCGGGGAGAGGGCAAAGCTGAATGGAGTCTGGAAGGTCTCTGCCCTTCCCCTACATGGAAGCAGCAGCTGCCTGAGCTCTTGGGGTGGGGAAGCGGAATAAGGCCTGACAACCTGTTGCATTCCCTGGAGCTCATTTTTCAGCGTGACTGTAACAAGTTCCTTTCTGCACGACACACCTTCCCTCCCTTGCCCCTGTCCGCCCCCTCGCCCCCCGCCCCTCTGCATTGGCAGCGCACCGGTGGCTCCAGGCAGGAGTCCCACCCTGTCCCACCTTGTCCTGTCCTGCCTTGCCCCCGCTCTTCTGGAAACCCTCCTGATCAGCCAAAGCCTTGGAAACAGCCGGGGGGGGGGGTTCACTTCACCAAGGTAACACGCCCGGCTGGGGTAATTTGGTCCTTCCAGACTCCATTCACCTCTGTGGCTTTGCCCTCTCCCCATGACTAGCTCCATCCCTTTGAGGGGGGCCTGGATTCCGCAGGTTATTCTGGCAAACCCCTTGGCTCAAGCCTCATTCAGCCGACTCAGGTTGACTTCTAGATCCCAGGTTGACTTCACTGGAAGCTTCACCAGAGCATGAACTTGAGGCTGGCATAAGGAGAAGCTCCGGGACTGGCCTCCCGGGCTCTGGTGACTTTCTTTGCAAACCCTTCTGCCTGGTTTTGAATTCCTCTCCTTCCTCTCCTTGTCCAGTTGTGCTTGCAGCCCTCAGGCTGGACACCTGCAATGCACCTGGGAAGGGGCACCAGGAGCTTTGAAAGTGCTTTGGGGGGCTTCCAGACCCAGCAGCCTACCTGCCCCTCCCTCTGTAGTGGGCAGGAGGGGGCAGTCCCTCAAGGGCAGGGACTGGAATCCCACCTGGTGCTTAGATGATCTGTTAAGTTCATGGGTGGCAGGTTCCTGGTGTGCATGGGTGGGGGCCGGGCAGAGTCTGACTCTGAGGGAGCCCATTAAAGGTTTTCATCAGGAGACCAGTTAAAATGGAATCCAGGCTGATTCTTCTCCTTGATCTGAAAGCATCTAAGGGTCTGTCTACACTGCAACAGCTAGCCTGGGTGATCAGCACTAAAATCTGAGCCCTCGGGATAGCTTATCCTGGGTGCGCCCATCCCCATAGCAAAGCCCTGCCCATCCTCACTGTTTTTGCACTCTCTCGTGTGCATCTGGGGGCACATATGAGGGCTTAATTTGTGCTGGGCCTTGCTGGGATTGAATCCCAGAACCTCTAGGTTTGGCAGTTCATAGCCCTGGAACCTCTGGGCTCCTGGCCAGCAGCCACTGCTCTCCGTTCGCCATGGTGGAGCCCCTGTTTGGGGAGGCTAGCCCTGTCTCTATCCCTTCCACCTGCAGCCCCCCCGCCTCCTCACAGCCAGAGCCCCGAGACCCCTGGCCCTTCCCTTGGCCGGAGCCATGAGCCCCCTTCCCAAAGAATCCCAGGATGGCCGGAGGCCTGAGTGCCCCAACCCTCAGCCAGAGGAGCCCCAGGCTAGCTGGAGGCACGAGTGCCCCCTCTCCCCCACAGTCGGAGGAGCCCCTGGCCGGCTGGAAGCCTGAGCACCCCTCCCCCCCTCAGCTGGAGGCCCGAGCGACCCCACACCTGCCCAGAGGTGCCCCGAGTCCTTCCCCCACTTCCTTGGAGGAGCCCCTGGCTGCCGCAGACGCACCGCGGTTTCCCTCCCCAGACCCCAAGCCGACCTGGGGAAAAGCGTCTGTGGTCCAGAAGAAGCTTTTCATATGCCCCATGCAGGCTCCGGGGCAGCTGAGGAGGTGATATGTGCTACTCAGCTTCCTGGGTTCCTCAGTAATCTCTCTGGAGTCCAGGGCGATGACTGATGAACCCGGGAAGCTGAATAGCACACACCACCCCGGAGCCTGCATAGGGCATAATAAAGCAAAAACTTCCCCCCACGGGGGCCCGTCGGCCATGGCAGCACCGGGGGGGGCTCAGCCCCCCCCTCCCCTGGTCTATTATACCCACCACCCATGCCGGTCACCCGGCTGTGACAGCAGAGCCGCCTCCCGCAGCGGCACAGAAATAAGGGTGGCAATTCTGTATCATGCCACCCATACTTCTGTGCTGCTGTCAGCCAGCGCTCGGTGCCCAGCCAGCACCTGCCGCTCTCCAGCTGCCCAGGCTGAGCCCTGGCACCTCTTCCATTGCAAATTAAGCACTGGGCACAGCCCGTGGTTCTGTGTGCTGAGAGGCTCTAAATCTTTCCCAGTCAGTTCCACCAATTTGCGGGAGAACTTGTCCGTCCATCAGGGCCAGGGGTGGGAAGGCATTGGAGGACTATCGGCAGCACTCAAGCGATCTCACCTACATCCTCGCTGCAAAGTGGATGGGTTCCAGGCAGAGCTGAAGTGCAGCTCGGGTCTGTAGCCCACCCCCAGCTGCACAAGCAAGCACAGGTGCAGAGCGCAAATAAGCATGTACTCGAGGGTTTTGTCTGTAGCTGTCGGAGCCATAGATTTCTTGGGAATGTCCACCCCACTACACGGTTTGATATTCACGTCAACATCACTTTTTTGTCTCGGGCCAAGCCTGGGAAGAACATCTGGGTAAACAGCTGGAGTATTTTTCTGGCATTCTTAGAGTCCTAAGGTTATTTATCCCAAGACTGTTTTCTCTCTCATCTACCATACTCTGTAACATGCTTGTTCAGTTCCTCCTGTATGTTTTTCACACACTACCCATAGGTTTTATTTGAAAGCTATACCTGAATAAAAGGAATCCTTCTTTGCACAATGCACAATTAACCCATGGAACTCATTGCCACAGGATATCCTGGAGGCCAAGAGCTGAAAACAGTTTTCAGAAAAGGGCTAGACATATGAATAACAAAAATATCCAGAGTTATGAT